>NC_138079.1:100584316-101834316 GCF_964212035.1 Myotis nattereri | reverse complement strand
ATCCTAATTTCTTAAGTTTCAGAAGAGAAGGGAGTTGGACTGAAGCAAGCAAAGGTTATTAAAAGTGACTCCTTTAAAAATAAATCAAATTTTAAAGATGATTTGATTGGGTTGCTGTGTCTCAACTCAGGGAAGATAGGAACTCCGAGAAAAACATGCTCTAGAACAGCCGATCAGAAATGGAAAGGAGAAAGGAATGCCTGTCTGTCTTCTAGGAAACAAACAGAAGGAAGTATTTGTGATGTCTCCCGTGAGGCATGAAATGTTCAGAAGACTTTCCTAAAACTGGACTGGAAAAGACTTTTCAGTGAGTCATTCTGGGATCAGTAGTTCAATAATTAAAATATGCAAAAGGAGTTGAAAAGCATGTTTCAAATGAATGTTTCCCACATTTCCTTGATCATGGTAATCATCTGAAGGTATTTGTAAAAAAAATATTTCCAAATTACTGGCCCATACTGGGCCCACTGTATTAACAGAATTAATCTCCAGCACTCCATGTGATTCTTATGAAATGTGGAAAAACACTACTCCACATATTTTAATTTAAAATTTTATTTAAGAAGTTAATGAATGACAACCTCACTCGTTTGTACCCTGGCTCATAGATTCTGAGTTTAAGAGAGAATTTTGAGCCTGGCTGATGTAGCTCAGTGATTGTCGCTCAGATTGCCCACTGGATCTCCAGTAGGGGCGTGCAGAAGGCAACTTAACAATGTTTCTATCCCTCTCCCTCTCTAAAATAAAAATATATTTTTTAAAAAAGATAATTTTGAAACTACTGTTTTTAAATAAATATGCTGGGTGTTGTGTGGACTAAAAATCTTTCCCCTAATAGTGGCTAGGAGGGATGCTTTCTTTTTAAAGGACTTCAGACCTTGATCACACTGACCTTTGGCCTGGTGAGACTGTGCTTTATTAACAGTTCATCAGCATCTCTACCTCCTGACCAGAAATAAGCAGGCTTCAGGGAAGTTAAGTGGCCTAGGTGCTACTTTTGCTTTAACCTGCACACTTCTTCAAAAAAAGGGTAGGCAAGATGCACAGCATAGCTATCAGACTGCTGGTGGAGGCATTTTAGGCTCAGGCAGAGCCTCCTACTATAGTGTAAACAGAAGATACCTGCTGGCCCTTGAAAGCTTCGCACACCTAATTTAATAATAGTTAACATTGAGCCTTAGTATTGCTAGATACTGTGTGCCAAGAGTTGTCTATGTTTTATTTACCCCTCAACAAAGCTGTGATGTTGGTATTACTACCGTCCCTGTTATACAGGGATGAAAATATAGAGTTAGAGGTTAAGCTAGCCTGTCTCTACAGTCACTCAGCTGAGTGACAGGCCCAGATGTAACCCAGATATCCCAAGACCTGAACCTGAACGAATGCAGGATGCATCTTTTAAATAGATATACAAAAAGATTCAAATGTTCAGGTATTATGCAACCCCCACATTTAAATTATTATTTACTATGGAGTATAATTTACTCCATACTATTTTCCACAGTGGCTGCACCAGTCTGCATTCCCACCATAAGTGGATTTATTAAATATTATGCTATCTTTTTATCAAGTTTCTTTTTTTAATTGCTTAAGCAATACGTGTTTATTACAGAAGAGTTAGAAAATATGGTTATGAAAAAAACCCCAAATACTCAAAATTTCATCTGCTCAGAGATAGCCAAAGTTAAGTATTTGGTGTACAGTTTTCTAAATCTAGATGTAATGTTTATTATTTGTTCATACCGCACAATTTTATAACCTAGTTTTTTTCACCATATATTGTGACTATCCATGTTAGTCTGCACATTTCTGCAGTACTATTTTCAGTGACTGCATAAGATTCTGAAGTTAGTCCTTCATTTTTAATCATTGAGATTGTTTCTAATTATTTGCTAGCAGAATCAGCACATTTATTATTTCCTTTGGCTAGGTTCCCATAAGGAAAAGAGTTGAATCAAGGGTGTGCTCATATTGAAAGTGTATTGGTCCAGGTAGCAGATACAAGGTTCAGCTGAGACAGTTCTATCAAATTCAGACTTGAAAGCAAACCAAAGATATGAGCTGGAGCCATGTTCACATATAGCTCCCTTGGGTGGCATAAGCCAGCACCCAGAAAATGTACGCTGCCCCTGAGGTCATTGTTCATCACAATGGTTCATTAGCTTTGTCACAAACAGCTGACAACAGCATTGTGGGTGTCACATACAAAGTCCTTGGTTGCAAGAATCAAAAACTGAGAGACTCACCAATTCCTACAAATTCTGATATTGATAAAATACAATAATCCTAGCACCTAGAACAGGGGTCCTCAAACTTTTTAAACAGGGGGCCAGTTCACTGTCCCTCAGACCATGGAGGGCTGGACTATAGTTTTAAAAAAAAATATGAACAAATTCCTATGCACACTGCACATATCTTATTTTGAAGTAAAAAAAATGGGAACAAATACAATATTTGTATTTGCATGTGGCCCACGGGCCATAGTTTGAGGACCCCTGACCTAGAAGGTACATTTTCCCCCTAACTTTTATTTTGCATAAATTTAAACCTAATAAAAAGTTGAAAGTCTAATATAACAAACTATATATATGTATACCAGAGGCCCTGTGCACGAATTTGTGCACAGGTAGGGTCTGGCCCACCCAATCAGGGTATATTGGCCACTGGCCAGGGAGAGGGGACGTCAGAAGTTGGCCAGCTGACCCCGCCCCCTGGTCGAGCTCCCAGTCAAGGGGCATGTTAGCCTTTTATTATATAGGATGTGTGTTTGTGTGTGTGTGTGTGTGTGTGTGTGGTTGTGTGTATACATATATATTAGTATATATGTATACACACACACATACATGGGGTGGGCAAAAGTAGGCTTACAGTTGTGAGTACACAAAACTATTTTTGTTTTATTATTATTGTATTATTTCCCATACAAACAACTAAACCTACTTTGCCCCACCCTGTGTGTGTGTGTGTTTGTGTATCTCAGTTCTCTAACTTAATTCATCTGGAAGGCTGTTTGAGAAGCAATTTGTTTGAAAACAATCGGTTTTTCCTCATTAGAAATAATGTAAATTGAATAATCCATTCCAGACCTCAGCATGATTCTTTGTTTTAACCTTTCTTATATACAGTACATTTCTAATGTGCTGTTTAATCTATAAATAAACACTTTTCTTAAATTTGCTGAACTACCCGCTACTAGCCTTAAATGAATCACCTTCAGCACTCGTTCCAGGAGTGTCTTTCAGGTCAGCATGTAGGATCTTTGCTTGTTCATATATCACTGCCTCCAAGCTGGCTAACTGCTTTCCATTTATTCAAATCAACTGTTTTTCTACTCTTCAACTGCCTGTGATCGTTGTTTCTTTTGAACCCTTAGTAACACTAGCATTCTTGATAGCCTCTTTGTTTTAAAATTGAGCTAATCGATTTTGCCAACAAAAGCATTTTCTCCTTTGTTTGTTGCCTGAGAAGCTTTTTGTCATGCTGAAGTATCAGCATGAAAGGGTTGTCAGTTTGGTTAGACAGAGACACCACTAGTATTTCTGTGAATAGCTTGGAGAACTGAATTGTTTGCCACGGGAAACACTTGGGAAGTGTTGGAGAAAGGAGGTTTGACTGTAGTAATCTGTACTTGACAAGAGTTTTTAAGAATTCCTTTTAGGCGCTGGCTCTGGGTGGCTCAGTTGGAACGTAGTCTCATAAACCAAAAGGTTGTGGGTTTGATTCCCACTCAAGGCACATACCTAGGTTGTGGGTTCAATCCCTGCGCATGCTCGCTCTCTCTCTCTCTCTCTCTCTCTCTCAAAAATTGATAAAAACATATCCTCAAGTGAGGATTAAAAAAAAAGAAAAAAATACCTGTTAGGCCCTGGCCAGGTAGCTCAGTTGGTTAGAGCATCCTCCCAATATGCTAAGGCTGTGGGTTTGATCCCCAATCAAGGCACATACAAGATCACCCAATGAATGCATAATGAGTGGAACAATAAATCGTCTCTCTCAAATCAATAAAAAAAATTTTTTTAATATATTTTTATTGATTTCAGAGAGGAAGAGAGAGGGATAGAGAGATAGAAACATCAATGATGAGAGAGAATCATTGATCGGCTGCCTCCTGCATGCCCCCCACTAAGGATCAAGCCCGCAGCCCAGGCATGTGCCCTTGGCCAGAATCAAACCCGGGACCCTTCAGTCCATAGGCGGACGCTCTATCCACTGAGCCAAACCGGCCAGGGCAATAAAAATTTTTTTTTTTTAATCTTTCTCCGACTGGCTTATTTCACTTAGCATAATGCTCTCCAGGTCCATCCATACTTGGTAAATGGTAAAAGTTCTTTTTTTTTCATCAGAGTAGTATTCCATTGTGTAGACGTACAACAGTTTTTTAATCCACTCATCTGCTGATGGGCACTTAGGCTGTTTCCAAATCTTAGCTATTGTAAATTGTGCTATGACCATAGGAGTGCATATATTCTTTCTGATTGGTGTTTCTGATTTCTTGGGATATATTCCTAGAAGTGGGATTACTGGGTCAAATGGAAGTTCCATTTTTAACTTTTTGAGGAAACTCCATACTATTTTCCACAGTGGCTGCACCAAGTCTGCATTCCCACCAGCAGTGCACGAGGGTTCCTTTTTCTCCACATCCTCGCCAGCACTTGTCTTTTGTTGATTTGTTGATGATAGCCATTCTGACAGGTGTGAGATGGTACCTCATTATCGTTTTGATTTGCATCTCTCAGATGATTAGTGACTTTGAGCATTTTTTTATATGTCTCTTGGCCTTCTGTATGTCCACTTTCGAAAAGTGAAGCTGACACCTTTTCATGTTTGTACCCACTTTATATATATTTATATTGATTTCAGAGAGGAAGGGAGAGGGAGAGAGAGATAGAAACATCAATGATGAGAGAGAATCATTGGTCGGTTGCCTCCTGCAAGTCCCACACTGGAGATCGAGCCCACAACCTGGGCATATGCCCTGACCTGGAATAGAACTGTGACCTTCTGTTTCATAGGTCGATGCTCAACCCCTGAGCCATACCAGCTGGGCCCACTTTTTTTTTCTTTTTTTTTTTAAATATATTTTATTGATTTTTTACAGAGAGGAAGAGAGAGAGATAGAGAGTTAGAAACATCAGTGAGAGAGAAACATCGATGAGCTGCCTCCTGCACATCTCCTACTGGGGATATGCCCACAACCCAGGTATATGCCCTTGAACGGAATCGAACCTGGGACCCCTCAGTCCGCAGGCCGACGCTCTATCCACTGAGCCAAACCGGTTTCGGCAGGCCCACTTTTTTTTAACAAGACTATTTGTGGTATAAATGTTGGTGTAGTATCTTTGGCTTCAGGTAAGTTTTATATTTCTTTTCAATACAATTAATTCAAATATGCTAAAACCATATATTTTAAAGAGAAAGTAATTATAAGTGTAATAATGTACTAGAAAAATTCAAATTATAAAAGAATAGAATTCATAAACAAAAGTATTAATAGCCAAATATGAGTGCCAATGAAATTGCTATAGGTCCACATTTACAATAGCTGATAATTATTGACAGTGCACTAAGTGCAGGAATCTAAGCACTGTACCTATATTAACTTAGTCTTCACAGTTGCCAAGAGAAGTTGGTATTATTGTCATTATTTACAAAAGGGGAACTGCAAAGAAAGAAGCTCAAAGCTGGAGACGATCCTGGGAGCAGCAAATGGGTTTGAGCCTGCAGCCACAGAGCTTGCCCATGAAGCCACCTCCAATTCTAACTCCTCTAGCTGGGCCTTCATATCCCACCTGTGAAATGGGCAAACTAGCAGTACTTGGATAAACCAGACACTATAAGTAAATGGCTTATTACAATACCAGTCACATAAAAAGCACTTAATAAGGTTAGCTATTAATGTCTATAAACTTATCCCAAGGAATAAGCTATTGGGTGTTATTCCAGTGATGGGCATGGGGTTTCCTACTAGTTAAATGTCACACTGAGAAGGCTCCAAAGTAGCACTGAGGAGGTCAGTCAGAGCCCTCTGCCACCCTGCTAGGGCTCTATGGTTGCAGAACACTCGTTGCTGCATATGCACCTACTTCAAGAATGCCTGTATTAAACATCTCACCTGTATTATACGGTTAAAGCCAAGTAGTAAAAGAGCCAGAGCAGCTGAGGCCCATGAACTGCAGGAGCCCAGACAGTTGGTTGAGGCACCCTTGACCCAAGCATTGGTACTTTGGGACCCGCTGCTAGAGGTCAGGGCATCAGGAGGCCTGGCACAGCAGCTCCTGGCACCATCTGGGCCAGGCGTCCTTCCTCATCTCCTGTGCTCTTGAACACCTACTCTTATTTAACTAACAAAAGATTTGAATGTGGCTGTCAGTGGATGCCTTCACTTCTCTCTCCTCCCCAACCTGACACCCTGCCCCCCTATTCCCCATGGTCAGGGCATTGTCCTTGAACTTCCACCACTTTCCCTTTCCTTCCCTGTCTACCCTCCTGATTCTCCTTGCTTAACACGCCCATTTCACAACCCAAGGGAGAAAGAAAGGAAACTCTCATTGGGCACACTAGCTGTTTGCACAACTAGGTCAAATCCTTCATTACTTTACTTATTATCATAATTTGGCACACTAGCTGTCAACTCATATCCCTCCTCTATGGCTGCCTATGATAAAAGCCAGATGAAACATTACTGACAAGGAAAGTTTATTTCACAACACCAACTTTATAAAAGAGTTTCATATACTTTTTCTTTTCTTTTTTTCTCACTCCTATAGTGGGTAAAATGTAGCCTACTGAAGTGCCAGACCCAAAAATGTTCGCATAACCTCCCGGACTGTAGATCAATGCTAACCATGTTGGTGGGTCTGTGCCCTGAAGCAACTCAGCATAGTATGGTGCTGAGGAGAGTGCTTGGGGCTCCTACAAGGATGACTGAGGTAGAAGGGAGGCTGTTGTCCTTCTATTCAAGCAGGCCTCCCACCCTTCTAAGTGATGGGCATGGGACAAGGCATCACTCATATAACTTTTTCAGTCAGTCTCCCCACAGTTGATTTTAGACTCATGTCAACCCTGAGTCAGCAAGCCTTCACAAGCATTGGGTAGCACCAATGTATCATCAGAGCAGGCAGGGGATTTGCAAAGCTCCATGGTGTTTCAAGCAGTTGCACAACATTGCCCACAGACTTCTGCTGTTCCCACCGGGCCCCTCATCTGGGCCCTTGCAGCTCCAGGAAAGCAGATTGAGCCATTGGCAAACTTTAGGTAAGTTGTTTTTAGAGGTTCTGATCTTTCTCAGGGAAATAAAATAAGGAGGAAAGGGGCTTAAGAAAAGAAATCAATCTGAGGGAAAGATTAAATTTGTTTATTACTCATGCAAACATTTTCCAACTTGGGAAGAGAGAAGGCCAAGCTGGTAGAAATGGCCTTCTAAGAATTGAGCTCAGGTGAGACAGATATTTAAGATTTACCCCCAAACAAACTCCAGGAGGAAACAACTATTTATAGAAACATTTTTACCACATTTGAACAAAGTACATTTTATCCATAATTTTCAACTCATCTTCCACATTAAGGGGAGTTAAAACTCATATTCTTTTCCAGAGTTTATAGTGATATCTGATTTAAATATTTCCTTGTCCAGACAAGTTCCTACATGCCTCAACAGGATCTGCAAGCTTACATGAGATCACACTAATTCTCAATCTACCCCTTGCTCTGTCTGATAAAAAAACCTGTAGGGAGAAAAGAGAGAGAAAGTTAGTTTTAAAGACTACCGTGTATATAAAGTTGAAAACCAATTACCACAACAGAGAGTGCAATAGAGAACCGCAATGAGTTTTGCTTACAGCTGTTAACATGTCGATTCAAGTTCTAAGACAAAAGAGTTCAAATCTCAGGCAGAGTTCAGTAGAGAAATTACAGATCTGGCTTTTGTAAAAATCCATGTCATTTTTTTTCATGACATTTCTCTTTGGTAGGAAAGTTGGGATTTCAAATCCAACACATAGAAAAATAGGGCTTAAAATACATTTAAGCTACCAGTTGTGGTCGACATTAACCTGGAGTAGTAACATAATCTGTTAGCCTACAGGAATATAATGATGAAATTTATTAATAACTAGAGACCCGGTGCTTCAAAACTGTTAAGAGTGTAAAGGAGAAAACATTTGAGAATGATGGGAGGAGAGTAATAATGTAGGCAGCAGCCCTATCTCACCTGTGACTTGGGGCTAGTGGCAACATTTCTTGGTCCCATTTTCCTCATTTGCAAAACAAGGCTCACTTTCCTTTACACATTTAACACAAAGATTCTATGAACCTCCAACACTGCAGTGTTATTGGTGCTTCAGAAGTCTGCTCGAGTTTTAGGATTACAGAATTTTAGAGGCTTAGAGAAGTTAATTAATCTCCCCAGGTCACACCAGCTGAGGAATGGTAGAATTGGAATTCTTACTTGAGTCTTTCTCATCCAGCATCTAAGCGTTTAACCATACGCTATTATATCCCGCTCACTGAAGTGAGGAGATTGCCATGTAGGTTTTGTGGGTGGGGCAGACCCATCTTGACTCTAAAGCCAGGTGCCTAATCTTGGAGTTAACATTACTGGGTATTTTCTTTGTTGACCTATTTATTTGGTGTCATTGTAACTACTTTATGTTATATGAAAAAACCTGATTACTTCCATTGTTTCTACAGTAGCCAAATCCTTCTGCACATTTGGGAATTGGGCATCATTAAAATAAGAAATTATTTATTTGGTCAAACTCTAGGATTTTCTTTTGTTTGAATATATAGAACAATATAGTACTGTAAAATATACTCACTTCTAAATAAATCTTGCTTCTTTCCAAAAGAAATTGCCACTTCAATGCTGTTTTCTGTTCATCCGTCATTGCAAGAAACTCATTTACCTGATTTAAAAAATAAATCCAACAAGTATTTCCAAAGTTTATATAGATAACTCATCTTAACAAGGTGAAACATCAATTTTCTCATTAGAAGTGGAATTGTATTCACAGTAATTACAGCTCAATTCTCTTGATGGAGGAGATAAGGTCAGATATCTACTCTAAATTAAATCTCTGCAGCTAATTGGGTGGGTTAGCACAGAAAACTCCCCTTGACAAACTGGAAATCACTTGGAACTGAGGTTTAATGGTAAACTTCAGGAGCTGGTTTTAACAGAAGAAACAAGTGCTTATCATCAAGTGTACAATCTACTAAGTATCTGCTGCTGCTGTCCTACAGCGGCAGATGGGGAACATTCGTGGCTGACTTTCTACAGCTGAGTGTGTGAAATATTGCCAAACCCTCCTTCTGCATAACTGATTGACATCTTCAATGTGTTGTTTTACCCATTTTTATTTGACTATATAAATGTCTTGTTTATTCTCCACTGAGAATAAACAAGGGTCTCTGTCATTATTCCTAATAATATTAGCTATGATTTCAATATACAATATGTACTTATTTTTTCATTAAAGAAAGCAATGTATATTTAAATCAAGATTGATTTTTCACAGACCTCTTTATTAATAAATTAATTGCTATCAAATGTTCACCAAAATAAGCTATATTTTAGAGGAAGAAAATCCAATTTGGACATATTTCCAAACATGGTTTCTTTTTTGCTATTTACCGTGCAGCCCAAAGTCTCCTCAGCAACATTTCCTGTGAGACTACAGGAATGGAGGGTACCTGTGTGATCAGTAAGATCAATTAGCATATCAAAGCTGAGAAAAACGGATTTAAACTTCGAAGAATCTTTGTTGCAAGTTGTACAAATGCTGGATGCTTCATTTACAATGTAACCACAGCTTGAACTGAAAAGAAAGGAAGGACAATGATAAAATGTGAAGGCCCTAAGTAACAAATCTGGTTTCCAGCAGAATTATCACTTAAAAGTCTAAATCAGAGTAAGTAATTTCAGAGTGCTCAGCACTGCGCAGGATACAAGACAAACATAAAATTACAAGGAATAATTCCACATGTGTTCTGTCTTTTTTAGTATTTGTGATTCATCTGAAACTGGGATAAGCTCATTGTCTTGCTTCCTACCTTCCCCCATGCTGGTCCTGCCCCTACTAGGGCCTTCCTTTCTTGCCCCCCCCTCCCCCACCCCCCGCCCAAGCCTTAACTCCTTCCCTTCTCTGAACAGCTGCAGAATTTATACTTCAGCACTGACTATATCCTGTCACATCCTATTCCTTGTTATTGCAGGCATGTCCATCTTACATCCCTGCGGCTGTGTTCTAAGGGCAGGAATGGTGTCTTGTGACTAGAAAGCCTAGGTTCCACAAATGCTCACTTGATGGTACTTATTAGGTCTTCTGTACACCTACAGAAAAACCGTAGGGTTGGGCAAGTTCACACCCTAAATGCTATTATTACTACTCGTGACACATTCACCTCTCTTTTAAGTGGTAATTACATGCTATTCCATATTTTTGAAGCAGGTCTTACTTTAGCCAATTTGGAAAGGACTAATTCAAATTTCTCAAGAAAAGAGAGTGATCTGAAGATAGTGGTTTCTTATCTAGCCACAGATCACATTTAAAGTAAATGTTAGATGCTTTTCTTCACATATCAATACTAAAGCTGTAGGAAAAAATGAGACAAAAATTATTTAAATTTGTGAAAAATGTTTTTCAAAAAATAACTGCCTTACACAATAGCCTCCACATTAATTTTTTTCAACTTCAATACAAAATCATAAAGTGTTTTAAAAATCCATAGGTCAACTGCCCTGGCCAGGTAGCTCAGTTGGTTAGAGCATCCTCCCCATACACCAAGGTTGTTGGTTTGATCCCATGTCAGGTCATGTACGGGAGGCAACCGATCATGGTTTCTCTCCTACATAGATGTCTCGATGTCTCGATGTCTCGATGTCTCTCTCTCTCTCTCTCTCTCTCTCTCTCTCTCTCTCTCTCTCTCTTCCTCTCCCTCTAAAAAATCCATAAAAACATACCCTTGGGTGAGGATTAAAAAAAAAAATCCATAGGTCAATATCTTGACTGTGGTCATAGGCAAACAAACCTATACATGTGATAAAACTATATAGAACTTAATGTACACATGTGCACACAAATGACTGCATGTCAATCTGGGGAAATTTGAATAAGTGGATTGAGTCCAGCCGGTGTGGCTCAGTGGTTGAACATCAACCTATGAACCAGGAGGTCACCATTTGATTCCCAGTCAGGGTACATACCTGGGTTTTGGCTGGATTCCCAGTGGAGGAGGTGGGGGCATGCAGGAGGTACCCAATTGATGAATATATCTCATCACTGATGTTTCTATCTCTCTCTCCCTCCCCCTTCCTCTCTGAAGTCAATAAAAATATATTTAAAATGAGTGGATGGAATTAATGTAAATATCCTGGCTATGATGTGATACATTGGAGGAAATTGGTCAAAGTGCACATGGACTCTTTCCATATTATTTCTTAAAACTCCATGTTAACCTAGAACTATCTCCATAAAAATTTCTATTACAAAAGCCCATAGGGAGATTTTCACAATAACATTTTAGACATTTCTTGCCAACTATCTTTTGGATAAGATTATTAATTCTTCTGGGGTTTCCTTTTCTATGCAATAGATATTGACCTATGAGTGGTTAGAAATCATTCATCATGCAGTTGAAAATAATTTTTTTAAATGCAGTCACTTGCCCAGCCAGTGTGGCTCAGTGATTGAGCATCGACCTATGAACCAGGAGGTCATGGTTCAATTCCCAGTCAGGACACATGTCCAGGATGGGGCTCAATCCCCAGTGTGGGGCATGCAGGAGGCAACCTATCAATGGTTCTCTCTCTCCCTCTCCCTTCCTTTCTGAAATCAACAAATGTTCCTATCTCTCTCTCCCTCTCCCTTCCTTTCTGAAATCAACAAAAATCTATTTTTTTAAATACTGTCACTTGCTATAGAATGTGGCAACCAAAATAATTTTCTAATACATTATAAAACAACAATTTGTCATTCTAGTTAAAAGTTTCTGGCAGTATCATATCATTACAGTTTAGGACTACAGATATAATTGCCTTTTAATTTAAAATTTCCTTTAAAAGACAATTAAAATCTTTAAATCTAAATAACTTGCCATGGAAACTTCAGTATACATTACTTACTTATACATTTCCCTCAAATGTATAACCACGGTGATGCCCAAGTATAGTTAAACTTTTATAGAACTTAAAAGTTTATTAACAATAATTGTTTTTTATTTCTTACAAGAATGAATTTGCTAAAAATAATTTGGCTACTTACCATCTATTTCGAACTACTTTTGTAGTTTCACCATCAATGTTCAGTGTAGAAATGTAAGCATAAAGAATGCCATAAAAAGGATCATCTTTTCCTTCATTCTTCAAAGCTTTTACCTTTAATTGTTTAACTGTATAGACATCAACTATCGTATTTACTAAAAATAAAAAGAAGTTATTATAGCTCTCTCTATACATATTCTAAGAATTACAAAGAATTATATCCAAATAGAAAAGCTACAAAGTTCAAATGAGAACATGTAGAAGCTTCAGTTAAGTAACAGAACAATTATTATACTTGCTATATTACAACTTATTAATATAAATGGGGGGAAAGCAAAAAAAGCACTAAAAATGGGAAAGAATGAGAAATTAATGCTTATTAAAATGAAGAATTTATGAACAATAATAGATACAGAGGCAGAGCTGCCTCGAACAGACTGTCAAACTACAGCGGGAAGGTCGGGGAGGGTTGGGGGGCAGGGTGGGGGGGTAAGAGATCAACCGAAGGACTTGTATGCATGCATATAAGCAAAACCAATGGACATAAGACACTGGGGGGTAGGAGAGGCCAGGGGATTGTCAAGGGCGGGAAAAAAAAAGGAGACATATGTAATACTCTTTGTAATACTTTAAGCAATAAAACAATTTAAAAAATTAAAAATAAAAAAATAAAATGAAGAATTTATGATTATCAGAAGATGCCATTAGAAGAGTGAAAAGGCAAGCTACACAGTGGGAGATGATGGCAAAAGACAAAAGAATATCTAAAGAATTCTTAAAAATCAATGACCAAAAAAACCCATAGTCAACTCATTTATTTTAGCTTTCATCAGATTGGCAAAAGATTATAGAAAGCTCCAAGAGTTTTAAACTACTTTTTTTTTTTTGGACAATTTTTTTTTTTATTGCTTAAAGTATTACAAAGGGTATTACATATGTGTCCATTTTATCACCCCGCCCTAGACAGTCCCCTAGCTAAACTACTTTAAAAAGTTGAAATATAGCAGTTACAGAATCAGAATATAGGATCTTTCACTATGTCAAACAAAACTTTATAGGCCCCAATTTTGGCCCTTTAAAAATTCAAATAATATTTAAAGGTCACTTACAATTTATAGATTCTTCCAAATAACTGTCAATTGCATCATCCTGAGGATTTGTTTCTTTATTTCCTCTTATAAAATTCAATAAAATGTTAGCTTCTGGTGTCTCTTAAATTGAAAATGCATAATAATTAAAAATCAAACTGATTACTTGTTGTTGTTTTTTTTATTTCAGAGAGGAAGGGAGAGGGAGATAGAGAGAGAAACATCAATGATGAGACTCATTGATTGGCTGCTTCTGCATGACCCCTACTGGGGATGGAGCCTGCAACCCAGGCATGTGCCCTTGACCAGAATCGAACCCGGGACCCTTCAGTCCTCAGGCTAACGCTCTATCCACTGAGCCAAACCAGCTAGGGCATAACTGATTACTTTTTAAATAACTGTAAAAGATCCAAAATTATTTTTAACCTTTGCCCATTTTAATAACAAAAGGGAATAAAATAAAAAAAATGGAAAGGGGAGTACATAACTAAGGGAAGTATACAAATAGACCTTTGTTAAAACAATCCCATTCTGGAAGTGTGTGGGAGGCAACCAATCGATGTTTCTCTTTCTCTGTCTCTCCCCCTCCCTTCTACTCTCTCTAAAAATCAATGGAAAAATATCCTTAGGTGAGGTGAACAACAACAACAAAAAGTCATATAAAGGTGGGGGCAAGGGGAAGTTTTAGAGGGGGTAAGGGAGCAAGATAATTTTAAAAAGTCATATAAAACAATCTTTCATTTTTAATTCAAATGAAATCTAAGCTTTGTTTTCATTCTTAAATACACAAATATTGGAATATGTGATACAGTCATTTTCAAAGGGATAAAAAATTTCAGATAACTTTTTACCTGGATTAGTTGTAATAATGGTTTTTGAGATTACAGTTGCTGTCATGCAGTTTCGAAATTTGTCAAAATTTATTCTTACATCTGAGGCAAATATTACTGTTTGGGGAAAAAGCCATTTTTAAATTATTACATGGGGGGGATAAAAAATGACAAATATTAAACACAATCATTGCAGTATGATACCTGTTTCTCGTGGCACCCAGCTCTGTGCAAGTAGAATGGATTCATTATCCCAACTGCACATTTTAAAAAAAAAGTGATAAAAATTGACTATATTAGAAAAAAACTGGCAGTAAACATTATTTACAAAAACAAAAAAAAATCTTAGGGCTGGGGTGACCCATTCCCCATGTGGTCAAAGGCACAAGTTAAAGATGTTGGTTTCTCCTGCATTTTGCGGAGTTATACTGTCTATTTCACAGAGCATTTAACAGCTACATGATCAATCATTCCTCCAATACCATTAATCTTTAACAACTTCTGCTCCATCAATTCTTTCTTTTCCCATCACTCAGGTCACTCCTGGCTACTTGGAACTGAGTGACTACAAGTCTAAAGACTTTAAAGACACTCTTTCAGACTCTAAGGGAGGGGATTAGTAGATAATCTGCTCAGGGCACTTGATGGATTGAAGGCTCATTTCACCTTTAGCACCTTTTGGTATCCAGGTATCTGGAGTCTAAACAATGTCATCTAATACCCTACAGTACTCAGAATGTAGTCCTACCCCACATCCCCACACCAGGCACCCCACAGAAACAAGCCTATGATAACACTTGCTTTTCTATCATCTTTCCATGGTCTGGCTCCAGGGTACTACCCAAGAAATTATGGAAAATCTGGCATGTTCATTATCAATGGGACCTAATAAATCACAATTTTTAATAAAAGGCAGTGCAAAAATACACTAGTCCAGTGAGTCCATCTAAATAATCCCATGTAATCTAAAGATCTCATTTTAAGGTAAATCTTTAGGACAGACTGTAATAAGTCAAAATACAAGAGTGAGTTTTATTTTTAAAATATCATTTCTCTCCTATCATTATTCCTCTCCTGATTAAATCCATCATATTTTTGATAAAATAAAAATGTTCTGTCTTGATAATACTAGGGATTTCACATTTTGGAACAGATATGGGAGGTTACCATATCATTGCAAAAGAAGACTCCATCTCATCATAGAGTTTAACTTCACACCTCTGGCCTTTTCTTCGGTCTGATGTTGTAAAGTATTTTGGCTCTCCAACCTTAGAAATTGAAGGAAATCATTATTCTTCATCTATAATAGTAGAGGTACCTAAATATTTGTTGATGGAAATACTCAAATGTTTATCCTTTAAACAGCAAGTAAGAAACATCAAAATACAAGAATCACTAATATATATTTAACTAGAGGCCCAGTGCATGAAATTCGCAGTCCAGGACTCCTCGGAGGGATCAGTCCAGGACCCCTTGCTCCTTCTGCCTGCCTGCTCGCTATTCCTTACAGCTTGGCTCACTGCTCCTTAGCGCTGCCACGGAGGCGGGAGAGGCTCCCGCCACTGCAGCTGCGCTCGCCAGCCATGAGCCTGGCTTCTGGCTGAGCAGGGCTCCCCCTGTGGGAGTGCGCTGACCATCAGGGGGCAGCTCCTGCGTTGAGCGTCTGCCCCCTGGTGGTCAGTGCACATCATAGCGACCAGTCGTTCTGGTCGTTCCGCCATATTGATCGCTTAGGCTTTTATTATATAGAATTATATAGATGATTTAAAAGCATCTATCTCTAAGCTAGGTGTATTTAACTGATGTTGTTAGTTACACAGTTTGAAGAGAAGTACAAATATATGTATTTTAAGTTAAGATTTTGGGGTCTTTTCAACATAACAGGACAAATGTTCCATGACAAGCCCATGGGTGGCATCTATCTAGGCTCATTGAGGATAGAAAGTATATTTTCAACATCTGTGTATCCCCCTGGCTTAGTACAGGGCCTGGCACAGAATATGTCACTAAATTAACTCAGTCTCTCTGAGTCTCAGTGTCCTCATCTTTCTAGTACAGCTATGAATATCAATACTTCCTTTGTGCCTTTATAAGGACAATGTGGTGAGGACCAAATGAGGGATGTATGGGAAAGTGCTTTGACAATCTGATTCAATCCACACTATGTCAAAGCACTTTCCCATACATCCCTCATTTCCATCTTAAAAATGAAGGTGAACTCAGGGACCCTTCTGTCAGAGGCCCAGGGGTTCTCATATGGAACAGCAGACACCTCTGACAGTCACATAGCAAGGTCCCAAGAACAGACTAACAACTGACTGCACCCTAAGCCACTGTCACCACTGCATCTATTAGCAGGGCTGAGCTCCATGGGAAGGAGCTGAAGAAAGACTCACAGCTACCAGCAGAAGAGCAGTATCCAGAAAGAAAGTTGGAGGAAAGGACAGCCAGAGTATGAAGGAGGCCTGCCATATCACAACAGGCCTCTTGTACAAAAAAGAAAATTGTACAAAAAAGAGTTTTAAAGTAAAGAGACCTAAGCAGAGGTAAGAAGGAAGAGAGAACAGGTTAATTAAAATGTGAAGAAAATAAATGTAGGAGGGATGGAAGCAAAATGAGAGAAGTAAGGCAGTGAAAAAAAAAATAATGTAATTCTATAGAAGAAGGTACCAGACTCATAGGGTGGAGGTAGGGGGAGATACATGGAAAAAGCTGTTGCAGGTTTTGACTTATGTTTATACTGAATGTTAGAAAATTCTTACTAAGTTGTAATATAATGACATTATATAGGATTGAGGGAAACTGAGAGATCATATCCTGCCTTTAAGTAAGATTGGATCTAGATTGCTGAGAAAGTGATTTCTCCTACTTTTCACGATTGTCATGTAAGGTGTTGATTCCTCCATCCTGGATTATACTGAGTGCTCACTGGGTGGCTGGCACTGTGCTAGGCTGGAGCTAGAGTGATGAACAAAAGCACATGCCTCTCCATCAAGGGCCTGTCATCAAGTATAGTTGACACTCTTATTGGTTAGTCATTTAATACGGAAAAGCAATTAGCAATTACTAACAACATTAACTACAAGTACCTAAATCAATTTCCTTTTTTGTGTGTGTATCTTTTGACTACCATCATTCCATACATTGAGAGAAACTGATCTTGTCCCTTTAATTTTCTTTGTGTACTTTATTTTTTTCAAATATATTTTTATTGATTTCAGAGAGGAAGGAAGAGGGAGAGAGAGATAGAAACATCAATGATGAGAGAGAATCATTGTTGGCTGCCTCCTGCAAGCCCTCCACTGGGGATTGAGCCTACAACCCGGGCATGTGCCCTTGACCGGAATCGAACCTGGGACCTTTCAGTTCGCAGGCCGACGCTCTATCCACTGAGCCAAACTGGCTAGGGCATTGTGAGACTTTAATTTTAAGGTCCACCTCTTAGTCCCTGCCAAGTGACTCTAGTCTTTCCAAGGGAGTTCAAAACTTGGGCAATAATTAAGTAAGAGGGAGATTCTGATGTAACAAATGGCGAAACACTCCCAGAGCCCCATGCAGTGTTGTCTTTCCCTGCTTTTCACCACATGATGCTGTGCAGTAGGTCACCAGGCCCCAACTACAGCTATTCTCACTCCCTCTCCCACCTCAGGACAGCTCTGAAAACAGGCCCAGAATTGATTCCTTGATTTATACAACTTACACCCCTTTAAGTAACTTCATTGAAATCTTCAAGTCAATGAATTTACCCTTTCCATTTGCATCTTTTTTTTTTTTAATATATTTTATTGATTTCCCACAGAGAGGAAAGAAGAGAGCCAGAGAGCCAGAAACATCGATGAGAGAGAAACATCGATCAGCTGCCTCCTGCACATCTCCCACCGGGGATGTGCCCGCAACCCAGGTACACGCCCCTGACCGGAACCAAACCCGGGACCCCTCAGTCCGCAGGGCGACGCTCCATCCACTGAGCCAAACCGGCTTTGGCGTCCATTTGCATCTTTAACCGAAGTATAAAAGGCTCTCATATAGTTAGTGGATCATTTATAAGTGTGTGCTGCACTTAACATTCAAATACGATTTTATGTTGCTATTCATTAACATATAAAATGCTACTTAACTTTTAATGAGAAGTGATATCATTTTCTTAATTCAACTGACTACTGATCAAGATACAGAGGAATATTTACTCCAGCTAGTTACTACTTTCCAAACACAAATTAAGTGATAGAACTTCCCTGCCAAATTGAACATTGTGGAGGTTTAAACTTACCGACTTCACAGCTGCAAGCACATTAATAATTCTCCCATCAAGACTGTGTCCATTTGCAACAATATCACCCAATGAATAATAATCCCGAGATTCTTTAACAGGTAAGTGTATCAAAGAAAGTAACTTGGTGTCCACTTCATAACTGGAACAAACTTTTACTGTTGAATGATCTTCACTGAGCAATAGTTTACAGTCACTAAATTGTAAACACACACACAAAAAGTTACTATTAAATGATTTTTTTAAATAGAAAAATACTTCCAGGTTCACAGTTAAATTATTTTTATTGTAATTTAGACTAGATTAAGAAAATGTATACATTTTACTCATAGAAACATTAAAAATGTAGTAAAATATTTTTGTCTGAAATATATTTTCATTAAGAAAATGTTTTGAGGACCAATTTGTACCTGAGTGCTAAGCATACCAGTTGTCTGACCTTACCCGAAACTTGAGCTTCAGTTTCCTTCTCTGTGAAATAAAGGTATAAAAGCACTCTACTCCATGTTTGTTATTTGTATCTCTATAACACTGAGCACCCTGCCTACAGATTTTAAACCAAGGACTGTGCTTCACTTACTCCTGTGGTTCTCTGTATCAAGTAGATGCACAATATTAACAACTGAACTTGAATTGAGTCACTCCCCTTCCAGCCAATCAACTCCTAAGTCCCCTTCCTGGAGTTAATTTCTAGCCCTCTAATGCAGGCCCTTTCCCCCACTAATGCTTTAGGTATTTACCTCATTACTTCTCACCCAAACTTTGGCCCTGTCTCCCTCTACAGTATCCTCCTAAAGTAGCCAAAGTAATCTTCCTCATCCACAAATTTCAGTGTATTATATCCCATCTCAAAGACCTTTTGTGTAGCCATCAACAAAGAATAAAGTTGTTACAATGGGCAAAGCTGTCTGTGAAATGTTTCTGCTTCTCTATCAAGCTTTTCCTCCTGCCTCTCTCCTGCCCTTGCCCTATATCAGCCATATCAGACTATTTAGCTATGAAACTGACATTTTTATTTTATTTTTCTAAATATATTTTATTGATTTTTTTACAGAGAGGAAGGGAGAGGGATAGAGAGTTAGAAACATCGATGAGAGAGAAACATCAATCAGCTGCCTCCTGCATACCCCCTAGGATGTGCACGCAACCTAGGTACATGCCCTTGACCGGAATCGAACCTGGGACCTTTCAGTCGGCAGGCCGACGCTCTATCCACTGAGCCAAACCGGTTAGGGTGAAACTGACATTTTTAGACCAAAAAGTCAAACATCACCACTTTTATATGGTTCAACCTACTATTCACTGTTCTGGTAAATATCAGGAGGTTTCATATTTGTTCCCTCTTCTAAGAATGCTCTTCCCTCCACTCATTTATTCATTCATTCATTCATTCCATAAATATTTATTGTGAGCCTGTTCCCTGCCAGACCACAGTCTAGGCATGAGGGTGAAGAAGATAGATAAGACCTTTGATCTCATGGAGTTCACATGTGTGAGGAGACATGGCATTTAATCAAATAATCTCAGATAGCGATTGGGGTTTTGATAACAAAAAGCAAAGGGAGAAGTCCTAGTAACGAACTGGAAGGGCTACTACAGAGTAGATGGGAAAGGGCTAAGGAGGTGACATTCAAGCAGACACTTCAGAGAGGAGAAGGAGCAAGTGAGTCAGGGGGAGACTGGGCTCCACCTGAACCTGCCTCTTTGCTCAGCTTCCCACACCCGCCCCCTCCCCCCTTTCCTTACAAGGCTGCTCCTGAGAGCTCACCTTCAACAAACCATTTGCATAAAAATCCTCCTCCAGGCTCTGCTTCCAGAGAACTTGAACTAAGATATTAAGGCATGTGAGTAGAGTTATACTTTGATATGAAAATATACATATGTGACTTTCAAGATTTATCTTTTCTTCTAATTGTTCAGCTTTAATGTGACTAGAGTCAAATTTTTTAAAATCTAAGAATGAGAATCAAAGTATTAAAAACAAAGTCATTTTTTCATGTAACCCTATATCAAAGTAAATTATTTCATAATAAAAAATAAACATTGTGGCCCTGGCAAGTTTGGCTCTGTGGTTGGAGCATCTGACCTTGGATTGAAGGGTCTCGGGGTCAATTATTGGTTGGTCAAGGGCACACACCTCAGTTGCAGATTGGACCCCTGGCCCTGTGTCTCTCTCATGTTGATGTTTCTGTCTCTCTCTTCTCTCTCTCTCTCCCCACTCCTTCCCTCTACTCTCTCTTAAGAAAATCAATGGAAAATATATTCTCAGATGAGGACAAAAAAATAATAATAATAAACATTATGAGCCCTGACCATTGTGGCTCAGTTGGTTGAAGCATTATCCCCATGCATCACCAAGGGTCACAGGTTTGATTCCTGGTCAGAGCACATGCCCAGGTTTCAGGTTTGATCCAACCCACTCCTCCCCCTCTGCCCCTGTTGGGGCATGTACAAAGGCAACTGATCGAGGTTTCTCTCTCACGTCAATCTCTCTCTCCTTCCCCCGCCTCTCTAAAATCAATATAAAAATATATATTCTCGGGTGAGGATTAAAATTAAGAATAATAAATAAACATTTATTTATTATTTGACACACAAAAACTCATTAATAATAATCATTCTAGCACAAAGCTTACTGATATCTGTGTTAAATACCTAGGAGTTGCAGGGCTGAATTTTTCTTCTCTTTCTAATTCCTTTCTTTGGATCAAGGGATTTTCAATTGTCACTAAAACAGAGGGAAAAGTATGATGCTATTATAAAAGAGTAACAGGTTAAATAAAAAAACAAGTGTACATAATAAACATTATAATGTTATTTCTAATTTCTGAGTTAGTGTTAAATATCCTTCCCAATCATTTTCTTGTGTCCCTGGGAGAAAAAGAATCCTGGGGTATGATCATCAACTGACCCCAGATGATATTTCTTATGCTTTGTGTTTAAATCCCAACATATGACCCACATTAACATTACTTTATCGATTAATTACACTGAGCATTTTATTTGATTACAACATGCTCTTCTATATTTGATTTGATTACAGCATACTGTTCTATAAACACTTAATTGATCTTCATCAAATTCACAGTTGCTCTTGGAAAATAATAGTGGGGCAGAAAGAGCAATGCAAAATCTGAGTCCTGATTTGAGTTAAACAACTTAATAAGCTTATCAGCTAACATTTTAGAGTTTCCATTTCCTCATGGTCTATATTAGACCTTTTTATGTTCTATTTTGCTAATTACTCACACAATCATTCCCTTTTTACAAATGAAAAAATTGAAGCTCACAAAGGTTAAATAACTTTCTTGAGGTTTTATATCTACAAAGTAGTAGAGCTAGAATTAGAATTGTTCAGATTTAAAAATCTGTAATCTTTTCACTCTACCACACTAAAATCCTGTTTAAATTTATAATCATTATTGACTTTACACTTTTAAAATCCCTATCTCATTCAACTTCACAACCCCCATCAACATATAACATATCATATACTGTATATACTAGAGGCTTGATGCATGAAACTCGTGCAAGGGGTTTGGCCCTCACGTTCGAAGCGGTTTGCCTTGGCCCTCACAGCCCTGGCTTCATCTGGAAGGTCATCCAGAAGGACATCTGGAAGGTCGTTCGGCTGTCTGGTCTAATTAGCATGTTACTACACACACACACACACACACACACACACACACACTTTTTAAAAAATTTGATTTCAGAGAGGAAGGTAGAAGAAGAGAGAGAGATAGAAACATCAATGATGAAAGAGAATCACTGATTGGCTGCCTCCTGCATGCCCCCTACTGGGGATCGAGCATGTGCCCTTGACTGGAATCAAACCCGCGACCCTTCAGTCTGCAGGCCGATGCTCTATCCACTAAGCCAAACTGGCTAGGGCTATAACATATTTTAATACCAAAATATATCTTTAGCTCTGTATAACTAATGTTCTGGCATTTATCCAAGGAATGTTTCTAATTGTACTGGGCCCTGTGAAGTCTGCAATATTTTCTACCTTCAACTCCGTATGTTCAATTACTCTATTATTCAGTTAGAGAGATACTACATACAACCCTGAAAGTTAATAATACAAGGCAATATATGATTAGGCTGCTTCATACTACAATATTGGAGAGTAGTAGTTTATCTGCATTACCCTTCCCCTTCTTTTTTCTACCATGAAAGAAAGCTGGAATATATGCGTTCTTATTGCTTGTAGTGCACTAAGTTCTACACTTTATAACAAGCACACTATCTCATTTAACATTCATGAGAATCTGTAAGATATTAATTCATAATGGAGGCCCAACAAGATTAAGTGTGAATAATGGTTGGAATTAGGATCTATGTGCTTTCAAAGTCCTTGTTCTTTTTGTTATACTACACTGTACTACCAGAGGGATATTAGGGTGGGGAGAGGATGCAAAAGATTTGGTATTTTAGACTAAAAGTAAAGTTTCTTAAAACCCATTAAACATTTGCCCTGGCTAGTGTGGCTACTGGTTTGAGTGTCAGCCCTCACACCAAAGGGTCGAAGGTTAAATTCCAGGTCAAGATCAGGTACCTGGGTTGTAGGTTCAATCCCACACCATGCCCCCCATCCATAGGGCACATGTGAGAGGCAACCAATTGATCTCTCTCTCCCCTTCACTCCCTCCCTTCCACTCTCTCTAAAAATCAATGGAAAAAATATCCTTGGATGAGGATTAACAACAAAAATCCATTAAAATTAAAATCTATTTTATCAAAATCTATTTAGCATCCCTATTATGTTAAATTATTTTAGCAACAATAGGGATTGATGTAAACTGAAATATGAAATAAACCAGATATAAAGCTACTGAGTAAAAATATGTGACTATTACATTTGTATGTTTCAAGTAATAATGCTGAATGCCTTGTATTATGTTCTTAAATCTTGACTTTTTGTCTGATAAGGTTCTTGAGAATTATGAATTGTATCTTACAGTAGTCCTCCCTTATTCATGGTTTCACTTTCCACTGTTTCAGTTACCTACAATCAACCACAATTTGAAAATATTAAATGAAAAATTCCAGAAATAAACAATTCATAAGCTTTAAAATGTGTGTGGTTCTGCATAGCATGACGAAATCTCGAGCCACTAGAGGTCAGCCATCCCACTCCATCCCTCCTGAAATGTGAATGATCCCTTCGTATCCAGGCTGCACACATTCCCTACTAATTAGTCATTTAGTAGCTGTCTCTTTTATCAGATCAGATCAGATAAAATATCAGATATTTTGAGATACAGAGACCACATTTACATACATTTTACTACAGTATATTGTTGCAATTGTTCTATTTTATTAGTTATTGTTCATCTCTTATGTACCTAATTTATAAGTTAAATTTTATCACAGGTCTATGTGTACAGGAAAAAACACTATATATATATATATATATATATATACACACACACTCACAGGGGTCCCTCAGCCTGGCCTGTGCCCTCTTGCAGTCCAGGAACCCTCGGGGGATGTCCAACTGCCGTCTTAGGCCTGCTCCCCAGGCAATCAGACATCCTTAGCGCTGCTGCAGAGGTGGGAGAGGTTCCCGCCACTGCTGCTGTGCTCACCAGCTGTGAGCCCAGCTAAGGGCTTCTGGCTGCGTGGCACTCCCCCTGTGGGAGCACACTGACCACCAGGGGGCAGCTCCTGCATTGAACGTCTGCTCCTGATGGTCAGTGTGCATCACCTCGACTGGTTGTTCCACCGTTTGGTTGATTTGCATATTAGCCTTTTATTATATAGGATACACACACACACATATACATATAGTATATGGTTTGGTACTATCTGCATTTTCAGGTATCCATTCACTGGGGGTCTTGGAACTTAGCCCCCCTATATAAGGGCAACTACTGTATTGTATTTTGACTCCCTCAGAGTAGTTACTACAACCATAACAAAGGAATAATACTATAATAAATAAAATTTAAGAGTCAATGCCAACTTACCACACTCACCAACCCTAAAGCTGGCAGAAAGTGATCTGATGTAATCTTCATTGCCCCAGGATGTTGCGTTTACAAAATGCGTTGGTGAATCACGAATGGTGAAACTGAAAGTGTACCTTTCTGACCCAATATCTAAGGGAAAACCAATGTTTTTATTTTTCAAATGAAATGTTCCATTATATTTTTGAAAAAATATCATTCTGATGATAATAATAATACTCAAATACATGGTATAAAATATTATTTCAAATATAAATTCTGTAATAAGTTATACTTGCTTTTATGAATTTCAAAGCTGCCAAAGTAGATAATCACCTTACTTAACCCCTGTTCCCTTTTCCCAGTTACCTGTATATTTGAAGGGAAATTACACATAGGTTTGAATCATCCGGATATTAGCTTAGATCCTTCATTTCTCTCTTACTATTACTGTTTTAACCTAGGTCAAATTCAAATCTAAATTATTTGAAAACAAATAAATGTGTGCTACTAAATGATACCACTAGAGGTCAGCAAGTACATCTTTAAAAAATTTTTTTATTGCTTTTGCTAATTAAAAAAAACAACACAACCTAACATACATATACAAATTATAGATATCTACGGAACTGTAATTAGTGTTATCTTTGGGGTGGGGCCTGGGCTGGGAAGAGTTGGGGATTAAGTGAAGAATTTTACTTTTCAATTCTATGACCTTCTGTACTGCTTGATTTTTAGTGAAAATGTATTATATATGTTGTATGTTTAATGTTTTTTAAAGTCAATAAGCACATTTTCTCCAAAAAAGGAATACTGTACATATAATCATATAAAGTAGTCAAACACTACAGAAGTGGTTCCCTACCTTCAGTCTAAGTGAAAATGGTATTTTATTGTTGTAAATTTAGTTACTATTTAAATATTGACTTTTTAAAATTCATGTATTTTTCCATCATCATTTATTCCCCTATATAATTCATGTATTTTAAATTATCCCTTGTAAAGCTTAGAAAACAGGTATTTAAACTTTTTCAAATTACTCAAATGGTAATTCTGATCTAATTAAGTAAGTAAAGTGAAGACACAAACAAGTATGGGTGAGAGATGACATCTTTGTTTTTTACCTCAAAAATAATAACAGAATATTACATGAAATACAATAAAAATAAAGGTGCCTATCACTCTACCATAAGTCAAATAACACAATCACTAAGATGATTCAAGCAAAATTAATGTCTTCTTCCAAAATTATCGGCTGGCTTACTAGAGCTCTAATTCCCTCAAGCTGTATAGAAATACACGATAGCCTTTAATAAACACCATTGACACTTTTAAAGCTAATAGTAATGAGTTGCTAGATATGACATTCTATATTGTAACTTTGCATGTTAACGACAAAAGTTTGAAGATGAGTTGTTTTTAAAAATCCAATTTTAATCTTGGATTATGTTTCCATAGTCCTAACACTCTTGCACAGTTCGAGCAACTCAGTAAGGACCACTAAAGCTAAAGTTAACTAAATGAAAGATGAGTATTTTTCACTGAATTATCTGGTTGTTGGAGTAAATATGTAGCTACTGCTGCCATACTTCTCTCCTTCAACACCACTCTATCATGATATATCCCTGCTCCAAAACCTTCTTTCTTATCACTTTCTGTCTTATTTGAGATTTACCTGTGTACCTGTATCTCTTAGGCTGAAAGTGATAGTTACTATGGGTCACACACCCTTACATTTAATTCTCACACCAGCTCTATTTATCTCGATTTCACAGCTGGATATAGGACACATTGCAGATTATTCAGTGACTAAATGAGCTCAGTCAATCTAGCTATAAGTCTAGACTCTCAGACACTATGATATCTGAAGAGGATATGAGACTACAATTGCCCTTTGTTACCTTTATGCAGGGTTTAACACAGTAGAGGTACTCAATAAATACACATTGATACACATTAATAAGTTGATCAACTTAACTATCTACTTGGGCATTTTATCTCTAAGCTTTCAAATATGTGTTTGAGAAATATCAAATAAAATCATTAAAAATGGTTTTAGCATGGTTCAGTGG
The DNA here is from genome assembly GCF_964212035.1 of Myotis nattereri. Classification (NCBI taxonomy): domain Eukaryota; kingdom Metazoa; phylum Chordata; class Mammalia; order Chiroptera; family Vespertilionidae; genus Myotis; species Myotis nattereri. Next base: position 101,807,846 of record NC_138079.1, on the reverse strand, counting down.
TTGAGCATTGACCTATGAATCAGGAGGTCACGGTTCAATTCCTGGTCAGGGCTCATGCCCGGTACAGGCTTGATCCTTAGGGTGGGGCGTTGCAGGAGGCAGCCAATCAATGATTCTCTCTCATCATTAATGTTTCTTTCTCTCTCTCTCTCTCTCTCTCTCTCTCTCTCTCTCTCTCTCTCTCTCTTCCTCCTTCCCTCCCTCCCTCCCTCTCCCTTCCTTTCAGAAATGAATAAAAATATTTTTAAATGATTTTAATGTCCTCACACACATAGCCTTAAATTGAGTACTTTACCATACAATAGAGAACACGGCCATTGCTCTTAAGGAGTTAAACAGGCATGAGAAATTTAATCACTAAATACATTTTGTTGTAGTCATAAGCCACAATTGATGAAAAGTGAAGCAAACTGTTAAAACTCAGCTTTTTCTGTCTGGAAAGCCTTTGACATCTGTTTTCCCAATAACTATACCGATTATTTTCTGAAAAACAAAAAGGTTACAGAAAACAAATATTAAACACAGATGTAGACGGTAAATTTAATTTCATGGACTTGTTATATTTTACTGGCTCTAACAAACATTTTTTACTAGGAACCACTTAAATGTATTTATTCCAGACAAACTTCTAAAATAAGTTCATAAATGTTCAATTCCACAAGGAATAGTACAAAGCAATAACATAGTTAACTACTATTACAAATATAATCATTTAATACTTAGTATGTTTCTACTTTATTTTCAATCACTAGGTAGAGTACAGTAACTGCCCTATGCTATCAATCCTTACTGAATTCATTCAAAGCACATGTATAATGCAATTTAATTTGCCATGGACTTCAAAGCTTTCTTTTATTTAGGGTTTTCTAACAATCCACATAAAATTGCTTAGCTTCTTAATCCAAACATGCTGAACAGTAATATAAATTAGATTGCAACAGAACATGTAGTATATTGCTGCTAATAAATCTAAGCTCTAAAGTCCTAGATCTTAAACCTTAAAGATATTAACATCTCTTTAACCTTTTTAATGTTCTCTTTAGTGACTACCAAAGAAAAATTAAATATTATAAAGTGCTTTGAGCCCTAGCCGGTTTGGCTCAGTGGATAGAGCATTGGCCTGCAGACTAAAGGGTTCCGGGTTTGATTCTGGTCAAGGGCATATGCCTGGGTTGTGGGGCTCGATCCCTAGTGGGGGGCATTCAGGAGGCAGCCAATCAATGATTCTCTCTCATCACTGATTTCTCTCTCTCTCTCTCTCTCTCTCTCTCTCTCTCTCTCTCTCTCTCTCCCTCTCCCTTCCTCTCTGAAACCAATAAAAATATATTTTTTAAAAAAGTGCTTTGAGCTGAAACCGGTTTGGCTCAGTGGATAGAGCATTGGCCTGCGGGCTGAAAGGTCCCAGGTTCGATTCCAGTCAAGGGCATACACCTGGGTTGTGGGCACATCTCCAGAAGGAGATGTGCAGGAGGCAGCTGATCGATGTTTCTCTCTCATCGATGTTTCTAACTATCTCTCTCCCTTCCTCTCTGTAAAAAATCAATAAAATATATTTTTTTAAAAAGTGCTTTGAGAAATAAAAAAAATTAGATTTTTCTGAAAGGATAAACCTAAATTTATATTATTAATCTAGCAACTGATTTCAACCTTATAATAACCCTGTTACATTTAAAATACATTCAAGCCTGGCCAGCGTGGCTCAGTGTTTGAGTGTCCACCTATGAACTAGGAGGTCATGGTTTGATTCCCAGTCAGGGCACATGCAGGGGTGGGACGTACAAGAGGCAGCCAATCAATGATTCTCTCTTATCATTGATGTTTCTCTCTCTCCCTTTCCCTTCCTCTGAAATCAATAAAAATATATTAAAAATAAATAAAATACACTCAAGCTTTTTTTTCATTTTATTTTTTTAAATTAAATCTTTATTGTTCAGATTATTACAGTTGTTCTTCTTTTTTCCCCCCATAGCTCCTCTCCACCCATTTCCCCCCCACACCCTCTGCCCTCACACCCTCCCACTGTCCTCATCCATAGGTGCACAATTTTTGTCCAGTCTCTTCTCGCAACCCCCAAACCCCTTTCCACCTCCAAGAATAGTCAGTCCACTCCCTTTCTATGCCCCTGATTCTATTATAATCACCAGTTTATTCTGTTCATCAGATTATTTATTCACTTGACTTTTAGATTTACTTGTTGATAGATGTGTATTTGTTGTTCATAGTTTGTATTTTTACCTTTTTCTTCTTCCTCTTCTTAAAGGATACCTTTCAGCATTTCATATAATACTGGTTTAGTGGTGATGAACTCCTTTAGCTTTTTCTTATCTGTGAAGCTCTTTATCTGACCTTCAATTCTGAATGATAGCTTTGCTGGATAAAGCAATCTTGGTTGTAGGTTCTTGGTATTCATCACTTTGAATATTTCTTGCCACTCCCTTCTGGCCTACAAAGTTTCTGTTGAGAAATCAGCTGACAGTTGTATGGGTACTCCCTTGTAGGTAACTGACTGTCTTTCTCTTGCTGCTTTTAAGATTCTCTCTTTGTCTTTTGCTCTTGGCATTTTAATTATGATGTGTCTTGGTGTGGTCCTCTTTGGATTCCTTTTGTTTGGGGTTCTCTGTGCTTCCTGGACTTGTAAGTCTATTTCTTTCACCAGGTAGGGGAAGTTTTCTGTCATTATTTCTTCAAATAGGTTTTCAATATCTTGCCCTCTCTCTTTTTCTGGCACCCCTATAATTCTGATGTTGGTACGCTTGAAGCTGTCCCAGAGGCTCCTTACACTACCTTTGTATTTTTGGATTCTTTTTTCATTTTGCTTTACCAGTTGGGTGTTTTTTGCTTCTTCCTATTTCAAATCTTTGACTTGATTCTTGCCATCCTCTAGCCTGCTGTTGGGAGTCTGTATAATATTCTTTATTTCAGTTAGTGTATGCTTAATTTCTAGTTGGTCCTTTATCACAACCTCGAGGGTCTCACCAGACTTTTTGAGGGTCTCATTAAGTTTATTGGAGGTTTCTAGAAAATTCTTGAAAAACCTTAAAAGTGAGGTTTTGAACTCTATATCCAGTAGTTTGCTTTCCTCCATTTCTGTCATTTGTGTCCTGCTTTTTTGTCTCTGCATTTTTTTATGCTTCGCTGTGTCAATAGAGTGGCTTTCTGTGCTAGGTGTCCTATGGGGCCCAGTGGCTCAGCCTCCCCAATTACCTGAGGCAGACACTCTTGGTGCACCCCCTTGTGGGCTTTGTGCACAGTCTTGTTGTAGTTAAGCCTTGATTGTTGTAGATAACACTGGGAGGGATTGACCTCCACGCCAATTGGCTGTGAGAATCAGCTGTGTCTGCAGTGGGAGAACTTCTGTGCTGAAGACACCCTTCTGGGGCAAGACTTGCTTCAGTGGGGCTTTGGTGCTCACTGAGTCTGCCCCTTGAGTGTGTCCTTTATGGATCCGAGGAGCTGCAATCTGGATGGTCCCACTTTGACCACTGGGCACACTGGCTCCTGGATCTCTAAGGAGGTGCTAATCTAGCCTTTGCCTGAGGCTACCCAGCAGGAGCCAGCTGTGACACAATGCAAGTTGCCCTGGGGCCTTGGGCCAGCTGCAGTTTGTTAGGTAATTATCAGATTGCAAAGGGCCAGGCCTTTCATATGCAAAAGCCTCCTTGCAGGGCTTGGGCGGGGCGGGGTCCCAGGGGATCAACAGGGTGCAGCGAGCAGTTATGGCTGCTCTCAGTCCTGCCCTCAGAGGCCCTGCTTCTCAGTGTCCCAGCAATCGCTGCAAGCACCTCCGAGAGAAAGCTCCCCTCAAGTTCCGACCGATGCCAGACAGTCCAGTTTCTCCCATATGAGTCTGGGTCCCGAGAGACTTGCCTGGAATTGGAGCTCAGAGCTTGAGACTCCCTCCTGACTGAAAAAGACAACTGTGTCCTCAGCCACCAGCCCTCTCCGCATGTGCCTCTGTACCTCTGTATTTTACTCCTGCACTGCACCTCCTCTGAGTCTCAGTACGCTGTTCTCTCTCCTTCTAGTTGTAGAATTTCCACTCAGCCAGCCTTCCTGTGGTTCTGGATGATGTCCGTTTCGTCTTTTAGTTGTATTTTTGAAGTTGTTGTGGGAGGCAGCAATTTCCGGTGTTTACCTATGCCGTCATCTTGGTTCTTCCTCTACATTCAAGCTTTTTTTTTTTTTTTTTTTTAAATATATTTTATTGATTTTTTACAGAGAGGAAGGGAGAGAGAGAGTTAGAAACATCGATGAAAGAGAAACATCAATCACCTGCCTCCTGCACATCTCCTATTGGGGATGTGCCCGCAACCCAGGTACATGCCCTTGACCGGAATCAAACCTGGGACCCTTCAGTCCGCAGGCCCACACTCTATCCATTGGGCCAAACCGGTTTTGGCTACATTCAAGCTTTTAAGATTGCCATATCCTAGTTGAGCAATTAGTCTTATTACATTTATACACACTGCTATTATTTCTTAAATTCCATATGCTTTCAAATCTCACTGAATTTTGTTGGAAAAATACAACTAATGGAAATATTGAGTAAAACTTTCTAACTAAAGAGGCAATTAGCAAACAGTTTATCATTCAAGAAAACTATAAGAGCAATAATTATTTTTAACATTAATAAATTTTGAATTGCAAACTATTAAAGTTACATATAAATTTATCCTATTTTAAGAAATCAGATTTGCAAATGCCAAATGTAAATAGCAGACTGCTCAGGAGCAAGAAAGGTAAGGGACTGTGATAATTGCTTTACAATAAATTCACCTTATAAAATGATTCTACCTAGCTTTACTTTAAATAAATAAGAGTCTTGTTATATTCGAAATTATTGAATTCCCCCATAACCCTTCCCCCCAAAATGAATTTTCACATAATCATTTCAGAAATTCACCTGTTGTGTATCTTTATGTCATAAAAGCAGCATAATGGCAAGTATTTAAGTCTATAACTTGGATAACTTGATTAGAGAATAGATACTGTTGAACAAAAATGTTTTATTTATTTTTTTATTTTCTCAACACTCTTTTTTTTTAATTGCTTAAAGTATTACAAAGAGTATTACATATGTCTCCTTTTTTTTCCCCCCACCCTTGACAATCCCCTGGCCTCCCCTACCCCCCAGTGTCTTATGTCCATTGGTTATGCTTATATGCATGCATACAAGTCCTTCGGTTGATCTCTTACCCACCCCCCTCCTGCCCTCCCACCCTCCCCGGCCTTCCTGCTGTAGTTTGACAGTCTGTTCGAGGCAGCTCTGCCTCTGTATCTATGAACAAAAATGTTTTAATTGTACAATGCTAAACTTGAGTTGTTATTAAATAATTAAAATAAGCTTCAGATCATTTTGAACAATCACTAGTCATATATACAATCTCCTACTCTGGAGACAAAAGAGATACTAATTTTCATTTAGATGGCATAAATACAAAAACATTTAGGGGTACTTAATGTAAAACAGTTAAACAAATGCAATGAATACCTATGTGCTTGTCAATTATACAAGCATATATCAAAAGAATCAATATATTACCACAGAAAATTTCATTATAGTACAACCACTATATCATTGAAGCCTACCAGATTGGCCATATTTGGATGCAGATCTGAGAGTGCAGTGAAGTTCTTCAGTGCAAAGAAGTTTGCCATTCTTTTATCTGCATTTTAGAAAACATAATTTAGGTGCATAAATTAAATAAATGAAATAAACTATAAACAATTCCAAGATTAAAAAAGAATTTATTTAGAAAAGCACTGTATAGTTTACTCATTCTTAGAATAAAGGTTTTATTACAACAGTGAAATGTAAGTTAATACAGATTCAACCTGTAAAATACATGTTCCAAAATGTCCTTTTGTAGTTTTGAATGTATAGGTTATGCTTCAGTTTTTAAATTTACACTCCAAATATGTATAATTTACAATTTTTGAGCACTCTCAAATGTAGAGTTTCAGATGAGAGATGATTCAGTGGGACATTTATGGATTTAAATATTAGCATAAAGCCCACTTTTAAAAATATAGCAAAACTCTATGGTAAATATCTCAAATCATGCATTTGATTACACTGTGTGTGTGTGGACATAGGCAGTGACTTTAACCTCACCTCTAGATGGTAAGCTCCATGAGGGCAGATGTGGTGTCTAACATTTTATGTGTGTAATTCAATGCTATGTTGCACATAAAAGGCACTCAATAAATATCAAATAAATAAAATGACGGCTTGTCCCTTGGTGTTATCATTAAAATAGGTTTTACTGTAGTAAAATTGTCAACTACACCAAAGTAGCAGATTTACTCAACTTCACTTCATAATACATGGCCTCTTTAACTGTGAATGTTCTCACCCACAGGTTATGCCCATAACACGAGTTTCAAGGAACCTGTGACATTAGTCAAATATGATTTTGAATTCCAGTGCCACTAGTTTGTAGTCAAGTGTTTTGCCACTACTGAGTTTTAATTTCCTCATCCATAAAATGTGGATTATATCTGCCCCACAGGGTTGGTTTGAGAATTAGAAATAATGGACATAAGGTGCCTAGAAGTTCACAGACTCTCAACAGGTAAGAACACTGCTTTTCATTCTTATCCAATGTAACAATTTCTGTATTCAAGACTTTTTGGTGCCAGCAAAAACAACCGGGATATTAAGCAGTGTTAAGTTTCCTACTCATTCTTTGGTGTGGTCTGATCTGGCTCACTATGCAATTTCAGTCTCTGAAATACTTGCCAAACCTTGACAGATTCATTCATTCATCCATCTACTCAACAAACATTACTGAGAGTTTGTGAAGTGCAAGACACTTGAAGTTGGAGAGGATGAACTATTCAATACCTGGATTATGTATAAAAACACTACCACTACCCACATACATACTAAATGAGTTCTCTAAATTTTTACCCCTTAGGGTCTCTTAGTGGTTTGATCATTGATTTATGTGATATCATATGAACTCTTTGAAGTTCCTCCAATTTCTACTATTATTCAAAATATATGGTGATACTACTTTAGCGTCTGTTCCCTCCCCCACCCCCACCCCCCAAAAAAGACAATTTGCTTCTTTACCTGGACATTTTGATAAACACAAAGTTAAAATGAAATAAAGAGCTCGCTATGGTAACCCAGAGATTACACCATTCATCAGCAACTACTGTCCCTTCTGCTTTCCAGACATATTTTAAATGTCTCTTTTTCTCCATCTCCAATGCCATCTCCTCAGTCCAAGACTCAGTCATTCCTCAACTGGAGTACTGCAACCTCCTGGTTTATGCCTATTTATTCACTCAACACGTGTGGTTGAGTGTCTGGTATTATCAGGCCCTGAATCAGGATAGAGCAGGACTGGGGCTGGTCTCCTACCTGGGAGCCTTGGAGAGGAGCAATGAAAACAGAGAGCCAGATGTGGGACCAGATGTGTACAGTCTCAAGGCCACTGATTCAGATCCGTGGCAAGGGTGGCGGGAAAGAGGAGGTGGCATTAGAAATAGTCCAGTTAAGGTAACATTGTGGCAGTGTCACAGGCAATAGTTTGGAGTGCCTGTTATGAGGCCGGCCCTACACTAGACACTAGATCCACCATGATGATCTCTGACATTGCCACCCCCCAGGTCTCCCTGAGCTCTAAGCCCTCCTTCCACTTAAACCTCCTGTCTGGCCCAGAGCCCAAGCTGACCTGGCCGGTTCCTCCCAGGACTTTCCTGGCCCCTTATTTTAGGTTTCATGAAGGTGTGGCAGGGCCAGAGCCCTTGTGCTTCTCCTTGCTGGAGCTTCCTCCATAGGAGAACGCTGCATTGCTTAGTCCTAACTCCCACTGGGGTTCTGGCACAGGATAAGGGGACTTTGAACCCACAGAAGGAAGTCACACTGTTTGCTACTGACTCTGAGAAGTCTCTGGCCCACAGATGAGCCGAGGCTGTCAGTCAGACACTTAGGACAAAGCCCACCAACTTTTCTGTTTTGAGACCATGGTCTCAAATTCTGACAGGCCAGAGTTAAGTCAGTTTGAGGCCTGGGCCCCGGGAGGAGGAGTTGTGAGCAGAGGGGAGAGGGCACTTGTCATAAACTTTGCTGACTTTTTCCCCAGGGGCAGGAAGGGGTGTATGTGTTTATGCTCCTGTGTGCGCTTTCCCTTCCAGTCAATGCAACAATTATCCATGAAGAACTGTGTCAGGTGCTGTGCTGGTGCCCCAGAGCTACCTGACTCCGCCATCAGAACATCCCATCACCATCTACTCTGTCATAATTGACACTTCCTTTCCTGACGCCCAGAACAAAGCAATCCTCACTAAGTCCTCCAATTCTCCCTCCTAATTATCTCTTCCATCTGATCCCTCCCCCATCTCCATCCTACCACTCTCTGCTTCTACTTTTGCCTCCTCCAGCTCTTCTCCACATGACAGAGAATTCTTTAAAAACTTAGATCGGCTCTCCCTTGCTTAAAACTCTTCCTAGTTGCACCCTGAATTAAATCCCAACTCCTTACTATATAGCCTTGTAAAGCCCAGCTGATCTGCCCTCTGCCCATCTCTTCGTCTCTTTTCTCTCCAGTCACCTGGCTGCTCTCCTTTCCTCAAACAGGACTTGGGGCCTTGGCATATGCAGTCCCGGCCCTTGAGCAGCCTCCATGCCCACCCTCGGGTCTTCCCAAGGCCGGCTTCTCAGCATTCTTTGGGTCTTGAAGAGAAGCCTTCCCTACTCTCTACCTAAGGTATCTCCCAGCCTGTTTCTCCTCTTAGTAACCCTAATCCGTAATTGTTGCTTGTGCGCTGTCCTTTCTCCTCATTAGAACGTGACAGAGCTGAGCCTTCTGTGGTCTCCTATTATGTCCTGCGGTTTAGTGCCTAGTGTGTTGCCTCGTGCATAGGTAGCTGCCGGTTGTTGTTGACTAAACTAATTAGCCCTAAATTAATCTGATGTGTAATTTGAGAATACTATTGCTATAATTAGCTTTTTAGATAGAATTTTCTTCAACAGCTAACTTTACATCATATCATGTGTTTAAATAATGGGGACAAGTACGGTTCATATCTTGCCATGCTAGACAAGTGGAGCTTCCAAGGAGCTCGGCGATGATGTTCCTGTAACTTCCTACTTTATTCTCTAGCTGGGGGGTGGGGGTGGGGGTTAGGCCACTGCACAGAAGTCCTCTTTATATGGTCATTTCCACACAGAAACCTCCCCCTCCCGTCACAAACCACAGATTCTGTGACAAATCTTGGTAAAACTGGAAATTTCCTCTCATAGAGGGGAACAATTTCAACTACCACTGTAGGTCCAATTCAAAAAGGTCATTTTTAGTGCTGCTCTTCCAGGGAACTCGGCGAGTTCTGCATGTAAGCGTCCAGCTGACTTCCGGCGCTCGGGGTGCCCGTGGGAAAACGGCCGCTGGCCACCACCCTGGGGAACCGCGGCACCCAGGCAGGAGAACGCTTGTCAGTTACCGTTCCAGGCCGGTTCAAATCGTATAACTAAACACGGCTTTGCAGGAAATAGAAAGCCGTATGACTGCCTTCAAACACCATTTCCTAAAGGCTGTCATTCCACGCCCTCCTCACACGGTCGCACCTCACAGGTCAGTCCCGCGCCCAGCCGCTCGGGGATCCGAACTGCAGGCCCTTGAAAGCCCCCGGCGACGCGCGAGATCGTCCCTGTGAGTTCCGGCCGCGTTTGGAAATGTATTATTCTGGTGATTCCGACTCCGTGACACCCAGGGAAAGGCACAAGGTCGGGGTGGCCGGGGGTGGAGGGGGGACGGGCCGGGATGGGACCGCTCGGTGAGTCCTCCCACCCGGGACGCGTGTCCTGTCGCACCGGTCAGACCCAAGAATGTCCCACCCGGAGAAGGAACCCTAACGGGAGCGACAAGGTGGAGTCCGCGTGGAACGCGCGTCTGTTCTGCCCTGAGGACACAGGCGCGTCTGGGGGCGCAGTCATTCATTCTCCGCGCACCGACGCGTTCCACCCGGTTCCACAGGACACGCGAATTCGAGGTGACGCGGCCCCTCGGGCTCCGACCGTGGGAGATTCCATAAGTCCGCCTCACAGACGCAGTGTCCCACGCCCCACCATCGCCGGCTGTCGGCAGTGCGGGGCCACGGTGAGCCGAGTGTCGGCCTCACCTTCGCGACCACCTGCCCAGCCCGCGGCAGCCGGAAGAAGGCCGCCCCCTCCGCGGACGCCGCGGCCCGGAGCCCAGCCCTCAGGACCGGCCGAGAGCCCGCCGCCCGCCGCCGCCGCCAGGGGGCCAGGCTTCACCTCAGCAGTCCGCGCCCGCCGCTCCTCGCTCCGCGACCGCCGCCCGCCGCTCACAGCCCCGCCCCTCCGCCTCGCCGCCTCGGCCGCCGGCCAGCGCTCGAAGCTTCTCCACAACACACTCCGCCCGCGCTCTCTTCGCACCGCCTCCGCTTAGGTAGAACCGCGGGGCGACCGTTATCGCTGGCCCCGCCCCTCTCACCCGTCTCCGACCCCGCCCACGCCCAGGCCCCGCCCACGCCCAAGCTCCGCGCCGGTCTCGCCCCGCTTACCTGTCTCCGACCCCGCCCACATCCAGACTCCGCCCACACCCAGGCTCGGCCCACGCCCAGGCTCCCCGCCCGCCCCGCCCCAAGGTCTGGCTCCGCCCCCTTCCCCGCCCCGTTCCCTTCAGGTCCCCGAGGGCCAGGAGGTCCCTCTCCAGTCCTAGTGGTGAGAGGGGAGACGGGGAGACTAGGGCGCGAGTGGTTCCCGTTTCTTTCCTTCCAGAGGGTGTCCTTCAGACTAGAGAGCAGTACGGGCCCTGAGCACCAGCGGCACAGTAAGGTGCGAGGGGTCCTTTCTGAAGAAACATGGCAAACGTGCAGAGGACATTGCTACGGAAAAGTATAGCCGCTGAATGAACACACGCACAAATGGGTGCAGGTGAAACTCGGGAAATCTGGATAAGGTAGTGAGCTGTGCCACCTCAGTAACCTAGTTGTGATCTTGCAAAATGTTCCAGTCGGGAAAAGTGGGTCAAGTGTAGCAGGGATCTCTCTGAAATTTTTTTTTTGAGACATTATTACATTTTTGAACGTACAGATACTTAATTGCTCACCTTTCACACAAAGCACACCTCCAGCCATTTTTCTCTTGCAGCTTGACAATGTTTAAGTATACAAAACCCAGCAAGAAGCGTCGTGTAGATTTCAGTCAAGGAGAATGTAAAACATCAACTCAGCCAGGCTTTTGCTTTTGCAGCAATAACAAAGGCCTCCTGCACTAAGCAAAAATCTGTCCTCTTTCTCAGTAGTACATTTCTTATGTTACAAAAATGTCTCCTGCCCAAAGCAAACTAAATCGTATTTGCTGAGCCAGTGGTATTAACTCGTGCATAAACCAAATTTCAGTTTGCTGTTTCTTTGTGCAGATTTCAAGTAAAAATAAGGTTGAAGGAGGAACTTGTTTTGAATGAATGCAGGTCAGTTTGAATTGCTATACTTAACTAACAGCCTACATGTACTATAGACTCACAACTTAGTTTGCTTTTATAATCTTGATGGATTTTTGCCATGTTTTGTTTTGTTTTTTAATATATCTTTATTGATTTCAGAGCGACAGGGAGAGAGAGATAGAAACATCAATGATGAGAGAGAATCATTGATTGCCTGCATACCCCACACTGGGGATCAAGCCTTCAACCTGGGCATGTGCTCTGACCTGGAATCAAACCTCTTGGTTCATAGGTCTATTCCCAACCACTGAGCCATGCCACTGGGCTGAATTATTTCTTTAAATATATATATATATATATATATATATATATATATATATATGATCTTATTGATTTTTATTTTTTTGAGAGAGAGAGAGAGAGAGAGAGAGAGAGAGAGAGAGAGAGAGATGGGTTGCTCCAACCAGGGATTGAACCCAAAATGTGGGCATGTGCTGAGCCACACATCAGGAATCTCTGAATTATTTCTTATACTGCATGTGACTGTAATTATATCTATAAAAAGAAGAAAGTGCACGGATGCAGGATTGCTGAGAGGGCTTTTAGAAGGGGGTAGGTGCTAGATGTGAACCCTGGTGACTTGCTGGAGGAGTGTTAGGGAAGGCCAGGCTACTAGATCAGTAAGACATTTTCCTGATGATACTATTTATATCATTTCAGATGTAAATATAGACTGCATGTCTAATTAGGTGTGCTAACTATTGGACTTATGTGAACATGACAAAACATTTGCCAGCTCTTCATTTTTTAAAATTATAGCCAATATACAATGTTATACTAGTTTCAGATGTACAACATAGTGATTAGACATTTATATACCTTATGAAGTGATCACCTTGATAAATCTAGTACCCATTTGGCACTGTACATAGCTATTAGAACACTAGAAGGAAACCAAGATGGCGGCATAGGTAAACACCGGAGTTTGCTGCCTCGAACAACCACTTCAAAAATACAACTAAAAGACGGAACGGACATCACCCAGAACCACAGGAAGGCTGGCTGAGGGGAAATTCTTCAACTAGAAGGAAAGAGAACAGCATACCGAGACTCAGAGGAGGTGCAGTGCGGAAAATACAAAGGTGCGGAGGTGCGGGCTGGTGTCTGAGGGCGCGGTTGTCGTTTTCAATAGGAGGGAGGCTCAGGCTCTGAGCTGCAGTTCTGGGTGAGTCTCTAGGGAACCAGACTCAAACGGGAGAAGCGGGACTGTCTGGCATCGGTCGGAATGCGAGGGCAGCTTTCTCTCCGAGGTTTGCAGCGGTTGCTGGGACTCTGAGAGGCAGAGCCTCTGGGGACAGGACTGAGAGCAGCCATAACTGCTCCCTCCGCCCGCCCTGTTGATCCCCTGGGACCCGCCCCGCACAAGCCCTGCACAGAGCCATTTGCCGGATAGCCTCAGGCAAAGGCTAGATTAGCACCTCCCCAGAGGACAGAAGTTCTCCCACTGCAGACACAGCTGATTCTCACAGCCAGTTGGCCTGGAGGTCAAATCCCCCCAGTATTAACTACAACAATCAAGGCTTAACTACAACAAGACTGCGCACAAAGACCACTAGGGGGTGCACCAAGAAAGCATAAAAAATGCGGAGACAAAGAAACAGGACAAAATTGTCAATGGAGGATATAGAGTTCAGAACCACACTTTTAAGGTCTCTCAAGAACAGTCTAGAAGCCGCCGATAAACTTATTGAGATCTACAAGAAATCTAATGAGACCCTCGATGTTGTGATAAAGAACCAACTAGAAACTAAGCATACACTGACTGAAATAAAGAATATTATACAGACTCCCGAAAGCAGACCAGAGGAGCGCAAGAATAAAGTCAAAGATTTGAAATGCGAAGAAGCAAAAAACACCCAACCGGAAAAGCAAAATGAAAAAAGAATCCAAAAATACTAAGATAGTGTAAGGAGCCTCTGGGACAGCTTCAAGCGTACCAACATCCGAATTATAGGGGTGCCAGAAGATGAGAGAGAGCAAGATATTGAAAACCTATTTGAAGAAATAATGACAGAAAACTTCCCCTACCTGGTGAAAGAAATAGACTTACAACTCCAGGAAGCGCAGAGAACCCCAAACAAAAGGAATCCAAAGAGGACCACACCAAGACACATCATAATTAAAAAGCCAAGAGCAAAAGACAAAGAGAGAATCTTAAAAGCAGCAAGAGAAAGAAACTCAGTTACCTACAAGGGAATACCCATACGACTGTCAGCTGATTTCTCAACAGAAACTTTGCAGGCCAGAAGGGAGTGACAAGAAATATTCAAAGTGATGAATGTCAAGAACCTACAACCAAGATTACTTTATCCAGCAAAGCTATCATTCAGAATTGAAAGTCAGATAAAGAGCTTCACAGATAAGGAAAAGCTAAAGGAGTTCATCACCACCAAACCAGAATTATATGAAATGCTGAAAGGTATCCTTTAAGAAGAGGAAGAGGAAGAAAAAGGTAAAGATACAAATTATGAACAACAAATATGCATCTATCAACAAGTGCTAAGAATCAAGTGAATAAATAATCTGATGAACAGAACGAACTGTTGATTATAATAGAATCAGGGACATAGAAAGGGGATGGACTGACTATTCTTGGGGGGGAAAGGGGTGTGGGAGATTCGGGAAGAGACTGGACAAAAACTGTGCACCTGTGGATGAGGACAGTGGGTGGGGAATGAGGGCGGAGGGTGGGGTGGGACCTGGAAGGAGGGGAGTTATGGGGGGAAAAAGAGGAACAAATGTAATAATCTGAACAATAAAGTTTTTATTAAAAAAAAAAAGAACACTAGAGGCCTGGTACACAGATTTGTCCAGGGCGTGTCCGGCCCTTCTTGCCCAGTCCCGATCAGGCTGATCAGAGACAGCTGGGGAGGGACCGCGGAAGGGCTCCAGGGCACGTCCGGCCCCTCTCTTCCAGTATCGATCAGCCGGGCCCCAGCAGCAAGCTAACCTACTGGTCAGGGCGTCTCCCCCCTGGTGGTCAGTGCACGTCACAGCAACTGGTCAACCAGTCAGACACTTAGCATTTTAGACTTTTATTATATAGGATTATTGACTATATTTCTTATGCTGTACTTTACATTTCTGTGACTGTTTTTATATCTGGCAATTTACACATCTTAATACCTTCCTCTTTTTCACCCATTCCTCCCACCTGGCAACTATCAAAATGTTCTCTATATCTATGAGTTTATTTCTGTTTTGTTTGTTTATTTTGTGTTTAGATTCCACATGTAAGTGAAATCATATGGTATTTGTCTTTCTCTGACTTATTCACTTAGCATAATACCCTCTAGGTCCATCCATGTTGTCACAAATGGCAACAATTCTTCATGTTTTTAATTACTACCATTTGGAAATCTTTTTAGTCTAATGACATAATTTCTGTTAATAGAGAATTACTCAGGGGCAAATAAGTTAAGATCCAACAACTAAATCTATTTAATTTGTCACCAACTACTGTCCACTGAGGCACAATTTAAATTATTGAGATTCTCATACAACTCAATAATAAAAAGTAAAATAATCCAATCAAAATGACAGAGGACATGAAGAGATATTTCTCCAAAGAAGACATACAAATGGCCAACAGACATGTAAAGATGCTCAGCATCATTAATCATCAGGGAAATGAAAATCAAAACCATAATGAGATACTACCTCACACCTGTCAGAATGGCAATTATGAAAAAGTCAACAAATAAAGTGTTGGCAAAGTTGTGGAGAAAAAGAACACTTGTGCACTCTTGGCGAAACTGAAAATTTGTGTAGTCACTATGAAAAACAGTGTGGCAGTTCCTCAAGAAACAATAGAGCTGCCAAATAGCATAGCATTTCTGGGTATTTATCTGAAGGAGACAAAAACTTTAATTTGAAAAGATATATGCATCCCTATGTTCATTGTAGCACTATTTATATAATAGTCAAGTATGGGAGCAACCTAGGAGTCCATTGATAGATGAATGGATAAAGAAGATATTTCACTTAGCATAATACCTAGAGGGTATTATGCTAAGTGAAATAAGGCAGACAGAGAAAGATAAATACCATATGATTTCATTTATATGTGGAATCTAAAAAAAAGAAAACCAATGAATAAACAAAACAAAAACATTCATAGAAATAGAATTCAAACTGATGGTTGCCAAATAGGAGGGGCTGAGGGATGAGTGAAAAGGGTGAAGAGGAATATAGTCAATAATATTGTGATTAGTTCACATGGTGACATGGTTGCTAGACTTACTGTGTTGATCACATTGTAAGGTATATAAATGATGAATCATTATATTGTACACCTGAAACTAATATAATATTGTATACCAACTATACTTGCATTTAAAAATAATAAATAAAAATAAACGATTGAGTTTTTCCATTTAAAAGAGAAAAAAAAAACACAACTTTCCCTTTAAATGAAAAAATAGCCATATATTACAAAAGAAAAATACAACATTAGAGGCAAGGTTTACTAGTATATTATTACCAAAACATGGTTTTTATTTTTACTCTTTTTTTATTTTTTCATTTCCCAAGTAATAATGGAAAGCAAAATAAAGCACCTGCATTTCCACCATTTCAAATTTAATCGAGAAAGCTTTAACATTATTTCCATATTACTTTCCAGTCTTTGTCTTTAAAAAAATATATCTTAATCTTTCCAAAAGAATGAACTGGCATTTTAAATTAATTTTAAAGAAAAAAAGAAGGTATAAAACTAGTTTGCATGTATTGTTCATTTGAGCCTCACTGGGGGAATATAAGCTTAAATTTTTGTTGGTATTTTTTCCATATTTTAGTAAATTAATTTTTGCTGAAAGCTATCTAAGATTAAGCAAGCATAGGACACAACAGGTTTTTCATAAGACATGCCACTTGGAAACACCACCCTAAAAGAGTGGGATTGTTGGTATTAACAATGAGATAAGGACCCCTTGAACGTGTAAAGAATTCTTTTCTTTCATTATTTACAACAATTTCATGAACTTGGTTTGTTCTTAATAGTAGAATTGACTTGTCAATACATCTTGGATGGATGTGAACAGGAGCAAAGACAAGGAATGCCTCGCCTTGCCACTTGATGTAGAAGTCAGGGGTGAGTGAACGAAGGTCAGAGGGAAATAACTGTGTGTCTGGCTAAAGCAATGGTCTGAGGCTAACCTGTCACCTCCCTGGGGCATGCAGGCTGTCAAACCATCTAGGAGCATGTCACACAGGGGTGACAGGGAAAACATATAGTAATGAACTTCACACATACTAATCAGTAGGAAAAATTGACAATTATTTTGATGAATTACAAGACCACTTTTTATTTAACAACAAAATAACGTTTCTAAAGCTGCTCCTGTGATTACAATATCCCTACCAGGAGCTGAAATACTGATAGGTCAATTATTAGTCTTGCTCCCTACTCCCCCACCTATGAGGAACCAGCCAACGTTTAAATAGATTGTAGGCATGCTAACATTTAAAGATGTTTGTGTGAGATTTTGCAAATGTATGTCTGGAGCAGAGGAGTGAGGTAACCTGTGAGTGGGGTTGAAAGAACTAGAAGTGGAGTTCGGGTTTATATGCTAATCAACGCAATTTAAGAGCTTTGGTGGTGTTTGGAAGTGGCATGTCTTGGAGCAAATGAGAGGAAATAAGAGAGTAAAAAACACATTTGGGGGAGCTGGATTAAGGAAAGTTTGAAGAAGTATTGGAAAGGAGGGAGTTCATGAAAAAAAATAAAAGCAGTGGGAACTCTGGAGTCTCTTAAGGTCTGATTGTCCAGAAATGTTCTGGAAAATTCTGGAGGAGAATCCATGCAAACTGCTGAGTCGGGACTTGGGGAGTTGTGGAAAGAACAGATCCCTTCTCAAGTCTGGGTGGCTTAAGCAAAAAAGAATTGATTTGTTCCACAAGCAAAGCAACTGAGAGGAGAAACATAAACATTCGGAAGGGCCCATTTCTTTGGAGGGCTGTCATGGCCATGTCTCATCACAATTTATATTAGACTTATATAATTTTTAAAAAACCTTTCTGAAATATTGCGACACATCTTTACCAGCTACATTGCGATTAGCTGTATCACTGACCTCTCAAGTTCCAGCTCCACATTGCCAATCATCTGTGGGCATTTCTACTCACTTGAGAGGCCAGGTATATCAAAGGTCATTATACCTAAAACTAAATTCAGAAGTTCACCGTGGGCCAGCTCCTCTTCTTCCAGTTCAGACATAAACAAACACCTGGTAGCCCAAGCTCAGAACCTCGAAGGTGGCCTTGACTCCTCCTCTGCTCCACTTTTATCTAATCAGGGGTCAGGTTCTATTTTTCTAGACTATCTCTTGCATTTGCCCTTGTCTCCCCACTTCTATTGCTACCAACTTCACTTGGGTCCTGATGGCATTATACCGCATGACTGCAAGGGCATGCTGGGGAGGCGCCTGCTTCTCCCTGCTCTAGCCCATCCTACATCCTCCTGCCCAGATTAAGCTCCTCATGGCTCCCATCACAGCATTCCCCTGGTCTGGAACCTTCAATACTGCTTGTCAGAGGGGCCCTTTTTGTTTTTTCTGTAAGGGCTCATATATAAAAGACTTTGTGGGCCATATGATCTCTGTTGAAATGACTCAGAACTACCTTACAGTGCAGAAAGCACCCACAGACAATACCTGTACAAATGAACATGGCTGTGTCCCAATAAAACTTTATTTATAAAATAGTCAGTGAGCCAGATTTGGCCTCTGAGCCATAGTTTACAAACCCCGGGGTTAAAGCAATAATTTTTTTTGTTTGGCATTCACCTTTTTCTAGAATTTGTACTCAATTTAAAACTCTAACCCTTTCCCTGGCTGATGTTGCTCAGTGGTTAGAGTGTCATCCGTGCACCAAAGGGTCACAGGTTTGATTCCTGGTCAGGGCACATACCCAGGTTGCAGGTTTGATCCCCAATCAGGGTGGGTGCATGAGGCATCCGATCAATGTTCCTCTCTCACATTGATGTTTTTCTCTCTCCCTCACCCTTTCTCTCTCAAGAATCGATGAAAAAACATATCCCTGGGGGAAGATTTTTTAAAAAGAGTATGGAAAAAAAGTAAAATCCTATATAGTAAAAGGCTAACATACAAATAGACCGAACAGCGGAACAACCGAACAACTGGTCACTATGATGTGTGCTGACCACCAGGGGGCGCAGTGGACCATAGTGGGCATAGGCTGTGGTGGGAGGTTGGAGCAGGTGAGTGGGGGCGCCAGACCAAGGCAGGGTGCCGGTCACTGTCATTGGAGTGAGCCTCTGGTGGTTACTGAAAATTCTTTGCTCCCTTGTGGCACTGGCCCTGCTCGCACCTGCTGACAGTGCCAGCCCCAGTCGCACCACTGCTGTCGCTGGCCTCAATCACTCCATGCCATCAGTGGCAGTGGATGTGAGTGGTGGTGGCAGGAGCGGGGCTGAGGGCAGACGGGGCCTCGGTGGGAGGGTCAGGGCAGGGTCATGGAGGATGGGCTGAGACCCACCCCTGTGCCCACCACAGCCTCACAGCCCACGGTTTCTTTCAAGGTGCACAAATTCATGCACTGGGCCCCTAGTAAATAAATAATAAATAAATAAAATAAAACTCTAGCCCTCTTTTCCACCATTTCTCTAAAACATGCCTATTTCCCCAAGACTTTTATATACCTAACAAATTTATGTTTAGAAATGAATTTCCCACACTGCAAATATACACATATTTTCAAAGCTATGTAACAATGACCGATACTGTGACAATGTATTTTTTCTACGTTCTTCTCTATTGTCCATGAGATTGATGCTCAACACTTCATTATTACTTCTAGAAAACATTTTTAAGAGGTACCACGATAGCATTTTGAATAACTACTTCTCATATTGATTATTTTAGAGTCCAACATTGATTATTTTAAAGTCCATTAAAAATATGGATGCTTGAGAAAAACAGACTTTCCCCTATAGCACTGCGCTTTCCTCCCCCTGGGTTCAAATCCCAGGCTTTGTCCTTTGTTAAGTTTATTGACATGTTTAGGAATTTGCTCAGAGCACGATAGCCTATCTGTATGGTTTTCATATTTGGTGTACATTAAAGGAAGCAGGGGAAACCCTCAATTACTCTGAGAAGCAGACAGTAGTATTTTCCAATATGCTTAGTTTCAGTACACAGAGTTCTCTAATCTTAGCAATTTTATCACACAGTTGTCTAAAATGATAAAATAAATGGGATTTAGGAAAAGCTAGCATGGCTTGTAGAAACTAAAAGTCGGGCTGTCTCCTCACCGTCTCAGCTTTGCCACTAATTAGCTGTGTCAGTCAAACGACGCTCCCTGAGCTTCATTTTCCCTATCTGACAGATAAAAGGTTTGGACAGATCCAGGGAGACAGGGATGAATGCGAAGGTGCAGCCCCTGTGAGAAAATGCAGTATATTTACTTGTGTATATGTTGGTCTCTTCTAGACTGAAGCTCTTTGAAAGCTTGTTCCCCTGAGAATCCTCCCACTGCTAATGCAGTGCCTTGCACGTAGCTGGTGTTAGCTAAGTGAATCATTTCATAATCATGAATAATATCAGCCTCTAATATGTGTCAAAGCTGCAAAAAAAGGAGGAGAGGGTATTCTATTCATTTAGGGTGCAGAGAAGCTGCTGTGCGCCATGATGGGGAGATCAGCAGATTTGTATTATAGGGCTTGTTGCTAGTTTTGGACCTTAATTTGCTGTATGATCTTAGACGAGTTACTCAACTTCTCTAGACCTTCAAATGACATGTAAAATGTCAATAAACATGACTTCCCTCGTTTTTAAACTTGTAAGAGTAATATTACAGCCATCCCTGTGAAATAATGGTTGGGAAAGTACAAAAGGCCACATTACATTGATAACCATTACTAAATGGGTGGCATAATACTGCTAACCTGGTATTCCTGCTTTATAGTGTCTTTGCCTAGGCAAGCTATAAAAACAGGTTGAATGGCTCTACTATTCTCCTTTTCAACTCAATTTCCCCCTAAATTAGCTATAAATTCTATTACACAAAAAAAGCAGACAATTGTCACAAATTTCCAGGGAGTATCAACTTACTCTTTCACCTTCCTTCTTTTTTTTTTTTTTTAAATATATTTTATTGATTTTTTACAGAGAGGAAGGGAGAGAGATAGAGAGTTAGAAACATCGATGAGAGAGAAACATCGATCAGCCGCCTCCTGCACATCTCCCACTGGGGATGTGCCCGCAACCAAGGTACATGCCCTTGACCGGAATCGAACCTGGGACCCTTCAGTCCGCAGGCCGACGCTCTATCCACTGAGCCAAACCGGTTTCGGCCACCTTCCTTCTTAGAGCTCGGATGGAAACAGCCACAGAGGGCCCTGCAGCCTTAGTAGTGCTCTATGTGTGTCACCAGTTCCATGGAGGAGACACCCAAGGTTATCAAGCAGGAAATCCTTGTGTTGGTTCTCTTAAACTTTTCATATCATTTTTTGGTCTCAATTGTTAAAACCAGAGTCAACCATAAAGTTTTTTGTTGTTGTTTTTTTACTTTTTTTTTAATTCTCACCCAAAGATAAGTTTATTGATTTTAGAAAGAGAGGAAGGGCCCTGGTTGGTTTGGCTCAGTGGATAGAGCGTTGGCCTGAGGACTGGAAGGATCCTGGGTTTGATTCTGCTCAAGGGCACATGCCTGGGTTGCAGCCCAATCCCCAGTAGGGGGTGTGTAGGAGACAGCCAGTCAATGAGTCTCTCTCATCGTTGACGTTTTTATCTCTCTCTCCCTCTTCCTTCCTCTCTGAAATCAATAAAAATGTATTATTTTTAAAAAAAGAAAGAGAGGAAGGGAATCGACCCTGAGACCCTTCAGGGAGCGGACCAATGTTCTCACCTCTGAAACACCCCAGCCAGGGCCAGTCATATCAGCTTAGCTTTTAGAAGATCCTTGGAATTTGCACAACTTTTTATGCTTTGCCCTAATTAAATATTATTTTTATATTTACATCTTGATTTGTGTGGGAATTTTCTGTAACATAGCCTCAATTACTGTTTTGAAAAAAATCACTGATTTTTTTTTCATGTTTTAGTGTATATGCATGCTGACATGGCTGTATAGTAAAATTCCAGGAGCCTGCACTTCTTTTTTTCAGTATTCTTAAAAATAAATGTAGGCCATGTTTTATTATTTAATGATAACTTATGATTTCAGACAGCATTTGTATAGATTTCCCCGCTCAGCTTTAGACGAGGTGGCGGTGGGAAGCTATTCCCTCTCACCTTTGGCATTATAACTAAGAATAAAATAAGTCCATGTAGTCACTTCTATATCATAAAAAATTTTTCCTCTTGATCAGTCATGTAATGACCCCAAGGTCACAGCTATTGAAAAATTTTATTGTGGCTTGACAAATTCTCCATGTCAACTCCATATTACAAGATCTTTCATTTCTTCAATTAAACATCTTGAAATGGATACCACCTGTGCTCTCGTATTTATTATGTCAATAAAGCCCATTATAATTACAGCACACTGTTGAAAAATGGCATGCCAGGAAACTAACAGACTGTTTTGTGGTCACCATTTAACACAATACCAGTCACTGATCAAGTTATTTTAAAGGCTTTATGCCATGGATTAATAGAAAAGAAGACTTTCTATGTCCTATCTTTTCATTAATATTTGCCAGGAGATATGTTTATTACATTAGTCTCTTTAGATTTGTAAGTGGGGAAAAACTTGAGAACATTTTGAAAAAATAATGTTCTTTGGACTATAAAGATAGAGAAAAGATGTTAAAATTTACAACAGTGATTCCATACAGATTCACTTTTAAATATTTATTTTATGGTAGGCAATATTGATACAGGGTATATCTTGCATTTATAAGTTTTAATACAATTTTTAATTTAGTAACCCATTGGGCAAGACAATAATACGTTGTAAGGAGTAAGAAATTAGAAATGATAGATTCAGGTTCTAGTTCTAGGATTCATCTTAAGCTATTAACATCTGAAAATTCTTTGCCTACTTATGTGAATGCTTCCAGAGTTCTGGCATGAATATATGTTTGCTATTGTGGCATTTTAGAAGGAGACAATTTATTAAGATTAGAAGTTTCCCAACTGGGTGAAAATTAATCTTTGTACCAGTGTTCTTTGTTGTAATTTTTATATATTGGAGTATAATAGATTAAATTCTGTTTAGGATGCCGAAAACGTTCTGGAAATAGATAGTGGTGATGTTTAGAAACACTGTGAATGTATAATTTCACCGAAATGTACACTTAAAATGGTTTAAATGGTAAATTTTATCACACATACAAAAAAGATTGAATCATACCAGCTCTATGAATTAGACAACTTGAGGTTAAACATTTTCAAGAAAATTGTAGTATTTTCCACTTTTCTATTCTCCCAATGATAGCAAAAAATAGTTGTTTAATAAAATGTATAGAAAATTGTATGCTGTTTATAGTATTTCTCTTTTCAGTGTACCTATGAGTATACTTCTTTTTTTAAAAAAGTATATTTTATTGACTTTTTTACAGAGAGGAGGGGAGAGGGATAGAGAGTTAGAAACATTGATGAGAGAGAAACATCAATCAGCTGCCTCTTGCACGCCCCCTACTTATGTGCCCGCAACCAAGGTACATGCCCTTGACCGGAATTGAACCTGGGACCCTTGAGTCCGCAGGCTGATGCTCTATCCGCTGAGCCAAACCGGTTAGGGCTGAGTATACTTCTTTTTTTTCTTTTAAATATATATTTTTTATTGTTTTTAGAGAGAGAGGAAGAGATAAGGTGCTGGGGTCCAACCCCAGCAGGTCCAGGGATCCCCAAAGGTGTGGACGGAGTCGGCGAAGAAGGAATGACACAGAGACAGCATTCAGTTGATCAACAGCCTAGCCAGGATCTCTAGCCAAGTTCTGGTCAGGATCTCCAGCGAAGTTCTGGTTAGGATCTCCAGCCAGGTTCTGTGTCCATGTTCTCTTGCTAGGTTCTCCAGCCAGGTTCTCCAGGTTCTCCAGCCAGGTTCTG
The DNA here is from genome assembly GCF_964212035.1 of Myotis nattereri. Classification (NCBI taxonomy): domain Eukaryota; kingdom Metazoa; phylum Chordata; class Mammalia; order Chiroptera; family Vespertilionidae; genus Myotis; species Myotis nattereri. The sequence goes on along the minus strand of NC_138079.1, from coordinate 101,784,352 downwards.
TAACCATGTTCCCTCGCTAGGTTCTGTCCAGGTTCTCCAGCCAGGTTCTGTAGCCATGTTCCCTCGCTAGGTTCTGTCCAGGTTCTCCAGCCAGGTTCTGTCCAGGTTCTCCAGCCAGGTTTGGCCACCAGGTTCTAGTCAGGTTCTCTTGCCATGTTCTATCCAGGTTCTGTATCTAGGTTCTTCAGCCAGGTTCTCTCCCTAGGTTCTGTCTCTAGGTTCTGTGGCCAGTTTCTGTCCAGGATCTTTTGCCATGTTCTCTCACTAGGTTCTGTCTCTAGGTTCTGTGGCCAGTTTCTGTCCAGGATCTTTTGCCATGTTCTCTCCAGCGAAGTTCTTCTGTCTCTAGGTTCTGTGTCTAGGTTCTGTGTCTAGGTTCTGTCGAGTATACTTCTTAAAGACCTAAAAGTGTACTATAGCTAAACAGATTCTTTATGACACTGTGATATGGAGGCATGAAGAGGACTCTTAGCTGCCTAGGCCCCAGGAGGCATCTCGATCATTTCCCCAAATACACTTTACTGTGTTAAAGTGGCTCAGAAAACAAAACAAAACATCAGAATCCTGCAACAATAATAGTCCGGTTTATCTTAATTTTCATTAAGATATTATTGTGAAGGTTTCCCTGTGTTTGAGAACATTTTATGAATTAATTAGGGCTTATGCCATTGCAAGTAACAGAAAATACAATTCAACTGGCTTTAAAGAAAAAGAGGGTGATGGTGGTGATGAATGTTACTGGGTAACTAGAAAGTGTGGGGGTGGCTGAGGCAAAACTCAACTCAGGGGCTTGAACAGTATCCTTAAGTCTTAGCTTCTTCTCATCCTATTGGAGCTCCTTTTCCCTACAGATGAAACAAAAGTTATGGATCTGACTGTCCCCAGCCTGAATCAATCCCTATGACCAGGGAATGAGAAGCCTTGATTGTCTTGGGCCGACTTCAGATGCCCAACCTTGAAGCTGGAGTTGGATCATGCCTCCCAAACCCATGCCTTCAAAGGAAACTTGGGGTCCTTCTAACAGAAAGGCCAGTGGACCCTAAGAGGCCATTGAAGTCCCCTACATTTCAGACGCAAGGGGTTGGTCTTAGAAGTGGATAACTCAGAAAATGGCTGACCAGGAGGTAGAAAAAGTATGGGCTTCAGAGTTAACTATAGCATTTAGGATTAGGTTCAACTGCAAACAGAACCAGCTACACAATTTTCAGGGCCCAATTCAAAGTAAAAACACAGAGCCCCCTGTTCCAATATTATTAAGAATTTCAAATTGGCCACAGCAGTAAGTAAAGCAAATGCGGGAACTTTCTAAGTGGAGAACCCTAGGCCACAAGTTCACACACATGAAGTTGACCCTGAGTGCAAGTAATAGTAAAAAAATAATAACAGAGGCTTTAAAGAGATAGGAGTTTGTTGCTTTCTCACCTACAAGTCCAGACTTTCCCCGGCTCATTGCTCTGCCACCCTGGAGTGTGGCCCCATCGCGTGGTATAAGCTGTGCCGTTGGAGTTCCCGGTAATGGGAAGGCAGAAGTGGGGGAGAAGGGCATGCCTCCTTCCTTTGCAGGAGACTTCCCGGAGAACTTTAATTTGTGTCTCATTATCCAGGGTTTAGGGACGCAGGAGGCAGAGTAACCAGCTAAAACTCCAGCTTCTGTAATCAAAGAAGGGGAGAATGATACGGGGCAGGGGAGGGTGTCAATCAACCATTTCTGCCGTGCAGGTGACCTGAGTTTCAGTCCCTCTTCAATATCACCCAGATGAGTGATTTGAAGGGCATTGTCTCGCCGCTCTGGGCTTCAGTTCATCTATGAAATGAAAATAATCCTTTCTCTTACTTCCATTACTCAGCATATGTTCAAGGGACTGAGGAAAGGCCAAGGGGCTAGCTGCAGGGAGCCAGGGGGCGGGCATGGCCCACTGTGGGGAGGAAGGCCCGAGCAGGAAGGGGTTTAATCCAAAGAGCTTGAGGTGCAGAGTGACTAATCCACTTTCTTTCTCTTTTTTTCTCTTATAAAATTCTTTTTAAAAAATACTTTTTATTGATTTCAGAGATGAAGGGAGAGGGAGAAGGAGATAGAAACATCAATGATGAGAGAGAATCATTGATTGGCTGCCTCCTGCACACCCCACACTGGGGATTGAGCCTGCAATCCGGATATGTGCCCTGACTGGGAATCGAACTGTGACCTCCTGGTTCATAGGTCGATGCTCAACCACTGAGCCACTCTGCCAGGCTGACCTATCCACTTTCTATCCTTGAAATGTGTTCCCGGCTCCCTCTCCAGGCGGTGGGCATCTTTTGTATTTTTGCCTCATTTATATCCAGTGCCTGGCACAGAACCTGGTATAGAGGAAGTGTTCAATAAATGATGTGGTTTTTTTAAATATGGGGAGGGGGTGTTCTGATCAAGATGCAGAATTAGCATAACAGCAGCTCCCTCAGCCCCGGAGGGACAGGACAGACAAAAAGGAATAACCTATGAGCAGCCCTGGGTGACAGGAGACAGGAGCAGCCCCATGGGGAGCTCCTAGTTGGTTGCTCAGTGGTTAGAGCGTCTGCCTGCAGACTGAAGGGTCGCACATGTTTGGTTCCCGTCAAGGGCATGTACCTCAGTTGCAGCTCCAGTCTTGGGAGGAAACCAATCAATGTGTCTCTCTTACATCAATATTTCTCTCTCTCTCTCTCTCTCTCTCTCTCTCTCTCTCTCTCTCTCTCTCCCTCCCTCCCTCCCTTCTACTCTCTCTAAAATTCAATGGGGGAAAAATATATCCTTGTGTGAGGACTAACCGGAAAAAAACAAAAACAGGAGAGCTATGAGTTCTGCTTCGGCTTCTCCCCATCTCTGCCTGCCTGCTCCCTGCACCCGAGGGTTCCGACCTCAGATAGTACCAGGAGGTCAGGAAAGCCCTGTGCTTATGAGACATGATGGAGCAGGTGAGCCCAAGAGTCTGCACAGTGGCTTCCCTGCCCCTCCTCTCAGGCCGGGGCTGGAGGACAATCTGAGAAGCGTCCCTCCACAGGCTGCTCCTCCCTGGGGGAGTACACTCATGTCCCCTGGCTGCTGTAACAGAGTGAGCGGCTTAACCAGCAGAATCGTGTTGTCTCACAGTTCTGGAAGCCAGAAATCCACGCTTCCTCTGAAGGCTCTAGGGCAGCCGTGGGCAAACTACGGCCCGCAGGCCGGATCCGGCCCGTTTGAAATGAATAAAACTATTGAAATAAAAGACCGTACCCTTTTATGTAATGATGTTTACTTTGAATTTATATTAGTCACACAAACACTCCATCCATGCTTTTGTTCCGGCCCTCCGGTTCAGTTTAAGAACCCATTGTGGCCCTCGAGTCAAAAAGTTTGCCCACCCCTGGCCTAGGGAGAGTCCTTGTTTGCTCCTTCCAACTTCTGTTTGCTGGGAATCTTTGGTGTTTCTTGGCTTGTAGACGCCAGTCACATGGCCGTCCTCCCTCTGTGCTGTCCAACTATGCCCAAGTTTCCCCTTTTCATAAGGACACCAGTCCTTTTGGATTAGGGCCCACCCTCATGACCTCCTCATAATTGGGTTAAATCTGCAAAGACCTTATTTCCAAATAAGGTAACATTCTGAGGCAACTAGGGGTTAGGACGGAGACTGAGCTTTTGGAGATACAATTCAACCCATAAGAGGAAGAGAGGTAAAGACCTGACCTGAGGGGTGTATAACGGGGTGAAGAGTAAGGATGGTTTTCTCCGTTGGTATGAACTGTCCAGAATAAGCAAATCCAGAGACAGAAATTAGATTAGTGGTTGCTGGAGACTGGCGGAAACAGGGAGTGGCTGCTAATGAGTGCAGGCTTTCTGTTTTGCATGATGAAAACGTTCTGGAATTAGATAGTGGTGATGGTTGCACAACTTTGTGACTATACTAGAGACCACTGAATTGTACTCCCCCCCCCAAAAAAAAAAAACAGATTTTTTTTTAAGATATGGATTATATTTTTTATCCTCACCCGAGGATATGTTTTTACTGATATTTTTTTTTTTTAGAGACGGGGGAAGGGAGAGAGAGAGAGAGAGAGAGAGAGAGAGAGAGAGAGAGAGAGAGAGAGAAGCATAGATCTGTTGCCTCCCGTCCCAGGAATCGAACCCACAACCTAGGTGTGCGCCCTGACTGGGAATCCAATCCACCACCTTTTGGCACACAGAATGATTGCTCCAACCAACTGAGCCACACGTGGGCTAGGCTGGAAAGAAATGAATTTTGAGGAGAAAAAACATGGGGCAGAGAGGTATGGGATAGAAAATAAATACAAACGTAAGCTGTTTTGCTAGTTGGTTTTATCACCACCACAAATGAGGACAGAGATTGCGCTGCATGAAACAACGCAGTAAAGGTTCAAGATGAAGGTGCTGCTTTAGGCAAGGCTGAGGAGCTCAGTCGCTGGCCCTTGGGATTTAGGCTGCGGTACTTGTCTTTGGATGGGTCACAAGGAGTGAGGCCCAGGCCATGCTTTTGCCCAGATTTGAGCAGAGAGTGGCCACTTGGCCCAGGTAGAAGCGAATGAAGTGTTTGGTTTCATGTGTCACATAACTACCAAAGCTCTTCCCGAGGGGCAGTGCCAGAGGGGGTTGTACTTCCTGTCAAATCCTTCATATGGGCCTGAATGTCCTTCTCTATGTTCTATGTCTCCAGCGCCCGAGTAGCACATCCCACCGAGCCCTGTCGCATTTTCGATCGCTGCCTTTGGTTGCACATGGTCATAGGCACAGGGGCTGGCCAGTCGCAATGTATCCTGGGGGAGGGGCTGGCGAGCCTCAGACCCCAGAGGCCGTGGCGAAGCCGGGCGCATCTCTGAATTGTACATTTAAAAATGTATATAAACTATATTTCATAATAATAATTCTAAAAGATCAAAACCAGGACCTTGAAACAAATGTTTCAACGGTGAAACTGCAAGCTAAAAAAAGTTAAGGATAATGGAATAGTATATTCAAAATATTCAAGGAAAGTAACTTAAAACTTAGAATCTTAGATCCAGTCAAAACTGCTTTCAAATACAAGGGCATGATAAAAATATTCTTAAGACATACAAGGCCTCAGTAGTTTTAAAACACACCTATGCAAACTTATTTGGGATGAAGTATTTAAATAAGAGTTAAAAAAAACACACACACACAGAGAAAAAGGTGCAACAGAAATATGAGGTAAAGTGCTAAAATTCCTTGAAAACATTATTACTGTCCTTGAGAAATCTCTAAGACTAGATTACAAGAGAAAATACATTCAAGACAGAATTAGCCCGGCCGGTGTGGCTCAGCAGTTGAGCATTGACCCAGGAACCAAGAGGTCATGGTTTTGATTCCCAGTCAGGGCACATGCCAGGGTGGGGTGGTGCAGGAGGCAGACAATCAATAACTTCCTCTCTCATCAATGTTTCTGTCTCTCTGTCCCTCTCCCTTCCTCTCTCTCTAAAAATCAATAAAAATATATTTTTTAAAAAGACAGAATGAAAAGTTACCAACATCATGGGATAGGAGAAGGCCAAGGAATGAGAGTGTTCTTATACTGTGACATGAGAAATTTAGATATCAATTTTTCAGGTAAGAGGCTTAAAATGAAACTGAAAAATTGAGATAAACTGCAATGAGAGTAGGAACAGGTCCAAATATGTCAATAATGACAATTATTGTAAATGTACTAAAGTTACCAGTAAAAAAAAAACAACAAAGGTTGACACATGGGATTTTTAAAGTTTATATAAATGAATGGATACATATGATCTTTTAGATATTTGCACCTTCTGAAAATATGAAATTGTGTAAATATCCAGACCCAGAAGACTGAGTTTGAGGAGCTGAGAGAATAAAATGTACCATTTAGATTAGGGGTTGGTGCCCTAACTGGTTTGGCTCAGTAGAAGGTTCCCGGGTTCAATTCCGGTCAAAGGCACATGCCCGGGTTGTGGGCTCAGTCCCCAGTAGGGGGACGTGCAGGAGGCAGACAATCAATGATTCTCTCTCATCATTGATGTTTCTATCTCTCTCCCCTCTCCCTTCCTCTCTGAAATCAATAAAAATATATTTAAAAAAAAATAGATTAGGGTTGGCCAACTACCTATCTCATGGACTAAATCTGGCCACCACCTGTTTTTATATGACTGGCAAGCCATACAATGATTTTTTAAATTGTTAATGGTTGAAAAATAAAAAAAAGAAGAATATTACATGCTATGTGGAAATTATGTGAAATTCAGATTTAAGTGTCTATGAACTTTTAATGGAACACAATTACACTCATTGGTGTTCCTATAGTCTGGAACTACTCTCACACCACAGCAAGAGAGCTGAATATAGATGGTCTTGATTTACAATGGTTCAATTTATAAATTTTCTACTCTACAGTAGCGCAATAGTGATACACACGCAGTAGAAAACATACTTTGAATTTTGATCTTTTCCCCGGCTAGTGGCATGCAGTCCGATACTCTCTCATGATGCTGGGCAGCAGTAACCATAGTTCCCAGTCAGCCACACAATCCCCATGATAAGAAAAACCAATATTCTACAGTGTACTGTGTTGCCAAATACAATTTTCCAGTATTGTATTTTGTATTTTCACATCCCATCATGTCTATAAAATGCCCATCTGTGTCCTGCTTCCAGTGAGAAGAGGAAGGCAATTAGTCCTGAGATGAAACTCAAGATAATTGCCCAACTGTAGGCTAATATAAGTGTTCTGGACAGTTAAGATAGGTTGGGCTGAGGTAGGATGTGCAGTAAGTTTTAGGTGTATTAAATGCTTTTTCGACTTAGGGTTTTCAACTTAGAGTGGCTTTATTGGGACATAACCCCACCATTAAGTCAAAGAGCATCTTTACTTTCAACAGAGATCATATGGGCCCCTAAACCTAAAATATTTACTGTCACCTTTTATAGAAAAATTTTATTGACCCCTCTTCTAGATACTCTCTATCTAGGCCTAAAAGACATTCCTGTGGTGGGGGGTTGAGCAAGGTGTCTACTGTTAGGTGGAAATCTTATGTTTGTGAGTATTAAAAACACTGGTGGATCTTGGTAAGTAAAAATTAGCCACCAAAAAGTACAACTTGCCTGCCCTGGCCAGGTGGCTCTCCAAAAGGTTTCAGATTTGATGACCAGTCTGGCTGCGTATGGGAGGCAACCAATTGATGTTTCGCTCTTGAATATATGTTTCTCTCTCTCCCTTCCCCTGTCTCTAAAAAATCAATAAAAAAATATATCCTTGAGTGAGAATTTAAAGGATATATGGCCGGTGTGGTTCAGTGGTTACAGTGTCAGCCCGAAAATCAAAGGGCCTCAGTCAAGGACACGTAACTAGGCTGCCGATTTGCTCCCCACCAACCCGGTTGGGGTGTGTGCCAGTCAATGTGTCTCTCTCACATTGATGTTTCTCTCTCTCTCTCTCTCTCTCTCTCTCTCTCTCTCTCTCTCTTTCCCTCCCATCCACTCTCTCTGAAAAGCAATGGAAAAAATATCCTCAGGTGAGGATTAACAAAAAGAAAACGAGTACAATATGCCCTATTGAAGAACCTTTTCCTGGGAGCACTTTTATGATTTGATCATAGAAATCAATGATTTCTATATAGGGATTACTTTATGGCCAACATGGCTGACATGCATCTATTATATAAAGTGGAGAATACAGTAAAAACTTGATATAATGGACTAATTCGGGCAAGGGGTGTCCCTTAAAGCCAAAAGTACATTATATAATAAAGTAGGTTTTCCACATGCATATGTTAAAAAATTGACAAATTAGTTTACCTGTTTTTACTTTTGTAGGCATGTTTGTCTAATTAAGTATGTATGAAAAGTTTATTTCACAAAAAAGTTTTCTCTATGTATTACTATAATTTTAAATTTATACTAAATAGGTCTAATAAATGTGCGCATACACCAGTCACCCAGAGCAAAGAAATGTGCATGGCTGGGTGTGGCTTGGGGCATGCGGAATGCCAGCCACAGGCATTAGACCTGCTGCAGAAAGTCACGCCAGGGACAACAGGACCAATCACCTCGCGCCAGGCGGTGTGACCACGGGCTAATCATTCCCCAAACACTGTTTACAAACGGTGACTCTGGATTTTAATATGTAAACTATAGTTGTAGATGTGTAATACTTATTTATGTCAGTGAAATTATTGCAGTGGTTTTTTTCCAACTTATGGCTTATTTGCTAAAATTTGTTAAAAACAGTGAATTAATAACAACAACAAAAAAAACCCTGTTGATTTAATTATAAGCAAATCTTGCTTAAAAGCATTTTAAAATTAACAGGGTCTCAATTCTCACATATGGCATATGGACCGGAAATTTTGTCCATTAAATCCAAAGTTCATTAAATTGAGGTCTGCAAAATTGAGAGTTTTCTGTAACCGCATTTGAGGAGACTGGGTGGCAGGCAGCCAGTACGTTTTAGAAACACCTTGCCGATCTGCGGGACAGGTTAATATGTGGGAAAAGAATGGATTTAGCTGTTACATTCTGGAAGGCTTGGTTTTTCTCTCTGTGTAATTAAGGCTTTACAGTACCAGCAAAAGGTAGAGTTCGGGTAGCCTTAACCTCAATTCAGAAGGCTCAACTCTTGCTGTTCTGACATTTTGCCAGGGAAACTGTGACCATGGGCATTTGAGAAGACCATAAAAGTGCTCTTTAAAAACCTTGAGAGCATTATATCAAAAGACCTATAGTAAAGATGTCAATAAGGAGTTACTGACATAGTACTAGTCCATATCTAAACATTAATGATAACTAGATAGTCATGGTGTTTCGTTTTGCTCAGATGCATGACCTCAAATGTTAGCCCCTGGAATAATGGGACCACAAGAATACCAAGTGACCCACCAAGAGCAAAGCTCACAAAGACGTTGACCATCCCAAGATTTCTGAGTCCGTGCTGAAGGTCTAGCTTTGGGCCCTTCGCTAGTTTTAATTGCCTTTTTGCACTTATTCTTAAATGTTAGGTGTAACTGCATTGTTGCATATAAAAAGTCAATTAAACAAGGGCACTGCTGTGTTCCTGATCTGCAATACTCAGTGACTGAGAAACCACCAACTTTACTCCCTCGTACTGGTCTGGTGTTTCTCCTTTTTGACCTACCCTTGTAGCTAAGAAATTTGATGCATGTATAAATAAAAGAACATATCGGGCATGGTTCCATTTGTGAAAAGGACAGTGTATTGGTTATCTCTTGCGATGTAACAAGCTATCACAAAACTTAGCGGCTTAAAGCAACACCCATTATCATCACAGTGTGTGGTCAGGCATCTGGGCATTCCTCCGCTGGGTCCTCTGTTCAGGGTCTGGCCTGAGGCGGCGGGCGGTCAAGGTGTCATCCAGGGCTGAGCTCACATCTGAAGGCACGGCCAGCAAAGAATCCACTTCTAGGCTCATGCGGTTGTTGGCAGAATTCGGTTCCTTGAGGTTTGTTGGGCTGAGGGCCTCAGCTCCTTGCCATGGGACCTCCCACCGTGGCAGCTCGCTTCATCCAAGCATGAACGCTGAGAAGGCATGGAGTCTGCTGGCAAGGTAGGCATGTTTGGTAATTTAATCATGGAAGTGCCAGCCCTGCGACTCCGCTGTATCCTCTTGGACAGAACGAAGGGGTCATCTAATAGCAGAGAATTTCAAACAGTAGTTTTTTCAGAAATAGGGGTTAGTCTTCTCACTGTAACCAGGGGTGGGGACAGTCTGGCCTGAGGGCCCTCTAAGGCCGGAGGAATCATTTGGTCCGGCCCTGCCAAGGCACTAGGGGTGAGTTAGTTAAATGGTTGACCTAATATAGCAGGCTAATTTTTAAGTTGATAATTTTGCATGGCCCTCGAATAATGTTATAAATATCCAGATAGCCCTTGGCAGAGAAAGGGTTCCCACCCCTGCGTGTAAACAATCACCAGGTGGGAGGGAAGGGGGTGTGTGAGCAGATTCTCTCCACAAAGTAGCTTAGATCTTCAAGCCTCGCTTGGCCCAACCCTCCCAGCAGCCACACTCTTAAACATTGACTGCAAGCTCACACTTGTTTCTCTTCAACCACTTCATGTAAGGATCTGAGCAAATCTCAAGCAGCTACAAGCATTTGCAAATAGGAAATGATTTAAGGGGCCTGGCAGAGAATATAATTATTTTTTTCCTTTTTTAATTAATAAAGAGATTTTTACTAATACCCCTGTCCAGAACATTTTACTGTGGTTAATGTTCCCCAAGATAATCAATTCAAAACTTGCTGATAATACAAATGCGGGGGTAGGGGTGGGGGTGGGGCAGGAGGGAGGTGTTCCCAGTAGCATCTAATAATTCACCAAGTAATTTGTTCAAGATTAACACCATTTTCCTATGAGAGCTCACATTGCTTTCATTCATGTTAGTTGCATGATCAGCAAGAATTTTATTCACTTATTTAATTTTCCCCTTTAAATTTTTTTTTATTCTTTAAGACAGTTTGCCAAGTAAAATCTTAACCTTAAAGGTTGATCAGAATCACATTTCAAGTACAAAATATACAGTTGTATTTAGGCCATGTGCTGTTACCACTGGTGAGATAATATACTATTTATTTGTACTTCAAATGAGAAGAATACATAAAGTGAAATGAGAAGGCCTGTAATTTAATTTTATTTGGTCAGAGTAGTGGCAATAAAAATAGGAAACTGCAAAGGTATTAATTATTCTTCATCCAATGGCTGCATTTGCTGGGAAGAGAACATTGAATGAGTAATAATAATGTTTAAAATAGTAAGAATGCCCGGGAACAGATGCTACATCTACTTGGCAACATTTAATCTAAATTTTTACTTTGACACTTTAGAGCATTATTGTTATCTTCTCTGCTGACTTTCTGGTGTAGGATTTATAGGTGTGTGAATTACTGAGGTATTAGAAAGCCTTTTTAAAGAATCCAAGTGCAGAAGGCGGGAGGAGGGGCTGGGTGGAGGTGGGAGATAAGGGGACATCTGCAAAAGTGTCAACAATTTTTTAAAAAGAACACAAGTGCATACTTAACAAAGAACATTACTAATAATTTACTAATCCAGTGTTCTGACAATTGAGGGTCACGTCCCTCCATTTGGACCCCGATAATTTCTCAAACCGAAGTGATTTTTACTTTAAGAATTTGAACCTGATTTTATTTGCATAAGGGGCACGGGAGACAATTGAAGTCTTAAGCCTGTATTTATCAGGTTTGCGTGTAGACTGGTCATTCTAGCTGAGTTGGAGGATAGGACGGCTGTGTGCCCTTAGGCAAGTTGCTTAACCTTCTGTGTCTTTGTTTGAACAACTGTAAAAAGGAGATAGCCTGGCCAATGTTGCTCAGTGGTTGAGCATCAACCTATGAACCAGGAGCTCATGATTCAATTCCCAGTCAGGGCACATGCTTGGGTTGAGGGCTCGATCCCCAGTGGGGATGTACAGGAGGCAGCCGATCAATGATTCTCTCTTATCATTGATGGTTCTATCTCTCTCTCCCTCTCCCTTCCTCTCTAAAATCAATAAAAATGTATTATTTTTTTAAAAAGAAGATAAAAGTAGAACCTACTTCATGGCATTCATATGAAGAGTAAATGAGCTAGCTCCTGCAAGCACGTTGCCCAGTATCTAACAGTAATCAGTTCTCAGTAGTTGTTAGTAATTATTTTTATTATCCTTCAGGTGCAGTGTGCTTTCAATTGTGCGCATTTTTGGTGAGTACCCGTACAACCATTCTGTTTTTCACTTTCGGGACATCATTCAATGAATTACATGAGATATTCCACACTTTATTATAAAACTAGTGCCCCCGTGCACAGATTCGTGCACATTGAAAGGAAATTAGAAGGTGGCCGGCAGAGCCAGACTGGGCGAGATGGGCCGGACAAGCCTGGAGCCAACCTCCCATGGTCCCTCCCTAGCTGGCTGCACCTGGGGCTGGGGTGGCACTGCAGCTCGAAGGGCATCTGTGAAGTGAACAGGGTCCCTCCGGCAGATGGGGTCCCTCTGCCTGGCCTGCAGGGATAGGGCCGGAATCCACTCTCTGACATCCCCCAAGGGGTCCAAGAGTGCAAGAGGGCACGCTGCAAAATTGCTGTCGTACAGGGTGTGGAACGCAAACGCAAGTGTGCAGCAAACCAGATTTGGGGCGACAGTGCCCCAGCAACAACATAACCCACAGCCGAAGGTGGAATTACAAGATCCTGCGAGGAATCAGGCTCCCTTCTCTCTGGTTCTGGGTTGTGTCACCTGAGAACTGCAGTTGCCAAGTTACCGCAGCTCAGCAGCTCCTGCATTGAGCGTCTGCCCCCTGGTGGTCAGTGCGCATCATACCTACCGGACAGTCTGACAGTCGTTTAGCCTTTTATATATATAGATAGGCTGTGTTAGATGACTTTTCCCACTGTAGGCTATTGTAAGTGATTTGAGCACATTTAAGGTAGGCCAGGCTAAGCTATGATGTTCAGGAGGTTGGGTGGATTAAATGCAATTTCAACTTATTACTAGTGCACAAAATTCATGCACTCAGCGGGGGGGGGAGGGGGATGCCCCTCAGCCCGGCCTGCGCCCTCTCGCAAACTGGGAGCCCTCGGGGGATTTCTGACTGCCACAGAGGCGGGAGAGGCTCCCACCACTGCCAGTGCGCTCACCAGCATGAGCCTGGCCTCTGGCTGAGCGGCGCTCCCCCTGTGGAAGCACACTGACCACCGGGGGCAGCTCCTACGTTGAGTGCCTGCCCCCTGGTGGTCAGTGCATGTCTTAGCGACTGGTTGACTGTCTGCCCCCTGATGGTCAGTGCTCGTCATAGAGAGCGGTTGAGCCCCCTTAGCATATCATTAGCATATTACGTTTTGATTGGTTGAACAGATGACTGGACGACCAGACACATAGCATATTAGGCTTTTATTAGATAGGATATTCTCAATGTATGATGAGTTTATCAAGACATGACCCATCGTAAGTGAAGGACACCTGTATTGCCAGGACTCAGTCAGAGCTGCTGCCCAAGGTCAAGAGAAAAGACCCAGGACCCTGGCACACCCTCCTTAGTGGCCTTCCCAAGAACTCCTCGTTGAGCATATCCCTGTCATGCCATATGTAGAACTCACTTATTCCCTGTCTAGCTCCATTAGATGGTGGCCAAGCTTTATTTACACGATACTGGATTATGCTGCCATTTCTGAGATTAAAGTCTATTGCATTCTTTTTTTTTTTTCTTAATCCTCACTCATGGATATGTTTGTGTTGACTTTTAGAGAGAGAAAATATTTTATGTGAGAGAGAAACACTGACAGGCTGCCTCCCGCACACACACCGACTGGGGGTTGAACCCTGCAATTTAGGTAACTGCCCTGACGGGAATCAAACCCACAACCTTCTGGTGTATGGAATGATGCTCCAACTAACTGAGCCACCTGGCCAGGGCTAGAGTCTATTGCATTCTTAAAGTATATTCTAAGTATCTTTTCTTAGACACCCAGAACCTTCCTCATGAATGCATGGTAAGGGAAAACATCTAAATATTATTGTTTCTGACAATCTCTTGTTTTGTAAAGGTGGCATTAGCGGTTACATTCTTAGCTTTTAAAAGAAGTGTCTTTCCTCGTGTGGGGCTCTGTCTAGAGTACGCCGGATGTTCACGGCCATTCTGAGCGTGGGAATCTTAATCAGGGTGTTCAAGGCTAAGATGCTATATGCAGGTGCAAGGCCACAGCACTCTATGCACTGCACAAATGTGCCCTTCCATAACCCAAATGACTGAGGTCACTATTTGGAAGGAAGCTTCTTTTGTCTAAGTAGTATAAAGTTTACTGGCCAGCCAGTGTGGGGCTGTATTATAGAGGGCTGCTCCTATGTAAGGCTGGACTGCTTGGTGAGGCCGTGGCTCTAAGGATGGCTTCTGTATAACTAGCTCCAAGTAGGAGCCTACTGCTTTGTAGGAAAGATGTACTGTTACCTATGTTACCTAGCCGGTGTGCGGCTACCTGCTATATGGCACTTTGCTGTGAAGAACTGTTTTGTTTAGTGGCTCCTTGTTAGCAATGGCTACTTGGCTACTAGCTCCTACAGTAAAGGTTCTCTTGTACACCTACAACTTCTCATGGCTTCTCCATCTACCACCTGGCGTCCAAGGAGGTCCAGCCCCTGGCAGAGGGGCTCCAACCCAACAACTGGCACAGTAGGGCAGGAGCAGAACCTGAGTTCCCAACAGTTAGTGCAGCGAGCAAAGGATAAAGGAGGAACTTCTCTGACACTTGGCGCTGTGAGCAGGATTCAGAAGTACGTGCGGGTTCGAGGAGCGAGTGCTCCCACACCTAGTCAGCCCTGAAATTACTGTAGAGCGCATGGCTTCTGTATGAGACAGCTTCCATGACAGTTATCTGTCGAAGTCAGAGCTGCCTGCATGGGTTTCAAATCCGAAATTCCCAGCCTGTAAGTATACAAATAGAGATACTCATGTGCAGTAGCACACAGATTGTATAGAATTTATATCAACTGCACAGGTTGTAATTTGTAAATGTACACCCTCTCTTATGGATACAGCACCCCTGCCCCTTGCCCCCTGCCCCCTTTCCAGGGATCTATAGAACAGGTGTGGATAAAGAGATCAGAATGAGAAGAACAAGGAATGACACTAACTCCTGAAAATGATACCACACACACACACACACACACACACACACGCACGCACACACACATCATAGCCTCAAGTAACTTCCACCGTCAGAATAAATCTTAGACCTGCTTATTCATACCCAGGGGGACAGGTACCATGGGACATATTGATGGTCTGCCCTTAAAGACTACATTTTTCTCATTGGCACTACTACTTAGGAATCTTTTGTACAGTTTAACTTCTTCACTGGTATTAGTAACATCTGTCGTGGACACTTTTTAACAACCCTGATTTTGCAGGTTTTTGTTAGAAAGAAATCCTGCTCCATCTTATTGAATTATAAACTTTTTTTTTTAATGACAAGTAGATGGAGCTGAATTCCTGAAGAAAAGCTCAAGGGCTCTTATTCCTTATGGCCAGTGCATCCCAGGGTGGAAAGCCACGCTTCCTCTTGGGGTCCTGTGCGGACACTCCCAGCTCTCCTGGCTGCAGTGGAGGGATGTGATCTGCAGAATTCCCACCTGAGTCCTGCATTTGCATTTGGCGAGTGCCTGGTGAAGCATCTGCATTGATTCATGGTCTTGATGCTGACCCTTTGGAGGGTAGCAGGGAATGATCAAGACTGGAAGTGAGCCCTGACCGGTTTGGCTCAGTGGATAGAGCGTCGACCTGCTGACTGAAGGGTCCCAAGTTCGATTCCGGTCAAGGGCACATACCTTGGTTGTGGGCACATCCTCAGTAGGAGGTGTGCAGGAGGCAGCTGATCAATGTTTCTTTCCCATCAATGTTTCTAACTCTCTATCCCTCTCCCTTCCTCTCTGTAAAAAATCAATAAAAAATATATATATATTTTTTTTTAAAAAAGACTGGGAGTGATTATAAATGAGCATTCAAATGACACAAAATCTTCAGCCGTCTCATACCATCACTCTTCAAAAACATCAGTGTCTCCTCTAGATGACAAAATAATTCCAGTGTATCTCGGGAGCATCTGGATGTGTCTCCTTTTGAGGCTGTGCACATAACTGGGCCATTTTGAATATTAGACTCTTTTATCAGATTTCAGAATAATCAAGCTTCCGCTCCCTCAGACATTGGGTTTCAGAGAAAAGGTTCGTGAAACTCAATGCACTCCATTCTAGTCTAGGGACACAGTCCAGGAGGCAAGTGACTGTGAGAGGATTTTTTCCCCTTTGACTTTTAAAAAATTCTTTTGTGGGAGTTCTTCCATTAGTCGGAAAACTGACACCCTTGTGGACAGGTTATCTGTGCTCATTCATAAATTCATTCATGTGTCACCCGCTTTTTGGAGCCTTTCACCGGCCGGCCAGCATCGTCCTGATCTTGAGGGGCTGTTGATGGGGTGGGAGGGGAGTGTCCACCCGGTGGGGGTGGTGCACTGAGCTGTATTCCTAGTTTCTGGTTAGGAAGCAGCAATAGAGCAAAATGGCGCTTGTTCTGGCTTTATTCCTAATATGCTGACATTTCTTTTCTAGAATCATTCTTTTTTTTCTTTTAAAGAAGAATCACTCTTCCAAAATTAAAACAGTAAAAACACTTTTTTTCCCTCCAAGAATGGGTAGTCAGTTCTCATTATTCTCAGACTCCATATTTGTGAATTTGCTTACTTGCTAAAATTTATTTGTAACCCCAATATTTGACCCCAAGGATATGTTTTTTAAATTGATTTTTAGAGAGAGAAGCAGAGAGAAAGAAACATTGATGTGAGAAACATCGATTGGTTGCCTCCCATACATGCCCCAACACACACACACACACACACACACACACACACACACACACACACACCATACCCTCAAGTAACTTCCACCGTCAGAATGAATCTTAGACCTGCTTATTCATACCCAGGGGATCACAACCTAGGTATGTGCCTTGACCGAAATCAAACCTGGAACCTTTTGGTGTATGGGATGACGCTCCAACCAACTGAGCCACCCGGCCAGGGCACTGTTCGACATTTCCACGGTCATTCATTGACATGCACGGAGCAGTGAGAAATTTGAGTCTATCCAGCTGAGTGAAGTCGAACAAGATGACATGCTGCTTCCTTGTTTCAGCTCTCATACTGTAAATAAGTGCTTTTTGAAGTCTGTTTAATGGCACCTTTTATCTCTTTCTTGTGTTTCTGGTTGATGATTTCACAGTTTAAAATGGCGCTCACGTGCAGAAGTGCTGTCCAGGGTTCCTAATGCACCAAGGCTGCGACGGGCCTCCTGGAAGTACTGGTGTTGTGTCAGCTTCATCAGGCATGAGTGATAGTACTGTCTGTCCACCAGAGGTTAATTAGTCAACAATATATACGAAATAAGGTGTCTTTAAACAGAAGCACTCATGAGACAAGATTACGTATTGATCGGTTGACAAAACGTTGTGACCATACCCCTGTATGTTTCCAGGAGGGACGGTTTGGTCTTCACTCAGTGTTTATGGTAATTTAATAGAACTACAAGAGTTGACTACACCTTTAATGTACATGAAAAAAGATAGTTCTAAAGCGAATGAAAGTGAGAGAGAGAAAGAGGGAGGGAGAGGGAGGAAAGGAGAAACATCGATGTGAGAGAGACACATGGATTGGCTGCCTCTGCATGCGCCCCCAACCAGGGCCAGGGAACCTGCAACCCAGGTAGGTGGCCTTGACCAGGAAATCGAACCCGAGACCCTTCGGTGTGTGGGCCGGTGCTCTAACCAATGAGCAACATCGGCCAGGGCTCATCACACCTTATCTTGGAGGAAACAGGCACAGAGGCCAATACAAGAGCCGAATATGGAAATAAGCAATTCTGAATGATCAATTAGGAATCGGTTTTCTTTTGATACTGTTTAGCCCAGCTCCTCCCCGGATTTAAACACTCCTACCGCACATTATGCTGAGACACAAAGATGAGTAAAAACAGTGTTCCTCTTGAAGGATGAAGCTGAGAAAATCCAGGGTGTCAGTCCAGACCCCCCGGTCCGCTTGTGATAATGTCACGTGCCTGCTCCTCACTCAGAGCCAATAAAGTAACATTCCTAGGACTTGTACACAAAGACTTGAAAATCAGGGAGACAAGACCTGCAGACATAATTCTTCCAGCTTGTAGAAAAACTTCTGGTGGTAGGCTCTCAACAAAGATTTGTGTTAAGAATGAAAAGAGAGCCCTAGCCGGTTTGGCCCAGTGGATAGAGCGTTGGTCTGTGGACTGAAGGGTCCCGGGTTCAATTCCAGTCAAGGGCATGTACCTTGGTTGCAGGCACATCCCCAGTAGGGAGTGTGCAGGAGGCAGTTGAATCGATGTTTCTAACTCTCTGTCCCTCTCCTTCTCCCTTCCTCTCTGTAAAAAAATCAATAAAATATTAAAAAATATATTTAAAAAAATAAAAATCAATGAAAAAAGAGAGAGAAACTTATGGTAAGCCAGAATATTCTGTCTTGTTAAGTTCCAGTTCCCGTTTCCGACCTTCTAAAGCAGTGGTTCTCAACCTTCCTCATGCCGCGACCCTTTAATACAGTTCCTCATGTTGTGGTGACCCCCAATTTCATTGTTACAAATTGAACAGAATTAAAGCATAGTGATTAATCACAAAAACAATATGTAATTATATATGTGTTTTCCAATGGTCTTAGGCGACCGCTGTGAAAGGGTTGTTCGACCCCCAAAGGAGTCGCGACCCACAAGTTGAGAACCGCTCTCTAAAGCCATGCTTCTTAAACTTCAACGTGCAGACCAATCACCCAGGGGTCTTGTTAATGTGAAGATTCTGATTCACGGACCTCAGTGGGGCTGAGGTCCTGCATGTCTACCAGCTCCCGGGTGAGGCCAAGGCTGACACGGGAAAACTCCCTTGGCACATAAGCCCATTTGGACTGTTTTCTCTCACTTTTTACCCAAAAGATCCTACTATGATACCCAGGAACTGCAGCTCGTCCCTTCCTGCCCTCAATGCTGCTTCTTGTCCCTACTTCCCTTGAGCCCTCCCTTTTGCTTGGAGTGCTTGCAGCTCCTCCTCATTCCTCCTCCAGGAAGCCTTCCCTGCCTGCCAGCTCTCTGCCCTCCCAGGAGGAGTGGACTTTAAGGAGCAGGCCCCAGGGCAGCAGTTCTCAACCTTGACTGCAAATTAGAATCACCTGGGAGTTTTTCCAGACCACACCTGAGACCAATCAAACCAGAATTTCTATGGGTGGGACCTAGTTTCTTAAGAACTAGGTCACAGATGTGTATTATGTCCAATATTTATAGAGTTTTAATAACATGTGATTGTCTCTCCAAACCTGTTGGAAAAGTTCTCCACAGTGAAGATTAGTCAGCCGTAAAAAGAAACGAAGCTCTGACACATGCTACAACGAGGATGAACCTTCAAGACTGGTTTTCTGCCGCCCTTGAACTTCATACAATAGCCAGAGAAAGACAATATTATAATTGGCCAGACCTAAGACTCATAACATATCCCTCTGCTGAAGTCAGAGCGGGGGAGAGAATGGTCACCAGGGGGAGATAGGATATTTTGGGGAGGAGGGGCATCAAAGATAGCAAGCGTCCATCAAGTGTGAGGTGGGCAGCTCAGGATGGCAGCATCGCCCCCTCCCCAGCTCCAGGGCTGGGTGCCACACCAGACTACCCAGACCTCTGCCAATTGGACAGCCACTGGGGCTGCTGGGAGTCTTGGTCTCTTCCAAGACCACGTACTCAATATCTAAATGCAGGGCTCCAGCTAGGACGGGTTCACAGCAGGTGAGAGGTTAATGGTATTGATTGGTCATTGAATAGGCTAATGTTTAAAAATCATCACGGAATCATTAGCAAAGTGAACGTGCTTGAATAGAATTAGACTTGGCTGAAGAGTCTTTAAAACCTGGCTACAATACCATGGTGGTAGTAAGCAGATACTAATTTAGTACAATTGACATTTCCTCCATGTCCCACCTCATTTACCTCTTACTCAGATCACCTAAGGAGTAATAAATCATTTCCTCACTTGTACCACCTATCAAGTCCCACCCTCCAAATTCTTTCAAACGACCCAGCAGTGTGCCACCAAATTCCTTACCACTGGAGAAAATATAACACTAGCCTGGAAATAATGTTACTTCTCCTAGACACCTTGGATAATTCAGAATTAATTTCACCTAAGAATACTTGCCTCTTCTCTTGTACACTTGTGTCCCAGAGGAAATGATCATGAAGGTAACATACCTAGATTATTGCCATATGCAAAGAGGTCACGTGTACGTCTTGCCAGAATGTCAGTAGCTAAAAGATGGTGTTGTCTTGGCTGACATCAGCAAGGAGAAGGATGCCAAAGTGATTGGCACTACTTTGGCATTTGATTTACATGTATTTTTAATATTTTTATTGATTTCGGAGAGGAAGAGAGAGGGTGAGAGAGAGAGAAACATCAATGATGAGAGACAAGCATTGATCAGCTGCTTCCTGCATGCCCCCCACTGGGGATCCAGCCCTAACCAGGAATCAAACCGTGACCTCTTGGTTCATAGGTTGACGCTCAACCACCGAGCCACACCAGCTGGGCATGCCTTTATGTGTATTTTGTCACAATATTTTAGAAGGCACAGAAGGGGCAAGCAAAATTTTTATTGATTACTGACCAATTTTAAGAGATTGGTTGAAGTAACTACGGTTTAATTCCACAATGCAGTAGGCTACAGCTGCAAAGAATAACAAAGAAGCTCTCTAGAAAAAGATATGGAGTCATTTCCAAGATATATGATTAAGTGATAAAAGCAAAGTACGAAAGAGTACATAGAGTTTGCTACCATTTGCCTATGGGAAGAACAAAGAAGAAAATGTATTTGTGTGTAAGGGAGCTTGTCTTATATTGTTTGTTTGTTTTAGAGAGAGAGGGAGCTGAAGGGTGAGAGAGAGAGACAGCGACCTGTTGTTCTACCCATCCATGCACTCACCGGTTGATTCCCACACGGGCCCCAGCCAGGGATTGAACCCGCAACACCCGTGCATCAGGATGATGCTCCAACCAACTGAACCACCGTGCCAGGGCTAAGCGAGCTTATCCCTACAAAGAGACAAACCAGGCAATAATGAGGTTGGTTACCCACAAGTAATGAGGAGAAGTGGGGTAAAGGGAATATGGGAAGGGGTGACACTTCTCAAAGTGTACCTGTTTGTATAGTTTCAAAATTTTGAAGCATTTTTTACATATTCAAAAAAATAAAAGCAAATTTACAAGGGTGGGAAGATTAAAAACCCTAAAACTGAAGAAAACAGAAAGAAATGAACACAAGTGTGGTACAAATGGATATCATTACGCCCACTGAAGGGACGGAGAAGTACCCCAGGCATTTAGGAACTCAGTCTTAGTAGGGAGAAGGGGGGAGGTCAGCACAGCAGAAAAAACACGAAAAAATCCGGACCTATTTGCTAGATTTGTTGTTTGTAGTGAAGCAATTCTGAAGCTATTTTTAAAAATGTATTTTTATTGATTTCAGAGAGAAAGGGAGAGGGAGAGAGAGATAGAAACATTAATGATGAGACAGAATCATTGATTGGCTGCCTCCTGCACGCCCCTACTGGGAATCGAACCCAAAACTTGGGCAAGTGCCCTTGACCGGAATTGAACCTGGGACCCTTCAGTTGGCAGGCCAACGCTCTATCCACTGAGCCAAACCGGCCAGGGCTGAAGCTATCTTGGATCTATTATAGGATTGAACAAATGAGCAAAAGTGTTGGTGGCACTGGAGAAGGAAAATACAAGTATGGACCGGAGGATGGATTGGAAGTGGAGCCATCAGTATGGACACATGACCTCTAAAACAGACTCACTATATGCATGACTAGCATTGTATGTGTATGCATGTATATCTACATGGACATGACATGTATGTTTGTGTGTACAGATACGTGTCTTTATTTTCTGGCTCTGTCCTCTGGAAGAGTCTCGAAACAAGACACCCCAGAGAAATGAGTACAGCCGGCACCCAGGTCTTGTCCTCTAACACCATCCCTTACCAACCAGAACCAGGCTCCTCAAGAAAATGACTGATCCCAGGCCCTGGACAAGATAGGCCAAAGATGAAATACCTCAGCCCTATGCACAGAAAGTAAGGACGTATTTTAAAAAGTGATGGGGACATGTTTAAAGGACCCTCGCGCCAGCTTGATGGGGCTTCCTCTGATTGCACCTGGAACAATTTGAGCACCAAGAGAATTAAGAAATCATAGTGAATTTATTTTTTTTAAACTATGAGTCCACACCAAAAATACATACTTGGGGGCGAAAGCAGGGCCCTAGCTTTCAGTATAATGCCAACTGCCAACTGGAATGTGTGGAGGGATCTGAATTGGAAACTGTCATTTTACAACCATCATGGTAACGATTGGAATAGGCATTAATGGATGGCAAGTCTGGGGAACAAAGCGATTTCCACGCTGAACATGATATCTGGACGGCGTCTTCTCGCAGATTGCTTATTGGATGCGAGGGGGAAAATAGTAACTACAGAGCTTTTCTCCCAGACAACATCGTGACATGAGTGATCACCACTCACACGCCAGCGAAGGGCAGCTAGAACTGTGGTCTGACAATGTGATCCCCGTGAAGCCAGCAACATCACTTATGTGGAATTCCAACTGCAGATTCCCTAGGAATTTAATCATAAGGAAATATCAGAAACTCCCAAATGAAAAACATTCAATTTCTTTTCACGGGGGTGGGACTATAGTCTATGAAAATGTCAACATCATTAAAAGACGAGAAAAGCTGAGGAACTGTTCCAGATTACAGGACCTTAAAGAGATGGGACAATTAAATGCAATACAAGACACTGGGTTGGAAAAAATATGCTAGGAAGGACATGATTGGGTCAAATGGCATTCCTAAAATATGTGTTGATTAATGTAAAGATAGCATTGATGGATGTGCATGTTAACACAATGTGTCAGCGTTATCATGAAGTCCGTTTTAACCTAGGAGACCCCCTGAGAGATAATTGTTGTCCTAAAATAAAGAGTCAGTTTGTCCCAGCATATGAAAGAGCAAAATAAATGACAGAACTTGGAAAGTGAATTGTATTTGCCTTGGTTTATAATGGTTTAGAAAGAAGCTATGAAACATGATAAAATTTTACCCAAGTTTGTTCAACCCTACTGGGTTTGCATCTTATTTTACTGATTGCTGTCTCTTCCTGTAACTTGAAGATTATTCATATATATGTTTTTTATTCACTTGATTTTTAGATTCACTTGTGGATAGATATGTACTTATTGTTCATAATTTTTATCTTTACCTTTTTCTTCTTCTTCCTCTTCTTAAAGAATACCTTTCAGCATTTCATATAATACTGGTTTGGTGGTGATGAACTCCTTTAGCTTTTTCTATAGATAGATAGATAGATAGATAGATAGATAGAGATTTATTTATTTATTTATTTATTTATTTATTTATTTATTTATTTCAGAGAGGAAGGGCAAGAGGGAGATAGAAACATCAATGATGAAGAGAAAATCACTGATTGGCTGTCTTCTGCATGCTCCTGACTGGGGATTGAGTCTGCAACCCAGGCATGTGCCCTGACTGGAAATTGAACTGTGACCTCCTGATTCATAGGTCAACGCTCAAGCACTGAGCCACACCAGTGGGGCTTGAAGATTATTCTTTAGCTTTGCCTGGTAGCAGAAATTCTGGGTCTTGCCAGAATAAATGTCTTACTCTGTGTCAACTTTATTGATCGTTTAAGGGGAAAACCAAAACCCAAAAGTACTTTGCCTAAAAAAGAGCTAAGATTTCTTATCATTGCATCTATGTTTATTATTAAAATGTTTATTTCCACTTTGATTAAATAGGTAACCAAGGATTAAATTGGTAAACACTCCTGATCCTATCTTAGTCAAATGTCCAAATCCCCGTTGACAACGCTTTGATTTTTGCTTTTCCAAAATTGGTTGCCAAATGTAGAAAGAAAGAAAAAAAAACTCAAACTCTTGGAATATCTCAAAATATATTTTTCACATAAAATTATCTTTATGATTTCCCAGTGGGGTCCCTTAAAAGTCACAACGATTTGTTCTGTCACCTTATAAAAATAGGTGCTAGAAATGGGTTTGTTTCTTGTGTTGCCACAGAAGAGACCCTCAGCCCACCTGGGTTAAGTTTGCAGAGACAAATGCTCTTAACATAAGTATTTCAGAAATGAGTACTGTGGGGAAGTCTCACCTGGATCCTTATTAATGATCTTTCTTTTCTTTCTTTCTTTCTTTCTTTCTTTCTTTCTTTCTTTCTTTCTTTCTTTTTCAGAGAGAAAGGAAAGGAGAGAAAGAGAGAGAAAAAACATTATTTATGTATTCATTAATTGATTCTTATATGTGCCCTGACCCAAGATCAAACCCACAACCTTGGTGTACCAGGATGATGCTCTAACCAACTTAGCTACCCAGCCAGGGCTCCTTTGCTTTCCGTAAGAGTTGCTAACATCAGTGAAAATACTGATCAGAACTCTTACAAAATCAGTCTGCCATGCTGCCTTTCCTTATTAGCATCCTGGCTGTACTTTGCTTATGTTTGTCAACAAGGGAATCAAGCTATCAATCACTGTTTCAGTTACTATTTAGAATGTTTACTTATTCTCAACCTAACTTCTTTCATTTGAGTGTAACATTCGAAGCCAGAGAGTCCAGTGGGTGGCGCACATGGGGCTCCCATAAAGCTTGGTAAGAACATAGATGTCTTATTCCAGACTTACTTGATGTTGGTTAAAAATATTATGTCTCAAGATAATGATACGTTCTACCTTGAGATTTTTTTCTCTCTAAAAATTATGTCCACTTCCACAGATGCATAACCCGTGGACACAGACAATGGGGTGGCAAGGACCTGGGGGTGGGGGGGACGGGAACGGGCTAGAAGAGGTAAAAAGAAAAAAATTTTAAAAAATAAAAAGTACATCCACTTACTTTTTATAAATCAGATCTAATATTCAGTAGCTTCTTTGGAAATGGGCTTAGTCATTAGCCTTAGAGACATTTTGTCTAAATTTTTTTTAATGGTTTTATTATCCTATTTTGCATGCCTAAGAAACAACCAGATTTTATCAGCAATTGCATTATTCTGATCATGAATGCTCATCAAACCTTTCAGATTTGAAAATTATCAATAATAAATTAACCAGAGCCACGGAGTCTCCGTGTCTACAGAAGTTTTCATTTTCCTCT
This sequence comes from Myotis nattereri, assembly GCF_964212035.1. Classification (NCBI taxonomy): domain Eukaryota; kingdom Metazoa; phylum Chordata; class Mammalia; order Chiroptera; family Vespertilionidae; genus Myotis; species Myotis nattereri. The sequence goes on along the minus strand of NC_138079.1, from coordinate 101,759,576 downwards.
GATGCTTGTGTGGCTGCCCTGCTGTAAGCAACAGGCCAGAGCTTGTGTCTTCCACAAGCCCCAGCCTCCTGGAGAGGCCTGGAGAGCTTCTTCTAAGTTATGGGCATGTCACAGGATAAGCCCTTGAGAACAGGCTTCTGTGCTGAGACCGCTCCGACCGCGTTCAGATGGCGGTAGTGGTCTGAGTCAGGATTTCCAGAACTCTCTTAGTTGAGAAGCAGAAGGCTTCATGAGACCCTCAGTCAGTCCAGCGGAACCAGAATTAATCCCATAGTCCGTGGTCTGCAAACTGCGGCTCGAGAGCCATATGGGGCTCTTTGGCCCCTCGAGTGTGGCTCTTCCTAAGCCTTAGGAGTACCCTAATTAAGTTAATAACAGTGTACCTACCTATATAGTTTAAGTTTAAAAAATTTGGCTCTCAAAAGAAATTTCAATCGTTGTACTGCTGATATTTGGCTCTGTTGACTAATGAGTCTGCCGACCACTGCCATAGATGAAATGTTATTGGAGTAATTAGTTTGGAATATGGTGGATTTATTCCTAATGTCCACTTTCTGTATCTATAAGGAAGCCCTTTCTCTTGGTAAGGGGTCTGTAATACACAGCGATTTAGTAAAACTCTGTTTCCGTTGAGCTGGAATGAAACATTTTTAAATGACGTCTGATTTTCACCGATCCCCCAGAATTTGGAAACTCTTGACTTCTCATGGCAAAATACTTAATTGCACAGGTTCAATAAGAATCTGTCTTAATTGCACAGGATATAACTGATACATTAATTGTGCGCCCGCTGCCATGCTGGAGGCTCCTATTGGAGACAGTGTTCACTAAATCAGGTAGAACCGGCCACTTAAGGAAGAAACGTCGGTTTTACTTATAAATCCGTGTCCACAGAGCCCTCTCAGGAAAGCGGCCCTGCTACCAGGCCTACAGGGGCACTAAAGGGTGCCAAGGAATTTGGGGAAATTTGGGGGACCCAGGGAAGAGAGAAAGTCACCCAAATTTATCGGTGATACAGATGAAAATTGGGGGAGAGAGCTTGTTGGGCTTGGTTCTTCACACCTTGGGAAATAGAGGCTTTTGAAAGTCCAATCTGAGATTCCGACGGAGACTTTCCGCCAAGCAAATTCAAGAATGCCTATATGGTGAATTAACACTCTGGCCCCTTCGATGCAAATAACCAGGCTAAACCCAATGAGACCAGCCTCGTTCGGGGACAAGAATAGTCTTTCGCCTGGCCAGCATCACTCAGTGGTTGAGCATCGACCCATGAAGCAGGAGGTCACATGCCCAGGTTGCAGGCTCAATCCTCAGTGGAGGGTGTGCAGGAGGCAACTGATCAATGATTCCATCTCTCATCATTGATGTTTTCTATCTTTCTCTCCCTCTCCCTTCCTCTCTCCAAAATCAATTTTTAAAAATTTAAAAATAAACCTGATATGTATCATTTAGAAGAAAAAAAAAAGAATAGCCTTTCTTTGCCCTGGCCAGTTGCTCAGTGGTTAGAGCACCGGCCCATGGACCTAAGGGTCTTGAGTTCAATTCCCAGTCAAGGGCATGTGCCTTGGTTGTGGGTTCGATCCCCAGGCCTGGTCAGGGCACATGCAGGAGACAACCAACCAATGTGTCTCTCTCATGTAGATGTTTCTCTCTCTCTCTCTCTCTCTCTCTCTCTCTCTCTCTCTCTCTCTCCTATCTCTCTCTCTCCCCCTTCCTCCCTCCCTTTCACTCTGTCTGAAAATCAATGGAAAAAATATTCTTGGGTGAGGATTAAAAAATAGTAATACATATTTTAAAGGAGTAGTCTTTTTTTTTTTCAGATGATTAGGGTCCGAAGGAGGGGGGAAGGCTATAGGTAAAAATTGTGAGAAACTGAAATGCCCAGAACGGCTCCTGGAAATCCTGACCGAGGCCTTCCCGGTTCGCTCAGCTTTCCTTCGTCTTCACTCTGTAAGTTGTAGGAACTGATAATCATACAAATCAGTTGTGTCTCATGGGCAGTTGGTTCCTGCCCAGTAGATAGACACGTCCGCATCTATTTGTAAATTCTTTCCAACATCCCTTTGCCCAGGACCGGGAGACTGGGGCATTTCTGCTGGGAGTTCCTCCCTTTGTGGAAAGCCCGAGATGTTTGCAAGCGCTGGTGATACAGGCTCCATTGACTCCCAGGCCAGCGGAACTCTCTAGATGTCCCTGTGTTGTTCAAATACTAAGACCTGTAGAGAAGTGCCTGCCTTGTTTTCCATGCATCTTATCACCGTGCAGAACTAGACCCAAATCCAGAACAATTTCTGACTCGCTTTCATTTATCTCACGGAAAACCAGAGATACGTTTGCATCATGGTGCGCCCTCAGAATTTTATTTTCTGAAAGGTGTCCCTTCCCATCCCTTAATGAGCATCTAGGTTACAGAGGGCAGTGAGTGAGAATTACAATGAACGGGGACTCTCCTATCTCCTATTAACTTGAGAAAAGCCACACAGCCCTTCCAGGACGAACCGCCCCATGTTGCAAGAGCCCTTTGAACCAGCAGGAAAGTACAAAAGCCCTGACATCCAGCATCTTGTGCCATCGAACTGGTCCCGAGTGTCAGATTGTCAAGGGCAGAGGCCTCGTGGCCATGCCGGGATGCTCTGTTCATCCTTGCAGACGGCGGACCAACTCAGAAGGTCTTTTCTCTGACCCAGCTGCTCCCGGAGAGCAGGCCAGGCCCCGGGACACACAGGGACTCCACCGCCAAGGAATTAAAGTCCTCTCCTTCCGTGTGGCGGCTCAGGAGACCCAGCAGGCCCCGGTGCTGGGACAGAAGTCTGAGCAGACATTGTGTCTTGCTCTTAGGCACAGAGTCCCAGAAGGCCCCAGGCAGCCCCAAGGTCATCCCAGGGGCCCTTATCAGTGCAAGAGTTTGGGTCTGAGAAAGAGATGTGACAATGGAAGCAGCCCCCTGCTCCCATGACCTTGAACTTGGCGCATGAGCTCCAGCCAGCACCGTGGTTTGGGATGGGCCCCTGCCGTGACAAACAGGGCTCAGACACTGTGTGGAGATTCTGGCTTGAAGCCCACCTGGCCGCCTGTCTCCCCCTCAGCCGACTTGTCTGGATGGATCACAAAGCCCACTCTTCTTTGGGCTCTGCCAGCCCCTGGGGGCAAGGGGCACAGCTGCTCCCCACCCGCCCCCCGGCGACGACAACTAATGCAAAACACATTCCGGCCCCTCACCTGGAAGCGGGTTTGCAATTTGCTCTAATGACATGCAAGTGTTCTCATCCCTGAAATAACTGTAAAGCCCTCCTTTGAAGTTTGCAGGGGAGACCCATCTGCTACCTGCAGCTTCCCTCCCCTGCCCCAGAGTTGCCTTTGGGCCACCCTGACCTCATAGGACACCACCCCTCCTGCTCCCTCTCAGGTCCGGTGCTGAGCCAAAAGCCTAACCGACTCAGAACACGATTGAACAACGCTGAATCCCCACCTGCAACATCGGGCACTGAGCACATGCGATGTTCTGTTGGAGAACGTTCTGGAGGTTGCAGAGGTCTGCGGGGTCTCGGGGCTTGAGCCTGTCTCTCTGCCAAAAGTTCCCCCCAGGCATCTCCCGTGACTGAACCCCACAAGGCTTTCCTGAGCACAGAATCTGGGTCAGGCCCTGCACTAGGTAGGCCCTGGGGATGAGAGACAGGCACACCATCCCTGCCCTCACGTCACTGCTGTGGACACTTATTCTCCGGCGACTCCAGGGGATGGAACCCAAGCAGCTGGGAAGGAGGGATTTCAGGAATTGGGGTCCCAGTCCAGCAGTGCAATGGGCCCCCTTGGAAAGCTCTGGGGTGAGGGTCCCTTCCCCGAAGGTGTGCAGGCAGCCAGCAGGCCTTCGCCCACCCAACCAGGGAGGCAGCAAACACGTTCCCATCCATGACCAGCAGCTGAGACGCCGGGAGCCTGTTCTCCTGTGGGTGCAGCCAGCCTCCGAACCCATGGCTTCCGTCTCCCCCGCCCCGTGGAGCACAGGTGACTGGTAGGTGCCATCACTTAACCTCCTGGTTCTGATTTTGGGGGTTTTTTTCTTTATACAGTTTTCTTTCAATCCTTCCATTACAATAAGAGAAGAGTCAGAACAAAGTAGCTATTAGCAGCAAGAAATACCCTCTTAGTTCTCGGCCTACATAACCCAAGTGCATTATTGCAAAGCAGACACCAAAGAACATGCTCAGAAAGGCCCAACAACTGACATTTTACAATGGTCCCTGAAGGTGCGAAAAACGGGCCGAGGGGCCTGGGCGCCAAAGATGATTGGCGCCAATCAATAGGCAGCTGTGCTTGTGCGGCGCTATTGATACCTGGTGTGTGTGTTATAATTGGTTTCCCAGCGAGCCCTGCCGCCTTTATTAATTGCACACATTCCTCTTGAAAAAGTGACACACTGGTGGCAGCGACGTGGGTTTGATCTCACCCTGAAGTCACATTTGTGACCAACACCGAAGACAGGGGCAGAGCCCACAGGCCATTTCCCTCCCGGGACTGCAGACAGCGTGGCTTGCGGGACCACTCATCGTTATGTCACCGTGAGGTGCCCAGTTAGTGACGGTTTTCCTGGGGCCACTAACTCATGCTGTGCTTTAGAATGGCTTCGTCTGAAGATCTCCTGCAGAGCAGGGGCAAAGGCTGCTCAGAGAACGTCTGGAATTCAAACTAAATGCCCGATGCACCAATGAATGTAAAGTTAGTGGGTGATGCCAAAACCGGTTTGGCTCAGTGGATAGAGAATCGGCCTGCGGACTAAAAGGTCCCAGGTTCAATTCCGGTCAAGGGCATGTACCTTGGTTGTGGGCACATCCCCAGTAGGAGGTGTGCAGGAGGCAGCTGATCGATGTTTCTAACTCTCTATCTCTCTCCCTTCCTATCTTTAAAAAAAAAAATCAATAAAAGCCGAAACCGGTTTGGCTCAGTGGATAGGGCGTCGGCCTGCGGACTGAAAGGTCCCAGGTTTGATCCTGGTCAGGGGCATGTGCCTGGGTTGCGGGCATATCCCCAGTGGGAGATGTGCAGGAGGCAGCTGATCGATGTTTCTCTCTCATCGATGTTTCTGGCTCTCTATCTCTCTCCCTTCCTCTCTGTAGAAAATCAATAAAATATATATTTAAAAAATAAATAAATAAATAAAATCAATTAAAAAAAAAGAAGTTAGTGGGTGAAAATTTAAGGAGAGACAGCATATGTGCGTAATACTAAAGTATCTCCCTCCCAATATTTATTAATTATAAAGGGGAAAATAGGCCTCAGACGCTCCAGGCAGCAGAGGTCAGACCACAAGGAGGTCAGCACGCCGCCACAGGCTCTCCCAGTTGCAGACGTTGAACAGCCTAGAAGGTGAACTCTACAGAAGGAAACACACATTCTAAAGTCATAACCCCAGCCCTTTTGTTACATGCATGGCGTGGCCCAGCAGCCTTACCCAAGGTTCTAGTACCAGAACTCTGCCTATAATCCATTCTCTGTTCCTGGGGTAAGATTCTGAAATGGGGATCTGTATTTTCCATGTTCAGTGGTGCCCTATGTGTATCGGGCTTCCTCGCACCCCTACCCCCTCAGCCCCCTACACTTAATGGAAGACCTAATTCCTGTGTGTTACAATCCAGCACAATCCCAGCACTCGGTGGCTTTGGGGGGAAATGAGGACAAAAGGGACCCAAACTGAGCTTCAGCAGGTGCCGCCCAATGGGTTTCACAGAGTTCCTGTGAACGTGGGGGTGTGGTCGAGAGCCCTCGTGAGGGTGCAGCCTCTCCCTGGATAAAATGTCTGAAGAGGGAGTGGGAGAGGGGGACCGCTGCCCCCGGGGGCCGTTCCCTCTGGTTGGCCCAGCCTAACAAAGCCGATGAAGCCATCCAGCGTGATGGCTGCTGGCAGGATGCAGAGCTGGAGAGGTCCCCCAAGCAAATCCGCTTAGGAGATGAGGAGTCATCACCAGGCTGCACAACAGAGGGATAGAGGGAAAAGCCCAGGAATGGGAAGTTAAACCAGGCCAGGATCATATGCTTAATTGAAAGACAGGGTATTTGAACAAAAACGGTACTTTAAACATTGTGCTTCCCGACAATTCAGATGACTTTGTATCAGTTAGTAGTCCAAGTTCTAAAGGAAGGCTTTATCATGAGGCATGGAGGCCAACTCGGTTGTCAGAGAGCTCTTTCTATCCCCAAGTTTTCTAGCCCAGCAGCAATTAGAACAATAAGTACGATGAATAATAATAAGTATGATGAATATTAGAACGTCCTGTGTTAGCATGTTGAGAAGAAAGCAGGACTTTGAACTCATTTAGAGCAAGTTTCAAACAGAACATATGACCACCCAGGAGGGTTGGAACCCATGAGATTGTCTCAGGAATCATTGGAATCGAATAAAACAAAGTATGAGTTCCAGCTACGAAGAAGAGCTAAATGTTATGTCATCGTGATGGGCTAGAACATGGAATGTCTTGATTTGAGCTAATAAAGCTGTTATACCAACAAACAAAAATAATAATAATAAAATGAAGGGAAAAATAGTAACTTTAAGTAGCGGACACCACCTTAATCAGGTGATAAAGATTAACATCGCCAGGAATGAGACATACCAACAGCTTGAACCCATGATGCGAGGCACTGAAGGGTATATCTCACCTCTATGGGATTCTCTCCCAAAATCTAAAACCTCAATCTAATCATAAAGTTGTACACCTGAAATCAATATACTGTTACTCACCAGTGTTAGTCACCCCAATAAATTTAATTTACAAAAGGATGTGTCAGACAAATCCAATTTGAAGAACATTCTACAAAACCCGGAAACATATGTTCTTCAAGAGGTTCAAGGTCATCCTGGCCAGGTCGCTCAGATAGTTGGAGCATCATCCCATGGTCTGAAAAGTTGCCGGTTCAATTCCTGGTTAAGGTGCGTACAGGAGGCAACTGATCAATGTTTCTCTCTCATATCAATATTTCTCCCTCTCTCCCTCCCTCCCTTTCTCTTTCTTTAAAATCAATGAAAACATATCCTCGGGTGAGAATTAAAAAAAAACAAAAAAGTTCAAGCTCATAAAGGAAAAGAAAATGGAACACCGTCACAGACTGGAGACTAAGGAGGCAGGATAACTCGATATAGCGTGGGGTCCTTGGAAGCAAAAGGACATTAGAGGAAATGAAGTCTGTGGTTCGTCATTAGCCCGGGGCCACTGAAGGCTTGTTTGGTTTTGGTCATTACACTGTGGCCACTCGGAAGAAGCTGGGAGCTCTGAACTATCTCGGCAACTCTTCTGTCAGTCTAAAATTATTTCAGAATAAAAAGTTTTTCACAGGTCAAAACAAAAGTTCAGCTCTCTCTCTACCCCAGCTGCCACACTCCACGGGGGCTGCCTCTGGAGAAAACTGGCTACTCCCAGCTGTCACTCGTCTTCCTGCGTTTCGTTCTATTAAATCAATAGCTACATCTTCATAGTAAATAATTGTGTCCGTGGTATTTTAATGGTCTCCTGCATTCGAGTTGTCAGGAGCATTTTTGTCAGCAGAGCAAAACCATTGATTTTTCTGCCCAGCCATCCAAGGCACAAATAGATGAGCCGCCTGCAGCCTAGAATGAAAGTGACAGGGACAGACCCCAGAACCCCGAACTCTTCCCCCTGCACTGGCACCTGCAGGCAGTGGGTAAGATGCTTTCTCTCCATTGAAACATGTTTTATTGCTGATTAACTTCTAGAGGAGAAAGGGTTAAGCACCTTCAGACCGAAGAGGAACTTGGGAATCCCAGAAGGGGATGCTTTGCCATTTTTCTTGGATCTGAGCCGCAGAAGCAGGTGAGCATTGTGACAGAGAGAACAGTCAGCCAGCAGGTGACTGAGTTGCCGGCACTGCATCCTGGGCATTTATCTGCAAGCTCCTGGCTGGCAAATGCAAATGTTCTCATAACTGACTGTGAATTGTAGCTTCCAGTTATGATATTGCCATGATTGCACAGTGATAGTGTTCTTAATCAATTTTTTAAAAAAATATTTGTGTTGATTTTTAGAGGGAGAGAGAGAGAAAGAGAAACAGCGATGTGAGGCCGGAACCTTGATCGGCTGCCTCCTACATGCCCCCCACTGAGGATGTAGCCTGCAACCTGGGCATGTGCCCTGACCAGAACCCAACCGGCAACCTTTTGATGCACAGGACAATGCCCAACCAACTGAGCCACACCGGCCAGGGCTTTCATCACTTTTCAAGTAGGATCTGTGTGTGCCGGTTGTGTAGGTGAAAAATGATGCACGTCCCCAGGGAGAGAAAAGGGATTGCTTAGTGTTTGTGAGACATATACTTTCCTCCAAAATGCAGCTTGACATAAGTAGCAACCACAGGCAGTTAGAAGGGACCAGATAGCGGGCAGGGATGACCACAGATATTTGCACAGGTGAATACAATTTAGGAAAGGAAGTCAATTGAAGCTTTCAGGGGCGAGTGGAGGAGAGAAGTGGTCCCACTGAGCGCCACTCCCAGACAGCTGAAGGGGACCAACTGCACGCAACCAGGGTTCATGCATCAACCCAGTGGTGATGCCAGTCCTGCCCCCACCCGCCCTCCTTATCAAAGGGTGCTCAGCTCTGCTGGTCCCTGAGCAGGGGGCTTCCTGAGCAGGAGGCTTCCGCTCCCTGCCAGTCCACAGATTATTCAAACACGTATACCATATCCTCTCATGGGAACCAGGGGGCACCTTGCCCTCTTCTTACTACAAAGCCTGCGGCCCACAACCCCTGCTGGTTCACTGTGTTCCCAAGTACAGCTCTCTGTGACCCTGCACGACCTGCCAGCATCCTCCTTCCTGGCCTGTGAGTATATCTATAATAATAAAAGCATAATATGCTAATTAGACTGGATGTCCTTCTGGACATCCTTCCTTCCAGACAAAGCCGCAGTGGGCGGAGGTGGAGGAGGCCCCCCGCCGTGGCGGCAGCAGGCAGGGGCTGGGGCCAAGGCCCTTGCATGAATTTCGTGCATCGGGCCTCTAGTGTGACTAATAAACTGCCGTTGATCTCATCTCTCCAGTGTCAGGTGCTCTGCCACCGCAATGAGCCCAGGGCAGGCTTCCCTCCCTCACCAATAGATGATTACGATAGGCCTCCATGGTCCTAAATTCATCTTTCTCTGGGGTTCTCAATTGGAGTGGTAGGCACCCCAGCCCCCTGGAAGGTTTGCAATATCTGGAGACAATTTTGGTTGCCACGGTTTGGGAATGCAGCTGCCATCTAGTAAGTAGAGGCCAGAGATGTTGCTCAACACCCTACAATACACAGAAGGACAGTACCCCACCACAAAGAATTGTCTGGCCCCAGATGCCAACAGTATGAGGTGGAGACAGTCTGCACTGACACCCTGTTGCTGGTTGATCAGCAACACTTAGGACGATTGATTGCTCCTTTAAAGACTTTTGTCGCTTGGATTTCAGCACAGCACACCCCCCAGTTGTCCTGTGTCTGTTGCTGCTGCTTTTCCATCCCATGGCTGGCTCCCCCATATCCCAGACTCTAAATGTTGGGGGCCCCTGGGTTCAGTCCTCTTCTCTTCTCTGTCTCCTCCTTATCATTAGTCCTTGGGTTAGTGAAAATAGTCTCCTGGCTTAAAATACTATCCACACACACTGGCACCCCCAAATTAACATCTTCAGCTGGGAGTTCAACTAGACCAGCAGTTCTCAACCTGTGGGTCGCGACCCCTTTGGGGGTCAAGTGACCCTTTCACAGGAGTCACCTAAATACATCCTGCATATCAGGTATTTACATTAAGATTCATAACAGTAGCAACATTACAGTTATGAAGTAGCAACGAAAATAATTTTGTGGTTGGGGGTCACCACAATATGAGGAACTGTATTAAAGGGTCGTGGCATTAGGAAGGTTGAGAACCACTGAACTAGATGCTTCCACTTGGACGTCAAAGCAGGATCTCAAACTTAGCATATCAAAAATGGAATTGAGCCCTAGCTGGTTTGGCTCAGTGGATAGAGTGTCAGCCTGTGGACTGAAGGGTCCCAGGTTCAATTCCAATCAAGGGCACATGCCCGGATTGTGGGCTCAATCCCCAGTAGGAGGCATGCAGGAGGCAATCAATCATTGATTCTATCTCATCATAGATGTTTCTAGCTCTCTCTCCCTTCCTCTCTGAAATCAATAAAAATATTTTTTAAATGGAATTGAGTCCCATAACCACATCAAAATTTACAACTAAAATGCAGAACACCCATCATTCAGAACCACCTGAAATCTAGCTGAACGGAAGTCCTACAACTAGAGAATTAAGAAAGAAACACATCAAGCCTGGTAGGAGAGGCAGAGTAGTGGGGTGGAATCACAGAGCCTGCTAGTCCCACTCCCGAGTGTGGCGGTTTAAAATAGGGAGGTATATCTTGGCTGTGGAGGTCTCCCTAAGGAACGAGAGGTCCCTGCCCCACACCAGGCCCCCAGCCCAGCGTTCCAGTGCCAGGAAGAGAAGTCCCACAACCTCTGGCTGTAAAAAACAGTGAAGAGTGTGGCTGAGTGAGGGGGTTGGAGGTGCCAGGCAGTTCCTCTTAAATGGCCTGCACGGGGACTTATTCAGACTCACTCCCTCTGAGCTGGAGCACTGGAGCAGCAGCTTGAAAGGAACCTGGGACATTCGGGGAGGAACTAACTTGTCTGAAATCAGGGCAAGAGCTGAAGGGACAGTTTTCTCCCAGATAGAAGTACTGGGAGAGGCCTGCGTTCCTTTGCTGAGCCCTTCCTGCCACAGAGCTGACAGACTGTGCCATAAATGAATCTTCATCAACCTGGCTCACACTTTTCTCCCCACCCTGGTGATTCCCTGAGACCCCACCCCTCCCTACTTGCAGGCTCATCCAAGCTATTTCCAGTGGCTTTTCCATACAGTTAGCCTCTCTTGCCTCATGCTTTGGACTTTCCTAAAATCTCTCAAACAAGCAGCAGCTGGCATCAGTGTGCTCTGTATCCCCTCAGTAAGTGGCCCCAGGCCCAGCACTAGTGGCAGCCCACCCTGGTTCACAACTTGGCCTCTCCTGGGCACCTCTGAGCTCAACACAAGTATTAGCCACGTGCAGATTTCTTTGTAGCAATCAATGAGTGGATAAAGAAAATATGCCTATCCACACAATATATTTTACTTAGTCATAAAAAAGAATGAGCCCTAGCCGGTGTGGGCATCATTCCATCCACCAAAGGGTTGCCAGTTTAATTCCTGGTGAGGGCACATACCTAGGTTTTGGGTTCCATCCATGCAGGAGGCAGCCAATTGATGTGCTCTCACATTGATGTGTTTTTTTCTCTCTCTCTCCCTCTCCCTTTAAAAATTAATGAAATCTTTAAAAAAAAAAAAAAAAAAGGAATGAGCCCTAGCTGGTTTGGCTCAGTGGATAGAGCATCGGCCTGCAGACTGAAGGGTCCTGGGTTTGATTCCGGTCAAAGGCACATGCCCAGGTTTCCGGCTTGATCCCCAGTATGGGGCGTGCAGGAGACGGCCATTCAATGATTCTCTCTTATCATTGATGTTTCCATCTCTCCCTCCTTTACCCTTACTCTCTGAAATCAATAAAAATATATTTTAAAAAATAATAATAAATAATAATTAAAAAGGACTGAAACATGATACATGTTACAACATAGATGAGTCATGAAAACATCATGCCAGACACATCCACCCTGGGGCTGACGGGGAGGGGTGTGTGTACATGCATGAATGAATCACCTGGCCCCTAGGTACCTATTTGGGTCCTCAAACACCACACAAGTGTCCTTCGCCCAGGGAGTGCTGCCTCGGGCCAACCTTTCTTCTTCCAACCTTCCTGGCTCTGACTTGCATTTATAATCTGACCTGCTGAAGGGGCCCCCTGAAAACAGCCTAAAATATACGAATTGTATAATTTCATTGGTTCTGAATATCAGTTAAATGCCCTCACATATGCATATGGACTGGCATTGCATAATATAAAGATGGATGGTAAAATTCATCCTAATATTTTAAATTTTCTTTACTTAGAATGACATTGAATAGCAAATAAAACACCATAACAAATCAAGAGAAAAAGAGAGAGAGAGAGATGTTGTGAGGAAAAGGGGACATTTTCCTATTTTAGTACCTTCACCAGCACTTTTTCCCTGCTTTTTGAGAAAGAGGTCCTGAATTTCATTTAGCACCAGGCCCTGAAAATTATGTAGCTGGCCCTGGATTTAATTCCCATGAACAAAAGCTCTTTGAAGTCTTCAAGAATTCTTAAACGTATAAAAGGGATCCTGAGACCAAAAATTTTGAGAACTGGGCTTCTAAGAGCCCAAGCGCTGCCTTAGCTCAAGATCTTTGCACATGCCGTTCCCTCTGCCAGGAAAACACGTGTCTGCTTTCTACAGGGGCCCTCATTCCTTGGCTCCTGGTCCCTACTTTGTGTCACTCAGATCTTTGCTTCCATCCTCCCAGCTCCTCTGACCCTGACTCCCCTGCCTCCCCCTCATAAGGACCCTTGTGATTGCACCGGGATGACCCAGGATACTTTCCTCCTCTTCAGAGCTCAGTCACCCCCTCTTCGTACCTGAATCCCACCTGCAAAGCTCCTTTTACCCTGCAAGGTACATCCTCACAGGTCCTGGTGATTAGGACATGGACATCTTCGGGGGCCATTACTTAGCCTACCACAGTCCCCCAGCTGAAGTCCTCCGCCTCCCTGCATGTATCAGATTGTGTGTGCATGGGGTGACTGTGTATTGTCTGTCTCCCTCCCAGACAGATGCAATGCTCTGCCAGGCAGGGACCACTTCTGCTCTGTTCACAAGCACTTCCAAAGCCTGGCACAGTGCTAGGTCTGTGGTGTGTGCTGGGAACACACTTGTGGAACGATTGAAATAAAAATTACCTGTGAAAACAGCCAACAAGCCCCCTCAGTCCAACTGACAGATGAAGAAACTTGCCGGGGGGGAGGCGGGGGGCCAGAGGGGAGCGGGGCTACAGGGTCACATGCCCTGTCTGAAGGGCCACTGCACCTATCGGGACAGGCACCTTCCCTTTGCTTCCCAGGGCCGAAATTCCCAGTCTCCGACCTTCATCCTGCTTTCCCTACAGCCCGGTCGACAAAGGAAAGCTACGCTGATTGTGCAGGAGCCAAAGTCCAACCCCCTTGGGAAACACCTGAAACCCCTCTCTGCACAGAGCTGCAGAAATGCCGAGGGCCCAGGCCCGGCGTCAGAGGGGGGGCCGGCCTTGGCCTGGTCTGTCCGTTGGTTTTCTCTTTAATAGGCAAAATGATGAGCCTCCCCACAAGGTGTCCACATCCTGATCCCCAGAACCTGTAAATATGCACCTTATATGGCACAAGAGGGTGTGTAGATGGGATTAAGTTAAGGATTTTGAGATGGGAGATTGTCTGAGATTATCCAGTTGGGCCCAATGTCATCACAAGAGTCCTTACAAGTGGAGACCTTTTCTTAGCTGCAGTCAGAAAGAAATGTGACAGTATAAGAAAGGTCAGTGAAATTCGAAGCATAAGAAGGACTCCACCCATTGTTTCTGACTTTGAAGATGGAGGAAGGGGCCAGAAGCCAAGGAAGGCAGCGGCCTCCAGAAGGAATGGCCCTCAGCCAACAGCCAGCAGGGAAATGGGGACCTCGGTCCGACAACCGCAAGGAACTCAATTCTGCCAACAGTTTGAGCAGGAAACAGATTCTCCCCTGGATCCTCCAGGCGGGTTGCTGTCCTGCTGGCACGCGGATTTTATCCTGGCAAGACCCATGCTGGACTTCCGGCCTTCAGAGCTATCAGGTAACACATTTGTGTTGCTTTAAGACACGAAGTTTGTGGCGATTTGTTAAGGCAGCAACAGAAAATGAAGACAAGGCTCCATCTTGCAATGCCAACAAGCTGCCTCAGGCTGTCAGCTGCCCTCAGAGGGAACCCCGTGCCTCTCTCCCGCATTCAGGACACTCATGGGTACTGTGGCTCTGCCATGTCCCACACATGTAGGCAGCCTCCACCCATGCTGACCTGCTTCCAGGGGCTACACAGGGGAGGGGAGGCATCAATTCTTTTTCTCCAACCCTGTGTTAACTCCCTGGAGCTGCTATAACAAAGAATCACAAACTGAGTGACTTAAATATATATATTCTCTTGCAGTTCTGGAGACCAGAAGCATGAAATCAACGTGTCCCGGGCTAGGCTTGCTCTGAAACCTGTAGGTTTCTTCCTGCCTCTTCCAGCTTCTGGTGCTGCCAACAATCCTTGGCATTTGTTGGCATCACTTCAATTTCTGTCTCCATCATGACATGGCCCCTTCTGTCTATGTCTGTGTCTTACCTCCTCTTAGAGGATCCACCCTGATCCAGGAGGTTCTCACCTCAAAATCCATAACTAAAAGACCCTGTTTCCAAACGAGGTCAGTCACAGGTTCTGGGTGGATGTAAACTTGGGGAACACTAGTCAACCCACCATGGACCCCTTTGGAAGGTAAGCTGCTGTGGCCTCACTTCTGGTCTGCTGGGGCAGGAGCCTCCAGTGCAAGGTCCAAGTTCCAGCCCGGGTTTTCATCTGTGCTCACAGACAGGGCTGTGAGCGGGTCCCTCACAGAGGGGAGGAGCTCAGTAAGTTCTGCCCGAAGGGCACCAAGCAAGTCACAGAACTAGGAAATTGCCCAGAAAAGTTCCTGGTGACAGCATGTGCCCTTACACAGGCCCTCCTAACTGATGCCTGGACGAGGACACAGACCATTCTCACCACAGTTTGTCACAGGAAGGAGCTGAGGGTATTGTCACCAGGTTCGGCTTCCCTCCCCTTCCCCGCCGTGTCCTGCAGACCAGAGGCTCTGCATGTGGACAGGGGGCTTCTGAAGGACCACGCACATCTCCCCCGGGGCCCTAGGACCTGTGTCTTAGAGCGTTTGTGTTTACAACAGGACAGGGACTGAGCATTTGCTTCTGGCAAAAATTAATTCTGAGCTCATGATACTTAATGAAAACCAGACTGCACCCACAGGGTCTCACCCAGAGTGGCGCCAGCCTTCCCAGTACGTCTAAGGAGGAGTGGTGGGGTAGGTGACTGGGAGAGCTGCCCACCCACATGGGCCCACGGGTGGAAACCACTGGTATAAACCAAATCACCATCTTGTAACTTCTGGATTCTTCTCTTCGTCGCAACGTCTAGAAAGTGAGGATGGCATGAACCTTCTCTGAGCCCTGCTCCTCACTTCCAGAATTCTTCCTGGCTGTCCCACCCTATTGTATTGGTTTTCTGTGCTGCGTAACAAATGACCACCAATATAGCAGCTTAAAACAGCATCCATTTATCTCCTCACAGTTTCTGTGAGTCAGGAGTTGAGCACAGCTTGGCTCAGGGTCTCACATCACCTGAGGTCCAGGGACCCCTCCCAAGCTCACAGAGTTGCTGGCAGCATTCATTTCCTTGCATGTGTTAGACTGAGGTCGCTGTTATCTTTCCAGCGGTTGGTCAGGGCCACTCTCGGCTCTTAGAGTCGGTCACTGGTTTCTTTCCAGAGGCCTCCATAAGTCATTCTTCCAGACCAGCAAAGGGAGTCTCTCTGACTTCTCTCTCTGCCTTGTAGACTCCCTGTTATGGACTGAATGCTTGTGTCCCCTGCAAATCCCTCTGTTGAAATACTCACCCACCCCCAGGTGATGGCATTAGGAGGCGGTGCCTTTGGGAGGTTACTAGGTCATGAGGATGGATCCTCATGAAAGGGATCAGTGTCCCTAGAAGAAGAGACACAAGAGCTGGCTTCCTGTCTCTGCTCTCCACCCATGAGAGGACGCAATGAGAAAACAGCCATCTGCAAGCCAGGAAGCAGGCCCCACCAGACACCAGATCTGTCAGCACCTTGATCTTGGGCTTTCAGCCTCCGAACTGTGAGAAACAAATGTTTGTTGTTCAAGTCACCCAGTCTACGGCATTTGTCATAGCAGTTCATGCTAAGACACTCCCTTGTTACTTGTTTTATTAAGGTGAAATTCACATAACAAAACCAACCATTTTAAAGTAAACAATTCAGTGCTTTAGTACACTCACAATATTGTGCCGCCACAACTTCTATCGAGTTCCACAACATTTCATCATCCCTGTACCCACTAAACTAGACCCCCTTTGAAGAGCCCACCTGATTGGATCAGGCCCACCCAGGATACTCTCCCTTCTGGCAACCTCAAAGCTAACTGGTTAACAACTGAATCACAGGAGTGACATCCATCAAAGTCACACTCAGGCCGAGGGGATTTTACAGGACATTACACCAAGGTCTGGAAATCTTGAGAGCCATCTCACAATTCCGTTTGCCATACCCATCCACCCGAGGGCCAACCCTGAGGGGCTGGTTCCTCCTTCTGCTCTCAGCTGGCATCCACTTGAACAACTTCACACCACAGCACAGGTGTTGAGGGTCTGAGCCATAGGCAGACAGACCTGGGTGTGTGTTTGCCAGCTCATGGTAACATGGGGCCCTTCTCAGCCTCGATTTACTCTTCTTTTAAGTGGATATAATAACATAGCTGATAAATAAAATAACATTGATTGAGCATTTGCCCAAGGCCAGCTCTATGCTAAGTATTTCTTTTTTTAGAGAGAGGAAGGGAGGGGGGGAGAGAAAAAAAATATTGATATGAGACTGAAACATTAGTTGGCTGCCTCCTACAAGTCCCCTACGGGGGTCAAGCCCACAACCTGGGCATGTGCCATGAATCCAACCGGCAACCTTTTGGTGCATGGGACGACACCCAACCAATGAGCCACACCAGTCAGGGCCTAAGTACAGGACTTGAAATACATTCTTCTGTGCCTGGGAAATGCTAGCTGTCACTATTCTAATTGGAATTGGCATCTGCCTCCTTTCCTTCTTTCTCCTTCTTTCTAATTCCCTGGGCTTCTGGGCTCTTTCTGGGCATACCATAAGGTGGTGAACTCCTAAGGACAAAGGAATCTTGGGTTTGTTTCTTCTAGATCAGCGGTTCTCAACCTGTGGGTCGCGACCCCTTTGGGGGTCGAACGACCCTTTCACAGGGGTCGCCTAAGACCATCGGAAAACACATATATAATTACATATTGTTTTTGTGATTAATGACTATGCTTTAATTATGTTCGATTTGTAACAATGAAATTGGGGGTCACCACAACATGAGGAACTGTATTAAAGGGTCGCGGCACTAGGAAGGTTGAGAACCATTGTTCTAGATCTTCTGGGCCTTACCTACAAGTCTGTGGCTCCAGCAATGTTCTTCCTAACTGTGTGCATCTTCCCACTTTGCACCCTGACGAGCTTAGACCCCCTGCACACCCCACCTGCATGAGGAGGCTCCCTGCACTCCACAACCAGAGTCCAGACTGTGAAACCAGGGGTCAGACAGTTTCCAGATGATTCTCCCCAAAAAATTGGTGTGGTTGGCAGAGGAGTTCCTCTGTTGTACAGCACCCTCGATCTTCCATCCTCACGTGCAGGAGACAGGCTTTCCCTGCGGCAGTCAAAGCGTTTGTCTTGGGATTGGCTTTCCATCAGATATCCCGTCCTCCCTTGTGAAAGAGGAAGGGAGTGATAGGATCTGACCTGCGGGCAGCTGTCAGGCGGGGCCAGCGCGTCCCCCAGCGCTTGTGGCCGTCAGGGAGGGCTGGGATCAGAGAGACAGGGAGAACAAGATCTCCGATTGTTCTCTAATGCCCAATGCAGCTCTCGTTCTCCCCTTAATCAGAATCCTCGTGTATGAAATCCTCCTGGCAACAGTTTTGCATTAACTGCCTTGGTTGACTGACTTTGTACAGCTCTTCCAGGGAAAAGCGCATGCAATGTGGCTCAGATTAAGCAGAATGAAAGGAATTCCTTGGCCTCAAAGCTGGGGAGTTGGCTCGGAGCCGGAGAAGGGTCCTTGGCCTCTTGTCTGAGGCCCCTGAAGTCTGGGCAGTGGCCTTGCTGGGGGTCTCCTTGGACAATCTCATGTTCCTGAAAGGAGGGGCTGACCGTCCCAGGGCAGCAGGGCTCAGGTGCAGGGCCATGGCCTGAGGCTGCAGTGCATACTCACTTGGAGGGTCTCCTTGGCTCCAGGGGCCTCACTGTGATGCTCATCGTCCATCGGGTCATCGTGATGGTCATCATAGACAGAGCCAACCAGGCCTTCCAGGCCTTCCTGACCAGGCTCTGCCCTCCGCCAGTCTGGAGATGCAGCCCTGGCAGCCTTGTCCACAGCGTGGGTCCTGCCTCTGGACCCCAGCGGACTCACCAGCCTCCAGGAGCCATCATGGGCTTCCTCATGCCCACCCACCACCGCCCCCCCCCCCGGGTGGGGGGTGCTTTGATCAAACCTCTTCATTCCAGGCCAGCTTACCAAGCCCAGACTGTGCCCCCTGCTTGTCCCACAGACCCTGGGACTCACCACCTCTGCCCTGGGAGCAGGTCAGAGTCTTTGAGGGGGTGCAGGGAGGGGAGCATTAGGGCAGGGCAAGCCCCTGCCATCCAGTCTCCCCAAGCTGCTGCACCTGGCCATTGGGCCCAGTGCCATGGACAGATGCCCAGTCCAGGGCCCCAGCAGCCTGGGACCCAGAATGTCCCAGAGCACCATTCATGTCTGAGACAAACCCCCAGGGTGGGGGCTGTGGTTCACAGCTTGGCAAGGGACCAGGGTTCCAAAAGGAACAGCTCCTGCAACAGAAGGACCTGAGGCTGGTGTTCTTACTCTGTTAGATTCTGCATGTGTCTCTTTGATGGCCATTAATCACAGAGCAAACTACCAGCCAGACATGTTCGTTTATATCTCCTGAAGTCTATTCTCCACACCACCCCGCTTACCTACCCTCACGCACCAGCCCAATATTGCCCTGCCCTAAATCGCCCAGGGCTGGGTACCAGACAGCTAGGGACAGCCCCTGCGCCCCACGGCCACTGGAATGCTTCAAACCAGCCAGCCCTAAGCCTGTCCTGCCTTTCATGTCTTTCTCTCTGATGCAAAACTCTCCACTTCAGGCCAAGATGGAGGAACAGGGATTGGATTTACCCATTTGCCTGCAACAAGTGGAAAATGAGGCAAAACCTACAAAACAAAACAGAGGTTTTCCAACACTTGGACGGCATAGGACAGAGTCACTCAGAGACGGGAAGTAAGAAGGTGAGTCCTACCATCACCCTGGCTCGCTGCCCAGAGATGGCTTCCAGGTTCAGGGAGGGGAACTGAGGGCAACTCCCATGATGAAGAGCCAGGGCACCCAGGGGAGCAAGGCAGTTAGACTCTGGCCTGGACGGAGTCCTGGAGATCTGCACGGGGGCCCCCTCGACTGCTCAGCCGAGGACTGAGAGGTGCAGGTGTGGGAGGAAACTGAGGCTGGGGCAGGATGCCTCCCCTCCCCCGGAAAGGAGCGAAAGGACCACCCTCTGTCGTCACCTGGGGCTGGGAGCAGCGCAGCTCCCAGCAGAGGAGTGGCCTCCACGTGCAGTTCCCTTTCGCATCCTCTCCCTGTTAGGCCCCAAACTGCTCCTCCTGTAATCTCGTCCTGTTACATTGCAGCTTGTGCATCCGTAATGAACCCCTCGTGCCCATGGAGACTAATAGATAGCTCCCGGAACCTTCCCTCTCTGACCCATCCTATACTGTTGAGTTTTCTCTTCACTTGAAGGCTGGCTCGGCTTCCACTTGTCACTCAAGCCCCTCTCATCTGTAGTCTGCCCCCCCCTTTCCCCGCCCGCCCCCCCCAATGGGACCATCTAAAGCAGTGGTTCTCAACCTTCTGGCCCTTTAAATACAGTTCCTCATGTTGTGACCCAACCATAAAATTATTCTCGTTGCTGCTTCATAACTGTAATGTTGCTACTGTTATGAATCATCATGTAAATATCTGATATGCAGGATGGTCTTAGGTGACCCCTGTGAAAGGGTCGTTCGACCCCCAAAGGGGTCGCGACCCACAGGTTGAGAACCGCTAATCTAAAGCTTGGAAGGGCTGTTGAATCCGGCTGGGGGGCAGGTCCCAAATGGGACCAAGGGGAGGATGGCCCAGCCCTGGGCAGAGGGGCCACCTTGAAGGAGGATAGGAAGCCACGTGCACCTGACGAGGGCTACGGGCGAACTGCTGGCACTCTCTGAAGCCTCGTGCTAGGAAAGTACTTGTAGGCCAGTCGGGGGGGATCCAGGTCCTGCTGCCTCTCTCCAGCTTGTTACCAGGCCCCTTGGGCAGGGGTCTGCGGGGCTTCCAGGCCTGTAGGGTACACAGCCCACAGCGCAGAACACTGCTCACCCAAACCACCTGCCTGTCCCATGGACCCCAGCCTGCACCAACCGCAACCAAAGGTCTGGGCGGGCGAGGGCCCCCGAGGTAGAGGAAGCCACCTCCCAGGTTTCCCCAAGCCCCTTCCTGGACGCCCAGGGCTGTGAGGACTCCCACCCCCACCTACTCCATTCCAGTCAGGCTAGGGTAGGAGGGGTGGAGAAGGGGTCCCCGGCCCCTTCTCCTCCACTGGGCGGAACAGGAAGAGGGTGATTCAATCAGCACTTCTCACCCCTTCTGGAACTTTCCAACATGGAAAACCCACTAAGCAGCTGGGGAAGCAATTTAGGGACTTTAATTAAAGGCTGATGAATCTCCCACAGAGCCCCACCCCCACACACAGCTGGGGGGACCCACCACATCTGCCCTCAGTGTGTTCCGAGGTCCAGGCACTGGAGCTGGCGGTTAGGCCCAGTTTCCACTGAGAGGGGGGTGAGCAGAGCAAACCAGTTTATTCTTTCTACTCGTGGCTTCCAGAGTCTGCCTTCCGAGCTCGGCCTGGGCCCCAAAGTTAGACAAACTAGTGGTGCCACAGCTCTGCACCCAAGAAGCTTCAGGAAGGGAAAGGTGGGTTGCATGGGCAGCTCAGGAAAGGGACTCTACGTGTAGGGAGGAAATAAGCCCAGAGAACTTAGTTGCCCTGTGTGCACCTCCTGACAGGGGCAGAAGCTGAGGGGTGAGAATAGCACACAGGTGTCGGGAGGTGGGGGGGACTTCAGTGGGCTTGATAGCTACAATGAGGAATCTGGTCTTCATTCTAGAAGCAACAGGGCTGGGGGAGAAGATTGGAGTGTTTTAAAATAATGGGCTCTGGCTCGCTCTGAAGGCACCCCTCTGACCACCATGCATGCAGACTACTCGTTGTAGGAGAAAAAAGAGGCGCCAGGGGAACAGTGAGGGACCCATTAAACCATCCAGGCATGAGACATCAGACATTTGGACAAGGGTGTGTCCAGGGAAAAGAAAGATGCATGGATCAGGCTGGGAACTGGGGCAGGGCCAGGGCTACCCTGCTTCCCTCCTGCCCCTGCCAACCAGGGCAGGCTGCCATGCCATCTGTAAGTGGGCCCCAGCGTAGGGAATGGGGACAGAGCTGCCAGGCACAAGTGCTCGCCACCCAGCAGGGATTCCAAAACACAGCACCCTCGTTATTGTAACAGGTCCAAGTTGGGGAGGAGGCTATGTGTACATCTCACCCCCACCTGCCCCATCTGTGCCACAGTTCCACCGAGGTGACTTGGGACCAGCCCCCAGCCCTGCTCCTGGCTTGCTCGGGATGGTTGGCCTAGAAGACAGTACTGGTCCCTCAAGGCAGCTCCAGACTGGAGTGTCCTCTGGGTCCAGAACTAGGAGGGCAAGGGACAGGTCTCCTGGCTGCTGGAGACAGATGTTCCCATCTCCCTCCCCACCTTCTGCTGTGGCTCTTCTCATACAACAACTGAACTCAAGTCCACACCATGGGCGGATCATGTGACAAAGGCAGTGGCCATGGTGATTGGTGGGGCCACTAGCCAAAGAGGAGAGTGGTGGCTGACAAGCCGCTACTCCCCTCAAAATCCTCCTCATTCTGACCCTGGGGCCCAGGACAGGGTGTGGCTCAAGTAGCCCAGGGTGGGAAGACCACTGCAGAGTCAAGGATATGATATGGCCCTAGCCTGTTTGGCTCAGTGGATAGAGCATTGACCTGGGGACTAAAGAGTCCCGGGTTCAGTTCCCATCAAGGGCATGTACCTCGGTTGTAGGCCCAATCACTGGCCCTGGTCGGGGCTTGTGTGGGAGGCAACCAATCGATGTCTCTCTCTCACATCGATGTTTCTCTGTGTCTCTTTCCCTCCCTTCCACTCTCTCTAAAAATCAATGGAAAAGTATCCTCGGATGAGGATTAACAACAACAAAAAAAGATAAATAAATAAATAAATAAAGTTGATTTAAAAAAACAAAAAGGATATGATATGATATAATATGATATGATATGGACCCAAGGCCTGGGATGCAGAGGCCACTGCCAGATCCTATAAGGGCCCGGGCAGCCTGGGTGCCAAGCCTGGGCCTAAAGAGTCCTGGAGGTTATCAGTGCAACTGGTGGCTACCTGGCAGACAGCACCGTGGCCAGGAGCAGTTAACGGTCATTACTGAGGGGCCTGGCACTCCCGGGGGTTCAGAGGCAGACAGGCACCCCAGCCTGCCTCAGTCTGGCCTGACGAGGTTAGGAGCTGAGCAGGCAGCTGGGCTGCAGATGAGCCTTTATTCCTGCCCATCCCCACCCTCCAGGAAGCTGGGTAAACACAAGGGAACTGGGACAGTGAGGGCCTGGGGCCTGTGGATGGGCAGGGTCTGGGGAATGGGACCTGTGACTGCCTGTGGTAGGCAGGGCAGAGCTGTGTGAGGACCTGGGGGGAGGCTGTTAGACACGCAGGAGTCACCTCACACTCACTGGGCAGCACCCCCACAAGGTTTCCGGGAGGGAACGTCCGCTGGGCAGCAGGATGCCAAATCAGCTCAAGTCATGCGTGCAGCCCAAAGAGCTGGGCAGACCCAGCTTTACCCCTGCCCCACCTCTCAAATGGGTAAGCTGGGACCTCAGTTTCCTCATCGGGAACGTGGGACAACCCAGCTTGGTGTCTCAGGGCTGAGAAGAGAGCTCTAGGATGGCCTTCAGAGTCACCAAAGCTATGCTGTGTGTCCCTGCGCAGGCCCTAAATCTCTCTGAGCCTCAGTTGCCCATCTGTGACATGTGGCCAGGCATACCTCAAGGGGTGTGTAAGTATCAAGTTCAGACCTCTTCTGGCACTCTCACAATGCCCGCTAGCTCGAGGCAGCTGGTGTGATGATCATTTCCCTGCGCAGCGGCACCTCCAGCCCCCACCCTCCAACCCTCAAGGTCACATGGAAGAACACAGTTCCAGACTTTATTTCTTCAATAGTTCTCCCTACCCAGCATGTGCACACAGCCCGCTTTGGCCGGGCGACAGGCATAAATTAAGGTTACTGAGTACCCCCAGACAGGGCGGGGGCTGGCCTGGCCTCTCAGGCCCAGCCAAAGTCCTGGCCGATCATCTGGTAGAACTTGCGGTTGAAGGGCTGGTAGAAGTCCCGCAGTCGCTGGACCACTGCCTCGGGCACCCGGGGGTGGGGCCGGCCCTTGGACTTGCCCAGGCAGCGGGGGCGGCTGCTCCCCTGGGCCTTCTTGAGGCAGGGGAAGCCCTTGGTGGCATTGAAGTAGAAGTGCTTGTCCGTGACGACCCTTTTGAGGCCCAGGAAGTCCTGCACTCGGCCAACTTCTCCAGCCGGGTCGCTGACCAGGCGCTCGCCGCTGACAAACAGGAAGTGGGACAGAGGGAAGTATCGAAGCCAGTTGTCCAGGTGCTGGGCGTAGAGGCCGATGCGCACAGCACTCCAGGCCGTGTCCACGGGGCCCAGGCCGTGGCGGAAGGCCAGGGCTCGGAAGCTGGGCAGGCCCGGGGTCTTGGAGAGCGTCTGGGCGTAATCGGAGATGGCCCGAGTCACGGGGTTGCGAACCACCACGATCAGCTTCGTGTCCGGGGACATGCTGTGGATGCGGCGAGGGGCCTCGAGAGTCACAAAGTAGCTGGGAGTCTTCTCTATGGTGATCTGCCCGTCCAGGGTGCGTGGCATCAGGCTCCTGCGGGTTGTGTGGAAGGAGAGGTGGGCATGAGAGGGTGCTGGTCCCCTCAAGCCCTCCCATTATAGACCAGCCCCAGGGACCCCAGATTCACTTCCCACTCCTCCAGGCCCACCCATCCTAAAGTGCCAGATGGGCAGCCTGGGAGGTGGTGGGTTGAGAGCACCCACCCCAGCACAAGCCAACGGGGGGTGGGGGGGCTGTCCTGCCAGGCTGCCCACTCTAGCTAGCTTGCCCCAACCCTGACATTGCTGTGCCTCTCACCCCTGACCAAGCACCAGTAGGGCCAGTGGCCCAGACTTGCCATCCACAGGGTTCTGCCCACCCTCCCCACCTCACAGGCCCCTCCCTGCACTGTAATTACCCCAGGTCACACTTTGGTTAAATGGCTGAAGTTGTCCCCTAAGTTAGGTCATTAATTATTGACAAGTGTCCCAACAAAGGACAGCTGCTCTTCTCATTCCCCTCCCCTGCAGAGCCCCCTGCCCCTCTGATTAAAGGCCTGCTAGTTCTCATTGACCTGGGCCCAACTCAAATGCTGCAAGCCTCCAGCACAGCCCAGCACATTGGGGAACGGTGAGTGAGGTGGCCTGAGGACCCATCCCAAGAGCTCAGCAGTCAGGGCCTCCCAGACCTGGCTCGGACCCCAGGGTGCAAGGCTGTGACTGCAGCATTTCTGATGATTCCTCTCATTCTGATTAGGGGAGTGGGGCACTGACCAAGGTTCCAGGAGAGTTGGCTGATGACAGCCCCCTGACTGCCCCAAACTTGGGGAAGCCCCTCCAAGCACTCCACTGGGCAGGCAGGTACCCTGAGCAGTTTCCCAAGGCCAAGCCTCACCTCCAGGTACCACAGGGAGAGGCGGGCAGGGTGTGGCAGGGCCAGCTGAGCAAACAGCTCCAAGGGAGGACCTGAGAGTGGGCTGGAAACGAGGTCGATGGAGGCAGAGCCTGTGGGACCTGTGCCTTCAGAGGGGGCAGTCTCTGCCCAAGGCCCTACCCTGCCTCCAGTCCTCTGAGGGGACTGTCCCTACCCCCACTGGCGGCCTCCTGGTCTGGCCCCAGCCCGGAGGTGATACACAGGGCAAGTTCAGGTTTCATCCAGCCTTCACCCAGCCTAAGAGACCCCCAGGCATGGCCCCAGTTTCCTCTTCCTCCTTAGCCCCCATGAAACTCAAGCTGGGTGAACACACAGGTGTGCAGACCCACATGCTGGGGTGCTTGGCTTAGAGCGTGGTTGGGTGAACCCCAGGCGTACCAGTGGCTCCCCTGACACCACCTACGGCCTCGGGGGAGATGGGTGAGTTGATGGTCTTCAGGCTCTGGGAGCTTCCCTCACCCCCCAAAACAAGGCCCTGGGCAGAGCTGGTCTACAGAAGTCACAGGAAAGGGAGGGATAACTATTCTGCTTCCCCATCATGGTGACAAAGCAAGCTGGAAATCGCCCTCGAACCCACTCACTGCCCCATGTGATAGGCAGGCACACTGGCGCTCAGAGAGGGGGTGGAAAGCTTGAGGGGGGTGTGGACACCGACCACAGCACCCCCACCCCTGGGCTGCAGCAGCTGGAAGGGGCAGTGTCAGCCTGACCTCTCCTCCCAGAGGCCCTGCCCCATGCCCTGCCTGGTGCCCTGGGGATGCAGGCCCAGCCCTCCTGGGATAAGTTCAGTGAGACCTCGGGTGTTAACAAGGACTGAAGCCAGGGCTGCAGCCTGGAGTAGCCAGCTCAGGGGGTTCCCTTTTCCCCAAGAGGGAATCAGAAGACGGGGAGTCTCCCCCACTGGACCTCACTGCTGAGACCCATGAAGAGAAGCCTGGGCTGGGACAGACGGACTGCCAGGGGGATCAGAAGTCACTGCCCTCCCTTCATGGCCCTCCTCAGGGAAGGAGCCAGCCCTGATTACTCCCGGGCCCTCCCCTCCCTCTTGGACACCCCCTTCCCATCCCTTTCTCCCCCCAAGCACCAAGGGACCCCAGAAGCACATCCTCTTTCCCCACCCAAACTGGGCACTTTGGGTTTGGAACACCCCCACCCACACACCCCCACACACACCACCCTCCTGCCTGAGGGAAGGAAGCTGCAAGCAAGGACACCAGGGAAGCCAGAGGAGCAGAGGGGGAGGTGCTTCCGGAACCCTGTGGAAGGGGGGTGGGAATGGGGATGGACCGCAGATTTTCCAGGCCCACTCCTGCCACAAACCAGCTTTGAGATCGGAGATCTTTGGGACCAATTACTAGTACTTATTATCCTCACCCGCCCTCAGACGACTTGGAGGAGGGTGGGGATGGAGGCTTGGGGTGGGGGTGGGGGATGCAGACAGGGGAGGGGATGAGAGGAACGGGATTCTGACCTCCACACAGCAAACATCTGACAAGTTGTTCCGGCTCCTCCCTGTGCATCTGGTCTGCATTTCCCTGCGGCTTCCATCCAGCCCCAGACTCCTCTCCCTCCTTGGTCTCATCCACCCTTAGGTCCCACATCTCTCCTGGGCCCCATCCAGCCAGGCCTGGTTCTGAGCAAAAGCTACTTAGGGTTCCCGTGTGGACCCATAGGGTGCTGGGGTGGGGCATTGGTCCCCAGCCACAGGAGCTGCTCCTGGGATAGCACAGGGAGAAAAGCCCCACAGAAGCCCAGGTCCCTCCCCCACATACTCAGAACCCCACTCCCTCATTAGCCCCAGGAGCCAAGCGGGTTTCCCCACCTGCACCCTCCTATCTCCTCTCGCTTTTCCCAAATCCTAAGGTCAAAGCATAGCCCCACCTGCCCCCAGAAAAGAGAGCCCTCCTGATGAGACCTTGGAGTGCTTGTCTGCCAAACAGAAGATGCTCAGTGAGTGAACGAATAGATGAGAAAATGCTGACTGAGTGTGGGGGTACCAGGAGGTCACAATCCCCAAGATGGAGGACCCTCAAGAGTCTGAGAAAGGGGCTAACTGCAGCCCAGTTCGAGGGAAAGTTTGGCCAAGATTAACTTTGGGCAGCCCAGAACCCACCTGCCAAGGCCCTGGGAAGGGCCAGGGTCCCTGCCTGGAATGAGGTCAGTCACAGCCCAGTGGGGATGGGTGTCCCAGAAACTCGGCTGGGGGTACTGGCCGCTCCTCCTTTCCTCACCACCCTAGCCTCCACCCAGAGCAGGGCTCTGCACTCCTGGCGGCTCAGCCAGGGTCCTGAGAGCCAACACCAGCAGACCATGCCCAGGGGCTGGGCACCCTCTTTGCAGCTGGGGAAGGGGGGGTCGCATTTTCAGAGGGTCGCCGCACACTCCGAGTAGGTTGAAAGAAAGAAAAGGGCCAGAGGCACAGGACACCTGTGAGCACATCAAGCCGCTTGTACATGTCAGCACACGGCCACATGCGCTGGTACTCTGCACCCACACTCTATCGCGTGTCCTGAGAATTCAGGTAGAAACAGCACCCAGCCCTCTTGCGATAAGTCCCGGGAGACAGACCCCTTTGAGGGCACCCCAGAAGCTCCGCCAGCTCAGCCCCTGCACCAGCCAATGAGGGGTCGGCCCTAGCCAGCCCAGAGGGACAGCTCCGGATTAAGGGGGCAAGGCCACCGGGACCTGCCCCTCTGCACCCCCTCTTCCTCCCGGTGGAAGTGGCTCTAAAAATAAAGAGAAAGTCCCTTCTCTACCAGAGCTAGACTCGCTCCTGAATGCCCTGGCTCCCATCCCTGGTTCCTGAGAAACCCCAGAGCTGAGGATCTGACCTCCAGTCTGGGTCTTGTGCTTACTGCCTCTCAGGCCCTCATCCCCCCCAGACCTGTCCCTCAGAGCTGGAGCATGCACCCGGGGGCCTGGAAGGAGCCTTAGGCTTCCTGACTCTGAGAACCCTTTTAGGGCTAAACCCAGTCTAGCCTCCCCTGCAGCAGCCCCCCCCCCCCCCGCCCGCCCGCCATTAGCCCAGCTCAGTGTCTCCCCCAGCTTCTTACAGTCAAAGTTCTTGGGATCAGTGTGGACTCTGAGTTTGCACTACAGTTATAGTGTGTCCTCCACCGTCCCACCCCCTCCACCCCCCGCCCACCTCTCTTCTCTGTCCTCTCCACAGCAGTAGGTATTAGAGATGCTTTGGGGTGCCAGTGGCACTGTCAGAGTGGGTGGCGGTCTGAGCTCTGACGCCAGAATTCAGCCAGTTGGATTCAAGGGTGGACTCACCGCCCTCCCAGCACCACTCAGCTTCCTGAGGGCCCCCTGGTGGCAGCAACCCTTGAGAGCTCAGGAGCTAGGACCCCTGTTTTCACTGGGGCTCTTCCAAACCCATGAGTGGTTTTTAAGGCAAAAGGCCAAGAAAGCCAATGGGGGTGGAGGTGAGGAATCTGGGTACAGAGAAGCTAGGATACCTGGAGAGTCTGGGTTCCGCTGCCCCCAACTCCCCACGAATTCACCAGGTGGCCTCGGGCAGGGTCCTCTCTGTCCCACGGAGGCTGGTCCCAACTGGGGCTCAGGTGAGAGCTGGGGGAGGGGGGAGACTCACTCTCCATCTCTAAGCTCTCATTCCCCCACAGGAAGGGACAGGGCAGGTGGCAGACTTGTGTGCAACTGATGAGGCTGCAGGCAGTGCCAACCTCAGCCGGGAGGGGCTGTTTCATCTGGGGATAGATGCTCCCCCACATTCCACACCGTACCCCAAGGCCATCCCCGGTGGGGCAGGAAAGCTACAGAGCGCCATGACATGAAGCAGGGGTCCTAATTCCCACCCTTGGGCACTGACTCAAAGGCACATCCTTCCTCCGAAAGCCCAGACCTCCTGCAGACCCGCAGGACCCCCGAGGACACCTCTTCCCAGGATCAGGAGTCTGGGAGGCAGACCCTTTCTGGGAGACTGCCCCTGCTAAGGGTAACCGGCCAGCAGGGGAGGGCGACCGAGCCTGAAGAGTTTCTAACGCTCCTCAAACCCCGCGAGCCTGAAGCTACTTCTCAGCTGGGCTCGCACTCCCTCCCCCAGTCTTACTGAGACCCCTCAGCGGCCTCAGACCAAGGCTTTCCCTGGAGTTTTCAAAGTTTCTTGGAGCTCCCGGCCAGTGACCAAGCCTCGCCCGCCCCGCGCTCCCCCCCGCCCCGGCACGCCGCCGCCCCCGACCCAGGCTGATCATATCCCGCGATGCCCGAGACCTCTCCCTGCCTCGACCCCGGTGGTACCCCAGGGGCGCACCACATGAATCCCGGGAGGCACCGGCCAGGGCGCGCACGGAGGCGGATGGGACCGAAGGACCCGGCGCTCACCGGTACCAGGCGAGGCCGCGCTCGTACCACCTGTCGAAGAAGTGGGGCTCCGAGCCGAGCGCGCGGACGTCGGGGTGCAGGCGCAGGAACTCCAGGAGGGCGCGCGTGCCACCCTTCTTCACGCCCACGATGAGCGCCTGCGGGAAGCGCCGGCGGCCGGGACCACTGGCCACGGGCAGGACGGGCGCCCCCGGCCTGCGGGCGACGCGGGGAGGCTCAGCGGGTGCGGGGGCCGGCATGGGGACGCGGGAGGCCGGCGGGCAGTGGCCCGGGAGGGCGCAGAGGCAGTAGGCTCCCAGCACCAGCGCGGCGAGTAGCAGAGGCGCACGGGGCGCCCGCAGCGCAGCCCCCGGCCCTGCCCCCGCGCCCTGGCCGCACCCGGCCCCACCGCCCAGGCCGCCGCTACCTGCCATCCGGCCGCACCGCGCCCAGGCCCGCGAGCGGGGGCTGCAAGAGGGCGCGCATCACGGTCCGCGCCCTGGTCCGCCCGCGGCGCCGGGTTTCTGCTCGGCGTCCAGCCTCTGCTCCGTCCAGGAGCGGGCGCAGCGAGGGGCCGGGGGCGGGATGCCCCGCCCCGAGCAGAGGCCCCGCCCCTCCTCGGCCGCTGTCCCACCGGGTCCACGCGAGCACCCACCGACGTCGCGGCGTGAAAACCTGGACGCGTCCGCTAGGAGACGCTGGGCTCCAGACCTCCCGGCCACAGGTCTTCACCCCGTGCCCTCGGGATGGGGCAGTGACGGGGCTGCACCGCGGGGGGCCCCAGCACTAGGTCTTAGAAGGCCGATCCCGCCCCTCGCCAACCAGGTTGGCGTGGCAGGTGCGCGAGCTGAGCAAGTGAGCCAAGGAGGCGCACAGACCTGGGCCCTAGGGCACCGAGGAATGGGGCCCTACAGCAGAAATGGGGCGCACCCCGCTGCCAGTCGGTTTGCCAGTCATCAGATTCACAGCCCTGGTGGCTGGAGCGGATTAGCCAAGTATGATTACCATTTTATTTTATTTTTTAAATGTTTTATTTTTATTGATTTCAGAGAGGAAGGGGGAGAGAGAGTGAGATAGAAACATCAATAATGAGAGAGAATCATTGATCGGCTGCCTCCTGCACGCCCCACACTGGGGATGGAGCCCTCAACCCAGGCATGTGCCCTGACTGGGAACAAACCCCGGACCTCTCAGTCCACAGGCGACGCTGCATCCACTGAGTCAAACCTGCTGGGGCTATGATTACCATTTGAGAGTGGGGAAGACAGGTTCAGTGAGGACAGACGTCTTGCCGAAGGGCCCAGTGAAATTCAGGCTTCAGTCTCCTGATCCTTCTATAGTATCACATCGTCTGTCTATGGAGCCTGGTCCGCCCTGTGCACCTGGTGTCCCCCCGGGTGCTGGCTCTGATGCCGGCAGGGGCTCCTATTGGAGATCTGAAGACTCGGAGACCTGTGCGCGGGGAACCAGGAGGAGGAGCCCGGGTGCTGCCCTAGGAGCTCCCTCAGAGGGGCAGTGAGGGTCCGCCGTTACTCACAGTGATGGGACCCGTGCGCTGGACACTGTGCAAGAGTGTTATGTACCCCTGAGTCCACTGAGCCCCCAGGACAGCACAGAGGGGGAAGCTGAGAGGAGAGCCGGGCTCTGAGAGACTGAGCCACAGTCCCAGGTAGAGATGGACATGGGCCCGTGTCCTCCCTCCATCCCTGTCCCAGCCCAGCCTTCCTGGCTTCCTGGTCAGCCGGCCTCTCCAGCCGATACCCAGAGGTCTCTGTCGGTTTTGCTTATTAGTGGCATCTGGGCCTAATGGCATCTGGGCAAGTCCCAGCCGCCTGGGACGCCTCCGAGGGCCAGGGGAGCCTCCATGACCCACAAATATTTCCAGAGCTCCCACACAGAGGCAGCCCGGTCCAGAGGGGGCTATGCATGGCCAGTGGGGTGAAGACCATTGACTGGGGCCCCAGCCCAGGTCCCAGATGCCAGGCCTGCACCTGCCTGTCAGGGCAAGACTCAGCCAGAGGCCGCGTAGGCGGGTGGTTGGCACAGTGGTGTCTGGGTGCATGCTGGCACACGCAGTGTCAAAGTACGTAAAATGGGATTTGTTCTAGACAGGGTGGCTCTTGGTGGCTCCTGGTGCGGTTTCACTCCACCCGCAGCACCCACCCACCGTCCCAGCAGCCGCCGCTCAGGGCTCCAAATTCCAGCATTAAACCTGGTGGCCCCTCCATCTCCCTGCCTCACACCAGGCATTGTCATTTCCACCTTCTAGCCTTTGCTCACACTGTTTCCTATAAGGAAAGTGTCTTTTCCTTAGCCACTCCCCGGACACACACACACACACACACACACACACACACACACACCTGCTTGAAACTGTGCCAGAAGGAATTTACCAAGAACAACAGGACACTGAATGCTCTGGGGGCAAAGGATGACATCCAGGAGCAAGCAGTCTTGGCGTGGAGACTTTGGCAACTAATCCCCTCCCTCCACCCACCGTACGTCTCCCAGGTGACGGGGGTGGGGTGGGGATGCAAATATGGCGACACCCAGGATGACAGCCTTGGAACGTTTGTTCACCAGTGTTGCCTGGTGCCTAACACAGCCTGGCACGCAGTAGGCACTCGCTAGCGGCCACTGGTGGAAGGATGTGAGTGGCGAGTGTTAGGTCCGCGCCAATAGGAGCCAGGCCAAGAGATGCTGTGAGAGTTTAAGAAATGTTACTACATTTTCTCACAGCGGGCTGAGACCAGTATGTCGGGGGAATGTTCATGTCGTCTTGTCTGTAGGGGCTGGGTCAGGGCTGCACCAGCAGCTGGGGGAGCTGCCTGAACAACAGGACGTCCTTGGAAGATAGTAGGAGATCTGGTGGGCACACAGCTCGGTCAGGCAAAGGGAAGTGCCCGAGCGGGTTGGGGAGCGTATCTTAAATTCTGCAGGTGCAGACCATTTGCTTTAAGCTATGGGAAAAAACAAAACAAAACAAAAAACGTATAACAATGTATTTCAGGAAACATGTCCAAACAGGGGAGGCCAGGAGCAGTGCATCCAAACAGTGAGGTCAAGGGAGGTTTCCTGGAGGAGGCGAAGAGCAAGCGGGGAGCAGGAGGACCGGATCCCAGTTGTCGTGGGCAAAGGCTCAGCGGTAGAGGAGGGGGTAGAACTGGGGTAGAGTCCGAGGCCCATCCTGGTGTAAGAGGGAGCAGCCCTCAGCATCCAGCCTTCCTAGCCCTGCCTTCTAGCACTTGGCCTCAGGCTCCTGCCTCCTGGAGCCTCTAGTTCAGAGGTTCTCAACCTGTGGGTCGCGACCCCTTGGGCGGTCGAACGACCCTTTCACAGGGGTCGCCGAAGACCATCCTGCATATCAGATATTTACATGACGATTCATAACAGTAGCAACAGTACAGTTATGAAGTAGCAACGAAAATAATTTTATGGTTGGGTCACAACATGGGGAACTGCATTTAAAGGGCCAGAGGTTGAGAACCACTGCTCTATTTCCTTCTAGGAGACCCCAGTCTTGACTCTGAAGGAACAAGCTTCATTGAAATGTAATTCCCACACCATGCAATTCAACCGCCTAACGAGCAGAATTCGGAGGTTTCTGGTATATTCGCAACATTGTGCAACCATCACCACAGTCCATTTTAGAACACACTCATAACTCTAAAAAGACGTTTCATACCCATTAGCAGTCACTTCCCTGGCTCCCCTCGCCAGCCCCGAGCAACCACTCGTCTACTTCCTGTTCCTGTGGATTTGCCCGCTCTCCGCATTGCCTGTCAGTGGACTCGTACAACATGTGGCCTCCGTGTCTGCTGCTTTCGCACAGACTGGTGTCCTTCAGGTTCAGCCCCGTCGCAGCATGTCAGGGCTGCGTTCCTTTTTCGGGCTAACGTTCCACCGCATGGATGAGCCACCTTCTGTTTATGTTTTCCTCGGTTGATGGACACTTGGGGTGTTTCCACCTTTTGGTTATTGTGACTAATGCTGCCGTGAACATTCATTTACAAGTCCCTGCATGAACATACGTTTCATTTTTCTTGGGTATATAGCCAGGAGTGGAATTGCTGGGTCAGACGGTAGCTGTGTTTAGCCTTTTACAGAGTCTTTTTGAAGGTTAAACTTGAGAACTTGAGAAACTGCCTCTTCGTGTTCCTCACGCACAGGGTGGCGGCCTCCCCCTCCCCAGGATGTCTGGGTGGCTCCTGCCCTCTGCCTCTGCTCTCCCTTGACATCGGGTCCAGCCCTAGCTCCCCTCTGGCTCCTTCCTGTGTGACCTAGGGACAGTGGATCCCCCTTTCTGAGTCACATGGTGAAAGTGACTTTGGGGCCCCCCCAAAAAAGACCAGGCCATGAGGGCATCCTAGGAAGGTCACCCACATCCTGCCCTGTCTGATCAGGGCAGAAAACGCGTGTCCGCAACTCCCTTCTGCCCAGTAGGATCTCCCCAGGGGCCCTCGGCTGTGAGGGTCCAAGATGGCCAGAGCTCAATTCTCCTCTCCCTTCATCTGGACCCTCTGCCCACACAGGATGGCCAGGAAGAGGTCCATTTGTCCATCCTTAGGCCAGCCATCAGATGTGCATATAGTCAGGTTTGATGTGGTGGCCCGTTGGCCAGGAGGAGGGAAAATGTGGGAGAGAGGGTATGCTGAGCTGCTCAGGCCACTGGGCCAAGTAAACCCCATCCCCAGGAGGAGATGACAAAGAGGCCAAGAGCACAGGGGGACAGAGAGGGAAAGTCTAGGGAGGGAATCCTGGGGGTCAAGGTCATGGTGAGAGGAAGGCCCAACCTGACCCAGCTGCCCAGCTATGCATCCCCTTCACAGACGATAATGATTTCTTTGTGGGTGATTTTGATCCCCGTCTGTCTCTTCCACCTACCCATGAACTCTACTAGGGCAGGGACAGATTCAGTCTTGATCCCTTCTCCACACCTAACCATGACGAGTGCTCATGGATTTGCTGAGTGACAGAGCGACCGTGTGTGTGTGTGTGTGTGTGTGTGTGTGTGTGTGTGAGGGAGACAGAGAGACAGAGACAGAGAGAGAGACAGAGAGACTAAGAGAGTCTATTCTAACTCTCTATCCCTCTCCCTTCCTCTCTATAAAAAATAAATAAAATATATTTTTTAAAAAAGCCCTAACCGGTCGGCCTGCGGACTGAAGGGTCCCAGGTTCAATTCCGATCAAGGGCGTGTACCTTGGTTGCGGGCACATCCCCAGTTAGGGGGTGTGCAGGAGGCAGCTGATCAATGTTTCTCTCTCATCGATGTTTCTAACTCTCTATCCCTCTCCCTTTCTCTCTGTAAAAAATCAATAAAATATATTTTTATAAAAAAGACTAAGAAAGTCTATGTGTATGCCCTTTCCCATGCCCCTCTCTACCTTTGTACCAGCCCGTCCCCAAGACGGGCACCCCAGCCAGGGTACCCACAGGCAGTAGGGCTGGATGTTCAAGAAGCTGCATCCCTCTGGAAAGTAATTAATAACCACCTCCCTGGGAGGCAGCTGGGGGAGATTTCACACTTGAGGGGCTTCCAGGAACTCCCTCCCCTAGAACCACACCCTCACCCCCAGACCTACTCCCAGAGTCTGCCGGAATTCCAAGGGGAGGGGGCTGCAGCCAAGGGCTGGCCCAGCTGTCGTTGATTTATGTGGGGTTTTTCCACTTTGGATGCCAGATTTGCCTGAGCGTATAGAGGATGTGGTTTCCTCCCAGGAAGGGGTCCCTAGGAGATGTCTAACCCACCTACCTCAGGCCCCCCCCCCCCGCCCCAGAGCCCACAGTTCCTAGTTCTCCCTGGTAGGGAACAAGGTGGGGATCAGGAGCCCATCCCTGGGGCTGGAGACAGCACCACAGCACAGTGCTGACAGCAAAGACTTTGGAACCTGATTTATGTCCAGCTCTGCCCCGCACCCCCGACCCAAGCAGGTGACCTTGGCAAGTATCCAGTCTCTGACCTCACTTTCTAATTTATAAAACAAAAGTAATACGCCTCTCTGGGTGTCCAGGCCCTAAGCTCTTCATGAGAAGGAGGCAATGGGCATGCTTCAGTGACCCCGGCACCAAAAGGGGTGCCCTTGAAGCTGCTCCCCCCCAGGAGACCTGAGTACTTCATAATTTGCTCTCCTTGGTCTCAAAGTGGCCAGCCAGCCTAGCTTGCCAGAACCCAGGTCTTATTCCTGGTGACCGGCTAGACCTGGGCACACTGTGGCATTGAAGGGTTTGCCATGGGAGACAAGAGTCCCAGTGTCAGGAGGGACCCGTGAAAAGGTTCCCTTAGCCAGGAGTTGGGAGAAGGGAGGCCTTCTCCAGCTCAGTAGCCACCTGGGGCGGCCGCACACCTGCAGGAAGCCGGCCTAGGGCTGCAGCGTTCGCCAGAAAGAGCCAGATCCGTCTCCGGTGCAGGGATGGGCCCCAACTTGCAGCCTCATTCTTTTCCCTTGGATCTTCCTGAGGGACTGGCACAGAGGACCACGGCCGCTGGTCCCTGCTTCTCCGGGAGGGCAGGGGCCAGGCCCCAGGCTGCTTCCCGGGGGCACTCAGCTGGACCTGCCAGTTCCTCTCTCCCACCAGCCTGGCCCAGCTCAACTTACTACAATGCAGACATCCTTCTAGGCTGGAAGTCCCGCCTCTGCAAGAGGAGAGGGCTGGTAAGAGCCTTCATCCCCACGGTGAGTTTAAAGGAGCAAGAGAAGAGGGTCCCACAGAAACAGAACTCTCAGCCCGCACCCCAACCCCCGTCCCCTAGCTTCACAGCTCCAAGCCAGGCCTCTGAGAGTAGAAGCCCCTGAGCATTATGGGGAAGTCTGGGTATCATTCAAATGGCCCCACATGAGGCCACTGGGGCTCGGGGCCAGGTCTGCTCATCCATGCCCTGGTGAGGGGCCCCAGGGACCGGAAGGGGACTGTGAGCACATTCCTTCAGAAGCCAGGGGCCTGCCTGGCAGGTGTGGCTCAGGGGTTGAGTGTTGACCTACGAATCAGGAGGTCACAGTTCAATTCCCAGTCAGGGCACATGCCAAGGTTGCAGGCTCCATCCCCATTGCGGGGTGTACAGGAGGCAGCCGATCAATGATTCTCTCTCATCATTGACATTTCTATCTCTCTCTCCCTCTCCCTTCCTCTCTGAAATCAATATAAATATACTTTAAAAAAATATTTTTAAAGCAAGGGGCCTGAATCAGGCTCAGGAACCCCATGCTCCACAGAGGACATAGGACCATGTGAATGTGTGTATGAACAGGCAAGTAATCGGAGTTTCAGAGGCCTGCCACCAGGCACCAACCACTGCCCCCCCCCCCCCAGTGTGGAAAGCCCTATGTTTGAATCTCCCCATACACCAATGACCTACTTCCAGGATCAGTCTAGCCTGGCAGCAGACAAGACACCTAGGGAGGGCCTCACTCCATACCCCCTCAGTTCCAGGGAAGCACCCCACCCCCACAGTTGGCCAGACAGACACACAGACAGATGTGTGACAGAAGACCCAGAGCCCAGGGCCCAGGGCCCATCATCTTGGGGAGAGGGCCTCAACCTCCTTGTCCCTTCCCAACAGGGTGCTCCCTAAGTTGAAGCTTCCTGCTCTGACATCAGTACCTTCAAAATTGACCTCCACTCTCTCCTTAGAGAACAATGACCCCACCTGTGTCCCCTGTACAGGGGATTGCTGTCCTCCCTCTGATTCTAGCTTCCCTGCCCCGCCCCTCTACATCTGCCGGGAGCCGGTCCATCCTTACTGTTTCAAGGGACCTGGCGTATATGGCATACTGTTCTTAATATGTTTGCTCACCTTCTTGGCACTATGTGTTTTAACCAGGGTCACCTCTCTGAGAAAGGTTGTTTCCCCAGGTAGGGATTTTCCCCTGAAGTTAGGGAGCTAATAAAACCCCTTAACTAAGTGCCAGGCGGGTAATGAATCACTTTAACTACGAACAATCATGCTTAAGCTACATAATCTTTACTCCCTGGAATGGAGATAAGAAATGCCCTAACCTTTGGAATAGAGATTGATAGGATTGGAATCAACTGGTATAAATACAGATGTAACAAGACAACAGGACAGAACCCACACAGAACCTAGACACAGAACCTAGAGACAGAACCCACACAGAACCTAGACACAGAACCTAGAGACAGAAGAACTTCACTGGAGAGAACATGGCAAAAGATCCTGGACAGAAACTGTCCACAGAACCTAGAGACAGAACCTGGCTACAGAACCTGGATAGAACATGGCAAGAGAACCTGACTAGAACCTGGTGACTGAACCTGGCAAAAGATCCTGGACAGAACCTGGCTACAGAACCTGGCAGGAGAACCTGGACAGAACCTGGCGACAGAACCTGGTGACAGAACCTGGCTGGAAAACCTAGCGAGAGAACATGGCAACAGAACCTGGACAGAACCTGGCAACAGAACTTGGCAGGAGAACCTGGATAGAACCTGGCTGGAGAACCTGGCTAGAGAACCTGGTGACAGAACTTGGCTGGAGAACGTGGACACAGAACCTGGCTGGAGAACCTAGCGAGAGAACATGGCTATAGAACCTAGACACAGAACTTGGCTGGAGATCCTACACAGAACTTGGGTGGAGATCCTAACCAGAACTTGGCTAGAGATCCTGGCTAGGCTGCTGATCAACTGAACGCTGTCTCCGTGTCCTTCCTTCTTCGCCGACTCCGTCCACACCTTTGGGGACCCTTGGACCTGCTGGGATTGGACCCCAGCATACATCCAGACACACTCCAAAGGCTCCTGGGCTCAGAGGTGGTGGCCCAGCAAAGAAACACACTTTGGGACTAAGGAAGCAAAAAGCCACTGAGTCAGAGGTGGAGGAGGAATCCCAGGGCAGCAGGCAGCCTGCACTTTGGGGGCAGACCCCACGGGACCCTATCTCCTCTCTGCTATGTCTCTCCTCTCTGGCAATGCTGCTGCCACGCTCTTTGAAGCCAGAAGTAGCTTGTAAATGTCCTGGTTGGAGATAAAACAATTTTACAAGGAACAAATCACGCCTGGAGACAGGCACTGGGAGCCGTGGGAGAGAGGTTGAGATGGAGGGTGCTTACCTGCAGGTAACTCTCAGCCCCCTCCCCAGCAGCCCCTGCTCCTGTCTGCCACCGGCGGCCACCAACTGTCTCCCCTATGCTTCTTGCCCCTCAGCTCCATTAAGCAAAGTCCTAGTGCCCAGGGCCTGGGTAGGGTGATAGGTGTTCCTGCGGTCCCTTCATTTCTCAGACCGGGGACACACTCATGCAGATGGGATACACAGGGAGTGGCTGAAGGCAGTATGTGACATACTTACATTCATCTGATGCTACTCTGTGCAGCAACCAAGGTACATGCCCTTGACGGGAATCGAACTTGGGACCCTTCAGTCCGCAAGCCGATGCTCTATCCACTGAGCCAAACTGGTTAGGGCTTTTTTAAAATATATATTTTATTGATTTTTTTATAGAGAAGGGAGAGGGATAGAGAGTTAGAATAGGCTCTCTTGGTCTTGCTCTCTCTCTCTCTCTCTCTCTCTCTCACACACACACACACACACACACACACACACACATATGGTTGCTCAGTCACTCAGTAAATCCATGAACACTCATCATGGTTAGGTGTGGAGATTGACCCTGTCCCTGCCCTTGTAGAGTTCATGGGAAGGTGGAGGAGACAGACGGGGACCAAAATCATCCACAAAGAAATAATTATAGTCTGTGAAGGGGATGCATAGCTGGGCAGCTGGGTCACGGCTTTGTGGGGTCAGGCTGGGCCTTCCTCCCACCATGGACTTGCCCCCAGGATTCCCTCCCTAGACTTGCCCTCTCTGTCCCCCTGTGCTCTTGGGCTCATTGTCATCTCCCCCAGGGATGGGGTTTACTTGGCCCAGTGGCCTGAGCAGCTCAGCATACCCTCTCTCCCACATTTTCCCTCCTCCTGGCCAATGGGCCACCACATCGAACCTGACTATATGCACAACTGATGGCATTTGGGAAAGGAAATGAGATGAATGTGTCCTAGTCACTGGCATTGAGGAGCTATTGCCCTGGGGTAGGGTGACACCTGCAAGGGGAAGGCAAGCACCCAGTCTGTGCACGCACACCTATGAGAGACTTGCCTAGGGCCTCTGCCGTGAGGGGGGCAAAGAGAGCCACTGGGGCACAGCCACCAAGCAAGGCTTCTAGGAGGATTCTGGCACATGGGGGGCGGCCGGTGGGGAGGAGATAACAAACCCTAGGAAGCAGAAACACGGGGGCATGTTTCTAGGAGCGAGTCCGTCTGGTCCAAAGGCCCAGCTGCTGAGGTTTGGGTGCAGGGGATGTGGGTCATAAAAACAACGTAGTTAGAAATAAGGCTGCTGTCATTGTGGAGTGGGAGATCAAGTTGGAGAGGTAGGAGCGAGCAAGCAGAGCCTGTGGGAACCACTGAGGGAAGTTACCTGGTCTGATGACTGTTTTGCCAAGATCACACTGGTTGGGGGAGGTGAGCTAGGCGCTGTCATTATCGTGGGGGAGACACGCGGGCAAAGATGTGTGGGAGGTGGAAGCCCAGAACCTGGTGCGCCCCAGTGGGCCAGGCTGACAGCAGGTGCAATGTGAGGGCCTGGGAGGGCCGCGGGGAGAGGCGGCCAGGGTGTCAGTGCCGGTGAGTCCCACCCAGCTGCCCTGGAGAATGGGCTGCGGCCGGGAGCGTCCCCCGATCCTGTTCCCACCGCCTGTTCCTACCCCCACCCCCTCCACCTCTGTCCCACTCTAAGTGCTGCTTTCAGGGGCAGCTGGCTCAGGAAGAGCTACTCCGTGCCTCGTGCCTCGAGTGCCAGGCCCCAACACCCCGCACCCTCGGGCGCCAGGAGGCTTCGTGTGTCCCGGGCACTGGCGCACGGGCAGATCGGGCGGTGTGGCTGAGGGGCTGGGGCTCGGGCGCTGGGATCCGCTCCGGTAGTCGGACTGTCGTCGCCGCCCCCCAACTCCCCGCCACCCCGAATCCGCGGCCTCCGGAAACTGCAGCGGGGCGGGGCGAGCGCGCCCCCTGCCGGCCAGTCTTGCTCACAGTCTCTGCGACCTTGAGAATCAGAGGACCTGGAAGGAAGTCATCGCGCTGGGCGCCCACCAGAACCTCTTATGGGGTTGGGGGTTAGGTGGCCCTCGTCCGGCTTGGCGACTCCCCCAGGCGCACTCTCCCACATGGCTGCCCTACCCGCAGGCATCGTCAGGGGCTTCTCACGGGACCTGCTCTGGGCCTCACTTCCAATCAGGGTCACGGCTCTACCTGGCACTTGTCACTCAGAAGAAACAAAAGTCATAGGTGAGCAGAAGTCCCAAGCATCGTCCATTAGCTCATCCATTCTGCAAGCATTATTGGGTGCTTCTCTGAGCCGATGAATGAGACCCAGATGATTTCTTCTTTCTTCCACCCACCCCTTGCCCGCGTGCACTGACCTGCCTGGCCTGGTGGCTGCTATTGACTAACAATGGTAAAGCACCAGGAGCCAGCTGCCCCCAAAGCAGCCCTTAGCTCACCAGGCAGTGCCTGAGGGCAACTCTGGCAAGGAGGGTGCATTGGAGTGGAAGGGGCTGGGCCCTCAAAGAGTCTTGTTTCTCAAGGAGGAACGGGGCTGCAGGACAGAGGTTATGGTGTAAGCTACAGGAGGAAGGGTTGGGGGATAATTTACGATTCCACAGGAGATACCCATCCCTCACCAGGCCCCTGGCAGCCAGACCCTGCCCATAGCTCTCCATTGGGCTCCCATGCCAGGGGACCTCAGAATCCACCACCCCCTGTCAGCCCCCCATGGCTCTCCTGTCTCCAACAAGGAGACAGGCTGGGTTCTGAAGACAAGAGCAAGGTTAAGTGCTCTGCCTGAGGCTGCCCAGTGAGCTGCGGCCACTAGGGCCCAGCAAGTGAGCCAGCCAGGTGATCTCACCCCAGAGCTGGGTTTCTGGCCCGTCACTGGAGATTGGGGGAGGGAAGCGTCCAATCTTTGAGGATTGAGCTGGCTAAAGAGGGGCCCCCACTGTCCTCCTACCTCACTACCTTTGCCCTCAGGCCTGCAGGGGAAAGGGGGTGGGGTAGCTTCTCCCTCTTTCCCAAGTGGGACTGCTCCCAGCTGGAGTGTGTCTATTCCAATTATGCATCAAGAACTGCGGAAATAGCCCTAGCCAGTTTGGCTCAGCGGACAGAGCGTCAGCCTGCAGACTGAAGGGTCCGGGGTTTGATTGTGGTCAAGGGCACATGCCCGGGTTGCGGGCTCGATCCTCAGTAGGGGGTGTGCAGGAGGCACCAACCAATGATTCTCCCTCATTTTCATCACTCTTTCTCTCTGAAATCAATAAAAATATATTGGGGGGGGGGGAGAACTGGGGAAATAACCACAGGATGGGTGTGGGGACCCACTGGATCCACTGTGAAATGGATCTGAGCTAAAATTTCATTGATCACCTGACCTCCACAAGCCCCTACTCTCTCTGGCACAGTAATGTGTCTCCTGGATGGTATCAGTTTATTTTTTTATTTATTGATGAGAGAGAGAGAGAGATTTGTTGTTCCACTTATTTATGCATTCATTGGCTAATACTTGTATGTGCCTGACTGGAAATCGAACCCACAACCTTGCCATATGGGGACAGTGCTCTAACCCACCGAGTTACCCAGCCAGGACTTGATGGTATCAGTTTAGAGCCAGTGTCCAGAGTCCCCAAAATGTCTGATTATTTCCTTTTCCCCACACAGGCACTCTGATAAAAGGCTGCAGGTCTAGGTCCCTTTAGGAAATTTCGGCTGGAAAAAAACTTAATGGATACATTTTGGCAGAGTTCTTCCTTAAGGGGTCCCGACCCCCCCTTCATGCTGGGAGTTCTGGGTCTGTAAACCGTCTGAAGTCTGGGAATTGAGACGTCATGACTGTTTTTATGATTCAAGTTAGACTTTTGTTCTCTTGACCTAGAATTCTTCTGCTTATACAGATCAAGTAAGAATTCAGTAGGCCTCCCATCTATTTCCCTTCTAGGGACATCATGATCAACGAGCCAATGCCATAAATCAATAAGAGTCGACTCTGATTGCTGCTTTGACTCTGCTGTCTATTAGGATAACCACGCCCACCTCGACTTTGGCCATTAAAAGTGCCTCCACTTGGACCCTGGCATCTCAGGATCCAATGTCTCCCAGTGCATTTAGGTTTCCCCATTCCATGGGAGCAGCTCTCATGTAAGAGGAGTGATCACAGAGCTCTTCTGGGATGCTGGGGCTTCCCTGGCAATGGTGGGGAAAGGTGTGTCCTCTGGACATTCCCAGGGTAGGTCTTAAATGACAAATCCACTGCAGCATTCCACTCTCCCTAGGCCTTTGGATCCCTTTATCTAGAGTGTTCTAAGGCAGGTCTGGCATTTCAACTCCACTTAGTGTGGGCCACCTTTTGGTCCATGTCAGCCAACTAAACAAACTATTAGAACCCTTTCTACCCTCAACATTAAATTCAGAATCTCTGCTCAGTGAGCCCCTATCAATAAATTCAGCCTCATCCAACTTTATGTTCTTTCTACCATTATCCCTCCCCTTAATATCTTAATATTTTTCCCCACTTCCCCCAGACGTGTCAACATACATTGCAAAGACCATATAGTTCTTTTGGAGTATAGCACACCTCCTCATAGGTCACATTTTGCACCTCCCCCTACAAGGCCTGGGGCATGCCACGTTCACTGCCATCTCAGTGCCTTAGCACACGCTGTGCCTCTGCCTGGGAAGCTCTTCTTGCTTCTCTCAGCTATCACTGCTGAGTTGAGATGACCCCTCCTCCCTGACCACTGGAGCCAAAGCAGAGTCCTCTGATCACCCCCTCCACACATCCTAGCATCATTACTCTGCTGTAGTTGCTCACAGCCCTTCTCGTCATCTGACGTGAATTCACTGTCTCCTCAACTATGCCACAGACCTGGAGGGCTGTTTGTCTTGCACATGCCTGCATCCGCAGCACCAAGGCTAGAACCTGGCACGAAGCAGATGCTCAGTAAATAGTTGTGGAACAAATGAAGCAATTGTGCAAAGCCTGACGCTT
This sequence comes from Myotis nattereri, assembly GCF_964212035.1. Classification (NCBI taxonomy): domain Eukaryota; kingdom Metazoa; phylum Chordata; class Mammalia; order Chiroptera; family Vespertilionidae; genus Myotis; species Myotis nattereri. The sequence continues at coordinate 101,716,401 of NC_138079.1, read as the reverse complement.
GTTTCCTGGCAACTCTGATGCTGTTAATAAACAGAGCAGGCCTGGGTTTCATTTGTTTATTCATCTCCTAATTATTCCAGAGAGGATTCAAGATGGGAAGGAGGGTTTCAGCATCACCCACCCTCCCAGATGGCAAGAACTTCAGTGCATGTGCAATGAAGCGTGGCCACTGTGCCCTGGGAATGTGTGGACTGTAGACTGTGAGCTCCAGAACCCCCAACTTTGGGCAGTCAAGGTAATGGAGCAATAGATGCTTCCCTCGGCCCAAGTGAGGCAAGCAGCGGCCACACAGATTGTGAAACACGGTTCAGAATTTCCCCTTTTGTATCTGAGAGATCAAAGGTCTGTCCCCTCATCCCACTCCCACCACAAGTCACAGATCTTCAACACTCTGGCTGCCTGGAAGGGTTTAACCAGAGTGAATCATGCAGTGACTGAGGCTGGAGCAGCTGGCTGGGGCCGCCTCCATTGGCATTGTCTCCTGGCATGGCTTCAGGGAGATGGGCACCAGCCTTGGTGAAGGCCAGAGTCCATCTCCGAATTGGGCCACACAGGCAGGAAGGGGGCAGTGGACTGAGAAGAAGTAAAGGCGGGGTGCAGTGTCATTCACAGATGAGCCAAGCCTAGAACCCACCTCCCTGAGGCCAAGATGAGCTGACACAGGGCCCTGCAGGCCCGTCCCGGCAGCAGGATATGGGCCATCGGTGGCAAACCGGGACTTTTCCCAAGGAGAACCAGCGCAGGGTCAAGGCCTTGGGAGCCTTCCTGATGTCTCAGCCACCCCTTCCCTGTTTGAATGTGCAGGGTTTCAATTCCTAATAAGGGTGGCCAGTGAGTGGCCATCTGGGGTGGCCGAGGGCTGCCCACCTACTTCCTCTGGGAGGCAGAAGTTTCTTGGTCTGAAAGAAAGGAAGGGGGGGAGAGAAAAAAAAATGCTCAATTATGTTTCAGATACTATCCCCTGCACTCACACCCTCCACTTCCACCTGCAAGCCCGGGGAGCTGAGAGGACCCAGACACCCAGCTTCGGGGAGTCTGTGTGCCCCATCACAACCTAGAGCCTCTTCTTCCTGCATACAGACAGAGGATAAGTAACTACAAAGGACAAAAGCATCTTCGCACCTCATCATGCACCAGCCCCTACGGACACCCTAGTTTAACCTCAATGATGCAGCAAGCAGGGCTGTCAGCAGCCCCATTTTACAGAGGATGAACCGGACTAGGGACTGGCCACAGTCTCACAGGTGGCAAGTACGGGGATTTGAGCTACAACGTTTTGGGAGGAGTCCTGAGAATGGCTGGGTGTGCAAACAGACATGAGGTGATTTGTGGGCATTTGTGTGACCAGGAGAGCAAAGGCCAGAGAGGAGGCTGAGCTCAGATAAAATGCAGGAAAATGAAATACAACCCCCCAAAACATACTAGGAATAATAAAAATACGGCCAACAGAAGTGCCTACATGAGCTATTACTACGTGCCAGGCCCCAGGTGCACTCTAGTCAGGGGGAGAGCCAGATCTCTGGAGAAAATCCTTTGCCTCGTTCACCCTCAGGTGTCCCTTTTGTGGAGACATGTGATCAACCAGGCACAGGAGGCAGGACATCTGCTCCTCTGTCCCTGTCCTGCAGCTGTCTTTTGGGGTGGCCGTGGGAAGCCCTGCAGTGTGCTTTGTTGTCCCCACGCTTTGTCACTGTAAGTGGATGAGAGGAGTGTGCCCCCTGCCAAGAGCCTCTAAAACGTATGACAGGCCTATTCCCAGCTCCTGAAGGCACACTCACCCTTAGGGACAAACTTCAGAGAGCTGCTGAATATTCAGAAGCGCGACTGTCCCTTCTTGGGGCCGTCGTTCAGGAACTCGTGGCCCAATCCGTTGCCACACTTGCCACAGGAGACCTGGGAAGAGCAGAAAAACAGCCACGTGATTCCGGCCACAAAACCGTCACAGCAATGGCCCCACCTGCCACCAGCGGACCCTGCCCTCCCCATACCCATTTCCTGAGGAAACTGATGGCGGGAGAGGTTGACCTCCATCCTGGAGCCTGCGCAGAAAAGTCGCCCTATTTCCCTGTCCCCACCAAGACCCCAGGCGGTCTCAGAGTTTGGGGTGGCAGCTTCCCTGGCTGAGGGGAGAGACCTGGGGTAGACAGACTCTAAGCCCCTAGAGCTGCAGGGGGAGCAGAAGGAAGGGGTGGCCAACACCCCCCTTCCCACCCCCTACTGCTACCACTCACCTTTAAGGCTTCAGGCCGGTTGTGCTCTGGACGCTTGGCCACACTGTCAGCATGGATAGTCTCCGTGAAGGCTGGCCATGGCGATGAGTGCGCATACTTTGAGCGGCTGGAGAAGAGCTCGTAGCCACACTTGGCGCACACGTAGACACCTGGAGGCGGAAGGAGAGGCAGAAGCAAAGGGCTGCCTCCAGCCTCTTTGGGGTGAGCTCCCAAATCCTTGACCCAGTAAAACGTAGCACTCTCCCCAGTCGCAGTGAGAGGCACACCCTCCCCACATCCCAACCTGGGAATTGGGGGAGACACACCACTGAGTTCACATTTAGTGGTTCTTTTTTTTTTTTTTAAGTAGGGAGTTTGGTTTTTGATTGATTTCAGAGAGGATGGGAGAGGGAGAGAGAGAAACATCAACAATGAGAGAGAAACAATGATTGGCTGCCTCCTTCACACCCCCTACTGGGGATCGAGCCCGCAACCCAGGCATGTGCCCCTGACCTGAACTGAACCTGGGACCTTTCAGTCTGCAGGCCGAAGCTCTATCCACTAAGCCAAACAGGCCAGGGCACATTTAGTGGTTCTTAGCATGTGCCAGAGACCAAGAGAGTCATTTTTCACTCTTATTTCATTGACTCTTCTCAGCAGCCCTGTGATGCAGACCTATCCATTGTACAATGAGGAACCTGAAGCTCAGTGACGCAAACCACTCAGCTGGAGGGTGTGCAACCAGGAAGAAACACAGGAAGTCCGATGAGGACACAGCACTCTCACCCTTCACAGGCCCCACACAGTGGAGGCTATGACATGGCCAGCACCACCACCTAGCCCCCTTCCCTTCCCAAGTGGCTGTCCTGTTGCTCAGCGAAGCCTTGAGCTGGGCTCCCAGCCATAGCCACTGGCTGGCTCTCCCTGTCCAAAGAGAACGGCCTCCAGGCCAGACAGGGGGCCAGGGAGAACAGGTTTTAACCTACTCTCAAAAGAGCACTTTGAAGAAAAAATAAAAAAGAGCACTTTGATGGGAGGAGAAGCGGGGATTGATTGGCAGAACAGGAAGCAGGTATCCCTTACCCACTACCTGGCTCAGGGTAAGCCTCCCTTGGAGTCCCCGAGCTACTCAGCCTTTACCAGTAACTGCAGGAGGAAGCAAAGAGGACCCAGGAGCTGCTGCAGTTGCCGGCCTGGCAGAGCAGCCTGAGGGTCCCAGGGCAGCGGGTTTCAGGGAATGGCTTTGCCCAGAGGGTCCTCTGTCACAGCAAATATCCACAGATGTTCAGCGCCAGAGCCTAGTGCTCTGGAGAGCTGATACCCGACAGATTCCATCCCAAGTAAGTTGCTGCCCTAGTCTCGCCTACGGCACGTTTTTTACCAAATTAGTCCATTACCAAGCAGCCCGGCCCAGAAGGGGACTCAGCAGGGCTTCTCAGAGCCTGGAGCCAGTGCTGCGGGCTGGCCACGCCACAAACCACTCCCAGACCCACTCCCCCACCCCGCCCAGGCTGCCCGGCCAAACTTCACTGCACCTGGTTACCCGACCCCGCCCGGGCCCGGGGCAGGTGGGGGAGGCTCCAAGGCCAGCACATTCGGATCCGAACGGAACGTTCTGTGCTTCTGGCTCACCTCGCAGGTCCCAGGAAACGGCGACGGGGAAAGGGCGGGGGTCACATCAGGGAGAGGGAGCGGCCGCTGCCCCTGGACAAGGCCCTCTTCCACCGCGTCCCTCCGAAGTCCAGATCCTGACCCGGAGCCCTACCACCCCCTCCCCTGTACCCTGACCCCACTGATTGCCCCGCAAACGGCCACGTTCACCTTCAAAGGCTTTCCTCCTTGGGGAGAGTGACCCCCTCTAATGTCCTCCTCCCCTCAGGTCCCCCTACTCTCCGAGCCCCCCAGATGCCTCCCTCCTCCGTGATCCCCTTTATCTACAAGCGCTCCTCCCCGCGCGGTCCCACTCGCCGCCCCATCCCCGGGACTCCAGGGCTCCAGCACCATCCGAGGGCAGCGACGGCCCCTCTCATGCGCGCCCCCTCCCCGCTGCTCTGCCAGGTCAGAGGTTGTACCCGGATCAAAGTGATTCTGGAAAACCTCGCCCCCGAAGAAGCTGCAGAACGACATGGCGCCGACCGGACCGCTGCACGACCGTCGCTCGCTTCACTTAGGTCTGAGGCCACCGACCGCAAGCCTGCACCGAGCCCCCGCGGGCGCGGCCCCGCCCCCTCCAGGAGACCAATCACGTCCAGGGACGCCGCGAGGCCCGCCTCCGGAGGGCCCGCCCCTTCCCGGGAACCAATAGGACCAGAGTTCCGGGTTCCTCCTCCTGGAGGCCCGCCCCCTCCCGAGAACCCGCCTCCTCCAGCCTTCCCAGCAGGCCCTGCCCATCGACTTGTCCTGAGGGCCGCTCCTGTGCTGCGTTCCCGCGGGCCAGCGCCAGGGGGCGCCGCCGAGCTGCGCTGGGTTTGGGGTGTGCGCTCCCGGCCTTTCCATGCCCTCAATTCAGACACCGCGGGAAGAGTTGCCTCCAGCCTTTATTAGACAAGGGCGGGGAGACGGGGTCTCGCGCGCTTCTTTCAGGCTCCGTCCATCCCAAGCCGCCTACAAGTCTCCCGAGGTCTCCGGCTTTTCTTTATCAAGATGCTTCTTTTGGGGACCCTGTGGGATTGGGGACCGGAGAAGCGTTTATCACAGGGGTCTGGCTCAGAATGCTGCCCCTGGCCAGCCGCCTGAGTCACCCAGAGCCGGCCCTGCCGGCCCCTCCCATGGTGGTCCCTCCTCTACCTTCTTTTCCAGCAAGAATTAGTGCCCAGGGCTAGACTCTAAAAGCCCCCTCCTATGGTTGAGTGCGGGGGGCATCCTGCCACCCCAGTCTGCTCCAGCTTCCCCACTCTGGAGCAGGTGGGATGTGCGGTCTGAGCCCCAGAGAAGGGCGATGGGGGGACTCACCATGAAGACCCTTTTCTCTTGGGCTGTCTGGAAGCGGCCGTGTCCAAACTTGGAGGTGGTGTCTATGAACTTGAGTTCAATATTCTCCAGGGCCCGGCGGCTGTGGTGCACCAGGAGGGACTGGGGATCCGGGGGAAAGGAGAGCCTCAAGACGGAGGTTCCCACCCCCTCCGGGAACCCCCAACCCACCCACCCATCTCCTGCCCGAACCCCTCTCTTTTTGCTCTCCCCATCCACTGCCCCTCTTCTGAACAGGCTGGAGGACAGGGCAGGCCAGCCACCCACCCCTCGCAAAGCCCATGGGGCTCCTGCTCCCCAGCTCTGCCTGCCCTGACCTTCCTCAGTGTGATGACTCGCTTCTTGGTTCCCGCGATGCAGCCCTTCAGCATGACGAAATCGTTGTTGACCTCCCCGTAGTGAGGGAAGCCACCCTGTGGGGAGGCGGGTCGGGATCCACATTGAGTTGGGGGGTAGCTGGGAACCCTGGAAGAACTCCCGTGCCCGTGCCCAGCTGTAATTGGAAGGAGCCAGAGCTGGCCCCCTGGCCAAGAGTGACACCCTCTATCACTGCTGAGCCACACCCTGGGTCTCCTCCCACAGTGGGTCACTTAACAATCTGCATTTTACTCAGGGGGAAACTGAGGCTCAGGAGGGTGGAGTCACCTGCTCCAGCACATACTGCAGCTGGAGTTCGAACCCAGGCAGCCTGTCTCCATGGCCACAGTCAGAGCTGCTGCACGCTGCACCCCGCGACAGCAGTTGGAGTATAAGCTCTCAGCAGAGGAGGCTCAGAGAGTGCAGGAAGGAGGGGGTTTGGTGGGGCCTGAGCTCTTGGGGCACCCCAGCACCTCCCGCACCTACCCCACACATGCTCACCAGGCCCCCTCAGCCAAACCGGCTGCCCAACCTCACCAGCGGCGTGATGGACTTGTCAGTCAGGTCGTAGCTGGTGGACGCGTTATTCTTAACCACCTTCCCATCCTCTTTGTGGAACCCCCGGCCAATGCGGTAGATCTGCCAGGAGCACAGGGCACATGGAGGGCAGCAGGTGACCCCCGGGGCCAGCACTGTGTCCACACCCGTCAGATGTGGGCTTAACCCCAGGCACTGGTGGGTGCATATCCGAGCCTTTGGGGAGCGGGCAGTGTCTGGGTCATGTACCCCACCTTCTTGTTGAGCTCTGTGCGATGGTGGTAGCCCTTCTGCCCAGCCCGGGCGATAGAGCAGCCCACTCGGGCGGGGTGCCAGGCGCCGATGCAGGCCACTTTGCGAAGCCCCTTGTGGGTCTTCCGAGGCAGCTTCTTGGTGTGCCAGCGGCTCGTGACCCCTACAGGCGGGAGGGGCTGGTGGCTGAGGCCCGTCTGGCCCCATCCCCTCCAGGCGGCCCTCCAGGAGCTGCCATCTCTCCCCAGCCCTACCTTTGATGCCCCGGCCCTTGGTGACGGCGATCACATCAATGACCTCGCTCTGACTGAACACGCTGTGCACTGGCACCTGCTTCTCCAGCCGGGCCTGGGCCCAGGCCACCTTCTCGGCCACGGTGCCGCCGTTCAGCTGGATCTCCATGATGTGGGCCTTCTTCTGCCGGAAGGGCAGCAGCTTCATCTGCAGGACACAGCGCGCCAGTGCGTTCCCATGGGGTCAAAGCCGCGCTTACAGGCGCCGCATGGCTGGCTGCGGCCCCCGTCGGGGTGGCATGCCTGCATTCATTCAGCAGACGTTCCCGTGCCCGATCTGGCTATGAGCCGTGTCCTGTGCTAGGCACTGGGGGACAGCATAGAATGCGGCAGACAGGGTCCTGGTCCTCACAGAGCCACCATCTAGTTGGGAAACAGAAGCCAAGTATCCTGGAGAGGGCAAAGTGTTCTGGTGGACTATTAGGGGGGAAGGGAATCGTCATTGCACATAGGGTGGCCCTGGAGGGCTTCTCTGAGGAGGTGGCACCAGTCATAAGAAGGAGCCAGTAGGTGAAGAGCTGAGGCTTCTGGGACAGAGGGGACCACATAGGCCATGGTCCTGAGACAGGGAAGAGCCTGAGGAACTGGGAGGACAGAACGGAAACCAGTGTGTCTAGATCAGCAGTCACCAACTGGTGGTCTGCGGACCACTGGTAGTCCGTGAGGTCCGAAAGGTGGGCAACCGCTGGGCTAGGCCATGGGGAGCAAGGAGTCAGACATGAGCAGCGTCCTGCCGGGCAGGTCTTGTAGGGAGGAACTTGAGTTTTGTTCCAAGTGTGGGATCTAATGCAATCTAATTTCACGTTTTTAAACTTCTCTGGCTGCTGCTCGGTGAGGCACAGGTGGAAGCAGGAGCACGGTCAGGTCACGGCAGAGCGGTCAGCAGTGAGCACTTATGGAACACCTGCTGCGCACAAGCTCTCGGCGGGTTCTGGAGACACAGCACTGAACAGGCAGCGTGGCCCCTACCCCCAGGAGCTCAAGGGAGATGGACATTAACCAACGACACGGGTAACTAGGAACTGCACGTGTGAGAGTAACTGGGCAGGGGTGGGGGGTAGGGAGGGAGTATCCCTGCTCAGGGCCTATGAAAGGCTTCCCTGAGGTTAGACACCAAGGAATGTTCCAGAATAAGCCAGAGGGTAACCTGTCAGCCCACATCAAGCCAGACCCCATGGACAAATGTGGATGCGCACACACACTTCTAGCAGAAGCCACAGGAGGAGCTGGCCTTCTACACCGGGCATTTGGCAGGAGACCCAAGCCCTCTGGGGCATTTCAGGACCTTGGTTGACCACCGGGCATGGGCAATGCCCCACAGCCCTCAGAGCGCTCTGGCACCCGGCATGTCATCCCTGGAGCTACAGACAGCCAACCCTTTGGTCCTGTGCCCGGGACTCACGGTATTTTTAGGCTGACATTTGCCAGGGCTCCTGGAGGCTGGGGTGGGGGAGGGGGAGCCCAGCAGTGACCTGGCCGACTGGGCGTGGGCTGAGGTCACGGGGCTGACCTGGGTGTGGACGATGACCCGAATGACCTTGCAGTACTTCTTCATGGCGGCAAAGTCTTTCTGGAGCTGTTTCTTGCCATCGGCGTCACGCCACCGCTTACAGGCCTTGGTGAAGGCTTTCTTCTTGCTCTTGTGCCTGAGCCATGCACAGAGGGTGCTCAAAGGGGCCTGCTGGGTGGGTCCCTCGGCCCCTGCCCACCTGCCTCCCACCAAACATGGGTCTTAGAACAGTAACTGTCCCCTTCCCTCCTCCTTTCCTTCCTGGGGGTGGCCACTGCCAGGACCTCCCTGGAGTCCCTGGGCTGGCTCCACTCACCACCTTGAAGCTCGACTGCCCCTCCCTCTGTGAGCCTGTGTCCTCCTCTGTAAGCTAGGCTTCTCCCTGCCCCCTAGGGGCTGCGGGTGAGTGCCAGGTGTGCGGGAATTTGGGAAAGGGGCATGCTGGCCACCTGCCCACACTGATGTGGTTGCTGACCTCACTTCAGAAGCAAACACCTGTACTGCACATTGTTCTCAACCCTCACGGGAACTCTGGTTGATGGACACCATAATCCCTATTCTACAGATGAAGAAGCCGAGGCTCACAAAGGTCACAGTCCCTGGATGAGGGGCAAGTTGAAAACAAGACCAGATGGCATTTGCCAGGCACTTTCTCAGTTGAACCCTTGACCCACTTTGTCCATCTAATCCTCACAGCAGCCCCAAGGTGCAGGGGCCTCTCCCATTTCCATTGGATGGTGTCTGTGGCATGCCTAATGGTGAGGGGCGGGGTTAAGGGGCTGACCTGGGTGTGGCCTCTTAGGCTCTGTTAGCCAGCTTGCCAGTGGCCACACTGGCCCACTCTGACTCTAGGGCCCATAGAGGGCCAGGGCTGGGCTGTGCCTACATAAGGAGGGGTGTGTCTGTGAGGTGCCTCAGGTGTCGGGGAGGGGAGCTTGCCTTGTACCAGGGAAGATTGAGGCCTGAGAATGCCTTTCTTTCTGATGAGAAGAGCTTGTCAGTTGGCTGTTTCCCTTTTCACCCTGGCTGCTAGGAAGCTCGGAGCCCACTCTGACATTTCATCAAATTAGTCCCTTAATTAACCCTGAGGATTAGAATACCTGCTTCCTCTTTTTCCTCTATCCCAATTTCCTCTCGAGGCTCCTAATACTCATCTTTTACTGAATTGAAGGCATCCTTTCACACACACACACACACACACACACACACACACTTTCCTGCCCTTCACATACTGCTGACACTTCTCCTCCTGCCCACCCCCATCATTCCAGCACAGGGATGGGGAGCGAAGGGCGCCCCATCCCACCAGCCCAGACAGGGTCCGCCCGGAGGGCCCTCACCAGTCCTTGTAGAAGCGCCGGCGGCACTCATCACTGAGGTGCTCTGCAAAGATGGTCTTGAAGCTCCGCAGGCCGCGAGGGGTGGCCACGTAGCCCACCACGCCCACCACCACCAGAGGTGGCGTCTCCACAATCGTCACAGCCTCCACCTCCTCCCGCTTGGAAATTTCTGGATGAGACCCAGAGACAGGCATGGAGGAGAGCTTCCAGAGCCCACGGGTCAGGGAGGCAGAGTGGAAGGGCCAACCGCAGTCCCTCCTGCCTGAGGGAGGACGGAGCACCGCAGCCCCAGGGCTGCTGGGGACAGAGACCCGCTCCTCAACCAGAGCCCTCGCCGACCTCCAGCCCCGAGCCTGCCTGCCCCCCTGCCCCTTCTCTCCCTCTCTGCCTGGGCATGGAGCAGCTGCTGGTCAAGGCCCCACCGGTGGCCCATGCGAGCTCTGACACTGAGATCTCAGGCAGGGCCTGACCTGCCCCCTGCGCCTTCTCTCCCTCTCTGCCTGGACATGGAGCAGCTGCTGGTCAGGGCCCCACCGGTGGCCCATGCGAGCTCTGACACTGAGATCTCAGGCAAGGCCTGACCTGCTCCCTGCCTCAGTTTCCCCACAAGACCACCTGGGAGTTGACTAGGAGAGCAACAGCCATGGCAACATCCCCCAAAGGGTGGGGTTAGGCCTCCTTTAGTGGGGCACAAAGGGTCGTTTTTTAATTTTTATAGTTAAAATGTATGCTGATGAGTTCTAGGTAAAAACCTATAAATTGTCGGAACCCATGATTTTATAGATGTTATGACTGAGGCTATTACAAAGTAAAAGAAGTTCTTTGTTTTAAAAATATATTTGGAGCCCTGGCCGGTGTGGCTCAGTTGGTTGAGTACATCGTCCCATACACCAAAAGTTCGCCGGTTTAATTCCCAGGCAGGGCACATGCCCGGGTTATGGTCTAAGTCCCCAGGATGGGGCATGCAGGAGACATTCTATCGATGTTTCTCACATCAAGTCTCTCTCTCTCCCTCTCCCTTCTCTCTCTAAAAATCAATAAAAATATTTTTATTTAAAACACACACATACACACACACACACACACACACATTTAGGAGAGCCATGGCTGATGTGGCTCAGTTGGCTGAGCACTGTCCTGTACTCCAGAAGATGGCAGGTTCCATTCCTGATCAGAGCATACACCCAGATTGTGGGTTCAATCCCCAGGTGGGCATGTGTGGGAGGCAACTGATCGATGTTTCTATCTCACATCAATTTCTTTCCCTCCCTCTTTCAATCAATAATTTTTAAAAAAGATAAAAGGACTAAAAGATATATATGTATTAGGAGAGATGAAAAACAGGCGAGTGGTTGCCAAAAGTTTGGGGGAGGGAGTGGCTGTGGCTATAAAAGGGCACCAGGGGGACCCATGTGGGGTGGAATATTCCGAGGTGATGGGTACACACATGTACACATGACAGAGCTGTATAGAACCAAATACACATGTGCACACGCAAACACAACTGGGGAAACATGGGTCAACAAGCATCCTGCTGTGACATAGCTTTCGCTTTACAAGAGGTTTCCATTGGGGGAGACCAGGTGAGGGTACCTAGAATCTCTCTGTGTTGTTTCTTACAACCACATGTGAATTTTAATGACTCCAAAACACTAAATATAACTGGGTGTTTGCCTTTGACTCCTAGCTCCTCCACTTACTAACTGGGCCACTGGCAAGTTTTATAACCGCTCCATTTCCTCATCTGTGAACCGGGGGCAGTGACAGGACCCACCTCAGGGGACTGACTGCCTTTCCCATGGGCAGGGCCTTGCCCTCTCTGGAGTCACTTCCCCTTTTGGAGTCCAACCCTGGTCTCTAGCATTGGGAAGTTCTTCCAGATCCCCGGGCAGTCGGAGGGACTCTGTCCAAATCCCCCCGCCCTGTGGACCCCTCTGCGGCCACTCACTGAGCCCCGGCCGGTGCACCTCTCGCAGGGTGTGTGTCATGCCGGCCTTGTAACCCAGGAAAGCTGTGAGGTGCACGGGCCGGCTGGGGTCATCCCGAGGCCATGTCTTCACCTTGCCCCGGTGCCGGCGGCTCCTCTTGTGGGGCAGGAAGCCCAGGTGTCCGTGCCGAGGGGCAGAGAACTTCCGGTGGGACTGAGGACAAGAGGAGGTGGAGGTTGGAGCTGCGGTCACTCTGGTGAAATGGCTGGATGGTCCCAGAGCCCAACCCAGAGAAAGGAGCTAGAGACCCGAGATAGCCGCTCCGTGGTCTTCCGTGCCTCCATCGGTCCGCAGTAACAGAGGGGAAGGTGCGCCCAGGGCAGTGTCTTACGAATGGAGTCAGCAGCAAGTCCTCCTCACCCACAGGTTTTCTGCCTCAGTGGGCTCAGCCTGGCTGGGTCCAGGCGGGGGAGGCCCACATTGTGGCTAAGGCTACAGACACAAGGGGCTGCTGCCATCCACCCATCTTCTTGCCTGTTCTAGGCCTGGCCGTCCAAGTTCTGGCCTCTGCGGTCCCCTCCAATCCCCTACTCCTTTAGAGGCCCCAGGACTATCCCTGCTGGGGGAGACTCCAAAAGCCCACCTGCCCCGCCCCCCCCAGGAAGCCGGCTTGCTCCAGCTCCAGCCCCCCAGCCCACTGACCATGGCCGCGGATCCCTGCAGGTCAGGAACGAAAGGGGCCTCCCTGTCAGGTGCTGGAGGTCGAGTGGCAGGGCCAGGACACACAACAGCCAGATCCCAGATTTAGCCCCTGGCAGGAGAGCTTGGTCATCTCCCGTGGCGGGTGTGGGCTCTAGTGCCAGGAGCGGGCTTGGCCTGGGCGGAGCGCTGGGGGGACATCAAATGGGCATGGGGACACTTGGAGCCAAGGCTGGCACTCCTTTCCTCAGAGGCCCTGGGATGGGCCTTTGCTTTCTTCCTTGTGAGACTTGCTCCCAGGAACAGCTTGGCCTGGTGGGAGGCAGAGAAAATCTCCCGGGGGCTTCTCTAGGGCAGCTGCTGAGGGTCTGAGTTCAGTTTGTTGGCATTGAGGCATCCTGCCCTGAGTACTGTGAGCCTGAGCTGCAGGGAGATGGGGAGGACTGACTCTGTGCCCAAAGGATCCCCAGGGCCCTGATTCAATATCAGGATCCCTTGACGGTAATAGCTGTAAGCCAAGAACATTTAGATACTTTTATGGGCTGAAGTTTCTCATGAAAGGGGTTTTGAAAGCTCTTATTTTTGATACAAAGATTCTATGGTTATAAAGTTCTGTAGCTGCAGAACCAGAGTTTTATTGGCCTAAGATGTTTCTGAGGGTCTGGGATTTTGCATCCGTTTGTGCTAAGATCCTGTGCTACTGAAATATCACAACTCTTGGTTTTTGTTGGTTTCTAATTACAATGCTACTTTTTGTTGTTAATCCTCACCAGAGGATATTTTTCCCATTGGTTTTTAGAGAGAGTGGAAGGGAGGGGGAGAGACAGAGAGAGAAACATTAATGTGAGAGAGAGAGACAGAGAGAGAAACATTGATGTGAGAGGGACACATGGGTTGGCTGCCTCCCACACCCAAGGATAGGAACCTGCAACCTTGACGGGAATCGAACCTGTGACCCTTTAGTCGGTGGGCCGACGCTCTAACCACTGAGCTAAACCAGGTAGGGCACAAAGCTACTTTTAATACTTTGGACTGAGCCCCAAGGGAATAAAATCACAGGGAAGGGGTAACCCCTTCCACTGAGGGAATGAAGCGTAGAAGAAACTGCTGCAGACACAGGGCAGAGGGAATGCCATTGGTGCTGGAGCGCTATAGGGAATTTGGGTGTGGTGGGACTGGCTCCAGGCACACAGGCCGAGGGCAGGAGGGCTGGACACAGAGCCACAAGCTACTTGGGTTCCTCCCTCGCGTTTACCTTTTTCTGCCTCTGCTGCATGATCTGTGAGTCCCTCTGCTCCCAGGCAGCAGCAGAAGGTCCTCATCTCAGCACTGTCAGGTCATCATGGCAAAGGCAGAGGTTCCCTCGTTCCCTCTGATGTTGCGGGCCAATGTTATGATTCTTTGGGTCTGACAGTGTGTGTTTCCAAGAGCTCATGATTTGAAGAGGTGGCATTTCTGTGATTCCAGATTCTGTGTGTCCGTAGAGTTGATGGCTCTGTGACTCTGGGCCCAGCCTTTGGACAGGAAATGACCAGCACCCTCCCGCCTCAGTGCTGGTCAGGGGCCATGCATGCCAGGTGTGGAGATCACAGAGGGCAGCCAGCAGGGCCCTGGTCAGTAGAGGTGCCTCAGGGACACAACAGTGCTCAGGACCAGGATGAAACCATCAGAACAGGATCAGAGCACCCTGTGCCCCCAATAGGAACCACTTCTCTCTATAAATGGGGGCTCTCAGGGGCAAGCCCTGCCTTCTGCTCTGCCCCAGGCAGGCCCCCCAAGAAAGGCCCCCCAGAGAAGGCTGTAGGAAATGAGCAATCCAAGAGGCATCCTGGAAGAGTTGACGTTGTTTATGAGTAGTTGGTTGTTTGCTCTACTGCCCCGAGTTCTGCAGGAGAGCCCAGCTGTGTTCATCCTGTTCCTCACTACACTTGGCACAGGCCTTAATAGTTTACTTATTCAGTCTCCTCTTATTATTTATTTATTTTAAAATATTTTTATTGCATTTTAGAAAGAGCGGAAGGGAGGGGGGGGAGAGAGAAACATTAATGATGAGAGAGAATCATTGATCAGCTGCCTCCTGCACGCCCCCTACTGGGGATGGAGACCGCAACCCGGGCACGTGCCCTTTATCGGAATCGAACCCTGGACTCTTCAGTCTGCAGGCCGACGCTCTGAGCGAAACCGGCCAGGGCTTGTGTTCTAAACTTTAGAATGTAAGCAGGGATACTCCATAGAAACCCCGGAGGACGCCGCATGTGCATTGGCGGCGCATGTGCATTGGCGCTTCAGTCCCACGAGGGGGCGCCCACGCTGTGAGACGTTGCCGAGCCCGAACGTGGGCGTGTCGAGAGCAAGTCCCATGTTGCCTCGCGAGCCCCGCCCGCCCTGCGCAGGCGCAGCGGCCCTCGGGGCGTCCTTTGCTGCGGGCGGACCAGGCCGCGCTGCGGGGCGGAGGCGGGGACACGGTGCCCGAGGTTGAGCCGCCGGGAGCCGCCGCCATGCCGGACAGCTGGGACAAGGACGTGTACCCCGAGCCCCCGCGCCGCACGCCGGCGCCGTCGCCGCAAACCTCGCTGCCCAACCCCGTCACCTATCTGACGAAGGCCTTCGACCTCCTCGTGGACCGGCCTGTGACCCTCGTGAGAGGTACGGGCTCCACCCGGTCCCCGCTGCTCCCCGAGTTCCCCGGTACTGCGGACCCCGTGGCCTAACCTGGACACCCCGCCGCCATCCGGGGCGCCCACCCGTAGATCTTCGGGCCTCATCGCCTACTTAGACCCCCAACCACACCCCCAGGCCTTGCCTCGGGGACGCCCCCTTCCAAGACCCCTCGGTGCTCTCGGGTTCCCACCGCGTGGGGGACTCGCCACGCAATCCGGTCTCCCACTTCGCCCAGATATTAGGGGTGGTTTGCCTATTGCAATCGCCCGTGTCCTGGGGCTTGTGAGGCCCGTCTCCCTGCACGCTCCCCGTCCTGCGTTGTGTACAGTCGGGGTCAGCAAACGGGTTTTGAAAGGAAGGGGTTCTTTGCTGACCCTCTGCACGCCTGCAGTCATCGGGTGGTCGGGTGATGACCGAGTTCCTCGCAGCCTATACATGCTATGTATGACTTGTCCTCCGTGTGCGCCCAAATTGCTCCAAGTCCAGTTTAAAACAGTTACTGCCCAGTTTGTGGTTCAGCCATGGGGGGGCGGGGTGGGGGGGGGGGGATGGCAGCAAGAACACATTCTGCCCTCGGTCACTAGTGCCTGGCAATTCATCCATATTAGTTTAACTAACCAATTTCATTCATTAAAAGAAACACTGGTGTGCATGGCCTGCTCTTTTGTTGGGGAGGATCAAGTCAGCAAACCAGACCCCCAAGGTCTGGCAAAGGCAGGGGACCCACTCCGTGTGCTACTATTTCTTCCCTGGTCCCACTTGTTGGCCTCCTATGGGGGAGTTTAGGCCAGGTGAGTGGGGGCAGAACTGGGCCTGGAATCCCTGCTGGTGGCTCCGAGTCTCAGTGTACACACTGCAGTGGAGTCCGTGGTGGGGGTTGGCTGGCAGGCCCGGTGCAGGTTGCCTTCCCTGTGCTTCAGTCCCGTCTGTAAGTAAGGACCTGCCCCATAGAGCTGTTGGGGGGTGGGAGACAGTGACAGGGAGCTCCATAAAACCTGGTCGCCCTTCCCAGCCTACACTGGACCCCACTTGCCAGTCACTGTGAAAGTTGAGGACATGGGAAATCTGCCCCTCCTGTGGCTTATTAGCAATAAAGCAGAGTCCATCTAAACCAGGGGTCCTCAAACTTTTTAAACAGGGGGCCAGTTCACTGTCCCTTAGACCGTTGGAGGGCCGGACTATAGTTAAAAAAAAAACTATGAACAAATTCCTATGCACACTGCACATATCTTATTTTGAAGTAAAAAAACAAAACGGGAACAAACGCAGTATTTGTATTTGCACATGGCCCGCGGGCCATAGTTTGAGGACCCCTGGGCTAACCCGTGCCCTGACCAAACCAATGGGACCTGAGTCTGGGGGCTTCTCTTTGCAGAGTTTATAGAGCAGCAGCATGCAAAAAACAAGTATTACTACTACCACCGGGAGTTCCGCCGGGTGCCGGATATCACCGACTGCAAGGAAAACGATGTCTTGTGCATGTTTGAAGCAGAAATGCAATGGAGAAGAGACTAGTATGTCTGCCCTTGACTGGGGAACAGAGCCCTACACAGCAGCCAGATCATGCCCAAGATCTTGGGGGTGGAGGGGCCAGATAGGGTCCAACCCATGCTTTCATTCTCTTGGGGTGCAAAGAAATGATTCTTTGTAGACCACCTTTCTTGTTCCCTTTTCTTTCAGCAAAGTTGATCAAGAAATTGTCAACATTATCCAGGAAAGACTGAAGGCCTGTCAGCAGAGGGAAGGCGAGAGCTACAGGCAGAATTGTGCTAAGGAGGTGGAGCAGTTCGCACAGGTGGCCAAGGCCTACCAGGACCGTTGTGAGTGAACCTCATCTCAGCCTGACCCTCCTGCTTGCTAGCCAACCCTCCATTCCTAACAGCTGTGGGCACTGAAATAACCAGTCCTCAGATCAATATACTTGCCATACTTTCCCAAAGCCTCGCAGGGTGTAAGAGGGAATTATCACTATGCCCCAGGTCCCCTTTCTGCCAGTAATTGTCTTGGATGCTTGACTTTACTTGCCACCACATTATGGCAGAAGTGGCCCAATGACTCTCCCATCTCTTCCCAGATCACGAATTAGGAGCCCATTATTCAGCCAGGAAGTGCCTGGCAAAACAGAAGCAGAGGATGCTCGAAGAGAGAAAAGCTGCCAGAGAGGCTGCTGCTGCTGCTCATTGAGTCCCTCCCCCATGAATGACCATCTCTTGCTGAATAAAAACAGTGACAAAAACCCATTTCTGGTGTCAGTTTCAGCCCTCAACCTTGACTCATTGATGAGCCTAAATAAAGGCAACTATTAGCAGGCTTAATTCATTTTATTTTTCTTGTATAAAATTATGTGGTGGCCACAGCGGGAGCCTGGGTCCTCTGCACAGAAACTCTGGTGTGGGTCTTGACAAGATGGTCAGTGAATTCCTAGAAAGACAGACAAGGCATTCACTGTCGAGCCAGGCACACACTGCATTTGCATCGGTTAACAAGGTAGTGGGGGCAGGCAGTACCTGATAGGGAGACTTGGTGAACACGGTCTCTTTCCAGAGATCGGGGGTGAGATAGCTGTAGGTCTTAGAGATGGCATCAAAGGTGGCCTTGGCTAGAAAAGGGAAAAGGGTTGGTGGATTTACCCAAAACACAAAACTTCAGATGTAGGCAGGAGCTGTCCCGCTCCTAGGAAGAGGTTACTTTGCATTTAGGGCTTTCCTCTCTGAAAATAGGCCACCAACCACCCATACTGTGATTAAGCAGTGCCCAGAGGTCATAGCCCTTGTGCAGGCCACCTACCGAAGTTGCCCAGGGTGGCAGTGCAGCCCCTGGCTGAAGTGTAGCAGTCGTCAATACCAGCCATCATCAGCAACTTCTTAGGCACAGGGGCCGAGACAATGCCCGTACCCCTGGGGGCAGGGATGAGGCGCACCAGTACAGAGCCACAGCGGCCAGTCACCTGAAAGGGTTGGAGTCAGAAGGCTGGGGCTGGAGAGACACGGCCACTGAAGACCCCATCAGTCACCCGTCACCCAGCCTACCTTGCAAGGTACAGTGTGGGGCTTGCCAATCTTGTTTCCCCAGTAGCCTCGCCGCACGGGCACAATGGAGAGCTTGGCCAGGATGATGGCTCCACGGATGGCAGTGGCTACTTCCTTTGAGCACTTCACACCCAGACCGACATGTCCATTGTAGTCCCCAATGGCGACAAATGCCTGCGAAGAGACTGAAGTGGCTGGCGGTCCACTGACCAACACAGCCTCAGAAACCACCACCCGAGGCCTGTTGCACCCCTCAAGCAAAGGCTGGCCACTGCGAGGCCAACCTGAGGTCCTGAGGAGAGCCTTTCTCTCTCTCCCCATTACGAAAGCCACACGTGTGAAAGCAAGTGTGACAGTGCAGAGCTGGGAGAGTCTCCCAAAGCCCGTGGCAGCGACAGCCCAGGAAAGCACAAGGTGGCTGGGATACCTTGAACCGGGTCCTCTGGCCAGCACGTGTCTGCTTTTGCACAGGCATGATCTTCAAGACTTCATCCTTGAGGGATGTCCCCAAGAAAAAGTCAATGATCTCCGATTCCTGCGAGAAATGAGATTTGTGAAAAACGCGATTAAAATAAACACCACCTCTGAACATCAGTCATTGGGAGACTTAACTTGGCTTCCTTGTTGATAACCCAACGTCAGAGACGACTACCCATACACTCACACAACCTATTAAACAAATCCCGGAGCCCCCCAATAAACCTCACCCCTCATCCTGAGACCAAATGAGACTCCCCAAGGCTGCACCTGCCTAACATCCGGGAGGGAAAAAAGGACCCACGCGTTACCTTGATGGGCAAAGAGAATAGGTAGATTTCCTCTAGCGACTTGATTTTCATGTCCTTGACCAGGCGGCCCAGCTTGGTGACAGGGATCCACTGGAGGGAGAAGGCGCCGATGAGGACAGAATGCCCGGGGCCGCCCACGGGGCCGTCCGGCGCGCACAGCCCGGACCTACCTCCTTGTCCTCGGCCTTGCCTCCACGAGCTCCGCGGCCTCGGCCCCGGCCCCGACCCCGGCCGCGACCCCGGCCTCGGATGCCGCTGCCAAATCCTCCACGGAAGCCGCCGCGACCTCCTATTCCGGGGCCCCCGGGGCCTCCGGGCCCTCCCGCAGCACCGGCGTCATCCGCCATTTGCTAAATTGAGCGACAAAAAAGAGTCAACAAGGCCGGCCCTGGCACTCGCGGTCGCCTGGACGGGGGCTCCCTCCCGCCCAAGATGCGGTCACACCATCCCGGGTCCAGCCCGACGTCCGCGGATCGCCGCCGCTGAGGCCCGGGCCCAAACCAGTAGGAGAAAGCACTCACGTGTTTCGTCGGAAAAGAAGAACAAAGATTCCTGGGAGGGAGAATTTATATGGCGCCAAGTGCCGCGAGAACTAGACCGCAACATCCCTATCGCGAGTGTTCCCAGGGCCTCCAAGACAGCTTGTGATTGGCTTCACGGGGCCGCGTCAGCTCTGCGTGCGCCTGCGCGTCTCGGGGCTCGCGGTGTCGCTATAAATGCTGCTCCGCCGCGCGCCCACCTCCTCCGGCTGCAGGTAGGTCGGGCTGTGCGTGTGGCTGGGCGGTGGTCGGGAGGTCGGCGTTGGTTGAAAATCACCCGCGGCCTTGCCCGTGACCGTGGGTGAGATTCGGCGCCCAGAGCCACCGGGGGCCTCAGCTCACTGTCCACACGATGTGGGAGGTGAAACCCAGGCCCCGACACGCGCCGCGGTCCGGGGCCCCGGGTGTTACCGATCGCGTGCTCTCATGTCAGGTCCTCACCCCGTTTTCTGCCCGCAGGGCTCCCGGATGCCCCAACTGAGGCCGACGCCGCCAGGATCGTGGCAGTAGGAAGACTTCCACGCCGCCAGGATCGTGGCAGTAGGAAGACTTCGCTGTCCTCTTTCTTATTTATCTCCTTAAAGTATGTTGTCTCTGTCTTAATTTTTTAATAAAGCTGTTGGTCTAACTAACTCATGCGCATGTGGGTGTTTTTGGTTCCCTGCCTATCATCCTGGAAAATGCATCTGTGGACCCTCAGATCAGTGTGTGCCGTGAAGGAGAGACCCGCGTGGGCCACCTTTTCCTCCTAGACAGCCCTGTTCTGCTTCGGATGCCACACGGGGGTAGAGCTTAGCGTCTCCAAGGTTGGGGGGTGACTCCTAAGGGCCCACAGAGAGCAGATAAAGTACCTTGAGCTTGATGGGAGTCCCGCTGGGCCTGGTAGCCATTAGCAAGGTCAGGAGTGTAAGATTCACAGTTCAAACAGCGGCCCCCTGGTCACTTCCCGCAGGACAGGGTTTAGGGTCTTCAGGGTGTGATGAGTGAACCACTCGGTGGTACGGAAATACACTTTTCTGTTCTGTGCTTGACATGTTGGAACATGCTGCTCTCTCCGGTTGGAATTGACTTCCCTACGCCTTTCTCATAGGCCTGCCCAGATGGTCCGAGCCTACCTACTCTGGGAGGTTTTCCCACAGGCTAGCTCTTCCTGTACTCTATGTAGGTGGCGTGGCAATCTGGTCCTCATTTCCCTGGTCTGTATCCTGGAGCACCTTGGGTCTTAGATCCTAAAGCCCCTGAGCTCTTGGAGAACTAGCCACCAGGGCAGCACTATTTTAGGAGGGAGAGGGGAGCCATCCTTTCATTCCTGCTGAAGCCTCAGTCTTGGGGATACTGTCGCTAGGAGTTTGATTCCTGGCCTAGTGCTGCTTGGGGATCAGCTGTCAGTCACCATCAAGGCAGGGGCTATAGGGACCCTACCCCAGGTCTGTGCCCTTTTAGAGAAGGGAGTTAAGAGCCAGGTGGTGCGGAGTCCCAGTGGGCCCTGGGCCAGGACTGTGATTGGCCGCTTTGGGACAATGCCACTGTGATGTCGGCCCCCTCCCCCCTGTGAAATGTAAGCTCCTCAGTCCCAGGGGTCAGAAGCTGCGGTCTAGATACATATCATGGTGAGTCCAAGACCCTCTTGCCTCTGGCCCTTGTATTTGTGCCTAAATCCAGAGACTTGCCCAGAGCTGAACTCCAATTCAAAGGTCTTGACCCTCACAGCTGCCCCCTCAAAGTGAGTGCTGACCCACCCCTCCACTCGAGGCTCTCATGTGGCCCACCTCCCTACCCAAAGCTTGCTGGGGTCTCCCTCTTGGCATATGGAATGGGGTGACCAGATTCTGGTCCCTGCCAGCCTCTGATGCTGGCCTGGCCTTTTCAGAGTGGCGGGTATGATCTCAACCTCTTCACCAGCCCTCCCAACAGCAACTTTCTGTGCTCTGTCTGCCATGGAGTTCTCAGGAAGCCGGTGAGGTTGCCATGCAGCCACATCTTCTGTAAGAAGTGCATTCTCCGGTGGCTAGCCAGGTACTACTGGGTTCCCAAGAGGCTGGGAGGCAAGGGTGGGGATAAGGGCCATTTCTGTAAACCAGGACAGAAAGGAAGGTCTGCAAAGCCGTGGCCATAAGATTCAGCTGCTAAATCTGAGACTGAAATTTGTGGGTCCCCTCACCATGTGTTATCTGCCTGCAGCCCCTGGCCAGGCCTCAGAGCTGAGAGGTCCCTATAAAGCCCTCTCGTGCCTCTTGCAGCTAGAGAGAAGGGACCAACATGTTGCCACCACTTGCTCCCTCCCCAATCCCAACACTCACCCGACCCATGCCTCCTAGACAAAAGACCTGTCCGTGCTGCAGGAAAGAAGTGAAACGGAAAAAGATGGTCCGTGTGAATAAACTCCGAAAGACCATTGGCCACCTGGAAGTTAAGGTAGTACAAAGCACCCACTGCCACCATCCTCCTTGTGTCCTTTGGGGGATGGGGCAGAGTCAGGAGAGGGAGCTAGGAGAATCTCACCCTCAGAGAACTGAGGGTTTCTACTCCAGCAACACAGACTGCAGACTTGGGGTCCTCAGCCCTGGCTGAGTTCCATTTACTTGCATTGTGACTTTGGGCAAGTTACATAACGACTCAGCTCCTGGGGCCTCAAATGTAAATGGGGTTTTTGTTGTTAATCTTCACCAGAGGATATTTTTTCCATTGATTTTTTTAGAGGGAGGAAGGGAGGGGAGAGGGGAGTGAGAGGGAAAGACACAATTGGTTGCCTCTCGCATGCACCCTGACTAGGGCCAGGGATCGAACCTACAACCCAGGTATGTGCCCTTGGCTGGAAATTGAACCCAGGACCCTTTGGTGTGCTGACCAATGCTCTAACTATTGAGCGGCACCAGCCAGGGCTCAAATGTAAAATGGAGACAGAACATTTTTAGAGGATAATGTATCTGCTATCAGGCATTAACTCCAGCCTGCTAATTTTGTAGATGGAAAAACAGGTTAAAAAACAGCCCAGCCAGCGGGGCTCAATGGTTGAGCCTTGACCTATGAACCAGGAGGCCAGGGTTCAATTCCCCGTCAGGGCACATACCTGGGTTGCAGGCTCGATCCCCATGTGGGGTGTGCAGAAGGCAGCCGATCAATGATTCTCTCTCATCACTGATGTTTCTCTCTCCCTCCCTCTCTGAAATCAATAAAAATATATTAAAAATAAAATAAAAATCTGCCATACATGCAATCGTCTAGTGCAACTCAGCCATGCACCGCTGTTTCCCAAGTGTCAGGCCTCAACCCGTCCCGCTTCTCTCAGAGATCTAGGTTCTTCCCACCTCTAAGCATTTGTCCAACTGTTCCCCTTTTCACATTATTGGTGCCATAAGAGCTTGGGAGGTTCCCAGTTAGTTCCCTGGTTCCTAGTCAGTGGAATGTATGTCATGGGTGGGTAATTATTTGGGGGTGGGCAGCTCAAAGGCTGGCAATGCCTGACCTGGTTTGGCTCACCTTGTTCTCCCCCACCCCTAGTGCAAGAACGCTGAAGCTGGCTGTTCGGTGACGTGCCCCCTGGCCCATCGCAAGGGGCACCAGAACTCGTGCCCTTTCGAGCTAATGGCCTGCCCCAACGAGGGTTGCATGGTGCAAATACCGCGTGGGACCTTGGTGGCACACCTGCAGCACTGCCAGCATGGGACCCAGCAGCACTGCGCCCTGGACTGTGCTGCAAACCTGGGCCCAACGGAGCATGGACCCCACAACTGCCACTGTGAGCTGCGCGAAGCCTGGGGCCAGCGCCAGGATCGCAGCCAGACCCTGGTGCTGTGCCTGCTCCAGCATGTGCGCAAGGTGCACCGCACCACCAACCTCATCTGCTGGCAGTTGGCCCAACTAGGGAACTTCCTGGAGAATGGCGCACTGCTCCTAGGGGCACAGCAGGAGGATGCCCCTGCGCAGCAAGAGGATGCCCCTGCGCAGCAGGAGGATGCTCCTGCTCAGCAAGAGGATGCCGAGGCCACCCCGGAAGGCAGCATTGGGACTGAGGTGTGGGGGGTCCAGGACCAAAGTACCTTGTAAATTGAGGGATAAATAAACACGAGCCCTGAACTGGCTTGCTCCCGCCATCTCTGTGCTTGCAGCCCTCCACCTCTGCAGGCACTATTCCCTTCACCCTGCAAGGACACTTTGGCCTCTCTCCCTCCACCTCTCCCAAGTTCTTTCCCACCACTGGGTTTTAACACTGGCTCTTTTCCCTGCCCATAAGCTCTCTCACTCACTCTCCTTTGCCTGGCTACTTTCCACTCAATGTCTCACAAGGGTTTTTCCCAGTCTTCTTCCCAGTTACTTTCTAGCAATTTGCTTACCAGCGTCATAGCCAGTAGCACAAACAGCTCAAATTCCTGAGCTGAGTAAAAGCCCCCTCATCACAATGACTCACAGTGAATCCCCATTATCTCTGAGCTCCTCCCCTTATAAACCTCCCTACTCACTCCCTGAAGCTACCTGGGCTTCAATTGCTCCTCCTAACGCCAGCCCTGTGCAGTGGTGTTCCTTAGCCGGAAGCACTGTTCTAGACAACCACAGGGCTCCCTGCTTCACCCACTTTAGGGTTCTGCTCCACAACCCCATTTACAACTGCACTCCCTGCCCTGGCTGGGTATCTCAGTTGGTTAGTGTCATCTGAATATGCTAAGGTGGCGGGTTCGATTCCTAGTCAAGGCCAGATAGAAGGATGACGTATTATAGAAGAAACCTATATAATTATCCAGTAAAATTTTATTATCCAACGTCACACCAATACCTTCAATAAAAAATAAAATAGCCCTCACTGGTTGGCTCAGTGGATAGAGCGGCGGACTGAAGGGTCCCAGGTTCGATTCCGGTCAAGGGCATGTACCTTGGTTGTGGGCACATCCCCGGTGCAGGGTGATCGATGTTTCTCTCTCATCAATGTTTCTAACTCACTATCCCTCTCCCTTCCTCTCCGTAAAAAATCAATAAGATATATACTTTTTAAATATAAATAAAATAGAATAAAATGCCAGCTACCTAGTGAACGCAGTCTGTGCCATCCCACCGGCCCCAGACGGAGTACAACCCAACCTCCAGGCCGGAAACGCCTCTGCCACCTTCTGCGCGGATCGCACGGTCGTAATGACGTCACAGTAGAGGCGCGCGGTGACGCCAGTGAAGCGCGCCGGCAGGACGGAGAGGCGCTCGGGTCTCCCTCACGCGGCGGCGGCTGCAGCGGCAGCGACATGGAGGAGGCTGCGGCCGGACTGAGCCGCTTCAAGGCCAAGTGAGCGGGTCACGGGCTGTGGGCGCCGCCGGGGAGGGAGCCGGGGTCGCGGCCGGAGTAGCGCAGGCGCCCGCCGCGGGTCGGATGTGCATTCGGGTGTGGGGAGGCGATGGGGACTGTGTGCGGACCGGTCCGCGGGGGCGTGGAGGCGGTAGCCATAGTATAAGGTGGGAGAGCCAGCAATGGCCGCTCGCGGGAGGGGGCCTGGGCCCGGGCAGGTTATTAAAGTAGGAGCCCGTTTGGGAGGGGACGAGAAGTCCTAGAGGAGGAGGAGGGGCCGGGCTGAACACAAAGGGAGGCTGGTCCTGGATGGGAGCGGACCTCTGACACCCTCGGGTAGCGGAGGACCACCACCTTTGGGTCAGGCGGCTGGGGCTTTCACCCGCTGTCCCTCTCCTCCAGGGAGCAGGAGGACAGGTCAGGAGAGGGGCCGGCAGCAGTGGCCTAGGAAGCCCCGAGTCCTGTGCCTTTCCCCAAGCCTCTGCTGAACATCTCAATGCTCAGTGTCCGCAAAGGGACAGGCCCCGCCCTGCCCTTTGGAGCGCAGTTTGATGGGATCGGGGGTATCAGGCAAATCATTGTCATCAGTGGCTGTGGCAGGCACTAGCACAAGAAGCCCGAGTGGATGGTCTCCGGGTTCGGGGGTTGGAGGCTTTGTTTCATCTTGGCAATAGGACTTACCCCAGTGGATGTCAGGCGCCGTTGAAAACTGGCAAGAGAGGTCCAGGCCACCCACAGGGAACAGCCTGGTCGAAACAGGAGAGGTTAGCAGTGGCCCCTTTGGGCAGGATCTTGGAAACATGTGAGGAGAGGAGTGGATTTTAAGGCAGAGTTATGTTCTAATTGGCCCTTTTGGCAGCAGGGTTTGAGAGAGTGGGTGGGGGGCTGGTGAAGAGGCTGCAGCGTCTCCAGAGGGGGCGGTGCAGTGACCTGGACCAGCATGGAGGCAGCCCAGCAGGATGGACTAGGACTGCTTGGGGACTGAGATGCAGGCCAGGCTGGGGAAGGAGGAAGGGTTGGGGAAGGGTTCAGGCTGGACCTCAGGGATGGTGTTGAGTGTGTTGCCATGGGCCGGTACTCAGGCCTGGCCTCCCATGGCCAGCAGGGGGCCCCCAAGGCCTGGCCTGATCTGCACTGGGGAGTCTCTGGGAAGAAGGACTGTTTGGACAGCATATGCTGTTGTGGGACCCTCTGTAGATCAGCAGCCCAGCTCGGGGTCTCAAATAATCTGTAACAGGGGGATACCAACACCCACCTCACAACTGAAAAGAACTCATCACCGCCAGTACCCCATCCCTACTGCTGTCCAGGGGCTGTCACAAGGACCTATTGGGTTGACCTCTGGGAGTGCACCCAGCACAGGGCTTGGCACTGGGGACCAAGGGGTGGGTGAGTCACTCACTCTCTTTCTCTGTCCACCCTCCAGCTATGCTGTCGAGCGCAAGTTCGAGCCTTTCTACAAGGGCGGGAATGTGCAGGTACCAGCTGGGGGGGGGGGGGGGCTGAGGTAGGGGGAGGCAGAGTGGTGGGGCAGGCAGGGATTGCAGGGTGTTATCTTGGCTGAGACCCCCTCTGTCACCAGCTGGACCAGACTGGGCAGTACCTCTTCTGTGTCTGTGGTACCAAAGTCAACATCCTGGATGTGGCCTCAGGGGCCATCCTGCAGAGCCTGGAGCAGGTGAGGGCAGGGAGAGCCAGGGTGAGGGACTAGCGTGGAAAAGCAGCCTATTCTCATAGCACTCTGTGCGCCCACTCTTTCCCCTAGGAGGACCAGGAGGACATTACTGCCTTTGATCTCAGCCCTGATGATGAGGTATGTGGGGCAGGGACAGGAGGTGGGTTCTAGTACTTGAGTCTATGAGGATGGGTGGCCTTGCCTCTACCCTCCACCCCCCACCCCCCAGGTAAACTACATCCTCCCCTAGGTGCTAGTGACAGCCAGTCGGGCACTGCTGCTGGCTCATTGGGCCTGGCGAGAGGGCAGTGTCATCCGCCTGTGGAAAGCGATACACACAGCCCCTGTGGCCACCATGGCCTTCGATCCCACCTCCACACTGCTGGCCACAGGTAGGGCCCCAGCAGGTGGATGGGCCGGCTGGCGGGCACGGGGCTTGGGGCACACCAGCCCCCTCACCTCAAACACATTTCCACAGGCGGCTGTGATGGGGCTGTGCGTATCTGGGACATTGTGCGGCACTATGGGACACACCACTTCCGGGGCTCGCCAGGTGTCGTGCAGTGAGTAGGGACAGCAGAACCTGGGTGTGTGGGGCATCATGCTGGGAGGGCACCGCTCACCTGCTGCACCTGCCTACCTGCAGTTTGGTGGCCTTCCACCCGGACCCCGCACGCCTGCTGCTCTTCTCCTCAGCCACAGACGCTGCCATCCGCATATGGTCGCTCCAGGACCAGTCGTGCCTGGCTGTACTGACTGCCCACTACAGCGCTGTCACCTCACTCACCTTTAGTGCTGACGGCCACACCATGGTCAGGTCAGTGACCAGCTACCCAGGTCTTAGCAGGCGGGGAGGGCCATGGCTGAGATTCAGGAACTGAGGTGGCTGTTTCCCCAGCTCGGGCCGGGACAAGATCTGCATTGTCTGGGACCTGCGGAGCCACCAGGCCCTGAGGACCATCCCTGTGTTTGAGGTGGGGCACCGGGGGGGTCAGGGCCAGGGAGCGGGTTAGGGCTGGGAGTGGGGCTGCCACCTCTGACCCGCTCCCCCGCAGAGTGTGGAGGCCGCCGTGCTGTTGCCAGAGGAGCTGGCGCCCCAGCTGGGTGTGAAGTCCACGGGCCTGCACTTCCTGACAGCTGGCAACCAAGGTATGTGGGGCCAGGCCAGGGCGGGCAGCAGGGACTGGGGGTGGCCCGCGGACCTGTGAGTCCCAGCAGCCTCTGTCCCCGCATAGGTGTGCTGCGCGTGTGGGAGGCGGCCTCGGGGCAATGTGTCCACACACAGCAGCCGTTGTCGGGCCCTGGGCGGGAGCTGACCCACTGCGCCCTGGTCCGAGCCGCTGGCCTGCTCCTCAGTGTCACTGCTGACCACAACCTTCTGCTCTATGACGCACATTCTCTGACGCTGCAGAAACAAGTGAGCACTGCCCCCTGGTCCGCCCTCGGTCTGGGGATGTAGACCCTCTTCTCACCTGAGCCCTGGCCTGTGTCCCTCCACCCTGCAGTTTGCCGGCTACAGCGAGGAGGTGTTGGATGTGCGGTTCCTTGGGCCTGAGGACTCCCACATTGTCGTGGCCTCCAACAGCCCCTGCCTGAAAGTATTTGAGCTACAGACATCCGCCTGCCAGATTCTCCATGGCCACACAGGTGAGGGTGCCAGGCCGACGCTCCTGGGACCCTTTCCCTTAATTGATCTCTGACCGTCCTCCTTCCACTTTTCTTTCAGATATTGTCCTTGCCCTGGATGTGTTTCGGAAGGGGTGGCTCTTTGCCAGCTGTGCCAAGGTGAGGTAGCCCAAGAGGTGTGGAGGTACAGGTCCCCCGTGGGAAAGTCTGGCCCAGCCTCTGTCCTCACCCCTCCTGTCCCCAGGACCAGAGCATTCGCGTCTGGAGGATGAACAAGGCTGGCGAAGTGACCTGTGTGGCTCAAGGCTCTGGGCACACACACAGCGTGGGCACCGTCTGCTGCTCTAGGTAGTGGGCCAGGGCTGGGAGGCAGCGCGTCACGGACGTGGAGACCTAGGCCCTGCTGATGGAGTCCCAGCTCAGGGAGACGGGGAGGAGAGGTGGTGCCTTTGACCTTGCTCTTTGAAGCTTCAACCTAGGGATCTAGAGTAACGAACGAAGCACCCCAGGTGCCATTGTTGGATGGGGTTTTCCTGGGAAGTGGCCTTGGAGCTGGGTGGATGAAAGGGGTAGGACAGGGGTCCTCAAACTTTTTAAACAGGGGGCCAGTTCACTGTCCCTCAGACCGTTGGAGGCCAGACTATAGTTTAAAAAAAAAACTGAACAAATTCCTATGCACTCTGCACATATCTTATTTTGAAGTAAAAAAACAAAATGGGAACAAATACAATATTTGTATTTGCATGTGGCCCGCGGGCCGTAGTTTGAGGACCCCTGGGGTAGGATGTGGGGGCAGAGAGAATGACACTGAACAAGTCCAGGTTGAGAAGGCGCTCCCTGCATTTAGGGCTGGGGTCCGATTATTGGGACAAAGTCACCTGGGGTGGCGGCACCAAGGGTAGGCAGTGCAGACTTGAAGTGCAGACAGGTGGTCCCAGAGATGTGTTTGGGTAACTCAGGCCATCTGCCTTCTGGAACAGCCCCTCTGATCTGGACCATGGTCCTGCAGGCCTGCGCTGTGGTGCACTGGCAGACAGGGCTGGCGAAGGCTCATCAGGCGTCTTTCCCTGCCCCCCAATTGGGCTTTAGGCTGAAGGAGACCTTCTTGGTGACGGGCAGCCAGGACTGCACTGTGAAGCTGTGGCCCATCCCCAAAGTCCTGCTGTCCAAGAGCATAGCCCCAGACAGTGGCCCTGTTCTCCTACAGGCCCAGGCGACACAGCGCTGCCACGACAAGGTGAGCACACGGGTGGCAGTGTGGCAGGGCCCTCACTGGGTCAGGGGTATCTGAGCTGCTACCTGTTGCCATTGCTAGGACATCAACAGTGTAGCTGTTGCTCCCAATGACAAGCTGCTGGCCACAGGCTCACAGGACCGCACAGCCAAGCTCTGGGCCCTGCCACAGTGCCAACTGCTGGGTGTCTTCTCAGGCCACCGGCGTGGCCTCTGGTGTGTCCAGTTCTCACCTATGGACCAGGTGCTGGCCACTGCCTCAGCTGATGGCACTGTCAAGCTCTGGGCATTGCAGGACTTCAGCTGTCTTAAAGTAAGCTGCCCCCACCCCAGGCCCAGCCCCCAGCCCAGTCCTGGTCCCTACCTGATGCTTTCTCATCCCCTCCCTGTCCCAACCCTGCAGACTTTCGAGGGGCATGATGCTTCTGTGTTGAAGGTGGCCTTTGTGAGCCGTGGTACACAGCTGCTGTCCAGGTGACTGGGCTGGGGACAGGGCAGGGGCTGTGGTGAGCTGGGAGACAGGTCCCAGTGCTGAGGCCCCTCCCAATCCCAAACCCAGCGGCTCTGATGGGCTCGTAAAGCTCTGGACCATCAAGAACAATGAGTGCGTGAGGACGCTGGACGCCCACCAGGACAAGGTCTGGGGGCTTCACTGCAGCCAGCTGGACGACCGTGCTCTTACTGGCGCCAGTGACTCCTGTGTCATCCTCTGGAAGGTGTGTGGGCGTCGGTGCAGTGGGCGAAGGGTGGGCAGGGCAGCCTGAGGTTCCACTCTGACCCCAGTCTGACCCCAGGACGTTACCGAGATGGAGCAGGCAGAGGAGCTGGCCAAGCGGGAGGAGCAGGTGGTCAAGTAAGTCTGAGGGTCCCCCCCAGCCTCCCTGTGAGTGCCACCCGTATGTCTGCGCCTCCCAAGCGTCAGCATCACCCTCCCCCTCGGGGTAGCATCACCCCTGCTTTGTGACATGGGGAAACTGAGGCTTGGAGCACTGGCACAGGGCACCACCCGTGAGTGCTCAGGCCTGGTCTGCTGGCTCCTAAGCCAGCCCCCTGGTGGTTCTGCCTTCAGCCCCAGCCCCAGCCCTGTGGCCCTGTCCTCCCTCCTCCCCCCGCCAGGCAGCAAGAATTGGACAACCTGCTCCAGGAGAGGCGGTACCTGCGGGCGCTGGGCCTGGCCATCTCCCTGGACCGGCCCCACACTGTGCTGACTGTTATCCAGGGTCAGTGCTACCTCAGGGGCAGGGGAAGGAGGTCCTCTCAGGTCTGTCCTGCTCCTTCCCTGGGGCTTATCTTCCTCCTCCCGCAGCCATCCGGAGGGACCCTGAGGCCTTCGAGAAACTGGAAGCCACTGTGCTCCGACTTCGGCGAGACCAGAAAGGTTCGGGGCAGGAGGGTAGGGGCTGGACAGTGACTGATAGGAGTGGGGCGGCCAGCAGGCAGGTCTGACCGTCCCGTCGCCCGCAGAGGCCTTGCTGCGCTTCTGTGTCACGTGGAACACCAACTCGCGGCACTGCCACGAGGCCCAGGCCGTGCTGAGCGTGCTCCTGCGGCACGAGGCCCCCGAAGAGCTGCTGGCCTACGAAGGTGTGCGGGCCTCGCTGGAGGCCCTGCTGCCCTACACAGGTACATGGACACAGCCCCGGGTGGGGAGGGAGTAGCCTGGCCGGCTCCATGGATGCCCCCCGACATCCTCTGTCATCCCCAGAGCGGCACTTCCAGCGGCTCAGTCGGACCCTGCAGGCAGCCACCTTCCTAGACTTCTTGTGGCACAACATGAAGCTGCCCACCCTCCCTGCAGCCCCCTCTGCCCTCTGAAACACCAGAAGGTTTTTTGTTTGTTTGTTTGTTTTTTATTTTTATTGTTGAAACACCAGAAGGTTTTATCCCAGTTCCCTGTGTCGGTTTGGTTTTGTCTCACCCCAGGTCCCAGGCTACAACCTTGGCCAAACACCACCCCGTGCCTTGGCCTGTGCAATCCAACAGACCCTGCCCCTCAGCATGGACACTTGAGTGTGGGTTTATCAGACCTTCACTCAGAGGAAATGGGAGAGTGTAGCTTCCTGGCCCTGCCAGTCAGAGAACCCCGCCCTCCCCCCGCCCTGGGGGCGGTGTGGCTGCCATCAGTCATCCCCGGGGTCTGGAGCCTCTGGCCTGCCGCCCCAGCGGTGGGGTACACAGCACTCTCCATGCGGTTCCACACACCCTCAAGGATGTCCCTGACTCCGTGGGTCCCTCCCCAGTGCCCTGCGGGTGATGGTGCAGCAGCGGCTCTGAATGGCACTCCGCAGGGGGCGGGCTGGCACGGTAGGAGGAAGTGTCATGACCTGGGGGGACTCAGGGGAGCTTTGGGCCTCCCCGGCCCTGTTCTCTCCACCCTCTGCCCCAGGAGGGAACCCTGGTCCATTCAGGAGCTTGCCGAGCCCATCTGGCCGCAGTAACACAGAGGGGAGAAGGCCTGTGCGGCCACCGAACCTGCGAGGAGGGCAGAGTTTGGTTAGCACTCGGCCCTGCCCTCCCAACCCCGTTAGACTCTGCCCCCCTGCCCCCACCAAAGCCCCACCTGCACAGCCACCAGCCGAGGTCCGACGTTTCCAGCACGTGCACTCTTGCCCCCGCAGGCACTGACAGCTCGTCGGCCCGGCGGCCCTCGTAGGCTTGGGAAGCACAGAACTGGGAGCCTGGGAGTGGGCACTCGGTGGTTACCGCAGGGCTCCCATCTCCTTCCCCTCATCGATCTCTCTGAATCGCCTGCACTTCCAGGCTCTCCCCCTCTGTGTCTCTGCTAATGCCAGGGACCATTCTAAAACCCCTGGGGCCCAAGCCCTCTATGGGGCCCGAGTACATGCGAGGGGACTGCTGCCACCCCCTAGTCTGTCCACGCATCTCACCCTCGGGTCAGGTGCTTTCTGGCCCCCAGCCTTGCTGCACACTGCCCAGCAGTGGTGGGGGCATGGGGGGGGGTGAGTCTCATTAGGGGGTGAGTCTCATTACCACTCCTCCCTAAGGGCTGTCTCCCGTCTTGGCCTTGGCCCAGGGCCGCCTCCTCCAAGTAGGGAGCAGGAAACCATGCTGTCTGCTGGTCTTCATTAGCCACCAGCCACCAACCTGTACACAGAAGGTGGGCAGGGGTTCAGGTCCCCCGCATGCTGGGATCCTGGCTGCAGCAGGTCAAGCCCCCAGACTCCTGCCCAGCCCCACCTGAGGGGTGTCGCAGCAGCACGTCTAGGGCCTCCTGGGCCTGTGCATGGAAGGGTTGGCCCCGTGTATCCTGGGTACTGAAGGGCTGCAGACAGTGCAGGCGCAGAGCCTCCAGGCTGCCTACAGCAAGACTGCCCACAGGGCGGGGTGGGGGCTCCTCCAGGACGGGCAGGATCACCAGGCTGGAAAGGGTGGTCGCAAGAGAGAGGGGTGTGGGGATGGGCTGCCACGCTTCGCCCAGCCTTGTACTGCCAGGCCCTTTCTCCACCACTCGGCCCCCACTACCCAAATGCTTCCCTCGGGGAGTTAGGGTGGGTCAGGCACCTGCCAAGCGGTAGTGAAGGCTCCAGGTCCTGGAGCTGTGGCTCGAAGAAGGCGGTGAGCACCGGCCCCCTGGATACTTGCTCTGCCTCCAGCAGCGCCCGAGAATAGGCCTCCAGCAACTGCAGGCGCGCCAGGCCACGGCCTTTGCGGCCCCCACGCGCCAACAGTGATGTAGATGCGTCTATGGGCACCACAGGGGACAGACCATGGGACCCCACCCCAGGGCGCCCATCACCAGGTTGCTGCTCCTGCCCCTCCCCTTACCCCTCCCAGAATCCGACCTGGAAGTTTGGGGAGAACTCGGTCGGATCTCCGCAGCAGGCCTGCCTCCACCGGGAAGGTCTCCTTGAGGATCTTCTAAGGGAGAGAACCGGCATATCGGTCTTTGAGAGCCCATTGGGTTACCTTGGGAGTGGGGGGGGGGGGGGATCTCGCTGGGATCGTAGGGGCTAGAAACCAACATGGGGGTGAGGGCAGGCATGGTGGGGCTGTCGCTTGGAGGAAGTCCCAGGTTCACTCACATGGAGCCTCTTAAACTCGTCCCAGCTCCTCCGCACCAAGGTGTTGCTGTCATCCGACCAGCTCACACAGAAGGCGAACATCTGTTGGGAGGAAAGGCTGGGGGCACCTGGGAGGGACTGGACCCTGAACTTCCTCCCTCCTTCCCTCCCTGGTTCCTCCTAAGGTCCACAGGGACCAGCACTTACTTGGAGCTTCTCTATCTGCACCAGAGCTGCTGCACGGACTGACACTGGGTGCCGAGGGCCCACCATAGCTGAGGTCTCCCGGGCCCAGGTCCTAGGCTCTGGAGTCAGCAGCGTGTGGCAGAATGTCCCGCGGGCTCCCTAGCCGCACAGGGACGGGAGGTGCTTCTGGGCACCCGGAAAGACTGGTTGGAATTCCCCCGATGCCTCAGACCTGCCAGGGGCATTCCCGCACCGCCCTCCCCCTGTCCTTAGCTTCCTCATTGGCCTCCAACTGAAAACCTGGATGGAGGAGCAGGAGCACAGGGCTTGGCGAGTGGGAGGGGGAGCACTGGGGCGGTGGAGGGGCTGGGACTGCTGCCCCGGGAGGTGCAGAAGGCAGAGGCCATCAAAGTGCCGCTAGGCTTGGCCCACCCTCCCTGCTCTCCCAGTCCCGCATAATGCTGGGGTTGGTGAGAGCCTCCTGCCAAGGGGTGCCCCCTGCATCGCCTTTGAACTTGCCTGGACAACTAACACAGTTGTCATCAGGAACGGCTTAATCCTCACCTTGGAGGGAAGATTTCTTAATGTCCCCAAGTCACAAAGGAGGAAATTTATATGAAGTGAATAATGTCAGTTTTTCTGTATGTGTTGGGGAGGGTTGGATCTCCCAGGCTCACCCCAGAGGTTTCCCTCCCTGTGGTGGTCCATCCATCTCTACAGTCACTGGCACCTGGGGGAGGGAGGGTGACTAGGGTTGTTTTGAGAGTTGCCTCTAAATTTATTATTTATTACAAGTTACTGCAAACACAGCCTCTGAGATCAGGAGTGACCATTCCCCCACTGGGATGGTGAGAAGACCCTGTAGTCTCCAGAGGACGTGCCCAGGTACCCCACAGTTCCGGCTGCTTCCTCTCTTTCAGGGGAGATTTCTGGAGCTGCGTCTAACCTTGGTGCACAGCGTTCCTCCTGTTGAGGCCACCAGCTCTGTGCTGGGACCCCACCCCAACCCCCTTGGGGAGGAGTCGGTGTCTAGGGCATCCCTCCAGGAAACCACGTGGCCTGGACAAAGGGCTTTTGTGTGTCCCTCCAGCGGCTCTCTCTGAAGCTTTCAAACCTTCACTGGTCTTGGCCTGGACAGTGAACACCTGCTGCACGGGCCTGATTTTCAGAGTGCCTTTAGCCCAACTGTCTCACCCCAATCCCAGTGGGGGCTGTGCTGAGGGCGTCTGGCCTGGCAGCGTCAGGTAGGAACAGACCCTGCTCCCTGGAAGACAAAGGACAGAGGCTAGGGAAGGGCCAGTTTACTAACAGCCAGGGACCTAGAAGGCTGCTGAGGCCCCCTCAACTAACCCACTGATAGCCCCTGCTTCCACACTCCCCACAACCCCTGGATCCTTCCCACTCTCCCCCTCTCCACCCTTATCTCTCACCTCGGCAACTACAAGCCCCCCACCCCACCCCCCACCTAATGCCCGTGTTCCTTACTTGCTCCCATGAAATTGACTCCCCAAAGAAATCTTTGCAAAACAGAAATGGGATCAGGTAGAGGTAGCCCTACCCAAAACTGTCCAGTACCTTCCCACAGCTCTCAGAATAAATTCCCAGTTCCCATGGCAGCTGACAAGGTCCTTGGCGGGCCCTTGCCCAACCTCTGGATTTCTCCGCAGGTCCTGTCCCCCGGCCTTTCAGCGTATGCACGAGGCTGACACCTCCCACCTCCAGCCTTGTCCTTGACTGCCCCGTATCCTTCAGGCCTCTGCATAAGGGTCACCTTCTCACGGAGGCCACCTGCACTTACCACGCCCTGTTATGGCCCCCTCCCCACCATGGTTTGTAAGTGAACCTTTATTAGTGTAACTCTCCCCCCCGCCCCGCCCACCCCACCCCACCCCCACGTCTTGACCACTGGGACTAGGAGGTCAGGGTTGGGTCTTGTTACCCGCCTGCCCAGCGCCTGGAATAGTGCTTGGAAGAGACACTGCACAAAAATTTGCGGAATGACTGTACGTAGGGAAGCAGAGTTCCCCGCGGCCACTGCTTCTGGGTTTAATTCCTTCCCGCAGGATGATCGGGGCGCCGGGTTCGCGCAGAAGCTCAGAGGCGCGCCGCCTCCGTTGCAGGCACAGCCCCCGCCCCCGCCCCCGGGACCTCCCCCTGGTGCACTCCGCCCCCTGCGCCCAGGCCCCGCCCTACGTTGCCATAGCGCCGCGTAGCCCCTTGGGGGCGTCCCCCCAGTGCAAGGCTCAGTGAGTGGCCACAGGCACGCGGGACCGTCAGAGGGAGCGATGGTGGCGTTGAGGGTCGCAAGACGGACTTGGTCTCGGCCGCAGTCCGAGTCCAGGGCGCGGCCGCGGCGCACCTTCCACACACGCTGCTCTTCTGCTGGAGGAAGCGAGGGCCTCGCCATGGACCTCGCCCGCCGGGCTCGGGCTGCGGAACGTGGCCCAGGGGCGTGGGCAGCCCCCGGGCCCCGGAATCCGGCGGGTCCTTGACCCGAACCTCAGCCTCAGGCTCTGCCTCCTCCCGGATGCGGGCCCCGGCTTCCCGCCCCGCCCCGCCCCGCCCCCGCGCCCGGCTCCGCCTCCGCCTCCCCGCCGGACTCCGGCCCCGGCCCCGGCCCCGGCCCCAGCCCGGCCTCCGCGCCCGAGCCTGCGGCGTGCGCGCCGGCTGCCTGTGGCCGCGCCTGGTGGGCTGCGCGCGCGCGGGTCTGAGGGCGACTCGGAGGCCCGGCTGAGGCCGAGCTGGCCCGGCAGGCACTGCGCGGGCAACATGGCGGCGCCCAGCGAACGGGGGCGCTTCGGGGTCGGCAACCTCTTCTCCTTCCTGCCCGGCGGCGCGCGCTCCGAAGCCATGGAGGACCTGGTGACGGATGCGCGCGGCCGGGGCGCGGGACGGAGAGACTCCGCCGCCGCCTCGGCCCCTTCTCCAACCCTGGCACCGACCCCCGAGCCTCAGGTCTCCGAGGACAGTTCCCGGAGACGGCACTGCCGGGCCTGCGTGGACTTCAAGTCGTGGATGCGGACGCAGCAGAAGGTGCAGATGCCGGGGGTGGGGGTGTGGGGGGCACCACCTCTACTCCGAGGCTCGCGAGCCCTGCCCACCCCTAGCCCCGGCCCGCACACGACTCCCCTCCTCCCCACCGCCCCCGCCGCGTTCGCAGGCTCCCGGGCCGGCCTCCCGACCCCACAGGCCTGTGCCTGATGGACGTGCGCCCCCAGGGTTGGCTGTGCCTGAACCTTGCCCCCAAGGTAGGCCCGGAGCCGCGCAGGACTAACGTTTGGAGCCTGGGCCTCCGGCCGGGGAGGGGAAGAGGGGAGCGTCATAGGCTTCTGGTCCGGGGAGACTGACCCTTCGC
This sequence comes from Myotis nattereri, assembly GCF_964212035.1. Taxonomy (NCBI): domain Eukaryota; kingdom Metazoa; phylum Chordata; class Mammalia; order Chiroptera; family Vespertilionidae; genus Myotis; species Myotis nattereri. The sequence goes on along the minus strand of NC_138079.1, from coordinate 101,679,922 downwards.
CTCCTTCCGCAGCGGGGCAGCAAATTTAGGGAAGATTGTCCTCAGGATCGTGAGGAACTGGGCCGCCACAGCTGGGCCGTCCTACACACCCTGGCCGCCTACTACCCCGACCTGCCCACCCCAGAACAGCAGCAAGACATGGCCCAACTCATACATTTATTTTCCAAATTTTACCCATGTGAGGAGTGTGCAGAAGACATAAGGAAGAGGTAAGTTACTCTGTACAGCCTGCAAGCAGCAGAGCATCCCCCCTGGAGCCTGGGCCCGGGCTCTTGACGGATGTCATAAAGGAGAGCCTCAGAGAAATAGGTGCAGAAATGGCAGAGAGTTGCCAAGAGCAGGGACAAAACAGTGGGGATTGGATCATCAGCCATCTTTCTACTCAAAGGGCAAGTAGCCTGGGGCCGTCTGGCACCCATAGGCCTTTCTGGATGTGGGGGGCAAGGCATTCCTTGCCTTTTGAAGCCTGGACAGTTAAAAACGGTCTCCTGCTGAGCGGAGGCACCAGGGCCCCACGTGCTGAGAAACTGGTCTGGCTGTTAGCTAAGTAAGCCTTTGTGCAGGCCCCACCCTTTCCACACCGCTTGGGGCCAGGGAAGCTGGGTGAGGCTTCCTGATTGTTATGAGGCTGTAAAGTTGCCTGATCTGAGTTAATGTCTTGCCCTGGGCTCTTGTGAGGGTTTATCAAGCTCCCCACCTGAGGTTTTGAGCCGGCCTAGGAGTCCACCAAGCCTGGACACTGTGGGGTCAGCCCTGTTCTGGGAATTCCTGTCTCAGAACATGAGATACACCTGGGTGTGCTTACAGCAGCATCCCATCTCTCTCTGAATTGAGCAGGTGGACCACTGCCCGTCCTCATTCTCCATGTGCTTCCCCCCCACACAGGATATATAGGAACCAGCCAGACACGCGCACACGGGCATCTTTCACCCAGTGGCTGTGCCGCCTGCACAACGAGGTGAACCGAAAGCTAGGCAAGCCGGACTTCGACTGCTCTAAAGTGGATGAGCGCTGGCGTGATGGTTGGAAGGACGGCTCCTGCGACTAGAGGGCGGCCAGCTAGAGCCCATGGGGGCTGCCTGGCTAGGGAGGGGCAGGGCAATCGTTAAAGTGCATCGTAGCACTCTTTAAAGTGGCAGAGCCAGAGCCTGTTGTGTTTCAGTTGGGTGTTCCCCAGCCACGTCCTATGGGGCCCTTTCCTTCTCAGGGTGCTTGCTGATGGCACCCTGATGGCCTCCTCCTCAGCTGAGGTCCTGTGGGGCTGCAGGTGAAGGAGTAGCACAGCCTAGGCTGTCCCCTCCCCCCTCTTTTTAATAAGTTTTTATTGATTTTTAGAGGATAGAGAGATAGAAACATGGAAACATCCATCAGCTGCCTCCTGCACGCCCCCTACTGGGGATTGAGTCTGCAACCAGGATGTGCCCTGGCCAGGAATCAACTGGTGACCTCTTGGTTCATGGTTGATGTTCAACCACTGAGCGACACTGGCCAGGCTAGGCTGTCCCTTTTTTCAGGATGTGGCCTCCTGCCCATCTCACACCCTGGTGCCCACTTCCCCACACAGGAAGGTGATAGGCTTGGCTGGCCTCTTCTGTCCCACAAAATCCTTGAGATCAGGCCATTGTCTCCCCACTGGCTAGAGACAGCCGCAGTGCCTGTAGCCTCAGAGGCTGTGTGCTGTTTGCCCCTCAGGAAAGAGGCCTGAGGCTAAGCTTTCCACCCTGCTCAGTGCCTACAGGGAGGGAAAGTGCAGGCTTGGCTCTCCTCTGAGGTCAGCGACACCAGCTCCTTTTCTGCTCAGCACATGGCCTTCCATAGCAGTACCAGGCTCCTCAGGCTCCTTGGGGTCAGCTTCCTTGGAACTCGAGACAGAAATAAAATGCTGAAGAAGTGACTTGAGAACCTGCCTTCAGTGTGTTTGCTGGGACTTTCAGTGATGGACGGGGCCTGCCCGCACTCCTCTGGTCAGCTGCTTCCTCCTGTCCAGACTCTGGCCCCTTAGAGAGGTCCCAAGACAAGAGTGGGCCAGGATATCCCAGGAACAGCAAGGAGGCGGAATTCCTGGAGCTGAGGGAGGGTTGAAGGTGAAGGGGAGTCAGCGTGAAGTCTTCAAGGCCCCAGCAAGAACATGGTTTTAAGTCCCAGCGTCTGTGACAGGAAGGTCTTGGAGGATTTGGAGCTGAGGAATGGTGAGATGTGACTTTGGAAAGTTTCCTCTGAGCTGGGGTGAGGCAGGCACCCATGTGGCAGCTGAGGGGGAAGCTGGCCGCAGGGTGGATGGGAGAGGATGCCGGATATATTCTGAAGGTACAGAAGAGGAAGAGCCAAAGGCGACCGGGGTTCTGGCCCAAGAAGCTGGGAGGATGGAGTTGCTCTTTGTATCAGTGAGATGAAGAAGGCTGTGAGGGGAGCAGGCTTGGGGGTGACCTGGACCCAGCTTTTGAACCTTTCTGATCTGCTCAGCCGTACCTGCTCCCAAGCCTTGGCTCCCAGCAAGAATGTCCCAGCAATAGTGTGTCCCACCTGTAGTCATAAAGCTCTGGTCTCCTCTGTCCCCCATGTTTCAGCCTCTCCCTTGGCAAAGGGCCAGCCTTTGCCACGGCCTCCACCACCTTCACCTGACCTGTTCTCCCAGGGGTGCTGGCTTCCACAACGTGCTGCCCAGGTGACACAAAGAAATAGGTGGGGACTTGTCAGCAGATAAGTTCTCTTCCTCCCCTTGATGGACTGTCCCCAGCACATCCCTGGCCTATCCTGAGTAGCCTGTGAGCCACTGTGGTCGGTTCAAGAACATACTGCCTATATCTGCTCTCTCCTTGCTTCATTTCCCTTATCCCCTAACTCGCTTCCCTGAAGTTTCACCCCCTAATAAAACTCTTAAACTTTGCCACAGACTTTTCCAGGGCAACCAGGTGAAGACAAGTGGGGCTCTAGTCCAAGAGAAGGTTCTGGCTGGAGCTGTCAGCACAGTCCAATAGCATAGAGGAGAAGAGCCATGATCATGTCTGGGGCCTCTTAGGATCACAGGTTAGACAAGAGGAGGAAACCTGAAAGGGTGACAAGGAAGGGCCTGTAAAGAGGAACAGGAGGAGAAGGTGACATTCATTAGAAGAATTGTTAGGAGGGTGGGGACCTCAGTGTCTGAATTGCCCCTGGAAAGGGAGCAGTGACATGGAGATAGCTGGAGGGGCATTGGGGTCAAGAGTTGATGTTTTTTAATATAGAAGAAAGTGCAGCATGTTTGGGTGTTGATGCAAATGATTAAGGGGCAAATGGATGATGTAAGAGACCAAGATGGGGAACAGTTGCTGACAGGTGAGAAGTAGTAGGATGCCGCGAGCCGGTCCATGCTTGCTGTTTCAAGGGACCTGGCATGTATGGCATACTGTTCTTAATATGTTTGCTCACCTTCTTGGCACTATGTGTTTTAACCAAGGTCACCTCTCTGAGAAAGGTGGTTTCCCCAGGTAGGGATTTTCCCCTCAAGTTAGGGAGGGAATAAAACCCCTTAACTAAGTGCCAGGCGGGTAATTAATCACTTTAACTACGAACAATCATGCTTAAGCTACATAATCTTTACTCCCTGGAATGGAGATAAGAAACGCCCTAACCTTTGGAATAGAGATTGATAGGATTGGAATCAACTGGTATAAATACAGATGTAACAAGACAACAGGACACAGAACCTAGACACAGAACCTACACAGAACCTAGAGGCAGAACTTCGCTGGAGAGAACATGGCAAAAGATCCTGGACAGAAACTGGCCACAGAACCTAGAGACAGAACCTAGCGAGAGAACCTGGCTACAGAACCTGACTAGAACCTGGTGACTGTCCTGGCTGGAGAACCTAGCGAGGGAACATGGCTACAGAACCTGGCTAGAGAACCTGGAGAACCTAGCAAGAGAACATGGACACAGAACCTGGCTGGAGATCCTGACCAGAACTTGGCTAGAGATCCTGGCTAGGCTGCTGATCAACTGAACGCTGTTTCCATGTCATTCCTTCTTCGCCGACCCCATCCACACCTTTGGGGACCCCTGGACCCGCTGGGGCTGGACCCCAGCAGTAGGACAGGATGCAGTTTCATGCACTTGACAGAAGATGGGTGGGCTACACCTCTGGCCACACCTGCCCTGGGATAGGTTTCCCAGGAGGCTGGGCCAGGCACCACCCTCTGTCCACACAGATGCTATGACAGAGACCTGGATTTGAGTCCCAGTTCTTCACTTTCTATGATCCAGAACTCAATCAGTCTTCCTATTTACTACCTGAGAAGTGGGGGTGATGATAGTTTCTACCCCCACAGGTCATTGTGAAGTCCTTAGCACTGTAAATGCTCAACAAACGCAAACTTGTCTTATCGTTGCCTAGATCAGCGGTCGCCAACCTTTTGGACCTCAGGGACCACCAGTGGCCCTCGGATAGAAACATGGGAGTCATCCAGGCTCCTGCTGGGCTGGGCTGGGCTGGAAGGAACCTGAAGGAAGGGACACCAACTGGGGGCCCGGGGATCTATGGAAAAGACCCAGCGGTAGTACGGGGCTGGGAAGTCCCCCTTCAGCCAAACTCCCATCTCTGATGTTTCTCCCTGCTCCTTGGCCCCAAACTAAATATGTCAGTCACAAGTCAATCCAGGAAACCCAGGTGTGTGGAAGGCTCAGAACCACCTTGGAATGACACCTGGCCACCCACAGGGAAGGAAGAGATGCCCCAGCTCCCACTTATTTTTTTAAGTAAACAATTGGTGGGGTTTTCTATGTTTTTAAATATGTTTTATTGATTTTTTACAGAGAGGAAGGGAGAGGGAAAGGGATAGAGAGTTAGAAACATCGATGAGAGAGAAGCATCAATTCAGCTGCCTCCTGCACATGCCCTCTGGGGATGTGCCCACAACCAGTGTGCATGCCCTTGATTGGAATCGAACCCGGGACCTTTCAGTCCACAGGCCGACGCCCTATCCACTGAGCCAAACCAGTCAGGGTGTGGGGTTTTTTTTTAAAAATACATTTTATTGATTTTTTACAGAGAGGAAGGGAGAGGGATAGAAACATCGATCAGCTGCCTCCTGCACACCCCCTACTGGGGATGTGCCCACAACCAAGGTACATTCCCTTGACCAGAATCGAACCTGAACCTAGGACCCTGCAGTCCGCAGGCTGACGCTCTATCCACTGAGCCAAACCTGTCAGGGCCCCAACTCCCACTTATACTGGCCTGTGGGCTTTGCCCACCTGGACAAGTGCCCCTGGAAGCAGAGACCATCCTCTCTCCATGTCAGGTGGCTAGGACCCTCTGAAGGAGAAGCTAGGGTGAAGTGTGTGTGGGGGGAGGGGGGCAACTCATGGGGGGAAAGGCCCCAGTGACCGATCTTTGGTTTGCAGGGGTCCAAGGCCAGGGAGCCCTGGTCCTATTTCCTGAGGGGGAGACACTAGAGCAGCAGTGGGCAAACTACTGCCCGCGGGCCGGATCCGGCCCGTTTGAAATGAATAAAACTAAAAAAAAAAAAGACCGTACCCTTTTATGTAATGATGTTTACTTTGAATTTATATTAGTTCACACAAACACTCCATCCATGCTTTTGTTCCGGCCTCGGGTCCAGTTTAAGAACCCATTGTGGCCCTCGAGTCAAAAAGTTTGCCCACCCCTGGACTAGACGCAGTGGTTCTCAACCTTCTGGCCCTTTAAATACTGTTCCTCATGTTGTGACCCAACCATAAAATTATTTTCGTTGCTACTTCATAACTGTAATGTTGCCACTGTTATGAATCGTCATGTAAATATCTGATATGCAGGATGGTCTTAGGCGACCCCTGTGAAAGGGTCGTTCGACCGCCAAAGGGGTCGCGACCCACAGGTTTGAGAACCGCTGCTCTAGGGCCATCTGGCCTCAGTTACACATTCATGAAAGGGCCCTGCTCAGAGGAGAGGCACGGGGTCAGGTGCCCTCTGTCCATCTGCCCGGATACAGCAAAGGCGGAGCCCGGTGCCCGCCTGCACTGCTGACTCCTTGTGAGGGGCGGTGAGGGCCCAGCTCCTTAGCCCTGCCCCCTGATCGTGATCTGGCGAGTCCATCTTGGACCCGGGTCATGCAGCTGAGGGCTGGGGGTGGAAGGGGAGCGGACGGGAGGGACCAGAGGGCTCCAGCCTGGTGCGTGGACCAGTGAGGGGGTGCGGGCTCGCCCCGCCCCGCGCGTCCCCGCCGCGGCCAGTGCGCGCTCCCGGGAGGCAGCGGAGGCAGCGGCAGCTCCAGCAGCGTCCGCAGCAGCCCCGGGCTATCTTGGGCAGGGCCGGCCGCCGGACAGACTGACAGAGGGCGCCAGGGGTGCGCGGCCCGCTGGGGCCAGCCATGGAAGGAGCTTCGTTTGGCGCGGGCCTTGCGGGGGCCGCCGTAGACCCCGTGAGCTTCGCGAAGCGGCCCCAGACCCTGCTGCGGGTCGTGTCCTGGGTGAGTGGCCACTGTCCCGGTACCTGATCCCACCCCGCCCCTCGCCCTCACCCTCTTCCTCGCCGTCCCCTCCCTCGCGGGCCGCAGGTTGGGGTGACATCACCGTGCTGGGCGCGCCCACCTGGAGCGGGGGAGGGGCTGCCGGCGACAGCCTGGGACCTTGAGAGGTCACTTCCCGCCGTCCCCCACCCCCAATTCCTCCTTAGGTCGAACGGTCCCCTTCTTAAGCCCTCGCTCCGTTTTTCCTGTTCTCATGACCTAGAAGCAGGCACAGGGGTGGGGACGGGATTCACGGAGGGGCTCCGGGAGCTGAATCTGGCACAGCCCCCTTCCCCCCCTTCTCCTGCACACACACCCTCCAGGCTTCTTAAAGGGAGCCGGCCCTTCCCAGGCCCCCCAGTTGCAACTGTGAGGGGGTGGGGAGGGGTTGATCAGGGATCCTCTGGGTGGGGCAGCCAGATGGGGCTCTACTTTGGGATGGTTGACTGGTGGTGGTGTGGGAGGGGCAGATTTTAGGGGCAGTCTAGCTTATTGGGGCGTCCCTAGGCTTGGTGGCCTGCTCCTCCTTAATACTTCTCCAGATAGGAGAGATGGGAGGTGAGGTGCCGAGTTCTGGGTTTTGTCCAGCCAGTAACGGCTGGTAGCTACACCTACTCGATGGTCTTGAGCAGGGCGGTGCCCAGTGTAGGGCAGGGGGAGTGACTCCCGCCAGACCAGGCTACAGGAACCCTACCTTCAGGTCCCAGCTCTGGTTCCACTTGTGTACCACTCTGGGGGGTGAGTCCAAATCCTGCACCTCCGTTTCCCTCTTGACTCTATCTCCAGGAACTAGGGTGGGAAAGGAGAGAAATGAAGTTGAAACTGGAGATCTTTTTTTAGAAACAGGCTTGCCCAGAGCTAAAAGAGCAGCATCTGGCTTAAAAGGATCATGGTCTAGAATTTAAAAATAAAATAAAATGAAATGACTGTGTTCCACCTCCTACCTGCCTTCCAGCCCTCGTGGGGACAGAGCGCTGACGTTGAACTGAACCCCAGAGGTCAGTCCTCACGCCTTTTGCGCCCAAACACTTATAGTCAGTTGGGGTCATCATCACTTGAGTGCCCACCAAGTGTAGAATGCTGGGTGGACATTCTTTCTCCGTCCCCAACACCCCACTAGCTGGGCCTGTCCATCACGTATGATATGCTAACGGACAGGGCCACACGGCTTCTCCATGCCGAGGGCGGGCAGTTCCGTTCTTTGGAGTGTCCCTCTGCTGTGCCCCCTGCACCCTGCACCCTGGCCCCTCTCTCCTGGCCCCACACCTGCCTCCCCCAGCACCACCGGCTGGAGCCTGGACTCCCACTCCGGAGGCTCCTGCTCCCACCTCTGGCGTGGCCCCCACGCGGTGCACAAGACCCAGCTGGAAGGAATGTCAGCCCCTGCTCTTACCAGCAATGCGACCTCAGACAAATCACTTCACCTGTTGGAGCCCCAATTTCCTCGTCCGTAAAGGGAGTGAGAACAACGAAGGGCACCTTCGTGGTTTTCTGGGAGGATTCTATGAGCGAACACACAGGAAGCAGCCGTTTTAGGCACCGTGTCTGGGCATAGGGATGCTCTCTACACGGTCCACGTGGTCCACGATGACTCAATGCCCGAGGGAGGTCTGAAGGGAAGGGTGCTGCAGACCCTCGCCCAGAGACGCACCGGGTGCCGCCAGGGAGCGCAGGGACAGACCCAGGGCGTGGCCGCGCGGGTGGGCCGCCCCCGGGCCTGAGCACCCCCCGCGCCCGCAGGTGTTCGCCATCGCCGTCTTCGGGCCCATCGTCAACGAGGGCTACGTGAACTCCGACGACGGCCCGGAGCTGCGCTGCGTCTTCAACGGGAACGCAGGCGCCTGTCGCTTCGGCGTCACGCTCGGCCTCGGCGCCTTCCTCGCCTGCGCCGCCTTCCTGCTGCTCGACCTGCGCTTCCAGCAGATCAGCAGCGTCCGCGACCGGCGCCGCGCGGTGCTGCTGGACCTGGGCTTCTCAGGTGGGCGGGGCCGCGCCGGGGGCGGCTCGCGCGGGCTTCGGGGGCGGGGCGGGGCGGGGCGGGGCGGGGCGGTGCGGGGGCGGATGGGAAAGGAGCGGTTCAGGGGGGCTTCCGTGCGCCCTGACGCCCGCCCGCTCCCAGAGTGGTTCGATGGAGTCCCCCGGGGCGCTCCCCTAACCCGCCCGCCCCGCACCGCAGGGGTCTGGTCCTTCTTGTGGTTCGTGGGCTTCTGCTTCCTCACCAACCAGTGGCAGCGCACGGCGCCCGGGCCGGCCACCACGCAGGCGGGAGACGCAGCGCGGGCCGCCATCGCCTTCAGCTTCTTCTCCATCCTCAGTTGGGTGAGTGCGGCCTGCGGGCGGTGAGGGCCGGGGCCAGGCCGGTGTCCGCTCTAGCTGACTTCGGGCTCCTCTTCAGGTGGCGCTCACCCTGAAGGCCCTGCACCGGTTCCGCCTGGGCACCGACATGTCGATCTTTGCCACCGAACAGCTGGGCACCGGGGCGGGCCAGGACTACCCTGGCTACCCAGTGGGCAGCGGTGTGGAGGGCACCGAGACCTACCAGAGCCCGCCCTTCACCGAGACCCTGGACACCAGCCCCAAAGGGTACCAGGTGCCTGCCTACTAGTGGCTGGCAAGCCCAGACCAGGGCTGGAAGGCTGCCCCACCGATGCCAGGCCCGAGGCCTCCTGGGACCTCCCTCAGGTCCTCCTGGCCCAACTCCAGGGCTGGAGGGGTGGCCACTGTGGGCCGTCTGGGGCCAAGAGAGGGTAGCCCCCAGGGTGCCTGGGCTGTACCCCCGAGTTCCTCCAGTACCTTTCATCTCCAGCCTCCAGTGGATCAGCCTGGGCAGGGGGCCCTTCCCCTCATGAGGCAGCCAGCCCGGGGCTCACCTGTCCACTCTGGCATCAGGGATCCAGCTGCCCTCCATTGCCAGGCGCAGAGTCTGCCCCAGACTGGGGGCAGGAATACTGCCCCCACCCCCATGCCATGACCCAGGGAGCATGGCCACTGCTCCCCGCCCCATGTCCCGTGGGTAGTGACAGTCCTTGTTCCTGTCCTGTTGGTTCACCCTGTGGGGCCGTGTGCTCTGTCTGGAGCCTCCTTCCATTTCCTGTCACCTGCTCGCTAGAGTAACCTGGCCCTCTCCATGTTGTGATTGTGGTCAAGTTTTCAAGTTTCAACTGATAGTTTCCCACAGGCAGCCCCTTTCTGTGGTTCCTGCTGCTCAACCCAGCTCCTCCATGCGTTGGCCCAGGCCTCTTCCTGGGTGTGGGTGATTCTGGCCAGGGAAGGCACAAGATGGCTATAGGCCGGGCACCAACCCTCTCCCAGCCCTTCAGTAAGGGCAGCTAGGGACACCTGCGTGCCTGGCAAGACAAGCCTCTTTCGAGGACAGAGGCTCCATGGTGCCCTGGAGACAGCCATCCCATGCAAACCCCTTTACCTTGGCTTCCTGAACCAGTCCTTCAACTCCCTACCCTGCACCCCATTTTAAGGCCCAGTTTAAGGTTGAGGACCCTCTGCATAGCTGACTACTCATGCATTGCTCGAAGCTGGCTTTTCAGATTAAACCAGATGTGGTTGCCACATTTCATTCTTACAGACAGATGCCTCTGGAGTTGCAGTTGAATGACAACCCTGTACATTGTAGCATAGATCAATTATGTGTGGATATTTAAGTGAACATGTTTACAATTTTTTGTATATATGGATCTCTCCCTCCCTCCTCTGAAAGAACAATCCGTGATTGTGTATTTTCAGTGTCCCATGTTCCAACTGCAACTTCTTTACAATAAAAAATAAATGAGTTTACTGTGCCATAGACACTCTTGGACTTAATCCTATCCCTGCCCCTCCTGGTAGCAAAGGCTGGGCTCTGAAGGGCACCAGGGCCCAGAATCTAGGAAGGAGCAGGGTGGTGGAGGCCAGGCTGACCTGCATATTCTGGGGGTTCCAGGTCCATCAGCCGTTCACCACACATCACACTGGTCTAGAACTGGATTTCAGAGCAGGCTCTCTGAAATGCCGGGGGGGATCCCCATCTCTCTTATTTCTTTTACTAGAGGCCCAGTGCACAAAATTTGTGCCCTCGGGAGGGGGGGGTCCCTTAGCCCGGCCTGCACCCTCTCACAGTCCGGGAGCACTCGGGGGATGTCTGACTGATGGTTTAGGCCTGCTTCCACTGTGGGACATCTTTAGCATGGAGGCTGGAGAGTCTTCCACCACTGCTGCTGTGCTTGCCAGCCATGAACCTGGCTTCTGGCAGAGCGGTTCTCCCCCTGTGGGAGCGCACTGACCACCAGGGGGCAGCTCCTGTGTTGAGCATCTGCCCCCTGGTGGTCAGTGAGCATCATAGCAACTGGTCTAACAGTCGGACAGTTAGCATATTAGGCTTTTATTATATAGGATGATGATACTAGCAGGAGTACTAAATATTTCTTGTGGGAGTATATCTTTAGAATATCTTTCATCAGTGGATGGATGTCAACTTTGAGTCTTTATATTATTCCTATGTTTTATGTTTTTACTAGAGGCCTGGCACATGAAATTCGTGCATGGGTATGGTCCCTAGGCATGACCTGAGATCAGGGCCATCTTTCCTGGCTGCTGGCAGCCGGCCCCGCCCGCCACTACCACCCACCCCTGGCTCCCCATTCACCATCGGGCAATCAGAGCCTGCTGGGCGGGGTTGGGGGAAGGAACCAATGGTTGGTTGGCAGGCCCTGATTAGGCAATTGGGGTCTGCAGGCTGGAGGCAGCTCCTGTGTTGAGCATCGGCCCCCTGGTGGTCAGTGTGCATCATAGTGACCAGTCATTTCGCTGTTTGGTCTATGTGCATATTACCCTTTTATTATATAGGGTTGTTTTTAGAGAGAGTGATAGAGATAGAAACATGGATGAGAAAAACATCTATTGGCTGCCTCCTGCACACCCCCTACTGAGGACCAAGCCCAAAACCCAGGCATGTGTCCTGACCTGGAATCAAACTGGGGACCTCTTGGTGCATGGGTCAATGCTCGACCATTGGGTCACACTGGCCAGGCCCCAAGTTCTTTTTTTTAAATATATTTTTTTATTGATTTCAGAGAGGGAGAGGGAGAGATAGAACATCAATGATGAGAGAGAATCATTGACCGATTGCCTTCTGCACACCCCCTTACTGGGGATTGAACCCGCAACCCAGGCATGTGCCCTTGACCGGAATCAAACCCAGGACCCTTCAGTCCACAGGCCGATGCACTATCCACTGAGCCAAACGAGCTAGGGCTGAAGTTCTTGAAAGATAGTTTTACTGGGTATAAAAATGTCATTTTCCTTAGAACTTTAAAAGTATTTCTCTAGTATTTTTTTGGATCTTATGCTGCTGAGAGCAGTGATAATAGTACAATTTGCATTCCTTTGTAGGTTATGTGTTATTTTAGTAAATTTTTTTACACTGGGGGGTAGGGGAGGCCAGGGGACTGTCAAGGGCGGGGGGACTAAGATTTTTAATTAGTAACCTCCTGGTTAAGTGAAGCAGTTAAGATCCATCTGGAGCTGGAATGCTGGCTTTGCCACATTCAAGCTTGGTCTTCTTAGGCGAGTCTCTTAATTTGTCTGTGCCTGGGGTTCTCCTCTGTGAAAGGATAATAGTTCCTATCATATAGGGTGGGGTGACAACATGTGTAAATACATGTTAATACTTGTAAAGAGCCCAAAGCAGTGCTTTTCACATAGCCAGAATTAAAGTGTCACTTAGTATTCTTATATGTTTTGCTTAAGAATAGGTATTTTTGCCCTAGCTGGTTTGGCTCAGTGGATAGAGCATTGGCCTGCAGACTGAAGGGTTCTGGGTTCAATTCCAGTCAAGGGCACATGCCCAGATTGCAGGCTCCATCCCCAGTAGGGGGCATGCAGGAGGCAGCCAGTCAATGATTATCTCTCATCGTTGATGTTTCTATCTATCTCTCATCTCTCTTCCTCTCTGAAATTAATAAAAAAATATTTTTAAAAAAGAATAGGTATTTTCAATATTGTTAACATGATATCCAGTTTCCACATTGCTCTTCTGTGGGGTTGGTTGTACTCAGGTCTGCAACGAGGACACTAGGAGACGCTTGTGTGTGGTGGGAAGTGGTGGCCTCTGGTGCATGGCCCTCACCTAGAAACACTGCTCCAGTCCCAGCCCTGGGCGGCCAAGCAGTACCATCCAAGTCCTCAGCTTCAGGCCGCAGTGGGAACGCAGCCACGGGGCTCTGGCCTGGCTTCTCGCAGGCCACTGACTTGGGCCTTCATACTGTTGGTGCCCCTTCTGCTTTTAGAAAGGCATCTCCATTTTTTCTCACTTAAAGACATTTCCTTTGCCTTATTGGAATGTGTTTATAACTTTTCCCTTTCTATATGTGTTTGGGACAGAAAAGGGAGATTTCAGTACGTCTGGTCCCCATCCAAAATATCACAGATTACTTTCTCACAGTATTTCAGTTGTGCCCCTCCCCCATTTCTAAATTGTTCTTGAAGTTCACCTTTAATAGCTCTTTCACCCTGTGTTTTTTTCCCACCCATCTTTGCATGTAAACCCAGTGTCTGTATGCCTCTCACATTCTGGAAGTACAGGTTTACTGGGTGCAAAGTGCAGTTATCAAGCATGTCATGGCTGTGTCTATTCCTGGAAGGTTTGGGCAGTGCTCGGCCTCCAGAACTGCGGCCTCTTGGTTGGCTTCTGGTTCCTGTAAGGAAAGCGCAGCTGCCCAGCTCTCCTCACAGACCTTCTTCGACTGGCTGACCACCTGAGCTGTCACATGTAGACCCAGAGTTCCCCTCTCTACTGAGTCACCTCAGAAGGCAGAGAAGCTCAGAATGCCAGCTATGTGCATTATTGCAAAATAAATTTATTTAAAGATAAACTGTTTTATAAAAGGTCAGAAGCAATTTGAGATCCCAGATTTAGCTTCTTGTAGAAAGATTTAACTTCAAGTAGCACAATTTTGTGTCTGCTTTTAATCCTGAACACTCTTGAATCATGAAACAGCCAACTGTTTACACAACACACTCAATGTTTTACTCCTGCACCAGTGGACCCACAGCTTCAGGATTGGGGGCCAAAGTGCTGCAGCCCTCAGGCTCAGGAGGTCCCAGATTGGGCCACTGTGGCCACTGCCTCTGACAACATGGACAAGTCCCGGCATCCTGGCCCTTTCTCTCCCTGGCACCTTCCAAAATCATGAGATATAAACCAAGTCTGGCCCACCACTGAGGCAGGGGTATCTGCCCAGTTCCCAGCAGGAAACCTGCCTAACTGTGCGGATATGAAGTGGGCTGTCCTTGTGACCCCTGGTGGGCTGGCCAACCAAAGGGCCTGAGCAGGTGGCCTCAACAGGGCCTTACCTGGCTGCCTGTCAGCCCAGGAGGAAGAGCAGGGACAAAGGAGGCTCATGGTTGTGGCCACTCCTGCCCACATAGCGGGAGCTATGTGAGGGTCCTGGCAACAGCTTGCAGGGAGGGGAAGTCGTCATCCCGGGCAGTGTGCAGAGCCTGGTGGCTGCGTAAGTCACCATTTGCAAGTACCTGCTGGCAGGTGGGGCACACACAGCAGTCCAGGTCTGCCTGCTGGGTGCTGGCTTGCCATGCATTCTTCTTATTCTTCTTGGCCTTGGTGCCAGGCAGTCTCTCCTGGCCTCGAAAGTCCGTGTGTGCAGACAGCAGCTCCTGCTGCTTGGCTGTGTCGGGCAGGAGCACCAGCAGCTCATTGAAGATCTTCTGAAAGTTCTCCCCAAGCAGGTCCCGACAGCTCTTATAATACTGGGCTGCGGAGATCACGCCCTGCCACCGAGAGCCAGACCCAGTCACCCCTGGCCCAGGCCCAGGCCCAGGCCCCAGGTGGCAGGCTGTACTCCCACCCCCGCTGCCTCCCTCCCCCAGCCTGACCTGTCTAAATTCTCCTGAGTGACTTTTGAATTCGCTGAAGCGAGCTTCATCACTCTGCAGAAAGTCCTTGATGGACTGGATGAGCTGCAGGTTCCTCTCCCGGAAGTTCTCGGGGACAAGGTAAGCTCGGGGTGCTGGTGTCAGCCTGGGTCTGGAGGTCAGGAAATAGAGGCTTCAGTCTTTGGGGTGGCTGAAAGTGAGGGCACTCTCCTTTGGCTCCTAAGGGCAGGTCAGGCAGCCTGCCACACTTACGCTTTTGTGGTGGTGGTAGTGCTGGGGACACAGGATGGGTTGGGGCTGGGCAGGCCGGAGAAGCCAGGGGGTGGCTTGCTGACTTGAGGCGCTAGACCTGGTGGAGGTGGGGGTGGAGTGCCCTTCAGGAGCACCACAGTGCTGAAGCCTGCAGGGTAGCACGCCAAGACCCAGGGAATGACCCTCAGTGGCCAGGAACTGCCAGGCCTTGTTCCTCGCATCCCACAGGCTGCCCAGCTCACCCAGGTCAGGCTCCCATCCACAGACCACACCTCCCCTGAAGAGCAGGCTCAGAGCCTGATGATGCCCAGAGCCAGCACACATGGTGCGCTGCCTTGTAGCAAATGCTGGCCTAAGTTAACTCATTTGCCCCCGTCTTCAGAGGGTGCCAGGATTGCTCAATTTTACATGGAGAAAAGGGACACAGAGGTTAAATGGCGGACCAATGTCACGCTCATCACAGATGAAGCACCTGCATCCCGAGTGACACTGTGCTTCCGAGACAGCTGGAAACCACCGCACAGGCTGACCTCTCCCCACCTGTGTCTACCTGTACCATGTAACCTCGGGCTTGGGGGGGCAGGGGCAGTCAGCAGGGGGCTCCAGTCTGACTCTACTACCCCAACCCCTTCCCAGACGTTCAGAAGCAGGCCTGAGCCAGGTGCACCTACCTGGGGGAGGGGGCATCCTAGGCAGGCAGGGACCGCCAAGCGCTGGAAAGTCCTCCTGGGGCGTGGGGCAGGGGAGGGGCCCCAGGGGCCGTGGGAGCCCCGGGGGTTCCTTGGGGACACTCCAAGCGGGGGCTGGCCCCTCTGTGTGTCCATTGACGATGACAGCGACTGGCCCCTCAGCTCTGCCCTTAGGGGCAGGGGGGGCTTGCTCAGCCCCAGGGGGCCCATCTTTTTCAGGGGGCAGTGACAGGGGTGATGTGGCACCCAGCTTCTCGGAGCCCACCTTCTTCTTCTTGCCGACTTTGGTGAAGGTCTGGGTGGAGGCCAGTGCTAGCAGGGAGGAGACGGCAACCGTGGTGGGCACACTCCGCAGCTCCTGGGTGGTGAGGCCAGTGCGGCTATCCTCCTCTTCCTCCTCCTCTGGGGGGGGCGGCCCACCCTTTTTGTTGCCCTTACCCCCTTTCCCAGCCTTCCTGGGGGGTTGACTGCCCCCACCAGCAGCCTGGACCCCTGGGGTGGGTTGCACCACCTTCTTGCTGCCACTGCTATTCCAGGCAGAGATGAGGCTGGTGGGGGCTGTGCTGGGTTTGGAGGTGGAGGACACCAGGGCAGGGAAGTCGTCCTCCTGGAAGGTGCTCCTGCCCCTGGTAGGAACAGGGTACACCAGTGCCAGCCCCACAGGGCCCGGGGCTGTTGCCGTGGAGCAGGAGGAAGAAGTAGAGGTGCAGAGACTGGGGAAATCTTCATCCTTGAGCTTCGAAGTGGAGGGCGGAAGGGTGCTGAACCCAGGGAGGAGAGAGGGGTCAGCGGCCTGCCAGGACCTGGACTGCCTCGTACACACCCTCCATGAGATCCACACTTTTGCCCAGTTCACGTGCATGTGTACCTCAGATGTGTAGCCCCTGCTGCTGAGGTGTTGGCTGGGAAGGCCTCTTGGCTTACGGGACCATTTGTTGAGGCTTCCTTGGGGCCTACAAGACACAAAAGGACTCTATGTCAGGGCTGACCAATATTGAGGGGGCAGGAGCAGGCCCTCTGGGGTGACCAAGGAGCTTCCCAGGTGGCTCCCAGGCACAGGCAGAGCTGCCTGCAGGCAGGGCCAGCTCACCTGGGCCTTCACCCTGAGTCCGTAGCAGGCGCCGGGGGCCTCGGGGCTCCTCAGCTCCCCACATCCCTGCCTCCTCCTTCTTGAGCCTGCTGCCTTCGTCGCGGTCCTCACTCTTGTGTGTCTCCTGCTGCTGCTGCGTGGCCACCGAGGCCCGAATGGCAGCTGCCACTTCTCGGTCCTCTTCTTCCCTGAGATGGGGAGGCCTTCAGACGGGGCAAGGCCCTGGACTACAGCGATGTCAGGGCAAGGGGCTGGGGGGGGCCTTGTCCTTAGGAAGCCTGGTCACCAGGAGGTGTGCCAGGATGTAGGCCTAAGGCCAGCAGGTGGGTGCAGGTCCACCCTCCCTTGCCACAAGAGGGAGCTGTGGAGCAGCAGTTTTTCCCTCAGCCTTAGGCTGTGGCTACAGGCAGCACCTGGGCTCAGTGCTCTGGGATAGCATTTGGGGTCCCCAGATGGATCCTGCAAGGCATCCAGGGCAGTCCCCCAGCCTGAGCATGTGCCTGCGGCACTGGTGTTTCACAGCACAGCTGCAGTGAACCTCCAAGTGACACAGGCACCTCACACCCACCCAACCTGCAGGTCCTAGTGTCTGGCTGGAACGAGAGGGAAGAAGAGAAAACATCTGCTCGCTGAAGACAATGAGCAGATCCTATTACCATGTCCAGGACACCAGAGGCCAGAAGACCAGAGTCCTCTGACTCTCATGCCTGTTCCAGCCCAGCTGTGGGCCACTGCCATCGCAGCAGTAGTGCCAGAAGAATGTCAGCAGCATGCAAATCCTCCCACCTCTTGTACCTCCAGCTTCCTCGGCGGCTCTGCTGGGCTCCACGGCCACTGGCCCGGCCTGCTCGGCCCTGGCGGTTGTACCTGTCCACCTCCTCATAGTCCTCGCCACTGACGGTCCCTATGGCCAGCACATAGCTTGTCATGGGCCCAGGCCAGGCTGATGCTAGTGCTCTGGCTTGTATAGCAGAGGCTTTCCTGCCCCCACAGCATGTGAGCTCAAGGGACAAGCTCAGACACCTCAAGGGTTCCACACCAGCCTCAGGCTTCTATGGCCTGGGTACCACGTCAGAGCAAGAAGTGGGCTTGCAGAAGGGTCCGGGCCTGCCAGCTGCACAGCCTCGGGACAGGACCCACACACAGCAGGTGCTCAACAATCTTCCAACCCGGGGAGCGTCCCAGGGACCCCAGAATAGCAGACCCAAGATACTAGGGGAAATCTCCAGGAAAAAGCTCCCTGTAGTCATAGCGTGCTCAGAGAAGCAGGCTCAACCGGTATCCCTTGTCCCCACTGACACATGAAAGCCTGAAGCAGGACTGGGTCTGAAGCCTCCAGAGCAGGAAAATGCGAACCCTGCCTTGGGAGCCCTGCTTGGCAGAGGGGAGGCCCTGCTCACCTTCGTTCCGGCGGGAGTGTCGTGGCGTGTAGCTGAACTGCAGGTCGATCTGGCGGTTCTGGCGGGCTTCAGCGCGGCTCCGGCTGTGGCAGGCTGTCTTGTGGGCCTTGAGGTCGATCTCGGTGCGGAACGCATGGGTGAACTGCTCGGTACTGCAGCGGCCCTCCTCACACAGGAAGTGCTTCTCCCGGAAGTGCTCACGCAGATAAGCATAGTCGCTGACAGAGTGTCAGCAGGAGCCCTGTCAGCCCCACCACCCAACCAGTGGCCTCTGCCCAGGTTGCTCCAGGTGTCCTAGGGACCACCCCATGCTGTCCCACTCCCACCTGTAGTAGTCTTGGGCTCCATCCGAGTCACAGAAGTGGCAGAAGTAGTGGTCTCGACGCAGGTGCTTTAGCAGCTCATCGTTGTCTAGGTAGCGCTCATCGCAGAACTTACAGAGCGGGTGCCCACGGTGTGATGTGTCATCGGGGTCTCCCTGCATGCGGTGCCGCGCCAGGTCCTTGCGCGAGTACCACTTGCGCTCATAGGTAAAGATCTGCAAGGAATGGGGCTAGGTACAGGGTGCAGGCTCCCAGGCCCCCCAGCTCTTCCCAGAGCCCAACTATGGAGAGGTGCCGGCTCTGCCCCAGTTACCAGGAGCCTGGTGGGCCTACATAATCATTGGGAGCCCTTCCCTGCCTGGGCTGTGTGCAGCCTGAGCTCACACAGGAAGTGCTCTGTGAGGCAAGAGAACTGGAAGGATGCTGGGGACTCCAGAGTCCCACCTGTCCAGAGTCAGAGACAGCAGCCAGCCTCTCACAGCTGCTGGCTAAGCCCTGCCATACCACCCCCACAGAGCCTGGCCACCGTCCTCCTCTGCCTGGGGCCCTCCCTGTGCCCCTGAGAGCCCCAGATGGGGGCTGTGAGGGCGGGGCGCACCTTGAGGTGTTTGAGGCACAGCTTGCAGCAGAAGAGTTCATGCTGCTTCCTCATGTGCTGCTCCAGGTCCCCGAAGAGGCCGAAAGGTGGCAGCTCGGGGCACCTTGGGCACTCATGCTGCAGCAGCTGCCTAGGAGACACCAAGAGCCCCCGCCCCCCACAGACTCTCAGTGCTGCCACCTGGAGCACGCACTGCCACCTCCTCACGGCCCCTCGCTCCATGCCTCTGCAGATGCTCTGGAGCAGGAGCCAGAACAGGCACTCCCACCCGTGCCCTCCATGGCTCTGACCTTTGAGCCAGATGGTGCTGGGCATGGGGTCAGAAACTGCTCCCTGCCAGGGCCCATGTCAAGCAAGGCCTCAAGATGGGATTAGATCTATGATCCAGGAGAATAACCCCTGTGTCAGGGGAACAAGATAAGCCCATACAGGGGGCTGGGGTCAGAAGCCCAGGTTCTAGCCAGGCCAGGGGCTGCCCCTCACCTGGAAACCTAGGCCTACCCCATGACAACCACATCCCTTTGTGGGGTTTCCTGCCATGGGCCAAGAGCCTGACTGGCAGGAGCTCTTGTGCACCTTGAAAGGCTCCAGAAAGCAGGCGCTGGGTGCTGTGCCAGGAGCACTTTCCTGATTTCACCTCCTGCCCCCATCTGTACCCATCTAAGGAGGGGTGTTGTGTCTCCAGTTACAAGAGAGGAAACGGAGGACAGGAACCCAGCCACCTGGCCCTTGACATCCATGCTGCACCAAGTGTCCCCACCCTACTGAGGGTTTTGGGGAGCACAGGAGGTGACGGAGATGTGCCCATGCCTGCCATAAAGTGCCCCTCAGATGCAGGCTGGCCAGACCCCAGGAGCCCAAATTGATGTTTCCTTTCTCACCTGTACAAGGCATACACTTTCCCATCAGCAAAGTAGATGTCATACTTCTTCTCATGCTGTAGCTGGTCGATGCGGATAGTGGCAAAGGCAGGAAGCTTCTTGCCGAAGACCACCTGGAACCGAAAGTGAGAGGGCCTCGTGAGCAAGGCAGTGGACAGCCACTGGACGATGCAATCAGGCTGAGAAGAAAGAAAGAGCACTCAAGACTCCCCTGGGAAGCCAGAGGCAGGCCCCTCTCCTCACCTGCAGTTCATGAACTTGGGGTTGCTGGGACAGAAACGAAATGCCCAGCCTCGCCACCAGGAGGCGACTGGCTCCCCACTCATTCATGACCAAGCTACACCTGGACAGACAGAGGGTGGACCCCCAGGTAGGGACCAACTGTCCAGGCAAACCAGGATTTAATCACACAGCGGTTGAGCACAGGATAGTTTTCATGGGAAGAGACAGAGTCCAAAAGCAGGTAAGGAAATAAATGCCGCCAGGCCACATGGGTCAGGTGACTGTGTGTCAGGGCCTGGCCACCCTGTGTCCACGCATGATGTTTCCATGATGCCACAGGAGAGAAGGGCTCCTCCGTGGGACTCAGTCATGGCCCAGGCTATTCTTGCCCAGTTTCCTACTTGTTAACCGGGCTGTCTGTAGGAGCCAAAGGGACAAGCTGGTAGGCACAGGGCTGGATGCGGAAACCTACCAGCTCAGCAGCTCCTCAGGGGTCTCCCAATGCTCACTCTTGGATAAAACCTGCTGGGCCTGCTCTGCCCTTCCAGACCCCTGCACTGGACCAGACCCCTGTCCCAGTGTCAGGCCTCCCTTATCCTCCAGCCCCCCTTTCTCTGGCCCCTACTTCCCTCCCTTGGGTCAGGACGCCAGCCTGTCTCCTCTCCATGCCCCTTCCTGCTCCACCACTGTCCTCCCAGCCTGGAGCTGATTGCTGGCCTCAGTTCCGAGTCCTCACCAACACACTGGGGATGGAGGGATCTTCACACTAAGAAAGGTCATGGCAAAGTCATCCCTTTATGTTTAGGCTCAGCCAGGGAGGATGTCTGGGGCCAGAATGGCCATGAACCTGGGAAAGTACAGGACTGGCTAGGGAGAGCAGGTGCTCACTCTGTCCCCCAGCAGCAGGGTAGTTAAAACTGGTTCCTTGGTAAGGATCCCGGGAGCTCAGCCTCCACCTCTGAGGACACGCTGGAGAGTAGGGGTGGGAGGAGGAGGCTGACACCCAAGTCTTCCCCCTACTCTGCCCCCACAAGAGCTCAAAGGAGGTGTTATGGCCCGGCCACACCCATTCTGGGGAGTGTGGGGTTGAGCAGGGCCCCACAGGCTTTCTTCCCCTGGCCCTCATGTGTGGCAAGGCCCAGCACTGCCCTCTGCCACATACTGAGCTAGAGTGGAGCCTCGTCTCAGCAGAGCTCCCATGTACTCGGGCGGGGGGGGGGGGGCGGCGGGGGGGGGGGTGTTGCGGCTCTACCACCAAAGGGTTACCCTCCACATCTCTCCCCAGCTTATCCTCAGGCCTGGACCTTGAGCTGGAGTTTTCTCAGGGATCTGCTCTCCTATGGCAAGCCCATGCCCAGCCCTGCCTTCTGAGTCCTCCTGAGGGTACCTTTCCAGCCCAGACCCAGTGTCTGAAGGCCCAGGGCTGAGAGCCAGGCAGGATGCTGCTGGAGGAGCTATCCGCCAAATGAGGTGCCGTAGCCGGGCTGAGGCAACACAGGCTGCAGATTTAGGAGCCCCAGCATCTGCTTGCAAGGTGGCCAGGCAAGCAGCCTGCAAGAGAATCCTTGAGGCTGCCAAGAAATACTCAAGCACAACAGACTTAGCAGAGGAAAGACTCCTTCTCCAGGAAAAACAAGTGCTGGATGCCCCATGACACCACCTCCCTGCTCCAGCATCCTCTCTTCAGCGGCCATCTACTGTGGGTGGTGTCTCCTTGGGCTGCAGGCACCCTTGCCATGGACAGAGGCGAGGTGCAGGTTTCAAGACCAATCACCAGGCTGCTTGGGTAGGTGCCTGTCCCTCCTGAGTACTCTGGTGGGACAGGCCAGGCTGGGCACATTTGAGCCAGGCCAGAAGGGAGACACTAGGTTGGCTCAGGAAGGGAATGGAACCATAGGAAAAGGCTTGGGAAAGGAAAGTGACTGTGGCCGTGGCTGGGGTTTTATGAGAATGAAGGTGGCAGGTTTGGAGTGGGGAAATGCTAATTACCCCTCCCAGACAAACTGTGAGACTGGACTCTTCCCCACCCCCAAGGCCTGCACCCAGCAGACGAGAGTATGGCAGTGCAGCCTGGTATGGCTAATACCCCTGGTCCCCAGCAGAGGCTGAGCAAGTGGTAAGATTGAATGGTGGACAAGGACAAGGGCATGGTGGCCTGGCCAGGGATGGGCAGGAATTCACCAGGGGTCCAACAAATGTGGCCCAAGACCTACCCACTCTGGTGATCACCTGATGGAAGTGGGTCATGGGTCCAAGGACAAAGGCCAGACCAGGTCTGGACACTTGAGGATGGGCCATCTTGGGAAGACCCTGGGCATGCGAAGCAGTAATTGACCAAGGAGGAAAGTGCACCCCTGGGTGGCCCAGGATGGCCAGGCTAGTCCCTGAGAGGAAGGGGGAGATGGGGGTGACAGAGCTCACACTGGAGCACTCCACAGGGATGAGACTGGGGCCTTGCTGCTCCCACTCCCAGTATGCAGTGAGCACTTAGTAAGAGTGAGTCACGAGAGGAAAGGTGCTGCCAGTAGTGACCACTAGCAACAGTGAGCCAGATGGTGAGGGGTGGGCAGTGACAATGGCCTTGAGCAAGGGAGAAAATACAGGAGAAAATCCCTGGGGATTGTCCCACCTAGAGAGTACAGGCACCAGAGGAGCCCAGATGATGACAATCTTAGAGGAGGTCCAGGACCAAGGTGGTGAGGAGGAGGCACCAAAAACAGGAAAGTATGACACCTGAGTCAGCACAACCTGCCTTTAGCCACCCCCTGCCTGCCTGTGAAATGGGGGTGGGGCTGTATTAGGTGGCCTACAGGGCCCCTCCTAGCTCAGACACATCCCACTTTGCAGAGCAGTCCCATCAAGTCTCTCTGACATCACTGGGGATCAGGGCAAGGTGGAGAGCAATGCAAGAATCATCTTTGGAAGAAGTTACCTTGAGAAAGATGCCATCAAGGGGACTTGACATCAGTTTCAACCTGTATGCACTCAGCCTCCACCCTGAGCACCTGCCAGCAACCTAGATTGATCTGGCTCCTAGACTGACCCGCAGCTGCAGGGCTATGATGAGACCAGCAGTGCCCAGGACCATGGTCTCCCATAGGCCGGCACAGGGAAGCACTGTCAAGGTGCAGGAATTCACCAGCAAATAGAGCTGGCCTGTTTCACATGGCATCTTGGCACACTTTCCTCCCAGCTGTTTTTCAAAGAGTTAGTCCCATAAGGGAGGGCAGAGCTGAGGCAGGTTCCCGGGCTGGGGGTTGCTGTGGGATTCCCAAGTTGGTATGGGACACAGGAATTCAGAGGACATTGTAGAGCTCAACAAGGGAACAGGAAGGGTTAGGGCAAAGTTGCAAGTTCAAGAGTGGGAGTGCCTTGGCCGGTGTGGCTCAGTTGGTTGAGCATCATCTGGTGCACTGAGGGGTCACCGGTTCAATCCCTGGTCAGGGTGCGTACAGGAGTCAACCGATCCATGTTTCTCTTTCTCCCCCTCTCCTTTTTCTCTAAAAATCAACTTTTGAAATATTATAAGAAAACAGTGGGAGTGAAGCAGGATGGAGAGGAGCATCATCTCCCCAAACTTCCCGGGACACCCTTCTGCTGCTGAACAGTTTGGGGCAGGCCTGCGAAGGCTAGGGTCACCCAGGGCCATCTGATGCCAAACCACACCCCAGCTGGACCCTGCTGACTGCTCATGTCAACACCCCCTTGCCACAAAGCACTTGGGGAGGGTATGGATCCCACAGGAGTGAGAGACCAGATGTTGGCTACAGCAGACAAACTTAAGTATCAGCTCACTTCTGACGAGGCCAGCAGTGCCCAGGACCATGGTCTCCTCGGCACCATCTTTCCTGGATGGGAGCTACAGATGTACTGGGAGACCTAGCCACTGAAGAGTTTCATCATGCTGGGCAAGACTGGCTGGCAAGGCAGGCTCTGGCAAAGCTGGGAGTTGCCCTCTGAGTAAGCCCATAGTCTCCCCGACTGTGCCCGCACCCCACATCTCTCCCAGGCCCAGGTCCATTTCAGTCCACCCCGTTACAGACTGACGGCATCCCCAAGTGTCTTTTTCTGATAGGAGACAAAGTAGGTGCCCACAGAGGACTCACGAATTACAGAACCCACGTGGCTCCTTTAACATAAATGACTACTTTAAAAAAGGAAAAAGAAGAAACCTATCCCCCAACAGTGTCGTTCCTGCCTCACCTCCAGGAAGAGAAAGTCAGATTCCCTGGCAGATGTCACCAGCCCAAGCTTTCCATGAACAAACCTGGGAAATTTCACAACGCTGGAAGCAAACACATCTCAAAGTGCAGCAAACCATGGGCGCCACAGCGAGGTGCTCCCGGCCAGCAGCTGGCATTGCGGGGAGGGAGGGGGAAGCTCCCGGACGCCCTCTGACCCTTCCAGGGCTTCCCGGTCAGGACAGACTCAGAAACTCCCCCCCCACCCCCCCCACCCCCGCTCCCCGGAGAGCTGAATGAGCCCCCCGGCCCACTGGCAAGAAGGAAAACTTCATGCCCCTTTTATCTCCACCCACCAAGCACCCTGAGGAGACTTCAATGGTTCTGTCTTCCCCTCTGGTGGGCAGGTCTGAGTGCCAACTCCACCCAATGGATGGAAAATGCCAGTCTCGGTACCGTGGGGTGGGGTGGGCTGGGCTGGGCCAGGAACACAGCCAGGCTGGAAAAGCCACGTTTGACCCTGTGTTTCCAAAGCAGATTGCCTCTGGAGGTGCCCACCTGCCCTGTCTCCTCCACCAGAATGGAGACTCCTGAGGAATAAACTCCAACAGACGAGCAGGTGGAGTTCGTACTCTGACCACACTCGTGTCTATGGCCCGACAAGAATTCCCGGGGTGCGGCGGGCAGGTCCCCAGGCTCTGCCCCCAAAGGGACCACTCCCTCTTCAACCCCACTCTGCCACCTTCGGCGTCCGGCCGCGGACGCCCCACAGCAGGCCGCACGGCCAGGACACTGCCCCGGGTGGCCCGCCAGGCCTCTCTTTTGGAAACAGGCGCCATCAAGCCGGCGGGCGGACAGCAGGAAGGAAAGTCTCCTTCCGGATGCCGTCTGCCCGCCGCCCGGTGCCGCCCCGCCGGCCGCGCCCCCGTGACCGCCCCGGCGCCCCGAACGCGCGGTCCGGCGGCCGCGACGCACCTGGCGCAGCTCCTCGCGGCACACGGCACAGTATCGCTGTTCGCACAGCACCCGCATCTTGGTGGAGCAGCGGTAGCACACCGGGTGGTCGCAGCGGCCCAGCGCCGTGGCCTCCAGATCCCCGCAGCACAGCACGCAGCTCCCGCCGCCCCGTTCGGGCGCCGCCGTCGCCGTCTCCAAGGCCGCGCGCCGACTGTCGGCGTCTGCCCCCGCCGCCATGGTAAGGGCTCCGGCCCCCTCCCGGCCGGCGCGGCGCCGCCAGTCTCCTGGCGGGCCCGCCCCTTCCGGGGCGACGTCAGCGCCCCGCCCAACAACGGCCCAGCCCGGCGGAAGTGCAGGAGCGATTTCCGCCCCAGAGAAGCGCCGGTTGGAGTAGCACGTCTGACGTCGACTGCTCTGGCGCCAGCGAACATCTCGGAGGTCGCCGCTCATCTCTCCCCAGATCCTTTTCTTCGGCCGCCCTCCCCAGGGACTCACTCAGGGGCTCCATTCAATAAGGTTGCCAGTGTCAAGATTTGTGATAGAGACCTCAACTAGACAGAATTGGGAGGCCTGAAGGGGGCGCTCTCACACCCTACATCGGGGGAGGCCTACCGGAAGAACTCTAGCGTTACAACAGAACTCTATGGTCGTGCCAGCCCCGCCCCTTAATTTCCCGTGCCCTCTATAAAGCACTTTCTCCATCCTTTTTCGGCCGAAAATGCACGTGGCTCACCAAGTCTGTAAGTTTTGAGCTGCAGCCCTTCCTTTTTCCTGAATAAATCCTTTTTGATGATGAAATGCCTAGTCGACTTTTTTTTACCGACGAATTTTGGGGGCTCTCGGGATCCAGAGAAGAGACCCCGATTGCTTCGGCCTGAGGGGCAAGCAGGTGCTGGCGCCCGTAGAGCTGTCTTGAGTTCACTGTCTCCTTTCCAATTCAGGAGCTAGAAAGGGTAAGTCTTCTCTCGGAACTGTACTTCCGCTTCTTGTTCTGGAGCTTTTCAAGCTTTATTCTGAAACTGTTTTGAGTCTTTTGTTTTGCTTCAAGGTCTCGTTTGTTCGTGAGCTAGTTTGGTACTCTGGCCAGACTCCCTAGGGCCTAAGGGGAAATCGGAGTGCTAGGGGCTGCTCTGTTTGTTATTCAGCCTTTGGATTGTGTGTTCCCAGAACAGACTGTCTCCACTAAAGAATTTGCTTTAAAAAAAAAAAAAAAAAAAAAAAGCCTTGGGCCAGGACTCTCTGTGATCAAGCTGTTCTGAAGTGAGATTGGCTGCAGGTTGCTTGAGCTGTTTAGAAAAGCCTCTGAAAATAGGGTGACAGTTACCTAAATATTTTCGGAACGCCCTTCCTAAAGGCACTCCGCCTGAAATTATTATGTTTGAAAGTCTCAGTGACTCTTTATGTACATATTTAACTAAATGGGCTTGTCTAACCAAGAGTACAAAAGTAATTAAGAGTATCAGTGGCGCCCAGCTGTTGTGGTTCTGTGGTTAAGCATCACCCGTGCACCAAGAGGTCATAGGTTTGATTCCCGGTCAGGGAATATGCCCGGGATGCGGGCTCATCGCCAGTAGGGGGCGTGCAGGAGGTAGCCCATCGATGTTTCTATCTCTCTCCATTCCTCTCTAAAAAAATAAAAATCAATAGACTCATTTTTTTAAAAAAAAATAAGAGTATCAGTGGCCATTTTGGGGAATCTCTGAGACTCTCAAACTTTTCTTTAAAACAATTGGACAATCCATGTGCTAAAAACTGGCAAAGATAAATAAAATGCTATTTTCAAACTTCAAACGTTACCAAGAATCTGAAATTGCCTTATTGTGCAATAAAATTTGAGAATTAACTGAAGATACTGAACTTCCAAAGAGAGAGGACGTGGCTTCCTCGCCTCCAGCATTTTCTTGTCCTTTCCCCCCACCCCCCACCCCAACTCCTTTCCTCAGGCTCTTCTCCATATCCTCCTCTGAGGCCGTCTGGCCTTCCACTATCAGCTTCTTTGCCTGCAACTCTACCTCTGGTGCCTTTCTTCTCTGAATTTCAAGTTCAGCCCTCTGAGGATCCTAATAGACCTCAAGCTTCGTATGTTCCTTGGACTAAAGCTGAATTATGAGCCTTAGAAAATTTCCTAAAGCAACTGAGGACCCTCAAACATCTGTTGAAGAGTTTGACAATTACTCAAACCTATCAGCCTGGGTTTTCCAATTTATAATCAGCTAGTTCGTTTGCTAGTCGCCGAGGACCAGCCTCAGCACTGGATGAGACTGGCCCGCAACCCAGGCATGTGCCCTGACCAGGAATCAAATCTGCAACCTTTTGGGTGCAGGGACAATGCCCAACCAACTGAGACACACCAGCTAGAGCAAGGCTGCTAAGAATTTTTTATTTTCAGCTTCGGCAAATGAAGGCCCCTCTACAAAAACAAAAGCCTCCTAGATTCTTCTGTTACTGCAAAGAGCCGGGACATTGTAAAAGAGATTGTTGCAAATTTTGGCGCTTCAGGTGCCTCCAGCCTTCCCAAAGTCTTCCTAATCACCAGTGATGTGGCTCTGAGAACTACTACTGTTCTTCCCAATCCTCCCTCTTACTTGGTTTGGAGAAACTTTTCTCCAGATTGGCCATGAATCATTGTCCTAAGCTCAACCCACTGCTGTAAAGCAGCCCTGCTTCAGAGTAATAAAACAGTTCTGATTGTGGGATTTTAAACCTCAATAGGTTTCTGAATCTATTCCTTTTGTTTATGCCCTTTAAGAGATACACTTTTTAAAAAATATATTTTTAAAATTGCTTTTTTGAGAGACAGAGAGAGAAACGTTTATGCAAGAGGGAAACATTGATCAGCTGTTTCCTGCACATGCACACAAACTGGGGATTGAGCCCTCACCCCTGGCATGTGTCCTGACTAGGAATCAGACTAATAATCCTTCAGTGCACAGGATGACCCCAACCAACTGAGCCACACTGGCCAGGGCATCCTTCTTTGTACCTCTGTTTGTTTTAAAGCAGTTTTCTTTGGATTCCACCCTCCCCCCCCCCCCCCAAGAGAAACATCCATTTATTGTTCCACCCATTTATGCATACATTGGTTGATCGTCTGCCCTTTCCGAGGATTGAAACTGCAACCTTAGTGCATCAGGATGATGCTCCAACCAACTGAGATACCTGGCCAGGTCCCTATTCATTTATTAAGCTGAGACTTCCTAGGGAAGTGACCTGCCAGAATTTCTTTCTCCTGAAAGGGGAAAATCATTCTAGAATTTGACAGTAGCTGTCAAAATTGTTAATCAGGTGAACTGATTGACCCTTCAGCATCTTTTATTTGTTCCACTTCTGACCATACTGTACCTGATGATTTGTCCCTATTGGACTAGCTGCCATCCTCTTTTTTTTCTTTTTTTGTCATCTTTTTTTTTTTTAATTTTTTTATTGATTTTTTACAGAGAGGAAGGGAGAGAGACAGAGAGTTAGAAACATCGATGAGAGAGAAACATCAATCAGCTGCCTCCTGCACGCCTCCTACCGGGGATGTGCCTGCAACCCAGGTACATGCCCTTGACCGGAATCGAAACTGGGACCCTTCAGTCTGCAGGCCGACGCTCTATCCACTGAGCCAAACCGGTTTCGGCTGTCATCCTCTTTATGGGTAAAATTTTCAATTGATATTGGCAGAATCCATATCTATTAAGATTCAAATAGATTGCTCAAACCCCCTTTCCAAATTAATACCCCATAAGTAATGAAGCCCTCAAGGCATGAAGCCCATAATCTATCTATTAATAATAATAAAAGCATAATATGCTAATTAGACCAGACAGCCCAATGACCTTCTGGACAAACCAAGGCTGCAAGGGCCAAGCCCCTTGCACGAATTTCATGCATTGGGCCTCTAGTATGTATATATATGTATGTATATGTGTGTGTGTGTGTGTGTGTGTGTGTGTGTATATATATATATATATATATATATATATATATATATATATATGGCTAATATGCAAAGTGTTCCCTCAGGAGTTTGACTGCTCGCTATGATGTGCACTGACCACCATTGGGTGGTGCAGGACAAAGAAAGGCCCTGGCCGGCAGCAGGAAATCCCTGATCCACCCTGATCACCAGCCAGGCCTAGGGACCCTACCTGGGCACAAATTTCGTGTACCGGGCCTCTAGTAGATTATAAGACTCAGGGCTTCTGCCCAGCCGGCATGTCTCAGTGGTTGAGTGTCAACCTATGAACTAGGACGGGGGTGGGCAACCTCTGGCACGCATGCCAAACAGGGCACGCCAGTAACTTGCTGACACGCGAAATCCTCTCTTATAATCTTCCATTTACAATTTTTTTCTTAATATCAACTTTTTTTTTTTCAGACAAATTCAGTGTAGGTGCATCTTAGATAAATAAATAATTTTACATAACAAGTTATCTTAAAGACCATAGACATGGATTGACGAGAGAGGGGAAGAGCAGTTTCTATGCCTCTGCCTTAACTCTCCCTGCCTTCCTAGATCCGACCAGTGTTTTGGTTTCATCCACATATGCTTGTGAATTTTTGTTCTCAGTGATGAATTTTGTTAAGTCTCATAATAGGAGTAGCCTGACGGATGAAAGTAGTAGCTTGTGCGTATCTCTGAAGGTCACGAAATATAAACCTGATGTAAAGTCTCTGTCATCAGTGATGCAGCAGCAAAAGTCCCTCTGATAACATCAAACGGAGTCATGAAATTTTCTGTTGGACTATCAGTGTACATGTATACATTAAAAAATAAATGTATTTTTCATCATCATATACTGTGTTTTTGTGGCTCGAATGAATTTTATTTCTTCAAGGTTCTTCACATACGTACACCTTAAGAGATATCAAGTAGGCGTAACATGTTCTCAAAAAATTAGGGTTGGCACGCAGAAGAATTTCGAGTCAGAGATTTTGCTGGTTTTGGCACGCACTCCCAAAAAGGTTGCCCACCCCTGAACTAGGAGGTCACGATTCAATTCCTGGTTGGGGCACATGCCCGGATTGTGGGCTCAATCCCCAGTGTTCCTCTCTGAAGTCAATAAAAATATTTTTTTTAAAAAGTGACTCAGGGCCTCATTTTCCCTTGCATTAGTCCCAGCAACACTCCCATTTTACCTGTAAAGATCCAAGGCTGGTGTTTTGTTCAGGACCTCTAAGGGGTAAACAGCATTGTTATCCCTCAGCACCCTATTGTTTCTTTATATTTTTTATTGATTTTTTTTTTTTTTTTTTTTTTTTTTTTTTAGAGAGGAAGAAAGAGGGATAGACAGAAACATCTTTTTTCTTTTTAATATATTTTTATTGATTTCAGAGAGGGCAAGGGATAAAAATATCAGTGGTGAGAGAATCATTGATCAGCTGCCTCCTGCACACCCCTCCCTGGGGACCCAGCCTGCAACCCCAGCATGTGCCCTGACTGGGAATCGAACCAGTGACCTCTTGGTTCATGGGTTGATGCTCAACCACTGAGCAACACTGGCAACACCCTATTGTTTCTAATCCCCATACACCACTAACATCCATCCTCTTGGAAGTAAATTCTTTTTTAAAAAATATATTTTTATTGATTTCAGAGAGGGAGAGAGAGATAAAAGCATCAATGATGAGAGAGAATCTTTGATCGGCTGCCTCCTACCCGCCCCCAACCGAGGACCGAGCCTGCAACCCGGGTACCTGGAATCAAACCCATGACCCTTTGGTCCTCAAGCTGACACTCTATCCACTTAGCCAAACCGGCTAGGGTGGAAGTCAATTCTTGACAGCAATTTATTTATGCCGTGCATTTTTAAAATTCCACCTGATGAAGCTAGCCAGTACCTTTCTTGCTTTCACTTGGAAAGGAAAACAATTTACCTGGACAGTAATGCCTCTGGTTTTACTAAAATCCCTTCTATTTCTCACAAATCCTGAAGGCTGACTCGGATGACACAACTTTCCCTGAAGATTCGACCTTGTTTCAGGACGTGGATGATTTACTTTGCTCTTCCTCCCAGGTCTCGCAGGAAGACAGCATACGCCTGTTAGAACGTATGTCCCTTTTGGCCTTAAAGGGACATAACTTCTCTAAATGAAAGTTACAATTTGTCCAAACTCAGATTTGCTCTTCGGGACATCTGATACCAGAATAAGGACTACCCTGGGCCCAGATAGGCTTCATGGTGTCCTAGGTTTCCTAAGGCCCAAAATTAAGCATCAGTTGCAAGGTTTTCTTGGGCTACTCAGCTATAGTTGAAACTGGATCCCAAATCTCTTTGGACAAAACCTCTGTAAGTTTTACCAAAGAATGACAGTCCTGACCCAATTCTATGGGAAGAACAGATGACATGGCCTTTAAAGCCTTAAAGGAGAGTGTAATGAACCCACCAGCTCTTGGGCACCCAAATGATCAGATTCCCCTTTTACTCTTTGTACATGTTAAGGAAGGGAATGCCCTCGGAGTGCTCACCCAGAAACATGGGGATCACCATAGACCCCTAGGATGCTATGGTCAGCAATTGGACCCTGTGGTTCAGGGACAGGACCCCTCTTAGAGCCATTCCTGCCTTTTGGTTAAAATCACAGAGGAAATTGTGGGATCCCCTTTAGCCATCTTCGTACCCCATGCAGTAGAGGCTCTCCTAGATTCTCGTTACACTCAGCATTTTTCAGTAAGTTGCCTTACATAGCTTTCACGTAATGACTTGAATCCAGCCACTCTCCTCCAGTCCTGGTGAAGCTCCTTGTGGCCGCGTGGCACTGGTGGATCAGTGCCTGAGTCCTGGTGAGGATCTACTACAGGCTCCTCTGGGTAATGCTGGTTTCTCATGGTTT
Organism: Myotis nattereri; assembly: GCF_964212035.1. Taxonomy (NCBI): domain Eukaryota; kingdom Metazoa; phylum Chordata; class Mammalia; order Chiroptera; family Vespertilionidae; genus Myotis; species Myotis nattereri. Next base: position 101,648,135 of record NC_138079.1, on the reverse strand, counting down.
ACAGACAGCTTATATTTAAAGAATGAACCGTGTAAGCCCTGCACTGGGTAAGCTAAACCTCCTTTGAAATCATGAAGGCAACATTTTAACCGAGGCTACTTCACAGCAGGCTGAATTCCACTGCAAATAAAATTAGAAGTGGCCCTATGTTCGGGAACCATTGGATGTTATACTTCAGTGACAGCGAACCTTTTGAGCTCGGTGTGTCAGCATTTTGAAAAACCCTGACTTAACTCTGGTGCCATGTCACGTATAGAAATTTTTTTTATATTTGCAACCATCGTAAAACAAAGATGTATATTTTTGGTATTTTATATATTTAAATGCCATTTAACCAAGAAAAATCAATCAAAAAAATGAGTTCCTAGGTTCGCCATCACTGTTATACTTCTACCTGCTGCGTTAGCTGTTAAGAGCCCAGAGCACTCTAACCTGGCTTCTCTGTAAGTTAAAGGAAATCCCTTGCTGACACTTCCCCAAGGGATGTTGCCCTTAAGGGAACCAGCAGTAGTCAAACTTCTGTCATGGTCCAAAGGGGTATTTCCACAGCTGAAACTTAGAAAACTGGCTAGAGACGCCCAGCAGTTGGCTCCAGCAAAAGAAAAACAAAATTGGAAATCCAACAATTGTTGGTTTGATAAAACGAGAAAGCTCTGGTTTGGACTCAGTTCTACTGGAGACTCTAAAATTTCCCCTCCTAACTATTATACATGCATTAAACCATTGGTCCGTTGACAAAGTGGTAGCATTTATGAGTCACTGTTGGTGGGGAAATATTTATAAGGCCATGAAAAGCATCTACCTTTTCCCACCTGCCCACAGGATGACCCTGGAAAGCCTGCTCCTGGACGTCTTAAATTGCCTACTGGACCATTCAAGGTTTGGCAAATTCAGCTTCCTCTCTCTCATGTTTTAGTCCTGATCAGTATGTTTTCTCACTAAAGTGAAGCTTTCCCTTCTAGACAAGCTACTGCCTCTTCCACTAAAATTCTCGTGGAGGAAACAGGGCACGTGAGCACCTCCAGAAGCAAGAGGCAATCTGTTTTGAAAGCCAACTTGGCTAGCTGTATCCCTGCCCCTACCTCAACCCCGCCCCTGTACTGAGACTGGCATTTTTCATCTACTGATGCCCTCCCAGAGAGGGAGATAGAACCATTGAAGTCTCCTCAGGGTGCTTGGTGGGTGGAGAACTCCATGAAATTTTTCTTCTTGCCAGTGGGTCGGGGGCTCATTCAGCTCTCCAGTTGGGGTGGGGGTGGGGTTTCCCTCAGTATGTCCTGACTGGAAAGCCCTGGAAGGGTCAGAGGGCGTCCGGGAGCTTCCCCCTCCCTCCCGGCAATGCCAGCTGCTGGCCAGGAGCACCTCGCTGTGGCTCCCATGGTTTGCTGCACTTTGAGATCTGTTTGCTTCCAGCGTTGTGAAATTTCCCAGGTTTGTTCATGGAAAGCTTGGGCTGTGACATCTGCCAGGGAATCTGACTTTCTCTTCCTGGAAGTGAGGCAGGAACGACACTGTTGGGGGATAGATTTCTTCTTTTTTCTTTTAATATATCTTACTGATTTTTTACAGAGAGGACGGGCGAGGGCTAGAGAGTTAGAAACATTGATGAGAGAGAAACATCGATCAGCTGCCTCCTGCACGCTCCCTACTGGAGTTGTGCCCACAACCAAGGTACATGCCCTTGACCGAATCAAACCTGGGTCCCTTGAGTCCGCAGGCTGACGCTCTATCCACTGAGCCAAACTGGTTAGGGTTTTTCTTTTTTAAAGTAGTCATTTATGTTAAAGGAGCCACGTGGGTTCTGTAATTCATGCTCTGTGGGCACCTACTTTGTGCCCTATCAGAAAAAGTCACTTGGGGATGCTGTCAGTCTGTAACGGGGTGGACTGAGATGGACCTGGGCCTGGGAGAGATGTGGGGTGCCGGCACAGTCGGGGAGACTATGGGCTTAATCAGAGGGCTCCTCCCAGCTTTGCCAGAGCCTGCCCTGCCAGCCAGTCTTGAGTAGCATGATGAAACCAAGTTTCCCAGCACACCTGTAGCTTCCTTCCAAGAAGGAAGGCACTGCAGAACCTGGGAGGCTAAGAAGATTGTGCAAGCAACCTGCCCAGGACAGTGGTTCGGCCAGTTAATCAAGTTAAGGATTGGCAAAGGGCCCTGGTCTCTTGCCTTGACCCTCACTATGGGACTTAAAGCCTTTTACACAAAAGTGGGTAAAATGGTCGGAATGGAAAAGAAGTTTCTAGGTACTACTTGATAATGGTATACCCATGAACTGTGGCACCAAAGCCTGTTGCTGAATCTGACTCAATGAGATTGAGAGAACGTGAAAAATCTAATGATCGGTAGATTATGAAAGCTGGAATATTTAAGTAGGCTTTATGTAAAGAAGTTGTTCATCAACCTATGAACCAGGAGGTCATGGTTCAATTCCCAGTCAGGGTATATGCCCAGGTTGTGGCCTCAATCCCCAGTGCAGCGTGCAGGAGGCAGCCGATCAGTGATTCTCTCTCATCATTGATGTTTCTCTTTCCCTCTCTGAAATAAAAAAAAAAATATTATATATATATATATATATATATATATATATATATATATATAATGTTTTTTTAAAGTTGTGTCTCCTTTAACTAATGTTTTATGGGAGTGGATATTGTGTCCTACTGGGGCACACTTTCCCTACCTACTATTGTAAAACCAAGTCCCAATAGGGCTTACAGTTAGAAATGTGAGGGTTGATGGAATTCAGGTAGAAGTTAGGAGAACTGGCCACTATGATCAAAGAAGGTAAAAACAGATGAGTTCAATTGAGCAGGCTTTATGTGAAGTCGTGTCTCTTACCTGATTGTGTTACGGGGTGGACATTGTATCTAACTGGGGAACATTTCCCTACCTAGTCTTGTAAAACAGGCCTGTAAATGCGCCCTTCTGGCCACATTAACTGGACATGCTGAATGGGGACCTGTGTGATTGCCTGAGCCCACACGGATGGAATAGAAGCTGGAGCGGCTTCTCTGTACATTAGCCCATGTGGCGTGTGGGCTGGGGCTTGGCAGCACTTCATGAGCACTTCCTATTGATGGCTACTGGGACATCGGACAAGAGAATTTTCATTTGTGGAGCATTTTCTACTTTGCTATCAGACATCAACTGAAGCTACTCATGCCTGAAGGACATAAAGTGATCTTGAAACCTGAAATACCCACCATGTCTTGGGTGATGACAGAAAAATGCTCGAATAGGTATTGCAGGGCCCAGAAGAGTAAGATAATGAAATGGAATTGATTGATACAAGACCATGCTGCCTGGCGATAGCAAGGAGATAGAAGGAGGAAGTGTCTTTTCCCCTAGGACTGACTTGGGAACTGTGAGGAGCTGCTAGCTTCTATTGTCACTTGGACAGTGCCCTATAAATAGCTCTTGGCTGAGCAACAAAGAGCTGCTTGGTTTGTGAACACCAGTTCCAAGGTAAACGGACAACATCCTGTTTGGAAGGCCACTACTCTGATCAAAGAAGGTAAAAAGAGATCAGTTCAATGGGCTGAATTGCCTGCTGTTTTTCCAGGAGTGACAGAAGAATTGAACAGCAGTAAAAGCTCTTTCCTTTGGGTTTTTACTCAGTCATGGGCAGTAGCCAGTGGTCAGGCATGAGGACAATGGACATCTGGCTTATTAAAGGGACGCCAAAGTCCCTGTGGGAAGTTGAGGGGTACGTTAAAATAGGACAAGTTGATGCCCATCTGAAGAACCCCCTTCCAAGTTCGGAAGGTGATTGGCACCACCAAGTAGACCCTTTGGTGCGCCCATTTGTGGTACGTGGGCCCATGACATGAGTGGGCAAGGGGGGCTGCAGCAATACGGAGATGGGCCGAATCTAGACATAGTCCTCTCGCACCCTGCAAGGCACAAGAACTGTGTCAACAAGAGACAGGCTGCAAATGGCTCTGGGAAAGATTTCCGGGGGGAAGTGGGTTGGTTATATTGGACCGATGCCAGTAGCACTCTGGGGCTATAAACGGGTCCTAACAGGAATAGACATTTAACTCCAGACAGGGCTTTGCATACCCAATGGCAGATACAAATGATGCACAAAATACTGTTCAAGGATAGGAATGGAAAGTACTGTACTTGTTTGTACCACCAGGTTACATTTCTTGGAACCAAGGAACACACTTCACAGCCAGCACTGAATGTCCCGCAATAGGCAGAGAGGTGTCCTCCTTAGTAGGAGTTTGATAGAGGGTTTAAATGGGCAGTTCAAACACTGGTTATCTAAAACGGCAGGAATAAAGACATGAAGGGCTGGCTTACATGCCTTCTCCAGTGTGTGCTCACACTCAATCTGAGGGGGGCTTAATGTTCTGGGGAAGGGATGGGGGTGCTGGTGTGACTAAAGTTCTTGCCCACATTACTGTGGCTTTTTCCCCCTGCCTAGCAGTGGTCCCAGGACCAGGGGTACAACTGCAGGTGCTGGAAGCAGGGAGGATTGTTAAGCAAGAAACTGTTAACTACTGTTAAAGCCTTTATGCCAGAATTCCTAAGGGCCTGATGGGATAGGTTGTGCCTTCACCCCGTCAGGCAGAGTTGGGGCTGACAGTGGATGCTGATGTGTTGTCTAGTGGTTTGGGCAGCCCCTGAGTTCTGCACCAGTAACCTCAGCCTGTCTGAGTGGGAGTGGCCTCAGGGGAGGCACTGGTTAAACTAGCGTGGCTGCCTGCAATCTGGATCCGGACCGTGGCAGAACCTAAAGACCCTTCAGCTTTCGCGCTACCCAGGGAGGGCTCCATACGGCGTTGTTCTCGGTTCCCATGTAACTTAAAGGGAAACGTTTCACGATGTCCGGAGCCCTTGATGTCCTGCAAATGAAGGAGGAGGATGTCCTCAAGTTCCTTGCAGCAGGAACCCACTTAGGTGGCACCAACCTTGACTTCCAAATGGAACAGTCCATCTACACAAGGAACAGTGATGGCATCTACATCATCAATCTGAGGAGAGCCTGGGAGAGGCTTCTGCTGGCAGCTCGGGCCATTGTTGCCATCGAAAACCCAGCTGACGTCAGTGTCATATCGTCCAGGAATACTGGCCAGCGAGCGGTGCTGAAGTTTGCTGCTGCCACTGGAGCCACTCCCATTGCCGGCCACTTTACTCCTGGAACCTTCACCAACCAGATCCAGGCAGCCTTCCGGGAGCCAAGACTTCTGGTGGTTACTGATCCCAGGGCTGACCACCAGCCTCTCACAGAGGCATCTCACGTTAACCTGCCCACCATCGCTCTGTGTAACACAGACTTTCCGCTGCACTATGTGGACATCGCCATCCCTTGCAACAACAAGGGGGCTCACTCAGTGGGTCTGATGTGGTGGATGCTGGCCCGGGTAGCACTCCGCATGCGTGGCACTATCTCCCGTGAACACCCGTGGGAAGTCATGCCTGATCTTTACTTCTACAGAGAACCTGAAGAGATTGAAAAGGAAGAGCAGGCCACTGCTGAAAAGGCTGTGGCCAAGGAGGAATTTCAGGGCGAATGGACTGCTCCTGCTCCCGAGTTCACTGCTGCTCAGCCTGAGGTTAGACTGGTCTGAAGGCGTGCAGGTGCCTTCTGTGCCCATTCAGCAGTTTCCTACTGAAGACTGGAGTGCTCAGCCTGCCACTGAAGACTGGTCTGCAGCCCCCACTGCTCAGGCTACTGAATGGGTAGGAACAACCACTGAGTGGTCCTAAGCTGTTCTTCCACAAATTCTTAACAGAACGGAAATAAGGTTGATGGAAAATAAACAGTTTCTTAAAAAAACAACAAAAATAAAAATAAAAAAATAAAGACCCTTCAAAGGGTGGAAAAGTCTGGGTAATAGAAACAACAAATGGAGAGAAGGAGAAATAATAGCGGAGGACAAAGGGATGAATAATTGGGTTATGCAACAAGGGAAATCCAACATTTTATTTTCTTTTTTTTATTTGTTTTATATTTTATTGATTTTTACAGAGAGGAAGGGAGAGGGATAGAGAATCAGAAACATCGATGAGAGAGAAACATTGATCAGCTGCCTCCTGCACACCCCCAACTGGGGATGTGCCCACAACCCAGGTACATGTCCTTGACTGGAATCAAACCTGGGACCCTTCAGTCCGCAGACCGACACTCTATCCACTGAGCCAAACCGGTTAGGGCAACATTTTATTTTTTATACTTGAAGAGGGGCTCAGCAAGAGATGATACAGTGTGAAGGGGTGAAGCCATGCTTTTCCCGAGACCACCTATGCTGTTGGAACCTGACAGGTTTGAATGGCCGCTTGCAAACTGAATGACATCACCCTGGAAGACATTTGCATATGATAAAATGATGGCTGGATAGTTACTCGTGACTGAATGAGTTTCTAGTAATGGACATGTATCTTTTTTAGAGAGAGGAAGGGGATGGGGGAGAGAATTGATCCCAGGGATCAAACCCACCTTTTGGTCTACAGTACAACACTCGAACAGAGCCACACCAATTGGGGCTGGACCGGTATCTTTTTGTTAATCCTCACCTGGGGAAGTTTTTTCCATTGATTTTAGTTGGGGAGGAGGGGGACGGGCCGGTGGGAGAAAGAAACATCAATGTGAGAGACATATTGATTGGTTGCCTCCTGCTTGCACCCCAACTGGGGCCAGGGATCGAACTTGCAACCCAAGTAGGTGCCCTTGACTGCGACTCTTCAGTGAGTGGGCTCTAACCACTGAACCACACTAGTCAGGGCTGGACCAGTATCTTTTGACTTAAGTAATTTGCTGTGAGGGATCCAAGTTCAAAGACCAGAGGTTGGACTGTGATATGTGATTTATAAGATGTTCGGTCTTCATCCATAGTTCCTGGCTTCACTACTCCCTAAACCAGTGGTTCTCAACCTTCTGGCCCTTTAAATACAGTTCCTCATGTTGTGACCCAACCATAAAATTATTTTCGTTGCTACTTCATAACTGTAATGTTGCCACTGTTATGAATCGTAATGTAAGTATCTGATATGCAGGATGATTTAGGCGACCCCTGTGAAAGGGTCGTTCGACCTCCAAAGGGATCGTGACCCACAGGTTGAGAACCACTGCAAACCCTTGGAATTTCCCAAGTGTATCTTGTTAGGTTAATGAGGTGACCTTTGGGAGCACATAAGGATGGGGACTGGTTGCCAGTGGAGCCAACCATGTGATTAGAGGGTTGGACTTTGTGTCCCATCCCCGTATATCAGGAGCGGGAAGAGGTTGAATCAATCACCAAATCCTAATGACTTAATCATAACTCTAATGAAGCCTCCATAAAAACCCAGAGGGGCAGTTTGCTGGTCCTTTTGTGAGAGCTTCCAGGTCGGTGAGCATGTGGAAATGCGGGGAGAGTGGTGCGCCTGAACAGGGCCTAGGGGCTGTCTGCCCTTTCCTGGTGCTTTGCCTTATGTGTCTCTTCTATCTGCCTCTGAGTCACATTCTTTGATAATAGACCTGTAATCTAGAAAGTAATATGTTTCTCTGAGTTCTGTGAGCCTCTAGCAAATGCACCAATCCCAAGAAGTGGGTCGTGGGAATCTGATTTGTAGCCAGCTCTGGTTTGAAACAGCTGGGCTTGTGGCTGGCCACTCGCTGAGGTATGTTGGAGGGTGGGAGTGGTCTTGTAGGACTGAGCCCTACCTGTGGAGTCATCTGTCTTCAGGTGGTGTCAGGATTTAGCTGAATGATTGGATACCCTGCTAGCATCTGAGAATTGCTCATTGTCGGGGGACCCTGCTATGTTGGAACCCCAATTCCAACCTCTAAAAAGGATAGAGAATCACTTATAATCCTGGAATGCTGAAAGCCAGAAGTTCCTCAAATTTCCGAGGGAATATGATTTTCATATACAAATTTTGTGCTCAGAAAAACTTTGAATCCAGCACAAAATGTCATTAACATAAAAAAGACAAATTGTCTCCTATGTCCCCATTTGCATAGTTCCTGTGCAGGGGCTTAGAAAGTGGATGTCCAGATTGGGGCAGGAGCCCACCAGCTCCCAGAGGAAGGTCTCCAGAGTAAATACAGAATGGATGATGGGAGACCTTGTGTGCTTGAGAATTAGGAAATTTTATTGCAAGGAGGTTAACATATCTTTTACAGCATTTAGGGTGAAATAACAAAACCTCTCTATATAAAAGCCTGAACAACCAAACGACCGATCGACTGGTTGCTATGATGCACACTGACCACCAGGGGGCAGATGTTCAATGCAGGAACTGCCCCCTGATGGTCAGTGTGCTCCCACAGTCAACCTCCTGCGACTGGCCCAGCTTCCACAGTCCTTCCCCCAGCTGGCCCAATCACTGGCCAGACCTAGGGACCCCACCCGTGCACGAATCCGTGCACCACGCCTCTAGTAAGTATATAAAAGAAATGACAGGCCCTGGCCAGGTGGCTCGGTTAGTTAAAGCGACATCTTGTACACCAAAAGGTTGTGGAGTTGAGCCCTGGCCAGGGTGCATGTCAGTCAATGTTTCTCTGACATTGATTTTTATTTTTTTAATCCTTACCCGAGTATATGTTTTTACTGACTTCAGAAATAGAGGAAGAAAGAAACATCGACCAGTTGCCTTATGTACTGTTTGTTTTTTTGTGGGTTTCTTTTTTGTTGTTATCAAACAATGTTTAATTGAAATATTTTCCTTTGTAATTCTTTTTTTTTTTTTCCTTTGTAATTCTTAACTAGCCGGACATTCCATTGCACCACTGTTGATCCCATCTATGATGTCATGAGGGTGGCGCCATCAACATTGCAGGCCACAGACTGGGCAGTGCCCAGGATCTCTTTAATGGTTCCAGAGAGTTCTCTAGCTAAAGATCAGTGCCACATTTGTTGGGCAATGATGACAATCTCAGCAAAAGGGGTATTTCCACTGTGCTTAATGTTTGTTTTGGCTCCTTCTGTCTCTTGGTGGTTCTTTGAGGGCTTTGATGATCAAGGCAAAGGCAGAAGGCACTACTTCAATCTGGGCCTGTCTGTTGTGCATGGTCAGTTTCACTGTAATCCTCAGACCTTTCCAATCACCAGTTGCTTTGGTGATGTCATCAACCTTTTTTTTTAAATTTCTGAGAGGAAGGGAGAGGGAGAGAGAGAAACATCAATGGTAAGAGACAATCATTGATTGACTGCCCCCTGCACGCCTCATGCTGGGGTTTGAGCCAAAACCTGGGCATGTGCAGGAATCGAACTGCAACTTCCTGGTTCATAGGCTGACACTCAACCACTGAGCCACACTGTCTGGGCATCACCAACCTTTTTTGGAGACAGGCCCAAGGGGCCAATCTTGGGGGCCAAGGCAGATGTGGCAGCCACTTCCCCACTGGTGCACCTCGGGTATATGACTTTGATTTTGTTGGGGTTTCACTTCAGCTGCATGGTGGAGGGTGTCGGTGACCCCGATTCGGGATGACCGAAGAAAGTTGCACCTGAGCCTCCCCCGAGCCGAAAAGGTTGATTCTTGTATGTGCCCTGACCGGGGGATTGAACCCATAACCTTGGTGTATCAGGACAACACTCTAACCAGCTGAGCTACCCGGCCAGCACAGGCTGCCAGAATTCCTTCTGAAGACTTTAGGGGAGAATCCAGTTCCTTGCCTTTTCCAGCTTTTGGAGGTCTCTGCATTCCGTGCCTTGTGGCCCCTCCATCTGCAAGGTGCAGCCTCCAACCTCTGTTTCCCTTGTCACCTCTCTGACTGCCTCCTTCCAAACTGAAGTACCCTTGTGATTACATTGGGCCGTCAAATTAAGGTCAGCTAATTATTATCTTCGGTTTCATCTGCAACTTTAATTCCCCCTTACCATGTAAAGTGAATATTCACAAGTTAGGGTTAGTCATCTCTGAGGGAGGGCTTAGTCTACCTACACAAATGAGTGAAGGCCAAGGATGCTGCTAAATATCCAAAGGTGCTCAGTACAACCCCACAAATGTCAATAGTGCTAAAGTGATAGATGGGGCTTCTGACTAGGAGTGGGCAAAAGGAGCACCCCTGGGAGCTGAAATTTATCTTGATCTGGGCTGTGTACACACAGGTGTATACATATGCAACATGTTAAGATGTGCACACTTTGCCCAGACACTGTGGCTCGACCCAGAAACCAAGAGGTCACCAGTTCAATTCCAGGTCAAGGCACATGCCTGGGTTGTGGACTCGATCCCCAGGAGGCGGCCAATGGATGATGTTCCTCTCATCGATGTTTCTATCACTATCCCTCTCCCTTCCCCCCTTTCTCTAAAAATCGATAAAAACATTAAAAAAAAAAAAAAAGATGCATGGTCCTAACCGGTTTGGCTCAGTGGATAGAGCGTCGGCCTGCGGACTCAAGGGTCCCAGGTTCGACTCCGGTCAAGGGCATGTACCTTGGTTGTGGGCACATCCCCAGTAGGGGGTGTGCAGGAGGCAGCTGATTGATGTTTCTCTCTCATCGATGTTTCTAACTCTCTATCCCTCTCCCTTCCTCTCTGTAAAAAATCAATAAAATATATTTAAAAAATAAAGAAAGATGCATGCACTTAAAGACCTTTAAAAAGACCACCAATTTTAACAATAACAGGTAAGTTTGTGGTTTTAAAATGAGGTAAATACTAGAAGAAACAGCTTCAGGACGTTGGAAGCAATTGCCCCCGGAAAGCAGGACTGGCATGTGGACATCTTTATTTTTTCTCTTATATTAGAATTTGATGTATGATATATAATTTTAAAAATGGCCAAATGGAGCCCTGGCCAGTGTGGCTCAGTTGGGCATCGTCCCATGCACCAGGAGGTTGCTGGTTCGATTCCTGGTCAAGGGCACATGCCCGAGTTTTGGGCTCAATCTCCAGTGTGTGTGTGCGTGTGCGTGTGCGTGTGCGTGTGTGTGTGTGTGTGTGTGTGTGTGTACGCGCGCAGGGGTGGGGTGGGGGGAGGCGGACATGCAGGAGGCAGCCAATCGATGTTGGGCTTTCACATAGATGTTTCCCTTTTCTGAAATGAATAAACTATTCTTTTTTTAAAAAATGACAACATGGAGAGATTTGCTCATTCACTATGTCATTATGGTGGAATTCATGTTGGGAACCAGGCTCTGTGCCTGGGGTTGGGGCCATGCGTGCAAAACAGATGTGGTCCCAGCCAGTGGGGGGCTTGGTGTGGTGTTGGGGGAAAGTGGTATGCAGACAGTCTGAAGCCATGATCAGTCGCTGTCTGGGAGGGGCTGTTGTGTGGATGCAAGGAGAGGTGACTCTCCAGGAAGGAGAGTTCCCATGAGCTAGTCGGCTCTTCACCTCCTACCACGGAGGTTTGGCTCCAGGCCTCCAGTGGTGCGAGGGATGGCAGAGGCTTTGACGCTGAGCCCCTCTGCACTCCACATTGGGAGCCCCCAGGGTTCATCAAGCTGTTCCGCCCTTTGTTCCCCTGATCCAGTCCTGGGCTCCCTCTCCCGCATGCCTTCTGCAAACTTGGTGTATAGGCATGACACAGACCTGCTCAGCCTGGGCCCAAGAAATGGTCTTGGGGGGATCATGACTACAGAGGAGGCTGGAGGTTGCCAGGGCTGGGGTACGAGGAGGGTCTGACTATTGTGGGAGACTTGGGGAACCACTAGCCACTTAGGGAGGGCTTGATGTGGCCAAACTTGTGGTTTCAAGCATCTGCTCTGCTGCAGCTAGGAAATGGGTTTGTGGGGAGAAGCTAGGAGTGGAAGAGCAAAGTGTGTGGGAACAGATTTGAGAGCTGGTTGTGTAAAAATAAGAGACAGCCCCTGGGGAGGAGATATACAGAGGGGTCGGAAATGGTGCTGAGGGCCCCCCACCAATCATCTCTACTTGACCAACCTGGGCTCTGCCAGCCTCCCTGTCTTTGCTCTGCTGGTGCCCCACCAAAACGAGCTCTGGGCCCAGCCGGTGTAGCTCAGTGGTTGGCCGTCTACCTATGAACGGTTAGATTCTCAGTCAGGGCACATACCCGGGTTGCATGGGCTGGATCCCCAGTGTGGGGCATGCAGGAGGCAGCCGATCAATGATTCTCTCACATCACGGATGTTTGTCTCTCTACCTCTTTGAAATCAATAAAAATATGTATTTTTTTAAAAATATATATTTTATTGATTTTTTTACAGAGAGGAAGGGAGAGGGATAGAGAGTTAGAAACATCGATGAGAGAGAAACATCGATCAGCTGCCTCCTGCACACCCCGTACTGGGAATGTGCCCGCAACCAAGGCACATGCCCTTGACTGGAATCAAACCCGGGACCCTTGAGTCCACAGGCCGACGCTCTATCCACTGAGCCAAACCGGTTAGAGCAAAAATATGTATTTTTAATAAGAACTCTGGCTAAGGGTCATTTCTTTGCCCCTATGCCCTGGCATTTACTCTTTGGAGGGGAAAAGGGCACCCTTAGGGGAACACCAACATACATTCTATCTAAAGGCCTACTCAGCCCTGGCTGGTTTGGCTCAGTGGATAGTGTATTGGCCTGCAGACTGAAGGGTCCTCAGGTTGGATTCTGGTCAAGGGCACATGCCTGAGTTTCCGGCCGGATCCCCAGTAGGGGGCGTGCAGGAAGCAGCCAGTGGGTGATTCTCATTGATGTTTCCACCTCTCCCTCTCCCTTTCTCTCTGAAATCAATAAAAATATATTTAAAAAATAAATAAAATAAAGGCCTGCTCAGCTAGGGTGCTCCAGTAACCCACATCCAGGCGCAGCACCCTGGGTTCCTTTTCTCCCGGCATCCCTCCTCCCCACTCTTGGGAACCCAGCGAGCCCCCGCGGGGGTGAGCAGGGGAGGGGCCGTGAGCAGTTACAGTTGGACCCACCAGAGATCAACTCTCGGCCCGGCCCGTAGCTTTCTGCGCTCAGGCTCCCAGGTACCCCAATCCACCTCACACCCAGGTCCACCTGAGCCAGCTCCCTGCCCTGTACGGAGCCGCCGCTCGAATTGCCGCTGCCCGCAGGCGCCTGGTGTAGTCCGGGCGGCCACAGGGTGGGCCGCGCCGCGGGGCTGTTCGTGGGGCTGCGCGCTGCGCCCCACCGCTGGCCCCCTCGCCTGGGCCCCTCGGCCTGCGTGCGCACGCCCTTGGGCCATCCGCCACAGACACCCTCTACTCCAGGTTGCGCCCGCCAAGCTGTCCCGCCTCCCTCTGGGGTTCAGAAACCATGGGAGGCGCGACTCAGTAGATCCCGCGCAGGGCTCCCGGGTCAGGGCGCCCCGGAGCCTGCGCCTGAAGACAAGCTGCCTGCACCGAGCAGGGGCTGGTCCCCGGTTCCTGGACCTCAGCGGAGCAGGCCAGGTTCCAGGGAAGAGGGAGGGGGCTCGGACGGCAGCGGGTTCAGAAGGTTTGAGCACGGAGCTCAGATCCGCGTGCCCGATGACACCTTCCTACCTTTTCATCCCTCATTATAAGCCGTGGAAGGCTTTCTTGGAGCAGGGGCGGGGGTCGGGGTGCGGTAGCGGAGGGCGCACAGCCCTCTCCCCATGGTCCTGCTATGTTCTTTCCAGAGTCTCCCGCTCAGCCTTGGTCCCAGCAGTGAACTGCCTTCGCGGGCCTCGTCTTGCTCCAGGGCGGTCCTGAGCTCAGCCCCGGCCCTCGCCGCCCCGGAGCCTGACTCAGGCATAGGAGCTTTGGCCTCCAGAACGCGAAGCTCTGGCCAAGCCGTGGTGTTTGATCAATAAAACTTTCCTGGTTCCTGCGCCTCACGTGTGACCCTTTTCCTCTGCTGTGTGTACTTTGCCATCTAGCTTTGGGGCGCAAACAGCCGTGCCCACATCCTGGAAAAGAAAATGTCAGGAGCTTTCTCGCTGCCCAGTAGAATCTAATCCCCCCCCCCCCACGCCTTTATCTGTATGTCCAAGAGGGATGGGAGGGGAGACAGACAGAGGCAGAAACACTACCTGGGCCTGGGTTCCCTTCTCCCTTCTCTGCCAGTGTTGCCCCTCCTCTTTTGGAGGTGGGGGTCATCAGGCCAGGCCCTGGGGTCCCCAGGAAGGGAGGGGTCTGCCCTGGAGAGGGATAAGTCAAACCCTGGGTTTCTGCTGTCATTCACTAAGGTATAGAGGAAGCAGGAGCTCAGACCTAACCCACTGAGATGGAGCGCCCCCCCCCTCCACAACCTCACCCCTGCTCAGCCTCCCTCACTATGCCCCCTGGCCAGGTTGGGGAGATTGTCTTCCCCAAAGAGGTGGGATCTCAAGACCTGGCAGCCCACCCAACCTTTCCCTGATCTCCCAGCATTCGTTCCAAACCTAGATTTCCTAGGAACCCCTCCCTCCTCTCAGCAGAAGGCTTCTGGAGAGGAAGTGGGGACCCCTGCCCCCTTAACAGCCATGCTCCCCCCTAGGGAGAAAGAACCCCACTACCGAGTCCCCTTGCCTCCTCAAGGACCCTCTACCTCGTATCCCCCTGTTACTGGCTCCAGCCCCCCTATGTAGGGGTTCCCTTCCAGCTCCTCCTTCACAAGTATCTGGTCCCCTCCACCCTCCCGCTTTCTCTTCAACTCTTCAGTGTGGGTTCAACTCCCACAACTGTCCTGGACCTCACAGCACCTGGGCACTGTGCTCTTAGCTGTTTGCCCGTGGAGTCCTTCTGCAAGGTCTCCCACTGGGACACCTAGCGAAGGCTGGAGGAGAGGTGGTCCCGCGTCTGTCTGGCTTCGGGATGCCCATGTGGAACCAGCCCCCACACTGCCCCTTTGGCCTCTGGAAGCCTCATCTCTCCTCACTGGCAATTCCTTCTCATCTCCTGGATGCATCCTCTGCACGCGACCCCCTAATGTGGGTGCTCATTTTAACTCTACTCTGTCAAGTCTTACCCTGAACTTATTTACCCTGATTCCACTCAGTTCTTTAGTCTCAGGATCTGCACTGGCAGAAGGGGTGGATCCAGACTTCTCAGGTCCTCATGCTCCCTCTCTGAGCCCACTCCTGCCCCTGCTCCTCCTTGAACTTGGCCTTTCAAACCATGGGTTTACTGACCTTGTCACACCCAGTACACATTAAAAGGGTTCCCCACCACTGGTGGGATGAAATCCATCTCTGGGTCTGGGCCACAGGGCTGGACCTGTCCCCCACTCTCATCGCTCCCTCCCCTCCCCACACAGCCTGCAGACATCGGGCAGGTTCCAGACACAGCCCCATGGTCCACCCTGAAAGGCTCCTGGGCTCCAGGCTGGGTTAAATGCCCCTCCTTGGGGCTTCCCTAGCCCTGGGCCTCGCCTTTCCTTGCCACGTACACAAATCCCCGTTTCCATGGGTCTCAGAGATGTTTCCTCAGTGCTCAACAGTGCTTGGCATCTAGTGGTCAGCAAATATTTGGCCACAAGTGCTGGAGCACTTGGTGAAAGGCCAGATTTCATGTGGCCTGAGGTATCCCAGGCCAGAGAGGTTGGTGCTAGGTACGGTGAGGGAGAGTAGCCCATGAGGGGCTCTGCAGAGTCTTGGCTTCTCTGCCTACCACTCACATGCCACCCCTAAGTCCCTGTATTGCAAGCAGCCCAGGCAAGCCGACCTCGCTCCAATCCCCACTTCGCAGAGCCGGACGCCGTCGCAGTCAGAGGGGTGGAGCCTGGGGCAGCCCTTCGGGCCATGCGATCCCTCGTAGAAACAGCAGGTGGCGCTGCGCGGCTGCGCTTCTGGGCTACGGCCCGGCTCCGCGCCTCCAGCGGTGGGTGGGTCGCTGGCCGGACCCGAGCGGGGTGGGCGGGGCCCGGCCGGCCCGGCGTCCTCGGTGGGCTTCCTGCGCCCCCTCCCTCTTTGGTACTCGTGGTTCTCCCCTCCTGTCTCCCCGTCGTCTCTGGGTCTCGTTCAGATTTTTCCCCGTCACCCTGGTCCCGCTGCTCAATTTTGGGCTCGGAAGAGAGGCCTGGTGTCGTCTACGGGAGGAGCCCTAAGCCTGAGGTCCTAGCTCTCCCGCGGGGCCATTAGTGCCATTAGGGAGGGAGGCGGCTCCGGCCGGGGAAGCTCGGGGCCTTTACACGGGCGTAAGGCCGCCCACCCCACCCCCGGGGGACACGAACCCATCCACCCTCGGGCTGTGACCAGGCCTCTGCCCACAGCCACGCCCCAAGTCACCGCCCAGGCCCAGGCCCCGCCCATCGCTGGGGTGTTGCAGCAGGGAGCTGGACTCAGAGCTCAGGGGACGGCCCCCTCCTTTCCCAGGCTGGACCGGACGACTGTCCAGGGGAGGGGAGCCCCGGCAGGTCTCCTCGCCCTCTATTGCAAGGTCCGCGTAGCCAGGTGGCAGGAGTGGGGAGGCCTGGGGGAGGGGGACCGCCCGGACCACCTCCGACCTGACTTCCTCCCGCCTGTTGCCCGCCTCACCGTCCACCTCCCCTCTTCCTTTCCCAGAGACCCCAACCAGCTCGCAGCTCCTGGGCACCTTTCAGCCACACTCCTGGGCCTCTGCCTTTGCCTGTGCTGCGTCTCTCGCCTTCATCGCAGCGCCTGAGGCTCAGGCTGGAGGAGGCTTGGGGCAGAGTTTGCCCAGGAGAGCTGCTGGGCGCCCTTCCCCCGGGCTGGTACCTGAGGCCCTCCACACTGGCCCTGCTCCCTCTCGCTCATTCCTGTGCCCCTTTGGCATTTTTACCTGCCGTTCTTCCCTGCGCCTTTATTTATTTGTTGTTACCCACTTCCTTTGTTACCCACCCCCTCCTTACTCTTGTTACCTTCCCTTGTGTTTCCCGGCTTTGGGGCCTCCTTTGTTGCTCTTGGATCCAGTGTTTGTGCCTGGCCCCTGGCTGTGACCACATGCCCTGTGACCCCTCCCTCCAGCTGCGTTGTTCCCATCCGCCTTCACGCACAGGCTGAGGCCTTCGCTGTGGAAGGTGAAAAAGGCCCAAGGCTGATCGGGAGCTGCTGTCCCCGGGAGTGAAGGGGTCTCCAAGCCTTCTGACCCAGGGGACCTTGTCTGGTGGTCTCCCACTGAGCAACCTCCTTCAACTCTGGTGTGGCCCCAAAGCTACAGACTGGCAGGTCTTGGGTGGTCCCTTGGGGTGGTATAGGGTAGACCTCCCTGCCCACACCGATCCTCACAGCCTCCTGATGCAGCAGCGCTAGGCTGAGTACAGGGAAGCCAGTCACAGGCCAGACAGGCAGCCTGGGAACAGGCAAACAGACAAATGGAGGTGGCCAGCCAGAGGGGAGCCTATGGCAGCCTCAGCCAGGAACTCAGAGGTGGGGGTGGGGAAGTAGCCATGCAGCTTTGGCCTAAGTGGCTTTTAGGGGCAGCAGCTGGGGTGTGGACACCCAAGGGGCTTTGGCCCAGGAGGCTGCCCAGAGGCGGGCCCTGTGCTTGGGTGGGAGCTGGGCGCCCAGGCCGAGGGCACTGGAGAAGGAGCAGCAAGGACTGCGCCTGTGTGGAGCCTGCTCCTGCCCTCGATGGGGAACTGTCTGGGCTGGCTGTGCCTGACTCCTGGGGACCAGGTATGTGTGTGTGTGTGGGGGGGTACACCGAGGGGGAGCCTGCATCCAGTTGTCTTCCAGTGTCTGAAGCTGTGAGGAGTGTGGCCTTGGAACCGCACCGCCCTCGGCTCAAGAGGAGCTGGGGAACCTGGCCTGAGACTCTTCCTTCTCCAAACCTGTCCCGATCTGTAAAATGGCCTGAGCCCTCTAGGGTTGTTCCGGGTAAAATGCACTCGGCGGCAATGATTCTCCATTGTGATTATTATTGTCTGGGTGGCAGAAGGGGGCACTCTTTCTGGGAGGAGGGAGAGGCTGGGGAGAGTGAGGATGGGGGCAGGGAGGACTGGGGCAGAGGAGGGGAGATCCACCGGTTGGTTCCTACGTATGAAAACAGCTCCTGTGAGTGCTGACCACAGGCCAGAGCTCAGGTACCAAAGTCCTCGGCACATTACATCCCAGGTCAGGATGGGGAGGGGGAGAGCAAAGACCAAGACCTTCTCATCTCAGCCAGACAAGTGTACTTCCTTACCTCACCCTTCCACTTTTTCAGTCACCGGCAATGGGCAGGAGTGAGGGGTCCTGGCACAGGGAGAGGATGATGGGAAGGCTTAATGGACCCACACGGCGCAGATCAGGCAAACACTCCTGGGGAGGGCCGGGGAGTCACTCAGTTACTGGCCTCCAGTAGACAGGGAGGGGCTGCAGTCACTTCAAACCTCTCCTTTTGCCTCTTGGACCATCCTGGGACTGCGCTGGGCCCGGGCAGCTGTGGGCACAGGAGGGTCCAGATTCATGGAGGGCGGTGCGCGTGGTGCTTCCCAAGGAGGTGGGCAGAGCTGTCGCCCTTGTTGCTACCCTCTGTCTCCTGTGTGGGACTCCTTGGACCCTAGGACCCTTTCTCCATCCCTCTCCCGCCTCCCTATCTTGGTGCAGTGCCCTGCATGCAGTAGGTGCTCAATAAATGTGCCTGGAATAGGAGGCAAAGGTGCTGACGCCAAGGAGGCTGTCCAGAGTGGGGGCGACACCGAGGGGTTCCCGGGGACTCTGAACCCCCAGCTCCTGCAGCCTTCCTCTGGGCTCCCCAGGGCTGGCGGGGTGCCGAGATAGGGGCGAGGCCAGGATGGCTAGGACCCAGGGCGGGGGCGGAGGAGGCGGGGAAGGGGCGGTGCGGGGGCGGTGTCGCAGCCTGAGCTCCAGCCCCGGCCCGAGGCGACGGGAGCCGAACGGGAGGCGCGGAAGCCAACACCAGGTCCCCAGCGCCGCCGTCGCCGCCGAGCCGCTCGCGCCCCTGGCTAGCTGGCGGCGGCTGCGAGCGCCCAGGCCAGCCCCTGGCCCGCGGGTGGGTCGCCAGCGCCATGGCCACCCCAGAACCGCTGCGGCCGCGCCTGTGCTGCCTGGTGCGCGGCGAGCACGGCTACGGCTTCCACCTGCATGGCGAGAAGGGCCGTCGCGGGCAGTTCATCCGGCGCGTGGAGCCCGGGTCCCCGGCCGAGGCGGCCGAGCTGCGCGCTGGAGACCGCCTGGTCGAGGTCAACGGCGTCAACGTGGAGGGCGAAACGCACCACCAGGTGGGTGCCTGCGCCCCGTCCCGGCTCGCCGGGCCCCCTCCCCGGGAGCGCGACCGGGGAGGCACCCAGGACCACCCGGCCCGGCGCTGCCGGCGCCCAGGCCTCAGCTCCCTGCTCCCGGCCAGGAGGGGGTCGCACCAGGGCCTGCGTGCCCCCTCCCCCGCTGGAGGAAGTGGGGGACGGAGCCACGGAGGCAGCGGCCGCCGGCCTCCTTCCTAGCACCCCACCCCCTAAGCTCAGCAGCTCTGCACCTCCGAGGGGGAATCCTGGCAGGGAGGGGCCCGCACTGCGGTCTAGATCTTCAGGCTTGTTCTGGCCTGAGCGTACCAAGTATGGAGGTGAGAGGCAACTTGTGTACAAGCTTGTGGACTCACCTGGGTCTGAGTGTGAGTGTGCCGGTTTCTCAGAGGATCGCCCATGTGGGCAGACAACTATCTATGCGGACCTAGGAGGTGTCATAGTAAGGGCGCACCTGTGTGTGTGCCTGCGTCCGTGTGTACGGGCTGTGTGCATGTGAACATGCAGGTCTGCACCGAGGTGGGTATGTGTGTGGACAGATCTGTTTGCTTGGACATGTGTATGCGAGCTGCGATTGTGTTGACATGTGTGTGAGCTGGGCTGTGTGTGAAAATACACGGGTCTGCACGCCTGGTTGTGTGTGAGCTGCGCGCTGTGTGTGTGTGTGTGTGTGTGTCCGGGCCTGCGTGCTGACCGGCTTGGCTGTGTGTAGTCGTCAGTGTGTGTTGGCAGCCAGTGTTCTCGGGGGTGTCCTGGCTGATGGTGTCTGGATTTCCGTGGGAATCACTGCTGGTGACAGCACATTCCTCTCCTGGGAGGCTGCCTGGCCCTGCAGGTGCCACTGGGCCGCAGCCCCTGCCTCCTGCAGCTGGAGATGAAGGCCGGAGGGAGGGCAGGGTCTCCTCTCTGCAGGTTCTGACTCCTGAGGGTGTCCATCTCCCACTGCCAGTGACTCACCTGGCGGGTGTACAGCCGCTCCTGCTCAGGCTCCTCTCCGTGCCCCCTGCACCTCTGCATCCCTGATCCGTTTGGGTGCCCAGCCCTGCGGCCTAGAGATTAATATATCGGTCCTTGGCTGAGACGGGAGCTGAGCTCCTGGGCCCTTGTCTATCCATCTGTCTGCTGTTCTGTCTTCCACCCAGAATGTCAACCTGATAAGGCTGTTTACTGAAGGAAGGTGGGGGTCAGGGCTAGAGGGCTTGGCTTGACAGACCACAGGGAGAGGCTGGCAAAGGTGGTACCTCACCACTGTTTAACAGTCACTGCCGCCCTTGCCCCTGCTTGTCCCAGGCTTCTGGGTGCTGGTCTAAGAACTTCAGAAGCCCTGACTGGGTAGCAGGAATAAAAAAAATCTCAATCTCTCTCTCTCTCTCTCTCTCTCTCAAAATAAAAATTTAGTATTCATCCCTGGCTGGTGTGGCTCAGTTGGTTGAGCGTCATCCCCTGCACTGAAGGTCGCCGGTTCTATTCCTGGTCAGGGCACGTGCCCAGGTTGTGGGCTTGATCCCCGATGGGGGTGTCTGTGGGAGGCAACCGATTGATGTTTCTCTTCCTCTTCCCTCTCTCTCTAAAAATGAATTAAAAAATAATTTAGAACTTCACACACAGGACCCCATGGGATCCTCCTCCTGCCCCAGGAGGGAGGACATGCAGTTATAGCTCCCATCTGACAGATGAGGAAACGGATGCTTAGAGATGTTGAGTGGCTCCTTTGGGGACCACAGTTGGGAAGCAGCAGGGTGCTGCATGGGGAGAGAGGAGGGACAGGGAAACATGGGTCTGATTCAGACTCTCCTCTCTGTTGACAGCTTCTGCCAAGCAGCTGATGGGAGCGCCCTCGGCCCCTCCGCCCCAGGCCTTGGGGTGGGGATGGGGATGTTGCCCTCCTTACTCCAATGCCCAGTGCTCCTTCTCCCTGCAAGGCATACACTGGCATGCGTGCCCCATGGACACCCACATGCTCTAGACCAGGGGTCCTCAAACTACAGCCCGCGGGCCACATGCAAATACAAATATTGTATTTGTTCCCGTTTTGTTTTTTTACTTGAAAATAAGATATGTGCAGTGTGCATAGGAATGTGTTCATAGTTTTTTCTTAAACTACAGTCCGTCCCTCCAGCGGTCCGAGGGACAGTGAACTGGCCCCCTGTTTAAAAAGTTTGAGGACCCCTGCTCTAGACATACAGGCACCTGCATAGACACACAGATGGGCCACATATCACACTGGCCCCACAGTTGGACCTGCCCCTCCACACCTCTGCCTGCTGGGTCTGAATCCTGCTCGCAGCATCACGGGTGGTACCTGAGCAGGCGCCTTCCCACAGGAACCCTGCAGGTCCAGCAGGAATGGATCTGTGCTCATGGGCCTAGAGGCAGGGATTTAGCCTTCCATGCTCCACCACCGAGAAAGACAGAAACGGGCAGACACACCCCGACTGACACCCGGGAGGTGCCGCCCTTTCAAACCCAGACTGAGGACAGACCTGACACAGACAGACGCACGCCTGCACGGATGCCTCACCCAGCTTCCCGGAGAGGACCCTGGGCTGAGGCAAGGCCTGGGACCACCCTGAGGCCCTTGTCGCCTGGGCCCTTCTGTCAGGAGCCCCAGGAGAGGAGGGAGGGAGCGGCTGAGGCCGGGGGTGGGGGGTGGAGCTGGCAGGCCTCTTGCCCAGCCACCCACCCCTGGTAGGTCAGCCTGGCCAGCCTTGGGTGGTGCCACAGTCCATGTGCTGCGCAGAGAGCTGGCTGCTGACCCACGGCCACCTGCCTGCCCCAGGTGGTCCAGAGGATCAAGGCTGTGGAAGGGCAGACGCGGCTGCTGGTGGTGGACAAGGAGACGGACGAGGAGCTGCGCCGGCGGCAGCTGACCTGCACTGAGGAGATGGCCC
The DNA here is from genome assembly GCF_964212035.1 of Myotis nattereri. Lineage (NCBI taxonomy): Eukaryota > Metazoa > Chordata > Mammalia > Chiroptera > Vespertilionidae > Myotis > Myotis nattereri. Next base: position 101,626,266 of record NC_138079.1, on the reverse strand, counting down.
AGCAAGGGCTTCCACCCGCCCATGACCCCTGGGAGCCAAAGCCGGTCTGGACACGTGCAGGCAGCCTTGGCTCCAAGGATGGCCAGAAGGTATGGCACGATTCTGCCCACAGGGACCACCTTGCTTCTCCCCGAACCATCTGGGCCTCTCAATGGCAGTCTGTTTCTGGTTCCCTTCAGAAGGCACTGTCCCAGGCTCTGCTGCCTCTTAGGGCCCTTCTTTGCCCCTGGTGACTACCCTCTTGGCTATATACCCTGAGACTTTTAAGCTGGGTAGGAGGAGGGCAGCCTTCGCCCCCCAGCCCTCTTCCAGGACGCTCAGAGCCGCCTGATCTAGGTAGGGGCCACTCTGATAAGGCCCCCTCCCCATTTGAGGGGCTAAGGAACCCAACCTAGGGAGGGGCTCTGCTCGGATGTCCTGGGACTGAATGAGCCCAGCTCTGCCTGTGTCTGGTGTTTATCTGTCTGGCTCTGTCCCTGTGTCTGTCTCTAGGCACCTGATTGTTCTGTGAAGGCCTTGGGGGTAGGGGCTGGCCCTCCTCTGTGGACAGTGTATGGTTGGGGGCCCCAGAGGAGACTCCTCTCTAAGCTGAGTCCTCATCTGATGGTTTATAGGGCTGGGGCACCTCCCTCTTCTCCCTGCCCTTCTCCCCACCCTCAGGCTGGAAGAGCTGGAAAAGAATTCACCTCCTTCTAGGTTTCTGGGCCTGGGGTGTGTGTGGGGGGAGAGGGGGTGACCCTACCTGGGAAGCATCCGGACACTGGGAGGCAGAGCCTGGGGCTGCTAGTCCCTCCCTCCTGGAAGCCCCACGTTAGTGTCTCTCATGTCCTCTCTCCCTTTTTTATTTTTATTTTTATTTTTATTTTATTTTTTTTTTAAATATATTTTATTGAGTTTTTACAGAGAGGAAAGGAGAGAGATAGAGAGTTAGAAACATCGATGAGAGAGAAACATCGACCAGCTGCCTCCTGCACACTCCCCACCGGGAACGTGCCCGCAACCAAGGTACATGCCCCTGACCGGAATCGAACCTGGGACCCTTCAGTCCGCAGTCTGACGCTCTATCCACTGAGCCAAACCGGTTCCGGCCCTTTTTTATTTTTAAAGAAAAATCAATCCCTTTAGGAGATTCAAGCCCAGGGGTTCCCCAGATCCCGCTTTGAAAACCACTGGCCGAAGCCCAGTGGAGGTGTGAGAGCTGAAGTTTCTGGGTGTGCAGGGGATCCCAGCGTCTGCCTCCCCCTGTGCCTGTGACCTGGACTGGAGCATAGGCCTGTGCTTTTTGTTCTGAAGGGGTATGTGTGCTCCAGGGCAGGGAACCCCTGGGTGGGGTGCAGGGGGGGTTGTCTCAGGTAGATGGTGCCAGGCCCTGTCATTTGCATTTTGTCCTGGGGCCAGAGAACGCTGGAATAGGGGGGGTGTTAGGGTCAGATTTGTGATTTCAGGGGGGTCCTGGGATGGTATGCTGGCTGGGCCCCTCCCAGGCCTGAGGGTTGGAGCCTTCCTCCTTCTTGGGCATCTCACACGCCACCCCCAGGAAGTGCCCCTCCTTCCAGACGTTTGTCCATTGACTTGGACACAAATGGCTGAGTTCACCTTCCTGTGGAAAAAATTCTGCCTCAGGCCTTATCTTCAGGATGGGGTGGCCCACCTAGTCCTTGGGTGGAGCCTTCCCCCTCTGCTATTTCAGGCTCTGGGGCTGCAGGAAGCCCTGGGAGGGGGCTTCCTCTGGGTATATTTTTAGAGGAACAGAGTGGGGCTTGACTGGCAGGTTCCTCTGTGGTTCAGGCTGGCCAGAGGATAGCGACCCCCAATTTTGGTGGCTGAACTCAGGTCATCAGAAGGAGCACTGGGCCTTGGGTGTGTGTGTGTGGGTGGGTGGGTGGGGGTGTGTGTGCGATGCTTGCATGCAGGGCTCTCCTCTGAGGTGGTAAGGTGCCTGTGTGTGGTTTGCTTTGCTGCAGGATGAAGGGCCCACCCCTCGTGCCCCGGTGAGGTAAGGGCTGAGCTGGAGTCGGGGCCCTGTAGGCCACTTACACCCTCTCAGCCTGTTACCCCCTGTCCTGGGGCTGGGAGGAGAGGGATGGAGCAGGGGAGGACACTAATGTGGCTGGCCCTGGGGGGCTGCCGGGGCTGTCAGGGCCTTGTCAGTGGTGACTCAGTCCCAGGCCAGACAGGGCTAGGGTGGCTGCATCTGCAGTGCAGCCAATCCTGATAGTGATGATAGGGGACAGCCCCCAAAAGAGCCAGGGCAACCAGCAACCAGTGGTGCCAGGTGTGGCCACTGGTAGACCCTGGGCCCTCCTCGTCCTCACAGGAAGTCTGGGCCCCCACCCTCTGGTTTTGGAGGCCCTTGGGGGCTGAGAGTGAGTGAGATAACGGATCCTGCACGTGGCGGCTGCTGGGCATAGGACCTTGTCCTGCCAGAGGGTGCTGGGGCTCCTTGCGCCTGCCCCTGCCCCGTGAGCTGCAGCAGGACTGTCTTTTGTTCTGGGTTGGGGTTCCTCCCTTACGTCCCTGTCTCCCCAGCCATGAGTCCTGGGAGCAGGGCAGGGCCTTCCAGCAACTTCCTTCCCTTCTTGGGACGGAAACCTAGTCAGTGTGTGTGTGTGGGGGGGGCCTGGGCTGGAGCCTGAATAAGGGAGGGGGGCTCAGCCACCACCCTGTTCCCCAGAGTGACTCAGCCCCATGTCCCCACCTGTCCCTGGGGAACCTGGGCCTCAGTAGGAGGTAGATAAATGGGGTGGCAGCCTGGGCCAGCCAGAGAGTTCAGGCCACGCCGGCTGGATGCTCACTGTCGGCCACTTCTGTCCCGCCTCCATGGCCCGCTCCTGGAATTCCACACCACCCACCCTGGTCTCAGGAGCCCCTCCACCGAGCCCATCCCAGGGGCTTGTGCAGGTTAGGTGTGGTGGGGGCAGGGTGGGCAGTGAGGACCCCCCCAGCCAGTTTAGCCGGTGTCCCCCAGGGTTAAGAGAGAGGACTCTGGGGTGAGCAAGCCGGACCCTGCGCAACAATGGGGCTTTTCTCCTCTGCCAGGGCTGGTGAGTCACTATCTCGGGGGGGGGGGGGCACAGCCTGGCTCCTGGGGTACCCCCATGCCAGCCTCTTTGTCTGGTTACAGGCACAGCTGGGAGGCCAGGGCTTGTCCAGTTCTGGGGCGGCCCTGCTGGGAGCCGTGGGAGCCTGAGGGCCTGGCTGGGAGAGGGCAGGAAGTGCTCTGAGCCAGGGCTGGGAGAGAGGAATGTGAGCAATGCGCCGCCCGCCTGCGCCCCCTCCAGACCCACTGCTGCCTGCTCTCCCGCAGGGCCTCCCTGCTGGGTCATTGCATTGCAGCCCCTCAGCTTGTGGGTCCAGTGCCAGGTCTGGTGCTCCGTGGGCCCTGGTCTCTCATAAGGAGAGAGGTTAAGGCTAGACATTAGGAGAACATTCCTGGCTTGTGTGATGAGAGGCAGCTGTGCTGGATTGAGGTCGGGATGGCCAGTATGGTTTCGAACCCAGATGTGACTTCAGCCTGGCCTTATGCCCCGGGATGCCCCCAAATCGGTGCCCCTCCAATTCTTTTCCCTTTTGGGGGCCTTGACAGATCCTGCCCTGAACGTTAATGTGGAGGGTGTAGGAAGCGGCCACAGGGCCCCATCGCACTGGGCCATCCCTTCATAGGTGTGGGTTGCCTTATGTGTCTGTGTAGCATGTTTGCGAACATATGTTTGGATATCTGGTCTCTTTGACCATGGGATGTGCCTCTGCTACCTGGGCCCATGTCCACATTCCAGGCATGGTACGTCCCACTCCAGGTTCCATGCTTGGCCCTGGCCCTGGCCCTGGCTGTGGCTCTGCTCTGTCCCAGCCAGCCTTGGGGGCCTGTATCCCCGGCGCCTCTGGGGCGGTGTGGGCCCCCCTCAAAGCTGCACACTTGTCCCTCCAGGTGTGTCTGTGAGAGTCTCACCCTCCAGTTCAGACCATGTGGCCCAGCTGAGGCCCCAGGAAACTGCAGAGCAGCAGCTCTGTCCCTGGAGTTCTTGGGGTTATCGGGCCAGATGGGGGCCTGCAGTGGGGCTCCCCAGGGGGTTCTGGGCAGTCTTTGGGGGTCAGGGAAGGGGTCTTGGAGGAAAGGCACAGGCTGGACAGGAAGAGGGTGCTCCTGACAGGCAGGACATGCCTGGCCCCGCAGCAAGGCACCCACCCTGTGAGGAAAGACACTTTTGGTCGCACAGCTGGGTGGCCACCAACTGGCAGGCCAGAGCACTCACAGTCAGATTTGGGGTTTGGAATCAGGTTGCAGGCCTGCAGGCTGGAATGGCCCAGGGGGTGGCCAGGGCTGTAAGGGGGCAGGTACCCAAGGCCTGGAGACCTTCCCTGAGGGTCACCCCGAGCCTGACCCAGTACCCTTATGGGAGGGGCCTGGTGAGCACTCTCACCCTGAACACTGTCACCTGCACGGGCACTGGAGCCCCGAGCGTCCGGGAAACCTGAGCTGCTGCCTGCCTGCTCACTCCGGCCACCGCCATGTTTAATTGAGCACCGATAGCCGCTGGCCACTCAGCACTGTGGTCACTGACGGCCCCAGGCCCCGGCTGGGTGGGGGTACTGGGGCCTGGCCCCTGCCGGCAAGGCTCCCTGGCCCACAGCCCTACTGCAGGATGCCAGAGGTAAAGCGAGGCAGGGCCCTGGGATGTGGATGGGGGACGCTCAGGGCACGATAGCCCCTGTGTCTCAGCAGGGAGGGCAGCAGGGCAGGCCCCACCCTCGGCCCTGTCACTGGGCTCCTGCGGGCGGTGGGCGGCGGCAGCCCCAGCAGCAGCCCAGCCGGTCACCCTCCAGTCTCTGGGCCGGTGGGGGTAGGGGTGGAGGGGAGGGTGGCTCCAGCTTGCTCTGGAATGTGAAAGCAAACACAGCAGTGCTGCCACCAGCCCTGTGGGAGAGAAAGCAAAACTGTCCAGGCCCGGGACTCTGCGAGCCCTGCGCTCACAGAGGGAGGTGGGGAGGGGGGCTTGCAGGCAGGGCCCGTGAGGACAGCCTGGTGTGTCTGTGTAGCATGTTGGGAACATATGTTTGGATAACTGGGACATGGAGCTGAGTGGCAGCTGGTCTCGCCTGGCCTCTCGTAGGACCCGGGCCTGTGCTCAGAGCTGTCCTTGAGCCCTTTCACTCTCCCAACACCCCTAAGGCCCCTGGCCCTATCAGAAGTCATTTTGGGGTTTAGAAGACTAAGACTTTGCCTAAGATGTCACAGCTGGATCTCAGTCACAGGCAGCCTAATGCCTCCCCGCTGCCTCCCCGCTGGGCGTGGGTGTACAGTGTTTGTCCCTGCCACTGGGCAGGGCCCGATGCCCAGGGCAGCAGGGCTGTGGCTCCCTCCTGCCCCCCACCACTGCTGTGCTGCACACTGGGGGCCAGAGGCTTTGGGTGGTGTCAGTGGCCTCTGGGAGTGGGAGGTCGGAGCTGAAGATTGTCCCGCGTGCCTGCAGGATGTCAATGGGCCCCCGAGGGAGCTTCGCCCGAGGCTCTGCCACCTTCGAAAGGGCCCTCAGGGCTATGGGTTCAACCTGCACAGTGACAAGTCCCGGCCAGGACAGTACATCCGTTCGGTGGACGTGGGCTCGCCGGCCGCCCACTCCGGCCTCCGCGCCCAAGATCGACTTATTGAGGTACCATCACCAGGGCTTTGGGGTGGCAGGTGCCCGCGTCCCCTGGGTGCGTGTTTGTGCTTGTGTCCACCGTCTGCATGTCTGTGCCCGCGTCCCCTGTTTGTGTGTGAGCCCCAGGTCCTCTCTGGGAGGAGGGGAGTTTCTGGGAACTTGAGCTGGCATTCCTCTGGCTGCCGTGGCTGGTGACAACATCGATGAATATTTGATGCCACACCTGGCCAGGCAGCTCGGGGGGCTGGTGGGGGCCTGCCCTCAGCGCTGCCCTGTGCTGCCGGCGGCAGGTGAACGGGCAGAATGTGGAGGGACTGCGCCACGCAGAGGTGGTTGCCAGCATCAAGGCACGCGAGGATGAGGCCCGGCTGTTGGTGGTGGACCCGGAAACGGACGAGCACTTCAAGAGGCTGCGGGTCACGCCCACCGAGGAGCATGTGGAAGGTGGGCTGCTGCCCTGGGGGTCTAGGGTGGGGGTGGAGCGTGGGGGCTGGGCAGCCCTTGACACACTGTCCCCACAGGTCCACTGCCATCACCTGTCACCAATGGGACCAGCCCTGCCCAGGTGAGAGGATGGGTGGAGGTGGACAGGGTGGGTCCAGGACACTGGAGTGGCACCTCTAGGGGTCCCCAAGCCTGACGGAGCGCCCCCATATTTGTCCTTGTATATTTGAGGTTGTGACACCCAATCTGGCCCGACACTCCCAGCTTTAATGCCCTCTGTGGATCCTGTCCTGGGTCAACCACACCCCAGCCCTACACGGCACTCTGGCCCCGGGCTACTGCCCTGGCTGTTCCCTCTGCCCAGCACTGTCTGGTTACCTGGAATGTCCGTCTCTCCTCAGGAAGCTGGCCCTGGCTTTGCCCCAGGTGACACGCATGTGGGTGATTCATGCATCGAAATGGCTCCTCCCCATTGTGAATTGGCCAGGGCCGGGCCACCTGCCTGTTCACTGTTTCGTGTCCAGTGTCCTACCTACACTGGGCCTGGAGCATGGTAGAGGCTCGGTGCCCACTGCCAAAGGGAGGAATAAATGCAGCTCTGTGTGTTCGGGTGTACGTGTATGCACGTGTGTGAACATAGTGACAGGACAGGGCAGGGCCTCTGAAGCTCCTACACCTTGCCCTTGGTTTCCCAGCTCAATGGTGGCTCAGCGTGTTCATCCCGAAGTGATCTGCCTGGCTTAGACAAGGACAATGAGGTAGCAAATGTCCATCCACTTCCTCTGCTGCGCTTACACTCTGGGAGGGGGCCAGAGAGGCCTTTGGGGTGGGTATTTATGGAGCTTTCAACCTGGGCAGTGGGGCCACTGCCTCCAGGAAGCCCTCCTGGGCTCGCTGCCTCAGCCCCACCAGGTGGCCTCTGGTGTGAGCTCCCTGGAAAGGGTTATTTATCAGTTTGGGGGCTTGGTTCCTGGGCTCACTCTGGCTACCTGTCCACCCCCAGGACCGCAGCACCTGGAAGCACGACCCTTTTCAGGAGAGTGGCCTCCACCTGAGCCCCACGGCGGCTGAGGCCAAGGAGAAGGCAAAGGCCACCAGGGTCAACAAGCGGGCCCCGCAGATGGACTGGAACCAGAAGCGTGAGATCTTCAGCAACTTCTGAACCCCTCGCTGCCTGTGTGCTGGGCCCGGCCTTCTCCCCGCACGGACTTTGGGCCTCCCTCCGCGGGCCCAGACCAGAGCCCCCGAAGCCTCAGTGGACTAGAGGAGGTGCATCCTCACCCCCAGGAGCGTGGTGGCCCCACCACCACCCAGGAACCAACCCACATCCCAGTGAGTCCCTGTCCTGGTCTCCCTACTGTTCCCGTGGGTGCTGGGGGAACGTGGCAGCAACACTGGGGAGAGGGAGCCCCCAATGTGTGAGACATTGAGAGAGGGAGAGGCAGCGGTGACCCTAGGGGCCGGCCTTTGCTGCTCTGCCTGGGCCTGCTGACTTAAAGGAATTTGTGGTTTTGCTTCTTTTTTTTTCCAAAAAGAGCTCCAGCTCCACACATGTTTTCACTTAATACCAGAGCCCCGCCCCCGCCAGGACATGTTCTCTAAATAATTGCAATAAAACAAACCTTTCTCTACAAACCATTTCCTCCCCACCCCTTCCTTCTTGGCAGCAGCCATGCCGGTGGGAGTCCCAGGAACTGCCTGGGACAGAGGCAGTGGGCAGGCAATTTGAGGGGCTTCAGGTGAGGCTGGGAGGCCAGATGTGGCTACAGAAGCTTCCCCTCAGCCTCCTCGTTGCCTTCCCTGGTGTGGGGGCTCGCTAGGCCAGGCCCCCCATGTCCCCACCGCACCAGGGGTCTGGGATGCAGGGTCTGGGCTCTCGGAGGGGCCAGAGGATGGAGGCCCCTGCTCCTGAAGAGGGCAGCCTCTGGACAGGCCCCTTGTTCCTTTGCCACAGCCCCCGGCTTGGGGGGGGGGTGTGGCTGTGAGAGAGAGCCTGCCCCAGGAGTGCCTCCAGGCTTCGGGCTTGGCCCCTGCCTGGCGCCCTCCCCCAGTAGACCCCACAGACTCTGCCCTGAAACCCCCCGACATTGCCGTCTGCCCTGTAAGCCATAGCGCCTCTGCGCCCTTGGAATAAACAGGCCGTCCTCACACGCCTGGCTGCCTCTGTCCTTCCTCGGGGGATGGGGGAACGGTCCAGGCAGGAAGGTAGCAGCCTAGCAGCCCCATCCCCAAATCTCAGCTGCTGGAAACAGGTCTCATTTTTTTTTTTAAATTTTTTTTTTGTTTTTAATCCTTACCCGAGGATATTTTTTCCATTGACTTCTAGAGTAGAAGGGAGGGAGGCCGGAGACAGAGACACATCCATTGGTTGCCTCCTGCACAGGCCCCTACCGGGCTGGGGAACCTGCAACGGAGGTACATGGCCTTGACCGGGAATCGAACCCACAACCCGTTGGTCTGCGGGCCGCCGCTTTAACCACTGAGCAACCAGCCAGGGCAGCAGGTCTCGTTCTTAAACCCCCACCTCCCCAAATCCATCCACCTGACAGCCAAGTCCCAACACTTCTCAGGTCCTGCTTCCCTCTCCGCCTGCCCTCTCCAGACTACCTGGGATCCCTGCCCTCTCTCACCCCGAGGCCCTTGCTCACCTCCTCTGCCAACACCTCCTCTGTGAAGCTTTCTGGGCCCCTGGCACCCCATGGGCACCCTCTGCCTTCATATAGCCCCCCACCCCCAGCAGGTACGAAGGTCAGGCCTCAGGCCCTGTGGCACCCAGACTGGGCTTCCTGGTGTCCTTTTGGAGGCCAGGTGGCTCTGTAAGCACTGGGGGTAGGGCCTCCTAGCAGTGGCAGGCTCTCAGGGTGCACAAGTTCAGGAGAGGGGTGTTTCTGGGCCCTCAGCCAGCTGCTGAGGGAGGAAGCCCAGGCCTCCAGCGTCACCAGCAGGCCTCTCAACAGCTGGCTCCAGCTGGCTCCCACGATCCATCTCTTCAGTCTGGGCCCCTGCACCCACCCCCACGTACACAGCCCAGATTGTCACGTCCACATGCTGGCCTCCCCAGGGTAGAAATCGGACAGATCCCAACTGTTGCAAAACCCCAAACTTTATTATGAACAGGCTGCAGTTCCCCAACCAAGTCGCAGAAGACAGGGCCTTCAGAGTCCCGTGCAGCTGGGCACAGGGCCTTCAGAGTCCGTGCAGCTGGGCACAGGGGCTTCAGAGTCCCGTGCAGCTGGGCACAGGGCCTGGTTGAGGCAGGTCTGGCATCGAGGGCGGACAGGCAGACAGATCTGCTGGCCGAAGCCCACCAACAGTCCATTAATCTCACTCCACAGGTCCCTGTGGGGTGGGAGTGGGTTAATGCAGAGAGAGCGAGGGAAGGAGGGAAGGTGGAAGGGGAGCCCGTCCTGCCCTGTTGCGGCACCTGGGCAGCCAGTCCTCCAGGGCTGCACGGGTCTCCTCCGGCGACTTGGTCACCTTCTTGGTCCACCTGAGTCGGTTGGCAATTCTGTGCACATGTGTGTCCACTGCTGCTTGGAGACAGGGTGGGGTGAGTGTGGGGCAGGCCCAGACACCCCGTTCTTGCCCATGGTCCCACCCATTAGCCCAGGTTGGTGAGTCGCCCTGGCTTCCCACACAGAGCTCTGAGGGCCCCTAACTGCACAGTACGAGCCAGACATGAGAGTGGCCACCATACTGCTGGGCAGGGGCTGTAGGCAGCAACCAGAGGACTTGGGCCCTCACTTGGGGTGCAGGGAGCAGTGCCTCTTGGCCCAGCCACAGGGTGCCAGCAGGAGGCTGTTGCCTGCAGAGCCAGCACTTGTAAGGAACAGAGTGGGCAGCACAGCCAGGCCAGCTGCAGCCCCTGCTCCCCTTTACAGCCACCCCAGGGCCCATCCCGGGCACCCAGTCACCCAGGCCTCCTTGCCCAGCTATCTGCAATCCCTCTCCTCCTCACTGTCAAAGAGAAAGCCAGTCCCTGCATCTGCTTTCTCTCCTGCTGCTAACAAGCCCAGGTAGAGGCTTGCACCCTTGGATCCCCTGCCTCAGTTCCCTCTTCTGTCACACGGAGGTGACTGTGCTCCCTGAGGCCCAACCTAGGGCCACACCACACTGTGTGAACCCCCTGTGGGCTGGGCCAGGAGGGCAACCGTGCCCCCTGCTTTGTGGCCAAAGCTCAGAGACCAAGTGCCTTGCCCAAGGCCACCCAGGTGGGGAGGCAGAGCTGGGATCAGCTTTCTCACGAGGGAGTTTCTCCTGGGGAAGCCCCTGGGAGGCAAAGCCTCCCCTCCCCAGGGTTTCCCTACGGCTGACCGGGCCCAGAGGCAACCAGAAAGGGTGACATTCTGACACCCGGGGTAGGGCGGTGGGCAGGGAGCCCTTCACTCAGACCTGCCTGACCACTCCCGGGAAAGAGCGGCTGAGGACAGCTGCCCAGATAAGCCGAGAATTTGCTGAGAGGCTGGCCTCTACAGGAGCCCTAGGGGGAGGCTCTGCCCTGGCCCCTTCTTGGCCCCGTTCTGGTTCTCGGGGCTGCCTTTCTACTCATGGGCAGTGCTGGAAAAGGGCCCCACCCCAGGGGGCAGGCTACACAAGCTGTGGGAGCTGAGGGGATTCCCACCCCTTGCCAGCCCCGCCTGCAGGAGTCCCAGAGAGGCACTGGGGTTGGGGAGTACAGAGAGGTTATAGGTCAAGCCTTGGTTTCTGGGCTGGCTGGGCTGGTGCGGGGGCCTAAAAGCCCCAACTCTCTGGGCAAAAACCTTAGGAAGCAGCCGCTGCACGCTGACGCAAATCCTGTCTCCACCCAGAGATCCTCCGATGCCAGGCTGCTAGGCCTGGACCCAGGAAAGGGATTCCAGGAAGAGGCTCCCCCACTCCCAGTTCTCCTCCCCATCCCCCCAGCCCATTCCTCCTCTCCCTGGGTTCCCCTGTCTTCACAACATCACCCTAATCTGCCCACACTCATCCAGAGCCTCCTGCTTCTGGCCCTCTCTCCCGCCTCATGGCTTTGCAGATGCTGTTCTTCTGCCTGGAACACTGTTCCTCCTCTTGGCCCTGCCTTACCCTTCAGCTCTTGGATGAGGTATCACTTCCACCGATACCGAGTCCATCCCCAGAGCCCAGCACACAGTAGGTGCTCATCTCAGAGCAGGACAGGCCTAGCTCAGTGCTGGGAGTACCTTTCTGACCCTTTGGGCTGAGCTGTGGATGAGGAGACCTGAATTGGGGTTATAGGTCAGAGGATGTGGGGAACCCTGACAGCAGTCAGCAAGCTCAGAGCTGGCCTCACCCTCCTCATGGGCACATGCCACTCACCAATGCCTGACACAGTACCCCAGGCCACAGCCATGGCCAAGTGCGCCATTTTGGGCCCAACGCCTGGCAGTGCCATCAGCTCTGTCACAGAAGCTGGGATGTCCCCACCATAGTTCTGCTGGAGGATGGCACTGGTCTGCTTGATGTACTTCACCTTGCTCTGAAAAATGGGGTGGGGGGGTGTCAAGTGCTGAAGGTGGGAGTGGAGTCCAACCTGGGAGGACAAGGCCCAAGGAAGAAGCACAGGTGCCTAAAGCGACCCAGGACACACTCAGAGGCACCTGTTTGCTCCTGTCCCCCTAGGACAGTGGTCGGCAGACTCATTAGTCAACAGAGCCAAATATCAACAGTACAACGGTTGAAATTTCTTTTGAGAGCCAAATTTTTTAAACTTAAACTATATAAGTAGGTACATTGTTATTAACTTAATTAGGGTACTCCTAAGGCTTAGGAAGAGCCACACTCAAGGGGCCAAAGAGCTGCCTGTGGCTCACGAGCCGCAGTTTGCCGACCACGGCCCTAGGAGGCAGGAATGAACCAAGGGAAACAGGCAGCCTGAGGGAGGCCCAATGCATGCCTGGACCCCTGCCTTCCACCTGTTTGGGCCAATGGCATGTCTTGGGGTCCAGCTTGGGCGCCCCCCTCTCCCATCATTACCCCCAGAGGCCAGGCAGGCTAAGCAGGGCCGGCCATGCCAGGAGCTGGGTTCAGCAGCACCTGGACCTGCAGGAAGGAAGGCTGGAGTCTGGGGTTCCCTGCCAGCGAACAGGCCAGCTGGGCGGTTCCCATCCTGTGCCTGAGCAGACGGGGCTATTTAAAACCCATCTGACACACTGCAACCCACACCAGTGCCCAGGGAAGTAGCCACACCCGCCTGGCCACCTTCAATAGATCTGCCTACTGGCCACCCTGTGCTGTGGCCTCTTGCTGCTCTGGAGGGGAGGGTGTAACACACTCCAGGGAAGCCCGGAGTAAACAAAGGGAAAGGTGGATGGGCAGCCTCAGTGAGAAAGGGAAGGGCCAGGCAGCTGGGTGGGGGGTGGAGGAAGGAAGGGGTGGGCTGCAAACAGGAAAGGCCAAGGAGTTCCAAGGCCTGGACTTGAGGCCCCACTGCCTGGCCCCCTGTGGACAGCTCAGAGGGGTGGGGGACTCTAGTGAGAACTCATATCCAGGCCCCTGTGGCCAGAAATGTCCAACCCAGCCTCCTGCCACCCCCACAGCCGCCCTCAGCAACCCGATGTCTTTTCCAGGCCAGTGGCAACCCTGGCCCTCGTTGCCACAGGCTGGGCTCACCCTCCAGAAGCCCACGGGGTAGATGAGTGCGCCCAGTGTGCTGTCATCTGTCTTCAGGATATTATCCACCGTTAGGCCCCGGGCCCGCAGCCGCTGCATGGCACCCGCCGTCACCTGGTCTTTGGTCTGGCTGGAGAGCATCAGTGACAGCAGCACCTGGTACCTCTGCACCTGCTCACAGTGACAGGGACCAGAAAGATGGTCGGTCCTGGGTGCTCACTGTGGGCCAGGCTCTAGCCAAGTCCTTTACCCATGGGGGAACAGATCAGACGTCAGCTTCCTACCCACCTTGGCCAATGGGGGGAGGTGTGTGGTAGGATCTGGTCTGGGCCTGCTTTTCATCTATAACATGGGGACAATAATAGCACCTGCTTCTCAGAATCACTGGGAAGCTTAAATGAATTTTCACGACACTTAGACTTGTACCTGGCACAATGTCAGTGCAGCCGCCATTGGCTGTTACTGTTATCGCTATGTGAATGATGCTACTACCCATTTTGCAGACAAGCTAAGTGAGGCCCAAGTCACCCAGTGGAAGAACTGGGATTAGATTCACATTGATCAAAGGACCAGGCTCTGGGCTAAAGAAGTGCAAAAATCTCTTTCTCTATCAGCAAATGTACTGAATGCCCCTGATGATTCAGCACAGTGCTGGCAGAAGGCAGAGCACGAGGCCTCATGCCACAGGTACCCCTGACCTGTTGATTGGCCACAATGAAGCAAGTAATGCTGCCCAGTGAGTGCTCTGGGTGCCAGGTGTGCATCCTCTCAGGGCCGTGTCAGCTAAGAGCTGCCAGGTGTCAGGCGTGAAAGGAATCAAGCATCTTGTTCCGAAGAGGGTCACCAGGCAGATGGGGCCCCTCCCTACCTTTGGGGGCACACTGCGGTCATAGCAGTGCTCAGCCCCCAGCTGGTCCACAGGTGCGTCCTTCTCACTCCTCATGGTGCGGATGTTTGCCAGCTGCTGCTGCCAGTCCTGAGGCTCCCAGCTTGGCACCTTGAGCGGCTTGATCCCCTCTCCTTTCTCACCATCTGAGGCTTCATAGGCCACTCTCAGGCTTTGTGTCTTCCGCTGACGCTTCACAGGGTGGTGGCTTTTCCTTCCTTCTGCAAAAAAATGTCACTCAGTCTTTTCAATGGGGGACATAGGTAAGGATAAGGTGTTGCCCTGATTCAGGGGTCCTCAAACTACGGCCCGCGGGCCACATGCAAATACAAATATTGTATTTGTTCCCGTTTTGTTTTTTTACTTCAAAATAAGATATGTGCAGTGTGCATAGGAATTTGTTCATAGTTTTTTTTTAAACTATAGTCCAGCCCTCCAACGGTCTGAGGGACAGTGAACTGGCCCCCTGTTTAAAACGTTTGAGGACCCCTGCCCTAATTGCTCTCTCATCTCTCATCATTCATTCTTTCGACAAGCACCCATCGTCCATCATCTACTGCTGGGGAGCGGGGTATGCTCTGTCTTCCGTAGCACGCATCCGGGACAGGTCAGCCTTCTTTGTGCCACTGTCCCCCTGACCAAGTCCAAGTTAACAGATGAGAACTCTGGTAACAGCCCTACCATGATGCCTCTTAATCTACTCTCCATACTGTCAGAGAGAACTTTGTAAGATCAAAATTGGATTGGGTCACTTCCTGTTTAAAAATCCGCATTGGTTTTTCCCTTGTACTCACAATGAACTTAAACTCTGTCCTGGCATCAAAGCTCCTGCCTATCTGGCTGGACTTGTCACCTGCCTGTCCCTCTAGCCCCAGTTCCTCCCGCTATGCTTCTGGTGGGTCTCCTTTTCTGGACTACCCCTGGGGTCCTTGGGTGCCTATGGGAATCCCCTTCTGGCCAAGCCTGCAGACATCGCTCTCTAGCAAGGAGAGAGGACTTCTGGCTAAGGGTGTCCTGGGCACCCGACTTCACTGAGAGGTAAGCAGCTATGACAACGGGGCCAATCTGCCCCTCAGAGAGCTTGGCGCAAGTGGGAGATTCCAGGACAGGCTGCTGAGACCCCAGAGAACGTCCTTGTTCAGGATGAGGGTCGGGGTAGTGTGAGCTCCTGGAACCCAGCCCCTGACTCCTGGGAACAGGGCGCTAGGTGGGAACCCAGCAGCGCGTAGGGCCAAGGAACTTGCTTGCTGCCTCCGGGTCCCAGCCCGCGCAGCTCGGAGCCCTCCAGGGCGGCGCGGGACCCCAGCCCTCAGTCCCTTGCAGTTCCCTCCCTCTCCCCTCCTGCCTTTCCCTGGCCGGGCGCTACCTGCAGCCGACTTTCCCCTTGGGAGCGGCGCGGCCTCCTCCCCACTCCCCCTCGGTCCGACCCCAGGACCCCGGCTCCAGCTGCGGGTCACCATCCTCGCGCCCGCGGTGCTCATGTCGAACGCCTGTGGACTACACATCCCGGCGGCCCCCGCGGCACTGTCATGTGACTTGCCTCGCACTCATTCTTTTGGCCAAGGGAAGCCTAGAACTACGACTCCCAGCAAGTCATGCGGCGGCCTCGGACGCCGACCGCTGCGCATTGCGCATTTCCGGTGGCAGGTCGGGGCAGGGGTGTGCGCTCCCTTCTCCGCGCTGGGACCGCCCGGCCGCGCGTGCCGCGGGCGCGGCTCGGGGTGAGTGCCTCGAGGTTCCCCGACCACTGATGCCCGCCCAGACCGCGGTGTGGCCCGGCCCCGAGGGGAGGCGGCCGCGCCGGGCCTACTCGGTGATGAGGCGGCGGGGGCGAACCCCGCAGTGGCCCGGGTCCGGGTCTAGGCCGCGCCCCCTTTAGCCTGACCATGGAGCTCCAAGCTCTCCTTGGTTTGAAGTCCTGGCGGGTGAAAGGGGGTTCCTGCTGCCCGCGTCCCTCCGAGAGCCCTCCTTTACATGGAGGGGAGAGCGCTGGCTAACGTCAGGGCTCCCTAGGACCCGCGGTGCCCGCCCTCACTCCCAGTTCCCCTTCCCCACCCCATGCACGAAGGGGCGGGCGGCCTGGCGCTTCCCAGGTTTGTTTCTGGCCCGGACAGTGTGGCTGTGGGAGGAAAGGTGCCCGCCAGAGCTCTGGGGTTCCCGGGTGGCTGTAGGTCCGCAGGGGCAGGTGTGTGCAGTTGTTTCTGAGCTCTCTGCCTGTTGCCCCCGCGTACAGAGTCCCATGTTGCGCGCCTGCCCACCATGGCCAAGCCAACAAGCAAAGATTCAGGCTTGAGGGAGAAGTTCAAGATTCTGTTGGGACTGGGAACTTCAAGACCAAACCCCAGGTCTGCAGAGGGCAAACAGACGGAGTTTGTCATCACAGCGGACATCCTGCGAGTGAGTGAGCTGCCTGTGTCTTCCCCGCTGGCCGCCTGGGAGGTGCAAGGAAGGCTGGGTTTGGTCTGTCAACAGGTTCTGTGGGAGATGAGTTGCTGGTGGCCGTCTGTATGGGGCTGCTGTCCCCAGGACCAGGGAGGCTTACATGTCCTTTTTCCTGGAGATTTAGGAAGTCAGAGGACTTGGTTCAGCACATGAGTTAGTATGCGCATGTCAATTCAAGAAAACCTGTTTTACGATATGGGATCTGAATGCCCTGGTCTCCACAGGTGATTAGCGTTATGACCATGTGTAAGCTAGTAATTTGTGATTCCCTCTGAGAAGTCTTTATTTTTCGTCTTTGTTTGAATCTCCCAGCATTCCTGACACCATACTTTGTCCATAAATAAATGTTGTCTTTGTACTTTTGTTATTTTTAGTTTTGAAAAGCTTTTATTTATTGATTTTAGAGTGAGAGGAACTGTGTGTGTGTGGGGGGGGGGAGGAGAGAGAAACATCAACTTGTTTCACTTATTTATGCATTCATTGGTTGCTTCTTGTATGTGCCCTGACTGGGGATCGAACCCACAACCTTGGCATATCTGGATGCTGCTCTAACCAGCTGAGCTACCCAGCCAGGACTTAGCTTTTGCACTTTTATTTTATTTATTTATTTATTTATTTTTTAAATTTTTTTATTGAGAGAGAGGAAGGGAGAGGGAGAGATAGAAACATCAATGATGAGAGAGAATCGTTGATCAGCTGCCTCCTGCACATCCCTACTGAGGGTCGAGACAGCAACCTGGGCATGTACCCTGACCAGGAATCAAACCATGTGGCCTCCTAGTTCATAGGTTGATGCTCAACCACAGCCACACCAACAAGGCAGCTTTTGCACTTTTAAAGTATCCCATTCAGAAACTAGGACGTATGTTCATCACCTGGTGAGTTACCCCTTGAATAACACAGATTTGAACTGCACAGCTCTACTTAAATGCAAATTTTGTGTGTTTTTTAAAAATAGAATTTTGGGGGGTGACATTGGTCAGTAAGATTATGTAGGTTTCAGGTGTACATTTCTGTAATACATCATCTGTATATTGCATGTTTACCACCACAAGTCATGGATGAACCTTGAAAACATGCTAAACCAATCATAAAGGTTCACATAATGTGTAACTCCATGTATATGAAATATCAAGAATCGGCAAGCCCGTAGAGACAGAAAGTAGATGAGCATTTGTCAGGGCCTGGATGGAGGAAGGGATAGAGAGTGACTGCTAATGGGTATGAGGTTTCCTTTTGAAGTAATGAAGATGTTCTGTAATTAGTAGAAGTGGTTACAAGCATTGCAGATATGCTAAAAAATGAATTGTATAGTTTACCTTTTTTATTGACACAGGGCAGGGAAGAAACATTGATTTGTTGTTCCATTTAATCATGCATTCATTGGTTAATTCTTATATGTGTCCTGACCGGGGATCGAACCTGCAACCTTGGCATATTGGGATGAAGCTCTGACCAACTGGGCTATCCCACCAGAGCCTTAATTGTATGGTTTAAAGTGGTGAGTTTTATACGATGTGAATTTATCACAATAAAAAAATATAGTGATGGAAACAAAAAGTCTGTTTTCACTCCACTGAGATGGAGTAATGCCTAATTTCAGAAAGGTCTGCTGCAAGTCTCCGGAGTGGCACATACGGCACAGCTCTAAGGCACAGTTCTTAGAGCGGTCTGTGCGTGGAGTTAGATCCTTTGCCTGAGCACGGCCCTTTTTCCTTTTCCAGGAACTGAGTGTTGAATGTGGCCTCAACAATCGCATTCGGGTGATAGGGCAGATCTGTGAAGTCGCAAAAACGAAAAAATTTGAAGACGTAAGTCTGTCTCAGTTGGGTTACTTCATCTTAGTGACCGGGAAGCTTCCGGAAATGCCCTGAGCACAGCCCTGAGGGACCAATCCTATGTGGAGATGGAGAGCAAGGGGATTAAAGGCTTTCCCAGCAGATTGGAGAAAGGGTTTGTAGTGGTTTCCAGAAATGTCCTCACTTGTCCTCTTATTGCAGACTCGGGGGAAGGAAAAATAGAGGCGTGTCAGGGAAGAGAGTGGGTTTCACAGAGAACAATTCAAGGCCCACCAGTCTGTCCTTTTGGGAGAGGAGTGTGGTTGGTGGTATCAAGCGGCCCTACAGACATGGCGTAGGCATATTTATTTCAGCCAGCTCTTTCCAGGCTATCCTGATGTCCAGGGCTCTGAGTTGGAAGCTGTCCTAGAGCACTTCAAGGGCTCTGCCCGAGCCCTGGAGCCCTGCACGGCATTGGTGTGAGTGGTCGGCAAACTGCGGCTCGCGAGCCACATGCGGCTCTTTGGCCCCTTGAGTGTGGCTCTTCCTAAGCCTTAGGAGTACCCTAATTAATAACAATGTACCGACCTATATAGTTTAAGTTTAAAAAATGTGGCTCTCAAAAGAAATTTCAATCGTGGTACTGTTGATATTTGGCTCTGTTGACTAATGAGTTTGCCGACCACTGGGCTAGGTGGATTTAGAGGCAAATTCCAGAAACTTGTACAGAGTTTTGTGGGGGGTTTTTTTTTGTTGTTGTTGTTGTTTTTTTATTACAGAGAGGAAGGGAAAGGGGGAGTGAGAAAAGAAACATCAGTGGTCGAGAGAGAATCATTGATTGGCTACCTCCTGCACACCCGCTACTGGGGATCGAGTCTGCAACCGGGGCATGTGGCCTGACTGGGTATCAGACTGTGATCTCCTGGTTCATAGGTCAGTGCTCAACCACTGAGCCACACCGGCCAGGCTTGCACAGAGTTCCTGACAGGTCAAGCAAGGCAGCAGAGGCGGGGAAGGGAATTGGTGCTGAGTGGCCCATAGCTGGGCTGGTGTGTTTACGCAGAGGGAAGCCAGGGGGTGGATTTCTGTGTCAGGCTACAGGCCCAGGGGCCACTGTGGTGCTTCTTGTTCTGAACCTCCTGCTGGCTTTTCCCACCAGAGTCGGAGCAGGCTTTCAGGTGGAGTCCCTGCGATCTCTGGAGGCAGCCTGGGCGTTTTCTCTGTCCCGCCTGCCCTTCTCTCCCTCCCCTAACCTGTGGACTGGTGAGGGTTTTGAAGTGGCTTGCAGCTTCCCCTTGTCAGGCTCATGGTCACTGTGGGCTGTGACAGGCATACAAGATGTGGGCTTTAATGACACAAGATCTAAGTCAAAAGACCCTGTTGTTCGGCTCTGCCCTTTGCCCTCCAGTTGAGGGCTCCAGCACACTCTAATCGCTTTCCCCTCTTTGCTGGAGGCAGCATGCAGTGGAAGCACTCTGGAAGGCAGTTGCAGACCTGCTGCAGCCGGAACGGCCACCAGAGGCCCGCCACGCAGTACTGGCTCTCCTGAAGGCCATTGTGCAGGGGCAGGTAAGGGGTGTTGGGTCTGTGCTCAGGTGGAGCGAGGATGGGTGTGTGGGATGATATTGGGCCACCCACTGACTGCTCCTGCTGGTCCCACTTGGATTCTTGTCTTTGGTGAAGGCACCAGGCCCAGGGCCTGTAGTTCCCAAGGCCTCTGTAGCTGGATGGCCATAGTGGGCATCCTGGCATTGCCTCTTGTATCTGTGGGGTGCTGGGCAAGTCTCTGGAGCTCCCTGAGCCTCCATCTCACCTATGAAGAGGGTGCTCATGGCTCCTTCCTCCTCTGGAATATTTAGGGAGTAAGTGAGACAGTTTATGCAAAATGATGAGAACAGCGCCTGGCACGAGTGAGCCACTGTCCTTGGTGACCTCGCTCCCTCTCCCTGGGCCACCCGTACTCACTGCTTTGGCCTCACTGGCCTCTGCTGTTCCTGGACCACTCAGGCCACTTTCTGCCATTGCTGCCTGGAAGGCTCCTCCCCTCCTCCTTCACACCCCCCTGCCCCAGAGGCCCCATCACTCTCAGTGCAGTTAGATCGTTGTCAGTGTCCTGTGAGCACAAATGTGTCCACCCTGGGCTCTGAGTGTGGTAGAGGTGGGGGTATGGAACTGCACTGTCCCTACTGTGTGCCCACTTGTGCCCACAGCCAAATACATAGTGGGTGCTTCACACATGCTGGTCAGCCGATGACCAGTGCGTCTGGTCCCCTACTCGGAGCTGCTCTGATGTTCCCAGTTTGCCCCTCAGCCAGTTCCTGTGGGAAGGAAAAAGGGCCCGGAGTTGGGAGTTTTGGAGCCTGCTGCACTTCCTGGATTTCTTCCAGCTGCTCAGAGAGCCCAGGTGACCAGGGGTCCCAGCAGGACTGCTAACCTTGTGGTTTTGTCTTCAGGGGGATCGCTTGGGTGTGCTCAGGGCCCTCTTCTTCAAGGTCATCAAGGATTATCCCTCCAACGAAGACCTCCACGAAAGACTGGAAGTTTTCAAGGCCCTTACGGATAATGGGAGACACATTACCTACTTGGAAGAAGAGCTGGGTGGGTGCCACAATGGGTGTGAGGTTTCTCTGGCCTTGGTGATCAAATTTAATCTGGGATGTAGAAGCCACTGGGGCCCTGCGGGAGTGCTGCAGTGTGCAGGAATGGCCTGCAGACAGCGCTGCACCACACAGCTCTGCTTACCCGGGACACCTGGGTTAGCCACCGAATCTCCTGGGGGAGCTTGTTAAAAATGCAGAGTCCTGGGCTTCCCTCCAGACCTGCTGGCTCAGAACTCCTGGGGAATGCGGCTTAGCTGTGCCTTTCAGGCAGGCAGGAGGTGGTCTGAGCGCTGCTGTAGGAGGTGCAGGATGCTGATCTGGGCATTAGGCTGTGTTTTACCCAGAGTGCCCTGAGCTTTCTGGGGGGCCGGGGCCGCCTCACTGGGTCTGCCTCCTTGCCCTCTTCGTGCCCTGGGTCTGACCTCCAGCTCTCTCCTTTGCTGGCTTTTTGTTTGTTGTTCTGATGGTGTGAGGTTTCTGTGAGTCTTGAGATTTCATGTCACTGGTCAGGGGAGGAGGGAAAGGAGGAGGAAGAAGTAAATCGGACTAAATTCCTTGCTGTTATATTGCCCAGAATGGGCCTCAGCTGTTAGTTTGCCTCCAGACCAGGTGCTGACAGGGGGTCATGGTCAGGTTTGCTGTCTAAGTTTACTTGGCTAACGCCAAGCATTGCTGTGTCTCCTTCGAGAGATTCTTTCTGGGGATGGGGGGCCAGGAATCTGCCTCCTAAACATGTGTCCTGCTGGTGCTGGCACCCTTGGTGTTGGGGCCAGGTCTCTGAGCATCAGATGCACAAGCGCTGCTATTGATTCTCAGCCCAGATCTCCCTCGGTGCATGCTGGGTGTTGGTGAATTTAAATTCCAGCGTCTGTGATATGCTGACCTGCTCAGGCTCCAGCTGAGCCTCCCTCGACTTTGTGCATGCGTGATCTGCCTGTCGTTGCATGGGGACTGATGATGGGGTTCCCAGCCTTGAGTGGGATGGGATGTGTTTTCCTGGGCAGGAGGTGGGAGGAAGTACATTGCTGTCCTCTTCTCCCCAGCCGAGTTTGTCCTGCAGTGGATGGATATCGGCCTGTCCTCAGAATTCCTTCTGGTGCTTGTGAACCTGGTCAAATTCAACAGCTGTTACCTCGATGAATATATTGCATCAATGGTCCAGTAAGAAAAGAATTCTAACAACGTTACTCTGATCCTAGTCCCACTGTCTTGGGTCTTCAGTTCAGCTCTTGGGGTGAATAGAGCTGTTGAAACCACCAGATAAATGGAGAAGTTAGCAGTGGCCATAGCTACCTTCTACTTATTTGCTATTTTGAGGCTTGACCTAGTATTTTATTTTTAATGGATGTAATTTTACCTGGTTTTACTTACTTGTCACTTTTTCTGAATATTCTGTGAAATCCATGAGGGCAGGGGCAGCATGACCACCTGCCTGTCGTGGGTGAGGGGGGCCCTAGGGAGGCGGAGCCCCTCTGTGGAGTCACCAGAAAGTGAATTGGAGCCACGCAGCCTCTGGGAAATAACCTTTCCGTTGACTTGGCGCTTCCTCCAACAGCATGATCTGCCTGCTGTGTGTGCAGACCGTGTCCTCCGTGGACATAGAGGTCAGTAGCTGCCCTCTCGGAGGCAGTTTCTCTCAGCCTCCTCCTGGGCGGTCTGGGTGGGCTCTGGGATTAAGTGCCCTCACTGACCATGGCTCCAGGCAAGCTGCTCGGCTGCTCTGAGCCTCACACTCTCCTGTAAGTAAGGGTATTGGGTGACCTCTGTGTGGGGTCATCGTTCAGGATGGGCTGACCCACAGTGTTTGGGACATAGAAGTGCCCAGACACTTGCTCTTGTGGTTTGAGGAAGGCTGCTTTGGCAGAGGGGAGGGGCAATAGTCACTGACCAGAGGAGGGTGGGAAGGAGGCTGGGGATGTTGCCTCCCCATGAGCAGGAGTTGAGGCAGGGCTGGTGTGACCTCTCTCTCCACCCCACCAGGTGTCTCTGCAGGTGCTGGATGCCGTGGTCTGCTACAACTGCCTGCCAGCCGAGAGCCTCCCCCTCTTTATTGTCACTCTCTGTCGCACCATCAATGTCAAGGAGCTCTGTGAGCCTTGCTGGAAGGTGGGGGTCTGAACTGTTGTCCTAGAGAGTCCTTCCCTAGATGAAGTTATAAGCCAGGTACATGGGCAGGACAAGGGCCATCTAGTCTTTAATGAATGGCCATCTGATTTTTGGAATGGCCACACAATGGCCTGTTGAGGGGAGTCCAGTGACATTTTCCCAAGGTGGTTGAGCTGAGTCAGGGTTTTGGTGGCATTTTGGGAACTCTGTGGCCTCTGTGTTTGGGAAGAAATGGTTGAAAATGGCTGGGCATGAAGGGTGTTGGAGCAGTGGCTGTGCAGGGCTGGCCAGAGCTTGGGGCCCTGGGACTCGTATCTGGGACCTGTATCTGCCAATGGGATCTGGTGTGTTTTGTTTCCCAGCTGATGCGTAACCTTCTGGGCACCCACCTGGGCCACAGTGCTATCTATAACATGTGCCGCATCATGGAGGACAGGTGAGTGTGGTGAAGGCCTGGGCAGAAGGTGAGGGTAAAGTGCTGGATCCGCTGCTGCAGAGCCTTCGTGAGGAAGTTGTCTGTGTTGGCTCTTGCCTGGTATAGGCTAACGGGGAGGTTTCCTGTTCCTTTGGGGTGACTGCTCCAGAAGCTGCCCTAAAGCTAGAGCGTACATCTTCATGCTCCTGATCTGCTCTCCTCTTCAGCTTCTGCTGGTAAAGTCAGAACGTTCAAAACTGAACTCGAAATCTCCCTCCCATATTTGGATCTTGTCCAGTGAGGCTGCCTACCTTTGATCCTGTTTTGAGGCCCTTGCCCTCACCTCTCACAGCCAAACCATTATCAGTCCTGTTGCTTCTGTCCCTTGGAGGTGGCTTACATCTGTCCACCGAGGGCCCCCACCCCACCCCCTCAGCTCTCATCTCCTCGATGGACTGCTCTACCCGCTCTTGGCCTTTCGAGGTCCATTCCTCCACACGGCAGCCACGTGTTCTTTCTCCAGCGCAGATCTCTGTCACCCTGTGCGTGAAGCTACAGCGGTTCTCAGGGCTCTCAGAGTCAAAACCAAACTCCTCATTGCAGCAAGGCCCGGTGGTCAGGCTCTGCCCCAGCCATAGCCTCTCCCTCCGTCTTGCCATGGGCCTCTGCACGTGTCCTTTGCTCTTGCTGGAATATCTTTCACCTTGGTTAAGTTTCTCTGAGTGCTCCTTGACATCTAGGCGCCATTGTTGATTCCCTCAGTACCCCAAGCAGGTATTGCTTACCTATCCTGGGATTTTTCGTCTTAGCTGTGATTTGAGGTAGCAACTTGGCATTTCCTTACGTGGCTCTTTGGTTCATATCTGTGTCTCCTGGACTGTAGCTCTCTTTCGCCTCCATGCCCTGGCATCCAGCATGGCTCTGTGGTGAGCAGTGTGTGAATGAATCATGGTTGCTGCTGACCCTGACCTCTCTGTTCCCTGACCAGTACTCCCCACCCAGCTTTGCTTCGACCCCATAAGTGCAGGGACCTCTGGGGAGGCTACAAGGAGCCTGGCCCACCCTGGGCCTACCCTGGGGCCCTGCAGCAGGCAGATGCTGGCCCCAGGCTCTGCTCACATTCGTCTTTCTGGGGAACATTTTCAGAGCCTACATGGAAGATGCCCCGCTGCTGAGAGGAGCTGTGTTCTTTGTTGGCATGGCTCTCTGGGGAGCCCACCGACTCCATTCTCTCAAGAACTCCCCGACATCTGTGCTGCCATCGTTTTATGAGGTAACTCACGTTTTGTGCCGCAGGAGCGGTTTCCTGCCTGGCCAGAGCAGACCCATTGGACGGGTTCTGCTGTAGGGGCTGTGGGGATATTCCAGCCTCTTGCTTTGCAACTGGAAATGAGGTTTCGGGCCGTTTGAAAGTCTCTTCCTCAAGCAAATTGTGTATCTTAAGAATTTCGTATCTTGAAAATTATCATTAGAACTGCTCAAGGTTCCGCCAGGGATGGCGACACTAACTGGTGAGGACTTCATTTGGTAAAATCACTCGCTCTAGAATTGAGGCCAGTGATGGGGCTTCTGTTTCCATGGTGCCTGGTCGTATTCAGAGTACTTTCTGTGTATGTTAAGTACTTTCTGTGTACTTTCTCACGTAGTTATCACAGCACCCCGGTGAGCTGGGCCATCGTACCAACCTCATCTCACACAGGGAAAGCAGCTCAGACGAGCTGTGTTGTGTACAGGGTCAACAAAGAATCTCCTGATGGGCTGTTTTTCCTGCCCTGCCCATACCTCATTGGGCAGTGGAGTGTGGGGCCTTTGGGCTTAGCTTGCATCAAGGTAGCTTTCAGGCTCCTCTTGGCCAGTAAGTCAGGGCCCTGAAATTTATTTTTTTATTTTATTTTTTTTAAAATATATTTTATTGATTTTTTACAGAGAGGAAGGGAGAGGGATAGAGAGTTAGAAACATCAATGAGAGAGAAACATCGATCAGCTGCCTCCTGCACACTACCCACTAGGGATGTGCCTGCAACCAAGGTACATGCCCTTGACTGGAATCGAACCTGGGACCCTTGAGTCCGCAGGCCGACGCTCTATCCACTGAGCCAAACTGGTTAGGGCAGGGCCCTGAAATTTAGCTGAGTCAGGCCTTTTGGAGCCAGTGTAGAAAACACTTCTGGATTCCTGTGATTCTTGGGTGGCCCCTGGGATAAGTGTGGGGAGCGTGGCCCTCTCAGGCATCTTATGCCTGGTTTCAAGGGTGACGTGATGGGGGCTTCCTGTGGGTGAGCAGCAAGTGGCTAACCATCGCCTGCTCCCTGGGCCT
Source organism: Myotis nattereri (assembly GCF_964212035.1). Lineage (NCBI taxonomy): Eukaryota > Metazoa > Chordata > Mammalia > Chiroptera > Vespertilionidae > Myotis > Myotis nattereri. Next base: position 101,601,027 of record NC_138079.1, on the reverse strand, counting down.
TGTGTTCCAGGCCATGACCTGTCCAAACGAGGTGGTGTCCTATGAGATCGTCCTCTCTATAACCAGGCTCATCAAGAAGTACAAGAGGGAGCTCCAGGCTGTGACGTGGGACATTCTGCTGAACATTATCGAGCGCCTGCTTCAGCAGCTTCAGGTCAGGCCAGTGAGGAGACTGGGCACAGGGAGGACCAAGACCATGGACAAGCAGGCCCAAGGGCCCTTCCTTGGGGACTAGGGCCTGGACCTGTGGGGCTGGCTGGCTCATCTCACCTGAACGATAGCTCTCATAAGCCCTTCCCTCTGAGCCTGCCTGGTGTGTTCCCTGATGATTCTCAGTGTTGTCAACTCACCATCCACTAAAGACAGTTGGGTTTTCCAAGTATGCGCCATCATTGGGAGCAGGAATATGTAGCAGGTGTTCAGGGGGCAGTGCTGGCATTGATCAGGATTGGGTCAACTTGATGGCCTGGAAGTGGACCCTGAAGACAGTTCCCTCAGCATCTAGAAAGCCAGCCATAACCTTGGTATAATATGGACAGTGTGACCACAGCAGGAGGGGGACAGGCTGATGTGGGGGCTACAGAGATCACAAAGTCTTGTCTAGCAAGGGCTCAGAGCTGGGTCTTCTGGGGGACTCGGCATGGACCAGTGTTTAGGTGGCCAGCCAGGGGAAGGGAGGATTGGACTCTCATCCCTCATTGTCCATTGACCAGCTGGCGCTTCATCCCAGAGTGGCAGGCTGGAGACGGTTCCCTGGGGTCTTCAGAGGGTGTTTGAGCCTCGGGGTGTGTGAAGTACTGGGAGCTGGTCCCTGTGTGGGCACAGCCAGGACTCCCTGGGGTTGGTGAATGAGCAGGAACAGCCCGGCTGCTTTAGGGGTCCCAGCATCGTGGGGGTCATTCCCCCTGTCCAGTGGAAGGGCATGAGGGGGATCTGGATGCAGCCGGTTTTGAGTCCTTGAGGGAAGCCAGAAGTCACTCCTGTGTAATTGCACCTTTGTGTTGCAGAGCCTGGAGAGCCCAGAGCTCAGAGCCATTGTCCATGACCTGCTGACCACAGTGGAAGAGCTATGTGATCAGAACGAGTTCCATGGCTCACAGGAGAGATACTTTGAGCTCATTGAGAGATGTGCAGACCAAAGACCTGTAAGACCACCTCTCGCAAACCTGGTGGGGCCTTTGCTGCTCAGGCAAGAGGGTGGTTCCACCAGGCTTCTAGGGAGGGCGGTTCTGCTCAGCTCCGGAAACCCTGGCTGCGTGGGTTTGAAATTGTGTTTGAAACAAAGGCTCCTGCTCTCCTGAGATTTGTACTCCAGCAGGGAAGTCTGTGAAGGCGTCAGAAAACAGTGTGTGGGTCAGAGCACAGCGCTAGCCTAATTGTCAGTTTCCTCCCACCTGTGCGGAGGAAGGCGCTGGCCAGCGCCGCGGAGACTTGTTGCTCAGCATGTCTGCTCTCTCGGCGGTAGGCAGTCCTTGTGCCAGAAATGCTCAGCTTAATGCCAAGGCTTTACATGCGCTTTTAAATGAATTTTCGCTGCTGCCAGTAAAGCTTTGTCTTGGTAGGCTCCCCACCAGGGCCTTGAAGTGGCTGGTCTCACTGAGCAAACTGTTCTCCTGGGCCATTAGCACAGGGTGTGCTTATTACAGAATCTCTGGAGAGGCAAAGTGGCTCATTCACAACAGGTTTTTCTTCTTTTGACAGGAGTCCTCCCTCTTAAACTTAATAACCTACAGGGCTCAGTCAATCCACCCAGCGAAGGTTGGCTGGATTCACAACCTGCAGTTACTGATGGAGAAATTCTTCAGGTAGGGGGACTCTGGAGACCTCTTGGGCCCTGGAACCTGACCCTGTGTCTATGCCTTGGGCTGGGGCAGTGGTCGGCAAACTGCAGCTCGCGAGCCACAGGCGGCTCTTTGGCCCCTTGAGTGTGGCTCTTCCTAAGCCTTAGGAGTCCCCTAATTAAGTTAATAACAATGTACCTACCTATATAGTGTAAGTTTAAAAAATTGGGCTCTCAAAAGAAATTTCAATCGTTGTACTGTTGATATTTGGCTCTGTTGACTAATGAGTTTGCCGACCACTGGGCTGGGGTCTAGGACACCAAGAGTGAGGGCTTTCCTTTCTGATTCTTGGAAGTAATTGTTCTCAATGAGCAGGAAAATGTTGCTTTCCTGTAGGGCAGAATTCTGGAGGCCTCTGCTTCTTCATGCAGAGTGGTTGTCTAGAAAGATGCCTCTCTGAGGGCCGAGCTCTGTGTCTCATTCCTCAGTTCCTTGGATGTTGACAAGCTGGACCTCACACAGGGAGAAATAGAGTCAGTGTCTTGCCACCCAGGCTGGGGTGGGAGGGCTTAGTTTCCTGCGGTGGGCCTGGGGTCTGGGTCCCTGGGGGAGCTCTCGGAGTTTGGGATGCAGTGTTAGCAGGGCTGCGTGCAGGGGCTGAGACTGGCAGTGGTGCTGCCACCAGGCCCCAGGAGGTGTGCTTTTGTCCCTAGGAATGAATCTCGCAGTGCTGTGCGCATCAAGGTGCTGGACGTCCTGTCCTTCGTGCTGCTCATCAACAGGCAGTTCTATGAGGTGTGTGTCCCATGGCTGGCGGGGGCACCTGGGGCATCAGGGTTGAGGGTGAGGCTGGCCCTAGAGGCCCTGCATGGCCCTCACTGGGCACTGAGAGCCTCTGGGGATCTGCCCGGGACTTGGGATCTGACACACTCCTTTGTAGCAGGTTTTCTCAAAGGGCTTTGTCTGTTTCTCCCTTGTTGGTTTACCCATCCATCCATCTATCCATCCATCCATATATTCCATGGTGTCCTCTGCCAGGCCTGTGCTGGGCTCAGAGGTGTGGCTGAGCAGCCAGGAGGGCACAGTTCCTGTCCTGTTAGGAGTTTTTGCAGAGTCTTGCATGGGGATGTTTTCTTCCTTTTTGTCTTTGTAATCACACTCACCCTCTGGACCCAGCCCGACCACTGGCTGCTGGGGTAGTGCCAGCCCTGCCTGTCTCTCCACTGCGTTTCCTCCCTCCAGCCCATCTTTCACTGGGTTTGTGGCCGCCTGCCCGCCATGCTCTTTCCTCCAGCAGAGGCACCTCAGGCTCTGTGCTTCCTTTGCTTTTCAGCGCACCCGGCATTCCCGGTGTTCCTCCTGCCCTCTCAGCCTTCCCTTTCCCTGAGTCTCTGTGTCTTGGCATTCCACCCTCCTTCAGAGCCCAGCGCAGTGCCGCTCTTGTAGGAAGCCGCTCTGGGTTCTCGGATCCCTCCCATCAGGGTCAGTCTTGCCCTGCCTTCCCCAAAGCTCTCGTCATGCTGTCCTATTAAGGTGGACTCCGTGATTTAGGGACAAGGCCTTCATACCCCAGATGCACACACACAGGGCCTTCCATGTAAGATTATGTTATTTGTGATGGTCAGTGACAAAGAGCAAGTGAGGACATCCACTGTGGCATCATGTCTGAGGCTGAGGGCCTGTGCCTAGGCGGGGCCATCATGTAGCCATTGCCATTCTCCTGAACTGAGGGGCCAGGCAGAGCACCCTGGGAGGGACTCTGGCCTCTTAGGCGCTGACACATCCCTGCCATGCGTTTTCCCATTTGGAGTGGTGCCTTGGCTGCTTTCCAGCCTCTGTCGCAGGCAGCTCCCCTCACTCCCCTGTGCTTGCTGTAGGAGGAGCTGATCAACACGGTGGTCATCTCACAGCTCTCCCACATCCCTGAGGACAGAGACCACCAGGTCCGGAAGTTGGCCACCCAGTTGCTGGTGGACCTGGCCGAAGGCTGCCACACCCACCACTTCAACAGCCTGCTGGACATCATTGAGAAAGTGAGAGCTCCGGGGGCTCCGGGTCCCTGGGCTGCTAGAAGGACCCCTCCTGTTTGGGGCAAAGCCTGCATGCAGCAGCATGCTCTGGACTCTGTCCCCATCCTCTGCAGAGTGACTGGCTGGGTCTCTCAGCGGCAGGGCTTCCCTCCCAGCAGTGGTGGGCGCTCAGCAGTGTCCTGCTGCCGGGGGCCTGGGACGCGGCTGTGGTGGTAGCCCAAGTCAGCTGGGGTGGGGCTTGGCCATGGTCTGCCTACACAGACAGCATCCTTTTCTTTTAATTTGGAAAGGCAGCACAGTGTCTGAATGATGCCTCAGGTGCATAGAGTGCATCTCTCCTTTTGAGAAATAAAGGAGAAAGTACATGCTGGGGGACAGTTCGGAATCTCATGGGTGCTCCTTCTGGGAGCCTGGATCCGGGATTTAAATACAGATCTTCTCTCCGCAGGTGATTGCCCGCTCCCTCTCTCCGCCCCCAGAGCTGGAGGAAAGAGACATGGCGGCATACTCTGCCTCCTTGGAGGACGTGAAGACTGCTGTCCTGGGGCTGCTAGTCATCCTTCAGGTGGGCCTCCGCTCTTCTGGGAGGGGTGTGATGACCGGCTGTGTCTGTTAGAGTGCTGATCTTTAGGGGACGCATCTCCTGGGAGAACTGGGCACTCTATGGGGGTCAAAGAGGGCAGCCTGGGTGTGATTCTGACTTGTCACAGCATGGAGAGGGGTGGACGCAGCCTGGTCAGGGCCATACTGTGCAGAGCCATTCCTGAGTCATTGCCCAACAATGCCCTCAGCTCTCCCAGCAGTTGAGGAGGGGAGGGCTGCCATCCATTTGTCCCCAAGGCTGTTTGATTTTATTAACAGCTTTATTGAGATATGATTTACATACCATACAATTCACCTGTTTAAAGTGTATGATTCAGTGGTTTTCAGTGTATTCATAGAGTTGTGTAGCCATCACTACAGACACTTTTAGAACATCTTTATCACTTCAAAAGACACCTGTGGGGGGGGGGGGGCGGAAAGACACCTATGCCTGACTGATGTGGCTCCTATGACCTATGAACCAAGAGATCACCAGTTCGATTCCTGGTCAGGGCACATGCCTGGGTTGTGGGCTTGATTCGCCAGTAGGTGTGCAGGAGGCAGCTGATCAGTGATTCTCTCTTATCATTGATGTTTCTATCCTCCCTTCCTCTGAACTCAATTAAAAAAAAATGAAATGCCGAAACCGGTTTGGCTCAGTGGATGGAGCGTCGGCCTGCGGACTGAGAGGTCCCGGGTTCGGTTCCGGTCAAGGGCGTGTACCTGGGTTGCGGGCATATCCCCATTGGGAGATGTCCAGGAGGCAGCTGATCGATGATTCTCTCTCATCGATGTTTCTAACTCTCTATTTCTCTCCCTTCCTCTCTGTAAAAAATCAATAAAATATATTTAAAAAAAAATGAAATAAAAAGACACCCTATGCCCCTCACAGAGCACCCTGCGAGCTTGTCCTGCCCTGGTTTATCCTCCTCTGCCATGTGGTGGTGAGTGTGCTCTGTCAGCCCAGGGTCTCCTCTCACACCCGGCTGTATGGTGCTCTGCTGGATGGACTTTCCTGATGTAGTAACTGATTCCCTGTGATGATAGGGACGAGGCTGGCTCTGATATTTGCTATTACTGAGAGCCTGCGTGTGGGGATGTCTGAGGGGCAGAGTCCTGGGGACTTGGAAGTGTTCATGCATTTTAAATGGTAGATGCTACCCAGTTGCCTCTAAAGCCTGTTCTGGTTTCTCTCCTCCTGGGTGCCAGGTGCCAGCTCCCTGGCTGCATTGTGGCCTCCTGCCCTCCTGGTGACCAGCTTCCTTTCTCTGCAGACCAAGCTGTATACCTTGCCTGCCAGCCACGCTATGCGTGTGTACGAGATGCTCGTCAGTCACATCCAGCTCCACTATAAGCACAGCTATACCCTGCCCATTGCCAGCAGCATCCGGCTGCAGGTATGATGGGCCTGCTGGGCTGGCCTGAGGTAGATTCCCCGGGGGCCCAGCAGCTGCCTCAGTGTTGGTGGTATAGGGACCTCAAACAGCAGACTTGGTGGCAGATGTCCCGGGGAGGGGCAGGGGTTTCAGCAGACTGTTCCTTCCGCTAATACCAGCTGCGGCACCTGCTGCCCTTCTCTTTGCCTGCAGCCTGAGAGCCTCTGGCATGTCATTCGGAGTCACACAGTGGCCCGGGAGGGGGACAGAGACAGGGTCACACCAACTTACAGGGTGGCATGTGTTCCATTCCTGGTGCTTCAGTCTGTCGGCAACCTACCGCAGAGCGTGTGGCTGTGTGGGGTTGGGGGCTTGGCAGGACAAACTGCCTTGAGCTTCCACTGTGCATGCTGGCACCAGGCTGAGCCAAGGTCACTGGGACAGAAGCCCGACCCTGCCCAGAGCATCTCCCTGATGGGGCAGCCCTGAAGGGAGCCCAGTTAAGTGAGCCTTCATTCACTGGAGGAAGTGACAGTGTCCTGAGTAGAGGTTTGCTCTCCGGCACTTCAGGCCTGCTGCAGTGCTGTCCAGCCAGCAGGAAAGGCATCCTTTTCCTTTGTCCTGGGGGTGGGACCTATGGTGTGAGAGGCCACAGCATTGCCATCCGCTATGGGACTGTCACAGAGCCCCTGGGCGCTGAGGGACAGGGCCGTGAATGCTGCAGCTCACCACCTGCCACTGCGTGGAGAAGTTGGGGTGTGTTTGCTGTTAGTGGAAGCAGCCTTTCCTGAGAAACGTGTGGGTGTGAGGGCGTGGGTCCAGTATGGTCCTGCTCTGTGGATGGCGCTTTCTATTCCTTGCAGGCCTTCGACTTCCTGCTGCTGCTGCGGGCCGACTCGCTGCATCGCCTCGGCCTGCCCACCAAGGATGGCGTGGTGCGGTTCAGCCCCTACTGCCTCTGTGACTACATGTACGTGTGGCTGACCTCTTCCCTCTGCCGCTGTCAGACCCGTTTCCCCGTGTCATGGCGTTAAGGTTACGGGGCAGGTTGGTGGAGCTAGCTAGCTGCTCTTCACCCCAAGGATTGCCCTGTGTCTGAGGGGCCCAGTGGGTCTTCTTACCCTACGGATCGGGGGCTTCGGCCTCAGTGCTTCCCCGTTTGCTTCCACAGGGAGGTAGAGAGAGGCTCTGAGAAGAAGGCCAGTGGCCCCCTGTCCCCTCCCACTGGGCTGTCTGGCCCAGCATCTGCAGGCCCCGCCGTACGGCTTGGCTCTCTGCCCTACTCCCTGGTCTTCGGAGTCCTCCTGCAGTGTTTGAAACAGGTGAGCTGGCTGGTCCCTTGAGCTCCCTAATGGCAGACAGCAGTGACTGGTGCTGCCCAGTGTCATACAGTCCCTTTCCCTGTATTAGTGACCTTGGGAGGCTTGCTGCTGGTTTTCAGGTGTCTGTCCTGAGGTTGCACAGCAGTTCTGTAGCGATGTGCTGAGCACCTGCTGTGTGCAGAGCTGGGTGTGGAACGTTCCTGCCTCCAGGAGATGGTTTTGGTGCAAGACTAAGGTGTCCAGACAGACAGCTGGAGTCCTGGAGCAGGGCTGGCCTCCGGAGCAGATGGCCTGTGGGACTGCAAGGGAATGCGGCCACATCTGCTTGGGGCACCTGCAGGGGCAAGTAAGGCAGTTTTGAAAGGCGGGGAAGGTCCCAGGGGCAGGAGGAAGCAAGCTTTGAAGTAGGGTAGGTGCAGTTTTGTTAGCAGAGGTGTAGTTGGGTGGAGATGGGGAGGCAGAAGAGTTTAGGCCCATTTCCTGACGGGACAGCAAGAAAGAAGTGGACAGCAGTGTGCCGGGGCAGGGTGGGGCAGCACAGCCTGTAACGGGCTAGGGGAGCTCCTGAGGGCTACAGCGGAGGGCACTTAGAGATTTCCTGTGACTCTCAAGGCCTCCGTATCACAGATGGGGTCTGAGGAAGGCTTTCAGGACTTGTGGCGGTTGGTGTAGCTCATGGCAGGGTCACCTCTAATGGAGGTTGGGGGGCCACCAAATGGGTCTGGTGGTGCCGTGACTGTGCCCTTCCCATTGTTGTGGCCCTGGGTTGACTTCAGTCCTGCAACAGTTACCCGGGCTCGTGGATTGTAGAGGATGCTTGCTGCTGCTCCCTTGGAGCTGGTGCAGTAGCTTTTCCTGCTGTACTAGCACCTTATCTGTCGTGCTGAGTGGGCATCAGTGAGGGCCCCTGCAGTCGGCAGGCAGTCCCGTGGTCTCTGTTGGGCGAATGGGAAGGATGGAGCCAGGTGGGTGGAAGTTCCAGATCCAGCTAAGAAGAGAGAGGCAGTGTTGGCTCCGCACTGGGCCTCCCTGGCAAAGGGAAGGGCAGCTGTTGCCCTGCCCAGAAGCGTGGAAAACAAGAGGAGGGTCCGCACACCCCACCCCCACCAGCTATTCAGCTCCAACTAGAGCAGTGGTTCTCAACCTCTGGCCCTTTAAATACAGTTCCTCATGTTGTGACCCAACCATAAACTTATTTTCGTTGCTACTTCATAACTGTAATGTTGCTACTGTTATGAATCGTCATGTAAATATCTGATATGCAGGATGGTCTTAGGCGACCCCTGTGAAAGGGTCGTTCGACCGCCAAAGGGGTCGCGACCCACAGGTTGAGAACCGCTGGCCTAGAGATTCAAACTTGGAAACTCCATCTCCCCTCTCCAGGGTGCAGACCTCCCCCTGACTGACCCCTCTTCCTGCAGGAGACTGACTGGAAGGTGCTGAAGCTTGTGCTCAGCAAGCTGCCTGAGTCGCTGCGTTACAAGGTCCTCATTTTCACCTCTCCATGCAGCGTTGACCAGCTGTCTTCTGCTCTGTGCGCCATGGTAACATGCTGCTTCCTGTGTCACTCACTCAAGGGTTCCTGTGCCACTGGCGGTGGTGCTGCAGCATAGTTCCTCTCTCTCCAAAAGGCTTCAAGCCCTGGGAGGCATGGTGAAACCAACATGATCAAAGCATTTCCTTCAGAGATGTGATCTCTGTCTAGAGTGCAGACCATGCGTCCAGGACCCGCCCTTCTTTCCAGCTTATGGGGCAGAAAATGGGAGGTCCCCAATATAGAGCTAGAACTCAGGATACTGAGTGTGAGGTCTCTTCCTCACCGGGGCGCCTGTGATAGGGACATCAATCACATTTCCTGTCTCTCCCTGAAAAGGCAGACCTTTGGCCAGAAAAGGAAGTAGGAAGGCCCTGGGCTTTTGACCCTCCTCCCACTGGGCCTATGTTCTCAGGGACTTCTGGCCGCCCGACGGTTGACTTAGCCACCAAGCACGGCTTCACATCTGGCCCTTGTCTGTTAGCTTTCAGGTCCCAAGACTCTCGAACGACTTAGAGGCACCCCAGAAGGGTTCTCCAGAACTGACCTACATCTGGCTGTGGTTCCTGTGCTGACAGCATTGATCTCTTACCATAACTACTTGGACAAAGTCAGACAGGTACCAGATGGGAGAGTGACAGTCGAACTTTGTGGTGCCTGTCTGATCCTCAGGGTGTTCGCTTCAGGCAAATGGTCTCAACATTTTCCTCCTAACTTACTGTGGCTGCTAGGCCAGGGCGAGGGGCCTGGCTTTGCTTCCCTGTGTGCCCACTGGACCCCTGCTCTGACCCACCCTGGCACTGCAGACATCTGAATCCCCTGGCATTCCTGAGCACTCCTCTGGGGTGTGTGGGCTTAAAGCAGCACCAGATTGCCCCCCTCCCCTGCCCAACACACACCCAGAAGCATCTTTTTAAAAAAATATATATGTTTTTATTGATTTCAGAGAGGAAGGGAGAGGGGGAGAGAGAGAGAGAAACGTCAGTGATGAGAATCATTGATCAGCTGCCCCCTGCACGCCTCCACTGGGAATGGAGCCCACAAACTGGGCATATGTCCTGACCGAGAATCGAACTGTGACCTCCTGATTCACAGGTCGATGCTCAACCACTGAGCCATGCTGGCCGGGCAGAAGCGTCTTTTTGAGGAATCTTGCCTGGCTTGTCCTTGGTACAGCTTTAGGACAGGTGGCCAAGCTTCTTGGCAGAGCTGGCCCTGTTTTGAGAGGCAGTGTGGCTGGGCCGAGGGCCCCCTGACTTCCATCTACCTCCACATCTGTCAGCAGGTGCAGCAAGCATGAATAGCAGTGCTTGATTTCTTTATTCATTGCTGCTGTGAGTGAGGCCCACATTGAGCCCTTACATTTACTACTATCTCATTTAAATTCACAGCACCTGCCCTGCCCAGAATAGCTTGGTTGGAGCATCAGCCCATACATCAAAAGGTTGTGGGTTTGATTCCTGGTCAGGGCACATACCCAGGTTGTGGGTTTGATCCCTGGTTGTTCAGGGTGCATATAGGAGGCAACCAACTGATGTTTCTCTCTCAAATTGATGTTTTGTTCTGTTTTCTCTCTCCCTCTCCCTTCCTCTAAAATAAATAAAAACATATCCTTAGGTGAGGATTAAAAAATAATAATAAAATAAATTCCTGACACCTTTTTTTGTCAAACCTTGCCTTAGAGAGGTCAGGTAGCATGCTCAAAGTCATGGCCAGCAAGGAGAGAGGCCTGTACTCTGGGCTTTCTGAGTTCCTGATCACTACAGCACTGTGGGAATTCACACTTCACTTCCCATCCCGTTCCCTCCTCGGATCCCCCAAGGGGCAGCTAGCCATGCTGGGCTGAGTTCCCTGAGAACCTTGAAGCCCGAAACACTTCTGGGGGGTGGGGCAGCTGCAGGAAATCAAGATCATCCGTGGGGCCTCGAGCCACCGGGTGGTTTGTGCTGAGGCTGTGGCCCAAGCCTGCACTTGGCATTAGTCTACGGGCCCAGCCTTACTGTCTTCATGGAGGATACTGCCAGGGCCCGTGTGGGCCTAGCGGCCTTACTGTGTCAGGCAGAACCTCCCCTTGATTATATTGGCCAACCATTTTGGGGTCCCAGAGCCCAGGGAATGATGGGCCCAGCGTGTCCTGGCTCCAGGGTGTTGGCTGGTGGGGAAGTGTCAGGAAGCATCTGACTGGAGTAGCCCCCATATCCAGTCAGCTTGGGTGGGGCCAGCTGCTGGTGGCTCTGCCACTTGGATGCTCAGAGACCTGGGACAAGGCACTTAACCTTCATAAACCTTGACCTTCTGTGCAGAACATTTTAGAGCGGGTGAGGGTAGACCACGCCCTGGTTCACCAGAACAGCTGTCAGACAGGTGAGGGTACAGAGGGCTGGTTTGTCCGGGGCTGGGTCTGAGGCATCTGTGCTGCCCATAGCGGGAGATGGTGTACTGCCTGGAGCAAGGCCTCATCTTCCGCTGCGCCAGCCAGTGTGTGGTGGCCCTGGCCATCTGCAGCGTGGAGATGCCCGACATCATGATCAAAGCTCTGCCCATCCTGGTTGTGAAGCTCACACACATCTCCGCCACGGCCAGTATGGCCATTCCACTTCTTGAGTTCCTGTCAAGTAAGTGTCTGCACTCCATGTGTGTAAATGTGTGCACATGTGCATGCACGTGTGAGTGTGGGGTGGACCCTTGAGTTTGGGGCTGTGCCCTGCCCTCCCTGAAACACCCTGAGCTGACTTCTCTGACCTCATCTCGTAACCTTTCTGTGGCTGCATGTAGGTGCATCGTCCTCCTGGGAACCTGGGACATGCCACCCTCTGCTGCCTCAGGGCCTTTGCACCTGTGCCTTGAATGCTTTCCTTCTTTCTAGCCTCTGAGTGGCTGGCTCCTTTTTCCCCTCAGTGTCAGTTTAAGTTGCACAGAAGCTTCCTGTTACCTGACATTGGCCCCTGCAATCAGCCTGGCTCTCACAGCCTCCTCTTTGTCCCCCTCAAAGCACACACCACAGCTTGGAGGGGCTTTGCTGACTCACCTCTCAGACTGTGACTTCCAGGAACCAAAGGTGCCTCTCTCACCCCTCCATTCCCAGTATCCTAGTGTGTGTTTGGCCCTAAGTAGGCCCTCAGGTGTGTGGACAACAGAAGCCGGGCCACATATGTTGTACATTCATTTTGTTCACAACCCTTTTAAAAATGTAAAAATGATTCTTAGCTCATGGGTCATACAGATGCAGGCCACTGGCCAGATTTGGTCTAGGGACCATAGTTTGTCAGCCCTGGGTATAGAGGGCCAGGGCCAAGGGTCATATTGGTGGGCTGTGACCTATATTCCTTTGCAGCCCTCTTGGGTCAAAATGACAGCACTGGCTTTCAGAGACAACAGAGGACTCTGGTGACATCAGCCCCCGCTGCAGCCTTGGGCTGTCTTTGCCGGGCTAGCCTGGGCGCTCTCACTGGCTACCTTCTTGCTTCGCAGCTCTGGCCAGGCTGCCTCATCTCTATAGGAACTTCGCAGCAGAGCAGTACGCGAGCGTGTTTGCCATCTCCCTGCCATATACCAACCCTTCCAAGTAAGTGCTGGTGTGCGTGCCCTGGGAGGCCAGCCCAGAGGCCAGGCCTCTTGGAGCAGAGAGCCACGCTGCCTCCGTGCCCTGGAATTGGTCTGTGCTTCCAGCTCCTGGAGCATTTCTCTCAAGGGCCGGGATGGAGCTCCTGCACTTTCTTCTCACAGGTTCAACCAGTACATTGTGTGCCTGGCCCATCATGTCATAGCTATGTGGTTCATTAGGTGCCGCCTGCCCTTCCGGAAAGACTTTGTTCCTTTTATCACGAAGGTAAGCCAGTGTTCGGGCTGGGACTGGCTTTGCTGTCGGCTGTCCATGGCTGGAGCCGGGTGATAGATGGTGATAGAGGTCGGGGCATTGTTTGGTTCTATGCTTACGATGCCCAGGAACTTGCTCTGCTGAGCCTGGCCCACTGGGACACACTTGTGGGCATGGGGGCAGGAGCTGCCACCGCTGTCCTAGACCTGCAGCTTATCCCGGTTGGCAGCATACCTAGGTGTGGCTGATAAGTGCACAGGGAAGAAGCATGTGGGTGCCTCAAGGGCCAGTTCCCCCAATTCCAGCTCAATCTGCTCCACTCTGACAGGGCCTGCGCTCCAACGTCCTCCGGTCTTTTGATGATACCCCTGAGAAGGACAGCTTCAGAGCACGGAGCACCAGTCTCAACGAGAGGCCCAAGAGGTGTGGGGCCTGTCATGGGTGTGCCTGGTGTCCGGGTGGGGCAGGGCAGGTCTGTGAGCTGTGACCTGTGACCAGCATGGTGCATGCAGGGCCTGGGGCTGCCCGGCTGTCCCCAGGCTAATAAATGGAAATGGGACGTGTGGCTGAGGGTAGGCCCCTGTGCAGGCTGTGCTGGGCACCAAGGTGCCCTGGGGTTGTGAGGCAGGGCAGGGCCTGTGAAGGCCACTAGTGCTCCACGGTCAGCTGGAGAGCACAGAGCTCTTCTCACCAAGCGGCCGTGTGGTCTGCGGCATCATGGAGACTGCGTGCTGGGCCGTGGCCAGTCCTGGCCTGCCTGGGTGGCCAGTGCAGGAGGTGCTGAGCTGGGGCTTGGGGTGCCAACAGTAAGTAGGACATCTGTGTTTGGGTCTGACTCTACTGAACGAGCCCAGGGTTGCATTAGGGCATCTGTGACTCCTGAGAAGCCAAACACCTGGCCTGGATGGGGAGGAGCCTCAGGGCCCCAACATCCTCCCCTGGGGACCCAGGGCCCTGTGGTCAGCCCAGCCTCGGGCCGGGTGCCCTTTCTCCAGAACTCACCTCCCAGCCCTTGGCTAACTAGGGGACATGTTCTTCTCTCCCATCGCAGCCGCTTCTGCCAAATCTGACAGATCTGTGCTAGGCCTTGTGTTCTTGTTTGCATTTCATGTGGACGGCTCCCCCCTTCCTGTCCCCCGCCTTCCTGCCTAAGCTTTTTTGGCTCTCCCTAAGTGGGAATACGGCATTTTCCAGAATGACCAGGTCAGTGGGACCAAAAGTCACAAGCTGTTCTCAGGCCTCTGGTGGCTGGGGGCCTCTCTGAACAGTTACCCTCAGGGCCTCAGCCCTTCCTCGTCCCTGAGCTGGGCAGTGCCGGCCTTCCTCCGGGCGCAGGACCCTGGTCAGCACAGCCTGGAATCTGCCGTGCGGGGAGATCCACACGTTTAGTTTGCACTAGTGTTCTTTGTTTTGGTATCACGAGTGAAACCTTTTTCTGTCATGTTTACAAGATGTATTTTCATGCGTTTTTGTTTTCTGTTTCTTCCCCTGCTAACTGGCTTCTGGCATGATTTTTTGTTCATCTCACCCACGGGCTCTCCATGCTGACCCTGTGGCCTGTGACCTTTCCTCCTCATCCCTCCAATGGCTTGCTCTCCCCTCCCGGGAGCTGGGCTCCCTGGGGCTTGGGCCTTCCTTCCTCACCTGGTAGTTTGAGGATAGCCAGACCCCCCAAACAAGGCTTGAATAACTCTCCACCCGTCAAAGAATTCAAGGAGAGCTCTGCAGCCGAGGCCTTCCGGTGCCGCAGCATCAGTGTGTCTGAACATGTGGTCCGCAGGTAGTGGGCTCTGTGGGGCGGGGGGCTCAGACCCTGGAGCTTGGCCCGTGAAGTGGCGCTGCCAGGCGGGAGCACCTGGGTGGCGGTGCATGGGGCTGCTTGCATGACTTCGTTGCCTGCCCATGCCCTCCCTGGCTGAAGCAGGGGGAGAGCCCAAGTGGCACCTCTTGGCCACAGTGGCCTTCTCTGCTGACCCCAGCCATTGGTCCAGGGAGCCTGGCAGTGAGGGGTGGGAAGGTTGCATTCTGTCCCCAAGCCTCGAACAAGCACGGGCTGGCTACACGGCTTCCTCAGGCCGCCTGGGAGCCAGAAGCAAGTGTCCATTGGCAGCCTCCTGCAGGCCTGTCCCCAGTGATCAGGGGCCTTTGCAAGTCAAAGCAGTGGGAACACATTCTCCAGGGTTTGGCTTTCTATATCCTCTCTAGTGAACATTCTTCTTGAGTTTTCTTATAGAAAAGGTCTGCTTTCTGTGGTAGCTGAAAGGGAACGGGGGGGGTGTTTGTAGGGCAGTAGGGGTGGGGGCCAACCTAGGAGGGGCACGGGAGGCCTGGACTTTTGAGGGGTGAAGTCTTGGTCTCCTTCCTGCTGTGTTGGGGTGCAGGTGTTGGCTCTCGGGGTCACTGTTCGTGCTGACCAGGGATACCTGCCTCTTCACTTGGAAGCCCCTTCAGACCTGTGTCCTGCTGCTCAACGACCCACCTCCTCCCTGATTCCTGGCTTGGGCTCCAGCCTCAGGCTGGCCTCCACTGAATGGGGTTTGGCTCGGCGGGGGTGGGGGTGGGGGGGCAGTGGTCAGTGAGGCTCCCTCTTAGCTTTTTTCCATGCACAAAACATGGCAAAGGTGATGTGGCATTTGTATCAGAATTAAACCTGCACAACCCCCCTCTTCTGGTCACTGGGGTGCATGTGGAGCACAGAGTGACCTGAGTGTGAGGGTAAAGAGCCACACACGAAGCCCAGACCCTTCCTGTCCTCAGTGGGAGGCCCTGTGGGCAGAATGCAATCTTTGTGCGTGCGTCCCATGGTCTCGCTGTCTGTGCATGACTAAACTTCCGCCACGAAGCCATCGCCTAACTCCCATGCTTTGGTGAGGGGATGTCCCATCTCTCCTGCCTCCTAAGCCTCTGCTCCCAGGAGTGGGCCTGGGTCTGCCATCAGCTCCTGCACTTCCTCTCTGGGGTGACATGTCCACTCCGTTGGCCAAGCTGTGGCCTCCGTGGCCACGTGCACTGGCGGGGTCTTTCTGGCTTGGCCCTCTCAGCACATGCATGCCTCCATCTCTGGTCCCCATGGTAGATAATTTGGCCTGCCCAGTGCCCTGACCTTGCCATGGCCCCTCCCTCCAGCAGGATCCAGACGTCCCTCACGAGCTCCAGCTTGGGGTCTGCAGATGAGAACTCGATGGCCCAGGCCGATGACAACTTGAAAAATCTCCACTTGGAGCTCACAGAAACGTGTCTGGATATGATGGCCAGATACGTGTTCTCCAACTTCACCGCCGTCCCTAAGAGGTGTGGCCAGGCTCCGCGGCCGGGGCAGGGTGGGCATCGGGCCAGCGTTCCTGCCACTGCTCTGACCAATGACTGTACTTGGTCAGAGTGGTGGCAGCAGGTGTGGCCTTCGGGTTGGCCCAGGCAGGGCAGCTCTGCGTGACCGAGGATGCCCCTCCAGTGCTCCCCCCGGGTGGTCCAGCAGCAGGGCCTCCACTCCTGTGCTTTCAGGTCCCCCGTGGGAGAGTTTCTCCTGGCCGGAGGTAGGACCAAAACCTGGCTGGTTGGGAATAAGCTTATCACCGTGACAACGAGTGTGGGGACTGGAACCCGGTCGCTTCTGGGCCTGGACTCCGGAGAACTGGAGGGCAGTCCAGAGTTGAGGTGACTGAACCTTCCGCCCCCTGCCTGCTCAACCCTGACAGTGCCCAGGCTTGCATGGGACAGTGCTGTGCTGGTCTTGAGCCCATGGGGCACCCTGGTCACGCTCTGTATGGGCCCTCTGTCTCCAGCTCTGACCTCAGCATGCACAGGAGACAGACAAAGGAGGCACCAGCCAAACTGGAGTCCCAGGCTGGGCAGCAGGTGTGCCTCGGGGCCCGAGACCGGGTTCGCTCCATGTCTGGTGAGCCTCCACCCACTCCCTCACAGACGTGTCTCTAGACCCCTGAGCTCAGCAAGGCCCTGAGAGCCAGGGGCCCAGGTGGTTGGCTTTAGGCCTGGCCCAGTTCATGAATGATGGGGTGCTGTCTCTGTGAGCCCGCATCGTGGGTGGGAGAGGGTGTAACAAAGGCCGCTGAGGGGCCTGTTCTCACGGCCAGTGTTTCCTGTGATCCCTCAGCAATCCTGGCCTTTAGCTTAGCTCACCCCTGGGCTCTTCTCAGATGCAGCTGGAATAAGCCATGGTCCAATTATGGGACAGGTGCTGGGGCCCTTCCTGTGGTTCTGGGTCCACTGAAGCCGATGCCCTAAGAGGGCCATGCCCAAGGAGGGCTGAGCTGTTCTGGGCACTGACGTGGGGCCTCTTGGCCAGATGGGCCTTGGGTGGAGTAGCCAGCTCTGTGTGGGTGGCTTTGCACCGGGCAAGAGGTGGTCACCAGCCATTCTGCCCTCAACCCCTTCAGGGGGCCACGGCCTTCGCATTGGTGCCCTGGACACTCCAGCCTCCCACTTCCCAGGCAGCCCTGCTTTCCCGGGCCCACAGACTGCACCAGCCAGCAAGCCTGAGAAGGCCTCGGCCAGCACCCAGCGCCCGGTGCAGAAGGAGAAGACCAACCTGGCGGCCTATGTGCCCCTGCTGACCCAGGGCTGGGCAGAGATCTTGGTCCGGAGGCCCACAGGTACTGAGGGGGTGGCCCTGTGCTCAGCCAGCGTGGGTCTCTTACCACATAGTGGGGGACAGTTACCCATACGGGGGAGTCACACGAGCGAGCAGCAGGCAGGCTGGGCCACAGGCGTTTGAGTTAAGTCCGCAGAGGTGGACAGTGGGGGACATGCAGGTGGCTAAGTGGGAACAAAACAGTCTGCCCAGGTTCCATAACAAAGCCCATAGACTGGGGGGCTTACGTAATGAATGCATTTCCTCAGTCCCGGAGTCTGGAAGTCTGAGATCAAGATGTCGGCAGGGCTGGTTCTTGCTGAGGCCTTGGTTTGTTTATTGATGGTCATCTCCTCCCCATGTCCCCACATTGATGTCCTTCTACATGTGTCTCTGCCCATATCACCTCTTATGAGGACACCAGTCAGGTTGTATAGGGCCCACCAGTACGACCTCATTTTACCTTAATCTCCTATTTAAAGACCTCATCACCAAATAGAATCATCCTCTGAGATCCTGGGGGTTAAGACTCAACATGACTTTTAGGGAGACAGACTATAACAGGTATTTCGGGTTAAAGAAGGGCTTAGAAGCCAAGGCGCAGGGTTGAGGAGGCACCTTGGTCATGGTGTGGGCTGATGGTGACCGAGTGGTGAGAGGTGAGAAAGGGCCAGATAGGGCAGGAGGATGTGGGTGGGGTCAGGTGAGACACTGATGTGAGGAGGCTCAGGAAGAAAGGTTGAGCCATTGCCCTCCAGGGTCAGAGCCTTGTGTGGAGGAGGACAGAGCCCAGAGCCTCTGAAACTAGGTCCTGCCCAGTCCACTGGCAAGGAGTCTGCTGCCTTGAAATGCCTCCTGAGCCTGGTCTGGGTGCAAGAGCTGACCTGGGCAGAGGCTTGCTCATCACTAAGAAGGGTGACCACTAGATAGGTGTTACTCTGACCTTGGGGCCTGGGGATCCGGGGTCCTTCACTCTCTGCTTTGAGCACGAAGAGCCCTGAAGGCCCCAGGTGCATACCCGAAAGGACAGCGTACCAGGGGCTGCCCAGGGAGGGCCGGGGGTGGGGAGGTGACAGGTTGGATGCATGGACCTGCAGCCTGAGGGGTACTGCCTGCCCTCAGGGAATACCAGCTGGCTGATGAGCCTGGAGAACCCACTCAGCCCCTTTTCCTCGGACATCAACAACATGCCACTGCAGGAGCTGTCCAATGCCCTCATGGCTGCAGAGCGCTTCAAGGAGCGCCGCGACACGGCCCTGTACAAGTCACTGTCAGTGCCGGCAGCCAGCTCAGCCAAGCCTTCCCCACCCCCACGGTCTAACACAGGTGAGCACTGGCCTGTCTCCCACCTGGTACACCCCATCTGGTGGCGGTGTGGTCTACCACACTATGGCACATGCCCAATGGGGTCCCCAAATCTTTCTTGGTACTGCCAGCCTCGGGCATTGCAGGGAGGGTGCCTACGCTGCCGACCCTGATGTTTGGGAGCAGGGCCTGCTCCAGCAGGCGGGACTCTCCTTAGAGACGGCACTGGGGGCGCGGCAGGCTGATGTCCCCTCCGCAGTCCTCCTCAGGATGGATGTGGGCAGGGCTGTGAGAAGCCTCTGCCCTGCTCCCTCCTCAGGGTGCTCAGTGTGTGGGGCTACAGGGGGGCCCCCACTTTTGCTGGGATGTGGATTTGGATGCGCCAAGTACATAGCCTGAGCCTGCCTGTGAGCTCTGCTGCCCCTGCCTGCCTGGACTGGGGCCGTCCTAGGCCACCCTCTGGCCACAGACAGGCTCAGAGGCCGAGCTCTGTTCCCGAGGAGGAGGGATGCACTCCCTCCCCAGAATCCTCTCCAGCAGCGTAGAGCTGACACCCCGTGCGCACCTGCCCACCTGCCTGCCCGGACGCTGCGGGCCCTCCCCTCTCTCCAGGCCCTCGTGGTGCCTGTCCTTTCTGCGCCGCCTGTGCGTGGTCTCTGCTGGCTTCCCTTGCAGTGGCCTCTTTCTCGTCCCCGTACCAGTCCAGCTGCCAAGGAAGGTTGCACAGGAGCATTTCCAGGGCAGGTATTCGTGCATCTCCTTAGGAAAGCAGGGCCTGCTGCAGGTGCTGTTTTCACTGTCCCTCCTCCGCTCATCCCTCCGTGATCTTGTCAGCCTCTCCTTACCCTCCAGGATCAGGGCCCTGACTCGCATGGAGATATCTGTGCATAATGTCTGCTTTGCCGGCAGGAACCCCTCTGGATGGGCCCTTCCAGCCCCTTCTTCAGGTTTGATGAGGTGACACTGGGCAGCTGAGCCACAGGTGCCAGCAGGGCACAGCTTTTTAGGGGTGAGCCTGGCCCTGGCGGCTCAGCCGAGCTGACCTTTCCCCGGCCTCTGGTGGGCTCACAGGTTGGGCTGTCTGCCTTTACTACAGTCATGGGCTGGCTGAGGACCCTACAGACTGGCCTCTGGCCTGTTACCCCCAGGCCCTGGCAGGGAGGGCTTGACCTGGGCAGCACTCTGGTCTGCTCAGATCCCGTGTGTGGGCAGGAGCCGGTTAGGAAGGGGCAGTGTGCAGATGGGCTCTGGCAGGTAGCTAATGCACTGCGCATGTGCAGGGCTGTTTGTGGGTGACCTTGGGCTGAGCTAACCCTTGGTGGCTTCTTACCCTGCCCCCGGCCCTGATACTGGCACAGGAAATGCTGCTTTGGGGCACACCTGGCTTCGGGTTTGGCTTGGATTTGGAAGGCAAGCCTCTGCTTCCCAGAACAGGCTCCCCAGTTTGTCTGCACAGGGACTTCTCCCGTGTCCGTCTCTCCTCCGGTCCAGGCAGGGAGGAGCTCAGGCCTCTTTCCCCAGGTCCTGCGGCTTGTCCAGCCACTCCTCCTGAGCTGGGCCTCATCTCAGCTGTTCCTCCCTCTCGGGGACCATCTGCCCTCACCTCCCTGCCTTGCTGCAAGAGCAGCGGCGCTTCTCTGGATACCTGGCTGGGTGGGTGGGAATTCGAGAAGCCAGATGACCCCTCATCCTGATCCCCTGGAGCCCGTGTAGGAGTCGCCCTGTGTCAGGGCTCACACCCACTCCAGCTGGCCTGGTGGGCAGGGGTGGCTTAGAGCCACAGGCAAGGAGGGCCTTGGGTCAGGTTCTGCTGGGGGCACCTGTGCTCTGTCATGGGGAAAAGGCTGATACCTTTGAGGCCACGTGAGCTCCCTGGGCCAGACCAGCACCCAGCAGCCATATGTGTCCTCCCAGACTCTGCTGTGGTTCTTGAGGAGGGAAGTACAGACGAGGCTAATTTGCTGCCCCCAGAACTGGAGGACTTTGAGGCAACACTAGGCACAGACAGGCGCTGTCGGCACGCTGAGGCTTACAGCAGGGTGAGTGTCGCTGGGCACCAGAGCCACTGGCTGAGGGGCCCTGTGGGTATTCTCCATTTGGGCCTTCAGAGCCAGGCTTGCTTTCAGATCTCAGCCTGAGCCACAGGGTGAGGGAGGAGGGGTGAGACTGAGGCAGGGTCTGAGGTGGAAGGGCGGGGCTGAGGCAGGGGTACAGCCAAGGCAAAGGGGTAGGGTCTCAGGCAAGCGGATGGCAGGGACCCTCCATTCTCAAGCTTTGTGGTTCTGAACTTGGGCAAGTCTTTTCCCCAACTCTTTTTTCTTTTTCTTTTTTTAATATATTTTTGTTCGTTTCAGAGAGGAAGGGAGAGGGAGAGAGAGATAGAAACATCAATGATGAGAGAGAATCATTGATCGGCTGCCTCCTGCACACTCCCCACTGGGGATTGAGCCCGCAACCCGGGCATGTGCCCTTGACTGGAATAGAATCCGGGACCCTTCAGTCCCTGGGCTGACACTCTATCCACTGATAGAGCCAGGGCTTGGGCGAGTCTTTTAACCCACCTTTCTCATCAGAGAAATGGCTGCTCCTCCAGTCCCTTCTGCTCAGACAGTGGATTTCTAAGAGCTCCATCTAGGGGTGGCTTCTCACTGGGGCAGCCTTTCGTTTGTGGGGTTCTGGGCTCCTTTGCCCAGCATGTTGCACAGGCAGGTGCTGTCCTGGGGGAGGTTGGGATCATCAGCTTGGTGCTGGTGGCTCTGTGGCCCTGGGCAGGAGGACATGTGGGGCCTCATTGCCTCCAGGTAAACCCCACGGGGGCTCAGTGACAATGAATGCTTTCTTGGGATACGTTCTTTCCAGTCATCTTCAACCTCTAGCCAGGAGGAGAAGTCATTCCACGCAGAGGAGCTGTCTGCTGGGGGAATCCCCATCGAGCGGGCTGTCTCCTCCGAGGCAGCCCGGCCCTCTGTGGACCTCTCCTTCCAGCCCTCACAGCCCCTGAGCAAGTCCAGCTCCTCACCTGAACTGCAGACCCTGCAGGACATCCTCGGGGACCCTGGGAACAAGGCTGAAGTTGGCCGGCTGAGCCCTGAGGCTAAGGCTCGGTCACAGTCAGGGATCCTCGATGGGGAAGGCACTGCCTGGTCAGCCGCAGGCGAAGCCAGCCGGGGCCCCTCCCACGCCGAGAGTCCCATGCCTTCCAGCTGTCCCCGCTCCCCCAGTGGCCTGCGGCCCCGAGGCTACACCATCTCCGATTCCGCCCCGTCACGCAGGGGCAAGAGGGTGGAGAGGGACTCCTTCAAAAGCAGAGCAGGAGCTGCCAATGCCGAGAAGGTGCCAGGGATCAATCCCAGGTGAGCCGCACCCTCTGGGCTGGAGCCCCCGGACAGTCTCGGGTAACGCGGCATCTAATTGCTTGGGTAGAAAAGGCTGGGGTACAAGTCTGCATATCCTCTGCTCTGGCTGTTCAGAGTCATAGGAGAGGGCAGTCCTTGGGCCGTGGGCACAGGCCCGGCTGCTCTGTGTGTGCTGATTGCACTGCCAGGACCTCGATCTGGGACCTGCAGTGCCACGCTCCGCCCTCATCATCTTTCCTTCTGCAGCTTTGTGTTCCTACAGCTCTACCATTCGCCTTTCTTTGGTGACGAGTCCAACAAGCCAATCCTTTTGCCCAATGAGGTGGGCATGCCTTTTCTCCCCTTCAGGGGTTCCCTGGAGCCTGGGGTCAGGGCACAGTGGGATGTCCAGCTCTGGGTAGAGGTGGCCTTAACCCAGGCTTGCAGAGGGCTGCAGCCTCCGCTCCCTGTGGCAGCCTGTGGCAGCCTGTGGTGATCTACCTGGGTGGGGTGAGCCCTCCCTTGGCAGGCATCTGGCTGAGCCTGGCTAGGCAGGGCGGGTGGCAGGGGACAAGCCACTGCCCTGGACTCAGACCAGGCTCTGTGGCTATAGTCTTTCGAGCGGTCAGTGCAGCTCCTCGACCAGATCCCATCATATGACACGCACAAGATTGCCGTCCTGTACGTGGGAGAAGGCCAGGTGAGGCTGCTGGGATGGCAGGGCCTGGCCTGAGTGCCAGGCAGAGCTGGGCGGCCTTCCTGCTTGGGTTGGGGGTTGGGAGTATGGGCCGTGGTCCTCCACAGAGCTGTTACCGTGTAAGGTGCTGGAGTATGAAGTGCTTGTGGAGCTCCATGCCAGGTACTGTTCTGATGTGAGGACCCAGGAGTGAGAAAGGTCAGTGTGTGAGCACCTGTACCCCGGAGGCTGCTGAGGACTGGAGGGGGAGGGGAGGTCCCAGGAGCCTGACTGTGAGCAGGGTGCTGCTCTCGTCAGTGATCCAAGGGAGGTGACACTGAGCAGAGATGTGAGGGAGATAGTATGTGTGCAGGTATGTGTGGGAGCATCCATTGTAGGAAAAGCCCATGCAAAGGCCTGGGGAGGGGCACGCCTTGTGTAATTGAGGGTTGGCAGTGAGTGAGCTCTGGGCAGGGGGTGGAGGTAGGGAGCTAATGGGGAGGGGCCAATCAGCGAGAGCCTCATGGGTCGCTATAAGGCTGCATTTCTATTCCCAGTGAGGTGGGAGGGTCTTGGATGGCTTTGAGTCGAGGGCTTGCTATGACTCAACCGAAACCTCAAAAGCATCCTCTGGTTGCCGAGTGGAGAAGTGGGGTAGTGACAGTCCAAGTGAGAGAGGGGCAGGTCTGAGGAGGAGTCAGTGGGTGCTGAGGAATGCTAGGGTTCTGGGTGTGTTTTGACAGTTGAGCTGACTACATTTGCTGGCCGACTAATTATGAGAGAAGGGGGAAGTCCAGGATGTCACCTGGGCAACTGTTGGGATGAAGTTACCTTGCACTGAGTCCGGGTTGATGACAGAAGTGGGGGTCTTTGCCAAGCCACACCATTCACCCCGCCCCAACCACCCCCGGCTCCCAGCAACCCCCTGGGGCCCTTGGGAGCTGTGCTCGGGAGGGGGGCAACTTGGGAGAGGTGCCACCATGCTTCTCTCTCTACAGAGCAATAGTGAACTCGCCATCCTGTCCAACGAGCATGGCTCCTACAGGTACACAGAGTTCCTGACAGGCCTGGGCAAGCTCATCGAGCTCAAGGACTGTCAGCCGGATAAGGTGTACCTAGGTGGCCTGGACGTGTGTGGCGAGGACGGCCAGTTTACCTACTGCTGGCATGATGACATCATGCAAGGTGTGAGCCGTCCTGTGGCATGTGTCCTCCCAGCCTCCTTCCTATTGGCCTGTCCTCAGGGGAGCAGGGGAGGTGTCCAAGGGCCTGAGGGCATCAGCCTAAGCACTGAGGCAGCAGTTGGGTTGCAGCTCTGCTTCCAGAAGCTCTGCCCTCAGGGGGAGGAGCCAAGCTGCTGGCCAGGCACCAGAGACATGGCTCCTGCAGGCGCCCAGAGCTGCTGCTCCTGCCGAGAGGCATAGAGGCCCCGCTGCCCCTGGCCGGCACCCTGCCTGGCCTGGGCCGGGCCCATGCAGCTTCCCCCTCTCCCTCACAGCTGTCTTCCACATTGCCACCCTGATGCCCACCAAGGACGTGGACAAGCACCGCTGTGACAAGAAGCGCCACCTGGGCAACGACTTTGTGTCCATTGTCTACAATGACTCTGGCGAGGACTTCAAGCTGGGTACCATCAAAGTGAGCAAGGGGCTTTCAGGGCAGGTGGGCATGAATCTGGGTCCCTGGGCACCCTAGCTGGGGGCCACGTCTCTGGGGAAGTGCCCACTGGCACATGTTGAATAGAAGCAGTGAGTGCCACTGAGATCAGTGTGGTCACAAGCAGCAGCACTGACTTGCTTTGGTGTCCCCCACTGCCAGCCGGGGTGGCCAGGTTCCCCCTGAGCCTGTGTCCTTCTCTGTAATGAGGATGACAACCCTGCCAGTTTCTTCTGAGCCTGTGGCACACGGCGGTGGTTTTGTGAGAAATAACTGGATGCACATGTGCTTAGCAGGGTGCGTGCATGTAGCAGGTGCTTAGTGTGCGCATAATGCTGTGAGCCCTGTTCCCTTGCTACCTCCTGTCATTGCAGAGTGGTGGGGGTGGGGACAGGCCCTGGATTCCCTCCCCTTTTCATGTGCTTGGGCTCGAGGTCCTAAGGGGAGGAGGTGGGCTCAGTCTTGGCAACTTGTCAGAGTGGGGACATGGAAGACAGCTAAGGCCAAGCAGGGTGGGGAGCCCAGCGCAGCCCGTGTCTGAGGTGCTGGTGCTCAGAGGGGTTCAGATTTCTTCTCAATGCAACGGGAAGCTTTGGAGGTTACTGAACACAGGCTCTGGGCAGACCCGGTGGAGGGCAGGAGTGCCTATAGGGAGGCTGGTTGGTTCTCCTTTGCTGCAAAGCTGGGAGCCCAGGGAGTGCCAAGGCGTGGGTGGTGAGGCTGCCCCGTGAGGTGAGTGTGCGGTACTGGGATGTGCCGGCTGGTGAGGCTCTTGGGAGCTGTCAGCGTGTGGAGGGCATCTGAGCCAGGGGCTGGGAGCCTGCAGAGCTACACGTGCTGCTTTCAGTTGACAATGAGGCAGTTTTCAGCTGGGTGGCAGCAAGTGCCCCGGACAGTGGTGTGTGTGTGTGTATGTGTGTGTGGGGGGGAGGGGGTGGGCAGGGAGGGACTCTGTGACTGTTTAAGATTCTATGAATTTAAACTTTGGCAAATTCATATGCTGGGATCCTGGTGTGGAGAAGTTGGGTTTTAGAACATAAGGCAGCCGAGAGGACATACACCAGCCCCAGTCCCCAGGCTGGATAGGAGGGAGTGTGCAAAAACAGCAGTGGCATCAGCGAGCATCTGGCACTGACGAGCCGCTGCCCTTCATGAGGAAGGGGCAGAACGTGGCCTCGGTGTGGGGTGACCCTGCTTCTGTCTGAGCAGGGCCAGTTCAACTTCGTCCATGTGATCATCACCCCCCTGGACTACGAGTGCAACCTGGTGTCGCTGCAGTGCAGGAAAGGTGAGGCCTGGGGCCTGGTGGGGAGGCTTTCGGGGTCCTGAGCCCCATGTGAGTGCTGTGTTTCCCCCAGACATGGAGGGCCTTGTGGACACCAGCGTGGCCAAGATTGTGTCTGACCGCAACCTGCCCTTCGTGGCCCGCCAGATGGCCCTACATGCAAATGTGAGCAGAGGCGGCATCTTGGGCAGGTGGGACAGGCCATAGGTCCCACCCATAGAGGACTCACCACTCTGCCCACCCTGCCCCAGATGGCCTCACAGGTGCACCACAGCCGCTCCAACCCCACCGACATCTATCCCTCCAAGTGGATCGCCAGGCTCCGCCACATCAAGAGGCTCCGCCACCGGGTAGGGCGATGGGCACCTGGTTGCAGAGGTTCCCCAGACAATGGTGGCTGGCCAGGGTGGGCACCAATATCCACCTGGGAGAAAACATGTGCTGCCCTCTGGGCTTGCTGCCAACACCTCCTCTCTCCTCAGATCCGTGAGGAAGCCCACTACTCGAACCCCAGCCTGCCCCTGATGCACCCCACAGGCCATGCCAAAGCCCCAGCGCAGGCCCCCGCCGAGCCCATGCCCACCTATGAGACAGGCCAGCGGAAGCGCCTCATCTCCTCCGTGGATGACTTCACAGAGTTTGTGTGAGGCTGCAGCTGGGGCAGTGCCTGGTCCTGGGGGAGCTCATGACGCTGAGGACATACCCAGGGCTCCTTGCAGCTGCCCTGCTAGACCCCCTGCCCCCCTACAAGGCATTGGGCAGCATTTGTTTGTGCAAATGAATAAAGTGTTGTGTGCCCACTGGCCCTCAATGCTCGGACAGACACAGGTAGCAGTCAGCCAACTCGTTTATTTGACTTTGTCTGTTGGGGGAGGAGAAGAGGGGCAGGATCAAGGCTGAAGCTTTGGCCATGTCCCCACAGAGTTAAGGGGGCCCATCAGGTTGTTTTCAAGGCCTCCCCCCTTGAGGAAAGCCTCACACAATTGTTTGCACACTCCCCTTCCCCAGCCCCGGGAGCCAGCCCCAGGGAGGGGTCTTCCCCCACAGTAGTGCTGTTCCTGATTCAGACCCGACACCAGCAGGCCTGGGCCCTGCCTCTCACTGCCTGGCCTTGGGCAGGGCAAGGCCACGGTGGTGATAAGAACTGCCTAGGGAGTAGCCGTGCCCTCAAACAAAAGCCCCAGCACCTGCCCAAGGCCAGACTCAGAAACAAGCAGCAGCTGTCACTTCCTTGGCTCTGGCCATGTGGGGACATGTCTAAGGGAAGGAGGCCAGCTCTGCAGTCCCAGCTCCCCCTCCCTGCAGGCAACAGTGGGCACCAGGCCATTGCAGCCACCAGGCCCCCTGGCCCTAGTGAAAATAGCGACGTACAAAAATATATACATTTTTAACCCCATATAAATTACTGACAATAGACACATAGATGGCAGCCGGAAGTAAGTGCACTCAGCAGGGGACAGGAGAGGTAATAATTTAGGGGGAGGATAAGGGGTGCAGGTTCCCTCCCCACAGCCAGGATCCTTAGCAAGGGGGAAATGTCTGCCCAGGAGGTGGGGCCGGGCACAGCCCGCTGTACCTGAGGACTTGGGAAATAAATTAGTATCTCAAAGGCCGGGCACTTGGTCCAATACTGCTGTGTCCTCCCACAGGGGGCTGGAGAGGGGACCCTGGGTCCTGACTGGCCACTTGGCCTCTTTAAAGTGCTGAAGCCCACAGAGAGACAAGTGCTGCCCGCTCTCTGGGGGAGCTGCATGCAGCTGTTCTGCCTGGCCCTAGACCTTGAGGGCGGCAGAAAGTAATACTGCGCATTATCTCCTGGGCCCAAGGGGCTGGAGTGAAGCCACAGGCCACCCCGGGGAAAAGGTATGAGCTCAGGTCCCTGGGGACTAAGTGCTGCTGGGGTGGACCTTGTTCTTGGCCCGTAAGGAAGCCCTGCTGGGGCCTGTAGTCAGGCCGATGCCTCGACTGGCCCGGGCAAGGCGGCTGGGCAGGGCTGACTGCAGGCCTGTGGAGGAGCCAGGGGCAGGTAAGGCTGGGGACCGGCTGGTTCTTTGGCCATGCAGGCTCTGCAGCCTTCGCTCCAGCTGGTAGACGTCCTCCGTGGCCTGGTTGAGTCGGTCAAACTGGGCAAGTAGGGCCTCGAACACGGCTTGGAGGCGGGAGGGCTCGGGTTCCACCCGTGGCCCTGGCCTGCCTAGGCCCACACCCAGCCCATCCAGCTGGCTAGAGGAGGTTGAGAGACGGGAGGCATCGGAGTCCCCGGTAGGCGGGGGCACATCTGGGGACGACTTGGAGCCCCTGGATGAGCGGGAGGGCAGTGGCTCCATCCCTTCGAAGCGGACTTTGTGGCGGAACTGGGGGCGGCACAGGGGCTCGGTTAGTCCGGCTGCGCCCTGGTGAGCCCAGGGCGCGTCCCTCTCCCCCCCACTGGGCCGTACCCACCTCCTTGACCTTGCTGAAGCCCATCCAGAGGCGCAGTCGGCGCAGTAACAATTCTACCATCTCGTAGTCCTGTGGCTCCCAAGCCGGGCGGTAGAGCTCCCCCCGAAGAGTATGGTACCGCCACCGGAGGAGGACTGCCCCCAGCCTCAGAGCCCCCCACAGTCGCAGGGCCCAGAGCCCCGTGCACAGCACAGGGGACAGGCGCCAGGACTCGGGGCACAGGGCTGGCCAACCAGCCCTGGGGCACACCACCAAGAGGGCCTGGGCCGCACTCTTCAGTGAGTCCACGCAAGAGGATACCAGCTAGGGGAAAGGTGGCATGAGTCAGGGGTGCACCCCGGGCTAAGCCTCCCCCTAGAGCCCCACCATCACCTACCAGAACAGCCAGCTGAGCATAGGCCACCGCGAGCGTCACCAGGCCTAAGGCTGCCCCCAGGAGCTCCGGCAGGGCCCGGCACAGCGTCTTGCCGAAAACCGACCACTGACGCACGAAGCGCAGCTGCTGGGTGGCCTGTGGGCAAGGGGCGTCAGCCGACCAACCCTGGCCCCGCCTGCCCACCCCCATGCCCGCTGGTCCAGCCCTCACCTTGACCAAGAGCAGGAAAAGCAGCGAGGCGGCCAGACCACGGGCCGCAGCGCTCAGCTGCGCCACCTGCTCGAAGCTGGTGAAGCGGCGCGGGCGGCGGCGCACGAAGCGCGTCCACTGGCGGTCGGCAGCGCCCAGCTGGGCCAGGCGCAGGAGGGCGGCGGCAGCCGTCAGTGCCACCAGCAGCCACCGCGCCCAGGCCCCCGGCCGCGCCAAGCGCACACGCCCCTCCCTGCGCCAGGCACGCGTCTCCACCACCGAGAAGTACAGTGCGAACAGCAACAGGCTCACCTGCGGAGGGGGCCGCGGCGGGGAGGACCTGAGTGGGCGGTGTCAGGGTGCGCTGGGGGCGGGGCTGGGTGAGGGTGTGGGCGGTGTCAGGGTGCGCTGGGGGCGGGGCTGGGTGAGGGTGTGGGCGGTGTCAGGGTGCGCTGGGGGCAGGGCTGGGGTGAGGGTGAGGGCGGGTTGGGCTGTGCTGGGGGCGGGGCCGGGGCGGGGCCAGGGGCGGAGCTTACCGTGGTGAGCAGAGGCAGTGAGAGGCCTGCACTCAGACGCCGCAGCGCAAACGGACGGACGCTGAGGGAGGCCACAGCGTGTCCCGCCACGGGGAACTCGAGGCGCAGTGTGACGGCGGCGTGCAGTCCCACGGCCGGGCTGTAGCGTGTGAGCTCCACGAACACTGCGCGGCTCCTGCTCAGACGGCAGGGGTGAGGAACAGGACCAGGGAGGGGTGAGAGGGCAGGAACCGCAGGCAGGGCCTCTGGTGTCCTGGGGTGGGGGTGGGGGTGGGGACGTGTGGGCTGGGGAGGAAGTGCAGTGACTGATCTGGAGCGACAAAGCTGGGGAGTGGGAGTAAACTGGGATCTCTGATGAGGGGACCACCCAGGGTGGAGTGGGCGGCGGCAGAGCGAGGCAGCCTATCTCATGAGCGCCTACCTGTTGTCGATCCAGTTGTGCAGCTGCAGAAAGCCCAGCTGCTCGCGGCTCTCCTCCAGGCTCAGCCCCAGCTCCTGCACGTAGCCCCCGCTGTCGTACACAGAGCAGTAGCCCCAGTACCAGACGCTGCAAGTGAGGGGCAGTGTGAGACAGCCCAGCCCTGCAGCAGCCTGGGAGCCATGCTGGCTGGGATGAGGGGCTCCTCTGGAGAACACCCTGGTCCCTCCTGTGCTCACCCCAGCGCGTCTGGCGCAGAGTAGGCCCACATCTCAGAGCCGTTATGGGCAGCACTCCCCCAGCCAATGCCATAGTCGCTGGTACTGAAGCCACCTGAAGCTGCTGAGCACGTGTGCGCCCCTGAGTCTGGCCGGTCTGGGCAGAGAGCTGAAATCAGAGGGCGGGCATTGAGCATGACCCAAACAGGATAGCTTACTGTTGACCAGCTCCACATGCTCTCCCCTGAAACCCTCCCAGTAACCTGAAGATAGATGTCCTGGTCTCACTGACTGATAAGGAAAATGAATCAGGGAGAGGGTAAAGTCATACAGCTAGGGAGTTGAATCAAAACCCTCCCAAAGGCTTCTCTTTGGAAACGAGCAGGGACAAGTGCCAGAGCGGCCCCCAGCTCACCTTCCTTCAGCCGCACCTGCCGCAACCGTGGGGGCCCCAGCTCTGGGCTGGACTGGTTCCCATGGACGTAGGGGAGCAGCACATGGGACATCCACGGCCAGAACTCATCAGACCTGCCCGCACCAGAAACAAGTCACATGCTTCGCCTCTCAGCTCCCCATGCTGCCAGGGGTCAGAGGTCCAGGGAGCACAGCTACTGCAAGCCTGGCCCAGCCCAGAGAGGCTGTCAATGCACCAGAGGGGATGCGGCATAACCTTGGCCTATTGTTGTTTGGGGACAGATAACTCTTATGGGCTGTCCTGGGTGCCGTAGCATGTTCAGCAGTATCTCTGGTCACTACCCATTGCCAGCAGCACCCACTCCAGTCCTGATAACCAACAATGTGTCAAGACCCTTCCCAATGTCCCTTGGGGGCTGAGCCTGACCAAGGGCAGGATCACGGTGAACCCTGGTTGGCAGCAGCACCGCCCTGGCCCAGCAAACAGATGTGTACATGCGTCCAGGGTGTCCGTACCGGGTGATGGCCAGGAAGGCCTGGCTATCTAGCTCCTGCCTGATGGCACTTTGCAGGCGGTAGGCATGGCTGTGGCACGAGGCGTCCCCATAGTTGGCCAGCAGTGTCACCAGCAGGAAGAGCATGTACACCAGGAGGCTCTGGGGGACAGGGACAGCCTCGTGTCAGCCAATCCCAGCCCAGCTGGCGTAACAGGGCGAGGTTCTGGGCAGCCAACTGCCCACGGCCAGGGCGCCCAGCACTGAGAAGGGCAGCACAGACACCCCACCTGGGGGCAGACATGTGATCCACGGAAGGCCAGGGAAGCCACACCTAGGGCCCTGCCAGAACAGGCAGAAGCAGGCACTGGAAGTGGGTACAAGGAGCAGAGCAAGGACTAGGGGCATCAGGAGTTGGGGTGAAGGGAGGGAGACGGACCCAGGCTGCAGAGCCCTAGGGCCTTCTTTGGAGAGGAAGGGGTACATGTGAGGTTTTTGAGAAGAGGCTGCACTGGCCAAGAGGTATAGAGGGTGGGCAGGCACTGGCCACGACAGCCTGACTCACCCGCAGCATTTTGTGTAGCCTCTTGACTTTTCGGGCTTCCTCCTTTGCCAGAAAGAGCGCAAAGCCGTGTGGGGGCCGCACACGGGGCACACGCTCACTCACAGGTGTCACCGCCGGGCTCTCCACCAGGGTGTCATCCTCGTCAGGGTGCAGCCGCTTGGCCACCAGGGAGAAGTACAGGGCTTCCAGCAGAACCTGAGCCAGGGGTGGCATCAGAGAGGCCCACGCGTGCCAGAGGCTGGCAGCCTGGCCCCCGCATCCCACTCACCTTGAGTGGCTCCCAGCCGAGGAACGAGGCCAGGAAGCTGGAGCTGCTTGAGAGGAGCCACATGACACTCACGCCAGGGGGGAAGTTGGCGCCGACCCACCCCGAGACTCCCACGGCCACAGCCACCAGCAGCAGGCTGAGCCCATGGGCCAGGGGTGCACACCAGGCCGGCAGCAGTCGCTTCCGCAGGCCCTCCACCAGCCCTGGGGAGGCAGAGACAGGTGGGTGACCGGGGGCCCAGAGGGAGGGCAGGGAGGGGCATCCTGGGGACACAGAGCGCACCTGTCCTGGCGAGCTTTGCTGACGGGGGCTGCTCCCACATCAGGCCTGGGCTGGGGAGGCCGCTCTCCCCCCGTCTCTGCAGCATCAGCATCTCCGTCTTCTCCCCAGGAGCGCTGGACCTGAGGCACAGGAGGGGAGCAGCGGACGCTCACCTGGCAGCCCACACACTGCCCACCTCCTCTGAGGCCGTTCCTTGAGCCTCGCTCCTGCCTCCAGGTCCTGGCAGCCTGTCTCTCACCCCCTCACTTCCTGCTTACTTGTCGATCTTGCCCCATAACTCTCTGTAACCTGTGCCACCTCTCTCCTGTCCTGCCACCACTCCAGCAGCCATCGCCTTTACAGCAGCGTCCCCCTGCCCGCTCTTCACACCAGCAAACTACGACTGGCTTCCAGTGAGCACTGCCCATGCCTCGGGCCTTCCTCCTCAGCCTCCCGCTGCACACGGTGCACAGAGAGCCCTGTGCTCGTGCACCTTTGTAACCTAAGACTAACTTTTGAACGAGGACGTATGTTTTACAAATTCCAATAGCACACAGCACTCCATGGGACCCACACACTGCGTGTCTCTCATGGTGCCACCGGCCTTCCCAGCGCCAGAGCTGCTACCCTGGAGACAGAATGAGAGGAAACGGGGAGAAAGAAGAAAGCGGGGAAAGGGAAGCAGGCCCGGGGCAGGCACTTACCGAGCAGGCAGTGCACACACTCAGGGTGATGTCTGCACAGCTGTGCCCTGACTACAGAAACAGAAGAGAACAGGCCCCACAATCTCAGAACCTGCCTGCCACTGAGCTACCCTGAATATTTCTAGTTTATGCATCTCCTAGGGCAGTGGTCGGCAAACTCATTAGTCAACAGAGCCAAATATCAACAGTACAACGATTGAAATTTCTTTTGAGAGCCAAATTTTTTAAACTTAAACTATATAGGTAGGTACATTGTTATTAACTTAATTAGGGTCCTCCTAAGGCTTAGGAAGAGCCACACTGAAGAGGCCAAAGAGCCGCATGTGGCTCGCGAGCCGCAGTTTGCCGACCACGGTCCTAGAGGATCAAAGGCAACATTGTCCAGGGGAGTGGGCGATCATAGAGGATAGCAGTGCCAAATTCTCCTTGAAACTGACTTTTCTGATTATAAAAGTAGCACAAACTATTTGTGGAAAGTAGGTTAATAAACAGAGAACAGAAAAGACAAGGTGGAGAGACAGGGAGTAGACATGTCCCACATGAAGTGTGAGGACCAGGAGCCACAGCCGTGGGAGGAGAGCAAGGAGCAGCAGCAGGACAAGGAGGCCGCGCCAAGAGGAAGCTGGGGCAGCCAGAAGTGGGGTTTCTAGCCCTCCTGCTACCGCCTCCAGGGCCAGTCGCCCGCTGATGGTGATGGATGGGAAGCCAGGACCCTGCTTTTCCTCTCTGGGCTTGAGCGTCAAGATCCTGAAGGAGAGCGCCCCGGAGCTGATCGCAAACATCAGCCAGAGCAGGCAGCACCATGCACTCACGACCAACGTCAGGCACAGCCTCAAGGTCAAGGTTTTGGACCTGACAGAGCAGCTGGAGGAGCGGATGCATCAGCTTTATAATTACAAGATCACTCAGGAAAGGTTCCAAGAGTTCACCCAGAAAAGGGCCAAGATCAGCCTTTTGGAAACAGAACTCAGACACTGTGCCACACTGTGGGGACCATGTACAGAGACCCGTGTGTCCAGGTAGAGCTCCTGCTTTGGAAGAAAACAAGCCCATGAAGACGGTGAATGCTGACAGCTTCTGAGTCACCTCTCAATGACGGACACCCCCTCGGAAGGCTCCGAGGCCACCACTCCAGCCACTTAGAAAGCTGTTTGTATAGTTCTACAGTGATCTCAGTGTGCACACACACACACACACACACACACACTCCCCCCACACACACACCCCCCACCCCCTCCCACCCCCCCCACACCACACACACACACACACCACACACACACCCCCCACACAAAGGCAGCGAGTCCAGCCACCGCCATGGGCCCCTCTGTGGTGTCCCCAACATGTGGCAAATTTACCCCATCCCAGCCCTGCACAGTTCATTAAACATTTGAATTTCGAAAGAGAACAGATACTTAATACCCGCATTTCCATCATGACAGGAGCAGTATTGTTATAGTTATTATTAATCCCTTTTCTATATGTTCATGTTTATATTTCACACGTGTGTATAAACATGTATCCAATCATATAGTGGATACAGCATAGCATACACACAAATTTACATTCAACGCTAAGCCGCATGACAGCAAAGCCTATGTCTGCTGCTGGAAAGCATTCACCGATTCCTTCAGTCGCCCAACAAGTATGCTGATCCCCTAGAAACATAGGCACCATTCCAAGCACTGAGAGAAAAGAAACAAGTGCACAAACTGACAATGTGCACAGAGCTGTGGGGGAAGCAAACATTCAGCATGAACACTGCTTACTGCATGGGAAGCAGGGGAGGGGACCGAGGCCTACGTGTGTGTGTGTGTGTGTGTGTGTGTGCGCGCGCGCGCATGTGCACACGTGCATGGGTCCATGTTATTGCACCTTACTGTCTTTGCTTAAGGCAGGAAGGAAGGTTCTGGTTAGGCAGCTTTGCGTGAAGACCTGAAGGAAGTAGACCATGAAGCTCTTGTCTTGGGGAGGAGCAGGCTAGGCAGAGGGAGCAGCAGAAACAAAAGATGGAGGCAGAAGAGTGAGGGATGTTGTAGCCGAAAGGAAGTGGGTAACAGAGGGAAGGTGGCAGGAAAGGACCTGGGCAGGTGTGGAGCCTGGCTGGGTACGGCTGTGAGGCATGTAAGGAGCGCACCCAGTCCTGGTGGGCACCTCCAAGTTGCCCCGATGACATTTCCCTCCTGGCATGACACCCCTACGTAGTTTCCTCCCAGGGAGAAGCCAAGAGGACCTTGTGGAATGACAGTGTGTGACTAACGAGGCTGACCATCGAGGGAGCTGACCATCCACTCTGGGGCACCGGCCGCCACGCTGTGAGGACGCCTGAGCAGCTCAATGGTGTGGTCCAGACGGAGAAGCTGAGGCCTCCCACCAACAGCCAGCACCAAGTGCCCGTCATCTGAGCTGTTTTAAGCCTGGAATTTTGGGGCAACCCATTACGCAGCCATAGCTAACCAGTGCCCGAGGAAGGCTGTGACAGGGCCTGCCTCCCAGAGCAGACTCTCTGGTGTCGATGGAGCACTCTGCTAAGGTGGCCCTGGAATGGACCAGGCAGAAGATGACGCCTGGATGGAAGGGGCACGGGCAGATGGAGAGAAGATTGTGTACGGAAGGATGCAGAAAGGAGTCAAGGATGAAGCTACAATTTTTGGCTGGGGGTGGCAATGTCTCAGGGGGGAAATAAGTGCTCAGTGCATGTTGTTAAGTCTCTACTGCACACTAACTATCCACAAGGAGAAGCTGTGGGCAGACGGTCGGTGTCTGAACAGGGATCCGCAGTGGGTGTGCTGCTGCAGGTATTCGGGTATTTGGGGTGGTCAGCTTATAATTACTACCCTAGAATCTCCCTATGTTACAGTTTTTAATCAACTGGCATTTCTTCATAAAAATGCCATCATGTCATGGTTATCTGTCTTCATAAAATGATTGGAGAAACTTTCCCTTTTTCTCTGTGTTCTGGGACAATTTGTGCATCTCAGCAATTTTTGGTTGCTTGAAATTAAAAGAGTTAAAGGAATATAAATATAGATAGTAAAATAAATACGAGAAAATAAGCAAAGTGCCTGACCAGTGTTTCTCTGGTTAGAGCACCAGCCTGCGCACTCAAGGAACCCGGGTTCGATTCCCAGTCAAGGGCACGTATCTGGTTTGCAGGTTCGATCCCCAGCCCTGGTCGGGCCATGTGCAGGAGGCAACCAATTGATGTGTCTCTATCACATCAATGTTTCTCTCTTTCCCTCCCTCCCTCTTCCCTTCCACTCTCTCTAAAAAGCAATGAAAAAGATATCCTTGGGTAAGGGTTAACAACAACAAAAAGTAGCAGGGAGTTCCTAGTGAATCTTGTTACTAAATTGGAAACAAGTCGTCTCAAAAGAAAAAAATGGGACATTTAAAAACCTGACAACGATTCTTATCACAGCCACCCTATCTGTTCCTCAAATGTCCCTCCTCCTGCTATACTAAAGGGAACATTCGCTGGGCCACGGCTGACCCCAGGAAGTTCTTTCAACCAATGAGGGACTCAGAGGTCAAACAACGTTACCCCAGCTCCACACTGGGGCCATGGGGCTGGACAACATGAGGCCAGTCCCATGCAGGAAGCAGGGCTTCTTGGCCTGGGTCCCCTTCGCATGCCTCCACCCACCAGGAGCGGGGCACTCACAGGCCGGTGAGTAGATCCGTTTCTACTTGAGTGTCCTGGGTGGGGGCCAGGCTGCTGACCCCTTCAGCCAGGATCTGCCGGATCAGGTCTTCATCTAAAGAAAGCAGGATGTGTCATCAGGGCGGCTTGGGCTCCTCCCACCCTGAGCCTTAGAACCCTCTTGGGAGAACTTACGGGTGTCTCCCATTCCTGCTCACCTGAAGCTGAGAAGTATTTGGCAGGTGAGGAGGGGCTGACCAGGGAGAGACTGTCCTCCTCAGGGCCCAGAATGTGGCCCATCCGACCCCGTGCCAGCCGCTGCAGGGTGCTGCCCATGATGGATGGGTCACTCAGCAAGTCTGGCCAACTGAGCGTGCCTTCGCTGGATGGCCAGCACACTAGGCTATAGATGACACGGGTCAGCAGGGGGAGCCCAAGGAAACACGTCTGCACATCCAGTCACACATGGATGCATGGGGCTTCTGAGCAAACACCCCCCTGGAACAGTATGTGACAATACAAAGGGCCAACAAACACTGGACGAGGACACGCAACAGCACATGCAGCCCAGATACCCATGACATGGCACACACACAGCCCAGGTAACCATGACATGGCACACATGCAGCCTGGACACCCATAACATGCCACACACGTAGCCCAGGTAACCATGACATGGCACACACGCAGCCCAGATACCCATGACATGGCACACACACAGCCCAGGTAACCATGACATGGCACACACACAGCCCAGGTAACCATGACATGGCACACATGCAGCCTGGACACCCATAACATGGCACACACGCAGCCCAGGTAACCATGACATGGCACACACGCAGCCCAGGTAACCATGACATGGCACACACGCAGCCCAGGTAACCATGACATGGCACACACGCAGCCCAGGTAACCATGACATGGCACACACGCAGCCCAGGTAACCATGACATGGCACACACACAGCCCAGGTAACCATGACATGGCACACACGCAGCCCAGGTAACCATGACATGGCACACACGCAGCCCAGGTAACCATGACATGGCACACACACAGCCCAGGTAACCATGACATGGCACACACGCAACCCAGGTAACCATGACATGGCATGTGCAGCTGACCTACACCAAGGTCCACATTTTCTCTAGGGGCCCCCACCTTTTGGAATCGTCCAGAAATAAGTCACTTTTCATTTGTCCAGCAAAGGCCTGTTGAAAAGTACAGACAGAGCCTCAGACTCCAAGCTGCCCAGAGGCAGTGACACCCACCCAACCCAGGCAGGGCCCGTCAGGAGCCCTCACCTCAGCACGGGGCCCAGGGAAGGTGAGGAAGGAGCTGTCCAGCACAGAAGAGTCCAGGTAGCTGTCCATGTCCAGGACCTGCTGCCCTGTGGGTGTGGGGTTTGGGGCCCCAGCCACCTACAGGGAAAGGCAGGTAGTCAGCAGGGGCAGCTCTAGCTCCTATTTCAGGGAGACATGCAACCTCCTGAGCAGGCGGAGTCTAGACTAGCTTTTCCTACAGAATGTTCTGGAATGACGCACACATTCTATACCTGCACTGTCACCGCAGCCCAAGCATGTCAAACTCGCAGCTCATCAACGAATATTTTTGCAGCCCAGCCAATATAACAGCATATAAGAAACGTCTTAATAAAAATTTCCTAACTTAATTTTTACAATATCCTGTTATACATGATTTTAATAATGAAGTACAATGTTAGCTAATGACTGTTTACTATAATTGTGTTGCATCCATTTCCCTTACACGCAGGCACACCATTTCTCTCCACCAATACTAGCAGCGAATATTTTAGCAGCCGATTGCCATGTCATTAGTCTTGTACTGACTTGTTTGGTGTGTGCAACAGGAAATGTATCGCTTTTGGAGAACAAGAAAAATAGGTTTATTTGCATTATGCTTATTAATTTGTGCAGTTATTCAGTGTCTGGTAAGTTAATGTTCAAGAAAAAATATTAATTTTTATTAAAATGTTCTATTATTTTGTGTTAATGATTACTCATTTATTTCAGCCCTTTGTATTCAGCATGTCTCTATCGAAATAAACCTGTTTCCATGAAAATTGAAGCTTTTGTTTTTTGTGGCCCACATAAACTTAAACCTTGTTTATTTGGCCCGTGTTAGCCTTTGAGTTTGACATGCTTGCTGTGCCACTACAGAGCACTTCAAATGTGGCTGGAGCAACTGAGGAACCGAGGTGTTGATCCTATCCTATGTAATAAAAGGCTAATATGCAAATTGTCCCCTCGACCAGGAGTTCAACCAGGGGGTGGGGCCCGCCGGCCAACTGCCTGTGGCCCCTCCCCCCAGCCAGTTTGGCCCCAATTGGGGTGGGCCAGCCGGACCCCACCTGTGCATGAATTTGTGCACCAGGCCTCTAGTTTAAATATAAACAGCTGCATATGGCTAATATCACTGTGCTGGATTCCTGGGGTACATCCCTCTTGGTCATGTGTATAAGTCCTCTTATGAGCTGCTGGATTTGATTTGCTATTTTGTTGAGGATTTTTGCCTGCATATTCCTAACGAGAGTGGTCTGTGGTGCCCGTCTGGCTGTGGTGTCAGGGCCATGCTGGCCTTATGGGGTGAGTTAGGAAGTGCCCTTCTGCTTTTGAGCCTGGGAAGAACTGCTGATTCTTCTGTAACTGTTTGGTATAATCACCAGTGAGGCCATCTGGGCTTCTCTTCATGGGAGGTTTTAAATTCAACCTCTGTACTTGCTACATGTGTGCTCAGGTTTTCTATTTCTCCTTGAGGCAGTTTTGGTAGTTTGTCTTTCTAGGAACTTGTTTGTTTCTTCTGAGTTATCAGTCCTGTTAATTTCTGTGTTGTTGGTAGTGACATCATTTCAACAACTGTATTTCTCCTTTCCTCCAGTTGAAGGCCTTGCTGATTTTCCCTCTTTAGCTGCCATGCTGGACAGCACAGCCCTCTGCACAGGCAACGAGGCCCTATTCTCCAGGCTCCCAGTTTCCCAACCCACCTTGCTCCGGGACATCCGGAAGAGGAACAGGATAACCAGGTAGATGGGGTAGACAACCACACTGGACACTAGGCCAACGGCAATCGTGTCAACACTCAGCGGAATCAGACCGGACACAGGCCCCGAGCTGTGTGGCAAGAGAGGAGAGACCTGGCTAGGTTAGGCCGGGAGGGGCAGAAGGGGTTGGGCAGAGGGAGTACATCCGAACCCCCACAGGCACCCACCTGTAGGCAGTGTCTCCCACGACCCCATACCACACCGCATTGGCACCCAGGAACAGGCAGATGAGGAGAACACAGCAGGTGGCCCGCTGGACGCGAGTGAAGCGGCTCCGCGGCGGCCGGTCCCATATGGAGAGCCAGATGTGCTTGTCAAAAAAGCCACGCTGCAGCTCAGCCACCAGGAGGCGCTGGAACCGCCGAAGGGCTGCGTCACCTAGAGAAAGGGCACAGATGGGGTTCCAGGAGGCCAGGGGCGCCGGCTCCTCCTCCAGCCTCAGGGTGCGACAGGGGAAGCAGGCCCTTACTCGCTGCCAGCACCTCCTTCTCCACCAGGCCCCCATTAGCCTCAGTCTCCACTGACAGCCAGTCGTTGACCAAGAAGAAAGTGCTGCGGGCAGTCTGCAGATCCCTGACGATGACGTGCTGCAGGAACCAGGCGGGACTGAGCCCTGCAGAGGGGGCGGGAGCTGGGTCAGGGCGGCAGAGTGCCAGTTGGGAAGGAGAGAGGGGCAGGAGCAGGTGCCCACTCAGACCTTTGTTGTCGTGCCACACTCGGATCTTCCACACACTGCCCAGGCTGTGCGGGGTGGCAATCTGGAAGATGTCCAAACTATTGCGGTGAAAGGCTCTGTCCCCATCCAGGTGCCGGTGGCCACTCCGGCTGTCCGCCCCATACAGCATGATGCCCACATGTGCCGTGGTGCCTGGGGATGGAAGGGGAGGCGGTAGGACTCTAGGTTTGCTGCCCACCAGCCGTTTTTTTCCTGTCTTCCTTCATTCAAGCATAGGCAGTCCTCACTCTGCTCAGCTCTTATGAACACAAATCTCAGTTACCTAATTTGTTAAGTAAACACAGCCCCAATGACATGATTCATATGTTAGATATGACGGTATGTTAACTGTAACTGTGAGAAATATAAACTTGGCTGCTAGCTCTTCAGTCCACTGTGTAAATAAGGGATGCACAGCCTGATCAGTGGCCATCGCTCACTTCTCCCAAAGCCGGCTGATGACGGTCACGGTGCGTCTTTCAGTTCCCACAGACCCCCCAGTGTGTAATGGTGCTGCCTCCTGGTCTCCCCAAAATGAAGCCACCCGTGTTTTACAAGAATGAGCCATCAAAGCAGGGCACTGGCCGGCAAAGAGGAAAGTACAGCAAATAAATGAAAAATGGTAATGCTGGATGTGAACTCTGAATCCAAGGTGGATGAACCATTGAAGCGGCAGCCATGGGAGTGCGGACCCTGCGGAGACTCCAGAAAGGCCACCAGTGACCAACTTTCCAGCATAAATAAGGACAGTGGCCGTGACAAAATGGACAATGATGTTACAGAACAAATATGGGGGCAAAAACTTCATATTAAAAGAACTCTCCAAGGCATTTCATGATATGGAGAGTGCAAACAAGAAATGTTAGGTTCAGCGGTTCTCAACCTGTGGGTCGCGACCCCTTGGGCGGTCGAACGACCCTTTCACAGGGGTCGCCTAAGACCATCCTGCATATCAGATATTTACATTACGATTCATAACAGCAGCAACATTACAGTTATGAAGTAGCAACGGAAATAATTTTAT
Source organism: Myotis nattereri (assembly GCF_964212035.1). NCBI lineage: Eukaryota > Metazoa > Chordata > Mammalia > Chiroptera > Vespertilionidae > Myotis > Myotis nattereri. Next base: position 101,560,412 of record NC_138079.1, on the reverse strand, counting down.
GGTTGGGTCACAGCATGAGGAACTAACTGTATTTAAAGGGCAGGAAGGTTGAGAACCACTGTGTTAGAATATGGCCTTTCGCCAGGGCACAGAAAGATGGTCACTCCATATTGTGAGTTACATGAGAAAACACTGTTAAACTATTCTTGGTAAGTTTTTCACAAAGAAATAAAACACTTTAATTCCCAGTGTGTCTGTTTTAAGTATGCTGTACTAACTAAATGTTTCAAGTTATACTGTACTGTTTATAGCCAATGGTTTTTACCATCTTGGAAATAATTTTTATTGTTTTCACAATGATTTATTATCATTTAATAATCATTTTCCACCCTGGCTGGTGTGCTCAGTGGTTAGAGCATCAGCCTGCGGACCACAGGGTCACGGGTTCCTGGTCAAGGGCATTGTACCTGGGTTGCAGGTTCATTCTCTGGCCCTAGTCAGGGCGCATGCAGGAGGCAACCAATCGATGTGTTTCTCTTTCTCCCCTTCCCTCCCTCCCTAAAAAAAAAAGTCAATGGAAAAATATCCTCAGGTGAGGATTAACAAAAAAATAACAACAAAATAATTTCCTCTGTGGATCACTGAGCTCGCTTTCACATGCCCTGCGCACACTAGCAGGTCCCGTGTGACCTGCTTCACAGAGACTGCTCTCCTTCTCAGGCAGGGTGACCACCTGTCCCCAGGTCACAGCATTGTGTCGAGTGAGCCCTGTTCCGTCATCTGTGAGGACGGTCGCTCTTAAAGAAAGTGGCCTCCCCTCACCTGAGCCTCGGCCCCAGCCAGTCTTGACCAGGATCTCGTACTTGAAGCGGCCTCCCTTCCCACAGAACGGGATGACGCGGACCCGGCTAACGTCGAGCTGGTCCAGCTTCCGGAGGATCACAGCCGTGACCGCGTAGGTCACCAGGCACATGGCACACGTCAGCAGGACGACGTAGTTCACGTCCACGGCCGGCTCCTGGGGAGGCAGAGCCATCAGGCGCGGGAAGCATGGCCCTAGCCTCCCAGTCTCAGGATGGAGCTGGCCCCACACTGCCCAGGACCACGGGCCCACTCACAGGGAAGATGAAGTGGACGTGGCTGGGGGGCACAAAGAGGCTGGCTCCGAAGGCCGTGAGGTGGCGGGTGAGGCAGACAGCCTGGCTGGGCGAGGTCTCCTCCAGGGGCACCAGCCCCTCCGTCCGCCACATCATCTCCTTCTCACTGAAGTACTGGCACAGGGACGTGTACAGGCCCACAGACACGTCCAGCGCGGACCAGCGGAAGTGGCTGGTCAGGTTCAGGTAGTAACTCCCGCCCAGGTCTCGGGTCCTGTTAGAAGCAGGGGGGATGTCACAGCCACACCCTGCCCAGTCACCGCAGTAATCTCTGCCACAGTCACGCTCACCATTCAAGGCCAGGCCTGGCCACGCCCCCGTCACTCTGCTGCACACCTGCCCCCGCAGGGAGCCCACGCGACCTCGGCACATTCGGTTCTAATCGTGTCCAGCTCCCCCACCCCTGACACCGAGTCCTGGTCCGGTTTGTCAGACCCAGTGGCCCAGCATGGAGGCCACTCCCGGTCCTCACCCAGGGGCGATGAAAAAGGTGTAGGGCCTGTGGTCCTGGCCCACCAGCGCCTCCAGGCTGATCTTCCTGCTGGCCGAGCAGTTGTGCTCGTTGGGCCAGGGCGCTGAATGCAGGTAGACAGCCAGGTAGGGCTCAGGCTCCTCAGACAGGTAGTGCTCTGGGGGCGGCATGTATAGGGTCAGATGACCACCCACCTGGGCGACACCCCTGAGCGCCCCTGAACCCTCCCTCCTGCACGGCTGGAGGAACTCAATGCGGGAAACGGCTCCTGCTCCTCCCTGGCTCCCCCACAGCCCACTGCGCGGCCCATGGCACCCACCGTTCAGCACTGTGTAGGTGAGCTGTAGGTGTAGCCCGGCCTCAGGTTTGCTGTGGTTGGGGGTGACCACAGCACTGACCGAGGCCCGGGGCGGGACGATGGCGGAACCAGCAGGGATGCGGTGGACCCGGGCAGCCTGGTCAGGGCTGTTGGGCACCTTCACGGTGATGGCACGCTCCGAGGCCAGCTGCCCAATGGGGATCTGGGTGCCAGCCTGCGTCTGGAAGGCCATAGATGCCACCTTGGTGGAGACGGTGTAGTTGCTTATGTAGCCAAAGGGGAAGGGGTTGGAGTCAACAAGGAAGATGAGCTGCACCACGTCGCTGAGGTTGGACAGAGCCCCACTGAAGGCGGCAGGGATGGAGAAGTGGCAGCCGGGGCCCGAGGCATTGCCCTGGCACAGCAGGCTCAGTGGGTCTGAGCGCTTGCCCTGTGCCACAATCTCCTCGCCCGCCAGGGTCAGGGGCTCCTCATTGAGCACTCGGGAGCGCATGAGGATGCCCATGAGAGCTGACGACAGGTTATAGGCCCTGGAGGCCACCCTCAGTGCAGGTGGCTCAGCCCCCAGCTCTGAGGGCTGCAGGTCCTGCACGTTTGAGTTGGACAGGTGGATGAGGTCGCCTGTGGATGGAGGAGACGTGGGGAGTGAGGTTGGGAGGAGAGGTGGGAGGGTTGGGGGAGAGGTGATAGGAAGAAATGTGACAAGGGAAGAAGGGTTGGGGGAGAGAAACGAGCAGCGGCAGGGGGGCAGAAAGATGGAGGAATGGAGGAGTCCCATGGGGTCCCCGGCCCCAGCCCACACCTGTGATGTTGAGGATGTTGTCGGCAATGGCGGTGGGTGTCCCAGTGCCCGCGGTGGTCTCGGCCTGCAGGATGCGCATCATGGCCTCCAGCTTGTGCAGGGTCTTCTGCAGGCATGGGCGGCACACAGGCTCCCTGCTGGCCGCCTGTAGGGAACCCAGGCCATGTCCAGCCTCGCTCCAGCCTGGTAGCTCCCTCTTAAGCTCCTGGCCCAGCTTAACTCCATCACATTCACTGTGATTCTGGGGTGACCTCCATGACCACAGCCTGTTTGTTTCCATCGGGTCTCTCCAAACCACCCAAACACAGCTTCCCCCACATGCCTCCCTGTTGAGAGCCTTCCTGGGGCTCCTCTCTACCTACAACAAAACCCAAGGTAATATGGCCCTACTGGCCACCCCAGCCACACAAATAGCCACAAAGGCCACATGGCAGACAGGGAGACTCCCAGAAGGCTCTTTGCTCCTCTGCTAAGGCCTCTGTAGCAACCCTGGCACTTGAGGTACAGTGCCCCCGACCCCATCAAGATGTGGCCCAGCCCAGCAGCTCCCGGTTCCTAGGCGAGGTGGTGGGCAGCCTCTCGGGGCTGGAGAAGCCATGTCAGCCCTCTCCATACCTGGGCTGCTCCTTTTGTCCTGGGCCACCCTGCAGGGTCATCCTGGGGGGCACCTATGGCTCATGCTGGGCTCCCCCAGGAAGGGCACACGGCTGGCCAGACGCTTGGGTAGGGAGGCCTAGTGCTGCCGAAGAGCCCGGGTCCCATCCTACCATGCACTGGGCCAGCACGGCTGCGATCTGCTGGATGTCGTCCACGGTGTTGACCCGCAGGGAGACCAGGGTCTCTGTGATATTCTTGCGTATCTCGGCTTGCAGCTGCCACCTTAAGTCTGGCTCTGCCACCATGGTCAGGGTCTGCTCATACTGTGGGTGGTGGGCACAAGGCAGCTATCAGTGGACAACAGGTAGCCATGTTGGTGGGCACAGTGCAGACCATCTCAGGTGCTGCATACTGCAGGCAGTGACTCAAACCCTGTTTCTTCAAGGGCCCTCCTGAGGTTCTGGGGCGCACGAAGAGGCAAGGCAGGGGGAATCTGACACTGGGGAGGGTCCCAGGAAGGGACCATCAGTGAAAGCGCTCAGCCCTCTGCTGAGAGGAGAAGCCATTTCAAGGAGGTTAGGGACTCTGTCTGTCGGGAGCCAGGGACAAGCCCTTTGCAAGAACTCGAGGCTCCAGTCAGAAGTACTGCTCTGGGCCAGCACCCAACAGCTGAGGGCAAATGCCGCAGCCTCGGAACTGACCTCGTTGAGCACAGTGATAAGGGCCAGTGAGTATTCGATGACATGCTGGGGGTCAGCCTGTCTCAGCAGCCTGGGCAGCATACTCTCCGTGAGGCTGTGCAGCCATGGGGTGAGTTCCAGGGGGCCTCCCAGGGGGTCACCTGGGGGCTCTGGCAGGGTGATGGCCAGAGACCTGCACACAGAGGTCATAGGTGAACAGGCAGCAGCCCCTGCTCCCATCCCCCAGGCCCTGCTCCCAGGGGCCCTGCTCACCTGTTGAGGGCGACCACGGCAGCACCCAGCTGGTCCTGCACCACCACAGCCAGGCCCACCTCAAAGTGCGGTGCGAAACCGGGTGGCAGCACAGCCCCATAGGTGGAGAGACTGCCCTTGTACACACAGAACTCCTCACAGTGGCCCTGGCGGCAGCGCTGAAGCAGCAGGGCGTACACGAGGGGGGCACCCGCATCCTCTGCATCCCGCCAGCCTGCGGGCCACAAGTCACCTCAGCCGCTCCGTGCGGGCCTCCCTGGGCATCACCGTGCCTCCCGCCTCCCTCCCGGCCGCACTCACCCGTGCACTCGAAGTGCACCTTGGTGGTGAGAGCACGCACGGCGTCCAGTGGGAAGAGGTGGCAGGAACCCCCCAGCGGAGGGCGGTTGGGGGAGAGGCGGATGGAAGCGCAGCCCTCCTCCTCGCCGGAGCGGCCCAGCACCGTGAGTGTGAACGTGTAGCCCTCGCCGTCCCGCAGCACACCGCGCCGTACCACCAGCCGCATGCCAGTGCTGCCTGTGGAGGTGGTTGTCTCATCCAGCACCAGCGTCTTGTTGCTGAAGGTGCGAGCAGCCCAGAGCTGTGGGTGTAGATGCGCACTCAGGGGCAGGATGGGGGCTGCTGAGCCCTCGGCGCTTGGACACGTCGCCACCTAAGCACCGACCCTACACCCAGCCCTGCCCAGCCCAGGCCCACCCAGCTCACCCCGCGCTTGGAGCCCTCACTGCAGTTGTCACAGCGGCCCTCCAAGTAAACGTAGGAGCTGCGGCTCACTGCGTACACCCCCTGCGCCTTGCAGGACACGCACTCCAAGGACACTATGGGCACCCGGCCGCTCCGGATCAGCACCTGGAGATGGGGGGGCGGGGGGGTGACAGGAAGACCAGGCCCTGAGATAAGGGCCGCTGCTTCTGAGGCCCAGACCCCAAGTCTGCCCAGGTCAGCAGGGCGGCTGGGCCCAGGAGAAGGGCCTCTTTTTTTAAAAAAAATATATTTTATTGATTTTTTACAGAGAGGAAGGGAGAGAAATAGAGAGCTAGAAACATCGATGAGAGAGAAACATTGATCAGCTGCCTCCTGCACATCTCCTATTGGGGATGTGCCCGCAACCCAGGTACATGCCCTTGACCGGAATCGAACCTGGGACCCTTCAGTCCGCAGGCCGATGCTCTATCCACTGAGCCAAACCGGTTTCGGCAAGAAGGGCCTCTTCCTCTGCACATGCTGTTGTCCCAAATGGGGAAGCTCCCCTCTAGGCCCCAAGTCCAAGTTCCCAAAGGACAGTGAGCTTGGCCCTCACCCAGGGCATTCATCGGGTTTTGTATCTTCCAATTTGGGAGCAGGGATCATCTGAAGGAGCAGAGACCATGTTGGGCTTATTTTCTGCAGCATCTAGTGCCTATCTTGGGCCTGGCAACAGGAGGCACCTGATATGTGCTCACATATGAATGCACACAGGAATGAGGACAGCTGTGTTCTACACAGCCCCTTCTGAGGTTCCTGCTGTCCTGGGGGGTGGGGTCCACCTCTGACAGCCCAGCTGAGCTGGACCCTGCTCGGAGCGCCTACCTTCCCAGACAGTCCCGAGGCAGGCCATCCGGGAGAGGCCTGGCACTGGGGACAGACACCCCAACCCAGGCACCAGCAGGGCCTGGCACACCTGCTCCCATCAGCAGGCCCTGCTCAACAGCAGCTGCAGTGGCTGACAGGGGACCTGACCTCCTGGCCAGTCCAGGGGAGGGGAGCAGAGCACATGCCCATGGAGAGGGAAGACAGGCCTCCCTGTCAGGCTAGGACAGCCACTCTCAGGGAGAATGTGTTTCCTCACTGTTGCCTTTGTGCTGTTGGGACAGTTTATTTTTCACAAATCACAAGAGCTGTATGGCTCCTCTAAGGTTTGGAAGGAAATAATGCTGAAGCAGCTAGAAGTACTAAACACAGAAAACCTTAAAGGGTGTTTGGTGCTATCCGTAGGAGGCAGCCCTGTGTACTCAGCCTTCCTGGCAGCCCTTCCTCGCCACCCCCCCCGCCCCGCCCCCCTGCAATGCAGGCCTCTGGCTCCCCTTTCCTGGGCTAAGGCCAAGGGCAGGTGGCACCCACCGTCTGGTTGGTGGCCTCCTCCTTCCGGCCAGCCTTCCACACGGTCAGATTGAAGGTGTACTCCACGCCGGCTTGCAGACGCTCCCGAGGGATGGTGACTATGCTGTTTCCGCGGGGCCCGAAGTTCAGCACACACCCACCAGTCTCGCTCTGGGGCCAAGAACAGGGGCGATGAGACCCTGGACCCCCCCCCCCGCCCCTCAAAGCAGAGCCTGACCCAGAGGACAGCTGGGGACACCCCTCCCCCTGCTGGGATCAAGCCACCAGGACTCTGCCAGTAGATGAACCCTCTCCCCCTGCTGGGCTCATTACTGCAGACACCCGAGGGGACTGAAGGACGCCCCTTCCTCTGGCCCTGCCGAGAATCGGACCTGCGTTGAGGCCACACAGGCCCAGTGGAAGCTGAGCGGTGTCTGGTCGCCATCCTCCAGGTTGGGGTCATAGGACTTGCTCCCGTCCAGCACAAGGTCCTGCACGTCTGACCACACTCGGTAGGAGCCTCCCTCAACAATGGGCACGAGGCGCTCCGGGGCTACTGTCACGTTGGCCTGGATGCTCTGCGACAGGGGTGTGTCCCCAAACGACACCACAAACACGAAGCAGTAGTGGCCCACAGGCAGCACCAGGCGAGGCACCACCAGCTGGGGCCGGCTCACGTCCACGCCAGGCAGGGGCACACGGGCTGCGCGCCCAGGCCGCTGGCAGCTGGCGGCGCGGTACACCTCCCAGCGGTACTCCGTCTGGTAGCTGACACAGCCGCGCAGGTCAATGTGGGCCTCCAGGTAGTTGCGCTGGGAGCGCCGCATCAGCACCTGAGGGGGCAGGGCCACGTCCACCTTGGGCTCCCTGCAGGCCAGCACGTGGACGGTAACTGTGGCCTGTGCCACAAAGAAGCTCACCAGGTTGGAGGCATTCACCTCCACGTGGTAGTCCCCAGGCTGCAGGTAGGAGTGCTCAGCCCAGGGATCCTCCGTGTCCTCTGCTGGGGCCCCATCCCCGAAGTCCCAGTGGTAGGCCACGCGCCGGGGGCTGGGGCTGGTGGCAGCCTCAAACCGGGCGGAGCGGTTGGTGAAGCAGCGGCCGCTGCGCAGCGCCACGTACTGGATGACATCCTGGACCTCAACCACCAGAGTCTGGTTCATGCCACCCAGCTCATTAAAGGCACGCACGTGGATCTCCAGGAGCCCCGCGGCCACAGGGGTGTAGGTGACCTCACGGCCGGACAGGATGACCAGCGAGTCCCCCTGGACCTTCTGTAAGGAGAAGTACCAGGCATAGGCAACACGAGACCCCCGCTGCACTCGGGCCGTGAAGTTCCTCTCAGTGCCTGTGGCGATGCCTGCTTCGCAGCAGTTGGGCACCTGGAGCCCACCCACGGCCTCCAGCACCAGGATGCGTGCCTGCGCCTGCGCCCGGCTCACGTGGTTCTCGGCCTGGATGCTCACTGTGTAGTCCCCCACCCGGGGGAAGCTGCGGGAAAAGCGAGGCCCTGGGAGCGCCTCGAGGCCAGCCCCCGCGACCTGCAGGTGGAAGCTGACGGCTGAACCAGAGGCCAGCAGGATCTGGAAGTGGACCAGCTGCCCAGGCTCCACCACCTTGCTGCTGGCCCACAGTACCAGGCCCACGACGGGCTCCTCCACCACGAGGCTGTGTGTGGCGATGAGCCAGCTGACGGCGTTGGAGGCATTGAGCTGGACAGAGAAGGTGCCAGCATCAGGGAAGGCCACAGTGACGTGCTGGCCGTGTCTGCTGCCACCTGGAACAGCCCAGCACCAGCTGACATTGGTGCCGGAGGCCACCTGCCCCCAGAAGGGCACAGTGGAGCCAGTCGTCACAAAGCTTCCATCCAGCTCACTGGCCCTGATGCTGAGGCCACTCACAGGCACTTGCACGGCCAACTCAATGGTGGTGTTGGCCACGCCCAGCTGGTTCTTGGCCGTGACTGTGACCAGGTATAGGCCGGGAGTGGGGAAGGTGTGGGTCGTGGATGGCTCTGGGGTCTCCCAGCTCAGTCCTTCCTCCAGGGACCAGGTGTAAATGACATCACTGCCACCAGCCAGTTCGGCGCAGAAGGTGACACTCACGTTGACAGGGGCCGGGTTCGGGGAGGCAGCCACAGACAGCCACCCCACAGGCTCCACAAACTCTACGGTGCGGTTGGTTGAGGCACTGCCCAGCATGTTTGTGGCCCGCAGCTGGACGTGGTAGGTGCCAGCCTCAAGCACAGTGAGTGAGAAGGTTTTGCCGCTGCCAACCAGGGTTGTGCCGCTGTCCCGCTGGGCAGTCCAGCCATAGGAGATGTTGGTACCATCCCTGACCACAGCCTGTAGCTGAAGGGTGCTGTTGGTGGGGAAGCAGCAGCCGCCACCACCACCGGCCACCTGCAGCCCCTCAATGCGTTGCAGGACGTAGACGAAGATGCTATCCTGGGCAGCGCCCACCTCATTCTCAGCTGTGACAATGATGTTGAAGGTGCCCACAGAGCGAAAGGTATAGGAGATAGTGGGGCCCCCAGGAATGGGTGTGCAACGGTCACAGAGCACCCACGAGTAGCGCACATCACTGCCCGCCTCCAGCGAGGTGCTGAAGCTCACGCTACCGTTCAAGGGCACCACTGTGCGGCTGGCATTGATACTGAGCCCCTGTACACGCCGCTGTACGGAAACATTCAGCTGGGCCTCCCCGCGGCTCACCTCGTTCCAGCCGGCCACCCTGACGGTGAAGTGGCCTGTGCTGGTGTAGATGTGAGTGACCGAAGGGCCCTCCAGCCGTGCGCCATCCCCAAGCTCCCACAGGTAGGTGACAGGGCGCCCGTGGCCCACAGTGGAGAACAGGTAAGGCTGCTGCAGCTCCAGCACACGGGACCCATTGACCCTGATGCCCGTGAGCTCCACGGGCTCCTGCACCTCCACGAGCGCTGAGTCGTTGGCAGCTGAGATGTTGTTGGACACAGTGACCGTCACCAGGTAGGAGCCTGCATCCCAATAGGTGAAGGTGGCCTCGGGGACCCCGACGCAGGGTGCATCCTCGGTGCCAAAGTCCCAGGTGTAGCGGTAGTGGAACGGGGGCCAGGCGTGGGCCACCAACTGGGCCTTGTCTCCAAGCCGCACGAACTGCCTCTCAGGCAGCAGAGTGACGTTGCCCACCTCGGGCTCCACGCACACACTGGTGAAGTAATGCGCCTTGTTCACACGGCTTGACAGGATGAGCACCAGGGGAAACGTGCCACTCTGTGTGAAGTTGTGAGTCACAGTCGGGTCCCCCCAGATGGTCGTGTTGGAGGAGCCATCCCCAAAGGTCCAGTCGAAGACATAGTGGGCAGGGTTCCCCGTGACGTGGGCCGTGAGCCGGGCCTGCGGCTGCACTGGTATGCAGGCCACAGGGTCAATCCACAACACCTCCAGGACAAAGACCTGCACGGGCAGGCTCTGGGCGAGGTGGCCAGCGGGGCTAGACACGCCCACGGTCACCGTGTAGTTCCGAGCCTGCAAGTACACATGCTCCACTGCGGCCTCCGGGCCCGTGAGCACCGTGCCATCCCCCATGTCAAAAGTCCACGTGACATTGTCGCCCGACTCCAGGGCGGCGCTGACCACCACTGGCGTGCCCTGCTCCACGGCTGAGCTCAGGCTCACACGCAGGCCATGGAGCTCTTCAAAGACGCGGACGTCGGTGCACGCCCCCGTGCTGCTCACTGTGTTGTTGACCTCTAGGCAGACGTGGTACGTACCCCTCGAGGTGTATGTGTGGTTGACCATTGGCTGGTGATGTGCCACAGCCGGGGAGCCATCCCCAAAGTCCCACGTGTACAGGATGCTCCCAGGAGAAGGCAGTGGGTGTGGGGAGAAGGTGACGGGCAGGCCAGCCACCAGGACAGGGTTGCCCACAGCCACAGCCACGGCAGGCAGAATGGCACGCACACTCACAGGCACCAACTGCGTCAAGTTCTCGAAGGCGGTAGACACGAGCAGGGTCAAGTTGTACTCACCTGGGAGACAGGCCCAGAGTGGGAATGGCGCTGTGGCCACCACGCCGCCTGCTAGCACAATCCCTCCCTAACCTCATGAGGGCTGCTGTGCGCAGGAACCTCTCAGAAGGGCAGAGTAGGGCCGTGGTCAAAACGGAAAGAACACCCGTGGGTCCCACCCCCGGGGCCTCACGGAGAGGTGTGTGTCAGGCGCCATCAGCACAGAACGACACAGAGCCACAGCAGAGCTGGGATGAGGAACAGACCATCTCCGAGTGAGACTTCACCGGGGTTAACAGAGTGAGGCCAGAGCAAAGCAAGGATCGTGGGAACCCTGCTATTTACTTTGCATTCTCTGTATGAGGGTTCTGGAATTTTAAAAGTAACTAAACAGTAGCCCTCCACCCCTTCTCTCCAAAAAAAGGCTCAGAGAAAGACACAGGAGGGTCTAGTTTCCTATCAGCAAATTCAGTTCACAGGAATCAGTGACCTAGCCCACCCCTCACCCCCAGCCACCCCTCTGTCACCCTAGTAAGGCCCTGGGCCATCACCCCAAGCTACTTGAAGGGGGCTGCCCCTAGGAGGGCTTGCCCAGTGGGGGCCAGCAGGGCTGTGGGCCCGCCCTCACCTGGGATGGTGTAGGTGTGAGTGGTGTTGTGCTCCACTAGCACCTGGGCCACCATGGGGTCTGGGACCTGGAAGGACTCGTCGTATGGAGGCTTGAACTGGCCGATCACCTGCTCCCCATCCCCGAAGGTCCACCTGCCAGGGCAGCAGGCAGGCAGTGAACATCTGGGAGGATGAGTGGGACAGGCTGGCCGCTCTCATAGGGGGCACCCTTGCCTGGCTATAGTCATTATTCTTGTACCTTCGTTCAGGGTACCACCCAGCCCTGCTGCAGCTCCCACCCCCTCCTAGATCCTATGTACCCATCACCTCCCGACAGATGAGGAAGGGACCTGGCACCCCTGCTACCTGCTGGGCCCAGTGCACTCACAGAAAGGCCACCTCCACAGCCGAGTCCACTAGCACATCAGCCGCCAGCTCCAGCGTGGCATTGGGGGGCATCACAGGTGGCACTGCAGACACCCGCAGGCCCCGCATCTTATGCATCCGCTCCACGGTGACGTTGTAGTTCACAGTGACATTGCTCACATGGTTGGTGGCTGTCAGCTGTGGAGACAGGTGGCGGTGTTCAGGTAGCCAGCAGGCACTCACCCCAGCTACCACCGGGTGGGCAGGAGCAACGCGGAACAGAAACAGAAGGCAAGGGTGAGCACTAGTCATCCGCCCGCCCGCAGCCTTTCCTGCACCCTTCACCCACCGAGAGCTTGAAAACCGCGGCGCTCTGGTAGATGACGTTGAAGACCACATTGTAAAAAGTCAACGACTGCTTGTCATCGATGGTCCAGCGGAAGGCCATGTCTGAGCCGGCCTCCACCACGGGGCTGTACCTCTGAGGAAAGGGCACAGCGTCAGCCCACGGTGACCCTGCCCCAGCACAGGGTCTCTGGAGGACCAACACTGCCCTCAGCCTACGTCTACCGTCCTGGACACACCTCCCTGTGGGGCTCCCTGGGACAGGACTTGAAGACACTGTGGAGGAGAGTGAAGGCAAGAAGGGGTAGGAGGAGGGCCTCAGGGCTCACCCTCGACTAAGGAGCCACATGGGGCTGAGCTGGGGTTTAGTCACACCTTGACCTCTTTACCTCAGTTCGCCACCTGTCATCTCTGAATGGGCACACCCCTTCCAGGGCTCCTGCTCAAGCCCCTGAGTTGAACAGCACAGTGCCATTTGGGAAGGCACATGAGTCTCAATGCGTCTCATGCTAGATATTTACCTGCATCACCTGATAGAACAGGTGTGAACAGGTGTGACTGGGCAAGCTGCGGGACACACTGTACAGTGGCAGGACTGTCAGAAACAGCCCTTCCAAAGTCCCTGGGCAAAGGTGCAGAGCTGGTGGCTGCCTTGTTCAGGTGGGCACCCCAGGCCCAGGGACAGTCCCTTCCCCGAAGGCCTTCATGTGGCCAGGTGGCATCAGACCCCTTCTCAAAAAGTGCTCAGGGCCTGAAAACACACCCAGGGTTAATGAGGTCAGAAGTATGCGAAGAGTTTTACAATTTGTTTCTTGAAATGTGAGAGTGGAAAAAACGTTTTTAGAGCCACTGCTCCAGCAGTGACTTTTCAGTAATTTAGGAATAAATGGCCACCTAACAGGACCTGCCCATTAACCAACCAAGCTCTTTCATCACCGGGGAGAGGCCACTCTTTGCATGGACACCTTATCTCAGGAGAGGTCGTACAGACCTGCTGGCCACACTCACCACCAGGACGCCCTGCAGCACGCGGGCCTCGGGGCTGGGCATGGCTCGGAGGCCGCAGATGGGCTCCTCCACCTTCACCCACAGGCTGAGGTTGGCCCGGCTGGCGCTGTTCTCCACCACAACCTCCACTGCATGCTCGCCCTCATGGAGCCTCGGCAGTGCCAACACTGAGAACAGGGTGTTGTTGGACTCATGGGCGCAGCTTGGCACCAGGGCAGCCACTGAATCCGGGCAGGTGGCCTCGAAGGGTGCACTGATGTTGCCTCCGGGCCAGCGCACCGTGGCTGTGGCGTTGGCACCGGAGTCTACCTGGAGCACCAAGGCTGAGCCATTGGTGGACATGTAGAGGAGGCCATCGTGGGGGGTGGGGTGGACGACCCGAAGCCCGGCCACTGAGGAGAGCACATCGAAGCTGCAGGATAGGTTCCACCTGGACACGCTGTTGCCCACTGAGGCCTGGACCTCATAGCGTCCTGGCCGCCTCAGCCCTGGATTGGGCCTGAGGCCCAGCAGGGGGGTGAGCCGTTCCGTGGCAGTGAGCAGCTGCAGGGCACAGGCCTGGCCAGCCCGGCTGGCCTCTAGCTGGGGAGGCAGGCAGCCCAGCCAGCCCGAGGCATTAGTAGAGAAGTATGGGGCCTCGGGGCCAGGATGGCTGAGTGCTGGGGTACAGCGCAGGAGGGCGCCTGGGCCGGCATCATGCTGGAAGCCTATGAGGTCACCAGGGAGCAGGGGGCCATCCTGGCCACGGAAGGCGACCTACGGGAGAGGGAGGTGGGTCTGTGTCAGGGCCTCACAGCGGGCCACCTCTGGTCAGGGGCCTGCAGAGAACACTGGGCCAGGGCTCCAACAGGCAGGTAGGACCCTAGCGGGTACCCCGGAGTCACTCCTCCACATGATCTCAACACTTACCACTCACTCACTCACTCTACCAGGCTTCAGAGGGGCCCCAGGCACTCATGGTGGGGACAGAAGGGACAGCCTCAGACAAACAGAACATGCACTAGGCAAGACTGAGAGAATGCGGGCAGATGGGGCTTCCCGGACAGGGGAGGGACCTCTGAGGGACACTGCAGCCAAGACTTGAAGAGGAGGAAGGAAAAGGCCAAGCCAGGAGGTTTAGAGTCCTCCTCAGAGGCACAGAAAGCGTAACGGTCCTGGGGTGGGAGCTTCTTGTGCTGGGAGATGAACAAGGGCTCTGACAAGGCCGGGGGTGGGCAGGGGGCCCGCGGACGATGTGGGAGAATCTGCATATTGTCTGTTTAATGGGGAGGCAGATGGCACCCAGGCCAGTGACACACACCGAGTACTGGGCAGGGGGCCCCGCAGGTACAGAGAAGAGGAACTCCCTCCACAGTGTGTAGGAGGCCCCTGGGAGCCCCGGCCCCGCCGTGGACCCGTTGGCCTGAGGGTAGCAGGGGGTGTCCAGCGGCAGGCAGATGTTGGATCTGGGGCACCAGACGCCTTCTGGTGTACAGTCAGGAGCCAGCTCAGTCCTGTTCTCCAGGGACCTCCTCTCAGGCTCGCTGCTGTTCGCTGGGACCCCTGTGAGGAGAGGAAGGGTGTCAGGTCCTGATTTACGGGGAGTTCCAGTCAGGATGTCCACTACTACCTGGGGCCCTGCCATGAAGTACTCCCGGCCTCTACCATCATTCTCCTCCCCTTCCCAACACCGGGCCAGCTGACAGCCAGGAGAACCCCCACCCAGGCAAACCCTATCCGATCTGTCCTTGGGACCCCGGCACGAGTGGTCTCTGTGGACACCATTCTGTCCACCTTGAGGCTAGAGACCAGTCCAATGGTCAAGAGACCAGCAGGCACGACAACGCACAGAGGCTACCCAAGCCCCCCAACTCCCACCACCAGGACAGGGTCCCACCTGCTCCTCCCATGGGCCGGTACACCTGTAGCCTCATCTGGGCAGGCCGGCCGAGCTCTTGGGTTCCAAACTCGGCAGCGGTGAGGAAGGCTTCACGGCTCAGGCCCAGGCCAGGGAACACCATCACCTGGTGAGACGGAAAGGAATAAGGACGGGGAGGGAGGGGGAGGGTGGGGAGCAGGTGCAGGTAGGAGGGGGGTTTGGTATGCTCGCTCCACAAACCCTGGCATGTAGCCCCCACCAGCCGAGAGGGGAAGGAGCCACAACAGGGGCTTTATGAGGCTCCCCACGCGCTTTGCTAGGCAGGGAAAGTCATGTCAAAGCATCTGTGAGCAGCAGGACCCCCACCGTGGGTTTTTTTTAATCCACAGACACAGAGAGAAAAGGCACAGGAACTCAGAACTCCCCTGGACACCAGGCCAGGGGCTTCTCCTCCCTGTGCAACAGCGGTTTTTCTAAACCAGCGTCGCCAACCGGTGGTCCACGGACCACTGGTGGTCCGCGAGGTCCGAAAGTTTGGCGACGGCTATTCTAAACCATCTCTTCTGGGCACACAGGAAATTAAAAAGGGCCCTTAAAAAAGCAGCTGTTGCCCAGCCAGCATGGCTCAGTGGTTGAGCATCGACCTCTGAACCAGATCACGGATCGATGCCTGGTTAGGGCACATGCCTGGGTTGCAGGCTCAATCTCCAGTAGAGGGCGTGCAGGAGGCAGCCAGCCAATGATTCTCATCATTGATGTTTCTATCTCTTTCTCCCTCTCCCTTCCTCTCTGAAATAAAAAAAAAAGCAGCTGTTTTCTAAAGAGGCACACAGTAAGAGTGATCTGTGTCCGGGGGCAGGGTCTTGGCTGGCCTACCTCGACGGGCTCCTGGGGGGGAGAGAGGGCCTCTTGCTGTGCCAGGGGGCTCAGTGGTCCCTGCAGGTCTCCGCTGGGCGCCCCCAGGAGGAAGTTCTCCGCATCCCACACGGGGCCTGGGGTGGCAAGTGTGCAATGAGGTACTGGTCCCAGGCCAAAGAGGAGAGTGAAAGGGGCCAGGGCAGGACTGAGCCACCTGGCAGCAGCCCCCCAACCCTCCAGCTTCCTCTATCTTTGTCTGTTTCCGTCCGGTGCCCAGGACGACAGGAGGTGCTCAGCAAACACCTAATGAACACTGACCGGCTAAGAAAGGAGCCGGGTGGGGGGGGGGGGGGCACTGTCTTAGCCAAGGGTAGGAGGAGCTCTGGGGCCAGGAGACTGTGCTTGGAGAGTAGCTGTCTTGGTCCAGGGCAGAAGGCACCCCCCAGCCCAGCAGCCCCAGCGCACCTCCAGGCCGCAGCTCACAGACGTAGCTGTGTGGTGCCGAGCACAGGTCCGTGTTGCACTGCCCAGCTGGCCCAAGCCGCACACAGCGCTCTGCAGTAGCGGGATGTGGCTCCCCAGGCAGCCAGTTCTGGCAGCTCTCTAGGCTGAAGGCCTCACCCTGAGACCGCGGGCCTCCCTCGGCGCCCTCCACAGCCGAGAAGCCGATCCACACGTCCAGGCCCCTGCAGATGATGGGGAGGGCGAGGACTCAGGGGGCTCCCCAAAGACAAGTGCCCCTCCAGTCATCCTCTCTAGGAGCAGGTGGGCCCTGCCCCTACTCTCCAGATGGGAAAAGCGAGGCTCAGAGACATGACCTGGAGAGCAAGGCCCATAGTAATTCCCTCCAGCCACCCTCCCCATGCGGCTAGGGGCCCAGCCAAAGGATCTTGCCTCAATCAGACCAGCACTATGTCCTGTGGGGAGGCCCAGAGTGTGGCATTTGGGGACCATGACACCCACATATCAGTTCCCGAAGGGATATTCTCCATAGTTCTGCCAAGGTAGGAAGACCCTCTGAGGGGCAAGAACTGTAGACACATAGCTAGGAATGGACACAGAAACAGACAGAGAGATAGGGATAGGGACAGACACAGGGACGAGCAGAGGGACAGGGATAGACACAGAGAAAGAAATGAGGAGCTGTAGTCAGAGACAGGCACTGGGCCAAGCATATTAACCAGTGACCTTGGGCATGGGTTTGACCACTGACCCTCAACTAATTCCCCCTCCTCTACACTGAGGATGGAAGGATATGGTTTCACTGTCTAACTGGGCTCTGCCACACAGGGACCAGGAGGTGGGGTCTGGCCCCATCGCCAGCCTGGGCTGGCACTGAGGCCTCTCCAGCCGCTCTCACCTGTCCTCCTGACTGTCTCAGGCTCTGTCCCCACCACAGTGCTCAGCCTCGCCACCCCAACCTCCCAGGCTCTCAAGGCTGGGTTCAGGTACCTGGTGACGCGGGAAACCAGGAAGTGCTGGATGGCGGGACTGTCCACCATGGCCAGGGCAGCCCCAGCCCAGGCCCGGCACTGCTCCTGCGCCTGCAGCCAGGCTGCCTTCTCTGCTACCAGGCGATAACAGTGTCCGTTACCAGGGAAGATCTCGGTGTCAGACGGACATAGCGGATGCACCACTGGGGGCCGGCAGGGAGAGAGATGGGGCATTAATGTGTGCCCACCTGGGCCTCTGCCCCACCCACCCCTGACCCTGGGGTGAGAAACAGGAGTGGTGACCCGGGCCCAGGGAAGTACCCACCTTGGACTGGCTCCTCGCCCAGGGCCATGATGCTGTAGGTAGCTTCAAGGCCTGAGCCACCACGATTTCGGATGCTGAGCTCAAGGGTCTCATCACTGTGCACCGAGGCTGGGCACATGAGCTCTAGGGCCGCGGGAGCCGCCTCCACCTGCACCTCTGTCCTCAGTTGGGCTGAGCCAGCCCCCAGGGCCAGCACTGCTGTCACGTGATAGCGCCCAGGCAGCACATAGTGGTGAACGCTGGCAGGACCAGCAATGTCCACCTCAGGGGAGCTGTCACCAAAGTCCCAGTGTGTGGAGCTGACAGGCAGCAAGGCAGTGACATGGAAGGCTGCTGGCTGGCCAGAGGCCAGGGGTCCTTGGGGCCCCACCAGGGCAGCCCCTGGGGAGGCAGGGAAGACATTCTGGAGGACCGTGGGGCCCCCGCAGGCAGGGGCAGGGGGCTGTGGGGAGCTAGAGCAGAAGGACAGGCAGATGGAGGAGGTGTTGGGGGGATGGGCAGTCCCGCACAGGCAGTGGCCCTGCTCTGAGAGGGCCGCGAAGTCCTGGCCGGTGGAGAAGCAGAAGGCACTGCAGGCCTCGGGCACCAGTGGACCCTCATGAGCAACTGAGAAGGCCACCAGCACCGTGGCACCCGAGCTGTTGTTGGGGAGGCAGGCAACGTACTTCTCACCTGAAAGGGGCAGATGGCTGCCTCTCAGGCCCCACTCTAGATCCCAGATCACCCCACCCCACCCCACCCCACTGCTGGTCTTCCCCCACCCTGCCCACACCCTGGTCCAGAGGGCCTTCCTGGCCCAGTTAGTCTGTCTCAGCCCTGTTCCCCGGGTCCCCATCTACTGTGGAGGCTGGGGACCCGAGCACCGGCAGAGGCCCTGCTTGGGAGGGCTGTACCCCAGGAAACGCAGCTGGCCCTGCCCACACTCACCACAGCCACCGTCAGACAAGGGGACTCGAAGGAGGGGCAGGCCAGCCAGGGGGCCAGGCCCCGCACAAGTGGCCGCCTCTGGCTGCACCACATGAACCCGCTGCTCCTCTACCCAGCGCGGCAGCCAAGCTAGGCCACAGTCACACTCCAACGGGTTCCCACTCAGGTTTCTGTGGGAGGAGCAGGGCCAGGCACTCAGTGTGTGGTGGGCAGGTACAGGGACCAGGCCTGGCCTTGAGGAAGAGTCTAGGGCAGGGGTGGGCAAACTTTTTGACTCGAGGGCCACAATGGGTTCTTAAACTGGACCGGAGGGCCGGAACAAAAGCATGGATGGAGTGTTTGTGTGAACTAATATAAATTCAAAGTAAACATCATTACATAAAAGGGTACGGTCTTTTTTTTTTTTTTTAGTTTTATTCATTTCAAACGGCCGGATCCGGCCCGCAGGCCGTAGTTTGCCCACGGCTGGTCTAGGCCGTCCTTATCCCAGGGAGGTCAGCCCCACAACCCCCAACAAGTGAACAAACAGCCTCTCAGAGTCTGGTCTCAAACTAGGAAGCAAGTATGCAGGCTAGGTCAGGAGGGCAGGGTGAGGTTGGGGGGCCATGGGTCAAGCCACTGACACCCATCAAAAACAACACAACTTAGCCCTAGCTGGTTTGGCTCAGTGGATAGTGTTGGCCCTCAGACTGAAGGGTCCCAGGTTCAATTCCGGTCACCGGCATGTACCCGGATTGCAGGCTTGATCATCAGTCCTGGTCCAGGCTCATGCAGGAGGCAAGCAATCGATGTTTCTCCCTCTCTGCCCCCCCAACCTCCCACTTCCACTCTAAAAAAAAAAAAAATCAATGGAAAAATATCCCTGGGTGAAGATTAACAAAAAATAAATAGAAAACAAAAACAATGCAACTTAGCCCAGCCGGGTTGCTCAGTGGGTTGAGCATCGACCTATGAACCAGGAGGTCACAGTTCAATTCCCAGTAAGAGCACATGCTGTGTTGCAAGCTCGATCCCCAGTGGAGGAGCGAGCAGGAGGCAGCCAATCAATGATTCTCTCTCATCACTGATGCTTCTATCTGTCTCTGTCTCTCCCTTCCTCTCTGAAATCAATAAAAATCTACACTAATAAAAGAGAAAAATGGTAATTGGCGTACGGCGATACCTTTTTCATTGGCTAATCAGGGCTATATGCAAATTAACTGCCAACTAAGATTGGTAGTTAACTGCCAACTAAGATTGGCAGTTAACTGCCAACAAGATGGCGGCTAATTTGCATATGTAGGCACAATGCAGGGAGGCGAAAGGGAAAGCAGGAAGAAGCCCCCTGCCACTGACAGTGATCGGAAACCCAGGGGGGAGCTAAGAGCTGGGGGGGCAGGGCAAAGGCGGCCCTCGAGCCGCCTTTGCCCTGCCCCCCCAGCCATGATCGGAGAATCAGGCGCCTTTGCCGCCCTGGCCAGTGATAGCAGGAAGTAGGGGTGGAGCCAGCGATGGGAGCTGGGCACGGTCGAAGCTGGCAGTCCCAGGAGCTAGGGGTCCCTTGCCTGGGCCTAAAGCGAAGCCCACAATTGCGGCGCCCCCCGCTGCCCGGGCCGGACGCCTAGGCCAGAGGCGTTAGGCCTGGGCAGGGGCGGAGCCTGCAACCGCGGGGAGCTGGGGGTCCCCTGCCCAGGCCTGACACCTCTGCCGGAGGCCTCAGGCCTGGTCAAGGGGCCGATCCGGTGACTGGTGATCGGAGGGTGATGAGGGTCAACTCCTCTGGCCGAGGCATCAGGCCTGGGTGGGGGGCGGAGCCGGGGATTGGGGGGATATGATGGTCCCCTTGCCCAGGCCTGAAGCCTGGGTCAGAGGCGTCAGGCTTGGGCGGGGGGTGGGGCAAGCGATCAGAGGGAGATGGGGGTCCCCTGCCCAGGCATGATTCCTGGGCCAGAGGCCTCAGGCCTGGGCGGGGGCCAGAGCCAGTGATCGGGGGGAGATGGGGGTCCCCTGTCCAAGCCTGACACCTCTGGCGGAGGCGTCAGGCCTGGGCAAGGGGCCGATCAGGCGATCGGAGGGTGATGGGGGTCAACGCCTGAGGGCTCCCAGTATGTGAGAGGGGGCAGGCTGGGCTGAGGGACACTCTCCCCCACCCCCCCCCCCACCCAGTGCACGAATTTCGTGCACCGGGCCCCTAGTATATATATATTTTTAAATGCAACTTACATTTCACTTAAATTAAATAAATTAGCAAATGTTCCTTCTTCTAGTGTAGAAATCTTGTTGTTGCTTATGTCCCTGAAAGAAAGGGGGCATTCAGCAGGGTCTGAGGGATGCCCCCATAACCACAATGGTGATAAGCTGCCGCCACCTTCCCACCCTGTGGAATTCCACAGCTGAGCCGAAGGGGACACTCACAACTCTGTCAGCGCTGAGAGATTCGCCAGGATCCCAACATCCAGCGCCCGGAGCAGGTTGTGGGAGACATCTCTGGGAAACAAAGCGGCCACAGGTCAGCACTGGATCCCTGGGCAGGACACAAAGCCACCCCGAGGCCGTCCTGGAAGCTCCCCAGGACCCTACCCCCAAGCTCCCTATCCCTAGGGCCAGAATGAGAATCGGAATGAACTCTCAGCTGGGAAAACCAAGGCAGGAGAGGCCTGGGGCCCCTCAAACTCCATCCATGCCCTGCCCCCTCTCCTGCAGATCCAAGGCCCTGCCCAGTCCCCTTCCCGTTGGCCCAGCAAGGCCATCCCACACCACAGAGGACAGACTTCACCCCCCTCCACACAGGGGCCAGCTGCTGCCACTGGGGAGGCCTCTGAATGCCCCTGAGACACAGTGGGGCACAAAGTCCAGATGAACAAGGGACAGGGCCCTAGAGGATGACCCAGCACCATAGTGATGGTAACAGCCCCAATTAAACCTCAGGGTTAACATGACCTTCATAACATGCCCCACACGGTCAGGATAACACAGATTCAGTGAGAAGCATAATTGGGCAAGAACCATCAAGAAAAGGTGAAACATGGGTTGACCCTATGTTAAACTGTGCTTCCTGCGTAGGAGTGGATGAACTGACAGATGAGAGCAAGGGAATCTCCTGAAACAGACTGTGACCCCACCAGAATCTGCGCAAAGGAAGACAGGACTGACACAACAAGGACATTAGCCAATAATCCCACTTTCCCTCCCAGCCCGGAGGGGGAGATCACAGTCACTTAGACACCCCCAGTCACCTAACCACCCTATCCTCCTCATCCTCTCCCCAGGCTCCCACAGGTCTCTAAATAAATAAGGCCTGGACCTCCTACCCATAAGCCTCTGCCCTCTGATGTCTCAGAACGCCTCTCACCAACCCTATCTTCCCATCAGTGACCACACAGCCATGCAGAGACCGGGGTCCATCGATGCCTCCTCCAGGCCCAGCTCCTAAAACACACAGGCTCCCCCATCCTCCCCCCATCCCTGGCCCTGGCCCCGCCACCACGGGCCCTCCTATCCAAGCTCCCATGGCAGCCTGGGTGGGAGAGTGTCCTGAAGCCCAGCTCCCATCAGTCACCCTCCGGCTCTGCTTTCTCCAGCCTGCTCTGAACACAACAAGAGCGGAGTAAGAACAGGCTGGTGTGAAACAAGGTCCTCCTGGAGCCGAGGCACTGAGGACCAGCCCAGGCCTCTGGGCCTCCACACACACAGGCCCAAGGTCATGGAGGTGAGGGGAAGACAAGGTCCCAGGGCTTGGCTGGCTGGGATGCCTGACATAGTCTACCCGCTCAGCTCACAACCAGGACCACCGCTGGAGCCAGGCTCAGGAAATGACCCCCACCCCAGCCTCTGACCACTGCTCCTCCCTGGAGACCTGCTGGCCACAAGGAGCTTCATGGCAACCGATATTTGAATGCTGGCCACCTACCACGGACAGGGACTGAAGGTTGGGTCTCAGCTAGGCTGCTCCTACTATCCTGGCTCCCAACATAGCCAGGGGGCTACCTAGGGAGTTTGGGGGGACACCACTGGCCTTTGAGTAACCAATGCAGGGGGTTTGGCCCAGTCCCCCTATGGCTTCCACTCAGGGGGCGTGGGGATTTGAACTATGGACGCAGTCAGCTAACACTGGGAGCCTGGTGTGTGTGTGTGTCTGTCTGTCTGTCTGTCTCTCTCTGCCGATGAGCAGACAGCAGGCCAAGGGCAGCCTCAGTCAGAGGGTACGGGCACCAAGTGAGCAAGCACACAGTCCTCCAGTGAGCAAGAGGGGCTGAGAGGAACTCCAGACACAGTCACACGGGCCAGGCAGGTCCTCCCGGCGGTGGAGCCTCTGCAGAACCAGACTGGGGTCCTACAGGGTGGGGGAGGCGTTGGTGGGTCAGAGCTCCTGCTGGGACCAGACAGGGACTTCCGCCAGGAGGGCCCATAGCAGCCCCACCACTGCTCTGACCGAGTGGCCCAACCAGGCAGGATGCCAGGACACCTCACTTGGCAAGGCTCTCCGCCCAGCAAGAAGGTCGAATGGCAGTGCAGGTGCCAGTTCATGCAGTCATGCCACCCAGCACCCTGAGAGCCTGACTGCTTTGGGAACCGGTGTAGCCACACACACTGAGAGGCCCAGACGTCCTTTGCCCTCCCCTGTGACACGAGACTTGATTTAGTTTGAGAGCCCTAAGCCCATCAGCGGTGTGGCTCGGTGCCTCCTCAGCACATAAAGGCACGAGAAACACAGGTGCAAACCGCAGCCCCCACTCCCCAAATGTTCAAACTGAGAACTAAAGAAAGCGCTGGAAGAGGTGCAGAGTAACAAACCCACTCTCAAGAGCAGGCAGGTACCCTAGATTTTCCACACTCGCATTCTGCTCGTGACGTAGGAGGGTGGGCAAGGGTAGTCAGAAGCCACTCCAGCCAAGGAGGTCAGGACCCAGGCCTCCTCCACTCCAGGAAGTGGCACTGTGGCCTCAGGGTCAGATCCCTGCCCTGCTGCTGAGCTCGGTGCCCCACCACTCTCACCGAGACCTGAGATTCTCCATCTGGAAACGGGAGTGTGTGCTTGCACATACAGGTCTGTTTGCCTCAAGGGTTGTGGGACAGGAACCCATGCCCAGAGTGTGGTTCCCAGAACTCCAAGGGAGAACCTTTGTGGGCTAGGGGACATGGAGTTGGGGCCTCGGGCAGGGACACCTCTGCTCTCCCCATCTGAGCCCAGCTTCCCCCTTCCCTCCGACATGGGGGTGGGAGGAGGCTTTTTCCTTTCAGTCTGGCAGCTGCCATCAGGTAAGCCGAGATATATGCTCAAAAGTGGGTCTGGGCCCTACCCGGCTTGGCTCAGTGGATAGAGTGTGGGCCTGCGGACTGAAGGGTCCCGGGTTCAATTCCGGTCAAGGGCACATGCCCTGGTTGCGGGTTGATCCCCAGCAGGGGGCGTGCAGGAGGCAGCCAATCAATGATTCTCTCATCACTGATGTTTCTCTTTCTCTCTCTCCTTCTCCCTCCCCATGTCTAAAATCAATAAAAATATTATTTAAAGTGGGTCTGGGAGACATGGGGGGGCATATGCTTTCTACTAGGGGACACAGTGGGCAGCACTACCCATTTCTGTGCTCAGTGTACACTGGGAAGGGTGGGAGCAGAGAAAACACTGGAGTGGAGGTCACTGGAAGGGTCATGGGGGAGGGTCACTAAAAGGAGAATCGTTGGAAGGGGACAGAGGTAGAGTCCTCACCCAGCCCCACAGCCCCGAGGCCCTGAACAGCCACTTTCCACATCTCCATCTGCTTTTGCCATCACTGTTCTGGGGGAACGCCAAGGCGTCGGGCCAGCCCCATCCCCTCTCCAGCCCCTCAGCTTCCTCTGCACCCCCAGGTGATGTCATCGCAATCTGACACCCTGTCCCACACTCAGTTGCCCACAGTCCTGCAAAAGTGGGGGGAAACGACATGGGAGGGGAAAACGACAGGACACAGCAGGCCCAAGGAGCTGCCTACAGGAGCCCACACAGTGGGCAGTACAGCAGAGGCCAGACCCACGGGAGGAGAGCCAGCAGCCTGGCTGGACAGCACCCTGAGAGATGCTAGGCCAAGCAGGCCCACCCTCTGAGCCAGCTGGACCATCCCAGGTCCCTGCAAACCCCAAGCCAGCAACTTCCAGGGATGCCAAGGTTGGAGAGATTAGGCCAGCTTGGGGAGGGGGGGGGAGGATCTGGGAACAGGCACACACCCACAACAGCACAAGACATGTGTCACCTCCCCAGGCACCAGGGATACGGCTGGAAGGGGCCCCCACTGCCTGCTACACTGAACACGAGTCCCACGGAGATGGGGACTCTCACTCCCAGCCCATTCCTTCTGCTGCCCCCTCTCCTGCTCCCAGACAGGCAAGTGTGATGGAGAAGAAGGGGAGATCCCTGGTCTACCCCACGCATCTGGGCCCTCCTTCTCCTCCCCCAACAGGGCCCCAGCAGTCACTGGGGAGCCCGGTCTGTCCCCACGCAGGGGTGGTCCCAACTCCCTCTGTCTTCTAAATCAGACATTCTCAAGGGGAGGACCATTAGCTTCCCCTGGGCCTGCATCCTTGTCTTCAGGGTTTGAGCACCCAACAGCACATCCCTATGCCTCTGACTCTGATCTTTCCTGCTCCAAGCAAGAGAGAGGGTAGGGTGAGGGAAGGGGGGATCCCTGCATCCACCACCAAGCTGGAGCTGCCCAGCAGAAGGGGCTGAGGGCCCTCCCAATCCAATGGACAAAGGCAGCTTCCCCTGCCCACACAGGGCTCTGCCCCTGCTCACATCCCAAGCCTTGCAGTGAGGAGGGGTGGCAGTGGAGGGGTAGGGGGGGAGAGGGGAGGGGAGGAGGAAGGGAGGGGAGGGAGTCCCAGGACCAGAACAGAAAGAGATGGAAAGGGACTTTGAGTGCAAAGGTAAGTGGGGTGGAGAGGTGAAGGCCAAGGAGAGAGGTTGCTGTGACAGCAGGGCTGGAGTGGCCCCTGGGGGCTCCAAGGGCAGTCCCTTTCAGAGCTGAGGAAATAACGCCCCAGGCAAGCCGGGAAGCTGCCCTGCAGCCCAGAGCTGCCTAAGTTTTCTCCTCGGCCGAGGACGGGATTGGCCTGGGTGCCTGCTCTCGTCTAGAGCTCCCCAGTCCAGATGCCGGGCGAGGTCTGGGGGCCAGTCAGAGCCCCCAAGGAAACATCTGCACATTCCAGACACATGTGGTCAGCGGCGGGGGTGAGTGCCAGGCCCCAGCCCAGCACCCCCACCCCAGTGCTGGCCGCTGTGCTGGATACAGGGCTTGAGGGGAATGGGCTCCAGAAGGGCCGCCTGCACATGTTATGTAACCTGCTCCTCCCAAGCCAGCAGCTGCCTCCTCCCTCCGACAGGACAGCACAGCACAGCGGTAGCAGAAAAAGGCACCCTACTCCCCATCCAGGGCCCAAGGCTCCCTCCAGCCTGAACCCTCAGATCTCCTGGAAATACAGTGTCAGTGGGTCTGGCTGGGCCAGCCTGTCCTCTCCTTGGAGGTGCCACACACTCCGGGAGAAACAGGTTCCCCTCCACCCATCAAGGGGAACGCCACACACAGTTCCTGGAAGCCAGGCTCAGGCAGAAGGGAAGAAAGGCCACAGTGCTGGTCCTGGGCCCCTCAGGGGACCCCTGCCCCCACCTCAGCCCTCCGGCCAGGTAGTGTCACCCACTTGCCACCTCGTCACTCACTAATGTGTCCTGTAGCACTGGGTAGGTACAGGCAGTCAGGAGCCCAGTCCTGTGCCAGTTTGAGTCTAATAACCTCATTTTGTTTTCATTCCCTTCTATTTGCGGAGAGTGAGGCTGGCTTCCAGGGCCGGAAACGATGACTTTTAATAAATTCAAGTTTAAGAGAGAGAGCTGATTTGAAGAAAAACATGCAGAGAGGATGAGCTGGGGAGGGGGGCAGGAGGCAGGCCTGCCAGGGAGAAGGGGCAGGGAGGGCCCACCAGACCCACATTGGCTCTGTGCCCAAGCCCCCACCTGGCTCTAAACCAGGGCCCAGGGAATCAGCAAGGGGGGTGGGGGATGTCTCAGCCTTGAAAACTAGAGGGAAAGGCCAGAGTGAGAGCCCGCCACAGCCTCTCAGCCCCAGGGCATGGAACAGCAGGCGGTGCCCATTTCAGGGTGTTCTGTGGGGCTCCCTCAAGGAGCTTTGCCATTCTATTACTAAGTTGTCACCAGGATGAGCCATGGGTGTCTGGTACAGTAACACCAACTGGCTAGGATCCCCTGGGACCACAGGCAGATGAAGCTGTGGGGTGTCCTCCACACAGCCCAGCCCTGAGGAGGTGCATTTGGAGATCAGCCACTGTCAGGGTACTAACAGACCAGGGTGGGGGCCAGGGGCTGGGAAAGAGGGGGCCCGCCCAGGAGAGGGGCTCAGCTCACCCTTCCACTTGCAGCTAGGGAGTTGGGGACCCCCTTCCAAGTTGAGAGGAAAAGAACCAGCACCTGGGTGCCCCCCAGGCACTGCACTCAACTGGTATGTCCCTCTCACGCTGGCCTGTCACAGCCAGCCCGAGCAGGGGGGGCACCACCCCTTTACAGAGAATGCTGAGGCTCAGGGAAGCCACCATCCACACCCCATCATCATTTATTTAGAATCTGAAGAATGAAGAAGGCAGCCGGGCTCTCCCAATGTGGCCAGGGGGCCAGCACAGGGGCAGAAGCATCAGTCCAGCATGGCCGGCAATCCCACCACCCACTCAGCTGCTGGGCACTGCCAATGGCACGATGCAGCCTGAGGCCAGGGCTACAGAGCTGTTTGGAGGTGCGGGACCCTGGAGCCTCCAGTGCCGTTAGCCTTGCCCTGAGCCTGGCTCTCATTCTCCATCTCCACTAGAAGGAAAAGCTGGCTCTGCTCTGCCTTGTACAAAGCCCCTTCCAGAGTGGGCCCAGGATACAGGAGCGGGCGCCATGCCTTCCGGGCGGGGGGCTGCTAAACTTGGGAGCACTACACGGTGTCAGGCCCGGACCCACAGGCTCCTCAGCAAGAGAAAGGGCTCCGCCCACCTTGGCCCCCAAATGCAGTCTCCTCCCTGACATCAGCAGCTGGGCATCACTGGGCCCCTTGACGGAGACGGCTGCCAAACCATAGAGAACGAGGTGTTCCGGGGAAAAAGGACATGAGCTGCATTTTCCAGCTGCCTTTCACTTGGCAGCGCCTCTGCCGCCTTGGCCAGCTGGAGACGCAGACACCCAGCAGGCAGGGCCAGGCTCCGGTGTGCCGAGAGCCCAGACACCGCACCACCCCAGACAGTGGCAGGGGAAGCGGGATGTTTTCATTCCAGAGTGTTCAGCAGGCTGGGCCCACTGGGTTCTCACTGCGGCACTGCCACCACACAACGTTCCAGAAAGGAAAATGTGCCTCGCCATCCAAAATGGCTTCTTCACTGGAAACCGAACCCAGCCAGGGTCTCTCCCCACAGTCCCTACCCAACCGGCACAGGGGCAGCTGAGAGGGGCTGAGGGTGGGACCACATCTGGCAGTACCAACTAGCCCAGCCAGTTGTCACATGATGGTGGCCCCCAGGCATGGCTTTTGAAGAGAGGGCAAAGAGGTCCTAATAGGAAGTCTACCAGGAGATGCCCTGGCCTTGGGGAAGGGGGGTGGAGGCATGGGCTGCAGGCCAAGCCTGCAGAGAACTGGGAAAAGGAAACTGAGTCCCCTTAAAGCACCTGCATAACAGGCTAGCTCCCCCAGTGAAATCACAGGGTGTGCACGTGACAGCTGAGGTGGCAGCAGAGCGGATGTGCCGGGGGACACTGAGCAGCTTACATGCGTGTGGATTCCACATCAAGACCAAGGTGCTCAAGAGAGTTCACAGCACTCTATTCATGCCTCGTAACTTCACTGTGTTACATATCCTCACCTAAATGCATCAAAAATAAAGGCTTAAAACTGAGATAAAAACACAAGTGGAATGTGCTAGGCCTAGGCATGACGAATCCCACCAGCTGTGTGGCTCTGCGTTGAAGGCGCTTCCAGGGCCAGACCAGGCTTCTGGATGTGGTCTCCCAGCCTGGGTGCTGAGGGGCGTGTAGGAGTCTGCCTGCTCAGCCTCATCTGTGTTTCTATCTGCTGTGGCATTTGGTCCGAGCAACAAAGTCATGGGCATATATGCACCAGCTCAGGGGCACTTCTACTCAGGCTTTGGAGTTCTGCTTTGCAGCAGGGAAGCTCCTAGGGAACCATCTCCTGCTGGCTAGTGCTTAGGATACAGTAATGGGCTCTGAGACCATGGAGAGGAACAGGTGGAAGGGGCCACTCTGGCAACAGTTACAATTATTGGGACCATCAGCAACTGACTCCTGTGGATGTACCAGACACTTTTACTTCTGAGGCCCCACAACCCTGTGAGATATGTATCCACTCATGGCACCCATTTCCCAGCTGAGAAGACAAACTCAGAGAGGCTGAATGACTTGGCGAAGGTCACATCGAAGTATAGGAGCTGGGATATGAACCAGGTTTGACCCAGGGCCTGAATTCCCTACTCCTGGGCTCTCATGCCCCCCTCCTAAAACCAAACAGGAAGTCGGTGGAAAGGACTAGAACAGAGACGGCAGAGGGAGGTCTGAGGAGTTGGTGGGAAGGGCAGGGCCAAGTAAGCAGCTGGGGCCTGAGTCCCGAGCCCACTTGGTCCCACTCAGGGATACCCCCACGGCTACTTCTGATTTATACGCCAGGTTGCTGGTGCTGTACCCCAGGCCCCTGCATGCAGTTGTGGGGCTATGCCCCAAAGCATGCTGATGAAATCACCTCTCTGCCACAACACACCAGTCCCGTGACCCTAGGAGTTGACTCAACCTCCAGGAGACCAGTGTCCTGGTCTGTAACATGGGACCAAGAGTGGTTCCACCCCCATAGCACTGTGAGACACTGAGATAAAGGCAAGAAAGGGTCTAATACAGAGCCCAGCACTTGGCAACTTTAGAGGGACAGGACAAGGCAGTGGTGGCTATTTTCTTCAGAGATTTGTTTTTTAATTTAGACATAATTCACATACTATAAAGTTCACCCTTCTAAAGTATAAATTCAGTGGTTTAGGATATTCTCAAGGTTGTGCAACCATCACCACTATCTACTTCTAGAACATTTTCTTTTCTTTTTTTAAATATATTTTATTGATTTTTTACAGAGAGGAAGGGAGAGGAATAGAGAGTTAGAAACATCAATGAGTGAGAAACATCGATCAGCTGCCTCCTGCACACTCCCTACTGGAGATGTGCCTGAAACCAAGGTACATGCCCTTGACCGGAATCGAACCTGAAACCCTTCAGTCTGCAGGCCAATGATCTATCCACTAAGCCAAACCGGTTAGGGCTACTTCTAGAACACTTTCATCACCACACTCCTTGACCATAATTGCCCTACCCTCATCCCGCACCCCTAGCTGTAGACAACATTAGTCTGCTTTCTGCCTCCATGGATTTGGCCACCTGGACATTTCATATCAGGGGAATTATTCAGTATGTGACCTTCTGTGTCTGGCTTCTTTCACTCAGCATCAAGTTTTCAAGATTCATCTATGATTATAGCATGTGTCAGTATTCCATTCCTTTTTAAGGCTGAGTAATATTCCACTGTGTGAATAGACTACATTCTGTTCATTCATCTGCTGGGATACTTGGGTTGTTTCCACCTTTGGCTACTAAGAATAATGTTGCTATGAACACTTGCATACACATTTGTTTGTTTTTTAAAAAAAGAATAGTTTATTGATTTGTAGAAAGAGAGGAAGGGAGAAGAAACATCAATGTGTGAGAGCATAACACTGATCAGCTGCCTCCTGCACACCCCCTACCGGGGCATGTGCCCTGACAGGGAATTGAACCAGCAACCTTTGGGTGCATGGAACGACGCCCAACCAACTGAGCCACACTGGGAGGTAGACTGGAAGGCCTCAGGTTCGATTCCCATACTAGTTTTTGTGTGGACGTACGTTTCATTCCTCGTGGATAGATACCTGGAAGCAAAATTGCTAGGTCCTATGGAATGTCTATGTTTACTCTCCTGAGGAACTGCCCAACTGTTTTCCAAAGGACTGCCCCATTCTACATCCCCGCCAGCAGTGGAGGAAGTTTCCAATTTCTCCACATCCTCATCAATACTTGTTATTGTCTGCCTTTTTGGTGTTAGTCATCCCAGTGGATGTTATCACTGGGGTTTGATTTGCATTTCCCTGAAAGCTAAACACTGAGCATCTATTAATGTGCTGATTGGACACTTGTATATCTTTTTTAGAAATATGTCTGTTTTCCCGTTTTTCAATCGGGTCATTTGTCTTTTTTTGCATTGAGTTACAAGGGTTTTTTATATATTCTGGCTACAAGTCCCTCATCAAATAGATGACTTGAACATTTTCTCCATCCTGGTCCCCATTCAGGGGACCACGTATAGGAGGTGTGTGCCCTCCTGTCCACAGTTTTGGCAAATCTGCATTCTATGTCTCATCAGAAAACTAACATTACACACACATTTATAGTCTGAATTCTCAAGTGCCAACTGTCATGTGCAGCTCAGGAAATGTGAGGGTGAGACCAGCAGAGTGTGCAGGACACACGGATCCTCCTAGGGCCGTGGTCGGCAAACTGCAGCTCGCGAGCCACATATGGCTCTTTGGCCCCTTGAGTGTGGCTCTTCCTAAGCCTTAGGTATACCCTAATTAACTTAATAACAATGTACCTACCTAT
The DNA here is from genome assembly GCF_964212035.1 of Myotis nattereri. Classification (NCBI taxonomy): domain Eukaryota; kingdom Metazoa; phylum Chordata; class Mammalia; order Chiroptera; family Vespertilionidae; genus Myotis; species Myotis nattereri. Next base: position 101,529,697 of record NC_138079.1, on the reverse strand, counting down.
ATAGTTTAAGTTTAAAAAATGTGGCTCTCAAAAGAAATTTCAATCGTTGTACTGTTGATATTTGGCTCTGTTGACTAATGAGTTTGCCGACCACTGTCCTAGTACATGCTATCTCCACACAGCAGCCAGTGTTCTTTCTAGAAGATGCCAACCATGCCACTTTCCTCCTAGATCCTTCAATGCCGCCCCTACCCGCTCTCTCAATAAAGGCCCCACCTCCCACCTCTCCGTCTGACACTCTGCCAGGCTGTCCCCCATCTGTTTGGGATACTCTCACCAGCCCCTACATGATTTCTGTGAGTCTTGACTTCAATGTCACTTACACGGGGGGACCTTGTAGGCAGACCCTCCAAAGTGCCCCCCCATTATCTGTCTATGGTTTAACAACGGCTCCCTCATAACTGAGTCTCAAAAAGGTGGGTCCTGAAGACCCCTGGCACAGGGCTGGCACATAGCAGTCATGCCCAGGGCTCATGGAAGGAACCCTCTGTTGCTGAGCCAGCCCTTAAGGCAGCATCGCATGGGGCACCTGCAGTCTAACATGTTTTACTTACACACACACACACACACACACACACCCCAGGCCTGACCAAGTCCAGGAGTTGCTCACCTTACCTCACACACATCCTGTGCAGACAACAGGGGCTGAGCCTCCCGCACACTCTCCTGTCATTTAGGGGTACAGGCAGGGAAGGGAGAGGCCCTGAGTGCTCCCAGCCAACAGATGATCCTAAGGCCCCCCAAATCTTAATCAGCAAACCAATTGAGTCCCTGTTCCTAGCCTAGACCCAGATACAAAACATGCACAAGACAGTACACAAAACCCAGGAAGGGCCCCTGGCCAAAATTCGCAGCACACAATACCTGAGAAATGGTCGGCCAAAATCACCCCCACCTGAAACTAACTGATGGACAGACCACACCTGGAGCAGCAGCGCTGTCACACCCAGAACTTTCTGTGGTCACGAACATCCTATCTTTGTGCTGTCCTTTCCAACACAGTAGCCACTTGGCTCCAGAGCACTTGAAATATGTGTCGCCACACAATGCAGCTCTGGACCCAACTATCAATCTATAGGAAACAGAGGGCAGAGGGATACGTTGGATGCTGCCATGGAGGTGACGCAGAGACACAAGCCAACCCCAGGGACTGTCAAGCCAGTTTCTTCAACAAAGTGCACAGGGGGAAGATGAAAGGGAAGCCTATCCACCAGCAGAGATCTAAGAGACACCAACTGCCCTGGCCGGTGAGGCTGCTGGTTGGAGTGTTGTCCATGGGCTGGAAGGTCTCAGGTTTGATTCCCAGTCAGGGCACATACTGGGCTCATAAGGGAGATAACTCATGGATGTATTGATGTATCGCTCCCTCTCTAAAATCAATTAAAAATAAAAATTAAAAAAATTGGAATAAAAAAAGACTACCTTTTTAAAAAAAGACACCAACTAATTGCACTGTGTGGGCCTTATTTGGACCCTAATTCCAACTGCTATAAAAACTGAGACGCCCTAGCCCAGCGGTCGCCAACCTTTTGGACCTCATGGACCACCAGAGGTCCGCGGACCACCAGTCGACGGCTGCTGCCCTAGCCAGTTTGGCTCAATGGACAGAGTGTCAGCCTGCAGACTGAAGGGTCCTGGGTTCAACTCCAGTCAAGGAGACGTGCCGGGTTGCAGGCTCGATCCCCAGTAGGGGGCGTGCAGGAGGCAGCTGATCAATGATTCTCATAGACCTATCTCTCTTTCCCTTTCCCTTCCTCTCTGAAATCAATAATATATATACAGTGGGGCCTTGACTTACGCGTGTCCCGACTAACAAGTTTTTCGAGATACGAGCTGTCTCTCAGCCGATTTTTTGCTTTGAGTTGCGAGCTAAAATTCGGGTTACGAGCCAGCTTCAGATACCCCACCACTAGTTGGCGCAGCGAACGTCACAGTGAACGCCACAACATCAGCCCAGCATTCAAGTCATTGTAATGGTGAAAATTGATTTGACATACGAGTAATTTGAGTTACGAGCTCCGTCACGGAACAAATTAAACTTGTAAGTCAAGGCCCCACTGTATATTAAAAAAAACAAAACTGAGACAACCAAAAATTTGAACACAATGGACATGTAATGGGATTAAGGAATTACTGTTGCAGGTATAATCATGGTGTTGCCATACACTCCAATATGCTTATAGATCAAAGAACAGGATGCTAGAATTTGTTTCAAAAAAGGGCGGTGGAGGTGGAGGGGCAGATCAGGCCACAGAGCAGTGGGTCCCTGAGGTTCACCAGGCTATTCTGCCTACCTCTATATATGTTCAAAGTCTCCATGATAAAGCTTTACAACTAGAGTAGCAGCATTTTGCTGAGTGATGTCACCGTTTTCAGGCTGCTTGGTTAACCTAAGAAAGGCTGGGAGCTTCGGGAGCCTACACGGGTCAGAGTCTCACCCAGGTCCTGCCAAGGGGTCTCAAATAGAGGGTGGCTGAAAGACATTGATAAAGAGGCACCAAGCCTCCCAGAAGAGGCTGCTGGGTCCCCTGCACATCCACACCCTCGCCCAGAAGGCTTCCTGGCTTCTCCAAGTTCAGCCCTTCTCCCTTGGAGAAGAGAAGGCCCATCTATCTCCCTCTCCCTGAGGAGGGGATTTGCAGGGTGGATAGGCAGAACAGCTGGGCAGCCCACAGAGTGCAGATGGGAAGCCAGCGGGGGCCTCACCATCTGCGCCCAAGGGTCCAGTCTCCCTTGAGTCCTAGCCCTCAGCCTTCTGGAAATCTCCCAGAAGCAGCTTGAGGGTGTAAAGAAGAGCATGAAGTCTCCTCTATTCCCCATCCACCTGCCTCCAAGGGTCCTGTCACACACACTCAGAGGGGCCAACAACCCTGGAATTCTGCCAGGTCAGGTCGGGCCAGGCCGCCAGCTCCCAGGACCTCCCAAACCCAGCAGGAGAGCCTAAGGCGACACATGCAAGGCAACAGGCCTGGGCCCCATCACTGTCTCCTAGAGCCTCCTGAGCATGGGCCCTGCTGCTGGCCTTGGACCCACCAGCATTGTTTATTCCCTGGATAGTTCCCAGAAGCCGGCTGGGACTAGCCAGCAGGAGCCAGGCCAGATCCCTAGCAACTCCCAGCCCACCAGGGATTAAAGTAATCTCACCCACAGCATCAGGAACAAGGGATAGGGTGGGTCTGATGCAACTATGTGAGCGCTGGTGGCAGGCAGGAGGCTCATCTCCACAGAGACAGCAGAGATGGCAAATGCTTTAGTGGTCATGAAGCAAGACAAGAGGCCCAGAGCAGCTCCCACAGCTCCTGGCTGGTCCTGGAGAACCTGCTCTTCCCCCACCCTCAAGTCCACCTGGCAAAGCCCCAAGAACATCTGGACTGCTCAGGAGAAGCACACACCCCTACTCCACGCCCCCCAACATCCAAACACTGACCATCAGGCCCCCTAATTAAAGGTGACTGGAGTCACCCAGGGAACAATTTTCCAAAACTGAATGCCAGAGCCCACCCCCAGATTTAACAACCTTCGGCCAAGGAGAGATGGAGTCCTGCCTTAGTGCCTGGAATTGCCCAAGAAATCCACACGGGACCATAGGGATGTGGATCAGCAGGCCCTGAGCCTCCCCCCACCCCCAGGAAAAACTGTCTGCAAATCTTGGTCCCCTGCAACCTTTTTATCCCAACTCTGGATCCTGAGCACCTCAGTCAAACCCAGCTCTGCCACGTACTGGCTATTACTTGGTATTTGTGCTTGGACAAGATGCATCACCTGAATCTCCGTTTTCTCGTCTGTAAAACAGGGATCTTCACTGTACCTTCACCTCAGAGGGTTAGGGTGAGGGTTAAGCATGACAACCACCACCAGAGCTTGGCACAGGACCTCACGCAAGGCAAGCTCTCCAAAAAGGCGGACTCATTACTACTTCCAAAATGCAAACCTGACAGCTCTTTGGTGTTTTAAACCTCACCACCCACTGTTCCCAGAATAACATCGGAGACCTAGACAGGACCCTTGAGGCCCCTCAGGACCCCTGCCCATGTTGCCTCCATTCCCTCACACTTTCCCTGCAGCTGCAACACTGCAGCTACACACAACCAAGCCCAGCCTCCAGGTCTCTGCAGACATGGTTCCCTCCTCCCTTCCTCTAGACCAGGGGTACAGAACATCCAGCCCTCCGACCGACTGTGAAATCATTTGGTCTGGCCCTGCCAAGGCACTAGGGGTGAGTTAATTAAATGTTTGACCAAAGATAGTTTAGGCTAATTTTTAGGTTGATAATTTTGTATGACCCCCACAAATGATGGAACGATGTTATAAATATCCAAATGGCCCTCGGCAGAAAAAAGTTTCCCCACCCCTGCCCTAGACCCACCTTCCTGCCCATCCTTAGGTTTCAGGCCAATTCTTACACATCCATCAAATCCGTGTCCGGACACCCCTCCTGGGAGCCCTTCCCTGCCATCCCACAGAGAGCTCTCCACCTCCTAGCTTCCCTTTGGGCTCTAAGGTGCTGGGTATCCGCCGGCCAAATCCTATTAGTCCCTAATTAGGGCTTCAGTGTTTGCAGTCTCCGTTCAGAGACCGCCCCACCCCGCCCCCGCACGCTGCCACGGCCCCCTCCCCCGCCCCCCGTCAGCTCGCGTTTGCAGAGCCCCACCGGGTGGGATGTCTCTGCTTTCACAGAAACAGAGATTATTCTGTTTCACTCTGGCTCACTCCAGGCGGGCTGACAGCCGGCCGCGGTCCCAGGTTTTCCTTATTTAGTTGGGCCGACCTAACTGCGCTGGAGCCTCGCCCTGGGAAAGGCCTGGCCCGCACTCCGTTTCCCCTTCTAGAGGCCGGGGACGCGCCCACGCCCTGCGAGGCCCGCCAGGCCGGCGGCCTGCCCGGCCAGCCTCTCCCAGGAGGGTGCAGGCGCGCGGAGGCCTCCCCACGTCCCGCTCCCCGCTAGGCCCCCACCGCCCAACTCTGTCCTCGCGCCCGCACGGCGCCATGGCAACTGTCCGGTCCGCATTGCGGGGCGGCGGGTTACTCACAGCGCGGTGGCATCCGCGGGGATGCGCAGCGCGGGCCCGAGCGTCCGCAGTCCGCGGCCGGAGCAATTGACGCGGCAAGCGGCGCCGGGCGCCGGGCCGCAGAGGCAAGGGGGCGCGCAAGGCCCACAGCCGCGCCCGGGGTCCCCCGCCAGCGCCCCAAGCCACAGGCCCAGGCCCAGGGCGAGCGCTAGGCGGGCGGGCGGCATCGTCAGGGCAGCGCGCGCATGGCCCCGACCCCGAGCCCGCCCGGCGCCGGCGGCCGTGACTCAGGCGGGGCCTGCGGACGGCATGGCGGGGCGGGATCCAGGGGCGACCGTGGCCTGTCTGCCTGCGTGACGCCCGCTCCCGCCACGCGCAATGTCCACCGCCACCCGCTCGCGCGTTCGCGCTGCAATGCGGCCCGCCACCGGCTCCTCCTCCTCCCCGCGCGGCGGGGCGGGGCGGGGCGCCCACAGGCTCCGCCCCCTCCGTCACCGTCTGGAGGCTCCGCCCTTCGCTCTGGCAGTGTGGCCACCGCACAGGGTGAGGCGCGAGGGGCGGGGCGTCCTAAGGCCACGCCCCTCTGCACTCTGCACAGTGCGCTCGCCTCCGTTCCCGGTCGCGTTGGTGCCTCCCAGCCCCGCGCGGTCTCCACAGTCAGCACACGGAAAGCACCGGCAATAACAACCTCAGAGGGAGATCTCGGGGCGCCTGCTGTGCGTGCTCATCCACTCTCAGCGCCTCTGTCCCTTTCGATTTGCGCGGTATCCCGAGAACCTGGCGCACTGTAGGCGCCCCCTAACCGGTTTAGCTCAGTGGATAGAGCGTCGGACTGCAGACTGAAAGGTCCCAGGTGCCATTCCGGTCAAGGGCATGTACTTTGGTTGTGGGTACATCCCCAGTAGGGGGTGTGCAGGAGGCAGCTGATCGATGTTTCTAACTCTCTATCCCTCGCCCTTCCTCTCTGTAAAAAATCAATAAAATATATTTTAAAAAATATAAACATAGATTGAGTCCTCTCCTGGAGTTCCGCCAGAGCGCCAGCGAGGCAGGACTGCTAGTCCCCGCAGTCACAAAGGTGACGCCCACAGTGGCCTCACCTGGGACAGTGAAAGGCAGCATCATCTCCCAGCCGCCCGCCTGCCAGCAGCCAGCACTGCGCTCTGCTCGCTCGCGGGGCACCGCGTCCCCCGTCTCCGGCCGCCGCTTGCCCACTAAGTACTCCGTGCTCGGCTCTGCAGAGGAGGCATCTGTTCCCCTGGCTGTGCAAGATTTCATTACAAAACTAACGCTCGTGGTGGGAGGAATACACACCTAACAACGCGAATGCACTCGGAAAACACTCCAGAAGTCCCACACAGAGGACCACATGTTATTATGATTCCATTTACAGGAAATGTCCAAAATAGACAAATCTATAAAGACAGGAAGTGGATCAGTGGCTCCAGGGGGTGTGGTGGATGGAGAGTTGACTGCTAATGGATATGGGTTTCTTTTTGGGATGACTATACTATGGAATTAGTGATGATGGTTGCACAGTCTTGTAAATATACTTTCAAAATCCCTGATTTGTGCTCTTAAAAGGGTGGATTTTATGGTATGTGAATTATAGCTCAGCTTTTTAAATAATGAAGAAATAATAAAATGGTCCAGCCCTGCGGGTGTGGCTCGGTTGTTGGGTGTCCTCCTCTGCGCCAAAAGGTTACTGGTTCCATTCCCAGCCAGGACACGTGCGGAGTTGTGGGCTCAGTGCCTGGTAGGGGGCGTGCAGGAGGCAGCCGATAGATGTTTTTTTCTCACCTAGATGTTTCTCTTTCTCCCTCTCCCTCACTAAAATTCAACAAAAATATTTAATTTAAAAAACTGTTCCATCATTGGGCACAGCAAGTGGGACGATTAGTGATAGTTTCTCCAGAGAATAGGAGGAAGGAATCCCATATCTGTCATTTCCCCATCCATTCATTCATTGCCTTATTCCATTGAGTCTTCAAGACTCTAGGATGTGGATACTATTATTATTCTCTCTTTTTAAAAATATTTTTATTGATTTCAGAGAGGAAGGGAGAGAGAGAGATAGAAACATCAATGATGAGAGAGAATCATTGATTGGCTGCCTCCTGCACTCACCCCACTGGGGACAAAGCCCGAAACCTGGGCATGTGCCCTTGACCAGAATGGAACCTAGGACCCTTCAGTCCACAGGCGGACACTATCCACTGAGCCAAACCAGCTAGGGCTATTATTATTCTCTTTATTAAATGACGTAACTAAAGCACAGAGAGGTTAAGAAATGTGCCATGTCACACAGCAGGTAAATGACAAAACTGGGATTATATTCCAAACCCAAACTTTTAAATCCAGACAAATGACAAACTGGTAAGAGTCAAGAACTCAAAATGAGAGAAGATATCCACACGAAAAACAGTGGTGCAAAATGAGGAAAAAAGGTTAATCGAGTCTAAATGATTGTTTGAATATGGTTGTAGAATAAATGCAATTGTTTGGAAATATTTCTGAAATAGAAAATACATATTTTTTCTTTAATAGTTTATTGATTTTTAGAGAGAGAGAAGAAGGGAGATGGAGAAAGAGAAACATCAAAAGCGGAACATGGACAGGCTGCCTTTTGCACACGCCCTATAGAGGATGGAGCTTGAAACCCGGGCATGTGCCCTAACCAGGAATCAAACCAGCAGCCTTTTGGTGCAAAGCATGATGCCCAAACAACTGAGCCACACTGGCCAGAGTGAAAATAGATATGTTTAAAGAATAAATTAATAATTTCAAAATGAAATTCCAGACAAGTTCAACAAACTTTGTGGTAAAACAGAGGAAATAAAATTTACCAAAGATCTTTATTTGATTCTGAGAGGGGGACATTGGAGAAATGCTTAATTCATGATTGGATATTGATTTTAAGGTTTTTATTAACAGTTAATATAACCATTAGCATAAAATAAAGGTGGAAACTGCTGGGAAGGGGAGAAACAAACAAACAAAAAAACCTGATTGGTCCAGGGAAGGATTAAAAAGGAAACAATGAGCCCTGGCCAGTGTGGCTCAGATGGTTGCAGCATTATCCCCATGCAGTCAAAGGCCTCAGGTTCAGTTCCCTGTTAGGGCATGTTCAATCCCTGGCCCCAGCAAAACAGGAGGGAACCAATCGATGTATCTCTCTCACATCTATCTATCTATCTATCTACCTATCTATCTATCTATCTATCTATCTAATTATATATACATATATACATATACATATACATATACATATACATATATCCCTTCCTCCCGCTCTAAAATGAATAAAAAATTTAAAAACAAAAATGAAACAATAAGCCCTGGTGGGGTAGCTCAGTTGGTTAGAGTCTCGTCCCAATACGCCAAGACTGCAGGTTCAATCAGGGCACATACAAGAATCAACCTATGAATGCATAAATAAGCAGAACAACAAATTGTTGTTTCTCTCTCTCTCTTTCTCTTTCTTTCTCCATTCCTCTATCTCTAAAATCAATAAATTTTTTAAAAGGAAATAATGTATTTTAATCAAACACACAAAATAAGACCAAGCACATGGATGAAAATGTAAATGAGTCAAATTCCCTATTAAAGATAACACACTAAATGTGTTTACAGGAACAAGCTAAGATAACCCAGAAGGCTGAGAATAAAAAGATAGGAAAGTAAACACATAAATAAGGAGAATGTGGCAATATTAATTTTAAAAAATTGAGCCTGGCTGGTGTGGCTCAGTGATTGAGTGCTGGCCTATGAAGCAGGAGGTCATAGTTCAATTCCCAGTCAGGGTCCATGCCCAGATTGTGAGCTTAATCCCCAGTGCGAGGCATGCAGGAAGCAGCTGATCAGATGTTTCTCTCTCATCAATGTTTCTATTTCTCTATCCCTCTCCCTTCCTCTCTCTAAAAATCAATAAAATATATATTTTAAAAAATTGGACCTGCCCTGGCCAGTGTGCTAAGTGGTTAGAGCATTACCCTGGGCACCCAAGGGTCTCGGGTTCAATTCCCAATCAAGGGCATGTGCCTGGGTTTTGTGTTTACTTCCTGCCCCCAGTCAAGGGCATGCAGGAGGCAACCAGTCAATGTGTCTCTCTCACATTGATTTCCATCTCCCTCTCTCCCTCCCTTCTACTCTCTCTGAAAAGCAATTTAAAGAATATCCTGCCCTAACCGTTTGGCTCAGTGGATAGAGTGTCGGCCTGAGGACTGAGGGGTCACAGGTTCGATTCCGGCCAAGGGCATGTGCCTTGGTTGCAGGCACATCCCCAGTGGGAGATGTGCAGGAGGCGGCTGATCGATGTTTCTCTCTCATCGATGTTTCTAACTCTCTATCCCCTCTCCCTTCCTCTCTGTAAAAAATCAATAAAATATATTTTAAAAAAAAGAATATCCTCAGGTGAGGATTAAAAACAAAAAAATAGAATCTAAACCAAAAGATAATAAATGGGAAAATAACCCTTCTATGTTACACTAATTAAAGGTATAACTTGTGTAAAATATATAATGAACCACTCTATTCTCAAAAAAAGAATATCAATATGCAAAGCTACATTATTAGAAACTCACCAAATCATTGTGGGAGACTTTATTATACCTTCCTTTGAAGTGTAAAGATAAAACAATTTTTTCGCCTGTCCAGCATGGCTCAGTGGTTGAGCATCAACCTATGAACCAGGAGATCATGGTTTGATTCCCAGTCAGGGCACATGCCTGGGTTGCAGGCTCCATCCCTAGTGTGGAGTGTGCATGACGCAGCCAATCAACGATTCTCTCTCATCGTTGATGTTTCTATCTCTCTCTCCCTCTCCCTTCCTCTCTGAAATAAATAAAAAATATTTAAAAAAATAAAGCAACTTTTTAAAATATTTTTTATTTATTTTAGAGAGAGGGGTATGAGGAGAGAGAGCTAGACATCGATTTGCTGTTCCATTTATGCATTCATTGGTTGATTCTTATGTTCCCCAACTGGGGATTAAACTCACAACCTTGGAGTATGGTGACAAGGATCTAACCAACTGGGCATGGCTGAAGTAATTTTTTTCTTTAAAAAAAAAATATATTTTTAAAATTGATTTCAGAGGAGGAAGGGAGAGAGAGAAACATCAATAATGAGAGAGAATCACTAATCAGGCTGCCTCTTGCACACCCCCTACTGGGGATGGAGCCTGCAACCCAAGTATGTGCCCTTGAACAGAATCGAACCCTGGGCCCTTCAGGCCGATGCTCTATCCACTGAGCCAAACCAGCCTGGGCTGAAGCAATTTTTAAAGTCAGTGCAGAGAGAGAGCAGCAATTTTTAACCTTTCTCATCTCATGGCACAGAGAAGTTAATCACTAAAATTCTGCAGCACACCAAAAGGTATATTATTATTTTTTTGCCAATTTGAAAAAAAAAAAGTATAATTTTGATTCACTTTCACCGGACAGCTATTGTGTTGGCTGTTGTCATTATTTTATTTGACAATCTAAGGGAAAAGAGGTCAGTCCCCCTCACTAAACAGTCATGTGTTGCATGCTTTAAAAATTCTTGCTGCACACTGGTTGAAAAATCACTGATATAGATGATTTGAACAGCACAATGAACAAGTTCTAGTTTATGTAACAGTATATTGGCAAGGTCATGGGAAAATGATTAGGCAAGAAAGTGGCCTTAGGCAACACCGCCCCCTAGAGGTGCTGTGGGTCCATTCACCTGCTCACCACACCACATGCTGAGTCCAGCCCACCCCTCAGCTCACCCTAGCTAGCCCTAGCCTAGCCCACCAGAGTAGAAAGTTGTCTACAGAGGACCTTGGGATGAGGCTGGATATCCTGACAATCTAGGCCAGTGGTTCTCAACCTTGGCTGCACATTAGAATCACCTGGGAATCTTTTTAAAATCCTGATTTCTGGGCCTCACCCTCCGGAAGTTCTGTTTCTTTGTTACTAATGTGGTGGCCCCACCCCATAACAAAGAAACAGAATTTCCGGAGGGTGAGGCCCAGAAATCAGGATTTTAAAAAGATTCCCAGAAAAAAAAAAAAAAAAAGATTCCCAGGTGATTCTAATGTGCAGCCAAGGTTGAGAGCCACTGATCTAGGCAATTGGATGGTAAATGTGCAAGTGATGGATATCTTAATTATGTTGTTTACAGTGATGGTTTCATGAGTGCATACATATGTCAAAACTTATGTTGTACACTTTAAATATGCGTATTTATTGGATGTCAATCAGACCTCAATAACACTGATTTTGTTTGTTTGTTTGTTTGTTTGTTTAAAGGGGAAGGGGGAGGGAGAGATAGAAACATCAATAATGAGAGAGAATCATTGATCGGCTGCCTCTTATACGCCCCCCACTGGGGATCGAGCCTGCAACCCAGACATGTGCCCTTGACCAGAATTGAACCCCGAGCCCTTCAGTCTGCAGGCCAACGCTCTACCCACTGAGCCACGCCAGCTAAGGCAATACAGCTTTTTTAATATCTAACCACTTATAGTGACAAAAAAAAAGCAGGTAGTCAGGGATTAGAGATAGAGAAAGGAAATTACTGTAAAGGGACAGGAGGGAATGTTGGGGGTGATAAAAAATGTTTTATATAATTAGTATGGTGTTGTCCTGGCTGAAGTGACTCCATGGTCAGAGAGTCAGCCGGTGCACCAAAGGGTCTCGGTTCGATTCCCAGTCAAGGGAGCCTGGGCTGTAGGTTCAATCCCTAGCCCCCAGTCAGGGCATGTGCAGGAGGCAACCAATCAATGTGTCTATCTCACATCGATGTTTCTCTTTTTTTCCTCTCTCCTCCTTAAAAATCAATGAAAAAAATATTCTCGGGACCTGGCAGGTTTGACTCAGTGTTAAAGCATTGGCCTGCGGACCGAAGGGCCATGGGTTCGATTCCCATCAATGTCACGTACCTTGGTTGCAGGCTTGATTCCTGGTCCAGTCAGGGCACATTCAGGAGGCAACCAATCAATGTGTCTCTCTCACATAAATGTTTCTCTCTCTCTCTCTCTCTCTCTCTCTCTCTCTCTTTTTCTCCCCCTCCTCCATTCTCACCACTCTCTCTTTTAAAAAAAATCAATGGAGCTCAGCCAGTGTGGCTCAGTGGTTGAGCATTGACCCAGGAACCAAGAGGTCATCGCTTTGAATCCCGGTCAGGGCACATGCCCAGGTTGTGGGCTGAATCCCCAGTAGGCGAGGGGGGAGGCAGCCAATGTTTCTCTCTCATATTGAGATCTCTTTCTCACTCTCTCTCACTCTCCCTTCCTGTCTCTCTAAAAATCAATGAAAACATATCCTCAGGTGACAATTAAAAAAAGAAGAAAAGCAAGAAAATATCCTCTGACCTCCCTATACAAACACGTTGCTGAATCGACATATTGAAGGACACACCTGAAAAGCTAATGAATGTTCTATTAAAACCTTCCCCTGAGCCGTAGTCGGTTTGGCTCAGTGCATAGAGCTCAGCCTGCGGACTGAAGAGTCCCAGGTTCGATTCCGGTCAGGGGCACATGTCCGTGTTCCCCGCTCAGTCACCAGTTGGGGGCGTTCAGGAGGCAGCTGATCAATGATTCTCTCTCGCCATTGATGTTTCTGTCTCTCCCTTCTTCTCTGAAATCAATAAAAATATATTAAAAAAAAAAACAAAAAAAACACCTTCTCCTGAGACCTTCCCTAGGATTCCAGCTGGCCAAAGAAAGATAAAGAGCCTCAAAACAAAGGAGCCACATCACACTTTCCGTAGACCAGTGGTTCTCAACCTTCTGGCCCTTTAAATACAGTTCCTCATGTTGTGACCCCCAACCATAAAATTATTTTCGTTGCTACTTCATAACTGTCATGTTGCCACTGTTATTATCGTCATGTAAATATCTGATATGCAGGATGGTCTTAGGCGACCCCTGTGAAAGGGTCGTTCGACCCCCCAAGGGGTCGCGACCCACAGGTTGAGAACCGCTGGCCTAGAGCATGCCCAGGCCTTGTATCTCTGCTTTTTCTTAGGGTCACCAGGGGAGCAGGGGTCAGTGGCAGCTCATCCGGGCTTAACCCCTGAACCTGTCTCCAGGTTCAGGTTTTGGTTTTTTAATATATTTTTGTTGATCAAGGGCCCCCCCCCCTTTTTTTTTTACTCCCCCGTGAGCTCCCTTCTGTCACTGTGACTTTTATTTCTCCGTGAGCCAATGCAGCCCTGCCTCGGCTCTCTCCTGTTGCTGCTTCTGCTGTCGCCCTTTGCGTCACTGTCCCAGCTTTAATTAGCATACTCTCCAAATCACTTGGACTCGTATTGTGATCTCTTTCCTACACAGCGTAGAAAACCCACACACTACCGGTGGGCCCGAGGTAGACCTGTTCCAGGTCCGGTCCCCGTCCGGTCACACAGGTGGGCCTTAAATGTAATCACACGTGTCCTTCCAAAAGGGAGGCTTGACAGCAGAAAAAGGGAAGGCGGGTGACTAGGAAGTGGAAATTGGGGTGATGTGGCCATGAGTCAAAGAAAGCTGGAAGCCACCAGAAGCTGGAGACGTAAGGATTCTCTGCAGGAGCCCCCAGGAGGATCAGCTTCACGGACACCTTGACTCCAGCCCCTTAAGACTCATTTCATGCTCCTGAGTGGAGGAGGGTAAGTTTGAGTTGTTTTGTGCCACTGTTTGTGGAAATTGGTTACGGCAGCGATAGGAGACGGATGCAGGGGCCATCACCAAACCTAATAGTGCTCACCTCTGAAGGGTAGGATCTGGGGAGGATGAGAACTTTTATTCTTGGCTTTACCTTTTAGTTGTTGACATGCCAGCAAACATCACATATTATTTTCATAATTAAGGAAAAGAAATCTTGGCTGGGTAACTCAGTTGCTTAGAACATTGTCCTGATATGCCAAGGTTGCAGGTTCAAGGCCCAGTCAGGGCATATACGTACAATAATCAATAAATAAGTGGAACAACAAATCTCTCTCTCTCTCTCTTTCTCTCTCTCTCTCTCTCAAAAAAAAAAAAAATTAGAAAGAAAGACAATGCAAGTGAAGCACTTGGCCCAACCCGGGGGCAGCCAGTGCTCAGACTTTAATGGCTGTCATGGCTACATAGGGGTCCATTTCGTTCCTTTACACTACACCTGTGCCTTCCCCCACCATAAGACCAGGAGTGACATTCAGAGACTGTGGAGAGCCTGGGCCATGAGGCCACTGGAGATGCTCTGTGGTGCCCGAGCCCAGAGGTCTCGCCCACACGGAGACTCAGTGCAGGGCCTGGGTCAGAGCCAGGCCTCCTCCATTCTACAGCTGGCACTCTGCATCCTGAGGCGGCCAAGAGTACTCATGTGTGAGGACGGAGCTGATGTGAGCAGTGATAGCCGAGGTGGGCCTGCCCTCTGCTCCAGCCCTCCACGAACGGTCCTTCAGGCAGGAATGGGCACTTGTACCCGACCACCTGCTGGGCAGGGCCTCAGCGTCACAAAGGTGAGTGGGCCACAGCGGGGCACGGAGGGCAATGGGGGAGCGCATCTCTGACCCCACTTGCTTCTGGGGTAAGTGGGTTCTTCTCTCTTTGAGGCAGAATTTGCACTTAGCACTGCTACAGTTCCTCTCTGATGTCTCCATGGCAACAATCATGTGGATTTTGTAGAACATAAGGTGTTTGAACTGGAAGGAACCTCAGAGATCAGCTCCTTCCACACCCTCATTTCAAAGAGTGGACAGGCTCAGCGAGGGGATGCCACTTTCCCAGAGTCACACAGTAAGCCGGGGACCCCGCGGGAGCTTCTACCTTCTGGCACCATTCCCAGCCAGGGTTCCTTTCCCTGATATAGCAGACAGCTGAATTCTGCAGGACTGACGTCTTGGAAGGTGCACTGGGGGGCAAAATCTTTGGGGGCTTTGCCGTGTCCCCCTTGCTAACAGGCTCCTGGAGTCCAGCCTACCTCTGTCCTGCTCAGTCACTGAGCTCTCTATTCAGTGCTTGGTGGGGGCAGGTTGGGAACTGCCCTCAGGAAGCTCATAGGCTGGGAGAAAGGCAGTGCACGTGCCCCCTCCCCCCGGGGCGGGGGGACCACTGAACAGCAAATTTGAGTGTCCATGGAGCAAGAAGGGGGGAAGAAATCAGAGAGGGCTGCCTGGAAGAGTGGGTTCTAAGCAGAGCCTGACAGGTAGAGGATTCTCATTCCTTCCTGAGCCTGCCTGTCTTGAGGGCAAATCCCTATGGGTGAGTGAAATGTGGGGGTGAAGCTGGAGGGCTTGGAAAACAGGAATCCGGAGAGACACTGCCCCAGACCATAGGTCCTAGAGGGTTGTTGTATGTGGGACTCATGGCACATATTGCTCCAGGACAAGGAGTAAGACACTCAGAAGGGCAAGCTAAGGACAGAGTTTAAGAGCTAGAGGCTCCAGGCAGGAGGAGACAGACATCAGGGCCTGAGGGTACTGGGGGTGGGGGCCCAGGGATACGACCTCAAGGAGGCTGACCCTTTTCTGGGTCATGAACACATGTAGACCCTCCATTGCTCAGCAGGGCCAGCCCCATGCCAGCAGATTGAGGGCTGTAGGTACCCCTCCCCAGTGGGGCTTGGTCCTCACCCTCCACTGCTCAGCCCTATGGCTCACAACGCATGCCCTGCCACAGGAACCTGACCTGGACCGCGGGGGTGGGGAGGGTGTCTTCTCTTGACCTTTTCCCCCAAATGGGCCCTTTCCCTTCCCGTAGCCAGCAGCCTGTTCTAGTTCTCTGTAGCTGTGTAACAAACATGCCCCAAATGCTCACAGATCTGCATTTTGGACAGGGCTCGGTGGGATGGTGTAACTCTGCTCTGCATGGCATCTGCCAGCACTAGAGTACCCACCGCCAGTGTGCCTACTTGACTCACATAAAGCGGGTTGGCAAATGGGTTCCTCTCCACATGGCTTCTCCAAGAGGCTACTTAGGCTTTCTCATGGATGGCAGCTGGATTCCAAGAACGGGTGTCCCAGGAAACAGGAAGGAGGAGCTGCCAGTATGTAAGTTCTGAGTCCACAAATGGACACGGGGTCACTTCTGCCCGGAAAGCAATCACAACTCCTGCCCACACCCAAGGGCAGGGAACACAGACCCTCCCTTCTGGTCGGGAGGCATAGCAAGGACTTTTCCATCTCCAACCATCTCGGTGCTCCACTCTCCCTGCCCTGTGGGCTCTCACTCTTCTTAGCCTCACCTCCAGGCCTGCGGATTCTGTCTCTCCTGGAGGTCCCCTGTCCCTGTTACCTCCCCTTGGGTTACTGCAATCCCTCCAAGCTTACCCCCCTGTCCACATCCATTCCCTTTCTGCTGCTCTCCAATATTTCTAGAGCAGTGTCCTTTCTCTGTTGCTCTGCTCAGAAACCATGAATGGCTCCCTACTTCTCGCTGAACAATTTCCAAGCTCCTAGGTAATACATTTACATTTGCCATGTAATCTAGCCCGCTCCTGTCACCAACTGGACTGCCTTATTCTCCAAGCAACTGGACCACACTTTAGCTTCTTCGGCTCCAAGTGGCCACCTACTGGCACTCTGAGCCTGCACATATTCACTCCCTCCGCCTGGCAAGTTTCTCTGTGTCCCGTTCTCTGAGACTTCTGCTCTACCTGCAAAACCCAGAGAAAATGCCCCCCCTCCACAAAGCCTGCTCACACTAGTCTCATCATTGCCCACTGAAGCACATTCTGCCTGAAATCCTTGTTAGAAACATGGCCCTTGAAGTAGGAGCCATGTGTCTAACTCATATTTCTTTCACCAATTTAATAACTGTTTATTGAGGCCCAGAGCCAGCTGCCAGGGATATGGCAGTGACTAAGACAAGAGACTCCCTGTGCCCAGAGAGCTTACATTCCAGAGGGTGCTACAGATGGCAAACAGAGGCACCAAGACACATAATGATCAAAGATGAGGAGGACTGGAAGGCAAGAGAGGCAAGGGGGCCCTGGCCAGAGTGGCTCAGTTGGTTGAACACCATCTGTGCACTGAAACGTTGCCGGTTCGAATTCAATCAGGGCACATATCTGGGTTTCAGGTTTGATCCATAGTTGGGGAGCATACAGGAGTGTACAGGTGCATACAGACACATATAGAAGACAGCTGATCGATTTCTCTCTCTCTCTCTCTCTCTCTCTCTCTCTCTCTCTCTCTCTCTCTCTCCCCCCCTCCCTCCCTTTAAGCATGTCTTCAGTGAGGATGAAAAAAAGAGGGAGAGCCGAAACCGGTTTGGCTCAGTGGATAGAGCATCGGCCTGCGGACTGAAAGGTCCCAGGTTCGATTCCGGTCAAGGGCATGTACCTTGGTTGCGGGCACATCCCCAGTAGGAGATGTGCAGGAGGCGGCTGATTGATGTTTCTCTCTCATCGATGTTTCTAGCTCTCTATCTCTCTCCCTTCCTCTCTGTAAAAAATCAATAAAATATATTAAAAAAAAAAGAGGGAGAGAAGCAAGGGGGTGCTATGATGCAGGGTCCCGGAACTCCCTCTTTTCAGAGACCTGGAGTTGTACATATTTTTCTACTTTCATTTTATTTTTTAAAATATATTTTTATTGATTTCAGAGAGAAAGGAGAGGGGGAGAGAGATAGAAACACCAATGATGAGAGAGAATCATTGATTGGCCCCCTCTGAGGATTGAGCCCGCAACCCAGGCATGTGCCCTTGACCGGAATCAAACCTGGGACCCTTCAGTCTGCAGGCCAATGATCCACTGAGCCAAGCCAGCTAGGGCTATTCTAATTTTAAAGGTTGCTGCAAGATCAAGCCTTTCTGCTCTGCTGCTCTCAGCTTTCCTCCCCTCCTGGCCTCTCTCCTCCCCCCACCCCCAGCATGCCTACCTCCTCTCTTCCTGGTCACCCCATCAGCACTCGTTCCCCTTTACCCCAACTCAGACTGCCCTACCTGCAGCCCCCACCTCTAGGGCACCCAAACTCCACATGGCTCCATGCCTGGGGGGACATTCTGGGCAGTGGCTGTCAGAAGGAAGCAGGGAACCCACTCCCTAGGACCCTGGGGCCAGGGGACATCTGGCTAGCTGAGACCCTGGCCAGCCACCCTGAAGTTGGCCTCGTAGGGGTGGGGCACCTGGAGTCCCCAGGGCCACAGCAGTGGGAGCCCAACAATCCCACCCCAAGTCCCACTACCCTCATATTTTGTCGTTCATTGGCCTGGAAAACGTGGGAGGCCAGAGGAATGAGTCAGGAAAGGAGGCCAGGGGCTCCCTTGGGTTTGTACCCCAGCTATGACAGGGCCATGAGGGCTGGGTCTCCAGGGACCCTGGGTCCACCCTGCCATGAGACAATTATGCTCTCTAGAACCCGAGCTCCCAAATGCAAATCCTGGCTCTGTCACTCCCTTGCCTGGTGACCGCGGACAGCTCCCTTCCCTTCTCTGGGCCTGTTTTCCCATCTTCACACTGAGGATCATAGCAGCACCCACCTCATGGACAATTTTGACAATGACAAGTGCCTGGCACATGACGATGTTAATGAAGGCCAGTTTTCCACAGCCTTTCCCAGGCAGGTCCCTGCCAGGTCCGCTGGGGGAATTGCTCTGTCGGGCAGCATCCCTCCATCTCCATCTGTGTTTTCCTAGACCTCTGAGCCTGTGAGCAGCGTCAGTATTTGAGCTCTGGCCACTGCCAGCTGACAAGGCTCAGGCCTCAGAAGGGCCCAGGGTTCCAGTGATCGCTGTCACATCTGGGGGGGCGGGGGACAGCAAGGCCATCCCTCCAGCTCCCAGAAGAGTATGGAACAGAGCTTGCCCTTCCGTCTGCACCTACTATCCTTGAACCCTGGACGAGGGGCATTGTGGTTTACTATTCCTAGATTCCATTACCATCTCAGCCTCATTCTCAAAACCTAGGTGGGGGTCCCGAGACAGAACCCTAGGCAGCCCAGGTGGGGAGAGGGTGTCAGACTCTGGAGAGGGACCCGTGTGGGGTTTTGATAATCAGCATTTGGCCTGCTTGGGGCCAGAACCTGGCGATGGAAGCCCCAGGGCCAGCCACTGCCTGGAGGAGGGGCCTCCCACCCGCTTCAGCAACCAGATCTTTGAGAGCTGACTTCCCACGACTTCAGCCGAGCAGGCAGGAGCTGTGGGGGAGGGCCCTGCCAGCTCAGCTCTGACGCTCAGCGGTGCCGCTAAGTCCTGCCTCTGATAACCAGCTGTCACCTGAGCCCCAGCCCTTGGTACACCCGGCGGCGTTTGTTTGCCAAGACCAAGTGTTGGAGCTTCCTGGACCCGCCTGCCCTGGAGAGGGGGGGGCTCTGCAACAGGCCAGGTGGCATCTCTGGCTGCGAAGAAGCAGAATCCCAGGGTGCCCGCCCCCCATGCAGACCCACTGCCTCAGCGTCCCCTGCCTCAGAGTATCCCCCTTGTCCCAGGCCCGGAGAGGGGGGGGGCGGGGGGTGGTCACTGGGCAAAAGGCAGCGCGGGGAGTAGTGGCTCACAGCGCGCAGAGGAGCGACAGGACCCCGCGTGTTCCCTCACCCAGGCCCACTGCCCCATACCTCCGCGCAGACCACGAGGCGGCCACGGAGCTGCCCCCCAGGCAGGGGCGCACAGACCCGCTCACTCAGGGCTGTGCGGTGGGGGTGGGGGTGGGGGTCCTCCTGACTCCGCCTCCGGGGGGGCCGGCTCATTTGCATGGCCCCGCCTCCGCACAGCCATTGGTGGCAGCGGCGAGAGGCCGGGGTTGAGTGGCTGCGGGGCCGTGGGGCGGCGCGGGTGGGGCTGTGGACAACCCCGCGCCCAGGATGCCCCGGCCGCCGCCACGGGACGGGCTCGGGTTCGGGTCGCGCTCCGCGGGAGCAGAGAGCAGGGCGGCCGAGTGCGCGTGTGCGGCGCCTGCAGGGGGAGCGCGCTGAGTGCCCACCCGCAAGCCATGTCCAGGAAGAAGACTCCCAAGAGCAAGGGGGCCAGCGCGCCCACTGCCTCCGTGCTGCCCGCTGCCAACGGGCCCCGGGCGGCGCGCCCCGGGACTGCGCGCCTCGGCCCCCAGGCGCCGCCCAACGGGCCCCCGCAGCCCGGCCGGCCCTCGCTGGGCACTGGTGGCGATTTCTACGATGTCGCGTTCAAGGTGAGCCGGGCAAACCCCCACCCCCCATGCGAGCGGCAGCAGGTGGTGTCTGGCGGGAGCTGATCCGGAGGCTGTGCGGGGCAGGGGTGCAGGGCCCTGCGAATCCCTCGCCGCGGAGCTGGCTGGAGCGGCTGGCACAGCGCATCGCGCGCGCGCAACACACACACACACACACACACACACACACACACACACACACAGCTGTCAGACCTGGGTTTGGGATACCCAACAGGCCTGCCCCCCACCCTACCCCCAGGTGGCGGGGCAGGATAAGGGGTCCTGCGGAAGTCAGATCCAGGTGTTCTCTCCCTGCTCCCCAACGTCTCCTTCCCGGCTGGGGCCCCAATCTCATTATTTACCATATGCTGCTTTCCCTCACCCCCCCTGCCCCCCCCCCCGGAGCTGTAGAAGCTTGTGAAAGTGTGTGTGTGTGTGTGTGTGTGTGTGTGTGGCACAGGGATGGGGTGGGGGGTGGCAGGACCATCTTTGGGTTTGGGGCCTTTGGCAGCAGGCCTGGAAGGGGGGGGGGGGGCGGTACCGGAGAGGTGGAGGAGGGGTTAGGCCTGATTGCCCCTTCCTATCCACAGACCTGGCTTAGGCCCCTTCTGACAAGATCTGACCCTCAAGTGGCACATTCCTCCCAAGTCTGGTCGAGACTGGAAACTCTCTGGCATAGAGGCCCCCACAGGCCTCCTAGGAGGTCCCTAGCCGCCAGCCCCCAGGCTCTGCTCCCCAGATGCCCCCTTCTAGATCAAGCATGGTGTTCAGGGCCGAGGGGTGGGGGTCCGGTAGGGCCCTGGGTGGAGGCATCTGCCCCCACTCCCCACTGATTGCGATGGGCCTCTTTCTGGGATAGAAGGGACAGAACCTTGCAGAGGTAGGTAGAAGCTGGAGGTGCAGGCCAGCTGGGATCATAGCTGCTGTGTCTCTTCCTCCCACCACCCTCCCCGACCCAGTCCTAAACCCAAGTCCTGGGGTCCGCCTGTGGGCCTGGGAGGCCTCTCTCCATTCCTGCCCCTCAGTCACAGCCTCTCTCTGACAAGGGCAGCTCAGGGAAGACTAGACGCCCCTCTGAGTGGGCCAGCACCCCGGTCGCCTCTGCCCTAACGCCTCTGCCCCTCCTGCTCACCTCAGGTCATGCTGGTGGGGGACTCAGGCGTGGGGAAGACCTGCCTGCTTGTGCGATTCAAGGATGGGGCTTTCCTAGCAGGGACCTTCATCTCCACGGTGGGCATCGACTTCCGGGTGAGTGAGATGGATGTCCGGGGCCCCCCACACCAGCTCATTGAGTTCTCACAACACCCCTGGAAGCTGGTTCTCCGTGATCCTGGGGCACTTACAGGCTCATGAGGTGGAGCTCCTAGATGGACCCCCAGCTCCCAGGGTCAGGGTGGGTGAGGTGGAATGCCATAACCGTCTGAAAACCCCAGGGTGTTGGAGGCAGATGGTGGCTCCATCTAACCAAAGCAGTGATGGCATCCCTGTGCCTGGGGCCAGCACACCCCGGGGCTCTAACCTGTGCCTCTGGGTAGGTGGTCACGGGTGCCCCCAGAGCTGTCAGAGGGAATTCAAGGTCCGTGTTCACATGGAAGGCCAGCATTGCTGCCGCACTGTACAAAGGGGGCCCTGAGGTGCCAGGCAGGCCACCCAAGATCTACAAGACAGGTGGCTGTGGCCCTTGAACACACATCCCATCCAGCAGCTGAGGAAAGGGTATTATCTAGAGACCGAGGAATTGCTTAGGGCAGAGGTCCCTGCCCTTGGGTGAGGAGGCTCATGGGAAATGTTCCTACCCACCTACTCTCCCCTGCCAAAGTCCCCTTACCACCCCTAGCAGGAGGGCTGTGTCCTGGGATTCTTCTGGGGGTGCCCTTGGATTCTTGGCTCCAAAGCCCTGACAGCGCCCCAGGCAGCTTATGGGGTCAGCAGGAAATGATGGGGACCAGCGTCTGAGGCTTGCAGGGCTCCAGCATCAGAGCTCCCACTTCTGCCTATCAGTCTGAATTCCACGTGCCAGTGCTGAGGTGCTGTGTAAGTGCCGGTGTGTTCTCTGCAAATCCTGAATTTGCATTTTTCGCACCCTTTAATTAGACACAGTTGTTCTGAGGCTGGGAGGGAGGCCCACTCTGGGGATAGCAAAGGGAGGTTCCCTCCAGTCTGGGGGCCATTCTCTACCCTCTTTAGGGGGACAAGGTCCCCTCAAGTCCTCTGGGAGGAAGTATAAAGGTTGAGGTGTCAGAAGGGGCTGTGGTAGGCCCAGGGCAGGTGGTCCTTTGCCTGTTCTGGCCCTACTTCCCCCTTCTCACCTCCCTCTTGGCTCTGGGGCAGGTGGTGAGGGAGGTTCATACCTCTGTCCCAGGCGTCAGGGAAGGCGGGGTGTCCTCCCCAGCCTGGCAGATGGCTGGGCTTGGTTCCCTGGAGACCCAGAAGCACCTGACAGCAGCAGTTTGGGAAAAGGGAGACAGTGACATTCCAGCCACCCCTCATCCCCACCCAGCAAATGGAAGCCAGGGTTGGGCCCCAACCTTTAGGGCTGACTAGAGGGCATGGCCAGGCAGCCAACACATAGAGAGCACCCACTGTGTACGAGGCAGAGTTCTGCACTCTGTTTACTGCACTGGGCCCTGTCCTCAGAGAACTGCCATCCCCATGTGGAGAGCAGCTTTTATTTTTATTTTTAAAAATGTGTTTTTATTGATTTCAGAGAGGAAGGGAGAGGGAGAGAGAGAAACATCTATGATGAGAATCATTGATCGGCTGCCTCCTGCAGGCCCCACCTGGGGATCGAGCCCACAACCTGGGCATGTGCCCTTGACCGGAATCAAACCTGGGACCCTTCAGTCCACAGTCAGATGCTCTATCCACTGAGCCAAACCAGCTAGGGCAGAGAGCAGCTTTTAAATTAGAACAAATGTGCCCAGGCTCAGTTGAGGCACTTATAGGAGGGAACTGGATTGATGTTTCTCTCTCTCCCTCCCTCTCTAAACTCAATAATAAATACATTAAATTAAATATATTAGAACAAATGCTCTTAGCTGTCACTCTGAGCCAGACAGTTCTCAGTGCTTTGCACATAGTAACTCATAAAGTCATTGGAGCAGCTATGTGATGGGTGCCCTGGTTATCTCCATTTGTGGGTGGGGAAACTGAGGCACAGAGCACTAGTAATGGACCTATAATCTCACGGTGGATGACTTCCAATATCACGCAAATGGCTTTAAGCAAAAGGAGCAGCACCTGCAGAGCTGAGAGATGCCAGTCCTTGGTAAGGGGGCTGGGGTCTACACTCTGGGGAGCATGTAGGGGACAGGTGTGTGGGGTGAGGCTGAATCGGGAGTACCAGGGAGAGGGCAGGCTAGGGTGAAGGGACTGGGCTTGAGAGGTGCTGGGAGAGGGCCAGAGTAACTGGAGTCAGTGACTGTGGTGGGTGGTGGCAAGGGGCAGTGGAGCTGGTGGGGCCAGGTGCCAGGCTGCAGGGTGGGCAGAGGAAGGAAAACCTGGCCCAGAATTAGACACCCTGCAAGTCTATCAGTATGGCCATCTGAGCAGGAGAGAGGCCTGGTGCCCTCTGAGTATGAATTATCAGGAGGGGCTCACCAAAGGCACCAGGGAGAGCTGGGTTGACTCTAGGATTTGGGTTCAAGGGGAAATGTTACCTCCTGGTGGAAAGAGGGAGGTGAACCATGTGGGTGTTGGGGGCAGAGTCAATTCAGGGGCTCATCAACTTTAGGCTCAGTCCTGGTCCTGCACTGCCTGCCTCTCCCCTCCCCCACCCCTTGGCCCCTGCCAGAACATGGCACTGGGCCCATTACTGGAGTTGGCTGGTTGTGTTTCAGAACAAAGTTCTGGACGTGGATGGCATGAAGGTGAAGCTGCAGGTGAGGCAACTGGGGGAGGGTGAGCTGAGGGCACTCAGGAGGGACTGGGCAGGCCTGACCGCCGGCCTGTACCTGTCACTGTAGATCTGGGACACAGCTGGCCAGGAGCGGTTCCGCAGCGTCACCCATGCCTACTATCGTGATGCACATGGTGAGCTTGTGGGCAGTGTCCCAGGCCAAGGAGTCGGGGCTGTGGTCTGTGTCTGTGTGTGCCCTGTTCCCTAGGCTTCTGCTCAGAGGAGGGTTGTGGGTGACTGGAGGTGTCCTCACTGGCCCTCTGCCCCCAGCACTGCTACTGCTCTATGATGTCACCAACAAGGCTTCCTTTGACAACATCCAGGTCAGTGGCTTCCTTCTGGGTTGGTGAGCGTGTGTGTGTGTGTGTGTGTGTGTGTGTGTGTGTGATGTGAGAGGCCATGATGGGTCCTGGTCCCACTCCAAACTCGTTTGGGTAGACGGTCTGAGGACCCTACTGACAGCAGGGAGCGGGAAGGAGGGCGCCTCTGGGCTCCTGGTGGCCCAATGTTTAGAGTATGAGCTGAAGGTGGCCCAACCATCTTGGATACTTGTCAGGGGTATCTCAGCATGGCCCATGGCTAAATTTCTGGGCCTTTCCTGTTAGAGAGGCACTGTGTGGGGTGTGGCTTGGAGAGGCAAGGGGTGTGGAGAACACCTGCCTCCAGTCTGGTTTCAGCTCTCCCGTGACAGGCCTGGCTGACCGAGATCCAAGAATATGCCCAGCACGACGTGGTGCTCATGCTGCTAGGGAACAAGGTGGGCACCCCTGCCTGCCTTCTTCCCCTGGCTCTACAGGGCGGTGAGCCCGAGGCCAGCTCTCACCAAGATCCCTGTGTCAGGTGGATTCTGCCCAGGAGCGTGTGGTGAAGAGGGAGGATGGGGAGAAGCTGGCCAAGGTGAGTCTGGGTGAGGTGGGTGGCTAGGGCTGCCCCCCATGGGGCTGTAGGGCCTGGGTTGTCCCCACCAGGCTGCCACCTGGCTGGCAGCAGCTATTTGCAGGAGTATGGGCTGCCTTTCATGGAGACCAGTGCCAAGATGGGCCTCAACGTGGATTTGGCCTTCACAGCCATAGCAAAGTAAGTCCTCGCAGTCACCAGGAAGACCTCCAGATTCAGATCCAAGCTCTGAATCCCCTTGTTGGGGGGACTGGCCACCCTGTTCCATGGTCACCCCTGTCCCACAGGGAGCTGAAGCAGCGCTCCATGAAGAGCACCAGCGAGCTCCACTTCCAGCTGCACGACTATGTCGAGAGGGAGGGCCGCAGGGCCTCCTGCTGCAGACCCTGAACCAGGGAAAGCTGGTCCACAGGGCCCTCTACTTGTCACCCAGCGGTCAATCCCAGGGTTTCCAGGACTCTCGGGCTGAGCCTAGCCCTTCCCTTGTCTGTGTTGCAATCTGTATAACCTCAGTCCTAACGAATGGGCTCCAGAGAGCTAGCGGGTCTGCAGCCCTTTCCCTTGCTGCTGCCTGAGAGCCTTACCCTCAAGGCCTTCACGGAAAAGCAACTGTAGGAAGGGACGCACCGTGCAGGGCACCTGGTGCTCTCTGCTGCCCCCTCCTGGACATCTTCAGTTTTCAGGCAGCAGTTCCTAACCCCTTACAAGCCATGTCTTCAGCTGCACATGCTGGCTGCCCAGACAGAGAACGGCAGGACTCCTGACCAGGCCCCAGGCAGAGGACTTCACTGAGAATCACATGCGTTTGTGCCAAGGACCAGGGGCACGTGCTCCCGGCCCACCCACTAGGAGGCTCTGGTTCAATCAACAGGATCTTTTCTCACGTCCCCTTGGAGGATGCCAAGACTGTGGCTTTGTCATACAAGGAATAGCATGTGGCAAATCACAAAAATGTCAGGTGCACGGGGACCACCAGCCCTCACCCGCTGATGAAGGTACCGTCTTCACACAGCTGAGGCCTGTGCTGGGTGAGGTCAAGCTGGGAGGGCTGGCAGTGCACCACACCTTACACGAAAGTCTCCAAGCCTGCGGAGAGAGAGCCTTTGTTTCCAGTCCTAGCGAATAAAGTTGTGTTTTCTGGAGTGCCTGTCTCGTCTGTTGAAATCACCTTTTTAGGGCTCTCGGCAAAGCTCAGATCCCGACTTCAACACTAAGAGGGTGGTACTCCCTCATAACCAGGTTGAGACCCAAGAATATGCCCACAAAAGAAAGCAGAGCAGGGTTGCTGGGAACCTCAGCGCTGTCCAAGGAGCACGTGGTAATCTGGGCAGTCAACTTCCCTCCACAAGACCCAGTGGGAAAGCTCTCAGTGGCCAATGAATCCTGTAGTAAGCGTTAGATTGCTGGGGGAGGAACGCATGAAGCCAGATGAAGTAAAGAATGTTAAGTTTATTAAGGCATCTGTAAACAGATGGGCTGAGTCCCACAATGGCATCACCCATGAGCGGTCAGGGCCTTTACAGGACCCTGGGTGGGTTTTTTCTGGGCGGGTATGATGGAAAGTTACTGCATTTAGTCAAGGAGGATGTCTACAGCCAGGTTCTCATGCAGGGAAGGACAAGCTTTAGAGGAGGTTTGGCTCACTGCTTGCCCAGATCTTGTTTATGGAATGGGGGCAGAGGTGGTTTCTTCTGTATCTGCTTCATGCTGGATGGGGGCGCCAAAGACGTAATGAGACAGATTTTGGTAGTCAGCCCCTGTGAGGTACTGGTCCCCTCCTGTCTGGGTGAGGTTCTGGTTCCGTATGGATGGTTGGTGAAAGCTTGGAAATGGTCCTGAAGAAATAAAGAAAAGTGGCGCAGAATACAAGGGCCAAAGGCAAGACTAAGGAATATGAATGTTAACGAGCCTATAACAGGAAGAAGTCAGATACACCAATTTGTATTTTTTAGCCAAGTCCCATGTGTTGGACTGACGCTCTCTAATTTTGGTGGCCGTTTCTGTCAACTTCTGAGCTGCATCTCTGCCTAGTCCTGACTGGTTAATGTAAAAGCAGCTCTCTTCCAGGAAGAGAGAAAGACCTTTCTCAGCTGTCAGCAGGTCTAAGCCTCGTCTATTCTGTAATGTTATAGCTACAAGGGAATCAATTTGGTCTTGGATTTTAACTAAACTTTTAGCAATATCGTCTGAGCCCTCTTTTTTTAAAAAAATACATTTTTATTGACTTCAGAGAGGGAGAGATAGAAACATCCATGATGAGCATCGTTGATTGGCTGCCTCCTGCATGCCTCCTACTGGGGATGGAGCCCGCAACCTGAGCATGTGCCCTTGACCAAAATCGAACCCGGACCCTTCAGTCCTCAGGCTGATGCTCTATCCACTGAGCCAAACCGGCTAGGGCTAAGCCCTCTTGTAAGTCCTAGGATAGGGTTTTGAAATATGAGAGAGCAGCAGTCAGCCCCCCTCTGCCAGTCCCGACTCCTGAGGTGATTCTAAGGGTTACTAAGAAGGGACTATCTGTATTGCCCTTTTATGTCGAATGTGAAGGGTTACGGGAACGGGCAAAGACTGGTTGTTGGGAGCTATATCTACACTGGGTGAGAGATAAGAAAGGGTGCAAGTTCCTGTTCAATTAGTTGGGAGGCAGATGTAGCCATTATCCCCCCACAGGGAAAAAAAATCCCAAATCGGGCAAACTGAGAAATGTAGAGAAAAACGGTGGATAGAGGGTATGTAATGGGTTCCCCTTGTTTTACTGGTTCTGTGCTCCAAATCCTAAGGGTGGTCGCCAAAGTGCCACCGATAAGGAGTGACAGCTGAGTGGTTGAGGTTTTAGTGCAGTGAGAGTGGGCGGGAATGCTGGAATGGCTTGTCACCCAGGGAAAAAGCAAGAGGGAAAGAAAGGAGCAGTTGAAGCCCTGGGCTTGGATGACTGGGTAGGCAGTAAAGCAGACCGGCCGTAGGAAATGACCACTGGCCTCTGATGAGACCTGCTAGTTGACCGACTGGGATCAACGGCCTATCAGGAGTTCTAGAGTTTCAGAATTTACCAGGAGACTGAAAAATAAACAACAGGTACTCGGAAGGTTCAGGAAAAACTCTTTATTTGCAGGTGACTCAGCGGAGTTCTTCTCCAAAGCCCCAGTGCCGAATGTGGAGAGCCTCTCCCATTTGTCCCCTTGGTTTGTCTCCCCAAATATGGACCAGGCTCTGGACTTTTGGGGGGCTTTGCAGTCCCTCTGTGGGTTGGGATGGGGGAAATGAGATTACACCCAGAGGCCTGGCCTGAGTGCTGCCAGTGACCTCCTCTCTAGCTAAGCTGTTAAATTCTTGGTTTATGGCCTTTGTAAACTGGGAGTATTTAGGAAAACAGATTATTGCCTAAGGAAGTGGCAGTGACTTAATTATAGGCTAACAAGATTGTGCATTAGGACACTGGTTACTGGCACAGATTCAGATTGCTAACCCCCACCCCCCAGGGGCCCCCTGTACTCCCCCTCACTAGAGTAACTGTGGTGTTGCAAGGTGATGATGGAAGATGGCCTATTAGTATATTGCCCTCTGATCTTGTAAAGCATAAAGGGATTTGGGCAATTAGTGGGGTGTGTAGGGTGACAGGGCCTGTGACAAGTATGGAGGTGGGAGCTACAGTGGCGAGGGTTTGAATGTAAGTGCAGAAGAGAAGCCTGATTGGCAGGATAGTTGCCTAGGAGAGTATTTGCTTTATCTAGGAAAATGGCTCCTTTTTCCTTTTTATAGGTAAAAGTGGCCTTTGCCTGATTCCACTTAAAGAGTGGTACCGGGATAGCAATGTAGACAGAAGAAAAGGACAGGCAAAGCCAACAGTCTTGAGCTAGTGCTGGGCTTGGTTTGTTTAGAAGAGAATGGGTGCGGTTAAGAGAATTGAGGTAAGGAAGTTTTTCAGGGGAGTGGGAGAACAGGGTTGGCAGAGGAAAAGGAGGAGAGCTAGTCCCAGTTTCAGGGCTTGGGTTCCCCCAAGGGAAAATGAGGATGTTTTCTGGATCCAGGTAGGGAGAGATTTTGTTCCATGGGTAGTTGAAGTCTCCTTGTAAATAAGAGTCCCATAGGTTAGAATCCAGACATGAAGGAGGAGAGGGGCCATGGCTAAGATGAGAGGATTTGCTGGGGAAGAGGTGGTAGGCTTTCAGGGGGCTCAGAAGTATCGAGGGTTGTACAGAGGGGACATGTGCTGCCTTAAGAAGGTGCTCACTCATTTGTCTTCTTCCTCTGGAATGCAGGCGAGTTGAAGTTTCGTGGGTCCGACTTGGTGGTTGTAGTATCTTGGGGATTTCAATGTCAGGGGGTTCTGTGGTGATGGTGTTCTGGGGACCTGTTTTAACCTAGAAAAGTGGAACCCTGTGGGGTGGCCATGCAGTTTAGTGGCCAGAGGAGTGATATAGGCCTAATATAGGCCTGGCCATTGGGGCCGTAATTTGATGGATGCATTTCCTTCAGTAGGACCCAGTCCCCTGGCTGTAGAGGAGTGGGAGGGATCTCTCCCGTAAAGGGCTGTGGAAAAATCTGGTCTGTATGCACTCATTAGTTGCCTGACGAGGTTATCTATAATAATAAAAGTGTAATATGCCAATTAGACCGGACAGCCAAGTGACCTTCTGGACGAAGCCAGGGCTGCGAGGGCCGAGCTCCCTGCACGAATTTCGTGCATCGGGCCTCTAGGAGGTATATAATCTCCTAAAGGGTTTTCCTTGGAAGGTAAATTTCCTAGTCGGAAGGGCTTTCCACACAAATTCGAAGGGGCTGAGAAAGGATGGGGCCCAGGGAGTTGTTCGGATGCATATGAGGGTGAGGGGTAAGAGGGAGGTCCAAGGTTCCTTAGTCTCAAGAAATTTAGTTAAATGGGATTTAATTAGGGAGTTGGCCTTTTTTACTTTGTCTGAAGATTGGGTTCAGTAAAGGGTATGTAAGTTCCACTGGATATTCAGAATAGATTTCTTGGGTTGTTTGGGATATAAAGGCAGGTCCATTGTCTGACTGTAATGAGGTGGGCAGTCCAAATCAAGGAATGACATGTTGTATGAGGGCCTGTGTAACCTCAGACGACTTCTCAGATGTGGTAGGGAATGCCTCTACCCAGCCTGAGAAGGTATCTACCAGGGGTAGAAGATATTTTCTTCTTTTAATAGGGGGAATATGAGTGAAATCATCTTGCCTGTCTTGTCCAGGAATCTGGCCCCTGGCCTGGTGAGTGTGGAAGGAGATCTAATGTGCCCTTGTGGAGATACTGTACAACAGACAGAGCAAGTTTTGGTGATATCTTGTAATAAGGAAGCTAGGTCAGGACACGTAATAAGAGGTCTTAAAAGCTGTACAAGTGGTCTGTATGCTCTGTGTAAGGAGTCATAAATGGCCTATAATATATGGTGAGCTTGTCCCTGGCGGAGGACATGTGTGCCCTGAAGCCTTATCTAGGGGTTTTCCTGGGTGGCTCCGAGAACAAGGAGGGACTCAAGTTCCCCAGGTGTGTATTGTGGTTATAAATAGCTAGGAGCTGAGAGGAGGGTTTTCTTTGGGCCACTGTTCTTCCTGGTCCGCCCAGTTATTGCCCTGTATTACGGGATCATTGCCATAGTGTATGGCTGCTGCTGCCTTAGGAAGGTCTGCTTCCTGTAGGAGACTGAGGATTAAGGGGGCATTGGTTATGGGGGAGCCGTTGGTGGTTAAGAATCCCCATTCTGCCTTAGCCAATTTGGCACAGTGGATAGAGCATCGGCCTATGTACCAAGGGGTCCCGAGTTCAATCCCGGTCAAGGGCATGTACTTGGTTGCAGGCTCCTCCCTGGCCCAGGCCCTACTCCAGGCATGTGCAGGAGGCAACCAATTGATGTGTCTTACATTAATATTTCTGTCTTTCCCTCTCTAAAAAATCAATGGAAAAATATCCTCAGGTGAGGATTAAAAAAAAAAAAAATCCCGCCCTAACTGGTTTAGCTCAGTGGATAGTGAGACAGCCCACGGACTGAAGGGGGTTCGATGCCAGTCAAGGGCATGTACCTTGGTTGTGAGCTCGATCCCCAGTAGGGGGCATGTAGGAAGCAGCTGATTGGGATGTTTTTAACTATCCCTCTCCCTTCCTCTCTGTAAAAAAAAATAAAAAAATAAAAAAATATATATATATTTTAAAAAAGAATCCCTTCTTCCCAGATTTGAGGCATGAGAGTGTATGATGTGAAAGGCATATTTGTAATCAGTGTATACATGGACGGTCTTATCCGTGACCAGAGTTAGGGCAGTCAGTTGTCTTCTGGGAGGGAGTTCCTTGGGGAAGAGACTCTGACTCAACAAGTCCATCGAGTGATACTACAGGGTTGGGAACAGGAGCTACCATCAATAAACCAAGTGTAATTAGGATTAGATAAAGGCTGATCCATATTTGAGTAGTGGAGGATTTTGAAGTCAAGAATTTCTCTGCATGAATGTGAGATCTTTGTTAGGAAAGGGTAAGAGTGGCAGGGTTGTGTTTGGTATTTAGTTTTCATTAGTTGAAAGGTTTGGAGAGGTCTGAGTGAGAAGCCAAAATGAGAGCTTGTTGAAGTCTTTTGAAATATGGGCTATTAGTGGTGGGATTTAAAGGTTCTGTCAGTGGACCTCTTGGTGTCTGATATAAGGCATGAGCAAGGACATTGGAAATTGGGGATCCAAATGTGGACGTACCCTGCGAGTCCCAAGGAGAGGTCTTGTTTTGAGGGAGGAAGGGAGGCAGTAAGTTCCTTTCCATGTAGGATGATGGCACGGTGTTGGGGAGTTGTGGTGAGGCCCATGTAAGTGACCTGGGAGGCTGACTGTTGAATCTTTTT
This sequence comes from Myotis nattereri, assembly GCF_964212035.1. NCBI lineage: Eukaryota > Metazoa > Chordata > Mammalia > Chiroptera > Vespertilionidae > Myotis > Myotis nattereri. Next base: position 101,498,006 of record NC_138079.1, on the reverse strand, counting down.
GAGACTTGGTCTCCTTTCTCTGCTAAGTAATTGAGGAGAGTAGTAGTATGTTGGTGGGAGACAGTAGGAGCTACAGAGGTGGAGGTAGTCTACATATTGGAGAATACTGGGGCCAAGATGGAGATTGGGAAGGTCGGACACCAGTGCCTGTCCAAAAAGATGGGGGCTGCCTCAAAAGCCTTGGGGAAGGACAGTCCACCATGACAGCTGACAGGATTATTGGGTTGTGGGATCAGTCCAAGTGAAGGCAGAGAATCTGAGTCTGGGTGTAAAGGGATGGCAAAGAAGGCATACTTCAGGTCCAGGACCATGAAGTGAGAGGTGCTGGGTACCATGGCATGTGTGGGGAGGACAGCTTGATGACCCCAAGATTCTGCACTAGGTGGTAGGAGCTATCTGGTTTCTTGAGACAATGGGGGTATTGTATGGGGAGTTGGTGGGGCTATTAGGTTTTAGGACATTTATGACAGGCTGGAAGCCCTTTCTGTTCTCTAGGGATAGGAAATGTTGACAGGAAAATGTAGATTTTTCCCCCGCTTTATTTAAATCTGGCTGTGATGTCAGGCAATGGAAGGGTTGAGGTATGCCATACTTCGGGTTAATTAGGAAGGCAGGGAGTGGGAGGTTGACAAAATGTCTCAGCGGAGAATGGGGGTTGAGCCCTTGGGGAAACTAGGAACGACTAAAGGGAATTCCTTATTGGAGACAACTTCAAGGGGTGACTAGGGGTTTAGAAAGCAGGCCAACTCCCACAACAGACTTGCGAGGTAAGCAGGGCCTGTAAATCCCAGTAAGGCAGGATATCAAGAGATTGGTTTACCTGCTACCCTAGGGCCCCAGTCTTCTGGCCAAGCCCAGGAGGCTTGGTAAATGGTCTGAATGTCCTGAAGGAAGGGATATAGCCCTGCCTTGAGCAGGGACAGAGCTCCAGGGAGGGTGTGGCCTCAGCCCAATGTCCTTCCTTGTTACATTTGAATGATTTGGGACTTTTGACCCTGAGAGAAGGCTTATTCCCATAAGAGCCCTGATAGCCTGATCTCTTGTTTCTGTACTCTGGCCTCCTTATCCCAGTTGTTAAAACCTTAAAGGCTATATTTAACCCTTCTCAATCCAACATGGAGGCTGAGACACCACAAACTGGTTAAACATTCAATCCCGTCAATTAATTTGGACCAGACTGTTTGAATTCCAAAAATAAACTTGGACTGCAAAGGGTTAAAAGGTCCTTTTGTGGGGTTTGAGGGATGTCCTATAATTTCTGTAATTTGCATCTGATGTTTGGTACAGATTGAGAGATGGAATTCCTGTTTAGAAATTAGTCCTTCCCTAGAAGTGGGATGTAGGGCGGTAAATTTTTTGTCTGTTAGGAGAGAGAAAAAGGGCAGAATTTCCCTCTGGCCTTAGGCAATGTCTTTGAACTGTTTCATAATTGACTGCCGTGTGGGCAGTCTTTTGGAGCCCTGGTAGGAGGCATATTACCATGTGGGCTTGGAGACGGAGGCCTGGGGAGTCTACTTGGAATTCCCACTTACTGCCCTTTTGGGGGACTGCATCTCTCTGAGCAGCTGCTGGTCATCTCACCAATGGAGACCATCGGCATGTGCCTGAGCTGCCAGCCAGACCCCTTTTTCTCCGGGAGTGGAAGTTAAGATTTCAAAATTATTTTGTGGGGCCAGAGAAGATCCTAGTTGTTTTTTGACCTGGAAGAGGTGGGACATGGAGTGAGCTCAATCCCCAGTGTGGGGGCGTGCAGGAGGCAACAGATCAATGTTTCTCTCATTGATGATCTATCCCTCTCTAACATCAATAAAAACATTAAAAACACCTCATGACGCCTCCCCTAGGACAAAAGGCACACAAAATCCTTTTTTGGCTTTACAGGCAAAAATGGCGGATGTCTCAGCAGGTGGCAAGTATTAAGTTTCACTTTCATGCCTCTACCCCTTCCCAAGGTTGCCCGGCGATGAGCCCGTCCTCCCACGGAGTCGTTTGGTGTGAAAATAAAGACTCGTGCACCCCAATCAACTCATGCCACTTTTCCTTTATTGCTAAGCACTTCGGGTAGATGTGGACCGTTAGTCTCAGGTTAAGTCACACCATGTCTGGGTTACATCTTGGGATGAAAGATGTATGAAAAGATCATTTGCTTCTCACAGGACTGCTCCAGCCTTACTTACCACCAGGCACCTGGACTGACTGACGCTGGTTCACATTCAAGGTCTCCAACCAGCCCACCAACGGCACTGAAAGGCAAGGAGTGCCGCAGTTCAGACCGAAGCCCACTCCCCCCATCTGTCTTCACCCCCAGACCCACCCGCCCATGGCAGGCGGAGGCCCGAAGCCTCAGTCTTGCAAAATAATCAGACTGCACGTGCAGTTTTCATACGAGGTGTCAGAAAATAAAGCAATTCATCATAGGCTTTGGGCGGCAACGGGAAAGCCAGGCCGGGCCCAGTCTCACCTGTAGGGAGCTGCAGGTCTGGAGGTTCGGACTTCCCCGCCGGAACTGGGAAGGGGAGCGCGAAAGGAACATGTTACAGTGCCGAGGACCACGATGGCGCTCAGGCCGAGGCTGGCCCCGGGGCTACGCCGGCCTACGGGTTTGGGCGACCCCCTCAGCTTCACTCGGTGCTCAGGTCTTCTCCAAGCGTAGCACACGGACCTAACCCTCTCCAACCTTGAAGCTTATCCCAAAAGAGCGAGAATGGCTGCGGTTCAAGCTTTTATAGAAACTGCCCCACCTCGGCGATTGGGCAATCCCAGCGGAAGTACCATCCTCCACCCCCGATGCTGATACGCTCCGCGCTCTACTCCTTGTTTCCACCAATAGCGCCACAGCATTTCTTTTTGGGGCGATCCCCCTTTTGAAGAGACTATTAAACCTGTGAGTGACGGATGCACAGAGCCAATCAGACTCCTACCTGCTACATAGAATGATTCTTAAGTTGCCAATCCCGTCCCGCGACATCTGAGTCGCCGGAAGTCGTAGTTTCTAAAGAGTCGCTCTGGAGGCGGCTGCGCGGGCCTTGAGCGAGCCGGAGAACTACAAGTCCCGATGGGCTCCGCGCCTGAGCACTTCCGGCTCGCGCGTCCAGTCCCTTTCCAAGCCGGCGGCCGTGGGGGCACGATGAAGAGGGAGAGTGGCGCTGCCACTCCCGGGCGGCGGCGGCGGGCGGGTGAGTGTCCCCGCGGCGCGCCCGGCCGGGGGCTCACGCCCCGGAGCCGCACGGTGGGGCGGGGGCGGGTGCTTCGGGGTCGGCGAAGGGTTGAGCCTGGGGGGGCGGGGCTGAGACGAAACGGGGTCTCCGCTCCTGTCCCTTTCTTTGACTGTCAGCTGGCCCATCGCGCGCTCCATTCTTTTTTCCTCTTCCTCTTTATTCATTCCTTCTTCCTGCGTTTATTGAGCGCCGCCGGTGTGCCCGGCACTGTTGTAGGCGCCGGAAGACCGTGGAGAGCAGGATCCCAGTTCTCAGAGGCTCTTCTAGGGAAGGATTTCTTACCCCCGTCACTGTTGACACTCAGCGCCAATCATTCTCCGCGGTGCCTTTTAGAGTGTTGAGCCACATCCCTGGTCTCCACCCGGTAGATACCAGTAACCTTTCCCAACCCCGTTGTGACAACCAGAAATGTCTTCCAGATGTTGTCAAACATCTCCTGGGGGACAAAATCCTGCCTTCTTGACAACCGGTGATCTAGAGAGGGCGTAGGGCTGATAATACACAAGACAAATTCATGAAGACTGTGGTAGGTGCTATGAAAGAAACAGGGCGCGGTGAGAGTGTACGGAAGGCTCCTGAAAGGTTTGGGGTGGGTTGGGGGACCTATAGAAAGCAGACTGCCCTGGAAGTTGCTTGAGGAGCATGCGGGGCCGAGGGAGCAAGATGTGCAAAGGCCTGGGGGTGCTCGAGGAGCTGCCTCAAGGCAAGGCTTGGTCCCTAGTGGGGACCTGCATCTGGCCACCCCACTGCCCCTGACTTCAGCATGGCCAGCCTGGGCTTCCCACTCCCCTGGCTACTAGCCACAGGACCCAAGTGGGCGGGAACTCCAGCTACACCTGATCCACAACCCCGCTGGGGGGCAGCAGATCATGGGCTCTCTCCAGGCGTGGGCTGGGGAGAGGTTCCCAACTAGCTGGCCTGCCCTCCCATGCAGGCTGCTCAGAGAAGGGGTCTGGTGGGGGCTTGCCTAAAGAGGGGCTAGAGCACTGCAGGTGACTCTGTGGTTTCTTATGTCCATATCCAAGGGGCTCCCGGCCGCCCCCTCCTCCCAGGGCCAGGAGCCCCTTGGATATGGACCTGGGTAGACAAAGATCCTTGGGCCCCTCCCCTGGGCTACCCTGAGGCCTCTGGAAACAGGCCAGGTGGAGGCTTGGAGGTAGCTGAGGGGAGGAACGCCTTTCTCACCCTCCCCACCCTCACCCAGGGTTCCCTAGCCTGCTCAGCCCAAGGCTTTTCCCAGTTTGGCCGAGACCAGGCCTTCAGGCAGTGAGGGTTCTTGCTCTAGATGCCACTTTCTGACAGCCCGAGAGCCTCAGGCTGACTATGGGGTAGGGAAGCTGTCTCCTGCCCTGGGGGGTGGCGGTCTCCTGCCCTGGGGGTGGCGGAGGGCACATCCCCAGGACAGCTGGGCCCTGCGTTCCCATAGCTGGGGTTTTGGCCTGCAGGGCCGGAAGACACCATAAGGGGAAGACTGTTATTGCAAAATGCAGTCCTTGGGGGACCGGGCTGAGAGCATCTTGCTCAATTCTGGGATGTTTAGCAAGCAGTCACTGTGTTCAGGGCTGGGCGGGGCACACTGATGAGGGGTGCTGGACTGCAGCACTGGGTCCCCCACCCCAGTCCCTGGCTGGGCCTGTATGCTGAACCCGTGTGAACCCGGAAACGGTTCCCTCCCTCCTTGCCTGGCTCAGCTGGACTGGTGGGCCAATCTTGTAGGTGCCTCAGCAGCTTATGTGTCAGGGCTGTGGGCCTGGCCCCTGTTGGCCTCCCGGGACTTTCCAGTGAGCCCCGCATGCCTTTCTGTTTACTTCATTTTATAGCGGGGGACAGCCAGCCGCCTGCTCTCCCAGACTGCACTTGGGCAGGCTGGACCCGTAGGGGCTGGTGGGCTGGCCGTGGTCCCAGGGGGAATGCCTGCTTGTGTCCTGGCCCCGGACCTCAGTCACTGCTCACTGGAGCCATCAGCTGGCCTCTTGGCCCTGGGAGCTTGCAGTGGAGGGAGCAGATGGGTTGTAAATGCAGGTCGATTCAGCTAGTGACCTCCCTGTGGGTCCCCCTCCTCTCTGCCCTGTGGTGCTGAGACACGAGTGAACCTTGGGTTTCCTGAGAAGGCGGAGCCTTTCCACCTGCTGGTAGAGTCCTGGAGCTCCTGCTTTGAGCTCCTGCTTTGAGCTCTCTGGGCCTCCCCCTGGCAAGGTGTTCTTACACAAAGCAGGGTGGCCCTCAAAACTTCATTTTAGTGTGAACACCAGCAGCGGTGCTGGAGGTGAGGCTCCCGGACAGCCCACAGTCACACCTCTGCCTGAGAGCGTGGCACTGCCCACTCTCAGGAGACTCTGCCTGTCCCCAGAGGACAAGCCACCAGAGAGCCTGGTCTGTGGCACAGCAGGGGGAGCGGCGGACAGATGGGGAGGCTTTGGCCACACTCTCAGGACTCCCTATCTCCCTGGACCCAAAGGGCATTCAGAACCCGGGGTAGGGGTAGTGCCTGGTGTCAGTGCCAACTTCAGGGTCTGAGAGCCTTCCCGAGGAGGACGGAGGCATGAAGGCTGGGAGGGTGGCATTGCAGGTGGCATTTGAAGAGGCAGATGGAGAGAGAGGGACAAGGAGACAGCAGGGATGGCAGGTAGCTCATGAGCACAGTGAGGGGACTCAGGGCTCAGGAGCCAGCCCCCTCCCTGAGACCCGCATGGAGAACCCCGGGCAGACCCTAGGCCACATTGCATTGCCAGGGTGTGTAGGGAGGGAGCCATTGCTGGGCTTGTCAGGAGGGCCTGGTGGAGAAAATGACAGAACCAGTTGGACTGTGCAGTCGCCCTCCATGCTGTACTCACCTCACAGTGTGTCTCCCACCTTCTCCCACAGTGTGGGGGGCTCAGGGGCCTTCCACTGGGAGCAGAATGAGTCTGGCCTCCCTCCCCATGGGGAGCCCAGCGTCAAGCCTGTTCCTGTGGCTCAACACAACCGACTCTATCCCAGTGGGGGCAGGTGGGGCTCCTGCCTACAGACTGTTGTGTGTCATGGCGGTAGGAAGACCACTGGAGGGTGGGCGCCGGCCGGCAGTAGAGCAGTCTCCCGGCTGTCGTCAGTATCTCTAATCTTCCCTCTTCTGCAGGATACCCGGGCCTGGCCGGTGCTCCTGGGCCACTCTGGTCCCCCTCTTCTGGGGGTGGGACCGTTGGAGTCCTGGGAGGGTTCACACTTTGCCTTCTCCCTGCCTCCAACCCCTGAGATTGGAGTCACACAGCTGGGGGGCAAGAGGGTGCCCTTTGTTTCCAGGTGGGTGACCTGCACAGCGTGAAGGGTTGGCTCCGCTCTCGGTCCCTCCCTGCCCCGCTCAGAAGGGCTTTCTTTATGTGACGAGGCTTGTGAGGAGCTGGGCTCCAGGCACGGCACCCAGTAGGTCCTCCAGGGCATGGCCAGTGTCTCTGCCATCGTGGCAGGAGCTCGGCATGTAACCTGGCCACTGTGTGCCCAGCCTTGGCCCCAGGGACATTTGGCCCTCAGACCCGGAGGAGCAGACAGAGCTTGGGTGGGGGCTCTCCACCTCTGGGTTGAAGCTGGTGGGCATTTCCGAAGGGTTAAGCCTTAAAGGAAAGTAAAACTGGGTGCCCGTTGCCTGCCTGCACCCAGGGCCTCCTCCCTTCCTCAGGCCGTCACCTGGGACGGGAGGGAGGGGAGGAAGGAGCTGCCCGATGGACTGCCCTTGTCGGTATTGGCGATGGAGAAAGGTGGAGGTGTGCCTGTGGTGACCGGTCAGAGCAGGCTGCTGTGTGGAGCAGCCCTGGCCAGCTGACGGGGTCTGGCCACCATCTCTAAAGCCCCTCTTTGTGCTCCACCCACAGGAGACGCTGCCGGAGGACCCTAGATGCCTCTCTAGAGCATGAGCTTGGGCAAAAGCGCCTGGTACAACCGCTTCTCTGGGGGACCTGCCAATCTTCCCACCCCAGACGTCACCTCCGGGGTAAGGGACACCCCATGAGTAAGGGTCTGCTTTTTGTGTACCCCCCATAGGTCCGGGTTCCCCCAGTAGAGCTTCCGGAGCAGTCTGCTCCCCACGTGGAGGTCCGGTGGGCAGGCTGTGATGTGTGTGTGGGTGGTGTGCCTGTGATGTGTCTGTGATGTGTACACATGGTGTGTTCGTGTGAAAGCATGTCATGGCATGTCCACGTGTGTCCATGTTCTCTCTGGAGTCCACAAGTCTCATCAGTTCTCTTTCCAGACCAGAATGGAAACGACCTTCGGGCCCGCCTTTTCAGCTGTCACCACTATCACCAAAGGTGAGCCTGTGAGGCCGGGCCAGCCCAGCGAGGATGAATCTGGGCCCCCTGTGGGGCCCTTCTTGGTGGGCTGGGGTGGGGTGGGGAGTGGGAGCTGGCAGCTTGGTTCAGCCCCCACCCACCCCCCGGGCAGGAGTCTGACGTTTTGCTCCCTGTGGCCCTGCTCTTGCCGCTGTGTCCTTTGCCCCGCCCCGCCCCCCGGCCCCCCCTTGCTCCTTCTTTCTGGTGCCTTGCTCATCACCTGCCTAGGGAGGGCTGTCCCAACTTCCCCGGCACCCCATGCACACCTGTCCCTTGTCACAGTGACCCCCGCTCATGCCTGCCCCCGGCTCCTAGCAGGCACGGGTAGGGAGAAGTGCTCATGGGTCCTTTCTCAAGTCCGATCCCACAGCTAGTGTGTTCGAGGAGGTCGTGGACATGAGGGTACAGCTCCCTTCGCAAAGTCACTAGGGTGGCGGGCCCCTCCTGTCAGGCCCTCGGCCCCTCGTAGCTGCTACTTGGTTTTCTAATTGCTTTTCCCTGGTTTCCTCTGATCGTGTGGCGGTGTGGTCACAGGGCCACTGCATACACCTCACACCAGCGCCTCTGCATCGCTGGTGACGTCCTCAGGGGCTCTGGAAGCGCCCTCTTTTCTCCTTAGGCATGCTTTCCTGAGGGAGAAAAATAAACCTCACCTCTAACTTCATCTCCCAAGTAATTTTCTTAATCCCCATCTACCTGTGGAGATGGCACAGCCTTGTCACAGGTGAAACTCCCCGGCAGTGAATGACAGGCCCACCTTGCGCTTCCTTCCCGCCCAGCAACCCCCTCGGCCGCAGGGATGGGCCAGAGCTGGGCATGACCAGTTGCCTTGTCCGGCCCCTCATTGCAGACGGGGGAGGCCCAGTCACAGGGCAGCCTGTCGAAGCCGGAATCATAAACCCAGGCCTTTAGCGCTGGTGGTTGTGACATCTGGGCCCGGCTAGCCCATTCCTAGCCTCTGGCTGCCGCCTGCAGGGCTATGAGGGAGGCCCCTGACCAGTGCCTTCTTAGGGCAGCCAGGGTGACGGGCAGCAGGAGGAGGGCGAGAGCATCCAGCTGCCTTCCCTGGAGGAAGCAAGAAGGCTGGCGGGCAGTTCCGGGTTGTGGTGGAGCCAGGGGAGGAGGTGGGAAAGGAGCTGCCGTCTTGGCCTCTCCGTATGCCAGCGGAGCAGCTTCAGGCCTCTCTACGCCTCAGTTTCTGCTATGGACTGAGGCTGCGGAGAACCCACTCGGCTGAGTTACCTCGAGGGTCAGGTAAGACGCTATCCCAGCTCCTACTGTTGACCCTTGGTGTAATCGCTCAGGTGTTGACCTCAAGCCTCAGCTGGGCAAAGTGGCCCCAGGGCCGGCTGGGTGCCGGGAGCTGCTGGCAGAGCCTGAGAGAAGACCCGTCCACCATCACCCCCAGCCTGCCTGGGAGCCGCAGTGATGAGACCTGGAGAGCCGCCTGAGCCGGTCCCTCCCCGCCTGCCCGGCCCTGCGGAGGGCTGAGAGCTAGGGATGGTCCACAGAGCAGGCCGGGGCTCTCACGGAAGGACAGGGCCATTTCATGCTGAGCCCTGTGTACTTCCCGTTGCCCCCAGCCCAGCCCTAGCCAAGTTGCCCTCAAATCCAGAAGGAGGCAATGGGAGCCAGCGTGGGCACGCTAAGTCAGGCCTCCCTCTGTGGCCCACACTCATGGCATCCTGGCCCCCTTTTCTCGGCAGCGGATGGGACCAGCACATACAAACAGCACCGCAGGACGCCCTCCTCCTCCAGCACCCTGGCCTACTCCCCTCGGGATGAGGAGGACAGCATGGTAGGTCTGGGTCTCACTCATCCCTCCCGGGGCAGGATCCCAGTAGAAGCTGAAGGTGGGATGCTCAGCCTCCAGAAGCCCTTAGCTACAGTCTGTGGTGGGAAGTGAGCTGGGGGACAGAGGGCTAGGCTAGCACCAGGCTGGATTCATGGAGAGGCAGCCGCCAGGGACTGCTGGGCCAGGGTGTGGTGTGTTTGGCTCCATCTTGAGTGGGTGGGAGCCACAGAACGTTCAATCTGATCCCCATTTTTTAAGCCCCTGAGCTGCCCAAGTGGAGGATGAGGGGTGGGTTGCCAGGTGGAGGCAGGAGCCCTGAGAAGGGGCTCCTGATGAGGGAGATGGGCCCCAGCAGGTGGGGAAGGAAGACAGGGTCAGCAGAGGGGTCCTGCAAGGCCCGTGCTGACTGCGGGGAAGCCGAGAGTCCCCTACTGCTGGTCGGCAGAGCGAGAAAAGGGTTCAAGGCAGAGTGGACCCTGCCGTCGGTGCCCAGGCCATGTGGCTGGGATCATAGTGGACACGCCCTCCTGTCTGTCCACTGACACTTGTTGCTGGGCTCTGGACCTGCTTGGGGAAGCAAGGACTGGTTCAGCTGGAGGGGACGTGGGGGGACACGAGCACGCTTGAGCCCTCTTGCCACTGGCCTGGCCTGTGCCCTGCTTTCTGCTTCCCCTTGGCGGTGGCCCCTGACAGACCCTCCTGGTTCCCCTACCCTCCCGGCCTCTCACATTGAGCTGCCAGGCCTTTGTTCCCTATGCGATGGGAAGAAAAGAGTTTTTCTGATTGCATGAGCAAGCACACTGTGTGCCAGGCACTGCACTAGGCCTTCATAAGGACAAGTCACACAACGTGCTCCACTCCCCCCAGTTCTTCCTGCCTCCGTCTGCACAACCCCTGACTGGCCCACAGGAGTGTGGCTGGGATCCGAAGGCCTACCCTCCCATCCAGGCCTCCCAGGAAGCAAATTTCCTGTGTGTGTGGTTATGATCTTGGCTCGAAAGAGGTGGAAATGTGCTGAGGGCCCTGAGGCCATGGCCACCTGGGCACCTTCTCTGTTGGCTGCTGGGCCCCCGCAGGCTGCCCCTCCACTGCCCTGGTTGGTTGACAGTGTCGGCCCCCTCACCGAGGAGGGCGGGCAGGCAGTGGAGAGCGGAGCCAGACCGGGCCTGGCTTGCTTGGCTCAGCTCCTGTCTGGACCTGCTCTTGCTTTCTGGTTTCCATGCTGCCCATGGGGATGGTTTGACTCACTTCCTCTGACTTTCCCCTGGTTTCTCATGCGGCGTTTCCATGCAGACTCACCACTTGGGATGCTGTGAAGGGAGGTGGGCACAGCACTGGTGAGGGAGGTGCTTCTGTGGGCACACCAGGGGCACGGGTGTCTGCTGCCCTCACTTGGGAAAGCCGGCCCCTGGAACTGGCCAGGCCTCTGTGAAGAGCTGGCAGCACCTGGCCAAGCCTCCCTCTGTCCCTGCTGGGTCCAACATACGGCTGATGGGGAGGGGTTGGTTCCAAGAGCTCCCACACCCACAGAGGCTCAGAGGCAACTGGGCCCCAGAGCTGCCAGGATGGGGAAGGGCCTGTGGAGGCAGAAGGTTTATGGCTCATGAATGAGGCTTCTCAGCATGAGAGGAGGAGTGTGGGAGCAATGGCTCTTGGAGGATCTCTTCTGGAGGGTTCCAGGCCTGGAGGGGAGGAAGGGACAGCCCCCACCCCAGGATTCCCCCAAATCCTCACCTTTGGTGGCTCTGGCAGAGGCCGGCACCCGTGGCCATCTCTCCTGCACTCGGAAGGCTGGCCAGGGTTTTAGGATGTCCAGCCTTCCCTTGGAGCCTCACTTGCCTGTCCCAGTGTCCCCGGCCAGGGAGGCCAGGCAGACCTGGAGCCTCTTCCGGCCAGCCTTCCATTCCCTTCACTCCAGCAGTCCAGGGCTGCCGCTGCCTTGGGATTGGCTGCTGGAGATGCCCCCTGTGCAGCCCACATTCCCTCACGGGAAGCAGGAAGCAGGGCTAGCGTGTCCTCGCAGAATTGAATAGCAGGAAGTCTCTCCATTTACACAAAGAAAGTTGGCAGACGTGAGTGGGCGGCCCAACAGGGCCTGGGCCGCTGGGCAGGAGGGGGCCTGGGCATTGCACTGGCTCCCTGTACACACACCACAGTCCCTGCAGCCTGAGTGAGCACCCACTAGGATGGTGTGGCCCTGGGGGCCCCACTGCCCTCAGTGTACTCAGGGACTGGGCCCCGCCCTCCTCCTGTCTGACGGGTGTCTGTCTCCATGCTGCAGCCCCCCATCAGCACCCCACGCCGCTCGGACTCTGCCATCTCCGTTCGCTCCCTGCACTCCGAGTCCAGCATGTCCCTGCGCTCCACGTTCTCGCTGCCTGAGGAGGAGGAGGAGCCGGTAGGTGTGGTGGTCACGGGGTGGGCTCAGTGCCGATGTCCCAAAGGACCCTTACTGTCCTGTGGCCGTGGTCAGGGGGCACTGTCCCCTTAGGCACAATGAGGGGGTGATAGGGCCTCGTCAGAGCCCTCCAACTTGTCTGATCCACATCAAGGACCCCAGGCCAGGTCCCCAACCCCAGTGGGGGGCTGCCCAGGGACCAGCTTCAGGAACCCATGTGGGGCCCTTTCTTGTTGCCATCCCAGGTAGAGGGTAGGTGCTGGCAGGCCGAGGACATGGCTGGAGGAGTCCTCCCTGCTTGGCCACCTTCAAGTTCAGGTCTAGCCCTTGGTCTTAGCAGGCTCCTCTTGGGACACATCCCAGCGATGGTGCCTCTACACTGAGAGGGCAGCCCAGGCCTGTGAGGGGGGCTGGGTTCCCCGACCCATGTCAGCACCCCGGGGCCTGCCCTCACCTGCCCTCCCTGGTTCTAGGAGCCACTGGTGTTTGCCGAGCAGCTCTCGGTGAAGCTGTGCTGCCAGCTGTGCTGCAGTGTGTTCAAGGACCCCGTGATCACCACCTGTGGGGTGAGGCTGCCTGTCCCCTCCCTGACCTATGCACCTCGGGGCTCCATGGGCTGCCAGCCCATCCATGGGAACCTGGGCCTTGGTCACAGGCCTGGTCTGGCTGCCCAGCAGGTGCCCTCTGCAGGGGCACGGGGTAGGGGTGACTACGGCCATGCCCCAACTCTACCCATTGTTTCCACAGCATACATTCTGTCGAAGATGTGCCTTGAAGTCAGGTAGGGCCCTTTCAGGCCCAGGCCTGGCCACCTTGTTCCCCAGCTGGGGGAGGGCCCCTCGAGGGAGGTCCCAGCCCAGCTCTAGCACTGACGGTGCCCCTGGTTGCATGGCAGCTTCTCCCTGGGCCTGCACAAAGCGTCTCTGCTGGGGTGGCGGCGGCCCCTGGCTGCACTCGGGCCAGGCTCAAGGCGTTGCCCAGCAGAGCAGTAAGGGCTCTGCACCCGCCCTCCCGGTGAGGCCGCCCTCACTGTCAAGGCTGCTGCCTCGCAGTCTCCAGCTTTAGTAGCACCCGGGCATCCCTGCTGGGCCCAGGGCTGGGTTCCCTCCTGCTCTGCCTCCAGTCCCCTTGGCCCTGTCTCACCCTCTCGGGTCAGCTGAGAGGCCTTCACTCACCCAGTGGGCATTTTTGGTGGCCCCCTTCCTGTTCTGGGCACCTCAGAAGGGCAGGTAGACGGGTAGATCAAGCCCCCAACAGGCTCAACCCACCAGCAGGGGGAGCAGGTTCCAAGCCACTCGCCCCTGCAAAGCCTGGCCACAGTGCCCTGGGCAGAGCTTCCAGGGGAGGGGCTGGCTGGGCGGGCCATGGGGTCAGCATGTCCTCCCCTCCAGAGAAGTGTCCTGTGGACAACGCCAAGCTGACGGTGGTGGTGAACAACATTGCCGTGGCCGAGCAGATCGGGGAGCTCTCCATCCACTGCAAGCATGGCTGTCGGGCAGTGGGGGTCGGGAAGCCCACTGTCTTTGAGGTGGACCCCCGAGGGTGCCCCTTCACCATTAAGCTCAGTGCCCGGAAGTAAGTGCCTCCATTGGCCCCCAGCTCCCCACCGGTCAGGGTGCTAAAAATGGTGCCTCTGGGGACTCAGCTGTTCTGTGTCTTGTCTCCCACAGGGACCACGAGAGCAGCTGTGACTACAGGCCTGTGCGGTGCCCCAACAACCCCAACTGCCCGCCCCTTCTCAAGATGAACCTGGAGGCCCACCTCAAGGAGTGCGAGCACATCAAGTGTCCCCACTCCAAGTACGGGTGAGTGGGCGGGGGTGGGCTCAAGGGGGCCGTCCTCGGGCAGGGGCGGGTGGGCAGGAGGGTGGGTGGGCCTGGGCTGGCATTCACAGTCCCTCCTTCAGCACACCTTTGTTGAGGTCCACCTGTGTGCCGGGCACTGGGGAGACAGCCAGGGTCCCTGGGGAGATGGACCTTAGCGGAGCCACACCGTCGACTATGTAATTACAAACGGAGGTACAGGTGCTTCGAAGGAGAGATCAAAGTCCAATGGGAACACAGGGGTCAGAGCATTCGGGGAGTGGAGGGTGGTCAGGGAAGGGGTGAGATGAGCACTAACCTATGTGTGGGCATAAGCCAGGCAAAGACCAGGGCAAGGGCTTCCAACAGCTGGACCCAGCAGGGGTGGACTTGAACACATGGCCAGAGCTGAGAGCAGAGGGGAGGTGGAGGGGAAGGAGGCACGCCGATGAGGGGTGTGGAGGAGCCACTTTAGCAGCTTTGGGCAGGAGTAGAGTGATTGGATATTCCTTGCATAGTGGCCTGCTGGGTGCTGATGGGAGCAGGAGAGATGGGCGGGCGTGCAGGTGTGGAGGGCATGGTGGCCCATCTAGGGTGCAGTGGGCACAAAAGTGAGATCCAAGAGAGATTTTTAGGGTTGGGGAGGCCGAGGGGAGGGTCCTAATGGGCGGGCAGGTGAGCAAAAGGGCAGGCAGCCATCCTGTCCCTCCAGGTGCACGTTCATCGGGAACCAGGACACGTATGAGACGCACCTGGAGACCTGCCGCTTTGAGGGCCTGAAGGAGTTCCTCCAGCAGACGGATGACCGCTTCCACGAGATGCACGTGGCACTGGCCCAGAAGGACCAGGAGATCGCCTTCCTGCGCTCCATGCTGGGCAAGCTCTCGGAGAAGATTGACCAGCTGGAGAAGAGCCTGGAGCTCAAGTTCGGTGAGAGCCCAGCCCAGGAGGGGTGGGGGTGCAGCTCCTTCTCCTGGTCCCTGACACCCTCTGCCCTGCCGCCCAGATGTCCTGGATGAAAACCAGAGCAAGCTGAGCGAGGACCTCATGGAGTTCCGGAGGGACGCATCCATGTTGAACGTGAGCGGGCGAGAGACAGAGACAGGAAGGTTGGGTGGTGTGGCGGACACAGGACTATCCCTCTGATTGGGCCCCAACAGGAGGCTTGCCCTGCTCGGGATTAGGTGTCTGGGGTGGAGAGGGCTGCTGCTGCACCTCAGGCTGGCGGGCAGGGGTACTGAGGAGCCACAGCCACCATGCCCTCCACTCTCGGCCTTGCAGGATGAATTGTCCCACATCAATGCACGGCTGAACATGGGCATCCTAGGATGTGAGTATGGGCCCCCTGCTGTCCCACCACTGTCCCCAAGGCCTCCCCACGTCTCTCACAGCTACTCCTGTCTCCGCAGCCTATGACCCGCAGCAGATCTTCAAGTGCAAAGGAACCTTTGTGGGCCACCAGGGCCCTGTCTGGTGTCTCTGTGTCTACTCCATGGGGGACCTGCTCTTCAGTGGCTCTTCTGACAAGACCATCAAGGTGGGTGGGATCCTGCCTGGGTGGGCTCTGTAGTCTGGCAGGTGAAGGGTGGGTACTGGCTGTGGGCGGGTCTTCCTCTTATAGGCGGGGCTTTCTGAGGATGGCTTGCTTCCTCATTCCCACCATGCCACCCCTGGCACCTGGCTGATCTTGTGGGACCTACCTTGACCCTGGTCTCTGCAGGTGTGGGACACGTGTACTACCTACAAGTGTCAGAAGACACTGGAGGGCCATGATGGCATTGTGCTGGCACTCTGCATCCAGGGGTGAGTGTATGT
This sequence comes from Myotis nattereri, assembly GCF_964212035.1. Classification (NCBI taxonomy): domain Eukaryota; kingdom Metazoa; phylum Chordata; class Mammalia; order Chiroptera; family Vespertilionidae; genus Myotis; species Myotis nattereri. The sequence goes on along the minus strand of NC_138079.1, from coordinate 101,482,677 downwards.
GTACCCACTGTCCACGGGCCCACATGGAGCTGGGGACATGAGACCCCATGCTACTGCCCCATGGATGGGGAGCTCAAGCCTGGATAGCCCACATGTGTCTGCCTCTCCTGTGAGGACTCGTGACCTTGAGCAGGGTGGCATCTCGGTGGTAACGTGGGCCCTGCATCTCTGACGATGTACATTCTCAAAGCATAGCCCTGGCCCTGGGCGCCTCAGGCAGCTGGAGGACAGAGGTGGGCCATCGTAGAGTGGAGGCAGGAGATCAGCTATCTCTGGCATGGGCACAGCTCGGGGACAGGACCACACAACGGCTGCTCAGCCACCTCCATGCCCCCAGGGTGGCCCTTTCTAGACCTTCCCTCCTGTCTCGGGTAATGAGGTGTTGTATTTGGGCATGAGTAAGGGCGGGGGGGGGGTGGGGGCGCGCGGGTGGATTCTCAATCACAAGAAGTAGCAGCTTGACTGCCAGCAGTGCTACCTGGGTAATTACCTCCCAGCTCGGCACTTGCCAGGCAGGCACCAGGATTTGGGCCTCCACACAGACTGGGCCCAAGGAGGCGGCAGTGGCCTTGGCAGTGTCCAAGCTGCTGATTCCTGGTGGCCAGTGCCACCTTGGCCTGCAGGGCAGTGTCAGTGAGGACAGTGCCTTCTGCCCTGACACCTTAGCTTTGCCTCCCCAGGTGCAAGCTCTACAGCGGCTCCGCAGACTGCACTATCATTGTGAGTAGGGCCCGTGGGGGGTCCAGGACACGTATTGGTATCTGGGAGTCCCAGGCACACGGGGGCCTGGGCTCAGGGCAGCAGGGCTGGTGCTGAGGCTCCTGTCCTTCCACCAACCAGGTGTGGGATATCCAGAACCTGCAGAAGGTGAACACGATCCGGGCCCATGACAACCCGGTGTGCACGCTGGTCTCCTCTCACAACATGCTCTTCAGTGGTTCCCTGAAGGCCATCAAGGTCAGGCAAGGCAGTGTGTGTGCGGGCGCCAGGCATTGGGGTGCCGGATGCCTGGCCACCCAGCCCATGCTGACAACGTTCTCACAGGTCTGGGACATTGTGGGCACTGAGCTGAAGCTGAAGAAGGAGCTAACAGGCCTAAACCACTGGGTGCGGGCCCTGGTGGCTGCCCAGAGCTACCTGTACAGTGGCTCCTACCAGACAATCAAGGTACCCCTTTGCCACCTTCCTGGTGGCAGGGCCCCTCCCTGTACCAGCACTGCCCCGCCCCCTTCCCACTGGGACAGGGAGACCCTCACACACAACCTGGGTGGTGGGTGGGCTGCCCACCTCTGAAGCCCCGGAGACGCTGGCCTACGACCAAGTGTTCTGCACTTGCCCACAGATCTGGGATATCCGGACCCTCGACTGCATCCATGTCCTACAGACATCTGGTGGCAGCGTGTACTCCATCGCCGTGACGAATCACCACATTGTCTGTGGCACCTACGAGAACCTCATCCACGTAAGGGTGGACACCTAGGGGCAAGGCCTGGCTCTGGGCCCCTGTCCTCTCCCATCTGTGTCTCTGACCTGCCTGTGCCATCACTTCAGGTGTGGGACATCGAGTCCAAGGAGCAGGTTCGGACCCTGACAGGCCACGTCGGCACCGTGTATGCCCTGGCAGTCATCTCGACACCAGACCAGACCAAAGTCTTCAGTGCATCCTATGATCGGTCTCTCAGGGTCCGTGCTGGCCTGGTGACAGTGGGAGGCTCAGGGTGGGTCGCCCGGCCTGGCAGTCCTCATGTCTTATGTGCCCCCAGGTCTGGAGTATGGACAACATGATCTGCACACAGACCCTGCTGCGTCACCAGGGCAGTGTAACTGCTCTGGCCGTGTCCCGGGGCCGGCTCTTCTCAGGGGCTGTGGACAGCACTGTGAAGGTCAGAGCCTTGGCTGGGGCCATCCAAAGGGGCTGACTGCACCTGGAGAGCAGGGTATTGGGGGTGAGGAGCCAGGAGCCCCGGGCAGGTGACAGTGGAGGGCAGCTATAAACGGCAGGTGGTATTGGGGCAGGATGGCCAGAGGGGCACCTGAAACAGAGCCCTTCCTCTACAGGTTTGGACTTGCTGACAGAATCCAGGCCAGGTCTTGACTTCTTCTGGGCCCACCCTAGGCCTGTCTAAGCCAGGCTGGTCTCAGGGTCTCTGCCTGCCCATTAGGGGACAGGCGGGCAGGCTCACCTGGCCAGGCACTGTCCTGATCCTGCACCCGGCGAGTCTCCCTCTGTCTGGCTCTGTCATCATTGCTGCCAGGACAGTGCCCAGACCCTCTCTCTACACTCCAGGTATAATGCTTGCCCGGTCCACCCTCCATCCCCCTTCCTGATGGACTACAGGACTTTTTTACTCACCTTTTCTATTGTTTTTAGACTGTACATAGATTTGATTACTTCTGATTGAAATAAAAGCTGCACAGACTGTGGCTGTGAGTAGGGATGGTCCTGGGATGAGGGAGAGGCTGCCCAAGAGCACTGGTGTGCCCAGGCACCAGCAGCCAGTGGGAGGGAAGCTGGGAGGGGTCACAAAAAGCGTTCCTATTGTCTGTTGACCCCAGGATGTAGCCCTCTCCGTTGACTTCCCCTCCCTGCCATGGACAGGCCAACTCACCCCCCCCCCTCCACCCCAGCACCACCACCACCACTACCACCACCATTCTCCCAACACACACCACCAAACAGTGAGCCAGGCCGTTTTCTGCTGTTTATTGACAGCCAAGAGTACCGACCTGCCCAGACCCCCCCTCCCGACCTGCCGGAGCCCCAGCCTTGGCCACCCGCTAAGGAGAGGTCAGGTGGACGACCAGGTAAATCCACTAGGGGAAGCGCCACCACATGACAGCTGAAAGGGGCCTCACGTTCCTAGATGCCACCTTGGCTGATCCCCTCCGCCCACCTGCATCACAATTGCTGGTTTTTGGCATTTTTAATTTTTTTTTTTTAAGAAATGTCAAAGTTGTGTCCAACACACGTGGGTCAGCAAACACAATAGAGGAGGCTGGTCAGTACTTTTTTGGAGGGGGCGAGGAGAGAGAGGCGAGAACAACCACACGACACAGCCTTGGGCCACGAGCAGAAGCATCCGTGGGAATTCAGATGGGGGTGGGCTGGCTGCCTGCTCGGGGCCTGCAGAGGGAGAGTCAGGCACACCTTCACACGCGCCACGCGCAGCCTGGCATGCACGCCCTGCACCCACTGCTGTCATCCGGCTGGCCTCCACTTCACGCTGTGCACACAGCTTCCCCCAAACCCAGGCAGACCTTCACAGCAGCATCCCCCGGAGAGGAGGGAGCCCTCCCGCCATCTCCAGGGCACGGAGGACACAGCCCAGCAGCAAGGCACATCCTTCGAGTTCTTCAGACACAGAGAAGTTAAGAGAGCGCAGAGGGAGGCCCTGGTGGAGCGCAGACCCCAGCCTACTGTGCGCTACTGGCCCAGGGGTCTGGCCCAGGGGTCTGGCCACTCCTGGGTAGAGGGAAAGGACAGACAGTGGCCAGGGCCTGGAACAGCTTTTGTCTCGAGCTAGACTCCAGTGTCCTTGCAGTTGGTAAATGGTTTTCTATAGAATCAATAATATTTTTTCTTTCTTTAAATATATATTCGTTAAAGTTATACCTTTTTGTTTCTCTAGGGAAATCTGCCTCAGCTTATTCCCAATAAATTAATACTCTCAATAGCTTATATTCTGTGGGGTAGAGTAGGGCAGGGGTCCTGACCCCAGCCCCTTGTGCTGTGCCAGAGCAGCTGGCAGAGGTCCCCAGTGGGCAGTTCTGTGCTGGGCATAGGCCTGTGCTCTGCCACTGATTGGGGAGGGGGCTACAGTGGCTGCCCCCCCTCCCACTACCTCCCAAGGTGGGCCCAACGTGGATTCAGGGCAGGGTGCCAGGGGCTGCCCCTTCTCTACACACTGGGCAGAGCCCGGTGGCGGGTGGGCGGGTAGCCCAGCAGTTATTGCACAGGGAGCAGCAGACAGGGACAGGCACCCACAGAGCAGCAGCGTCTGTCCAGAGCCCTTGGGCCCCTAGGCCAGGCAGTCTTCCGCGCTCGGCATCTTGCCTGGGCCCAGGGGGCAGGAGTTGTGCTTGTGCAGGGACAGGGCAGCACGACCCGCCCCCGCCTCGCGGCCCTGGCAGGCTGTCCCCTGCACCCCGTCCCCCTCGGCCGCCCACCATGCCCACTTGCGCTGCGCCCAGAAGTGCCCATCCTGAGGTAAAGGTCAGTGTGCAGCTAGAGCCCAGGCAGCATAGGTGGGCCCAACGTGTGCCACATCATTCCAGCATGGCGTCCAGTTGGTCCGCCAGGTCATCAAACATGCTGCCGATGTCGTCCAGGATGCTGCCCGTGCTCTTCTCCGAGGCAGAGGGGCTGGGGTGGGCGCAGTGTGAGAAGAGGGGGGCAAGGTGGGGTCGGCGGAAAAGGCCGTGCCCCCTCCCTACATGGACCAGGCCTCCCACTCAAATCAGCAGTGCATGGTGGGCGGGGCCCCGCCCCACGGCCTCTGACTCCCCCACCCCCCTATTCCAGCGGAGCTCAGCTGCCTCAGAATAAATGACAGGGTGGCGTGCAAGCCCCGCCCACGCCGGGCCCCGCCCCGCTGTGTAAGGTGTCCGAGGCCACGCCCTCAAGGCATTGGTTACGCCCCAGCCCGCACGCTACACCTTCACTCCCCCGAGGGGCACCCAGATGCCCACGCCCAGCCGGCCCCCGCCCCACCTACCGCTGGCCCTGAGCGTCCTCCTGCCGGATCTTCTCTTCCACTGCCTGCAGCGCCGCCGCCAGGCACGCGCTCGTCTCCTCCAGCTTCTGCCGGGCGCTGTCCCCCGGCGAGGTGCCCTCGGGCGCAGCAGGGGCCCCGGAGGCCGCGGCTGCAGCGGCCGCGACCGCAGCGGCGCGCGGCGGCTTGGCGGGCACGTGCAGCGCGGGCGCGCTCGGGGACGGGGGCTTGGCGGGGCTGGCGCTCAGCGAGGGCGGCGTGCTGGCTGGCTTGGCGAGGGCGGCGGGCGGCTGGCGCGCCGGCGAGGGCGTGGGCGACGGGTTGGCGCTGCCTGACTGCAGCCCCGCCGCGGCCTTGACCGGCTTGGGCGCCGTGGGCGGCGGCGGCGGCTTGGGGGACACGGGCGGCGGTGTGCCATGTGTCTTCACCTCTGCGGGGAGGAGGAGACTCGCACGCTGCGGGGGGTCGCGCAGTGCGCACGCCGCCCATCCCTGCACCAGCCCCGCCGCAGCCCGCTGCCTCCCACCCAGGAGCGGAGATACCGTGGTCCTCGGCACAGCGTCGCCGCCGCCGCAGCTCTCCACTGCCCCTCCCACCCCAGCCTCCCATGGCAACCAAAGAACGTGCTTCCCCATGCAAACCCTGGTGGCATCGCTGTTTCCAAATCCCTCCCGGTCCGCCCCCCTCTCCCCCACTGCATCCCCTTCTAGGTGTGGCCCTTGGCGTGTCTGACTGCCACAGGGCCTTTGCACCTCGGATCCTTTTGCCTGGACGCCTCTCCCCTCCCTCCCGCGTGCTGGGATCCCTCTCCAGCTGGGTCAGAGTCCTCCCTCCCCTGGTGCTGCTATTAATAAGTTTCTGTGCCTCCTTCAGGGAGCAAGTGGAGGACCAGCCACCCTCCTCCCAGCTCTGGGTTGGCAGAGTTGTCCTCTAGGTGGATGGATGAGACAGTCTGAGGACACTCCACCCTACTCTACCTGGCTGCCAGCAAATCCAAGAAGAGAAAAACCTTCAGACCACGGAGTGGGGAGGTGGGGTGGAGGCCCTTCCCCAGCTGGCTCCCTCACCTACCTGGGCTGCTGGGACCTGGCAGCGGCACCTTCTTGGAGGCGGGTGTGGGTGACCCCTGGATCTTGGGTACCGGCTGAGCCAGGACAGGCTTGGGAGAGACAGGCGGCTTGGCTGGCTTCCGGGCATCACTGTCTGGTGGGGGCAGCGGGGGCAAGTGCATCAGGTCAGAGGGCAGGGGCTCGGTGGGTGCGGGTGGCGGGGGCAGCTCCAGGGGTCCAGCGTGCTCAGAGCCCCGTCTGCGGCGCACAGTGCCTGTGCCGTTCTGGTACACGGACAGTGAGGGCGGTGGCTCCGGACCTGCCTCCCGTTCCTTGGCCTTGGGCCGCCGCTTGACCGTGTCGGACTCAGTCAAGATGAACTTGACATTCTCCTGCTGGCTCTGCTTGGCTCGGATGCGCCTCTTCAGCGTGGCACTGGCCTCCACCCGGGCCAAGGGAGGACCCTCCCCACCTGCCTCTCCCTTGGCTGGACCTCGAGGCCTCTGCCGGGTAGTGCCATCCTCTACAAGGTGGCCATGATCTGCAGGCCCTGCCGGTTCCCCAGGCCCTCGGCGGGCAGTGGCCAGAAGTCCTGTGACAGGCCCGCTGAGCGTGCGGCGCCGGTTCACCACCTCGCCATCAGGCCCGATGGCCTCCTTGTGCTTCACGGAGGCCAGCACTGTTGCCACCCTGCCTGGCTCCGGGCTGTCAGGGCGAGGCGTGGGGTGGCCCTCAGGGGGCCTGCGGGCTGCCCGGCCCCCACCCCCAATGGATGACAGCTCGAGCATGGCTGCGATGCTCTTCACACTGCCAGCACTGCCCGTGTCCACGCTGCCAGCCAGGTCACTAGCCCGCCGGCGTTGTGCCCGGACCCCCAGCTGGCCATCCTCAGTCCCAGCTCCTTTGGTCTCAGCATCAGGTGCTGACTCATCAGCCAGGTTGGCGCTGACCATGGCTGAGCTGGAGCGCTTAGGCGGAGGTGGGGGGGGCCCCTTTTTCCGGGGCCGCACAGCAAAGGACTGGCTGCGATTGACATTCTTGTCGGCACCAGCAGGTGCCCGCACTGAGTGGCTGCGACCTACACGCCGCTGGACTGTGGCATAGGGCCCGGCAGCCGCCGGCACCAGCAGCTCATCCCGCTCTTGCTCGCTGTCAGACGCTGTATAGCGATTCAGGCTGTGGGCACGCTTCTTAGGCCGCCCTGGCTCCACATCGGCCTCGGGGGGCAGACACAGCACGGGCACAGGGGCTGGGGCAGGGGCGGGGGCGGGGGCAGGGCCAGGAGCAGCTGGCCCTGCCTCGCCCTCCACGGGCTGGGGCAGCACATAGGCAAAGCCCCGGTGTGTGGGTGACTGAGGCAGGGAGCGGGGCGACATGGGTCGCTCCATAGGTGGCAGCAGCTGTGGGGTGGGCTTCACCTTGGCTGTGGCTGGGGCTGGACCGTGAGGCACCCCCAGGGCCTGGGGGGAACCTGGCCGAGCTTTCGTGGGAGTCTGGGGGGGCGTGAAGGGGCTGGGGCCTGGTGGAAGGACCTGCCATGGCTTGCCGGGCACCGGAGGCACACTGGCCCGCTTGATGCTGTGGCCGTGGCGGCCGGGCCGAGCTTCCTTGGGCAGAGTACCAGGGGCTGGTCCCTCATCCAGGAGGTACTCCTGGCTTCGTGACATAGGGCTGCCAGGCCCCGGGAACCCATCACCCAGCAGCTCCTGAGAGCTGCTCATATGCCGTGCCCGCCCACCCAGACTGGGCTCCTGACGCACAGAGGCCCTTGAGGTGGGCGGCAGGTGATTGGAGGGCTTCTCGGCAGCGGCGGGGGTGGCAGCCCCCTCTGCCGGGCCAGTCATGGCAGCCTGCAGCTCACCACTGAGCTCGCTGTCCTGGAAGGTGGTCATCTTTGGAGACTGGCACTCAGCGGGGGCAGGCTCAGGAGGGGGCGGCGACTCAATGGCCATCACTTCAAGAGACTGCGGCGCCTTCTGGCGCAGAGGTCCCCCTTCATACTTAGCGTACTCGGCCTTCTGCAGCTCTGCCAGTTTCCTCACTGCCAGCATCAGCTTCTTCTGGTGTCCTGAGTGGGGTATGGGGCGGGTCAGGCCAGGGAGAGTGGCAAGGACCCGGAAGTGGTGGGGGCTGGAGCCTCACCCAGCTTGGTGATCCCAATCTCCTGCAGGTCCTCCCAGGTGATGTCGGTGATAAAGTCGATGTTCTCATAGCCATTGTCCACCAGCACCTTGTAGTACTGGGCCAGGCCGATCATGGACAGCCACACAGCCAGGTTAGCCTGTATACAGAGCAGGGGACACAGAGGGCAGCCAGAGCTGGCTACCCACAGCCCGTCGACTACTGGGAGCTGCTGGGGCAGGGGCATCGGGCCAGCCCGGTACAGACAAACAGAGGACAAACCAACAGAAGTGTCAGCCCTGGAGACAGCGCAGCCTCAGCAGGAGCCCAAGTCCAGCTCACGTGCACGTGCAAACACACACAGACACGCACACACAGGGCAACCCTATCTTCAGGACACTGTTTGGGAAAGACTGCACTTCCTCCTCACCTGTCCAGGCAACCATGGGAACAGCACCCGTGGACACACACCATACATCATGGACGCAGACACACAGTACCACCGACCAGATACGTGTACACGCATACCCTGGATCACAGCCACACACGGGCACTGACTTCCCTCTGTGTCATGCTCACACCCTCTCGCAACTTCCCACCCGCATCAGGCACAGTCACACGGCCACATCACACATGTGTGCAAACAGCCATGAGAGTCTTCACCCAGTACCACCCAGTGGCTTCCTAAATGGCATCCACCTGTCCACACGCCCAGCAGGGCATCGCTAACGCACCAACGCACAGCCTATCCGCAAGAGCCGAGTGAGACCCTGGGACCCCGACGTGCTCACCCGGAGGACCGCGGAGCCACTGACTGAGTGCGGCAACGCAGATGAGTGTCAACCTACCTGTCCCTGACCCACAGCCCTGGGGGCTTTTGGTGGTCATGGCATCGCCCCCATCAGTGGATGGGGAATCACAGCTCTGCGTGAGAACCAGAGAGGCAGCACTGAGGCAACAGGCCCTGAGCCTACCTTCTCCTGGCCCAGAACCGGTTCCACCATATGAGTGCCTGTCAGTAAACAGCACGGCCTGCGGTCGGAGTGGGTGTCAGCTGTCAACACAGCTGGCATGTGCAGTTAAATGTGTGGGTGTGTGCGTGCAGTCATCAATGGGCACCTTGAATATATTTAGTGTGCGTGTGCTGTCTGTGTACATGGAGCATGCACACTCACACATCTTCCCCATGCACACGTCTGGTGTGTGCAAGCATATCCCATCAATGCAGGCCCCCTCTCTGGTGTCTGGGTAGGTGTGCAAGGGGCAGCGCTGCTGGGGTGCCGGTGTCCCTGTGTGACTGCCTGAGTATGGAGGGGGGTCTCTGCAGGAGCACGGAGTGGAGAGAGGTATTCTCCCTCCACCCTGACGGCCTCACAGGTTGTCACCCCTGTTCCTGCCTCAGGAAGGCTGGTCCCAGTGCCTGTGATGGACAAACGTCGTCCAGGTGGGCCACGCTGAGGGACCGTCCTCTGGTCTCCACTCCCTGGAGCTCCAGAGGGCAGCTGAGGGCTGTAGCCAGGGAGGCAGTCTGTCTGTCTATCTGCCCATCCTGGGCCCAGCCACAGGGTGCAGGGAGCCTTACGGGTTTGTGCTCAGGCAGCCAGTCGGGGATGCTGAGGCTGCTGATTTCTGCCGTGATCTTCTTCCGGTGGCCTGGTTTGGTGACCCCAATGGCCGTGAGGTCCTAGTTAGAGGAGCAGCCCGTTAGCTGGAGGCAGGGGATCTGTTTCCGGGTCATGGCTGGTGGCCAGCCTTTGGGCAGCTCACCTCAGGGGTCATGCGGCTGATGGTGGGCAGGTCGTAGCCCGCGCTGAGGAAGTTGGGGGCGTACAGCTGCAGCTGGAACGTGGCGAGCCACTGGCTCACAGCCTCAGCGCTCTGGAAGACACAAGGCACCGCTGCAGGCCCGCCCGCCCGCCCGCCCGCCGGGCGCACACCCCAGCCGCCACGGTGCCTCCTGTGTCAGCTCAGTCTGCCGTCCGCGGGTCCAGGTGCAGCTAGGCCCAGTCAGTCTGGCACCGGTGCTCCCGCCGCACTCTGGTCCTGGCTGCCGCTGTCTCGAGCTCCGCACGGCACTGCAGCATCGCTCTGTTCTCCACCGGGAAGGTTCAGCTGCGTCTGACCATCCCCCCCATTCCTGCACCAGGGACACCCTGCAGTGTGGCCCCAGGTGAGGCTCTAGGATGGGGCCTCAGCATTGCTCCTCAGTCCCTGGAAGGTGAGCTTTGCCCAGAAGTTTGCAGGACTCAGCCGGCAGCTCGCACCTTCCCCAGCACGCAAGTCATGCACACAGGACCCACCTCACCCATGTACAGAACTCGTCTTGTCTCACTCGTGCCATTTCATACACACGCACACATGCACACGTGCCCGCCTCACAGTCACACCACACACACATGCACACCCTCGTTCACCTCACACCCGTGCACGCTTCTTACACATACTAATTCACACGCACAGCCCACACAATAGACAACACCTACGCACACAGACTGACACAGACAGAAGGAGGGGGCTAGCCTGTCAAGAGCCCCCGGCTGTACTGTGGCCAGGCCAGGCAGGCTGCCCCGGGCACCCCTCCCTGCTGCCAGCCAGGCCCTGTACCTTGCCCTCCGACGCCGGCTCCAGCTTCTTGGACGGCAGTTCCGCATAGACCTGCCCAGCATGGGCCACTGGAGGCTGGGACCTGGCCGCCCCTGGGGAGGAGAGGGCACGGTGGGCCAAGGGCTGCCCAAAGGCTGCCTGTCAGCCAGGACAGCAGTGCTGCGTCCTTGCTCTCACCTGCTGAGCCCTCCACAGGCTTGACGGGGCTGTCCCCGGGGCTAGACTCGGAGATGGACTTCTGGGAGAGCACGGTTGCCAGGAGCTGCAACCCAGACAGGTCAGCTGGCCAGTGCTGCTCTGGGCCCGGCCGCCCCGGCCCCGGCACCACCCCACCTACCTTGACCCCTTCAGAGCCTGCGTGCAGGGTATGGGCCCCGCTGCTCCGGCCGACAGCCACACTGCTCAAGCTGCCACTGCGGTCCCCACCTGCCGGCACAAGGGAGCATCAGCCAGCGCTGGCCCCGCCTCGCTTGGGAGCTGCCTTGCGGAAGTACTGCTGCCCCGCCCTCCAGGGGCCCCCACCTACCTGCAAAAGGCTTCCTCAGCACCCAGATCTCCTCAGGGGGTGCAGAGGGTCCAGGCAAGCTGCCTCCCTGAGGTGAGCTTTGCTCAGCACTTGCTCGGGAACCTGTGGGCCAACCATAGCCTCCCTGAGTATTGGACCCGCCCAGGCCTGGGAGCCAGACACCGAAAGGAGGGCGTCCCCTGGCCCAGCCCCAAGCCTAGGTAGAGGCCCAACACATGCACAACAGTCTCCTCCTGCCCTGAGAGACCCTTAGGAGACCCCCTCCCCACACCGGACGGTGGAGAGCAGGAGCGTGTGGCAGAGAGGAGCCCGCGCCAGGCTACCCGGCCAGCTTACCAGTGGCCCTGCGGTCCTGTTGGGGGGAGGGGTGCAGATTGCCAGAGGGTGAAACCTCCTCTGTGCCAGGGCAACAGCGGGGAGGAAAGAGGCACCCAGGAGCCTGGGGCGAGGCTCTCCACCCCAGGAGAACCAGGGGTCCAGTTAGATGGGTAGACGAGCCGCATCACTAACTGGACCACTCTCTCTTTTATCCCACCTGTCCACCTCTGTGATCTCACCAGTCCCCTGCCTGAAACCACCTGGTGGCCCCGTGGCCATGTCCTCACCCCCCTCCCTCTCCCTAACTCTGCGCCAGCCATGCTGGCCTCCTGTGGACCCTTACACACATCACGCTCTTTCCTGCCTCAGTGCCTTTGCACACGTGGTTCCCACTGCCTGGATTGCTCTGCCTGTAGCCAGTCCCTCCCATTTCTCAGGGCCTCCTCTGACCACCCCATCTAAAGCAGGTCTCCATCCACATTCTCTGCCATTAGCTGGTGTGTTTCATTCTGTGGTTACTTCACTGTCCCCTGCTCCCCGCCCTCCCTGGGGGCAAGCTCCTTGAAAGCAGGACCGATATCCAGCTGAGTCGCCATCTATTCCTAGTGGCCAGTGTGCAATGTCAGTTGAATAAATGAAGGAATGGGCATGAGGACACTGAGGAGACAGCTGGCCGGACACACTTCTGAACACCACTTTGGACCCTACACCTAGCCATGGCTAAAGCTCGGCCCTTGCCCTGCCATCCAACACACATGTGCACTTCCTTCCTTCTGACCCCCAAGCCCAGACCTGGGTAGGACTTGCCTGCTCGCTTGACGATGGCCTCGCCCAGGGAGGATGGGAAGTAGCCCACCCGGTCATTGCCTGTCTGGTTGTCATGGATACATCCCTTCCATCGGCCATCTGGATGCTGCTCAAGGACCTGGCCAGATGAGGTGGGGAGAGCACACGCAGGGAGACTTCTGGGTCAATTGCCTCCCCAGTCGCTGAGGGGGAAATGTGGGGTGAGCATCCCAGCTCCACAGCCCCAGGCCATCCTTACTGTGATGATATCCCCGGCTTTCACGTTGAGGCTGGTCAGGTCATAGTTGTTGCAATAATCTTGGGTCGCCCGGACCTGCAGAGCCGCCGAGGCCTCTGGGGACACAGGAGGTAGACTCCCCAGTCCTTCGAACCAGCCTGGCCCAGGCCCCGCCCCAGACCCCCTGCCCCACCTGGGCCCACCTCGCAGCAGCTGCTTGATCTCCTTGCTGGCCTGCGACGTGGTGAACTGGTGCACGATGTCCAGGGCCGTCTGGCTGTATGTGTTCCTCACGTGGGCATTGATCCCGTTCTGCAGGGGCCAGGAGGGGAGGTCTGTCAAGAGCACCCCGTTCTCCCAACCCTGCCTTGGACCCAGCTCCCCCTGCGCCTCCAACTCACGTCCAGCAGCAGCCGAACCACTTCTGTCTTCCCACAGAGCGCAGCCTCGTGCAGGGCGGTGCCGGACTTGGTCTGGCGGTTAATGTCAATGCCAGCTTGGAGCAGGAGTCTGGCGGGAAGGCAGGGGGAGCCGGCGGGGCCTACAGCAGGAGCCCTCGGCCCCAGCACCCCAAAGCTGAGCCCCGATTTCCAAGGGCCTAAGGACTGACCAGCCCTACCCATCTCCCTGACAACATACCTGACAGTGACAAAGCACTGCGGAAGTGCCCGCCCTGTGCTAACCCCTCACAGCAGCTACCTCGTCTTTTCCCACTGGCACTGCTGCGAGGCCCATGGAAGAGCTGAGGCTCAGAGAGGTTAAGTGTATCCGCGAAGCCACCCAGCGAGTGACAGGACTGCAGCAGAGCCCAGGCGATGCAGCTATCCATGCCCACTCCCCACCCCCTTCTAGCACATCCCTCGTGTGGGCAGCTGGAGATGCCCGTGGCACCCAGAGGCCACAGCTCGGAGACTGCTCCCATCTTATCACCAAGCCAGGAGCAGAGCCCCAGAGCTGGGAACCCCACCCCCACAGAACCGTACCTGATGATGTCAATGTGGCCGTTCTTGGCTGCCAGGTGCAAGGGGCTGGTTCCATTGGGGTCGGTGGTGTCCCCCGGCCGGGGCTCCAGCAAGGCTGTGCACATGTTGCTGCTCAGGAGCAGCTGGACCACCTTGAAGGAGGGGTCAGAGTAGGGGGCACCCAGAAACAGGCCAGGGGGATTGCAGGTCTGTCCCCGACTCCAACCCCAGAAGAGGCAGCAGAGCAGATGGAGTGGCTCTCAGCTCCTGGGAGACTTACCCCAACACGGCCGAACTCGCAGGCCAGGTCCAGAGGCGTCTTCCCGGCGCTGTCCACCATGCACGGGTTCGATTGGTGCTGCAGCAGCATCTCGGACTGCGGGTGCGGAGCGCAGTCAGCCCCGTGCCGCCAGGCTCACGCCTCCCACACGCGCACCCCCGAGGTGGTCCTCACCACATCATAGTGACCGTGCTGGGCCGCTAGGTGGAGGGGGATGTGGCCCTCATCTGATGGGATGTTCACCGCTGAGCCTGCCTTTAGCACCAGCTTCATGGGCTCCTTCCGGCCCTGCCAGGCCGCATAGTGCAGTGGCCGCATGCCTGGGGGCAGGCAGGAGCCACTGGGAGCTGGTCTCTCACCCGGGGCCCACCCCTGACCTCTAGGATGCAGAGCCCATGAGGACCTGCCTAGACCCAGCCTGAGACCCTGGGTGGAGACCTCAATTGAAGAACCATCCAGTCCTCAAGGGACCCCTGACCTCAACCCATCCCCTTGCTCTAGGGTCCCTGCGGGCCTTGCCTTTGTTGTCCTTGATGTCCACGGCAGCTTGGGCCTCCAGCAGCAGGGTGATCAATTCCGTGTTGCCATTCAGGGCCGCGTGGTGCAGGGCAGAGAAGCTGGGACAGGTGACAAACACATATGGGCAGGGACTCGGGCACCCAGCCTCCCCCAGAAGCCCTTTTGCCCCCATCCCATCTGGCATTGCCCTGCCTGAGAACTCACCCATCCGGGTCCTGAAAGTTGACATTGATCTTCTTGGTGGAGCCCAGGAGCTCTGGGAGTGGGAAGGAGACACAAGTGAGGGAGGCTCTGCCCAGCCCCTCCTGCAGTCAGCCTGGGGCCTAGCCCACTCCCGCCGCTTAAAAGCAGGCAGAGGGTGCTAGCTGGCTCCCTGGCAGGCTCAGAGCCAAAGCTATCTAAGTGTTTAGTCTGAAAAACATTCATTCACTCACTCAACTCTGTTCCCTGCACTCAGCTCCAGCTTTTTAGACCTTGGTTTCCCACTAAACTAAGACGCTGAGAGGTCCACAGGTCCAAGGTGTCAGGCCTGGCCCTGCCTGCGGACAGAAGCCAGGGTGGTGCACCCACACAGGCGCACACATGTGCACACGCATCCCCGGCTGACAGTGGGAGGGAGGGAGCCGGCCCAATCTGTCTTTCAGAAGGACCCAGATGGGCTGGGGGTGGCCCGGGAAGGCTGGGACACAGAAATGAGGGTATCTCTGAGGGAAGATCTGCCTTCCCACAACGCAGCCTCCCCCACACCCAGCCTTGGGGCTGGCCACTCAGCAGGGCAGGAAGGGAAGGAAGGCGATTGGGCCACTGCCTCCGAGTGACCACATGAGCGCGGCCACCTCATATACAGGCTCCGGGCACACTCAGGTCCTAGGGCTCGCCACCGGAAGCCCGAGGGGCCCAAGTCCTCCCTTCAGGGCTCTAGTCTCCTCCTGGGGCCCCCAGAAGCTGCCTGCCAAAAGGAGGGGGGCCCTCCGACACCCTCCCCGTGGGCTCAGGTCCAGCCAGACTCAGGCCAAGCCCCTGCCTGTCGAGGCCGTGGTTACATAACCTATTTGTGGGTCAGTTGCTCTGTGAGGGAGGGAGGGGCTGGCAGGACAGAAGCCCCTTTGTCCAGGCCCAGGACAGGGATGGGGGCAGGGGGCCCAAGGACAGGGAACCAAGGGAGTCGAGGCACAGAGGGGCTGCTGCAGGGCAGCTCAGTGCAGGGTGTAGGTCCCCCAATGGCCCACAAAGCGCGCAGAGTCAGACAGGCCCAAATCCAAACTCTTACTCTGCCCCTCAGACTCCCCCTATGGCCTCGGCAATGAGCTCGAGGGGGGCTAACAAGGCTGGCCTCGGAGACCTAAGGACGTTTCCAGACAGAAAGCATGAAGCGTTCGGCAAGGAGTCGGCTCAGTAAGTGGCGATGACTAACATTAGCTCTATGGGAACCCCACCCACACCCTCCAGTGATGGGGGGCTTCTCCTGCCCAGAGCAGAGGCTCCGGGAAGAGAGGCCTCACCCCTCCCTGCCCTGCCCTCTGCTCAGACACTGCTGGTGCTGAAACCCGTCTGTCTCCGCGGCAATGCCACCTTCCTCAGTGGCCCGGGCCAAACCCGGAGTCCCTCCTTGACCACCTAAATCTCCTCCCCCGGTGAGTCCCGCTGGCTCTGTCTTTAAGGCACTCCCCGAGCACACTCAGGATCTACCCCCTCTCGCCACCCTGGGCCGGGCCAGCATCTCCAGAGGAATCACTGCCATCACCTCTCCACGGGCGCCCTCACTCCCCGTGGCCCCCTTCGGCCCGCCCTCCATCCCCGCGGGAGCCCTGCCAGAACACGGTCCGACCCGATGCCTTTGCTCCTCTCCGGAAGACCCCCCAACAGCACCCGTCTCGCCGGACGGTGGCTCTGCATGATGCGGCCCTTGAGCTTCCTCAGCACATGATGGCGCTCCAACACACTGGCCACCCTGCCACTGCCACTGCCACTGCACGTGTTACATGCATGTGTGAGGCTCTTCTTCCGCCAGTTAGTCCTAGGGTTCCTCATCTCATGTCCGTTAGGTCTTTATCCACATGTCACCTGCTCGGTCTCCCCATCTCAAACAGTAACCCCCACCCGCCCCAGGGCTGCTGTAGATGTCTCCTTAGCCCCCATCACCACCATTGACCTGGTTCTTGTCCATCTCCGTCACTGAACTGCTGGCTCCAAGAGGACCACGTTTCATTTGCTCACTGCTGTATCCTTGGTGGCCGAAACAGCGCGGGTACACACAAGGTGCTCAGTAAATCCGAGACTGAGGCCATATCCTAGTCCCACACTCTGTCCACCTGCCAGGGCCAGTGTCAGGCATGTGACCTGCACAGTCACGCCGAAGGGCCCCCCATCTGGTTGGATGCTCTGCTTGTCGTCATCTTAAATTCTTTTGTTGTTGTTGCTGTTCCCATAGAAAAATCTTATTGACTCAAAGGGAAATCTCTGGAAAATGTACTAACCTTTTCCTAATAAATATTATGGGATTTCTTTTTTTTTTTTTAACTTTTTTTTTTAATATATTTTATTGATTTTTTACAGAGAGGAAGGGAGAGAGATAGAGAGTTAGAAACATCGATGAGAGAGAAACATCGATCAGCTGCCTCCTGCACATCTCCTACTGGGGATATGCCCGCAACCCAGGTACATGCCCTTGACCAGAATCGAACCTGGGACCCTTCAGTCCGCAGGCCGACGCTCTATCCACTGAGTCAAACCGGTTTCGGCATAAATATTATGGGATTTCTAAGCCTACATTATGCTCAATACTTTTATCTGTTTACAGAGTGCTGTCTTTAGCTCTTTGAACAATTTTTTTAGAAACTGCAATGTGAGAGTACAGTGGGGCCTTGACTTACGAGTGTCCCGACTAATGAGTTTTTTGAGATAACAGCTGTCTCTCGGCTGATTTTTTGCATTGAATTGATAGAGTAATTTGAGTTAACGAGCTCCTTAACAAGCTCGGTCTCAGAACAAATTAAACTCATAAGTCAAGGCCCCACTGTATATTAGGATAACTCTGACTAAAGAGATACAATACAGCCCTAACCGGTTTGGCTCAGTGGATAGAGCGTTGGCCTGTGGACTGAAAGGTCCCAGGTTCGATTCCGGTCAAGGGCATGTACCTTGGTTGCAGGCACATCCCCAGTAGGGGGTGTGCAGGAGGCAGCTGATCGATGTTTGTCTCTCACATCTCTCATCGATGTTTCTAACTCTCTATCCCTCTCTCTTCCTCTCTGTAAAAAAATCAATAAAATGTATTTAAAAATAAAAAAAATAAAGAGATACACTACAAATGAGGAGATGTTTTAGTCCTTAACTTTGAAACCTCCCTTATTTCGGGCCTATTATAGGACACATATCTGCAGCTGTTCATTCACACTGCTATTTTAAATTCTGGAGTTTGGACAAGGCACCCATGTTGCACTGGGCCCTATGCTGCAGTTCCTTCTTACGTTGAAGACAGTGATGCCCTGGCCAGTGTGCTCAGTGGCTAGAGTGGGCCGGGTACGTGCCAAAGGCAACCAATCGATGTGTCTCACATCGATGTTTCTCTTTCCCTCTCTCCCTCCCTCCCTCTCTCTCTCTCCCTCCCTCCCTCCTTCCCTCCCTTCTGCTCTCTTTAAAATCAATGGAAAAAATATCCTCAGGTGAGAATTGAGAGAGAGAGAGAGAGAGAGAGAGAGAGAGAGAGAGAGAGACAGACATGGCTATCCTGTAGCACCTTCCACGCTGTCCAGGATCACACTCAGAACATTTTCAAACCCCGCCCCCCAATCTCCACACACACCTTGCCCAATCCGAATGTTTGCCAGCTACCACTTTTCTTAGTTTCAGTTCTTAGTAGCCAGTTCTCAGCTTCTCCAGCGAGACTTCCCAGTCCGGCCCCCTTTCCTCCCTCCCACAGCAGATGCCTTCCAGGCTCCAAGCGGACCCACAGCCAGGCCCGCCTGCTCACCTGGCCCATACTTGCTGAAATTTCAGAGGGGCTGGAGGTCAAGGCCCAGGAAGTGACTCAGTCGCCAGTGGAGGAGGAGTCTCCATCCCAAAGGGGATCACTCCTCCCATGAGGAGGGGCATCATGGTAAGGTCGTCGTACCCTTCTCCCTGCCACTGGTCTCCTCAAAGAGGAAAACAGCTGGAATTGGATGGAGGGGAGCCTGAGGTTTTGGAATAGTCACCTGATTCCTATGGGGGACACTGAGCACGGAGGAAGGTCCCAGAACTGAACCCTGCATGGGACTGGGAGGCTGAACCAGGTGGAGACAGGTGCTCTGAATGAAGCTGGAGCAGAGCACGGCTGGGGGGGGGGGGGGGGGCGTGTCTGGGTAAGGGTGGGATAAGGGGGCAAGTGGGGACCAAGTTGAAAGTCTTAGGCGCCCCCTTTCCCTTTCCACAAGGGCACTGAGCCTATGGATTTCGCATCAGTAACAGCGTATAAACTTCGCCCCCCACCCCATCACATGACTTCAGTCTCTGATCACCTCTGACCTCTAACTACTCTCTTGGAACCATCTCTACCTTTGAGGTCAGCTCCAAACACAAGGCTGCAGAGGCCCCGCCCCTCTCCACCCCCATGGCCTCCCTGTACCCCTCTGCCCAGATGCTCCTCCAACTACAGAGGCCTCTTATAGGCCACCCCACAGAGCTACTTCTTCCCCTACAGGAGCGGTTCTCCACCTGTGGGTCGCGACCCCTTTGGGGGTCGAACGACCCTTTCACAGGGGTCGCCTAAGACCATCGGAAAACACATATATAATTACATATTGTTTTTGTGATGAATCACTATGCTTTAATTATGTTCAATTTGTAACAATGAAATTGGGGGTCACCACAACATGAGGAACTGTATGAAAGGGTCGCGGCATTAGGAAGGTTGAGAACCACTGCCCTACAGGGATGTGGTCCTGGTCTCCTCCGGTCCCGTCTCAGAGTAGCTGAGCCCTATGGCCTCCCTGGGTCAATGTACCCTCCCAGCTTCTCCAGGGAAGCAGGGTCAGTGCTTGCTACCTACCACTTTTCTTAGTTCCAGTCCAGCCCCCTTTCCAACGGCCCCCAGGCAGGGGACTCTAGGTCAGATGCTGGAGCGGAACGATGAGTGGGCCAAGGGGAGATCACAGGAGCCTGGCCTGTAATGTTCAGGAAACTCAGAAAGGGCAAGTTGGGCCAGAAGGAAGGGCAGGGTATCCCCCACCTAGCACAAGGCCAGCTCCCACCCAGGATTTTCCCTTCTTCCCCTCAAAGACAAGTGCTAAGGGTGCTAGTTCCTGTGTGTGTAAAGGGAGGTGCCCTTCAAGGTGAGATGGGGGGGGGCTGACCGAGCCTGGGGCCACACTGGGGGGCTGGGGCCAAGGGAAGGTGCCAGCACAGGAAGGAGATCATGGGAACAAGGTTATGAAAATACCTCTGGAGTCTAGTGGGCCCTACGGAGCACTGCTGGGTGCCCCCCACCCCGTGGCCCAAACTCCAGCTGTACTTTGCTGAATCAAAATACATCTTACTCCAAAGCAGGCCAGCGTTGTCATGACGACTGAGCTAATTCATGGAGGGATTTCTCCGTCTGACTTATTAAGCCCGCTCCTGTGAGTCAGAGCCCAGAGACCAGTCCAGGCAGGGGCGTAGGTAGAGACCCAGGTGGGACCCAGGTAAAGGTGAAAGTCTCCACACCTTCCCCCAAGGGGCCAGAGTAGACGGGAGGAGGAACCTCCAAATCTGACGCTCCCACTTCCCTGGCCTGCCCACCCTGGGCTGAGGAACGGTCCCAGTCAGTGCTTACTGAGCACTTAGCAAGAGCCAGAGCCTCATGTTCGCTCCCTCACTATTCCCACGACAACGCCAGGAGACAGGCACCACGAATATCCGAATATCCGTCCTGCAGACGCGGCTGGGGAACTGGAGTTGTTTATGTACAAGGTGGCACGACCACTAGGTGGAAGTCTTGACCTTGCCTTCCACTTCTCAATCCCTCCACCTGCTTTCGAGGCTCAGTCTCCTCGAAATCCTGAGACCCTGAAGCCAGCCCCAGCGAGGCGTGGAGGGCAAGGCCAGCCTGGGTATGTGTGCCTGCGAGGCACAGCTGTGC
This sequence comes from Myotis nattereri, assembly GCF_964212035.1. Taxonomy (NCBI): domain Eukaryota; kingdom Metazoa; phylum Chordata; class Mammalia; order Chiroptera; family Vespertilionidae; genus Myotis; species Myotis nattereri. Next base: position 101,462,465 of record NC_138079.1, on the reverse strand, counting down.
AGCTCTCTAATTGCACAGAGCAGGCGGGAGCTGGCGAGCAGGCTCTGCCGCAGGAGGGTCCCTCTGGGGCTCAAGGACATGCCTCCCACCTTCCGAGCCAGTCTCAGTTCTCGGCATCCTTCCTGGAGAGAGGGGAAGGGGGCCTCCCTGGCGTACACACAGTTCCTGGGGGTGGGGTAGGGAGTGGGGTCCCCAGACTCCACGTGCCATCCCGCAGAGCCCTGCCCGCGCCCCTACAGGTGCCCTGGTACACTGACACAGCCATACGTGCGCAGCCGCACATGTGGTCCACACGCCCATCCATCCATCTCCAGCAGCCCCCGGGGAGGCTCCTGGTTGAGCTGGGATGAGTGCTGGGATCAGGGCTTCAAGCTCCCAACCCTTCCCTGGGGTGCCCCCGGCACAAGCTCAGGAGGGCTGGTGGGAGACCTCTCCCTCTCCCACAGCCCTCTTTCCCAGCAGGGAAGCCAGAGTGAACTGGGATCTGTTGCAGGGTCTGCACCTGCTTGGAGCTCAGCCCGGCCTGGGCTGGGCGACCTTGGGCCTCTGCTCCGCTATCAGTAAATGGCCCCCACCCAGCCATGCCTGGGCAGCCACACCCCCAGCATGGCCCTGCCCCCCCTTCCCCGAAAAGCGTGCTATTAAACATGGGGCGGGAATGGGGTCTGACAGGGACTCCCAGGCGCCCTGATGCCCCTCACCGCAAGGGGCCCCGCCCTCCCTCCTAGGGGAGGGCATCCGCCTTGCCCTTTAAAGGCCCAGTGGAGACCTCCAGCTGCCAGCCCCACAACCCGGGGAGAGAAAAGGACCGAGGCAGGGAGGGAGGGAGGGATGCGAATGCCCAGACCGGTCAGGTGGGTATCGCCAGGCGCCCGCTGGGGGGGCTCGGTGCCGCCCCTCCGCCAGGGCTGGGGGTGCGGGTGTGGACCGAGGTTCTGGACGCTGCTGGCCCGGCCCCGCCCCGCCCCCGGGGACCGACAGCATCCCCCTCCTGCGCCAGGAGGGGTGAGGGGCTCCGCGCCGGAGGTGGCCCCCGCGCGCCGCGGCTCCCTCCGCCCCGCCCCCCCAACCCCGCGCCCCCTACACTCACTGGCTTTCCCCGGCCGCGGCCTCTGCAGCAGCCGCTGCGCGGTCCCCACGTCCTCCGCCTTCACAGCCTGCACCAGCTCCTGCTCCTTCCCCATGGCGCGGCCGGGGCCGCAGCGACGCTGCTGCGCTCCGTGCGCTCTGCGCGGCTCAGAGGCGACGGCGGCAGCCCCGCGGCGCCGGCCGCATCCTCCTCCCTCCTCCGCCGCCTTTTCCTCCGCCCGCGCCCCTAGCCGTCCTCCGGCTCCGGCTCGGGCTCCCGGCGAGGATGGGGCGGGGAGCGCGTCACGGGCGGGGGGCGGCCCGGAGGCGGGGGCCGGCGGCGGGCGCGAGGCGGGGGCGCGGCACCTGGCACCGCCTCCGGGACGCCTGGGTCCCTCTCTGGTGGCTGCTGACCTCCGTCCGCCCGCCGCACCGGCCGCGCGCCCGGCTCCTTGGCTCCGCCCCTACATCAGGCCGCGTCCTCCCTAGGCGCCCCCTCCCCACGTGCGGGCCGCGGGGGTCAGGCCGGGCCTACGCGAACACCCCGCTGCCCCAGCGCCGGGGACTGGGGACGCAGGGGGAGATGGACCCTAAGCCCCGATACGGCGGCGGCGCTGCTAGGCTGAGGCTGGGAGAGGCTTCCAGAGGCTGCGGGACCCAGGCGGGGGAGTAACTCGGTGGCAGTGGGCGGGCGGGTACCCGGGCACAGACCCAGGCACCGAGAGACCAGAGCACCAGCTGTGCCATGGGAGTCGGCGCGCCAGAGGCTGTCAAACATTTCTGGCCCGTGGTTCCCGTGGGAGGTGTCGAGGGATTGTGAAGAGGAATCTCCCAATAATGAATTCAGTGTCAGGGAACCTGCACCACCCACCCCCGCTCCGCCCTGCACCCTCCACCTTCTTCCCTTGAATTCCCTGGCTCCACAAACAACACTGGGCAATAGCTCCTCCCTCCCAAGACTCCATCTGAACCCCAACCCCAGTGAAGCACCCCAAACTGGGGTGCAGCCCCACCTATTGCCAAGGGGTCCTCAATCCCCCATCTCCAGTACCAACAGGGTCACAGGCCTGCCCAACACCAATCTGAGCCCCCACAAAGCCTGTGTACCCTCCAGACTCTGGCAGCCCTAGACAGGGACTGCTTGAGAGATGCTGACACCCCCACATCACACACACACACACACACACACACACACACTCACACACACTCACACAGGTCTCACCCTTCTGACCTCCTGAGCCTCAGTCCCTCACCTTGTAATGGCTGCAGCATTGCGGAGATAACAGGCTTGACGGCTGTCTCCTGGCTCAGGCTGTTTCCTCACTTGCAGGGAGGGCAAGATCATTACCCCATGGGGCAAGGCTGTTTGGTGAGAGTTTGCACATATAATGGCCTGATGCCCCTCTTCCTATAGCCCAGACCATCAAGCACCTCCAGAAGGAAGGTGACCAGCAGCTGGTCATTTCCCCTCTCCAGTGGGTTCTCCCATGAAGTTTAGGGAGCAAGTCTGGACCTGGTCTGACAGAGGGGTCGCTAAATGCAAGGGCCCTGTCTCCCATCCTTTATGGTGACCAATTCCTAGGCACCTGCTGAGTGAGGTGCTAGTCACTTCAGAGATGAGCTTCTGCCCATTTTACAGATGAAGAAACTGAAGCTCAGAGAAGCCAAGCCACTCACCTATAGTCCCAGAGTCTCGAGGCCATGAGTTTTTGCTTAGAACCCACATTAGTCTCAGCTGCACTGTCCCAGTTCTGCCTCTTATTGTTTTGGGGTTTTGGGTTTGTTTTTTTGTCACTCTGTCTTTCCAAGTCTTAGCTTCCCCTCCATAAAATGTGGTAAGAATGATATTCCCACCCTGGCCGGTGTGGCTTAGTTGGTTGGGCATCGTTCTGTGCACTGAAGGGTCTCCGGTTTGATTCCCAGTCAGGACACTTGCCTGAGTTGTGGGCTCGATTCCCAGTAGGGGACTTGCAGGAGACAACCAATTGATGTTTCGCTGTCACATGAATGTTTCTTTCTCCCTCTCCCTTCCTCTCTCTAAAAATCAATTTTTAAAAAAAAGAATATCTCCTTTAGGTTATTTGAGGATACATTATGATGCAATCAATAAAGCACTTTGCAGTAGAACTTATTAAGTGCTCAACAAATGGCTGCTGTGAATATTGTGATATTCTTGTGTTTCCCTACCTGGGCTATCTGAGAAGCAATTGGATTTTATTCATCTTTGTAACTGCAGACCCTATCAGTGTAGCACACAGGAAACACTACAAAAAAGTAAAAAGATAGCAATCATCCTTACTATTATTTCTATGTTTTGGCTGGCTAAGGTAAACCACTCTGGCCTGAGCCTAACATTTGCAGGGCCTGGGGCCAGAGTACAAACAGACGCCCACACAGTAAATGTCTAAATATTTCAATGTTATAAATCGTGCTAATAACCTGTTAAATAAAATATGTCCTATCATCCTACTTTGACAAATAGACCTTCATCATGACCTGCAAGGCCAAATTCCAATTTAGAATTCTGATTCCTCTGGGTAATGAACTGGCCCCTGCCTGCAGCGGCTGCACTTCTGTTCCTTGCCCAGCTCCAGCTCCATCTACACCCTTAGTCACACCTCACACCTAGGGGTGGGCACCTTGCTGTGTAGTCCACCTTCAGGAGGACAGACCTGGGAAGAGGGTTGTCTAGATTCTCCTAGCTTCAACCTGCTCAGTGAGGCTAATGCCCTAGGAAGGGCCAGGAAGTCCTGGATCTACGGCTGCCTAGCTCCTTGTACAAGTTCCTGATGCCCAGCTGCCTCATCTGTAAAATGGGCCAGTAGGTCCGCCTGTAGTCCAGGGCTGACGGGAAGATCCATAGGAAAACAGAAATGTGTATTTTCCTGGAATCCCCCAACCCCGGGGACGGGGGCCACAGAGCAGACCAGCTGATCCAGCGGAGGGATCGGGATGCAGAAGTGTGGGACTTGGGCAGCCCTCCAGGAAGCCAGCCTCCAATCTCATGCCTGGGAGGAGGGGCTGCTGAGCCAGCGGAACTGCTGAGGCTCAGCCTGGAGCAGCGCTGGCGGCCACTTCACCGCAGCCTGGGCTGGCCCCCTTCCCACTGCACAACAGCCTCCAGCGGCAGGCCCAGCCCTTGCTTCTGCCCACCAGCTATACGCCTGCTCGGGCACTCCCTAGGGCCCTTCTCCACCCCCCCAGCGCCCTAGTACCCAGCTCCTTATATATAAAGCGGGGATGGCATGATGAATGTACTCTCCCCATGGGCTGCTGGGAGCATGCATGCAGTATATGTTAGCTGCCATGGTTTCTATCATTCTCCGATACTTGATACATAAGAGGGGATTCACATCCATGCGTCCTGTCCAGCAGAGATGCTGGAGCTGCTCGGGCTGGGCATGGGGAATGGCCTGGTCTGCCAGTTGCCCCGAGGCATGGAGCACGTGCAGCTGCCACACTCCACCCAGAGCCCCCACACAAAAGCAAATAACTCGAGCCTGTCTCCTGAGCCCAAAGTGGAACGCCATAGGCACCCGGCCAAGGCTTCCAATCACCCGTCAGCCCCTTCCCTCTGTCCTGCTTTCAGGTTCCTTTGCCGCCTTGCTCGGGATACCCTTCAAATGTTGGGGCTCATAGCCCTCTTCCTTTTTCAGCCTTTGGGGCCTGCATATTCGTCTGCCTCTGAGCCTGGTGCAGCTGCCCTGCAGAAGGAGGATAGCTCCTGTACTTACAGAGGAAAATGGGGAGGATGTACGAAATGCAGGGGGCTGCCCAGAGAGTAGTGACCTTAGCCAGAAGCGGGGAGACCAGAGGAGGGCTGAGCCCAGCAGGATGGGTTCTATCGTGTTCTAGCTGTGTGCCCTTAGACACGACTCTACATCTCTGAGCCTCACTAGTCTTGTTTCCAAAATGGGGTGGTTTCTCCTTGGCAGAGCCATTGTGACAACCTGATGCATAATGTGGTTAAAATGCTCAGCACGGTTTGGTGGTTCTTAAAAAGTTAAACAGAGTCACCACGTGACCCAGCAATTCTACTCCTAGGTATATGAGAAATGAAAACATGTACTCAAAAAGATACTTGTATAGCCTGGCTGTGTGGCTCAGTGGTTGAGTGTCAACCTATGAACCAAGAGGTCATGGTTCCATTCCCAGTCAGGGCACATGCCCGGGTTGCAGGCTTGATCCCCAGTGTGGGGTGTGCAGGAGGCAGCAAATCAATGATTCTCTCTCATCATTGATGTTTCTCTCTCTCTCTCTCCCTCTCTCCCTTCTTCTCTGAAATCAATAAAAATACATTTTTTAAAAAGATACTTACTTGTACAGGAATTTTCATAGCAGCATCATTCAAAATAACCAAAAAGTAGAAACAAATTAAGTTGAATTAATAAATAAAATGTGTGCTGAAACCGGTTTGGCTCAGTGGATAGAGCGTCGGCCTGCAGACTGAAAGGTTCCAGGTTCGATTCCGGTTAAGGGCATGTACCTGGGTTGCGGGCACATCCCCAGTAGGAGATGTGCAGGAGGCAGCTGATCGATGTTTCTCTCTCATCGATGTTTCTAACTATCTCTCTCCCTTCCTCTCTGTAAAAAATCAATAAAATATATTTTTAAAAAATAAATAAATAAATAAATAAATAAATAAATAAATAAAATGTGGTCTAGCTACACAATGGAAAATTACTTGGCCATAAAAAGGAAAAAAGTACTGCCCAGGCAGCGTGGCTCAGTGGTTGAGCCTCAACCTATGAACCAGGAGGTTATGGTTCGATTCCCGGTCAGAGCACATGCAGGCTCAATCCCCAGTGTGGGGTGTGTAGAAGGCAACTGATCAATAATTCTCTCTCATCATGGGTCTCTCTCTCTCTCTCTCCCTTCCTCTCTAAAATCAATACAAAAAAGTTTTTTTAAAAAAGGTAATAAGTACTAATACTTGTTAATAACTGGATGAAACTTGAGAACATGAAAGAAGCCAGACACATAAAGCCATATATTGTATAATCCCATGTATATGAAATATCCATACAAGCCAATATTCTTGATGAACACAGATGCAAAAATTTTCAACAAAATACTAGCAAACTGGATTCAACAATACATTAAAAGGATTACACACCATGACATAGTGGGATTCATTCCAGGGATGCAAGGATGGTTTAATATCTGTAAATCAATGTGATACATCACATTAACAAAATTAAGGATAAAAATCATATATCATCTCAATAGATTCAGAAAAAGCATTTCACACAATTAAACATCCCTTTATGATAAAAAGTCAACAGAGTGGTTATAAAAGGAACATATCTCAACATAATAAAGGCTATATATGATAAGCCCACACCTAACATCATACTTACTGGTGAAAAACTGAAAGCTTTTCCGGTAAGATCAGAAACAAGGCAAAGATGTCCATTATTACCACTTCTATTCAACATAGTATTGGCGCCACAGCCACAGCAATTAGAGAAAAGGCATTCAAAATGGAAAGGAAGAAATAAAACTCTCATTATTTATAGATAACATGAGGTGATATATATAAAACCCTAAAGACTTCCCCAAAAAACTATTAGAATAAATAAATTCAGTAAAGTTGTAGGATAATCAATATGTAGAAATCTATTGCATTTCTATACACCAATAATGAGTGATCAGAAAAAGAAAACAATTCCATTTACAACTGCATCGAAAAGTATGAAATACCTAGGAATAAACTTAAGCCAGGAGGTGAAAAGACATGTACTCTGAAAACTATTAAGACATTAAAAAAAGGCATTGAAGCCCTAACCAGTTTGGCTCAGTGGATAGAGCATCGGCCTGCGGACTGAAAGGTCCCAGGTTCAATTCCGGTCAAGGGCATGTACCTTGGCTGCAGGCAACATCCCCAGGAGGGGGTGTGCAGGAGGCAGCTGATCGATGTTTCTCTCTCATTGATGTTTCTAACTCTCTATCCCTCTCCCTTCCTCTCTGTAAAAAAATCAATAAAATATATTTTCAAAAAGGGCATTGAAGAAGATACAAATAAATGGAAAGCTATACCTAGCTCATGAATTGAAAGGATTGATTGTTAAAATGTCCTCACTATCTATATACAGATGATACAGATTCAATGCAATCCCTATTAAAATACCAATGGCATTTTTCTCAGAATTAGAATAACTCATTCTAAAAGTTACATGGAACCACAAAAGACCCAGAATAGGCAAAGAAATCTTGGGGAAAAACAAAGTGGAAGCAATCACACTCCCTGATTTCAAACTATACTACAAAGTTACAATAATCAAAACAGTGTGATACTAGCATGAAAACAAATATACAGATCAATAGAATGGAGTAGAGATCCCCAAAATAAATCTTATATATGGTCAATTAATCTACGACAAAGAAAGCAAGGATATTCAATGCAGTAAAGACAGTCTTTTCAATAAGTAGTGTTGAGAAAACTGTACAGATACATGCAAAAAAAAGAGAAAAGAAACTGGACTACTTTCTTACACCTTATCTATCTATCTATCTATCTATCTATCTATAGATAGACATCTATATATCTATATCTATATATCTTACCTAATAATAGACAAACATGTAAATTGACCGTACGTTCGCTACACTAACCAGCCAATCAGAGAGTATGCAAATTAACCTAACAAAGATGGCAGTTAATTTGCATATGTAGGCTCCAAGCGGTGAAGCGAAGCCTGACAGCCCCAGGGCCGGTGGAGCAGCAAAAGCCTCACGGCTGTGGGGTCGGCTCCGGCTGGAGCCTGGCCAGAGCGAAGGCCTGGGTGCCGGGCGCCGGAGGAAAACCGGTGCCAGCAGCCAGGGAAAAGGAAGGCCTATTGCACGAATCTCTTTGTGCAACAGGCCTCTATTGTATATATAAAAGCCTAAGCGACCGAACAACAGAACGACCCAATGATCAGTCAACCAGTCGCTATATGCACACTGACCACCAGGGGGCAGATGCTCAATACAGGAGCTGTCCCCTGGGGGTCTGTGTGCTCCCACAGCCAATCTCCCACAGCCAGCCAACCTCCTGTGGTCCCTCTTCTTGGGTGGCCGGCCAACCTCCCACAGTCCCTCCCCGCAGCCGGCTGGCCCCCCCATCAGCCCCGATCAAGAAGGCCAGCTAACCAACCTCCTGCGGTTCTTCCCCCAGCTGGCCAGCCCTGATCGCCCCAATAGGGACAGGCGAGACAACCCCGGCCCCAGTCGCCAGCCAGGCCAAGGGACCCCACCCATGCACAAATTCGTGCACCGGGCCTGTAGCATAAAATAAACTCAAAATGGATTAAAGACTTGAATGTAAGACCTGAAACCAAAATCTCCTAGAACAGTGGTTCTCCACCTTGGCTGCATATTAAAATCACCTGGGAATCTTTTTAAAATCCTGATTTCTGGGCCTCATCCTCCGAAAATTCTGTTTCTTTGTTATGGGGTGGGGCCACAACATTAGTAACAAAGAAACAGAATTTCTGGAGGATGAGGCCCAGAAATCAGGATTTTAAAAAGATTCCCAGGTGATTCTAATGTGCAGCCAAGGTGGAGAACCACTGTCCTAGAAGGAAACATAGGCAGTAATCTCTTGAACATTACTCTTTTTAAAAATATATATATTTTTTTATTGATTTCAGAGAGAAAGGGAGAAAGAGAAATAGAAACATCAATGATGAGAATCATTGACCGGCTACCTCCTGCATGCCCTCTAATGGGGATCAAGCCCACAACCCAGGCATGTGCCTGACTGGGAATCGAATCGTGACCTCCTGGTTCATAGGTTGATGCTCAACCACCCAGCCACACTGGCTGGGCTGGACATCACTCTTAGCAGTATCTTTTTGGATATGTCTCTTCAAACAAGGGGAAAAAAGAAAAAAAAAGGAATTACATCACACTAAGAAGTTTTTGCACAGTGAAGGAAACCATCAATAAAATGAAAAGATAATCTACTGAATGGCAGGAGATATTCACAAATGACACATCTCACAAAAGGTTAATATCCAAAATATATAAGGCACTCATACAACTTAACCAAAAAAATCCAATTTAAAAAATGGGCAGAGGTGGGTGAAAAAAGTAAAAGGATTAAAAAGTACAAATTGGGCCCTAGTCAGTTGGTTCAGTGGGTAGAGCGTGGGCCCTCAGACTGAAGTCTCCCAGGTTCAATTCCAGCAAGGGCACATACCTTGGTTGCAGGCTCAATCCCTGGCCCTTATCAGGGTGCGTGCAGGAGGGAACCAATCGATGTTTTTCTCTCTGTCTTTCCCCATCCCTTCCACTCTCTCTAAAAAAAAGAGTCAATGGAAAAATATCCTCAGGTGAGGATTAAGAACAGCAACAAAAACAACAATAAAGCCGAAACCGGTTTGGCTCAGTGGATAGAGCGTCGGCCTGCGGACTAAGAGGTCCCAGGTTCGATTCCGGTCAAGGGCATGTACCTGGGTTGCGGGCATATCCCCAGTAGGAGCTGTGCAGGAGGCAGCTGATTGATGATTCTCTCTCATCAATGTTTCTAACTCTCTATCCCTCTCCCTTCCTCTCTGTAAAAAATCAATAAAATATATTTAAAAAAAAACACACAACAACAATAAAAACAACAACAAAAGCAACAAAAATAAAGTACAAATTGGTAGTTACAAAATAGTCACAGGGATATAAAAGTACAGCATACGTAATACAGTCAATAATATTGTAATAGCTATGTATGGTACCAGGTGGGTACTTGAAATATTGGGGTGATCACTTTATGAAGTATATGATTGTTTAATCACTATGCTGTACACCTGAAATTAATTTATATAATAAAAGCCTAAGCAACCGTTCTGGTGGAATCGACAGAACCGGTCACTCACTATGATGTGCACTGACCACCAGGGGGCAGACACTCAACACAGGAGCTGCCCCCTGGTGGTCAGTGTGCTCCCATGGTGGTCAGCTGGGCTCATGGCTGGTGAGCACAGTGGCAGCAGGGAGAGCCTCTCCCGCCTCCACGGCAGCCCTAAGGAGCAGCGAGCCCAGTGGACAGGAGCAGCGAGCAGGCAGGTGGTAAGGAGCGAGGGGTCCCGGACTGCGAGAGGGTACAGGCCGGGCTGAGGGACGCCCCCCTCCCCCAGTGCATGGATTTCATGCACGGGGCCTCTAGTACAAAATAATATTGAATGTCAACTTTAATGGAAAAATAAAAATTTTTAAAAATGGGCAGAGGACCTGAATAAACATTTCTCCCAAACAGAACATACAGATGGCCAACAGATATATGAAAAGATACTCAACATCACTAATGATCAGAGAAATTAAAATCAAAACCACAATGAGATATCGCCTCACACCTATCACAATGGCTATCATCAATAAACAACAAATGTTGGTGAGTATGTGGAAAAAGGGAACCCACATATACTGCTGATGGGACTGTAAACTAGTACAGCCACTATGGAAAACAGTATGGAGATCCCTCAAAAAATTAAAAATAGAGGTGCCATACAATCCAGCAAATCCATTTCTGGGTATTTATCTGAAGAAAACAAAAACACTAATTTGAAAGGTATATGCACCCCTATGTTCACTGCAGCATTACTAGTAATAGCCAATGTATGGAAGTAACATAGATGTCCACCAATAGAGAAATGGATAATGAAGATCTGGTGTATATACATAATGGAATATTATTCAGCCATAAAAATTATGAGATCTTGCCATTTGCAATAACATGGTTGGACCTAGAGGGCATTATGCTAAGTGAAATAAATCAGACAAAGAAAGATAAATACCCTATGATTTCACTTACATGTTGAACCTAAAACAAAACAAATGAATAAAGAAAACAGAAGCACACTGGGAACAAGCTGATGCTTAAAGGGGAGAGGCGGAGAAATGGAAATGAAAAATTTAAAAATAAAAAAGAAATATCCAGAATAGGCAAGTCCATAGAGACAGAAAGTAGATTGATTGGTAGTTGCCAAGAGCTGGGGGAGTTGAGCGGGGTGGGGGTGGGGAATGATGAGTGATTGCATAATGGATATGTGGTTTTCTTTTGGGGTGATGAAAATATTCTGGAACTAGATAGAAGTGGTTGTTGCACACCTTTTTAATGTACTAAATGTCACAAATTTTGAAAAAAGTTAATTTCATATTATGTGAATCTCACCTCAATTAAAACAAAAACAGCATAATGCCTCACACAGAATAAGCCCTCAAAATGCTATGAAAGGTGCTGAAAACCAGGAGTTCAATAGGTAAAGAGGTGGAGGGGAAAGCATCCTAGGTGTGGGGAAAGGTTCAGAAGGGAGTGTGTGGCAGCAAACCATCTGCTCTGGCCAGATGGAGCATAGAGCAAGTGGCTTATGGAGCAGAGAGGGAGAGAAAGCTGCGGGGTCTGTAGAGGCCAGACCCAGGAGTTTGGAGGGTGACAGGAAATTCCTGAAGGCTTTTAACAGGGCTCAGAGTTAGGTTTTTAAGAGCCGGTTTTGCAATGTGTAGGATAGCTTGAAGGGGGGCCCAAGTGGTGTGGGAAGGCAGGCCAGAATGTTGTGGGAGAGTGGGTAGTGGATGCACCTGGATCATAACTAGTTGTAACACCCAGGTAGCCACTGCTCACAGAGGAGTAGGTCCATAGTGAATTGTCTTGGCTGTGAAAAGTAGAGATGTCCGTGGGGCCTTCCAGGGAATGTCTCACGGGGTGCTAGACCTGAGCTGGAGACCCGGGAGGAGGGATGGTGGTACTAGAAGCCCTGGAGACCCCAGGGACAGGGTGGTGTGCAGAGACAAAAACTCTGGAAGGCATCAGCCTTAGGGACAGAAAGAGGCTGAGTGCCTGGACAAGAAGCTGGGCAACAGGAGCTTTTCCGGAGCAGTGCTGTCAACTACTGTGCAAACGTGTCAAGATCCAGAAAGAAAAGTATCGACTGGGTTTGGCAGCATGAGAAGGGCAGTGACCTTGTGACATTTTAACTGGATCGCTGGGAATAAAAGTCCTGACAGCAAGAGGAGTGGGAAGCGAGAATGTGGAACCAGCAAGGCACTGAAGACAGCTCTTTGAAGGAGAGAGTGCTGGCTGGAAGTAGAGTTTTGGGTTGTTTTATGGACGTTAAAGTCTGGGGAGAAGGAAGAAGGGGAGGTGGGGAAGGTACAGGAAGGAAGGTGCTTGGGGCCCAGAGCCTGGGTGGATGGGCTGGAGGATGCGGCCTTGGTACAAGGGCCAGATGAGGAGGGGGGTGGAGGTGCAGCTGCGTTTTGAGCCTGGTGGGCACAAACAGTGGGAGAGCCTGTCTTAAGGGCTGTTTTTCTGTGAAAAGGGGTGAGACCACGTGCCTGGAGTGTGTGTGTGTGTGTGGGGGGGGGGGGAGAATGGAAAATAAAAGTATGAGGGACCCCAGTTCTGGAGGGATCACTGGGCTGAGTTAGGGGAATGGAGGATGGAGCTACAAACCCCTCTAAGTGCCCGGACTAGGGTTGCCAGATTTAGCGAATAAAACTACAGGACGCCTAGTGACATCTGAATTTCAGGTAAGCAACGAATAACTTTTTAGTTTATCTCATGCAATATTTGGGACTTTTTTTTTTTAAGTTATTGCTGCTCATCTGAAATTCACATGTCACTAAGCGTCCCGTAATTTACCTGGGAATCCTACCCCGGCATGGCGAGTAGGGGGTGGAAGGGACTGCGCGACCCGGCCTCGGGGCCCGAGCACGGAAAACGAGTGCCACAGGCTGGGGTGCTCGAGTGAGGAGAGGGCTGAGGCCACTACTTCGTCCGCCTACCCCTCGCCGCCAGCCAGCACCGAGACCTCCGCTGGTTCTCCCAGGGAGGGACTGGCTCCGCAGCAGCAGAGCTTTGGTCTCGTCCCACCCACCCCCGCACGGCCGTGGTGTCGCCCTAGCGGCCCATCGATAACTCTACGCTCGGCCGCAGGCTCTATCGACTCACTCCTGCCCCACTCGCCGTCCTGGACTGCGGCGGAGCGCCGAGGCGCCCGTACGGGATTGGGGTCGCGGCACGAGGGCTAGAAAGCAGCTACTGTGTGGCCCGGAGAGCGCGCCCGGAGGAAGCTGGCCCAGTGGGACGGAGCCCGGCCGGCCGGCAGAGAGCCAGGGAGCGCCAGGACCCCGCCACCGAGGGCCCCTCACATCAGGTCTAGCCGCTGGCCTGCTACGCATGCGCAGTCGCAGCACTCGGCTTTCCCGTCGGCCCGCCTGCTGCCTTGCGCACGCGCGACCCATCCCTGCGGCAGAGTGGCGTCGGGCGAACTGCCCCCTGCGGGTGGCGGCGGCCGCGGCGTGTCTGTGGGGCCGGCGCGGGAGCGCGCCGTAGAGCTGGGAGGCTGCCCCTTGCCGGTTGCCGGGCGTGTCCCTAAACTTCTCTGTGCCTCAGTTTTTCCATCTCTAAAATGGGAATGATGTCTATATCTCTCCGAGTGGACCTATACTCTGTTTAGGACAGCGATTTTCAACCAGTGTGCCGCAAGAATTTTTAAAACATGCAATTCCCATTTAGTCCGGGACACTGACCTCTTTTTCCTTAGATTGTCAAATTTAAAAATGACAACAGCCAACACAACAGTAGGCCTTCAGTGTGAATGAATCAGAATTATAACTTTTTGTGTGTGTGTCAGATCAGCAAAAATATTTTTTGGTGTGCCGCAGAATTTTAGTATTTAGTTTATGTGTGCCATGAGCTGTAAAAGATTGAAAATCGCTGGTTTAGGACATACAGGGTTATACTCATCTTTCTATTTTCCAGATCCTCTGGCCTTTGATCCCTGCTGAGTCTTCCAAGCAGCCACAACATGAACACATCTCCAGGCACTGTGGGCAGTGACCCGGTCATCTTGGCTACTGCGGGCTATGACCACACCGTGCGGTTTTGGCAGGCCCACAGCGGGATCTGCACTCGCACGGTGCAGCACCAGGACTCTGTATCCTCTGCTGGGAAGGTGGGGAGGGTGGTGCTGGACAGGACTCCTGGTGGGGAGAGCAGCCTGGGGTGGGGAGAATACAGCAGCAGCTGAGCCAGATGGTGGAGGCCTTGAGGGCTCCGGACTCCAGGGCTCTGCTGGTCATCGTCCTTAGCATACATAGCAGGTGAATGCACTGGAAATCACGCCTGACCGCAGTATGATTGCTGCTGCAGGTACCTGCACCCTCAACCTGACCCCTGACCTCTTGGTGGTTTGATCTAGGCACAGCCAAACCTCAGTTTGGTCTATGCCCACAGGTTACCAGCACATCCGCATGTATGATCTCAACTCCAATAACCCCAACCCCATCATCAGCTATGACGGGGTCAATAAAAACATCGCGTCTGTGGGCTTCCACGAGGATGGCCGCTGGATGTACACGGGTGGGGAGGACTGCACTGCCCGGATCTGGGACCTCAGGTGTGGATGCCAGGCAGGAGGGCCAGCTGCCTGGATGTGTAGGGGTTCTGGGTGTATGGGAATGAGGGTCAAACTGGAGATGACTTAGGTCGGGTTCCCTCAGCAGAAGCCGAGACAGGGTTTGCTATGTGGGTGATTTATTGAGAGCAATGAGGAAAGCAGGTTAGAGAAGAGATAAAGCCACACAAAGATGAGTCCAGTCTCAGCCTGTCCCACAGGGAACTCTGGAGAATAAATTGCATCAAAGAGCAAGTCCTGCCTTGAGGCAGGGGACTGGCCTTTATGTCCCTTTTGAGTCAGTCATTGGCTTCAGACTGCCCCTGGTGAATGTGAGCCTCCTAACTATTTCCTGTGGGGTAGCTCTTCTCAGCAGAGGGCCAGGATAAATGGCCAGGGAAAGGGCATCTGGGTGGGGCACCAACAGCATCTCCTACAGTATTTGTCTCCCACCCCAAAGGTCCCGCAACCTGCAGTGTCAGCGGATCTTCCAGGTGAACGCACCCATTAACTGTGTGTGCCTGCACCCCAACCAGGTGAGGGGTATGCACAGGTCTGGGCACCCTGGGGCTTTGGGGGACAGGGGTCCTGCCTTATCTCACCTCCCTTGCACCCCAGGCAGAACTCATTGTGGGTGACCAGAGCGGCGCTATCCACATCTGGGACTTAAAAACTGACCACAATGAGCAGTTGATCCCTGAGCCTGAGGTCTCCATCACATCTGCCCACATTGATCCAGATGCCAGCTACATGGCAGCAGTAAACAGCACTGTGAGTCCTGGGGTGGGTGCAGTGGGGGAGACCAACTCAGCACCCAGCCCTTATCTCCTTTATTCCCTGCAGGTGTCTCCCTTACCCCACAGTTCTGCTTTCCCTCCTGTACTCCAGCTCCAACCCAGTCACCAAAGTCAAGAGGCCACCTCTCGTTTCCTGCTGTAGCCCCAACAGTTCCCATCTCCTGAATCTCTTACTGTCCCACTTACCCCATTTCCTGACCCAAGTTTCCCTTGCCTCCCCTTCTCTGTGGCCTCCCTCTGACCCCCCTCGCCCCGATCCATTCTCTTTCTGCCACCAGGGCATTCTTCAGTAGAACCAGCCTGATCCCATTGTTCCCTGAATAAACCCCATGACGACCCTGGCTCCTTATCAGGGCCTCAAGATACTGTGGGTGCCCTCCTCTCATCTCATTTTTTTTCATCCTCACCCAAGGAATGAGGATATTTTTTCCATTGATTTTAGAAAGTAGAAGGCAGGGAGGATGTGGTGGGGGGAGGGATTGGAGGGAAGAGGAGAGAGAAACATGATGTGACAGAGACACATTAGCTGGTTGCCTCCCACACTTACCCTGACTGGGGGCGGGGATCAGACCTCCAACCTAGGTGTGTGCCCTTGAACCAGAGTTGAACCTGTGACCTTTCAGGATGCAGGCCAATGCTCTAACCATTGGCCCATCTCATTCTTCACATTCTGATTGGCCAGCAGCATCAGGAAGGCTAGATATAGCCGCTTGCTCTCAGCCCACCAGGTGTAGCCCTTGATTGGGGCCAGGCCTCCAAGTGGTCTCTGCAGGCAGGACTTGATGTGCCTGCAACATGTCCCTGGCCCCAGACCCCCTGTGCACAGCCACGGTGTTGGATGGCAGCCCCTGGATCTGGGTCTACCTGCTAGGGCATCCATCCCCATGTGTCAGACTGGAGGTTCTGGTCCCCTCATGACTTTCCTCCTACCCCGCAGGGGAACTGCTATGTCTGGAATCTGACGGGGGGCATTGGCGATGAGGTGACACAACTCATCCCCAAGACCAAGATCCCAGCACACACCCGCTACGCCCTGCAGTGCCGCTTCAGCCCAGACTCCACGTGTGTGCAGGGCCCGGTGGACCAGGAGTTCTCCATGGCTATGGGGAGGAAGGGACCTGACTGGGTTGGGGGCTTGATGGATCTGGGACTGCTTGGTGGATGGCAAGGGGATGCAAGGTTAGAGTGACTGCTGATGACACACCCACCATGCTCATACCCACCCCTAGGCTCCTTGCCACCTGCTCAGCTGACCAGACGTGCAAGATTTGGAGGACGTCCAACTTCTCCCTGATGACGGAGCTAAGCATCAAGAGCAGCAACCCCGGAGAGTCATCCCGAGGCTGGATGTGGGGCTGCGCCTTCTCTGGGGACTCCCAGTACATTGTCACAGGTGAGTCCCACCTACCCTGCCTCCCTGCCTTGCTAGCCCAGTGGTGCTTGCTGCGGCTTCCCTGCTACCTGGGAGCCAGCCTCCAGTGTGGGGCCAAATCCTGAGCTGATACCTATGTCCTCCCTCCCCATAGCTTCCTCTGACAACCTGGCCCGGCTTTGGTGTGTGGAGACGGGAGAGATCAAGAGAGAATACGGCGGCCACCAGAAAGCCGTGGTCTGCTTGGCCTTCAATGACAGTGTGCTGGGCTAGCCTGTGCCCCCCTGGGATTGCAGGCAGCCACCAGGCAGCACTGGCTGATGTGACTGTTCAGCTGCCATGTCAGAGCGGACCCTTCTCGGGCTAGCCTCTACCAGCTTAGGCTAGCTGGACCTGACTGACTGCCCTGGCCCCCTTGGCCAGCCTAGATGGGCCAAGCTGGTCTGCTGAGGGCTCTCTTAGTCCCTGGTTGCTTATCTGGATGTGACAGGGCTCAGGAGGCTGACCCAAGCAGCCTGGCTGCTGCCCACCCCCAAGCCAGTGCTTCCCCCCCTCCCCACCCATTACATGTCCCGAGACCACAGAAAACACCATCACGGCCAGGTGGAGGGGTTTATTAGCCCCTGCTGGTGGCTGCCTTCCATGGCACTGATAGGGCCGTCCAGCTGGCTGGCTGGTGGGGCTGGGTGGGCTGGGGGTTCAGTCTGGGAGGTAATAAAAGCAGACTGACACACAGATGTTGCTTGGGAAGCAGATGTCGATGCATAGATAGATCAGCCGCTGCCTCCGGGGCCCTGTGGGGAAGGGCCTTAATGAACCCCAAAAGAGTTCCTCTCCCTCTCCCAGAATGTCCATGGGAGCCCAGGCCTCTCCCCATAGCTGCCCCGACTCACCCTCTGCTCGACGGGCCCAGTAAATGGGGATCTTTGAGCAAAAGTGCCGCACTGAAGCCCCCACTTGGGCAGGGTCCACCTCATGGCTCCCAAGCACTGCCAGCAGCTCCTGAGTATAGTGGGTCTCCTGGCTGGGGCTGTCAGACCCCTGGGTCTGCAGAGAAGGCTCCGGTGGGCCTTGGGCCAGGGATACTTGCACTGCCTTTGGCTGGGCAGGGCCCATGAATCTCTGGACATGCCAGCACTGTGCCAGCCACGCCCTCAGTTCTTGTCAGCAGTCTCAGCAAAGGGAAGATAGAGCTTCTGTTCCCCTGAAACCAGAGCCCCAGCCCACCCCGGGCCCAGGCGGTACACAGGACCCTTTGTCTGGCCCATGGCCTGGAAAGCCTGACCATGCGAGTATGGAGGCTGCTCACCTTTGAGGTGTTCACCAGCAGCTGCAGGGTCTTGCGATCTCTGGGCTCCATTGGGTGGAGGAAGCAGGCCCGGTGCTCTGCAGGTCGGTAACAGACACAGTCCTGGGGAGGCAGGCAGGTAAGGAAAGTCCATCTGACCACCTTTAGGCAGTGACCCCCTCCCCCTCCCCACCAGTCAACTCACGCTCTGCCCATCGAACAGCACCGCCCAGCTGTGGTTACTCTGAGTCGGGGTTACCCTGATGGTTGCCACATTCCCGGCCACGTCCACCTGGGCAGTTTGGTTGAACTGGTACACCCTGGGGCTCGGGAGGGTCAGACGGAGCATCTGTAGCAGTGGCTGGGTGGGAAGCCAGAGCTCAGCTGGGCAGGCTAGGGCTGCCCTCACCCTCTTTCCCCAGCCCTTCTTCCAGGCTTCTGACCCCTCCACTCCTTTGTCCTCCCCCTGTAAGCTCAGCTCTAAGCCCTGGATTCATTGGAGGGCTGGATGTGCTGGCCTTTCCTCCCCCTTCCTAGTGTGCATGCCTGCCCAGGTCCTGAGGAGGCTCACCTTGGGAGGGCTGTGAGCAAAGCCAAAAAGCCCTCCAGTTACAGCCCCAGCAGTGGCCAATGCCAGCAACAGCAGCAGCAGCAGCAGGCCCAGGGCTCTCCAGCCCCCATGGCAGGGTCTGGTCTTCACCTGAGGGCACACTGCAGTCAGTGGGGCTTGGAGCAGACTGGCTCAGGGAAGATAGGGGTTGAGGAAGTGTGGGTGATGGGTGTTGCCCTCTTGTCCCCTGCTCAGGGCATGCCCTGGGTCTTTGTCCCAGGAGAGGGCACTGGGTGATGGGAGGCACTCACCCTGATAGGCCCAGGCCTAGGATCCTCTGCACAGCAGCTCCCCTGCTCCATGATGCAGCCCTGGTGACAATGCACTGATTGTCTGCCACTCCTTGGAGTCAGCCAGGAAAACCTCAGGAGCCTCTGATAAGCCAAACAACCGTCCTGGCCCCCTCCCCTCCTGCCTCCTCCCCAGCCCAGCTACCTGAGCCAAGACAGCCCTCTCCCCTCCACCTGGGGGAGGGGGATGAGCTTGTCACCGTGCCTGGCTCTCCGCACACTTGGCCTGTACTAACCTGAGAGCACAAACCTGGTAGGGCATGAGAGCATGGCCATTGTGGAAATCAAGACCTGCTGAATAGCAGGCAGGGCAGCCCAGGCCTGGCAAGAGCAGCTTTGTCTTGTTGGGGGCAGATTAACTTTTCCTAAAGAGGCCTGTTACGAGTCTCCTGGGTTACCTCCAGACTCCTAGGGCTGGGCACAAGGCCTGGCACATAGCAAACCATCAATAAATGCCTATGTTATGAAAGGTTGGTATTTTGCACTGCCACCCTACTTCCCTCCCATAAACCCCAGCCACTTCCCAACCCCTGCAATTTTGGGTTGGGTAGCATCCAAGAGAATGTGCCTCACACCAGGATGGCTTCCAGGAAGCTCTGCTGCAGAAAAGGTAGCCTACCCGAACCTCCTTTGCACCCTGAGATGGTTAGGTCAGCCTTGTGTCCACCAGCCTCTGCCCTGACCAGCATAGCTTTTCTCTAACTGTGCTATGGCCTGGCTCCTAGCTTGCATTTCCAGTCACCTAACACTGGATTGTGACAGGCAGGACTCCCCAGGCAGCTTTCGCAACATGGGTGCCCTTACCAGGAGCCCTTTCCTACTCTGGTTTTGCTTTGTGCTTCACTTTTCCTGGATCTTCAGAACCTGTCCTGTTAGGAACCTGGGGTTGTTTCCAGCTCTGGAATTGAAGATCCTTCAACTAAGTCCTCCCGCCCCTACCCACATGAAGGCTAGACAGCTGCAGCCTGTGTGTGAAGGCTGCTGTCAAGACGAGAACAAGGAACGCTAGTCAGCATGGGTTTGAGAGTTTAATGTGCATTTGAGTTCACACAGTGCAATAAGGGCAGAGATGGGGCGCAGAACGGGAAGGTGTCGCTGGCTGCCGCACTTGCTGTGTGCTCCTGGTGTGGGTGACAACGCCCTGATAGGCCTGCTCAATATCCAGACCCACCTTGAGCCGACCTTGCAGAGCCAACGTCAGCACCACCAACCTCACAGGCACCGGCTGCCCTGCTGTTGTTGGCAGAGTCCAACCCCCAGACACTCCAAGCCTGGGAGAGCTAAAGGCTCAGAACACCCTTCACTACTGGGAACTCTTAGAGAAAGGAGTAAAAGAGTATTGTAACTCTGGGATTAGGAGAGAAGCCACAGGTTGTAGGCAGACACCACTGGGTGCAGAGCAAGGCCCCGGGAAGGAGTCGGCCCAAAGGAACAGCTTCCCAGGCTCTACCCTACAAGTACAGCTGGAAAGTCTGCTTATCAGGCCTGTTCCCAAAGGTCAGCAACTTAGGGAACAGGCAGAAAAGGCCAGGGCTCCCTACCAAGAACCCGTGGCTAGCCGGTGAACCCTGCCAGTCCTCCAGCTGGCCACTGACCAAGGACTTCAGAGCCAAGATATTTGGCCTCATGGACCATTGGCATCTAACCCCCACACAACCAAAGGTATGGGAGGACAGGAAGAGGCTGGATGCTTTGTAGGAACCATTTTCCTGTTCTTGGGGACACTTCTTTCTTCTCCCACCCAGAGGGCACCCTGGATAACAGGCATTCCTTGGCCTGCATATGACTTTAGCCCTGCTGCTCACTGCGGGGCCTGGAGATTTCT
Source organism: Myotis nattereri (assembly GCF_964212035.1). Lineage (NCBI taxonomy): Eukaryota > Metazoa > Chordata > Mammalia > Chiroptera > Vespertilionidae > Myotis > Myotis nattereri. The sequence continues at coordinate 101,441,842 of NC_138079.1, read as the reverse complement.
TCGGTGGGATTTGCCCTACCAGACTGAGCACAGCTATTAACATGCTTATGATTCAATTCCACCCCCTGACAAAGTTGTTCAAAAGTTTAAAAAAATAATTTTTTTATAACAATGCTACTCTGAGCTCCCTACACAGCAGGCCAAAGTTCAGCAAAGGCACCCATGTCCTTCTGGCTACTCAGCCAACAATATGCTCACTCCATGTCACTTGGGTTTAAATGCACATTTGAGAAAGCTGTGGTTTAGCTGGGGTGAGTTTACAGAGCTGCACGACCATGTATGAGGAGCAGCAGCCCTGAGCATCTGAAACACAACACTCAATATGGCAGAGTGGTTTGTAAGGAAATGTGGAGTGGCAGTGGTGAGGACAGCTCTCCACACCCCAAAGACAGGGAGACACTACCAGAGGACCACCCCATCCTCCACCCTACCATGCAGGTGAGGAGCTGGAACACAGCAGCAAGCTCCTCTGCTGATGACCCCACCCATGGGGCCTTGGGTTGGTTTGTACATTTCTCCTGATAGTCAAAATAATCAGTCCCTTCTCCCCTTTGCCCTACAAGAGGACTTGATCCCTGAATAAAAATTTCAATAAAATATGTGACACCCCTAGACCTACCTCAGTCCCATCAGCAGGCCCTTAGGTTATCTGAATTCTGGACAGATGTGAAGCCTGCTCTTGCCAATGGCAACCAAAGCCCAGAACTCCCACAATGCCCTCCAAGTTTAAAAGTGCATCTTAGGCCCTGGCCAGGTAGCTCAGTTGGTAAGAGGGTTGTCCTGATATGCCAAGGTTGTGGGTTCGATCCCCAGTCAGGGCACATCCAAGAAGCAACCAATCAATGCATAAATAACAGCAAATTGATGTTTCTCTCCTTTCCTCTCTTAAAAAGAAAAAAAAAAGTGCATCTTAAATTATAAACACCTGTAACAAAATCACCCCCAAACCTTTACTTCCAAGGTTAACTAGTGCCTTTGCTTAACTCCAAGTATAACCTTTAAAGCCACCTAGCTGAGCAAGTGCTTAAGCCCCACCTATTAATTTGGTTAAGTGGTTTTCAATTTTTTTTTTTTTTTATTCTGTAGATTAAAGACGCTAAATCTTTAACCTTGAAGGGCAGGCAAAAGGTCGGCTATGCTGTCAACATAGAAGTCAGGGACCATTTTCCTTTTAGACATGCAGTCACTTTCCTGATTACTCTTCACATCTCTTAGAGAGGAGACTCCAGTGAGGGTGAGGATGGTCTTTAGGCCACAGGAGACGCCCAGGAGGATGTCTGTGTCCAGGCGATCTCCCACCATGACGGTGCGCTCGGGGTTGATGCCGTACTCCTGGGACACGCAGTCGAAGATGAAGCGGCTGGGCTTCCCTATAATGTCGGCCTGGCGCTCAGCGGCCATCTCCACGGCTCGGACCAGACAACCGGTACCTGAGGGGCGGAGAGGGGAGGGGAGGAGAGCGCCCGAGGTCAGAGGGCTGGAGGGGCCCGCCGCCGCCCTCCCACCTCCTGCCCCGGGGCGCACGGACCCGCGATGAAGCGGCCGTTCTCGAGGGGGAGCCGGTTGTCCATGTTGGTGCCCACGAGCAGGCAGCTGGGCTGCTGCAGGTAACGCACGGCCTTGGTGAGCTTCATGTAGCTGAAATGCGGGTCGAAGCCCACCACGACGGCGCGCACGTCGGGCTCGAGCGGCACGTCCAGCCAGGCGCCGGGGCCGTCGCCCTGCAGGGGATCCGGCCCCACGCCCACGCAGGCGACGCCCACGGCCTCCAGCTCCGCGGCCAGCGCTGCGCTGCCCAGCACGTAGGCCTTGGGGGCCGGAGGGCCGGTCAGGCGCTGGCGCAGGTAGAGCGCGGTGCAGTAGGCCGTGCCGAAGACCTCAGGGCTGTCGCCGGGTCCCGCGGGGCCGCCGAAGCCCAGGCGCCGCAGCTTCTCGGCGTAGGCCTCACGGGTCTTGCTGCTGTTGTTGGTGATGAAGCCGAGGCGTTTGCCACGGGCCCGCAGCGCCGTTAGGGTCTCCGGCGCGCCAGGCACGGCCGTCTCGCCGCGCCACAGCACGCCGTCGCAGTCGAACAGCAGCGTGTCCACGTCGGCCAGCAGCGCCTGGGCCCGCTCGGCGTTCAGCCGCACGCAGCGGGCGTCGTCGCCGCCTGCCTCCGCCTCTGCCATGGCCGCCTGCCGCCGTCACCGCCACCGGCAGCCACCGGCCGCTCCTCACAGCCGCCCGCCACAGTGTCCGCCCCGCCCCCGCCGTGCTCATTGGCCCCCCCGCCTCACGCGCACCGTCCATTGGACACCGCCTGCGCCAATCCGCCCCTGCCTACCTCAGGTTGCCGGAGCTCAGCGCCAACCGTCACGGCCCGGCGCAGGGAGGAGGACAGCTATTGGCTGTAAGTCCAGGGGCGCTTCGGTGATTGGCTGGCAGGGAGCCGACCGGTATTCGGAGTGGAACCTTGACTGCGGAAACGCTGCGGAGCCGGGGAGCCGGCGCCGGACGTAAGGCCGCTGCTTATTGGGCAGTTCAGTGGGCAGCTCGCTCATTGGAGGCGCGTGGTCAGCTTAGGTGACGGAGACCCTTCATCGAATGACCCTCAATCGGGCAGGCTATTGATTGGCTGGCTTCTCTCCCGTCGTGCGGGCGGGGCTCTCCGCAGGAGCGCGGTCTGGGTGGGGTGCTGCCCCCCTTTCGGAGGCAGTCGCGTCTTCACCTTCGCTTGGGCTGGGCCGGGCATTGTCCTTCCCACTGGACATTCTCCGCACACAGTGTCAGCGTGCGGACAGACTACGGCCAGTCCCGAGAGCCACCTCGGAACTAACTCCTTCCTCACAAGCCTTGCGTTGTCATTTCCAAAAATGCTTTCGCTGCGGTCTTAGTGGTTTTGTGAACCAGTAACTTCGAGGCAGTGGCATTAGGGTCCTTAGTTGGTCATCATCATTATTATTAGGTTATTGTTATCTTTGAGGTGTAATGTATAATAAATTGCATAAATCATAAGTATGCAGCTTGATGGGGTTTTTACATACCTATACACCTGTGTTAACACAACCCAGATCAAGATTCAGAATATTTCCATCACTTCAGCTTCCCTCACATCACTCTCCAGCCAATAGCGGAGACCCCTCCACCAGCCTCTTTTCTGACTACTATCGCCATGAAGTCATGGCCTCCTTTGCCTGTTGTATTCTTCTGGCTCTTGCTTCTTTGGGTCAACATAATGTCTGTGAAATGCTTCCTTCTTAGTGTTTTTGTTTCGCTTTTGTTGTGTCAACTTAAAAAACATTCAAACCTGTGAAGAACTTTTGTGAGTTTATTTGAGCCAAACTGTCAACATTTTCCGGGAGCAAAATCTCAACGGATTGAGATAATGCTCTCGCCCTGACTGGTTTGGCTCAGTGGATAGAGCGTAGGTCTGCGGACTAGAGATAATGCTCTGGAGAATGGCAGTTTTGCACCTTATTTTATGCATTACAATCAAAAGAGGAGATGTATGTGGGTGACATGAAATCCATTGGTGGTAGATTAAGGAGGCAGGAGAAAGCCGGGGAAAGGGGCGGAACCTCTGGGATTGGATAAAAAGTAAAATGACAGACACATACTTCTTTTACATATAGGTGGGTAAAGGATAGTTAACAGTCAACAATAAACTCAGTAACAATGAGGGGATGTATGGTCTTGGTCTCCACAGAACGGTGCCTGTGCTTTGAGGGGTCCAGAAAAAGGAAAATTACTTGGACATTCCAAAGATGTGTTATCACAGATGCAAAAAGACAATGACAGGCTCAATTAGGGTAAAGATTGACCTTTGTCAGGGAAGATGCTGGCCTAGGACATGACTACCCACCACACACTTTTTTAGCTAAAAAGTTTTAATTTCAGGCTGCCATAGATACAATTTTATGTGTATTTATCACAAAGTAACTTTTGTGGTTACTTTAGGTCTCTGAGTTTGCAAGGCCACCATGCAGGCCTTCCCTGAGCTAGTCAGGTTAGCATATGGCCACTTTTTATCCGGAGTTGTCACTTGGAATATTGTAAGAATATACCCCTGTTGATCTCTTCTCCAGTTGATGGACATTTGGGTTGTTTCCACTTTAGGGCTTGTTATGCAAAGTGCTGAGGTCCCAGAAAACCTTAGCATATTGTTTGTGAATTCCAAAGAAATAACTCAGAGGACTGATGGTGAAAGACATGGGTTTATTAGGACGTAACGTGTATACCAGTGGCGACCAACCAGTGAAGTTTGCCACCACACCGGCTTCCACCTGTGAAGTTGTCCCACTAAGTCCCATCTGGCCTGCAGACAGGCCGCACTGGGAGTGGCCGGCTGGTGCTATTGTTTTGCTGCTACCCAGACTTTCCCAACACAAGGTTTTATGGAGTACAAAAAACAGAGAAAAACAGGGCACACAGCGGGAGAGGGATGTGCCCGTACATAAGCTATGTGAGATCAAAACACTATTTACAATCCTGGCTCACATCTAGAAGCAGTTTCTCTTTGGCATTTCTTCTGGTCAAGGTCTCACAGTCCACTTACAGGTGGTCATCACTATATTTCCAATAGGGTTGGAAGGAGAGTTGGAACGTGGGAAGCGGCCCAGGTTCCCATTTACCATACAAGGTGGAAACAACCCAAATGTACTGAATGGATAAATAAATTGTGATGTATCCATATAATTATTCAGCCGTAAAAAGGAATCAAGTACTGATACATACAACAACCTGGATGTGTTGGAGGTGGCGAGAATGGCACCAGGTGTTAGACCGGTGGGGTCAGACTGTACCTGGGTTCAGCAACCTTGGTACTTGAATTCTGGCTAGGAAAGAATTCAGAGCCAAAACTCAAACTATGAGAGAACATTTATTTAGAAAATCACAGAGGTGGAAGAAGTGAGTGGCAGAAGAAATGGGCTCAGGAGGTAACATGCTTTGCGGGGAGAGGGAAGAGGCATGGGAGGGGAAAGGTGGAGGGTATGCTCAGGGGAGGGAGAACAAGCTGGGTCCTCCACCCTAAGGGCTTTTAAGGGCGGAAGTTTTAGGGGCAATACCAGGAGAAGATCCCAATAGAATACTCATCAACTTTCCAGGTGTATCGTTTCAGGGTCAGGGTCTCCACAGATTGGCAAGTGCCAGGGCAGGGGGTCATCAGTCAATGCAGCTGGTCCTGAGGTCAGCCACCAGGTTTTGTTGCTTTTCTGTAGCTGAAATACAACTGAAGCCTAGACGTTACCCCCCGGGGTTAATGCTTAACGGCTATTCTCCAGTCCCCTTGTTCACACCCCAACCCCCAACCCCATGACTAGCAACGTGCCAGGGGAGGCAAGGTCAGGGGAGGATCCGAACACTGTGACCAGTGATATGGAAGGTCAGAGGGTCTAAACTGCATGATCAGCAATATGCTAGGGGAGGAAAGGTTACCTTGAGGGCAAGGTCCTTGTTTCCCCGGCTTTGTCTGTTGCTTGGCACCCAGGGCTTCCCGCCCTGGTGACTGCCAGTACCTAGCCCTTGCTCTGCTCATGTCTGTCTAACTGCCTACCACAGATGAATTTTGAAAACATTGTGTTAGGCAAAAGAAGCCAGAGGTTGCCCAGCCAGAGTGGCTCAGTGGTTGTGTGTTGACCTATGAACCAGGAGGTCATGGTTTGATTCCCGGTCAGGGCATATGCCTGGGTTGCTGGCTCCATCCCCAGTGGGGGGGTGTGCAGGAGGCAGCTGATTGGTGATTCTCTCTCATCATTGATGTTTTTCTCTCTCCCTTCTTCTCGGAGATCAATAAAAGAAATAATAATAAAGCCAGAGGCAAAAGACCACATGTGTAATTTTATTTATATAAAACTAGAGGCCCGTGCACAACATTCGTGCACTGGAGGTGGGGGGGCGGGGAGCGGATCCCTCAGTCTGGCCTGCGCTTTTTAGCAGTCCCGGAGCCCTTGGGGGATGTCCACAGTGGGATATCCTTACCGCTGTGGCAGAGGCAGGAGAGGCTCCCTGCCACCTCTGCTGCGCTCACCAGCCATAAGCCCAACTTGTGGCTAAGTGGTGCTCCCCCTGTGGGAGCACACTGACCACCAGGGGGCAGCTCCTGCTTTGAGCGTCTGCCCCCTGGTGGTCAGTGCACATCATAGCGACCCAGTTGCTCCACAGTTAGGTTGATTTGCATATTACCCTTTTATTATATAGGATGTTCAGAAATGGTAAATCCATAGAAACAGAAAGTGGTTGCCAGGGGCTGGGGTAAGGGGATAATGGAGAATGACGGCTAATGGGTACAGGGTTTTTTTGAAATGACAAAAGTTCTGAAATTAGATGATGGTGATGGTTGCACAACATTGCGAATGTTCTGTCACTAATGATAAATTTTATGTGTACTTATCACAACTTAAAAAAATACACAAAAGAATAAGAGGCCTAGTGAAGCTAACTGTGCGTGAGCCATCCCAAACTCGGTTTTACTCCATGACCCGGGCAACCAACACGGGACGTTCTGACACCGGAGGGGGGTCGGTGGTGGACAGAGGGCCCCATACGGCCCTCTAGAGCTCGGGGTCCCCGCGTGGTGCCCAGGGTCATAGCACATTCTCAAGGCTGGCCGGGTGGCGCACCGGGCCACCTCGCCCCTATACTCCAGCTCTCAAGTCCAGATGCCGCTTTCGGGACCGAGCCCAGCCCCTTCCAGGCCCGCCCCAGCCTCCCGCTTTCCTCTAGCACAGCTACGTCCCTTCCTTCCTAAACCAAACCCAAGAGCCCTCCTCCAGACCCCGCCCGCTGCTTGTCAGTCCGCTCCACGGTAACCCAGCCCCCATACGAAGCCCCGCCCACCACCTCTCGTTATAAGCTCCGCCCCTCTACCTGTCCATCAAACTCACCCTGGCCCCGCCCCGCCAACCTGGCGTCGTCTTCCTCGCTCCGGCGCGGCCCGTTGTTATGACGACACGGTCGTAAATCCGCCATCTTCCTGCGGCGCGTTGCGACATGGAGGGCGCAATGGCAGTGCGGGTGACGGCCGCTCATACGGCAGAAGCCCGGGCCGAAGCCAGGAGGGAAGCGGGCGAGGGCGGGGTCGAGGCGGCGTCGTCGGCGGCCTTAGCCCCTGGCGGCTTCCTCGGCCTCCCGGCGCCCTTTAGCGAGGAAGGTAACACGGCCGGATGCGGCGGGGTGTGGCCGGGGTGGGGGCAACTCTGCCCGGGGCTGGCGGAGGCCCCGATGACCTGAGCTGCAGGCGCGACTGACGTTCCCAGACCCGGATTTCTCTCCCATCCCAGGGGACCCCTCACACCTGCACGAGTCCCCGGTTTCCTCGGACTCTCGGGCCTCACCTGCGGGGCGCCAGTCATCCCCGTGGGTTCGGTGCTGACTCCTGGATACTCACAGTTGCCCCAGCCTTCGGGGCTGTCCGGATGGACCTCCACGACCGCCTCCACCGCCAGCCCAGCTCTCCCCTGGGCCCCCTCCCACTGCACCTGACGGGCCGCCGGGGCCCTGGCTGGGTGTGACTGGGGGCTCCAGGAGGGCGGGGCCTCGGGTTTCTCCAGGTTTGGGCTTTGTCCAGCTGGCACCTGGGGAGGAGAGCCGGTGCACTGCAGCCAGCCTGCGGGCTCCGTCCCGGACCTGCCCGTTTCTAGCTCTTTGATCCCGGGCAGGTGGCCACACACCGCTCCATTTCCTATTACAAATGGGGATGCGGCTGATAACAAGGTATCAAGCATTTAACCTGTATCAGCTTTTTTCATCCTCAAACCAACCCTGGACACTATTATTATTGTTGTTATTTCCCATTTTGTGAGTGAGGAGTATTGAGGTTCAAAAATGTGGAAGTGACCAAGTCACCCAGCTAGTAAGCAGCAAGGACTGGACCGGGTTCCAGGACTGTGAGACAGTTCAACACGCTCCTGTGTGCTGCCATCTCATAGGGCAGTGGTGAGAATGAAAACAGCATGTGAATCACTGAGAACAATACTGGAACACACTGAGGCTCATTCACGGAGAAGTAGCTTTTGGAGCTAGAACTAAGGTCTCAGCCCTCTGAGCTTGTCCCATGCGGCTGTAGCCTGGGCCAGGCAGGAGGGGGTCAGCTAGTGATATTGGGTTGGTGGCCATTGTCCCTACAGCAGTCATATTCCCTACGGCCTTCATATTCCTGGTACAGTTTTTTCTTACTCCTTATTCCAGCTTGGGGAGGGGCAGTACCAGTAGGGGCGGGGCCAACTTGAAGAGGGGTCTCTCTGGAGATTGCTGTGCCCTGCTGGGCTTGCCCATGGCATTGTCTCAGTGTCACATGGGCTGGGTGTGTCCCCTTCTGTGGCAGGAGTTCCTTCAACCCTCAATACCCTGGTGCCGAGTCAGACTCAGCGAGTTAAAAGGGTGGCGGACACCTCAGTACTTGGCTTGTGACTCTGAGCCATCTGGATGGGACTGCCCTCTGTCAGGTGGCCTGTAGGCGAGTCATGGCGGTGGTTTGGCCCTTTGATTGCTCATTAATTCAATAGACATTGACCGCCCCTGTGCACCAGGCCTGGGTTTGACCCTAATGAGGGGCTGCATATGAGATGATGGGAACTAGCAGACTTTTACAGAAGCAGAGGGAACACCTCCCCATCCCTTTGTCTAAACAGTGGGATTTCTAGAGTAGACCCTCAGGTTCAGGTTCTGGCCCCAGTAGTCACCAGCTGGGTGGTCTTGAATCCCAAGTTGCTCTGCTAGAGTGGAAATAGTAATTTCCATTTCCCCAGGGTGCTGTCTGGTTTTGGTGACATCCCCAGTGAGGTGCCTAGAATGTGGTAGGGACTCGGTGAGCAGGAGAGGCAGGCACTACTGGCTGGTTATCCCAGATGGTGAGGAGCTCAGGTGCTATGGCCCTAAGGCGTGGAGTCCCTCTCAGGTTCCATCCTGGGTGTCATCACCAGAGCAGAGAGGTGCTGCCTGTTGGCACCAAGGAAGCACCAAGTCAGAGAGAGAGAAGAGTAGTTATGGGTCAGGGTGCCCCCTCTTCTGTGTTTGCCAAGGGCCGGCCTCTTAGCCAGAGCCCTGTGGGCACCAGCACCTCTTCTCCCTCTGCTGTACTCTGCATTGGGTCAGCCCATTTTATTTTTTTTTTATTTTTATTTTTTTTATATATTTTATTGATTTTTTACAGAGAGGAAGGGAGAGAGATAGAGAGAGTTAGAAACATCGATGGGAGAGAAACATCGATCAGCCGCCTCCTGCACATCTCCCACTGGGGATGTGCCCACAACCCAGGTACATGCCCTCGACCGGAATCGAACCTGGGACCCTTCAGTCCGCAGGCCGACGCTCTATCCACTGAGCCAAACCGGTTTCGGCGGGTCAGCCCATTTTATAGTTGAGGGAACAGGCCCAGGTGTGGTCATCGAGGTACCCAAGGTCACATGCAAACCCTACAAGCCACTGTCCCCAAACTGGTCAGATGCCTCTGCCTCATGACCGCCTCCCTGGACCTCCCTCCCCTTGTCTCTGAGGTGGGGGCTTTGGACATGACGGCCTGGGTGCATTCCTGCAGCCTAGGTGTACTGCTGCGGCTGACCTCCAGAGGATGAGGGCTTGCACCTTGGGCTCCTGAGAGTGTTCTCAGCCCCTCTGGGAGGGTCAGGGAAGGCGCTTCTGGTTCTGATGCCACCCTGGGGTGGATTTGGCCAGGGCCCGGAAGCCCTGCCCAGCCCCACTGACCTCAGGCTTGTTACAGATGAGGACGATGTGCACAGATGCGGCCGCTGCCAGGCGGAGTTTACTGCTCTGGAGGACTTTGTTCAGCACAAGCTCCAGAAGGTCTGCCAGCGGGCTCCCCCGGAGGCCCTGCCTGCCACCCCTGCGGCCGCTGCGCTGCTGGGCCAGGAGGTAAGCCCACCACCCACACACATGCAGGATGAGGAGGAGGTGGCATGCGGGGACAGACCTGTGCAGCTGGTTCCCAGTGACACCGGGGCAGGCAGAGAGCAGGCATCCGATTTTGTGACTCTGAGCCAAGGGAGGGTTAAGTGGGTGGCAGACACCTCAGTGCTTGGCTTGTGACTCTGAGCCATCCGGATGGGACTGCCCTCTGGTGGGGTGAGGGGGCATCTGGCTCTACCACCAAGAGCCTGATGGGTGCTCTAGGATTTCCTGGATGGCCTGGCCTTCTCAACAGCCTCTGGCTGAAGCATACGCAGTTGGGGCCTGTGGTCCCTCCTTTCTTGTGGCCCAGAGTTCTGCCTTGGCTCAGGGGTATCATGGTGGTTTTTGTATTTTTGGCCTCTTCTATCCTGTACAGATAGTTCTTGTGGATCCCACAAACAGCATGGCTCTGGGTCCTGCCACCCCATAATAAAAATGGCCGACGTTGTTGCACCCCATGTGTGCTTGGGGCTGTACACACACAGTTAGGGCCCGTGGCGCCCCGCACAGTGGGCACTCTTGTCATCCTCGGAAGGAAGTGGGAAAGGAGGCTCCAAGACAAGTCTGTGGCCTCAGGTCACTACAGGGCGTAGCCTAGAGGACATTGGGCCCAGAGTTGTCTTACTCCAACCCTATGCTCTGTACCTGCCCCTCCCGGAAGTGCCCTCTCCTTTAGGAAGGTCCCGGGACCCACTTTCCCAGAGCCCTCTCCTGTGACCCCTGGCTGGGGCTGGGGGTGTAATAGCTTACCTTCACCACCTTCATTCCTGCACAGCCAGCTGAGCTTCGAGCTGGAGTTCTGATCACTTCCTTCTGGAGTCCTCCCTGAGGGTGCTTGGTGCTGTGTTCCTCAGGGGCCAGAGGTGTTAGAGTGATGGGGCTGACACCCTGGGCCAAGCTGGGAGTTGGGCTCAGAGTAGTGAGTCTCTTGGGGGAGATGAGAGACTCCACCCAGCCATCCTGCATGGACATAAAACCAAGCCTGCACTCCCCAAACCAAGGGAGCTCGGGAGCTCCACAGACGGGTTCCTTTTGTCCTTGTTCACCACCGATAGGTGGTCCCGGCCGTGGCAAGCCCGGAGGAGCCCATCACCTTGGCCCACATTGTTGTGGAGGCAGCTGCTCTGACACCAGACATCAGCCACACACCTGATATTGGTAAGCTGGCCCCACTGGGCTTGTCCACTCCTGGCTTTCAGCCCTGAAGTGTCATTGACCTGGTAGCCATCAGTGGTCAGGGCTGGAGGCTGGGAACCTCTGCTGCCCACACTCCTCTGATCCCTGAGAGCAAGGCCTGGCCCAGGAGGAACTGAGGCCTGGTGTGCACCTTCCCCAGGGCAAGGTCTATGGGAGGATTGAGCATTGGGCATCAGGCCGTCCCCTGCCAGGAAAGGGAAAGCATGTTGCCTGGGCTGCCCTAGGATCTTCCCTACTTCTCTGCTACCTCCCTGGTTCCTCCCCCCCCCCCCCCCCACAGTTGGCTCTGGAGATTCCGGGTGGGTATGCATGGGGTGCATCTGCTGCTCCAGCTTGGCCTTGATCTGCTGCCTGACCTTGGCCTTCTACTCCCCAGTGCTCACTCCCTGTGGGGATAGTGATTCCTGACCTGATTCTCACAAGGCTTTTATGAGCATACAACGCCAAGTCAGCCCCTTTGATGGCTTTTTTTAAGTTAAAGTACCTTCTGATGTACAATAGGGGAGGGGTGTTGAGATGTTTGGATTGGATCACACACTCATTAATTGGGGACAGGCCAATGCAGGGGGACATTCAAAGGGTAGTTCAGGGCTGGGGCACGTAAAGAGAGTTGTGGGGGGGAGGGGAGGTGCTGGGTGTGTGCACAGCAGTGGAGGAAGGCTGGGTTGAGCCTGCTGCCTTGGGAAATTTGGAAGGGAATGGTGGTTACCTGGGGAGCCTGCTGGGCAGAGACCTTGGCAGGTGCCAAAGGTTGAGGAGCTAGACAGGAAGTTTGGGCAACAGGTAGAATTTGCCCTTGGGAAGCTCTTAGGACCATCTGGGCTAGAAGGAAGGGGTGGGGGAGGAGAGTGGGGGAGGGGAACCTTGGAGCAGGCTTTTTGCCAAGGCCCCACCTCAGGGAGGCGAGGGGACACCTGCCCTTGTCTCCATGCTCTTTCCCCCGGAGGTTCCTGTGGACAAGGAAGTTCACCTGGTGCCCCTCTGGGATAGGAATGCTGTCCTGTGGGAGGTGGGGCCATGCTCCAGCCCTGGCTTGGTGTTTGGTTTCTGGGGTGGGTGGTGTCATAGAAAAACAGGTTCCCTGCCCTGGCTGGGTGGCTCAGTTGGTTGGAGTGCTGTCCTGTACACCAAAAGGTTGTAGGTTCGGTTTCCGGTCAGGGCACGTATGGGAGGCAACTGAACAATGTTTCTCTCTCACATTGATGTTTCTCTCTCTCCCTCTTCCTTTCTCTCTAAAAATCAAAAAAGCTTATTCTTGGGTAAGGATTTAAAAAATAAAAATAAAGAAAGAAAAAAGAAAAACAAATTCTGTGTTTGGGCAGCATCTACGGGCTGCAGACCCTTGTTCAGTCAGGCATCTTCCCACCACCCAGACCTCCAGCCTGCCCATGCCTGCAGCTCGGCAGCTCTGGGGGCTCTTCTGTGGGCACCCCTGCCTCTCTTACATCCTTGGGAGTTTCTCCTTTTGCAGGCATCCTGGGTGCCCCAAATGTCCCCTTGGTGTTAGCTGCTCAGTGGTCCACAGCCCAGGATTGGCCAGACTCTAAACTACCATCTGCTGTTGTCCCAGGGCTGAGAGTTCTGTGTCTTTGCATGGTCAGCGGAGGCTGCTGGGGCCGATTAGCAGCTAGATACCCACTCCTGCCTCTTCTTGGGAAACAAACTTGCATTTCACTTGTTACCCCTTCCCTGAACCTTTGGTCTACTGTATGACACATCCTGGTGCAGAGGAAAGATAAAGCATCAGGCATGCTTTATCGTCGTCTTCTTCTTATTAATATAATATTGATTTCAGAGGAAGGGAGAGGGAGAGAGAGAGAGAAACATTAATGATGAGAGAAAATCATTGATCGGCTGCCTTCTGTACACCCCCTACTGGGGATCAAGCTGGCAGCCCAGGCATGTGCCCTGACTAGAAATTGATGCTCGACCACTGAGCCACACTGGGTGGGCCCTTATTTGTTGTGCTTCCATTCTGTTTGGAGGGAATGACTTGTCAACACATGGTGCCAGCTTGATTGAGGCTTCAAAGAAGCAGTTTCACAACCATTTCCAACTGTCATTTTTATGAACAGAAATTGTGAAGTGTTTACAGCTTAGCTTTACACATTGTCAGATTTATTTTTTCTAAATATGTTTTTATTGATTCTAGAGAGAGAGGAAGGGGTGAGGGGCGGGGAGGAAAACATTGATGTGAGAGAAAAACATCTATCAGCTGCCTTCTGCACACTCCTACCAGGGATCGAGCCCCCAATCCGGGCATGTGCCCTGACAGGATCAAATTGGCGACCTCCCAGTGCAAGGGATGAGCTACACTAGACAGGGCACATTGGTTGATTCTTGTTGTGTCCTTAATGGGGATCGAACTCACATGGGGATGACACTCTAATCAATTGAGCTACCCAGCCAGCGTGATTGTCAGATTTCTTCAACGCTCTCGACAGGTGCAGAAACCTCAGGCTGTCCCAGGTGTCTCATGAGCATTCACTTTGAGGCCGGGTTCCTCGCCTGCCTGCTTCAAAATAGATGCTAGTGGGTGACTCTGGAGGCATTTTCTTATGTTAGTGGGAGCTGGGGCAGCAAGCAGGATAGATGACGGTGAGCTGGGTTGGCCTGCCCACTGTCTCTGTGTTGGGTACTCCATTGCCCTTAGAAGTGGTAGGACCCCTGTGCACATCTAGTGCTGTACTCCTTTTGGCTTAGGGGAGGGGGCATTTGCTCACCATGGTCTCCACTGGATACATTCTGGGGGCCTGGAACTTCTCCAAGCAGCTCCAATATACCCCAGCAGTATTCCTGGGCCAGGGTCCCAGGAGGGGTAGGGCCCTCGGCATCCTGAGACTCAGGCTGACCTGCTTCTCTTTAGACAGTGGACACATCAAAGAGGTCATTGTGGCTGCTGAGGTGGATCCAGGCGACAGTGAGATGGCAGAGGCCTCAGGCAGCCCCGATCCTCAGGGGCCCGGGCTGGCCGGGCAGGGTGAGCAGGCCCAGCTCAAGCTGCTCGTGAACGAGGATGGCCGCTACGTGTGTGCATTGTGTCACAAGACCTTCAAGACGGTGAGCCCCAGATCTTGGGCCGTGTCAGCTAAGGGGACCAGGCCTCCTGCCCAGGGAGCTGCCTGAGCCTCGCTGCCCCTCCCTCTCAGGGTAGCATCCTCAAGGCCCACATGGTCACCCACAGCAGTCGTAAGGACCACGAGTGCAAGCTGTGCGGGGCCTCCTTCCGGACCAAGGGTTCCCTCATCCGGCACCACCGGCGGCACACAGGTGAGCTGGCTCAGTATGTGGGGCACCCCTGCCTCCTGGCGGGAGGCTATGGCTCCAGGCCTGCCTTCTTTACCCACAGCTGACTCCATTCCACAGATGAGCGTCCCTATAAATGTGCCAAGTGTGGAAAGAGCTTCCGGGAGTCGGGCGCACTGACCCGGCACCTCAAGTCTCTCACCCCGTGCACTGAGAAAATCCGGTTCACCATGAGCAAGGACGTGGTTGTTGGCAAAGAGGAGGCGCATACAGGTCAGCATGGTGAAGGCTCCCTGTTCCAGCCCTGAAGCTGCCCTGGTCAGGGAGGCTTCTTCAAGGACTCTTCTTGGTTCTGCCTTAAAGGGTCTGGTGCCTCCGCCGTGGGGACCGTTACATCATCATCGGTGATGGGCGAGCCCATGGAGACATCACCCGTGATTCATCTGGTGACAGATGCCAAGGGCACTGTCATTCATGAAGTCCATGTCCAGATGCAAGAGCTTCCCCTGGGCATGAAAGCCCTAACCCCAGAGGTGGGGGCCGTGGGGGTGTGGCCTCTGACTGCTCAGCGCCAGGATCTGTTCTGGGCACTGGCTCTAGTGGGAATGGGACTGACCTGGGCCTGCACTCTGTGTGGTGGCAGAGGCGATGAAAGACCAATGGCTGCCCTAGATGGGGCAGGCAAGAGCAGATGGGAGTGGACTGTGGGCTCCCAGGGGCATTCCTGAGTGAAGATGCTGGGTGTGCACAGTGGTCCTTGGGCCCCTTGGATTTCTCCTGTGTGGTGGGTGTGGGTGGGCGCCATATGCGGAGCCGCCTGGCCAACCTCCCTCCCTCCCCCTCCCCCACAGCCCCCTGCTCCCAAGGAGCTTCCCTGTTCCAGCGAGGACAGTCGGGAGAACCTGCTGCACCAGGCCATGCAGAACTCTGGCATTGTCCTTGAGCGGGTCACTGGGGAGGAGGGGCCCCTGGAACCAGTCCCTCCCGCTGCGTCCAGTGCCCAGCCCCTAGGAGATGGTCCCCCAGAACTGCCGCTGCTGGAGGTGGAGCAGGTGGAGACAGTAGGTACCTGTGCTGCCAGTGTGCTCACTCCTGGGGGCCGCACCGTAGAGGAAGCTACTCACTACCCTGGCCTGGCCGCCAGCCTCCTTGCTGTGCTCCCTGCTGTCACTTTCTGCAGTGACTTTGTCCCCTGAGCTGCTTACCCCTGAGCCCATGATGAGCCTCTCAGGGTGGGGGTGCTACGGGTCTGTCTGTGGGACCCAGCCTGCAGTGGATGCTGGAAATACGCTGTGGTCCCCCAGCAGGTGGCCCATGAAGCCTCAGCGGTATCCAGGACCCACCTGTGCCCTCAGTGCAGTGAAACCTTCCCGACAGCTGCCACCCTTGAGGCCCACAAAAGGAGCCACGCAGGTGGGTGGCGAGTGGGGCACTGTGAGTGGCCAGGGTGGTCCCTTGGGCAATGGTGGTCAGGGTGGCCTGTGGGTAGGCAGCAGGCGGTTGGGGGGGCCCTTGGGGATGGGACGTGGCCTGACATTGCCTGTGGCCCCAGGGCCGAAGCTGTTCACATGTGTGCAGTGTGGCAAGGCCTTCCCCAAGGCCTACCTGCTCAAGAAGCACCAGGAGGTCCACGTGCACGAGCGCCGCTTCCGCTGTGGGGACTGTGGGAAGCTCTACAAGACCATCGCTCACGTGCGCGGCCACCGGCGTGTCCATTCAGATGAGCGGCCCTACCCTTGTCCTGAGTGTGGCAAGCGCTACAAGACCAAGGTGGGCCCTCCAGCCCTGACTTCTGACCCCCCCACCCATGAGCTTCCCACTCTGTGGGCCAGCTCCGTCCCTTGTTTCTGCCCCCGCCCTCCCGTGGTACCCCTCTGCCCAGTGTTGGCTCGGACCCTCCCTGCTGGCCAATGAATCCCCCCCTTCCCCGGCCCTAGAAGTGGGTGGGGAAAGCCTCAGTCTTAGGTGTGGACAAGACCAGGTTGATCCTGACAGTGGCCTCCTCAGAATGCCCAGCAGGTACACTTCCGGACACACCTGGAAGAGAAGCCGCACGTGTGCCCATATTGCAGCCGAGGCTTCCGGGAGAAGGGCTCACTGGTGCGGCATGTTCGCCACCACACGGGCGAGAAACCCTTCAAGTGCTACAAGTGTGGCCGTGGCTTTGCCGAGCATGGCACGCTCAACCGGCACCTGCGCACTAAAGGTTGGGGGCGAGTGGGAGGCAGGGGGGGGAGGGGCAGCAGGAGGCCAGCCCTGACTGAGCTCTCCACCTCAGGGGGCTGCCTGCTGGAGGTGGAGGAGCTGCTGGTGTCCGAAGAGAGCCCCACAGCAGCTGCCGCTGTCCTCGATGAAGACCCGCACACTGTGTTGGTTGAATTTTCGTCTGTGGTGGCCGACACCCAGGAGTACATCATTGAGGTGGGTGTAGGGCAGGGCTGGGATGTGGCCCAGGGGCAGGCAAGGTTGACCTCTGACCCTCTTTCCAGGCCACCACGGATGATACAGAGACCAGTGAAGCTACAGAGATCATCGAGGGCACCCAGACAGAGGTGAGGGGCTGGGGGAGAGGGAGAAGGGAGGTGTGGTGCCCTCACCCAACCTTGTGGGCTGAGCTGTGAGCCACCCACAGGTGGACAGCCATATCATGAAGGTGGTGCAGCAGATCGTACACCAGGCCAGCGCCGGGCACCAGATCATTGTGCAGAATGTGACCATGGATCAGGAGGCGGAGCTAGGTCCAGAAGCGGCTGCTGCAGACACCATTACCATTGCCACCCCGGAGAGCCTGACAGAGCAGGTGGCCATGACACTGGCTTCAGCCATCAGCGAGGGCACTGTGCTTACTGCCCGTGCGGGTGCAAATGGCACTGAACAGGCTACTGTGACCATGGTTTCATCGGAGGACATTGAGATCCTGGAGCACGCGGGCGAGCTGGTTATTGCCTCGCCAGAGGGCCAGCTCGAGGTGCAGACTGTCATTGTTTAGCGTGGGTGCCTGTAGGGTCCCACTGGGCTGGGCTGGGTCAGGGGCAAGGAACCTGAGCACCCTCCCCGCTCCTACTTGGCCTAGTATGGACAAGACACGGCACAGAATCCAGATGTTCAGATATGTGGGGGTGTAAATAGAGTTTTTTGTTGCTTTACAATAAAACATGAAAACCCACCGCTTGTGATATTGCAGCAGTGGCAGCCCTGGCAGGCTCTCCCATGGCAGCACCTGCCTGCCCGGGCCACCCCGCCCAGTATTCCTGATGGGGCTGGCGACACCTTGGCTGCGTGTGGGTGTCACTGGCATGTGGACAGGCAGCCATCTGCTGGTGCCCTGCCCACTGGGATCTGTGACCCCAGCTTCCTGAGGCCCGATGTGGTTCCCTGGGGCAAGGGACTTAGGCCAGGAGACCAGGAGCTTCTAACAATGTGTAGCAGAAACAGTGGAAGACGTGGAGCTAAGGAGGGGCTTTCCTAAGTGTACTGCCTTAGTTTCCCTGAGGGGATGCTGTTCTAGGAGGGAGATTCTGGATGACCCAGTTTCTGAGGGGTGGGGACAAGAGCAGGCCTGGACTCAGGGCCTGGCTGGCCATCTCCCTCATTCCTCATGAAGATCTTGGGGTGTTGGCAGGGGCTTGAGTCCTGATTCTGACAGACTTGGGGGTTGGAGCCTCAGGGTGGATCCCCTGTTGCCTTGTCTTCTGGGTTCTCTGTGGGAATGGGAGCCAGGAGTTCTGGCACCAACTTTGAGGGGGCGGGACCCAGCACAGCTGGCCCCTCCCTGGACCAGGGCCTCAAATACCTGAGTGTGCCCAGGCATCAGACAGACCTTTTGCCAGACCAAGCTCTTGGAGTCTGGTACCACGGACACACTCCCAGCCTGGACCTCAAACCCTGACTTGAGGTCCCAAATCCTGAGCCTCTGGCACTGCCCTATCCACATCTCAGGTGAGTCGAGCTGGATGGTAATGGGGTGCGTCTGTTTGGGCTTCAGTTTTCCCACGGAGTGGGAGAATGGCCATGAGCCCAGCACACCACCCTGGGGAGAGCGCAGGGGGAGCCTGCCCTTGGTGCTGGCCAGCATCGGGTGGCATGCCCTGTCAGGCCCCCACACCTGGGGAGGTGAGGGGTGGTTGGGTGTGTCCGACTCCGGGTGGGTGCTCAGGGCTGTGTCTGTCCTCCCAGCCACTGCCTCGGAGCAATGGGACGGCCCCGGGCCCTACTGGCTGCGCTCTGGGCCCTGGGGGCTGCCGGGGCAGCAGCGCTGCGCATTGGAGCCTTCAATATCCAGAGTTTTGGTGACAGCAAAGTGTTGGACTCAGACTGTGCCAGCGTCATCGCACAAGTGAGGCGGGGCCTGGGCTGGGGCTGCTGCCTCTGGGCTCTGCGGGTGAAGCTGCCCTGCGTGACCCGCCCCTACGGTCCCCTTCCAGATCCTGGCTGGCTATGACATCACGCTCGTGCAGGAGGTGCGAGACCCGGACCTGAGCGCAGTGTCCGTGCTCATGGAGCAGATCAACAGGTGTGGCGGGCAGGGCCCAGCGTCGGGAGCTCGGCCGGCATCCTAGGCCTGGGAGCGGTGCTTTGACTCGGGGCTTGGCCCATATCTCCGCAGCGTGTCTAGGCACCAGTACAGCTACGTGAGCAGTGAGCCCCTGGGGCGGGATCAGTACAAGGAAATGTACCTGTTCGTTTACAGGTGAGAAGTGGGGTCGCAGCGTGCGGGGTAGGAGGTGGCTGGCTCGGCGCACCCACCCGCCCTTTGCCCCCAGGAAGGACGCGGTGTCGGTGGTAGACACGTACCAGTACCCGGACCCGGAGGACACCTTTAGTCGTGAACCTTTCGTGGTCAAATTTTCAGCCCCCAGCTCCGGTGAGGCCCCGCCCCTCCTGCAGGCCCCGCCCCTCCCGCGGGCCCCACCCACCCCTGACACCCACCCTCTCCAACAGCTGCCAAGGAGCTTGTGCTGGTCCCGCTGCATGCTGCGCCCCACCACGCAGTGGCGGAGATCGATGCTCTCTACGACGTGTACCTGGACATTATCGACAAGTGGGGCACCGACGTAAGCCCCGCGCCCGCACAGCCCTGGGTCCCCGGAGGCAGGCCCTGGGGGCGGCCATAGAGGCGTGGGCTGGCTGACCCTGGTCCCCTGCAGGACATGCTGTTCCTGGGCGACTTCAACGCGGACTGCAGCTACGTGAAGGAGCAGGACTGGGCGGCTATCCGCCTGCGCAGCAGCGAGGTGTTCAAGTGGCTCATCCCGGACAGCGCTGACACTACAGTGGGCAACTCGGACTGCGCCTACGACCGCATTGTTGTCTGTGGTGCTCACCTGCGCAGGAGCCTGAAGCCCCAGTCGGCCACGGTGCACAACTTCCAGGAGGTGTTTGGCCTGGACCAGGCTCAGGTGAGGGCTGAGCTCCATGGAGTGGGGAGAGGGGGGTGTCCTCTGGCCGCTCTGCACTGGCAGACAGGAGCCAGCTCTCTTCTGTCCAGGACCAGGCTCAGCCTCAGTGCACCTGGCAATCCCCTCCCTGCCCTAATTTCTGGGAAAGGCCCCTACAGGGTCAGTTGTGGTTGAATGGAACAAGTCTGGGAAGGCACAATAGGATGCCTTCGCCTCTCCCAGAGGTAGGGTCCTGAGTCTGTGCCCACCCCCCTACTTGCAGGCAACAGCAGGGATGAACAGCCCAGGCCTCACCGGCCTGCTCCCCTAGGCGCAGTGGTTTCTTACAAACCCAGTGGGCTTCATCCTAGGTGGGGGGCCAGTTCTCTGAGGTGAAGCCTCAGGAAGGACAGGCTGCCCAGCAGGACCACTGAGACTTGGCCCCTCTCCCTCCAGGCCCTTGCCATCAGTGACCATTTTCCTGTGGAGGTGACCCTCAAGCCCCACTGACAGCTCCGAGGACTGGCCAGGGCATGCTGCCTGCAGACTGGCTATGAGGAACAGCTCCACAGGACTCAAGGTGGCTGGCTTGCCCTCAGCAAGGCTGCAGGGCAGGGGGAACTGGGCCTGGACAGGTGGCCATTGACATGTTACTGGAACAGTGAGCTGATCCCCCCATCTGTAAATGGCCTACCACTACCTACCTCACAGGGGTGTGAGGAGCAACCCAGAGCACTGGGTGTGGCTCTGCTCAATAAACAAGAGTGTTAAGCTAGGACCACAAACAGGTCAGCTTAGAGGCCTTCGTGTCCTTTCTTAGCTTGTCTTCCTGTGGCACAAACCTTGTCCTGCAGCCCAGCAGGTTCTTTAGGGCAGCGGTCGCCAACCTTTTGGACCTCATCCACAGACCACCGGCTGGCGACTGCTACTTTAGGGGACAGGCACAGTCTGGCCTGCCTATTTCACATCCTGCTGGAAACCACCACTTCCAGACCACTGTGAATGCAGTGCGGATCAGCACACACACAGGTAGTGTTGCCTTGCAAGGCCAACCTTCCAGCCCCAATGTTCCTCAACCCCCAGGCACTGGTCTGTATGGAGTCCTGTCCATCACTGCAGGGGGTCAGGTTAAGATCCTGCCCACGGAACTCCAGGTGGTACAGCCCTTCAGTGGTGCCTTCCTGGGTAGGTTCTCCTCACGAGCCCTGGGCTGGGCAAGGACTTGTCAGGACAATGGCCTGTACCCCAGGTAAACCCATCCCCTGAGGATCGGGAGTACAAGGTATAACTGACAGGGGCCTGATGAGGTTTCTAGTTTTTGGCAGGATTTGGTAACTGTCCTGAATTGTATGGTGGGAGGAAAAGCCTTTTTGTCAAAAGTTCGAGCAAGTTTTTCTTGACAAGTCTTTTTAAATTAAGATATAGGACACTTGCAACATAGAATGCCTCTCAATGCCTCCCTTGATCCTCTTCAAGTCCCCCTGATTTCTCTGAATTGTCATACATTCCTTCCATCTAAATGAACAAATGTGGTAGGCATTTGTTCTGGGGGCAAGGGAGGGGGGGAGAGGGGAGGTATCTTGTGTGGATCATCAGGGCCCATGACTCCCTTATGCTTCTAGCAATCAGGCAGCCCAGAGGCCAGGGATAGGACAACCTGAGAACTTTAGTGACAATTCTTTTTTTGTTGTTGTTAACCTTCAACTGAGGATATTTTTCCCATTAATTTTTAGAGAGTAGAAAGGAGGGGGTGGGGGGAGAGAGAAAAACCTCGATGTGTCCCACATTGATCCGTTGCCTTCCATACACGCCAGGGACTGGGAATTGAAATCGTGACCCTTTGGTGTACAGGCCAATGCTCTAACCACTGAAACACACCTGCCAGGGCTTCAGTTATATTTCTTTGGGAAAGAAGGCACTCAGCGGTGACACTGCCCAGGTCCAGAATAGGTCCACCTGACAGTTCATGATTCCCCAATCCAGACACTGCCTGCAAACCCCACCTGCCAGGCAGAAAACGCACTGGTGTATGGTGGTGGGTCTTCGGCCCTGGCTACAAGGAACACGGCCTTCTGGGAAGATCAGCAAAACAAGGAGCTGCAAGGATTTTTAAATTGGAAAATACCTTGTTTAAACCCCCTTGGGACCAGAGTGCCCCTGGAAGGGTGCCTAAGCCTACAGCCTGTGTGGGCAGCCCCGCCGTTAGCCTTTCCTCTGTTTGAGCTTTTCTAAGTAAATCTGCAAGGACTTCTGAATGGCGTCTCTGGAGACAAAACTGACAAAGTTCTTGATGTCAGCATCGCGCTGGTTCACCAAGCGGTCTACTGTGGGCTTTCGCATCATGTTCTTGGTCAGCTGTCGAGCGTGATCTAAAGATAAAAGGGTCCATGTGTGAAAATAATTCCCAACCTTCCTAAGAGAGTTCCAACACAAACTTTAGCAGAACACTCAGAAGTTAAACATAAGTAAAAAGAAAATGAAATCACCTATGTTCCCACTACCATTATCTTTTAAAAACAGATAGGATGATACTGTAAAAACTGCCTTTTTAGCCCGACCAATGTGGCTCAGTGGTTAAGCTTCAATCCACCAACCAGGTCACAGCACATGTCCCAGTTATGGCCTCAATCCCCAGTACAGTTTGTGCAGGAGGCAGCCTATCAATGATTCTTTCTCATCATTGATGTTTCCATGTCTCTCTCCCTCTCCCTTCCTGTCTCTGAAACCAATAAAAAAAATAATTTGCATTTTTAGCCTATTTATTTTCACTCAACTATATTATCGAGAACATCTTCTTATTAAAGGTTTTTGTTTTTTTAGAGAGGGAGAAGGGAGAGAAACATCAATGTGAGACTGCCTCCTACATGCCCCCAACTGGGGATCAAGCGGGCAATCTGGGCATGTACCCTAACCAGGAATCAAACCAGCAACCTTTTAATGCATGGGATGAAGCCCAACTGAGCCACACCTGCCAGGACTTATCAAGAATATTTTCCAGCCCTAGCTGGTTTGGCTCAGTGGATAGAGCACCAGCCTGCAGACTGAAGGGTCCCAGGTTCGATTTGGGTCAAGGGCACAGGCCGAGGTTGCAGGCTTGATCCCATCGTGGGGCGTGTAGGAGGCAGCTGATCAATGATTCTCATCATTGATGTTTCTATCTCTCTCTCCCTCTCCCTTCTCTAAAATCAACAAAAACATATTAAAAAAAAGGAATATTTTTCAAGTCATTCAATATATTTGGTCATCCCCATGTCTGTGAACTAAGAATGGTTTTTACATTTTTATATAGTACTAGAGGACGGGTGCATGAAATTCGTGAATCCTGGGGGTGGGTGGGGTCCCTCAGGCCAGCCTGTGCCCTCTCGCAGTCTGGGACCCCTTGGGGGATGTCCAACCGAGGGCTTAGGCCCACTCCCTATGGGAGAGCCTAAGCCCTTGGTTGGACATCTTTAGCGCTGCTGCAAAGGCGGGAGTAGCTCCCACCACAGCCTCTGCACTCGCTAGCCGAGAGCCAGCTTCTGGCTGAGTGGTGCTCCCCCTGTGGGAGTGCACTGACCACCAGAGGGCAGCCCATGCATTGAGTGTCTGCCCCCTGGTGGTCAGTGCACATCACAGCGACCAGTTGCTCCACCGTTTGGTCAATTTGCATATTAGCCTTTTATTACATAGTTGAACAAAAAGGGTAATATGTTGCGATGTGAAATTACATGAAAT
Organism: Myotis nattereri; assembly: GCF_964212035.1. Taxonomy (NCBI): domain Eukaryota; kingdom Metazoa; phylum Chordata; class Mammalia; order Chiroptera; family Vespertilionidae; genus Myotis; species Myotis nattereri. The sequence continues at coordinate 101,418,422 of NC_138079.1, read as the reverse complement.
AAAATTTCAGTGGCCCTAAGTTTTATCAGAACATCAACATGCTCATTAGTTCACACACTCTCTGTGGCTACCTTCATGCCACAGTTGTGACAGAGACTGTGACCCACAAAGCCAGAAATCCACCTGGCTCGTTAGTCTGCTGATCCAAGTCCCTATTGTAATTAACACAACCAGCCCTGTTTCTATAAACAGATATGCAGGATATAAGTCCTAACCACCCTTCTAGAACCAGTGCACGTGGCCTTATTTGGAAAAGGGTCTTTGCAGATGCAATTAAGATGAGGTCCTTCTAATAGAAAGGAAAGGGAGATGTGGGATAAAGGAGATTATGTGAAGATGAAATCAAAGATTGGAGTGATGGGCCACAAACCAAGGAATGTCTGGAGCCACCAGGAACTGAGAGGAAGAAAGGAGCCTTCCCTAGAATATCTGGAGTGGTCGTCGCCCTATTTACAACTTGACTTTGGACTTCTGGTCTCCACACTGTGAGAGAATACATTTGTTTTAAGCACAAATGATCCACCTGTGATTATTTGTTATAGTAGCCCCAGGGCACTAAGCCAGTCTGCATGTTCTTGACTTGCATGGTGCACTTTTACCTGAGAACTTTCCGGTCTCACCAGGAGTATCAGGCTGGGGAGGGAAGGGGAAGGGAAGGAAGAGAAGGGGAGGGAAGGAGGCTGTGCTTGCTCACCAGTACCCACAGTGGCTGCCCATCCCTGTGCTCCTCACCTGGAATGGCCAGCCACTTGCCCATCACTGAGAGCGCTGTGCTCTGCACCTGGTCCTCAGGCACCACCTTGTCCACTATGCCGACCTGGAGGGCCTCTGCTGGCGGGAAGAGCAACCCCAGCTGCAGAGCACGCTCTGCGGCACGGTGCCCAATGGTGTTCACAAGCGTATCTTTGAACCTGGAATGCAGACACCCACTCACCTGGGGCTGGGGGCTCCCAGGTGGGTTGGTTCATCCCTGGGCCAAGTGGAAAATGGGTGCAGTTCCTGGCCTTACCAGAAAGGGGCGACGATGCCCAGCAGGGTCTCATTCAGCCCAATGGCATATCTGGGATTGTCAGCCAGGACCCGGTAGTCACAGGTAAGGGAGATCAGGCAGCCTCCAGCAGGGCTGGCTCCCTGCAGAGGAAGCAAGACCACTGGGCTCTGGGTGCTGCTATTGCTGGTCCCAATAGTATTCCAGAGAGCCAGGGTCCCGAGGAATGCCTTCTAGTGGGTGTGAGCTCTCACAGTGACCTAACCCCCACCCCTCTCTCCACCAGGTGCAGGCTCTCCTTGCACCTTACTTGGGTTGTCACCACATCTCTTCAGGGCACACCAGTTCTGGAGCCTTAGCTTCAGCACCTTACCTTAGCGGTCTGTCCCTGCCTTCCCCAAGTCAGGCCAAAGTGATGTTTTCAAAATGTGGGTCCAATTCCCCACTTGCTCCCCATATAGCTCTTGGATCCTGGGCCCTGCCCCCACCCCATTGAGTGAGTTGACCCCTGTGGCCCCTACCTTGTTTGTCACCATGTCACAGTGAGCTGTAATGGCACGCTTACCTGTGCACATCTCTCCCCAAGGCACCCTTCCCCTCTGAGGGCTTCCCGAGGGCAGGGCCACATCTGCCCCCCCGCCCCCGCCCCCCAGCCTCTAGGGAGGCAGAAAGGCCAGTGGAGAGTGGGAACACTCACATTGATGGCGGCAATCAGCACCATATTGGACAGGTAGAGCCGCAACCACAGCTCCTGCACAGCCTTCCAGTACTCAGCATAGTGCGCCGGGTTCCTCCCGCACATTTCCCTCAGGTCCAGGCCAGCTGAGAAGACCCCGGGGCTGTCCTGGGTGAGTGAGGGAGCAAGGGCTCATTCAGAGTCCACCTTCCAGGGCAATGTGCTCCCAGAGCAGGGGGAGCCCACGGGTGTTCAAGGGGCAGCAAAGCTGAGGTCTTGCTCAGGTGAGGCAGGACACTGTCCCAAGGAGCCCAAAGCTGGGGCTCGAGGACTCAGCCTCCACCTCCCTCAGACTCAGTTCCTTCTCTGTCCTGGGAAGTTCTTCCCTTTCCAAATTCAAACTGGAAAAGGCAGAACAGGCAGGCAGGGTCAGGCACTCCCCCAGGCTCTGTGCAAACCTATGTGGTATCCCAGGCAGAAAACTTAGGAGGCATGGGGAGGACTTCTGACAGTCTGTTGGGGGCCCATGTTGATATACTCCCAAAGGTCTAGCAAGCTGCCGACTGCTGCAGACAGGAAGATGCTGCTGTCTGGTCAGGAAAGGGGCAGTGACCAGTCAAGAAGCTAGACCTCTGCCCTGGGCTGTCACATGTAAGACAGAAGCCTGGGGAATGACTCTGAAGACAGATGTCCTGTATGGATGCCCCAGGTCCTGAAGCAGCTGCCAAGGAAGGGAGGGAGAGCAAACACACAGGAGGAGCGATAGACGGAAATAAAGGGCTGCCAGCACAATGGGCACCAAGTTCTGTGTGTTCAAAGGATTGTTGGCCAAGAACACAGACAGGGAGGGATGGCTCAGCAGCCTTCACTTGGAAACACCCACCCCTGGGGCTCCCATGTGGGCACAGCACCTCTGAGCAAAGGAGATGCTCCCACACTCCCATGGCTGGGGGATGGGGTGCTTGAGGCTGGTGGCAACTAGAACTGACTGTGGGTACCACACTGCTTATGAGAATGACAACCACCCATTGTCTGTGAAGAGCAGGCAGATAAAATATGGGACAGTCAATACTCAATGGCTTGTATGTGCAAAATACTTGGGAGGCTGACCTCTTGTTTCCATGGACTGTGTCCTACTCCTGTAACTTAAAAAGACTCAACAGAGAAAGATGTGAAGTCATTTATCAAGTCCACTGTTCCTCATGGGCCAGACACAGGGACCTGGAAGCCCGGCAGCCCTGGGTTGGGAAAGGGATGGCAGCAGGGACAGAGCTGCTCTTGCTTAAAGGACACGGCAAGAGTACATTCAGCTTCTGCCTTTTACCTCATCCTTTTCCCACCAAAATCCCCTGGTCGCCTCCCCCCCCAAGATCCAATACATTGTATCAGCACAGACGTAGGGCAGGATAACAGCATTTGCCCATATTCAGGAAATCAAAGGCAAAGCATATTTCGGATGTGAGAATAAACCACATGATCCTAACTGGGATGGTCTCCGTTAGATAAACTAGAAGGGGTGTGGGACGGCCTGTTTCTGTGATTTAGCAACACAGCGGCAGCGGGCCAAACTGCATCCCTGAAAAGGACAAGGTGAGCTCCTCACCCCCAGATCTGTGAACATGACCTCATTCAGAAATATGGTCTTTGCAGATGTGATCAAGATGAGGTCATACTGCCCTGGCCGGCTTGGCTCAGTGGATAGTGTCGGCCTGCGGACTGAGGGGTCCCGGGTTCGGTTCCGGCCGAGGGCACATGCCTGGGTGCCCAGGGCACATGCCTGGGTTGCGGGCTTGGTCCCCAGTGTGGGGTGTGCAGGAGGCGGCCTATCAATGATTCTCTCTCATCACTGATGTTTCTATCTCTCTTTCCTTCTCCCTTCCTCTCTGAAATCAATAAAGAAATACATATTTAAAAAAAAAAAAAAGATGAGGTCATACTGCAGTGAGGGGAGGAGGGAAGGGGGTGTCTAAATCCTGTGACTGGTACCCTTCTAAGGAGAGCAGAGACACAAGGCAGACATTTATGAAGATGGAGGAGGCTGGTGGTGGAGACAAGCAGAGAACACCATGAGCCCGCAGAGCTGGACGAGGCCAAGGAGGATTCTCTCCTAGGGCTTGTAGGAGTCAGCCCTGCCGATGCCTTCATTTTGACCTTGTGGCCTCCAGAACTGTGAGGGTCCATTTCTGTTGTTTTAAACCAGCCCATCTGTGTGCTTTGTGATGGTGGTCACATGACACTAGTGACATCATTCCACACTCATCTGCCGAGGAACTACTGTGCAGGCCTGTGCTACTCCATGCACAGGAGCCACTCAATACAGAGACACATGTGGGGGCGATCACGCTGTAGTGGGGAGAAAATGGGCCGTGGAGGGACAAACCCTGGTTCCCTCCTTCAGGGCCGTGTGACTCTGAGGCCTGGAGACAGCAGGGACCTTCACTGTGTAGCACCGTGTCCACAGCACAGAGGCTGGGGCCTTGGGGAGGCGATGGCTTTCCCCCTTTCTTTCTGAAGGTCCTGTATTTGGTGACACACCGTTCCCTCACTTTAGAGCACAATAAAGAAAATGTCATGCTAGGATATATCTTAAATGGAGTATTTTCAGAAATTACCCAGGGTGAAAAGTTCCCAGGCAATTTTAGCATCTCCAGAAAATTCTGCTGCGATTGTCAAGAAGTTCCCTGGGATTCTGTCACCAGGCCCTCAACTATCTACACCCACGAGTATCAGTCCCACCTTCGGAGAAACATGGGATAATCTCTCTTCCAAGGCAGGGGCCACACTGTGTTTTGCAAACCCCAGCTTCACATGGTCCACCAGGCATATACGTCACACCCAGTTCCCGGGAGTCCCCTGCTGGTCCCTGTCGCTGGCACAGTGCTGGTTCCCCCAGGGTCAGAGGCAGCCAGGCTCCTCAGAGCTTTGACAATACCAGGCTACCCCTGGGACAACCTGAGGGACAAGAAAGCAGATGTACACCCACAGTGGATGCTCCAAATCTTGGCTGAAAGAGGCTGGGCAGTCTACTTCCTGCACCTTTACTGATTGATGGCAGGTCTCTAATAGGCTGGCACTTAGCTTTGGGGGACCCTCATGCTGTCTGTGGCTCCTAACTTGAAAGGTGACCCTAATACTCTTCCTGACCCAACAAATGGCCTGTTATGTTGGGTCCACACTTCACCTCCCTAGCCTGGTCTTATTGGTGTCCTCTCTTGGCACCTCTGGTGCCTGGCAGAGCAGGTAAGCCTGGTGCCCACTGGAGGAGGGTAGAAACACACGAGATGCCAAATCCTGCGGGTCTTGGTGTTAAAACCAGCCCAGGTTCTGAGGACCACCCAGGGAGGGTACCCCAGGAATCCACTGCCCAGTTTGCACAGGTCTAGACTTCATGAATCAATGTGGGCTCAGGATTGTGCCTGCAAAGACGTCACCTGCCTAGGACCACGATCCCCAGAAATCTCTCGTGGGCATCTGTGTCCAAGGCTGCCTACTTCTTCCACACTAGGATGTAGAGATGGTCTCCGAGTTTGGACTTGATCTGGTAACAGGTTCACACTTTGATCAGGGAACTCCGGGCCATGGAGCACTAACAAGCACCCACCGAAGTTAAGATGACGCCTCGGAAGGTCTTGTCGTTCTCCAGTTTCTCCAGACTGATGACGAGCTCCGTCAGCAACTCTAGGCTGAGGCTGTTCACTGGGGGGTTCTTGAACTTCATCACAGCAATCCCTAGTGTGAAAGTGAAGAGAAAGCTCATGCCCAGCATTGGAAAAGTGCCCCTAGTTACCCTGCACCCACAACCTGGCCATGGGAAGTTACATGGTTTTTAAAAGTTGAGGTCGCCCTAACCGGTTTGGCTCAATGGATAGAGCGTTGGCCTGCGGACTAAGGGGTCCCAGGTTCGATTCCAGTCGATGGCATGTACCTTGGTTGCGGGCACATCCCCAGTAAGGGGTGTGCAGGAGGCAGCTGAATTGATGTTTCTCATCGATGTTTCTAATTCTCTATCCCTCTCCCTTCCTCTCTGTAAAAAAATCAATATATTAAAAAAAAAAAAGTTGAGGTGATATTTGCATAACAGAAATCAACCCTTTAAAAGTGAACAATGCAGGTCCATTAAGTAGATTCACTGTTGTACAATCACTATTGAGTTCCAGAACATTCCCATCACCTAAAAAGGGAACGCTGTACCAACTGGCAGGGCAGTCACCATTCCTCCTGTCCTGGCCCCTTGCCACCACTGGTCTACTTTCTGCTGCTATGATTTTGCCTACTGTGGACATTTCATATAAGTGGAATCACATGTGACCTTTTGTGTTTGGCTCCTTTTCACTTAACATGTTTTTAAGGTTCACCTATGTTGTAACATGTATCAGCGCCTCATTCCTTTTTTTTTTTTTTTTTTAACAGAGGAGAGGGAGAAACATCAATTGGTTGCCTCCTGTATATGCCCTGATCAGGGATCAAACCCACAACCTGGATGTGCCCTGACTGGGAATCAAACTCACATGGGACAACGCTCCAACTGAGCCACACGTCAGGGAAGCCTCATTCCCTTTTTAGATCGAGTAACATCCCGTTGTACATTGCATTTTGTCTATCCTTTCATGTGCTGATGAACACTTGGGTTGGTTCCACTTCTTGTCTATTGTGAATAATGCTTCTGTGAACATTCATGTACAGATTTTCCTTCCACACAAGACCACTGTCTCCATGGGAGTAGGAAACAGCCTTAGTTTCTTAAGGAGTGAGTGAGCCAACTCTGAGAAGTAGATGTGCAAGGAGGAATCCAGTGAGGTCCTCTGGTTCTCGCTTGTTTTATTTTTAAACTTATCTTTATTGTTGAAAGTATTATAGCTGCCCTCCCGTCCCCCCATTGACCCCTCCCCAGGCCTTCACCACACCTATTGTTTGTGTCCATGGGTTATTGGTTATTCTCTTCCTGCCTCCTCCCCACTTCCCTCTGAGAATCATCAGTCTCTCGCAGGCGTCCATGTCTCTGGATCTATTTTGTTTGTCAGTTTGTTAATTAGATTCCACATATAAACGAGACCATGTGATATTTGTCTTTCTCTGATTGACTTATTTTGCTTAGCATAACCTCCAGGTCCCTCCATGTTATCTCAAATAACAACATGGAAGGCCCCCTTTTTTGTTTATGCTTATCTAAGGAGAGAGGCGAAAAATATTGGGGGGAGGGGGTGTCGGATGTTCTTCTTTCATTCATAACGCCAGCAGCAGGAAAAGCAGGAGGGACAGGGCCTGCCCTTGTGGACAGTGCAGCTGCTAGCCCGGGCCGGCTGGGGCCATCTGTTCTCACTGCTGAGCAAGGGCAGCCCCCAAGGACTTCAGATATGGCACCGTTCATTTAGGGTGCGTTTCCCTGGACCGTCCACACAAACCATTCTGTAAGAGTAAGAACTAATCCTAAAGAATCTTTTGAGGCCGTTAATGTAGGAGGAAGAGGTAATTATTACATATAAGAAGCAACCAAAACTTTCAGAAGTGAGCTACCCAAACTTGGTTCAGAAGGAAGTTCCTGAAGGTGACCCTGGAGTTTTGTGGTGCCTGGTGGGGCAGAATTCAGGACACTGGGGGAAAGGTTAAGAGGCCAAAGGTGAACATGAGTTAACAGAGAGAAATTTGGCTGAACTTGGATGAACCAGAGATAAATAACAACACTCCTGGCACAGGGTGATTATTAAAATAAATATTACAAGCGAATCTACGATCAGCTTCAGGAGCAGCACTGAAATAAGACATTTTTAAAGCACTTTTACTGCATTACTTCATCGAAGCCTCAAGGTTCCTGAAAGCTAAGTGGGTCCAGCAGGGAGGACAAAGCCAGCTCTGGCTTTCACACCCCAAACTTGACTTTCCAACAAGCCAGCACAGCTAGTGAGTTCTGTGGTGGGGTGGGAACACACTTGGGTTAAAAAAATTATCTCAACAATACTTTTTAGAAACAACATAAAATTTACCATTTAAACCATTTTTTTAAGTGTACAATCCAGTGGCGTTAGTATATATTCACAATGTTGTGCATCCATGACCGCCATCCATTCCAGAAGTTTAAAATGTGTTGCTGCACTTGTCGTCTGGCTCAGGCCTTACAGCGGGGAGGCCATGGCACAGCATGTCCTAAAACCCAAAACTTCGCCCACCTCTGCCCCACGCCTGCTCCGTACCCAGCTCTGCAGTGCACAGGTGTCTCTCAAAGGTGGCTTTTCTACCTTTTCTATCCCCTTTGGAAAGTGGCGGTGGCATTAGGAGTGATTCCACCTGTGGATCCTGCTTTAATTAGTGCAATATCTGCTGGGTTCTGTGCCACGGGAAAGTATTAAGAAAAATTAAAATATTCCATTCCAAACATACTTCCAATTACTTTCAATTTCCAGTTTAACAGCTTGCAGGGGCACAGACCGCAAACCCTGGAGGAGAATAATACGGCAAACGGCACATGGAGCCACTGTCAGCACCGCAAGGCGTTATCCCGTGTCGCCATTCCTGTCCCTGGGCGGCGGGCATGGCCGGGAACCGGCTCGGCGGCCGGGACGCTGGCCAGGCACCGGCATGGCGCCGAGCCTCCGGGCCCGCGGGCCGCTGCGCCGAGCAGGCTAGGCGGGCGTGCGGAAGGCCCGGGCTTCCGAGCACGCGGGCGCGGGGCGCGCTTACCTGCGGCCGGGTCCGGCTCCACCAGCACCCGCTGGTTCCCGAATCGTCGGACGCCGCCACCGGCCGCCGGTCCTGTCCGCCCGAGGGCCGCGCCCGGGAGCCAGGCCCCTGTGAACGGCAGCGCGAGGCCTGTGAGCTCGCCCCCCAACCCCGGCCCCCGCCCTCCATCCCCGGCCCCAGCCCACCCGGAGATCACGCACACGCGCGGAGCAGGGCGCGCGCCGGGACGCGCATCCCCGTCGCCAGCGCCATCTTGACTGGAAGCGGGCGGCCGCGGCGCAGGGGTGTGGCTTCGCTGCCGGGCGGAAGGCCACGCCCCCCGCCCGCCGAGGTCCACTCCACCGCGGCCCCGGGTCACCCCGGCTGCGCATCTTCCCCGCCCAGGCCTCAAGCCACGCCTCCTGGAGGCCGGCGCGGTCCCGCCCCGCTTGGCTCGCCAGGTGCAACGGGCTGCGGGGTTGCAGGAACTGGCGTGGGGCGCCGGTCCCAGACAGGCCCCCCCCCCCATAAATCCCACAGAACAGACCCGTCCCCCCTCCCCCGCTTACAGCTGCGCCCATGGGAGGCTGGCAGGCTTCCCAACCTGGCCAAGATCAAGTTACCAAAGCAGGAGTGTTGAAACTGGGACTGCCTGCCCATAACTCACAGAGGTCATGGAGGCTTGTCAGTTTAAGGTAATAGGGACTCCGGGAACCCTGGCAAACTCACACCAGGAAACAGATGGGAGCCGGGTGCTGCCTCAGTGTGAGCTCTGCCTGCTGCCTGTGGAGGGAAAACGTTGAGGATAGTAATGTAGGCACGGCAATCCGCACAGCCTGGTGATTGAGAAAGGATATCTGCCTTCCCCCACAGCCCAGTAGGGCAGCACACTTGCTGCAGACTGCAACCGGCACTAATGGCAGGACCATTCTCCTCCACAAAAAATAGTGGGTGTTTTCATTTGCTTGATCCCACATGGAGAAACACTGAAAAGATACCCAATAAACAAATAAAGATGACCGGAGAGGCATGGGGAGCAAGCCTTCAGACCGCCTGGCAGGACATGGTCTTGTTCTGACCATTCGGTTTGCACAGTGGGCACAACAAGGGTCAAGTGCAATGTCGGATAATTCGAACTTTTGCTCTTTAACACCTTAAGTGTTTCAGTCTTCCTCTTGGAACAAACCAATTTATGAGGAAAAATATTTTTTCCCGTAGTATCAAATATAGCAGCAGCAAATGAGATCCATGTTTCCAGTCAGGCAGAACTAGAAGTTCCTGGGGATATAAAGGTGATAAAACATCTTCCTCATATATGTCTCTGTGCAGGAGCAACCCAACTGACCAGTGCTCTTTTTTGATTTTAGAGGTGTGACTTTGAAAATGAAACCAATTAAGATTTTAGGCAGCCACATGTCCCTCACAATCATAGCTATCTTTGGGGCCAAGAGACAGGAAGAAAGCAGTGAACCCAACACTCAATCTGCATTCTAATCCTAGATTTATTCAACACAGTTCTTTTACTCTACACAACAAAGTATAAACACATTATCTAAAATGCTACAAAGTTACAAAAAAATTTCAAAACAGAAAATTCATAGTACTGACTGTACAATAATAGCCGAAAAAGCAATGTACACGTTGCCAAAGTAACCCCAAAGACCACCACGGAGGGGGGGGAAGTCTGTGATGACCTTGCAGAGCTCTCAATTTGCTTACCAATTTCAGAGAAAAAGGAGATGTGCCACATGGATGTATGTACATGAGTACATGTGAAAACAGAACCATTTACAGCAACTAACATGGGATGTTTCTCTAGAGTCAGAACTCAAGCAGGGGAGCACGGCCAGGTTTATAGGAACAGCAGCTGCACAAAAGCATGTGCCCTTTCCTGAAGGATCCTCAGGCTACTAGATGGGCCCTGGGTCATCTATGGAATGGAAATGTGCTCCCAGGCTGGGGCGGCACTGCCACCTGGAACCCTGCTCTGTTCCTGTTGGCTCTGCTACTGACTCTCAGAGACTGGGAATGCGGGAACTTTCTAGCTATGAAACTGGAGAGCATCCTCATAGGCACAACCCCAAATCAACAACACTTCTGCAGCCAAACTTGGCCTTCAGAGGAAACATCTCGATGCTCCTGTGGAAGCCTGCCCCTGAGTGAGGATTTGTTTCCTACTGACTGTCCTTCAGCTAGAAAAGTGACAGAACTGAGTTGGATGGGATATACGTTTCGGGGCAGAGTTTCAGCGGTTTGCTTATCGGGAGGAATTGGAGCTGGAGCGGCTCCTGTGGCGGCGGCGGCCGGGGGAACGGGATCGCCGACGCACGGGGGACCTGCGCCGTGGGGAGCGTGACCTGTGGAAAGAGGGAAAACATCAGACACTGAAGCACAAGCCATGGAAGCAGCTCTGCATCTCGGACTGCAGGGGCAACGCTGGCTTTTTGGAAGAATTCTGTACAGTTTCCTGGTTCAATACTCCGAGTCAGGATAGCTTGCGAAGGAAAGATGTTCTGGAGTTTTGGTGCAACCTGCAAGGGCCACACCTTCTGGTGGTCTCTCTCCCTTTCTCCTGCTGTAAAGAACATGAGCTCTGAAGGCACATCATGGTGTGTGTGCACTCGTGCATGAGTACGTGTGGGGCTGAATAAAATCCCAAAGTCATTACTGTCACATTGTGGTGTAAATAAAACCAACCCAGACTGGCCCCCGTCTCCTGTGAAACCCCAAACTAACTCACCTTCTCCTCATTCGTGGGGGTGACCGACGCCACATGGGAGGTGGTGGTAGCATTCTCCTGGGAGGGCTGAATCGCCTGGGGGGTGGCCTAGGCCAGGGGGCCAGCACAGCAGTGGCTGTGATTTCCTGGCCATCAATTTGTCCTGTTGAAAAAAGGATCAAGTCACATAATATCTAACATGCCCCTAATCTAGGCCAGGCCCCATGTCAGATGTAGGCATACCATGGAAAGCAAGACAAATGGGCCCTGGGAATAAGGACAAACTCAGCTCCTCACAGAAATAACCACATAATTACTATCATTGAAGGTTTCATTTAGAAAACTCTAAGTGGGCATAGAACATTACTGGGGACTCAATCTTGATGCACTGGGATGGCCTCCCAGGGTCAACATCTAAAGAACATGCTGGAATCTGCAAAACTGAGGGGAAGAGTGTGCCGGCCCTGAGCCGGACCATGGGATTAGCACTTGAGCTTCCTTCTCAAGAACAATGGGAAGGGGACAGCAAGAGAAGGGAGACTCACAAGGGGGTTTCACAAGAACTGAGACAGATGATCAGCACCAGGTTTTGGATGAATTATCACCTGGGAAGTAGGGCTCAGGAGGAAGAAAACCTCAGGGGTGAGGGGACAAAATGAAATGAGGTTCAGGAGATGCCAAGTCTACCCCAAGAGTTTGGAAGTGCTCACAGGGAGGCAGCATAGGAAGGAGGCCAGAAGAGCCTGCAGAGATTCAGTGAAAGACCAAAGGACACTGAGCCGCAGACCCAGGAACCCTAGGAAAGCATACACTGCAACCTCAGTGTAGGAATTGCTCAGGGAACCAAGCACAGCCCCTGTGTGTCCCCACAGGGTAGAGGGCTCTTTGATCTTCTCAGCTCCAACCTTTAAGGAAATGTCAAAGGCATGGAGGGGATAACTGAGGCACGAGGAACTGTGTTCAGAAAAGACTCAAAAGGCTTAAAAGTATTTGCAGCCTAAGCTGGCCCTGGCACTACCAAAGCCAGCCCGTTATGAAATTCATGGTACTGATTATAAGACAACAGAGACAAATACACCTTCTGGCCAGCTGCCAGTAAAAGCCAAGCCTTTTCAAGATTTTCCTTCTGGAGACAATGTAGACTTGTTCCATTCGATGGTGCATAGCACAATATGGAAACACAAAAGTCCACCAGAATCTTAAAAGAAAATGTGGAATGTTTATAAATCAGGTACACCTTGGATGTGTCCAAGTCTCCTGAATTTTTAGCAAGTGCACAAGCCATCAAACATGACTGACAGTCTCTAATACGAAGGTGTGACTCACAAAGCCAAAAGCTGATGCATGCAAAGTGATGGACTGTAGTTTATTCTGAACTAAACTACTCCCTAAAACAGTTCAAAGGGATTTAAATAAATTGAAACAGTCAGTGAGCTGGGGCAGAGACAAATTACACATTCCTCAAAGACAAAATGAAAACTGGCCATCTGAAACTATTCACAAATGTTTAACCGTTAAAACCATTCTGCTCAATACCAAATGGCTGCAAATGTCATCAGAAACAGCTAAGATACAAGCTTTTGGAAAATGGGTTAAATTTGTGAATTCAGGTAATTTAAAAAATCCTAAAAATGCTGAAATGTTAGCAAAATAGAAAAATGACTGAGAGGATTAAAGGAAATGTTCTCATACAAAAGTCAAATGGCTCCATTATATCCATAATATACTCTTTGTAAAAAAAAAAAAAAACCCCACAAAACCCACACCATTCAATCTTAAGCTTTTTAACAGATTGACAAATTCTTAAAATGCTAATATATTCATGTCTGCTAATTTTTTTCAAAAATGTTCCATATACATGTTTTTTGGTAAAAACACACCCACTGAATAGGATTTAAAATCCTGAAAGGGCTCCAGAGAGATTTTGATGTGTAGCCACGTTGGAAAGTGGTTCTAAAGGTCCCTATATGTGGTGGGTAGCCCGTCTTGGATAGGAGACAGAGAAGGGAGTCCAGGAGTGCTGGTAGGGCCACCCACACCCACCTCCATCCATGTGCTTCAGCGCCTTCTCAGCTTCATCTGGATTTTCAAACTCCACGTATGCATAGCCTTTAGATAGATGGGGGTGCATCCTTTCTACAGGCATGTCAATCATTTTAATTTTCCCATAGGTGGAGAATATCTCCATGATGTGATCCTAAAGGGAAAGGAGTGTCACTAATGCTTAAGCACCAGTCACTTGTATTAGAGTCAAAGAGAACTGCCTGGCCTCGGTAGCTCAGTGGTGGAGCGTCGACCTATGAACCAGGAGGTCATGGTTCAATTTTTGGTTGGGGCACATGCCCGGGTAGCGGGCTCGATCCCCAGTGTGGGGCATGCAGGAGGCAGCAGATCAGTGATTCTCTTTCATTATTGATGTGTCCATCTCTCTCTCCCTCCCTTCCTCTCTGAAATCATTAATAAAAACAAACAACACACATGAGAATTCACCACATTGTTGGCATTGGTGGTAAATCTAGTCACACACACACACTTACTCCATTAAAATGAATTAATCAGTGCACTACTTGAATCATGTACCATCCATCACACAAGTCCTCCAAAAGGCTACCATCCCTGATCCACTGCATTTGGGATTCCTCACCTTGGTCACATTCCTGGTGAGCCTACCAATGTGGACTTTGGTGGGTTTAGGGGAAGGGCTCCGCCTTTTCCTTTCCTTTTCATCTCTTTTGGGTGGTTTGGATCTGATTGAAAAAACAAAATACCAAAACAATCAATTTCTGTTGTCAAAGTTTTTTGTTGGGATGTTAACTGCTAGTGTGAGTTTTTAAACAAGGAAGCCTTTCCTACTAGTTCATACATATTATCCCTGTCTTAGAAATACTACTAAGACAGAAAGACTCCTTTTGGGTCTACTTTTAGAATAATTACAGTAACTTTATAGTCCCCCTTTGTAAACTTACGTTTACAGATAATTCACAAGTTTGGTGAGAAATGGTGTTGGAGGGGAGCTTACTTGGAGCGGGAACGCCGCCTGTTGTCATGTCTGCGCCGAGAAGGACTCGGAGAGCCAGAGGAGCTGCTGGAACTGGAGCTTCGGGATGTGCTGGAACTTCCTGAGCGGCTTGATGCTGATGAAGAGCTAGAGCCGCTGCTTGAGCCAGTGCTAGTACTGGAGCCAGAGCTGGAGGTGGAGCTGGACCGAGACCTGAGGAGTGAGATGGAGGAGGCGGGTGTTACAGACAACAGGTGGGAGCAATGTTTCTTTACAGCACAAGCAAGCCTGCACCATGCTCCCAAGAGTAAATAGCTGTTCTGTTTTCCAAGTGGCACTACGTTCCCCAGCGGGGAAAACATTTACCATCTCACACTCAAGCCAAAACCCTTGGTAGGAACAGGAAACAGCATTCACATTGTGCAGTGACAAAAAAGGAAGAATGAGCTGCTTCCCACTGACACAGAAGCCCTGTCTACTGAAAGGTAAGGAAGGAGCCTGGCAAGTCAGAGCCATCAATTCAGCTTAAAAGGTAACTACTGATTGGCTGACTGAGGCTGGTTTTCAATGGAAGAAAAAAGTTCAGGGCTAGGGCAATACAATTACTCCGAATAAAAAGCACTTTAGAGAAAAATATACCCCAAGACATCTCATTCCTCAACATCTCCAGGAAAGAAAAACCAGACACCAACTTCCTATACATAACCAGAGCAAACCCCAAACCAGTTGGCCACAAGTAGAATGCCAATGAACAGAGTGTGATTTCTTCACAAATAATAAAAAAGACAGAGCTCTCCCGGGGCTCTTCAAGAGGGAAGCTAGGCCTCTCGACACAATCCCGTCAGCCCCACCTGGTGCTGCTGCTACCACTGGAAGCGCTGCGCCTCTTTCGAGTTTTATCCCTGCCACGATCCTTCTCACTCGACTCCTTGGTGGCCCCTTTATCTTTAGAGCGATCCTTGGACTTCTCATCAGAACGGTCTTTGCGTTTGGAAGGAGAAGGAGCCCTGGATGATGAAGAAGAGTGTGAGATCACATGCCCCTCTGATCAAACCCAGAAACAACAGCACAACCCAAAAGAGGGGATCCATGCGGCTACAGATCCCAGGCCATCAGAGACCAAAAATGATCTGTGGCTTAGGTCACTTTCACCGTACAATGTAAGACATTTCCAATCTTCCCCTTTCTCAGAGTTCCTAGCAACAAGCACCCCCAAAGTAGCACTAGAAAAATCTGACAGAAGAATTACCTAGTGCTGGACTTTTTATTATTTTCTTTGACTCCTAGCAAGCTCTTCTTTTTCACTCCTGATAAATCCATTCTCCCCTTCTGAGGTGTTCAAAGCAGCAATGGCGGCCTCACTTATCTGAACTCTCACTTCTAACTTGAGTCAGAGAAACGATCCCTAATCGATTGCAATTTACGCCAAAGTGCAGCCTAATAACAAGATAAAAGGATTTACAGAGTGAACAAATTGACAAGGCAACAAATCTAGTTCACAACCAAAAGCTGAGCACACAAGATGGTGGCAAGGAACACAGCAGCGAGTGTCCACAAAGCCAGGAACACCCGGGGACCACTTCCCTAGGGAAGATCCCATCTTCACAGGACACACAGTAGAATCGTCACCTCAGCTTGTCTTTTTCTTAAGGAAACGCTGGTCACTGTTATTTACCCATTTTTCACTTCTAAGTTTGACGATAAGCCCTTTACAATCCCTCAGAAATACTACAGCACATTTGCATGCAGAGAAAAACCTAAGTGAATGTGTGTGGCTCTCCTGATAGGTTTAGATCTTGTTTTATTGCTCTAATTTCCTTATAGGATACTTTGGATATATGATATTACTGGAAGCAAAAACTACTTCAAAAGTGACTGGTACTGGCATCAAAACAGAGTGGCTCAGCTGGTTGAGCATTGTACCAAAAGGCTGCCAGTTTGATTCCTGGTCAGGGTACATACCTGGGCTGTGGATTAGACCCTGGATTGGGCATGTATAGAAGGCAACTGATCGATGTCTCTTTCTCCCTCTCTCTCAAATACGTCCTCAGATGAGGTTTAAAAAAAAGTTTATTACCCACACACATAAATTATCCCACATGAACATTTTAAAATTAAAAGCAATGAAACAATACGTTAAAGAGTAGTCATTGTAACCACTGAACTTTGGTTCATATATGATAAAGCAAATATTGCAGAAATGTGACTAATAAAATCTAGGTGGTGGTAATGTGAGTATTCACTGTACAATTCTTTCAACCTTTCTGTATGTTTATATTCTTTCAAAGATAAAATGCTTGGGGATGGGAAGTAGACATTGGAATTGGACGAAATACCACAGGTTAAGGATTTAGCAAAGTGCCTGAACTGCAGTACATGCTCAATAAATGGTCATTAGTAAATTTTACTCAAGAACAAACTGCTAATTCGTTATGTGCCCTATTTCCTGGGGACTGCTGCCTCAGGAATTCCCGTGAGGTTTTGTAAAATTTGCTTGAGTTGTAAGCAAAGATCTCAGGATGTCAGTACTTCTGTCCCACCTTTTTCAATAGCCTGTAAGTAAAATGGACATAGCACACCCGTTGGAATTCTGTTTCCGTGTGTGAAGGGAGTGTCCAAAATGTGAATAATGGTATGGTTAACAAAGTGCCTGGCCTTGGACAATCAAATGAATGCTCCTCTTTTCTTGGGCTGTAAAATCTTTAATGTTTTGCCTTAAAACATTAATACAGTACAGACACCGAGCTGGCAATACCAGGTAAGGTTAGCATTCTTGGACAATCAGTGATTAGGGTTAAGACTCTGAAGTCAGCTTGAGTTAGCTTTGCTGTGTAACCTTGGATAAGTCACTTAACCTTTCTGAGCCTCAACTTCCCACCAGTATAATGGTGATAAGTACAGTTCCTACACCTCAGAATTATCAAGGACATCAATCAAATTAACTCATGAAAGAGACTGGGCATCTAGTTAAGGCTCAGTAAGGGCTGTTTCTTCATGTTTGGAGGCTCTTTCCCTATAGAAACCCTTGTCCCCAAAGCCACATATCCCTGAGTGGTCAACAGGTGGTCCCTGAACAGCCCCCTTAGGATCACTAGGAGCAGCACTGTCCAACAGCGTTCCAAACATACCCTAACATTTTCTAGAAGCCACATCACAAAAAGTAGAAGTCAACAAGTGTTACCTTTTCAGCAATCGGTATAAAATCTTATTAGTATAACATTTAACACCCACTATTAAGCCTAAAAACACCCCCATTTGGTATCGTTGTATTTCAAGTGCCCAATAGCCCTATGTGGCCAATGGCTACCTACACTGACTTAAAGATCTGCTGGGATGTACTTCGTGAAAACAGGCACCACCAATTACTCTTAAACACTGAAAATTAAACCACAGAGTAAATGAACTCTTCGTCGGGTGTGGCCGAACGCTAACCAGCAAAGGTTGAGGTTCTCTGCTCACACACGTTCGGGTTAACAGCACAGGGCTCGGGTACCTCCCCCATCCTCCGGAGAAGGTGCGCGTCCGACAGTCAGAGAGAGGAGAGAACAATTAGTTAAATCTCGAGCAGATGGCGTTCAGCTCAAATCTTCAGAGAGCCTTCCCCACTTAAAAAGTACCTTTTAGGCACGATTCATGCAAAATAACAAAGAGAGAAAAAGCCACGTATCTCCTCCATTGATTTTAACCTTCCCTTCTGGGTTCAGCCGTCAATCCGCGCTCCGTGACCTCAGGGGGCCGTATCCCCACAGGCTAGCACCGGGAATGGCGGGCGCACAGGGGCTCAGTGAACATTCGTGGAGTAAATGTTTGAATTAATGGCCCTGAAGGGAGGATTAGACGACATCTATCCCACAAAGCAACTCCGCACCCACCGGGCACGGGCTTCGCACGCGACCTCGCCGCACCCGTTCACTCACAACTCCCCAGTCCAGGCGCCGAACCGCGAGCGCTTCCAGGGCAGGGCCCGGCGTTGCAGGCCCGGATCTCCAGCCCGGCGAGAGGGTCCTGAGGGCAGAGGCCACGCTCGCGGTTGTTCCGAGTCCGGTGGGCCTAGCTGGGCCTGCCGCAGAGGGGACGATGCCAGGCCGCCCTTCCGCCCGCCGCGGCTCCAACTACTTCCGGGCCGCGGCCTCGAACCCTCCCACTCCGTCCACCCCGGACCACACTCTTTTCTTCTTAGTCCCCGCGCTGCACCTCCGGGCCGCCGTCCTCGCCGCGGGGCCGAGGAGCGCGCCGGCTCCAAGATGCGCCCCGCCGGTAGCGGGGCGCGACCCCCCGAAGGTCGGATGGGGTCGGATTCCCCCACTTACATCTTCCCGCCACCGCGACTTCGTCCCGCTCTCCTCAGCCGCTGAGGTCGGCGACGCTCAGTTGTCAGGGTTAGGGAGCGGGAAGACGCCGTTCGGCGCGCAGCGATGACGTAAGCCTCTCCGCCAATGGGCGCGAGCGCTCCGAGTGTTAAAGGGCCAAGGCGGGTTGTGGAGAGACGCACTGGGAATTCTTACTCGGTCACTCCCTCTGCGGGGGTGCTGGGCTTCCCTGGGCTGGCTACGCGCCTCAGGGGGCCGACACGTTGGCTGCTTGTTGGGGCTGGAAGGCCTGAGCCGCTCAGGCAGCTGAAGGGGCGGCGCGGGTTTGGCTAACGCGGCCCCGCCTCTCTCCGTGGGCCCGTGTCTGGGCTCGCAGGGGACCTGGCGGTTTCCCGGGCGCTAAACTCCTTATGGATTTGTTTCGCGCCCTGGGGGACCGGGCGGTGGCAGCGGCCTTTGGCTGCAGGTCTTGGAGGCCCGCAGGGCATGGGCATGGGCGTGGGCGGGTCAGCGGATGGGTTCGTGCCGCTAGAAACCACGCGTGGTGTGCGTGTTGGCCGTGAAGACTGGCTTCTGCACTGGCGGAACTCGGCCGGAGGGACCGGACGGGGCAGTGCGGCCAGAACGGACGGGGTACGAAAGACAAGGTGCCAAAGGGAAGGCGTCTCGGAGGAGGTGACACTGCAGCCCCGTGGAAGGGCGCGCCGGCAGAGGGAACGTCATGTGCAAAGGCGCGGAGACTCGTTGGAAGACGCGGGGGGAGGCCCGTGTGGCGGCTCGAAGGGCCGGGGCCGGGAAGGTGCAGTTCAGCGGTGCGGGGGGACGGGGGGCGACGTGGAGGGTGAGCCAGATACCGCCTGAGGCCTCCCCGCTCCCCCCAACCACCCTCCCTGCCTGTGGACGGCGTGGGCAGGGAGGCACAGGAAAAGGCAGAAGAAGGGGTGAGGGTGTAGAGGCCCCGACCCGGCCAGCCTACTTGAGAGGGCCAGGCTTTGGGTTTTGTTCCCTTTTGTGCCAACCGCTACCCCCCACTTCCGCCCCCCTCCCCCATCCCCCCGCCTCGGTGTCTGGCAAGAAGTCCTTCCTTGACTTATTAGTGGAAGGAAGGAATGTGCACCCAGCCCCAGACGTTGTCTGCACAGTTAGGTGCTGTGAGGAAGAGAAGGGAATAGATCCTAGATGATTTTTTTGGAGGAAGGAATCCATGTGACTTGGAGACGGATTAGATGTCATCGGGAGGACTGGCTTGGTGACTTGGGGTGGGTGGACGGTGCTGTGGATGCCCTCTGCAAGTCATTGCTCTTTGTTCTACTGGTGTTCCCAGCCAGTGATGGTGACTCCTTTCCCTCCTCCAATAGTGTCTCCCACCCAGGGATGTCAGGTGTGCCCCTAACACCCCACCCTGTACTGAGGGTGTCTGAGGAGTCCCGACAAATGAGGCGTGGGAGGAGCAACCTGCCCCCCCCCCCCAGTCCCCCGCCCCCCCCAGACCCCTCCGCTGAGGCACCAACATGTTCCTGGGGCTGGGTTGGCAGGTTGAGTTGTCTGGGTTGGTGTCTTCCCTTTGGATTTAGATTTGATGGCAGGGATGAGGGGACATTTAGAGCCAGTTAAATTCTCTGCATCACTGTCACCTCTGCCAAGGCCAGGCATGGAAGGGTCAGTGGAACAGGGGCAGCCCTG
The DNA here is from genome assembly GCF_964212035.1 of Myotis nattereri. Taxonomy (NCBI): domain Eukaryota; kingdom Metazoa; phylum Chordata; class Mammalia; order Chiroptera; family Vespertilionidae; genus Myotis; species Myotis nattereri. The sequence continues at coordinate 101,398,394 of NC_138079.1, read as the reverse complement.
GTCCTGCAGCAGTGCAGAGGCCCAGTGTTCGCATTGGGGCTGGGTGGCCTTGGTGGTCCAGGCCTGGAGGTCTGTGAGGAGGCTGTGGCAGCATGCTGGAGCCCCACACATCCTGGGCCAACCCTCCGTGGGTGCCTGAAGGGCCTTGAACTCCAAGTCTTTGCCCAGGGCAGCAGTGACATCCCGGCTGGGAGGGGGGCAGGCCGATGTCCCTAGCATGAGGAGAGAAGGATGGGGAAATAACCAGCTGGCCTCACAAACCCCCTCCGCTTTTTGAAAATGTCCTAATGTAATATACGAGTAATTTGACATGCATTTAAATTTTAACACATTTAATCTTTTTTTATATATTTAGGAACTTTTATTGAATTTATTGGGTGACATTGGTTAATAAAATTACAGGTTTTGGGTGTACAGTTCTATAATCTGTGTATTGCATTGTGTAACACGTTTTATATAAAATGTGATTTATCACATGAAATTAATCAAATTTGTTTCTAAATATTACTGATTTTTGTTATCAAGTGTATTATCATCTGCTGAGCTTAACGTTTAAGCATCCTGGCTTTTGCCATTTTGGGGATCGGCAGAATGTGTTTGGAAGAAACATGAAAAAAATAAAACTAGAGGCTCCTGTCCTTCCCCCTGTCCCTCCCCCTGTCCCAGCCCACAGTGCCAACATGCTGAGGCCATGGGGGCTGAGGGATAGGAGCAGGGGCCTTCGGAGACTTTAGGAGGTCATTGGCCCAGATTTGACCGAGGGGGTGGGGCAGGGCTCCTGTGGACAGGGCATTTGGCCGCCAGCCACAGGTATCCTGCAGGCTCTGGCCAGTGTCCTGAGTCCCCCTCCCTCTCCTCCCAGTGCTGAGGGCCGGCCACCTGTTGGTGATGTGGGGCTGCTCTCACTTTGAGAGTGTACCCACATCAAAGTAGTAGAATGTCCCCTCTGCCTCCATCCTCTGTGGGCCTGATACCCTCTGCAGTGCCTGCCCTTGGAGGCTGGTGATCCTCGACACAGAGAGGGTCGGGGATAGCTAGGGCTGTGCTGGAGGTCATGGTGGGCCACTGAGAAGCTTTGAGCAGGCATTCTGACCCCTTGTAAGCCTGCACTTTTACCCGTTGCCAGCAGTCTCTGTGCCAAGGGCAGAGGTGGCCCAGCCAGGTGGAAGAGGGGTTTGGGTGGGGTCAGGGAGGTTGTGATGGCTCAGTGACCTTGGGGGAGGCCTTAGAAGAGGCGACGGGCTCCTAAGGCTGGCTCCTGTCTGTGGGGGTGAATGCCTGCAGCCCATCATGAAGGAGCCCAGTTGGTACTGACGGGGTCTGACAGGGCCATCCAGCCAGTGAAGGTCTGGAGTCCTCAGTTAGTGTCTCCAAGGTGTGGGGCATCGAGTCCTGAGCCCCACCTCCCAGCTAGGTCCCCCCTGCTCTAGGCATCTCCGGACTCTCCCAGGAGACACTGTATTGTGTAACACGTTTTATATAAAATGTGATTTATCACATGAAATTAATCAAATTTGTTTCTAAATATTACTGATTTTTGTTATCAAAATCAGTAGGGGCTGCACGGCCGGGTCAGCTGAGCAGTGGGTTTGGGAGCCTGTGCTGGTTTTAATGCTCAAAGCCCCATGTTTGTTTCTGCCCCAAGGAAGTCAGTAGTAACACCTGAGCTGCCCACTCTGGGACGGTCACAGGGAACAGGATGGGGCCTGGCCAGAACTGGGTGCAGAGCAGGTGAATTGTGTGCTGTAGCACTGGGTAGGCCTCAGGTCATGCTGTGGTGTTGAGTGGGTTTGGGCTGTGTGGCCAAGCCCCCAGCCCTCCCCCCTTCCCTGTGCCTCACACAGCTAGTCAACTTGGAGCTTCTCTGACCTCAGAGGCCTCTGAAGCCAGCACCTGTGGGGTATGGGCCAGGCCCAGGAGTGGGGCCTGGGCAGCAACACGAGTTAAGGAAGGCAGGCAGGGGCCCTGCTCCCCAGGCCTGACCCCACAGCTTCCACTCCTCCCCCTGTCTGCTTGAAGCCCAGACTACGTGGGCCCATCAGGTGGGGATGGGACTCAGGGCCTAGCACTGTGCTGCCTCCTGGCTGCCTCTCAGGTGCCTGGACCTCTGCATTGCTGCCCCTTCTCTGGTGGTCTCCAGGCCCACCTTCCCTGAGCTCCCTCTCATGCAGGGTCCCTAGAGAGCCCTCTGTTGGGGAAAGGAGACGGGTTGCAGGAGCTTAAACATTCCGGGGTTTGGGATCAGACCTTAGCAGGGTTCAGGGAACAGAGCCTTTTGTGTGGAGGGTGGGATGTCGTACACTTGCCTACTGGCCTCAGCTGTGGCGTGGGGTGAGCAGCCTAACCCAGTGGTCGGCAAACTCATTAGTCAACAGAGCCAAATATCAACAGTACCACGATTGAAATTTCTTTTGAGAGCCAAATTTTTAAAACTAAAACTATATAGGTAGGTGCACTGTTATTAACTTAATTAGGGTACTCGTAAGCTGGCCTTTGCTAAAAACGTCCTCAATCTGATTGAGGTACGTTTGCTGAGGTCGACCCCTTCCAACTCTCCCATCCACACTCGTCTTGTATACTTGTTTCAGATAGACGAGTGTGGATGGGAGAGTTGGAAGGGGTCGACCTCGGCGAATGTACCTCAAAACAATGTACCTCCCCCGCGCTGCGTATCCCGACTGACACCCCCCACTTCCTCTAACGCCACTTCTTCAAAATAGACTCGCCCAGGCCGAAAACCAACTTCTGCGCATGGGCCACGAAGTTTCAGTCGCACTGTATGCGCGCACCCACACGTGGTATTTTGTGGAAGAGCCACACTCAAGGGGCCAAAGAGCCCCATGTGGCTCGCAAGCCACGGTTTGCCAACCACTGGCCTAACCCTAACTTTGGTGTTGGTGTGTGTGGGGGGTGCCTCTTAGAATGTTTGGGCCATCTCTGAGATGCAAGAGTGGACAGAACTTAGTCCCTCTGGGTCCAGGTAGGGCCCAGGCCAACTACCCAGGAACGTCCGTCCCTCTGTCTGCAGGTGACACTCTGTCCCTCAGTGCAGCGGGCAGGCTCTGGATGAGTGTGGGCGGCACTCACCTTCACATTGGCCCACCTGTGTGCGAGTGGGGGTCCCAGAAGGCCTGGTGAGCCTACACCAGAGGTGAGCTAACAGCAGCTGGCACGGGGTGTCACTCAGATGGAGCAGCAGGAACCAGCTGCCCTGGTTGGCAGTCTAGCCTTATGCCAGCCTTTTGGAGCCTTCTCCCCCTCATCCCCAGAGAGCTTGTGGCCTCCCTTGGACCTGCCTTCCCGCCTCCCCTCCCCTCCAGGTGCTGGCCTTGGCTCACTCCTTGGTTTTGTCTGCTGCTGCTTTATGAGGCCAGGCCAGGGATCCCAGACCAGAGATCTGGGATTGGAATTTGCTCAGCAAGAAACTGTCCAGTTTGTTTGTTTTTCTGAGTCCCTGCAACCAGAGGGCCAGGGCACTACATGGAGAATGGGTAGGGAGCAGGCCTTAGGATGTGGCCACTTCTGCTGGTCTCTGGAGCTTACTTGATGAGGTGAGCTCAGGTGGACAACGAAGGCATACATAGGGGGGTCACCTTGAGGATGCCAACCTGCCTGCTACAATCACGACAGAAACTGTAGTTGTGTCCTGGTGACTGGGTTTTATCTGCATGTCCCAGCTTCTTGTAGCTGGTGCAGCCATATGCCTGCATTCTGGGCAGTGATGTGGACACACAAGTGTCTGGCAGCCGCTGGGAGCTGTGCCCTCTTGCTCCTGCGCTGCTTCCTGATGATGCCATCTGGAAGCCTCAGCAGCCCTTGGACCCTGAGAGATAACCTTGAGGAGGGAGGCCTGCACCTGCCTGGAGCAGGCAAATGCAGCCTGACTCCGACAGAATGCCTGCACTGCCTGCTCTGGACTTTGTACTTGGCAGAGAAATAAACTGTCTTTTCTAAACCACTGCAATCTGGGATTTTCTGATGTGCTCAGCAAGTCTGCTGCGGTCTGCATTCTGCAGAAGCTGTTCTTGTGGCCTGGGGGGTGGTGTCCCCTTGACTTGTGACCTACTGCCTGGCAGCCCTTCCCCACAGTGAAAGCGATGGAGAGGCTTGGCTTCAGCCCTGCCCCCCACTAGGGTCTCCCCACCCTTCCCACATGGCTGCCCTTTCCTTGTCAGAGCTCTAAGTTCTGGGGGCAGCTGTCAGGCTGAATGAAGGTCAGTCCCTCTGCCCACTGCCTGTTTCTGTTGAGCCACACCATTGGACTGGGCAGGACTTTTCTGGGCCTTGCTCTCGGCCCTGATGTGGGTGTCTGTCCCTCAGGAGCCCCCGAACAGGCCGCACAGGGCAGGGAAGGCAGGACCTCGTCTCCTGGGTCTCCTAACTGCTGTTGGGGGCAGGGCAGGAGTGGAGTCCCCCTGGAGGGCTATGCCTGCCAGATGTGACAGCTGTTTGGGACCAGCATCTCTAGGGACTGTCTGGGCCTGAAGGTCTAGAGGAGAGTGATAGGAATGGGAGGATGGATGACAACGACCAACTTTCTGCTGGTTGGGGAGGGGAGCATGATGTCCACGGCTCCTTTCTACACCCGTCTCCTGGGCTTCGAGCTGCCACAACTAAAACCAACCGGGACAGGGTATGTGTATGGTTTCTTAGGCCCCACTCCTGCTCCTTGAGGACACTCAGCTTCACACCAGGTTTTCAGCAGCTTTGTAGATGATTTGGGACACAGTGGACCCTACCAGCAGTGCTCCTTCCGGCTGCTCCTGGGGTCCCTTTTCATTGACCCTCCTGCAGTTACCCAAGCTCCATGTGTGGGTGCTCCTCCCACAGACAGTCTTCTGGGCTCTCCCCCTGTGCTGTGCGCCTGTCCCTCTGGTCCCCACTGCTGCAGCTTCGGCTGTGCCTGTATCAGCCTTTCCACAGCTGCCAGGTCATCTTCCTAAGAAGGACCTCTGATTACGACTGTCCCCACTTTCATCCTGCCAGTCTCCTTCAAATTAATCTCTGAACCTCATCTTCTGTCAACGAACCCACCTCTCCCTGAACTGATGCAGTCTTGATTTCATATGTGTGCCTCACATATGGATTAAATGTTCCTTCAGTCCTAAACATCTTTCCTCACAACCTTTTTTGTGTCATCAAAGGAGAAAAATGACACATTTCTAATACGTGGGATTAAAAACAGCCCAGGAGCCCTGGCTGGTATGGCTCGGTTGAGGGTTGTCCCCTGCACTGAGAGGCGCTTGTTTGATTCCTGGTCAGGGCACATGCCCAGGTTTTGATCCTGATCCCCAGTAGGGAGTGCAGGAGGCAGCCAATAGATGTTTTTCTTTCTCATTGATGTTTCTCTCCCTCTCCCTTCCTCTAAAAGTCAGTAAAAACATATTTTAAAATAAAACAGCCCAGGAAGCCCTGCAGTAGGGTTGTGAAGTGTGGACCTGCAGCCAAGCCGTGCTGGCCTCTACCCTCCTCCAGTGACCCAGCAAACTCAATATGGGCATAGCAACCACAGTTCCTGCCAACAACTGAGGCCCTTCTCGCAGATGTTTTTCGTTGGCCCATGTTTAGGACCACAACCACCCCAAGGTTTATTTTTTATAACATGGAACTAAAGGATGATAGTTTGAAGATTTTTAAAGGGGAAAAAAAGCTACTGGAAACCATTTGCAGTGTTTATAAACTTTGAGAGACTGATAAAAAAGCAAATTTGAAACTGACCAAGATGAACCAGTGATGAAAACAAGTGTTTTCTAAAACTATAAATTCTGAGAGAATGTAAAAGGCACAGAGATTCAAATAATGGAAAATGTAGAAAGCTGAGAAATAAATAGTACATAAATAAAAAGGGAGCTGATGCTGAAGAATAATCTGGAAAGTGGCTTAAAGCCCATGAGTGGTCCTGGGGCTAGAAGTCTCCTGTTCACGCACCTTCCTACACCAGCCCTACACCTGTCTTTCCTCACTGTAGACAAACATCTGTCAGTTGGCTATTTATATAACCTGCGTTTGCACTTGTATTTTTGGCTTATTTCTTCACCTCATGACAGTGAGTTCTGTAAGTTTACTACATACTGGGAGAAATGGGCTCTTGCTTTTGTTTGTCTGAAACTTGACAAAGAAAGCTTGTGTTAGGACTGCGGGTGAGGTACTGGGCCCGTGACTCCCATCTTGTGCGTGACTCACAGACTGGTCATGTTCCCTTCCAGCCTTTATTTTCTGGACACTGAGTCACCATGTGTTCGGTGCACCCTCCATAGATGGCCGCTCAGTCCCTGCCTGGTCTCCTGGCTGGTGGCTTCCCAGAAGGCCAGGGTCTGGAATGGAGGACTGCCTTCCCTCCCTTGTTGGCCGACTCTGGAAGTTACTGACGGGATGGTGCTACACGAAGGGTCAGCTCTGCCTGGTGTTGTGTACACACTCTGAGGAGCATGGACTCTCTGGATGCCCCCGGCTATCCTGGGAGCCAAGACTTTAGTGCCTCATCACAGCTGGCATCTCCCTCATGGATGGCAATGGTGACCTTTCGGTCCATTCTGGGCAGCCTGGCGAGTCAGCTGCCAACTGCCCAGCCGGTTTCCCGTTTCACACCCAGAGAAGCTCTGTGCCACGTGTGGACATGGAGATGTCACTGAGCGCTCTCTTCACGAGCTCGTAGGGAAATTCACTCCCCGGGTCAGCTGTGGCCCCTTCCGGGACAAGCTCTCCCCAACGGCCCTGCAGCTTGCCGACACGGACCGGACTGGACCGGCTCTCGGTTGGGATCTTGACTTCTGGGAGTGGGGTTCGACAACCACCTTAGACGCAGGTGCTCGCATGCTGATCCCTGCTGTGAAGACACTGACACACCCAGTCCACATTGTGCCTTGATTTCATGTCCATCATAGAAAACAGTGATTAGAAATAAAGGTGCAGGATACGATGAACTCGGAGGGAGAGGACGTCCACCTGTGCTACCCCTCATCCCACCTCGGCCAGGCTCCTCACGGCCCCTCATCCTCAGCGGGTGGCTGCAGGTGGGCAAAGCTCAGGAAGACTTGCTCCAATGAGATCTGGCTCACAGAGTAGTCGTCCACTCCATACTTCTCCTTGGCCTTCTCCAGGACACCAAACACCTTTGGGAAACAGACAAGCTGCTGTTAACAAGCCCAGGGCCCCGCTTCTCGGCTGGTCTGGGAGTCCTCTGGCCATAAGGGGTGGTATGGCCACAGAGATCCTATCCCTGCCCAGTCCAGCCCCCAGGGCATCCACAGGGAGTTGGCTTTACAGGGTGAGCCAAGATCCCAGAGGGAAGAGATGGGTTATGCTTGGTGAGCAGACTGGGGGACAGGGTGTCTTCCTGACTCTTAGAATATGACCTAAGGCAAGCTGTGTTCCCTCCTTGAGCCAGTTTCCGTTCTTTCTTTCTTTCTTTTTTTTTAAAGTTTAGTTTATTTGCACTAGCATTTTTTTAATTGATTTTTTTTTTTTTTTACAGAGAGGAAGGGAGAGGGATAGAGAGTTAGAAACATTGATCAGCTGCCTCCTGCACACTCCCTACTGGGGATGTGCCTGCAACCAAGGTACATGCCCTTAACTGGAATCGAACCCGGGACCCTTCAGTCCACAAGCCGACGCTCTATCCACTGAGCCAAACCGGTTAGGGCTAGTTTCCTTTCTTGGACCAATATTTTTCCAACTCAATTATTTCAGGCATAAACCCCTAAACCTTGTTGATACTATGGTGAGTGTTAGAACAGAAACTAAAGTGATTCCTCCTTGGAAAGAGCCTGGAATCACCACAGAAGAGGTGACTGCTGGAGGGAACTTCCCCAGCCCCTGAGGGGCTCGTGCTCACCTTTGCCCAACTGAGGTCATCACCAGGCAGGTGGTAATGGACCATCCCTTGGTGCTCATCTTCCAGGACACTGCCTGCACAAAGGAGAGACCGTGTCCCCACGAGGGCTGGGTGGGAGGGCGGGCCCACAGAATCTCAGCCCTCGTCCCAAGGGTCAGGGATGTGGGACTTGGCAGGGGCAAGGCTCAGATGCCCTCTGTGCAGCTCACACACCTGGGAAGGTCAGGTCCACAAATGCCTTGAAGTCCTGCAGCGCCTCCTGCTGCCCATCACTCCTGACCTTGGCCCGCAGGGAGTAGCCACGGCCAAACTTGCTCTTGAGGTGCTGCGGGCTGCCCAGGCACTTGAACTGACCCTGCACCATGATGGCCAGCCGGGTGCACAAGGCCTCACATTCCTCCATGCTGGGGAGAGGCGGTGGAGGCCTGACTCAGGGCTGGGTATGCTGACACCCATCCTCCATGTGCAGATGGGGAGGTGCCAGCACCCAGACCAGGCTGTTCCTGATTCCCATGCTCAGAGTATGGCCCGAGGGCGAGAGCCTGAGGATTCTCCTCACAGATTCTGTTCCCACTGATGTCAGTCTCTCTCCACCCAGTCCCTCAAGCCCATCCCCCGCCATAGCCCCCGTCCCAGTTCATCCATCGACCCACAGAGACCCAGGCTCTACCTATGGGAGGTGATGACGATGGCCTTGCCAGATTCACGTGCTCTGGCCACAGTGTCCCAGAGCAGACGCCGGGCCACGGGGTCCATGCCAGTGGACGGTTCATCCAGGAAGATGACCGCAGGCTCTCCAAGCAGGGCAATGGCCGTGCTCAGTTTCCGCTTGTTGCCACCGCTGGGATAGAGGGGGTGCAGGAGGGGGCAAGGCTTATTATTAGCATGTTATCCCTGGTCCCGATAGGTGACAGGGCCCAATGACCGCAGAGGCCGCAGGTGAAGAGGAACGAGGGAGTGTGCCTGGAGAGCTAGAGGCCCCAGAGGAAGCTGTGCCCAGGGGTCAGTTCCCACCCCACATGGAGCATCACCATCTGTCTGCACCTAAGGGGGTCCTGACCTCACCGGAGGTTGGCTTTACCTCTAGGAGGCAGGAACCAACAGGCAGCGCCTCTCACCTGGGAGCTCTGGCTCCCGACCTGTGTGGCTGTCTGTTCAGGGAGACCCTGACCCCATCCTGGGAAGACCCTGGGTCATCAAGTCATGGGGCGGGGGAGGGGCTGAGGCATGGGTGCACCTGTAAGTCCTGACCAGCTTGCTGGCATGAGGCTCTAGGAGCAGGCCCCGAAGTGTGTTCTCCACGTAGGCACTGATGTGGCGCTCGGGGATGCCCCGAAGCCGGGCGTACATGACCAGCGTCTCCCGGCCTGTCATGTGGTCCAGCAGGGCATCGAACTGGGGGCAGTAGCCAATCCGCTGTCGCACCTGGGATGGGAACACAGCCGAGGAGGTGACAGGTCAGAGGGAGGCTACTCCAGGTTTCTCATCAGCCAGTGCACAGGCCTGGCATTGGCACAGCCAAAGCTTGCCAAGCGGCACTTCAGTAGGGACACAGGAGGGCTTGGCTGGCTCAAGGATGCCACGAGTAGCCACACTGCCCCATAACAAGGGGTCAGAGAGGGGCCAGCGCCTCGTCCACTATGGGCTGGGTGGGGGCAGGTTGGTACAAGAATGTCTAGGTTATACAAAGTGATCACCACATGCAAATATCTGCTGGTGTATCATCCACTCATTCCTTCATCAGATGTTTAACAAACACCTAATGTGCGGTAGGACTTTTCTTTCTTCTCCCTCTAATGAAAGAGAGGTTTGGTGGCAACACCTTCGGGGTGGGGCATCCCCTGGTCAGACGGCCACCTTCATCAGAGCCAGGGTGCCTCACAGCCGCTGCCATCTATCTCCTACCTTCAGCTGCTGGCTGGGGACGGGTGAGCCTGAGGTCTGTGGATTCCCAAGATGGGGTTTCTTTCCTTTATCCTCTTTGGGATTTACTTACACTTCCAGCATTTGTGTTTAATCGGTCTGGGAAAATTCCTAGCTATTACCTTGTCAGTGATTAACTTTCCCTTTTCTTCTTTCCTGCTGGAACTCAGATTAAATATATTGAGGACTTCTCACCCTTCTTTCCACTTTCTGGATCACATCTATAGTTTTCACTTTCCTATATTTACAGTTTTATTTATTTTTAAACACAGTAAACACAACTGTTTTGTAATCTGGGTCTGGCAATTGTAAATCTAAAGTGGTGGGCTTGTTTCTCCTGCTGGGCCCTTGTGTCTGCGGGTTCTAGTCACAGGGACTGTCTTCTTTGTTTAGCTGTGCACTCATAGGCCCTGAAACACTATTTGGGGTGTTCTTTGAGGCCTAGGACGAAGGCCTTCCTCCAGAGAGGGGTGTGCTGCGGCCCAGCCCTGTTGCAAGTTCAGGAGACGCGGTTACTCCCTGGCACAGGCTCTACTTGATTCCTTTTCTTGCTTTGCTCAGCACCCGGGGAACCTTCAGGGCAACCCCCAGGGGCCGGGAAGCAGGAGGTTGGCCTGGTTCATCCTTGCCCTCAGGGGCAGCCTTTGGGGTTCAGCCCCACATGGGGACAGTCTCCTATTACACCCCTACCGGAGGCCCTGGCTCTTTGTTTCTGCTCTCTTCACTCGGCAAGGCCCCTAAACCCATGCCCATTGCCGAGAACCAAGGGCCCTGTGCCTCTCAGGGATCCTGGGTTTTGGTCTGAGTTCCTTACCATGCTGTGTGCTCTTTCATGTTCTTACCAATATGGTTTGTGACTGACATTTTATCTGGCTTTTGGTGTTTGGTGGGATGGCTGGTCTGAACAGCCCAGGAACCATTACTGTACATCTCTGTGCAGAGACTGGAGAGAGCCTGTTTTTATTTTTATTTTTGAGCAGGGCAGTGTGCTGTGAGCACCATGCCCTCCCAGGTCCAGAGAAATGGCTTCTCTGGGAGGGGCCCAGTCTTGACCCCCGGCCAGGCCTGGGCTTTTCCAGTCAAGGGGGCCCTTATCTCCCTATCCTTTCTCTCTACCCCATCACCGGCTTAGCTCTGCCCACAGTCACTGCCTCATCCACTTCCTGAGCCAGAGATGAGCTGCATCCCTGCCTCCAGGGTGCCCCCTCTTCCTGTCTCCCTAGTGTCACTCACCTTCCCGATGTCTGAGCGGATGCTGTAGCCCCCGACAAAGGCGTCCCCAGAAGTGAGGGTCTCCTCCCCGGTCAGCATTTTGAAAGTGGTGGTCTTCCCAGCTCCGTTGAAACCCAGCAGCCCGAAGCACTCCCCTTTCTGGACTGCAAGGGAGATCTTGTCCACAGCAAAGAGGGGCACGCGCTGCTCATACACCTGTTAGGTTCCAGGGAGGAATCACAGTGGGGAGGCAGGGAGCCAGCTTCCAGGCAGCCGGGCACTGGGGACAGACCTGGGGCCTGCGGGGTGTAGCCACCTTACTTTGCAGAGCTCCTTGATGACCAAAGGTGTGTCCAGTGGGGAGTGCAGGCTGGGCGCCAGGATTCGGTTCCTTTCGTCCGCCACGTCCTGGTCCTCGGGAAGTGCTGACGGCCGGGTGTACACTTGCATCTAATTGTTCCGGAAGAAGACCACAGGGGGTGAGCTCCAGCCCGAGGGGTCCTTTTCTCTGGGAGGAGGGGCTGAGGTCTTTGAGACAGCTCACATGTGCAGACTCAGGCCTTTCACGGAGGGAGCTGAGGGGGCCATAAGGACTGAAAGTAACACCGAGCAGAAAACTGCCTGAGAAATAAGGACAGTGCAGACCCTTGGGGAAAACCAGGAAATTTCACTGAAGGGCGAGAGATTTTAATACGTAAAAAAAACCCAAAACCCTCTTTTTAGAGAAGTCATAATATTTTAGAGAAGCTAATTTGCCCTGGGTTAACCTGAACATCCAATGTGGTCTCAGCAGGTTTTGTTTGTTTGGGGGATGGGATCTATGTGACAAGCATGCCGCTGCCTGGCAGCACCGCCTCTGCTGAGATGAAGGCCCCAAGGCTCAGGAGGACTGTGGCCCCTGTCCCAGGCTGCGCGTCCTGGGTGCACGTACACCCTGGCCCCTGCTGGGTGCTGAGGCCCGCCCTGTGTGCTGGCCCGAGGAAGCCTGGCCTCAGTGGGAGACCTGCCCGGCGCGGAGCTGCAGGGGCCACTCACCAGCCCCCGCCTCCTCCGGAAGGCACAGATGCAGGTCTTCAGTCTCCACAGCAGGTCGGTCTCAATGAGGAAGAGCAGGATGAGGTAGGCAAACCCTGAGGCAGCCAGGGAGGTCACAAACCTGCCGACCCCTGGGGCACTCCATGCATAGAAGTTTTCCTGGTACTGGATGTCTGTGTGGGCACGGGAGAGGGTGCTGCTATTGCCCTCACTTCTCTACTGGGGTGCCAGCCCAAGTCCCTCTTCTAGGCCCCCAGGCACGGCACCCCAGCCCTCTACATGGAGGCTGTGAAGGTCCACGGTCCACTCATCTCCCAAGGGTGCATACCATGTTTGCCACTGCCACCCAGGAGCCCCAAACACTTCCTGTATTTGGGGCAGTTTCACCTCGCAAGGGGCACCTACGACAAGTGACCAAGCTGTGCCGTCACTCACTCACACATACTCTCACTTCCTTGCCTGGGGACTGCACTGAGACATAAAGACAGGTAGGATGCGCCGCCCTTCCCCCAAGTTGGTCCTGTGAAGTAAGAAAGTGGTAGGAACAGAGCAGAGACGGAGCCTGCCAGGGGGATGCGCACGGCTGTCGATGTGACAACTAAGCTGCCTGCTAAAGACTGCTCCAGGTGCAGAAGGGGTGTGTTGGGGGATGAATCATGGCCCCCAGAGAAACATCCAGGTTTTAATCCCCCTAACCTGTGAATGATCTTACTTAGAAATAGCGTTTTTGCAGATGTAATTATTAGTGAAGGTCTCAAGATAAGATCCTGGATTTAGGGTGGGCCCTAAACCCAACGACAAATGTCTTTACAAAACAAAGGAGAGGGAGGTTTGAGATACAAAGACACACGGAGAAGGCCACGTGAAGACAGAGATGGAGAGGGGAGCCCAACAGTCAAAGAACGCCCAGGAGCCAGCAGAAGCTGGAAGGGTGGTGGGAATGGGTGGAATCAGGTGGGAGCTGGTCAAAGAAGCAGGGGACTGCGTGTGTGTTCGAGTGCTGTGGAAGCCGCAAGGGGTGCCCAGCCCAGTGATGGTAGGGCTGGGGGTGGGAGAGCCTCCCCACCCAGGAGAGGGACCACCTAGGCTGATCTTACAGAGATTTAGGGTCAGCCAGGCAGGAAGGAGGAAGCGCACATCACTGGGCAGGGGCCGTGAGCACACATCTTCTGAGGACCCTTTTCATGCTTATACCCGGGGTGTCTCAGTCCTGGGACCAGGGACCTGCCCTGCCTGCCACACCATGTGGAGCCTCCCCAGAGGAGCCCTTCACAGGAACAAGGCTCCTGGGGATGCCCTGGCTGGTCTTGGGGGAGAGCCCGGAAAAGGGGCTGCCGACACTCACTGTATTTCCTGCAGTAGTGGGCGGCCACCTCTGAGGAGGTGCAGTACCGCCTGGTCTCGTAGTTCTCATAGAAGCTGCTGAATGCCATCCCCAGACAGTGGTTGGGCAGCACCAGGAATATGCGGTCCAGGGTTCTAGAAAGTTCTTCTAATTTTACCGCTGTGGGGAGAAGGCACAGAACAGTGAGTGCAGGAGGACACGCCACACCTGCCCCCAGATCAAATCAGGGAGGGCAGGTTCCTGATGCTCCCTATGAAGTGTGTGTAAGCCTGGGCAACCAGCTGGGTGTCCTCCCTGGGTGGCCCCACCCGCTCCGCTGCAAATGCAAGGGGAGGTGCTGCTGGAGTGTGGTCTGGCCCAGTGTCTGCACTGGTACCCCCCTACCCCCACACCTCCACACTGGGGCAGAGGTTCCATGGGTGTCCGGGTTGTGGGGAGTAGGGGGCGGTCTCCAGGCACCCACCTGGGATGCGCATGATGGTGACCATGAGGAAGGTGGCGATGCCTGACAGGATGTTGAATATGGTCAGCCTCGTGTAGGCAGTGGCCGCCCCCGAGAAAAAGAAGTTCATCAGATACATGAGGGGGATGATGGCCCAGCCGTAGAGCATGAGCAGCAGCAGGGTGTCGGCCACATGGCCGTCCCGTGTGAAGGCATGCACGTCGAAGGCTTTGAACACCACCTGCAGCGGCACAGAGAGGGTGGCTTGGTATGCCTGCAGAGGCTCATCGCCCCCCAGGCCCAGTCATCCCCCATGGTGGCTTTCACCCTGGGATCTTCCCTGATGAGGACCCCCCCGCTCCCCTTTGCTGACAGAACTGTCACCAGGGCACCTGGCCCCGGGGCCCTGCCTACCACAGGGGACAGAAGCTGAGGGCATGGAGATCAATGAGGGGGGCTGCCTGGCATTTCCAACTGTCCTCCTGGAGTCAGGGCTGAGCTGCCAGGGTGGGCCCCGGGCTGATTTTGGTCTGCACAGGGGCCCCAGGGCAAGCCCCCCGGACGTGCAGGGCAGGTTCCAGCACCAGCTGCGGCCTCACCAGCAGCAGCAGAGTGGGGATGAGGAAGGAGATGAGGTCCCACAGCAGAGCGGAGAGCCAGAAAGTGGCCACATGGACTCCACTCACAAACTGGACATGTTTGGCCTGGACAGCCCTCTCGCTGACCGCCAGGATGGAAAATGTGCTGGCCAAGAATGCCATGGCGAAGAGCAAGTTGAGGGCGATGTCAAATCCCTTCCGGCCCCTGCGGGGGTGGGGGGACAGGGCAGGTCAGGGATAGAGCTCAGCACTTCTGGGCAGATGGGGGATGGGGTCCTTGGTAACCACCATTCAAAGCATGTGATGCAGGTTAAGGGGAAATGCCAGAGCTGGGATGGTCCAGTACCAGGAAGATCCCCCCATCCCCAGAATAGCGCCTCCTCTGGATTCCCTGTCTCCAGTGACACAGTGCCACTCTCCCAGTCACTTTCAACCTGTGCCACCCACTCCCCACAGACACTCGGGTATCGCTCTGCCTTTCCCACATCTGAGAACGCTCTGCCTCTCTCTGTTCTGCCTTTGTCAGACCCCCATCACTGGGTGCCGGTATTGCTGCAGCAGCTCATCTCCCCCCACGCCACCCCTCTAGTGCATTCTACATTTAATTGCCGGTAACACCTTCTACACACTGGCTTTTATGGCTTCATTCTGTTGCTTAAACACATCCTGACCATTTCAATATATGATACTGGGACAAATGGATATCAATTGACCCAAAAAAGGAATGCAGTACTGACACCTGCTACAACATAGATGAACCTTGAAAGTAAAAGAAGCCAGTCACAAAAGGACACATCTATAATAATAAAAGTGTAATATGCTAATTAGACCAGCTGTCCTTCTGGATAAAGCTGGGGCTGTGAGGGAAGGAAGCCGGGTCCTGGTGCCAGAGGGAAGCCGGTGCCAGCAGCCGGGGGAAGGAAGGCCTACTCCTGCACAAATTCCGTGCATCGGGCCTCTAGTATTATATGATTCCATTTACATGAAATGTCTGAAACAGGCATATCCATGGAGATGGAAAGTAGACGAGTGGCTGCTGGGAGATGGAGGAGAGAGGAATGGAGAGTGACTGCCAGTGGTCACAGGGTGTCTTTTCGGGGTGATGAAAGGTGCAATAAAATTATATTGTGGTCCAACAGGTACATGAGAAGATGCTCAACATCCCTAATCATCAGGGAAATGCGAGTTAAAGCCACGATGTTTCCTTGAAAAATTAAAAGTAGAACTACTGTATGATCCAGCAATTCCTCTGGGTATTTACACGAAGGAAATAAAAACACTAACTTGAGAAGACAGCTGCATCCCATGTTCACAGCAGCATTTGTAATAGCCAAGACCCAGAAACCACCTCAGTGTCCATCAATGGGGGAACGGACAAGGGAAATGCAATATAAATCTCAGTGTTATTCAGCCACAACAATGAAAGAAATCCTGCCATTTGTGACAACACGAATAGACCTGGAGGGACGATGCTAAGTGAAATAAGACAGATAGAGAAAGACAAATACTGTATGATCTCACTTATCTGAAAAAAAAAAAAAAAAAGCCCCACAAAACCCCAAATTAACAAAACTCATAGATACAGAGGATAGACTGTTGTTGCCAGAGGTGGGGCATGGGTGAAATGGGTGAAGGGGGTCAAAAAGTACAAGCTTCCAGTTATTAAATATATGTCATGGGGATGTCATGTACAGTATGGTGACCATAGCGCATAATACTGTATTATATATTTTAAAGCTGTGAGAGAGTAAATCTTAAAAGTTCTTATCACAAGAAAAAGTATTTGAGCCCTAGCTGGTTTGGCTCAGTGGACAGAGCGTCAACCTGCGGACTGAAGGGTCCCAGGTTGCAGGCTCGATCCCCAGTAGGGGGAGTGCAAGAAGCAGCCAATCAGTGATTCTCTCTCATCATTGATGTTTCTATCTCTCTCTCCCTCTCTCTTCCTCTCCGAAATCAATAAAGAAATATTTAAAAAAGAAAAAATATTTGTAACTATGTATGGTGACAAATATTAACTAGACTTATTGTGGCCAACCATTTCCCAATACATGTATCAAATCATGATGTTGTACACCTGAGACTACCATAATGCTATATTTTCATATACTGAAAAATTACATTGTGATGAGGGCTCCCTGATTCTGTGAATATACCAATAATCATACAATTGTACTACAAGCAGGGATACTGTATGGTAGTTGAATTATATCTCCTAAGCTGTTAAAACAACAATTCCTGCTGCCTGGCCCACTCTTAGCATACCACGCTTGGACCTACTCAGCCTGACCTCTGGGTCTCCTAGTTTGGGGCCACCAGGAGGCAGCTGCCCCCCCAGGTGCTCCAGCACAGCCCCTGCCTGCAGCTGCCGATGACCTGCCCGGGCCTGAAGGCCCCATAGGCCCGTCTCTTCCTGATGTCTCCATCGAGGGGAAGCCCCTCCCCATTGGGTATCATTTCAAAGCCCTGCCATCTGCTCCATCACAGGTATTTACCTTGTGCTGGTCTGTTTCTGATATACCAAGGAGACCAAGTGACTGCCACTGTGTCTCTTCTTTTGGGGTGGAAATGGGAGGTATCAGAGGAAGAGGAAGACATGGTAAGGCCAGGGCCCAGTCTAGAATGGAGGGTGCAGATGAACCTCCCTCCCCCATGAATAAGTGCCCTGAAGTGGAGTGACTGTTCGGAAATTAACTGATTTTCTTGGCTTCCTCTGGATGGTCCCAGAGGTTTGGGGGCTCCGTGACGGGATGCGGCTGAGAGTCCGACACGCATGATGGCATGACAAGGCCTAAGGAGAGAAACGCCTCCTGGGCTCCCTGACTCGCCATCAAGAAGCAAGAACACTTGGTCTTCCTGCGTTCTGCTGTCCTGGCTCACACACACAGCCAGGAATGCCCTGAGCACGAGTGTGTGCTGGGATTCCCTGGGGACAGTGGCTGGGAGGAGCGGGGTGCAGATTTGGGAAGAGGGCATGGCTACCCTCTACATCTTCAGGAGCTCCCTGCAGGGACCTCAGTGTGTGTGGCACGGAGACTCAACACCTTATCTGCTACCCAAGTCAAGGGTGGGTAAGGGGAGCTGAGAAAGATATGGGGCAAGGATTCCCCACCAAGGACTAGAAGCTTCCTGAGGGCATAAACTATGCTTCATCCACCTCCATGGCCCTTGGTGGCCCAGGCAGTGCTGAGGCGGTCAGTTCTGACGAATGGTCCTGACAGGAGGAGGCAGGGGTCTGATCTGATGGGGACGGAGTCCTGACGGGGCACAGGGATGGTGGGGCAGTACACATACTCGTTAAACTGGTCCTTGGCGGCCTGCAGTGCACTCCGGGGCTGGGGGTAGTTGGAGACTGTGATGGAGGCCTGAGGGCCGCACAGCAGCTTGAATAGGAGGTTGTCCACAATGGCCAGCGCAGTGGCCGGGGAGTGGTATGCCTGGTTGTTGAATAGGGCGGTGATGACTGTCCGCTCGCCGACATCTCTGAAGGATGCTGCCACCAGGCACCGCTCGTTAAAGCCTCCCCCCTCCACCGAGGCCCTGAAAATCAGGAACTCCTCCAGGTCACCTGGGGGACAATGGCAGAGTCAGCAGTGTGGACGACTGGTGCCCACGGCCCATGCTCTGGGGAGTTCTGAAAGCCTGGAGGAACCAAGGGAAAGACATGCAACCTTCCAGGCGCACAGAAACTGTCCACGGCCTGTCCACCCTACACACAGGCTGTTCCACCCTGCCCGCAGGCTCACTGCTCTCGTCTTGCCTCTCACTCAGCTGTAAAATGGGTACAGTGATGCCACCTATATCGCAGGACCCAAGGGTCAACAAGGGGATAGGGACACATCAGTGAACCCTAGTACTCATATTTACACTGGCTTCCATAAGGCCTGCTGTCATTACCTACGGTCAGGTGTTTTTGAGTACAGTGTAAAACACCACGCCGCGAGGTGGTCAGAAACTAAAGGCCCCACACTCCCGAGGGAGCAGGCAATTGAACCTTCCAGATGGACTATGGCAGCGTCCTGAATCCCCAGAGCCACTGTGCACCACGAGAGCCCCACAATCTTTGGGCCAGGCTGGGTGACAGCCAGAAAACAGGCTGGGGCACATGGGGTGACAAAGAGGGGCACCCACCACTGTTTCAATGGGGCTAGTCAGGGTCACAGTCACTGGCGGGGCCAAGTGGGGACTCTGGGCTGCAGGAGCTCCTGCCCAGCACAGTGCCCAGCACAGTGCCAGCCCATTCTAGGCTGCCCATTCACATAGCTACAGAATAAATGAATTCCCGCCAAGATTTGGTGACCATTCAGTATACTGAATCTCAAAGTAGCTGGCCAGGAAGTGGGAGGGGAGCAGTGAGGGGAGCAAACCTTCAAGCATAGTCCATGTCACTAGAGTGATGCCAGCTCCAAACCCATGGCAGCGTCCAACTGCCACCCCTGGGGACATGGGACGGCTTTGGTTTTAGGATGATGGAAGAAAACACTGTGTCACATTAACGCATACTGTGACCAGCCAGCAACAAAGAAAGGGCAATGTAAAGATCATGGAAGTTTCACACTTCCTTTGAATGGGCCTAAGTATAAAACTTCAGGGAATGACCCCTTGGGCAAAATGTGGCCCTAGAGATGCTGTCTTATGTCTTCTTCTGACTCAGTGCAACCATCTTCTCCCCCAGGGGAGACCTGGCATGTCTGGAGGCATTTCTGGGTGTCACGATGGGGTGGGGTGGGTGCGGAGCAAGGGGGCCTGTGGTGCACAGGCCAAAGAAGAACTAACGACCCCAAATCTCTACAGCTCTCTACTCGTGCCGCTTGGGTCCTGAGCCCCAGGGATGCCCCTTACCCAGCACCTCGCGAGGCTCCTGGCCCTCAGCCTGCAGCATGTCCTTCAGGTGCTCAGCTAGCTGCTGGTCCAGCCGAGAGGTGCCAGGCACCGAGAAGGGCACAACAGTCCTGCCGTACTCGCCCAAGGTGAGCTTCAGGATGGGGTCGTCAAAGATCTCGGAGGAGTAGTTGATGGCCAGGAGGGCTAGGGTGATGGACATCACAGGGACCAGCACCTGGGCGGCCACCATCTTCCACTCCCGCCAGCTGTATGTGGCCTTCTTTAGGAACATGGCCAAGAACTGCTGGCAGTAGAGGGTGAGCTGCAGCAGAGGAGACGAGGTGACATGGCTGCCACTCGGGAGCCAGCATCTGACCAGCAGCAGGCATGGTTCCCACGTGAGCCTGGGGCCTTTGGCTGACATTGTGCCCTGGGGCCCCTGAACTTCTTGCAGGGCTCAGTCAGTGACATGCAGGACACGTGTGTTCGTGTCCCTGCAGGTCCTGATATGAGCCTCAGGGGGTCTTGCAACAGCCATGGAGGCAGGGCAGGCACTGTTTCCTTGTCACGGGAATTAGGGGACTGGCTGTGGTCCCACAGTTCTCCCGCTGAGGCCTCAGCCTCCCCTTGCTACGGGTATGAGGACACCGGCTGCGCTTGCAGAAAAAAATAAGTCCCTCAGCTGCCCATATCCCCCAGCTTCACCTCTTCACTGGCTTCCTAAGTGTGGGGAGTGTCACAGGAACCAGTCCCCAGGTCTGCCACATGCTGACCATGCAACCTTGGCTCAGGCCTCTGCTTTCTATCCATAAAATGGAACCAGTGCTGCTTCTACCTCATCAAATGCTGGCACACGTCAAGGTCTTGGTGAAGGGGGCATCATAGCAAAAATTCACTCTTATTCCTAAGGGGCCAAGTTAGAAGGTCAAGAAATTACAACTGCTCGATAAAAATGCTCCACGTTTTCCTTCTCTTTGCCAACCCGTGGGAGCACGAGCTGTAATCTACCCTCTTCCTGGCACACTGACCCTCCCGAAGTCCACATCTACCCTCATGGACCCTTAGCACGTGGGACTTAGGGGTCTCTCAATCCTCCTGCACTGCCTGGCTCCAGGCGCCAGCACTCACCCCTGTGTTAAGCTTGATGGCGGTGCAATCCTCAATCAGGGCGCCAATGCCGTCAGTTGGGTCCATTGTCCCACACAGGTTGCTGTCCAGTGCCCAGTCACTTGCCCGCCTCTCGTGCTGGTACTGCAGGGCAGGTAGCTGGATGGCCTGGATGTCCATGCTGGTGTCTACCAGCTTACCGACCCTGCACCAAACACACGAGGCCTGGTCATAAGGGAGGGAGAAGCTATTGTTCCACGGAGAAAGGAAGCAGAGGAGGGGAAAAGAGGGAGATTGTCAGAGGCACTAAAATAGAATGCCATCAGCTTCCTTGGCTGGTTTGTGCATGCATTCAATCATCAGTAAATACCTTCAGAACACCAGCTATTGAAGCAAGGAAAGTCCAGGAGAGAAAGACAAGCAGACAGGGACCCTGCTCATGGGGATCCTGGTCTCTTGGGGAGCCTGATCAAGGTCAGCATTTATAATCAGGGCTGTCCCAGGGGAGACAAGGAGGCTTGGGTCATGACAGCTACACTGTGTTTACCTTCACTTATTCTGTTGCCTGCTCTAGGCATGGGCCCTCAAGGAGAAATCCCTACCTCACATTCTATTTCTTTGCATCTCTAGTTCTTAACACTGTATCTGTCAAATAAGTACTCAACCAATGTCTGATGCATGCGTCAGTCATATCGAGCTCACCCTGCAGTTCTGAAGGTCTGAATGCTAAACTTCACATCTCCATTAGGGGTGGAGGCATGCTCTGGACTACTGCCTAAACCTGAGAGGAGTTTGGCAAACCTGCTGTTGCCAGGAGAGAGACCCCAAGGGAAGCGTACACACTCCCAACAGGATCGGAGCACAACTGCTCTCCGCTTTCTGAATTGCAGTGCATGTCAGAAACCTCACTGAGTTCACGTGGTCTTGATAACAGAGTCATGATTCGAACTCGGGCTCCGATAGCTGGCCCACTGCCCTGCTTCCACCCCAGGCATACGTCCACCCTCAGGTGGGTGTTAGAGATATAATTGAGAGGATGGCTTTATCATTCTAAAAAAACCATCCACTCACAAATTGTAATTCTGATTTCTGGTTCAACTCTACAAGATATTACAAACAATATCATTAAATAAGCAAATAGCAGTGGGGAAAAATCATCCCCATTGCTGAGTCCTAGACACACTTACTGACCGTAAGAAGACTTCCTCCATGGTAGTCACAGAGGCCCCAAAGCTGGCAATGCCCAGCTCCTTCTGCTTCTTCTC
Source organism: Myotis nattereri (assembly GCF_964212035.1). Taxonomy (NCBI): domain Eukaryota; kingdom Metazoa; phylum Chordata; class Mammalia; order Chiroptera; family Vespertilionidae; genus Myotis; species Myotis nattereri. The sequence goes on along the minus strand of NC_138079.1, from coordinate 101,376,811 downwards.
CAGTTTAGCAAAAAGACTTTCAAACCTGAAAAAAGACCCGGAGTGATGAGTCCCTTCTCAATGACGTTCCAGATACTTCATTCCTAAATAATCACCCCCGTGTAGTGTGGGGGAGGGGAAAAGAAGTGAGCTCCTTGAAATACCATTTAAAAAAAAAAAAAAAGGAAGTCAGGTTTTGTTTCCTGCCTTTAAAAAAAACTGACTTGAGAGTGAGAGAGGAGGGAGGGGAGGAGGGGAGGAGGGAGGGAGAGAGAAAAAGAGAGAGAAGAGAGATTTTTTGTTTCACTTATGTGCTCTGACCAGGGATCAAATCCACAACTTTGGCATGTATGGCGATGATCTAACCAATTGAGCCAGCCAGCCAGGGTTCCCTGACCCCCTTTGTTTCCATGTAACGTGCACAAAGGCATTCTTTAATAGTATACACCTACATGAGATCATAAAACCAACCAAAAGCAATGGTGAATGTTTATTTGATTGCAGGGCAAGGACAATTCTCTCTAAAAAGAAATCACAAGGGAGAAGATACAACCCATTAAATGTAAAGTAGCGGCCCTGGCCAGCTGGCTGGATTGTCATCCTGTGCACCGAAGGGTTGCTGGTTCAATTTTCAGTCTGAGTAAATGCAGGGATTGCAGGTTGAATTCCTGGTACAGGAGGCAACCAATCAATGTTTCTCTCTTTCTCCCTCTCCCTCTCCCTACCCCTCTAACAGCAATAAAACAAAACAAAACAAAATTAAAAAAAATAAATGTAATGTATCTGCATGGAAAAAAATCTCACAAAATTAGGCAACTACAAAATTGGAAAAGTTGCAACAAAAATGGTTGATATTAATTATCAACATGATATTAATGGGTCCACTACAGGCAAGTTAAAAAACAAAACATAGCCCTGGCCGGTGTGGCTCAGTTGGTTGGAGCGTACCCCGTACACCAAAAGGCGACAGGTTCAATTCCTGGTCAGGTTTGGTCCCCAGTTGGGGTGCATATAGGAGGCAGCAGATCAATGTTTCTCTCTCATATTGATGTTTCTCTCTCCCTTCCTCTCTCTAAGAAAAATAAAATAAAATAAAAAATACAGTACTATAAATGTATTTTCTCTTCCTTCTGATTTTCTTATTGACATTTCCTTTTCTCTAGCTTATTTTGTTGTACAAGTACAGTATAATACATATAACAGAAAAAACACGAGTTTACTGACTCTTTGTTATCGGTAAGGCTTTTGGTAAACAGTAGGCTATTATTAGTAGCTAAGCTTCTGGGGAGTCAAAATTTATATGTGGATTTTTTAATGTGCAGGAGTAGGGGAATCAGTGCCCCTAAGCTTTGCGTTGTCCAAGGGTCAACTACATATAAAACACTCTGACTGATAAATAAGAAAGAGATATGAACACATAATATGCAGAAAAAGCAAGGCTGAAAAACCAGGAAGGCCCTAGCTGGTTTGGCTCAGTGGATAGAGTATCAGCCTGTGGACTGAAGGGTCCTGAGTTCGATTCTGGTCACGGGCATATGCCTGGGTTGCGGGCTCGATCCCCAGTGCAGGAGGCAGCCGATCAATGATTCTCTCTCATCGTTGGTGTTTCTGACTCTCTCCCCTTTCCTCTCTGAAATCAATAAAAACATTAAAAACAACAACAAAAAACCCCACATTACTCAATCGGGCTTGTAGCAAGATTAAAAGTACTTTTAAGATTTATGTCCCAAAGTTTCAGAATGTGAATCAAGTTTGGATTTTTACCTCCCCACCCTGGTAGTCTGCACTGTTTATGAGGCATGTGTCTGTGACTCAAATTCTAAGACCAAGAAGACATAATACAAATTCGCAATTCCACAGAGAACTCTGGATGGGTTGTTGTGCACGCTTCACCCGGTGTGAGCAATGCACTGAGCTCCCCTTTGATGAGTAAGACACTTTTTTGCTTCTCAGGTATGAGTGTGTTTCCCCCAGCTCCACTGCACAGGGAGGCCTGGCACCCTGGGCCCAGCAAGCAGATTCGCCATGCTCACTGTGCTGACTGTCACAGGCCCAGGACCTGAGAGATGCCCACTGGCCAGGCCTGACAGGTGCAGGGCGGGTGACTCTGAGCCTGGAGCCCTCACAGCCCACTGAGCCCCGTTCTCTGGTCCGCACGTGCGCGCTCTCGGGACATGTACCTGTGCGTGCTCTCCTTGGGAAGAATGAACGACAGCTCCGCTCCGGCACTGCTCTCCAGGGAGGCGTTGGGGATGTGGTGGTAGACGAGCCGGGAGATGCTCTCTGGGTTGCAGTGAGGTTCCTTCACCAGCGTCATGTGGTAGCCTGCACCTGCAGCACAGCGGAACCCCACAGGAGGCTGTTGCCCATGTTTCTTGGCCCACCCAGGTCCTCAGGCCCAGGACCATGGCAGGCTCATGGGAAAGGGGCTGGAAAGCAGGGGTCCTCTCAGAACTCCTCAGAGCTATCCTGAGGGTTTGCCTCCTGCTCCCTAGCTGGGAAGAGATGCTGGAAAACATGGGAGCTAAGCATGATAAGGAGGTGAAACCAAGCCAGACTTCAGACTTCAAGTCTCAGAGGCTGTGGTAGATACTGTCCCCAAGAACCTTGCTTTCTCAGTAATGGAACCCCAGCACGGAGGCCATCCTGTCCAGTCTTCACCAACCTGATGGTGACTACACTGGGTCACCATCTACTTGACAGGACTGTGTGCTGAGCAGGGGGAGCCACAGAAGGAAGGTATCCAACTCCTGAGGTATCTTGTTTTCTGTCTTTGCTCCTTCCCGCTGGCAGAATGTGGATGGGACCTGGCACACTGGACATGAGCTGCCCTGAGGAAAATCATGCCGACATAGCAAGGAGGATCCTGATTCCACATGCGACCCACCAGCCCTGGACCATGTCATAGGCCACTTGCTGGTGTGAGAGCTGCAATACTGGCACACGGCGTGGCCTCTCCAAGAGCACTGCTGCTCTGGGCAGCCCTGATTCTCAACTGCTATTCCATTGACCATGACTGGTGGTTGTTCTAATCCAATCAAGACAATCTGCTCCATTTCCCTCCCTCTCCACTCTTACAATCTCCTCTGCCTGGGGCCTCGGGTCTCCACCCAGAGGTAGCAGACAGAAGTCTAGGGAAGGCTTCTCCCTGACTGATCTCGGGGGCCTATTACTCGAGGATATTTTTTTACTGATTTTTAGAGAAAGTGGAAGGGAGGGAGGGAGGGAGAGAGAGATGTGATAGAGACACATGGATTGGTTGCCTCCCACACGCACCCATACTGGGGCCAGGGATCGAACCCACAACCCTTTGGTGGATAGGCCAATACTCTAACCACTGAGAACGCCGGCCAAGGCAACAGTGGGCACTTTGTTCAGCACACTGGGTCAGTGACACTGGCCCCATATAGACCAACCTATAGGTTGGCCCGCCCAGCCCACTTCCCACCCTCGGCCACTCACCATATTTCTGTTTGAGGAACAGCGAAGACCCGCAGCACTGCAGCTCCCCCTTGGCCATGATGGCGATGCGGTCCCCGAGCAGGTCGGCCTCATCCATGAAGTGGGTGGTCAGCAGGATGGTGCGGTCACTTTTCTGCTGCTGAAGGAGGTCCCAGATGGCCCTTCTGGAGATGGCGTCCATGCCCGAGGTGGGCTCATCCAGCATCAGGACCTGGAGGGCGAGGCACAGCCTGGGAACAGGTCTGGGCTGGCCGTATCCTCGGCCCATGCAGCTCAAGTCCACAAAGACGCAGCAGGACCGCCCTTGCCTAACTGCCCATACAGGGTGTCCAGGGCCAGGGTTTCTGAGCCACGGCTGCGGAGCCAGCAGCCAGCCCAGGCCGAGTGGGAGCTAGAGGGCAACGCCTCTGGGCCCACTGCCCCAAGTGTTTGTTCATCGCATATGGGGGCCCTGGCCGTGTCCTTCAGGAGGTCGGGCCCGCTGCCCTGTACCTTGGAGCCCGCGATGAGGGCGATGCCGATGGACAGCTTGCGCTTCATCCCCCCGCTCAGGAACCTGCTCCGTGAGTCCCGCTTGTCCTCCAGACCGAGGATGTGCAGCATCTGTTTGACTTCTTCAGGGCACTTCTGGCGGGACAAGCCTTTCAGCTGAAATAGCAGGGAACAGAGGGTTCGACAGGGGCTTATGAGGGGCCATCCAGTGAACCCCTTAGCCTTGGCATTGTCTCATCCTTTCATGTGTGGGCCTCCCAGTCCTGGCTTCCCTCCCACCTCCCCTGCTCCAAGTGTATGGGAGGGCTCCACGGAGCAGGTCTGGTTTGCCGGGAGGCTAAGGGCTCAGCTGGCTGCCTGGGGAACCCAAGCATGCGGACTAAGGAACAAATATGACAAGGACAACCTCTGAATCCCATGCCCTGCCAGCTCACCTGAGCATAGAAGTACAGGTGCTCTGCTACTGTCAGGTTGTCAAACAGGACGTCGTGCTGTGGGCAAAGGCCCAGGCTTTTCCGGATCTGAGCCATGTCTTGTGAAATCTCATACCCGTTGATATATGCCCGCCCACTGGTTGGGGGAAAAAGACCTGCAGCCAAGGAGAAGACCAAAGGCTTAGGTTCAGCAGATACCCTGCCAGCCAGCACGAGGCGCAACGGCCTTGCCATGTCCTTGCAGTTTTGCCTCAGTTCACCCAAGGGACTGGCCTGTGAGCAGTTTGCTGGTCACCCCGCTCCTGCCATGGTGGCCATGTGGCCCCTCACCTGTGAGCATTGAGAGGGTGGTAGTCTTTCCTGCACCATTGTGGCCGAGTAGGACAGTGATCTGCCCCTCATACAGGTTCAGGTTCAGGTCTTTGACGGCTGCCTTGCCCTTGTTCCCCACTCTGAACACCTGCAGGAAAGGCAGAGGCGGCCCTGGACTTCAGGGGCCCTCAGGAACTCGCTCCATGGGTCCCTCCCACTCCCACCATCACTAGTCAGCAGGCAGAGAGGCGGAAGTTTTGGACAGAGTGCTGACTGGTGGCCATGCTGCCTCCCGCTGTTCTCTGACTCCTCCACCCCCAACAGCTCCCCAACATCCCTGGTGTCTGGCATCAAAGGCTTGTGAGGCCAAGGCACCACTGTGCAGCCAGCACCGCGTCACTCACTGCAAAGCTGCTGAGAGGTTAAGTCTGCGCAGTGGCATGCATTACTGACTCAACCCCGCGTCTCCACACTGGGCCCTGGGGACGCAGCATCTGAGTGGTGGCCAGTGCCTGGGAGAGCTGGTCAGAGAGCAGCCCCGAGGATCCAGGAGGCAACAGGCCCAGAGGACAGGCACCAGCTTGGAGAGAGCCAGAGGCAAGGCAGCAGGTCTTACCACCTGTGACTCCGAAGTCCCCCTTCCCTGCCTGTCCCCACAGGGTGTGACACCTTGGATATGTGCTTGATCTTGATCCCGGCCACCAGGTTCTCTGGCTCAGCTTCAAAGTACTCTGTCTTGAGGGCTTTCTCAGGGTCGTGGTCTTCCTCCTCTTTCCCTAAAACCGTTCTCGGGTGCCCGCACCAATACGAGGGCTAGATTGGAAAGCAGACGGGTCTCAGATGGCTGATTCATGTCAGGTCATTGTGTTTGTGACAAATAGAGCAACATTGAACTGACATGCTAAAGGCAGGCAGCAGTCAGGCCCCGGTCCTCCCGCCCACAAGGCTGCGCACAGGAGACGCTGCGTAGAGCCCCAGGGCTGGGTCAGGATCCAGCACAGCCCCCCACTCTCTACTCCTGGGAAGCACTCAGCCTCAGCTTCCTAATCTGCCATATGGCATGACGACAACTCACACGCATATTGTCATATCATATCCACTCAGATGTGACACGGAGGAAAAGCAAACAGTGACATTTAATACAGACAGGTTATTGGATGTTCCAGTCCAGAGTGATGTCAGGATAGACAGCGGTTCTCAACCTTCTGGCGCTTTAAGTACAGTTCCTCATATTGTGACCCAACCATAAAATTATTTCCGTTGCTACTTCATAACTGTAATGTTGCTACTGTTATGAATCGTAATGCAAATATCTGATATGCAGGATGGTCTTAGGCGACTCCTGTAAAAGGGTCGTTCGACCGCCAAAGGTGTTGTGACCCACAGCTTCAGAACCGCTGGCACAGAACATGAAGGAGGCTGTGTCTTCACACCCTCAACTGCACCCTTACTCACCTACACAGAAGCGCATGAACTATATAGGAGGAGCCAAAGGGCCAGGCCTCCCTCTGCTATGAGGAAGCCCCGCCCCACCCCGCCCTGTCTAGGGGATGACTCTCACCCTGTCTGGCTATCACAGGGACAGGCTGTGTGAGGGGTAAGACTAACCACAAACCGTACCCATGCCCCACCCTCGAGGGAGGCCCATGGGCACAGGTAACACAGGGCCACAGGTAAGGTGAGAACTGGGCCCTAGAACTCCCTGTAGAGGTACGCCTTCGAGGGGAGACTTGGTTTAACCCACGGTTATGTCCCCAGTGCATTTCCAATGCCTGGAATAGCTCTGACACACCATAATCCACTGGTTTTAAACCACATGTTTTACGTGACTTTGAAATCAGACTGGTTCTTAGGAATCATGGTATGCCACAGTATTAACTGTATTTTTCTTTCTTTTTAAAAATAATTTTCTTTTATTTATTTTCACTGATTTCAGAGAGAAAAGGAGAGGGAGAGAGAGATCGAAACATCAATGATGAGAGAGAATCATTGATCAGCTGCTTCCTGCGCCCCCCACTGGCAGCATGAGGAGCAGGGGCATCAGGACTCACCGTGACGAAGAAGTACCAGGGCTGGGGCACACCAAACTGCCCCGGGAAGATGGCCTCCACGTACCAAGTCACCAGGCCGTAGAGGACAGAGTCCAACAGCAGCATGCCTAGCACTTGCCCAAAGGAGAAGTCATCGTCCACGTTGACGGGACTCAGGAGGTCTCGCCACTGGACGCCAGTGCCTGGAAAACAGACCAGGAAATGGGCCTGACATGGCCCTGCAGCCTCCTCTCCCCGCCAACAGCAATGCCAGCATGACGTCTCCCCTCCTGCTCTTATGGCCAATCTGATGACTCTCTTCAGGTCTGTTTTTAAATATAATTTTTAAAAATATATATTTTTATTGATTTCAGAGAGGGAAGGAGAGGAGAGATAGAAACATCCATGATGAGAGAGAATCACTGATCGGCTGCCACCTGCACGCCCCACACTGGGGCTCGAGCTCACAACCTGGGCATGTGCCCTTGACTGTTATCGAACCTGGGGCCCTTCAGTCCGCAGGTCAACGCTCTATTCACTGAGCCAAACCAGCCAGGGCTCTTCAGGTCTTGAAGGTAAGAGTAAGTTACAAAATCAATGTTATAGAACCAGCAAAAGCTCATTAACTGACAAGACAGGCTCAAATTTGATTGTGAGGCCTGACTGCTGCCTGTGTTTAGCATGTCAGTTAATTGTTTTTTTGTTTTTGTTTTCTATTTTTTTATTGCTTAAAGTATTACAAAGAGTATTACATATGTCTCCTCCCCCCCCCCCCCACCCTTGACAATGCCCTGGCCTCCCCTACCCCCCAGTGTCTTATGTCCATTGGTTATGCTTATATGCATGCATACAAGTCCTTTGGTTGATCTCTTACCCACCCCCCTCCTGCCCTCCCACCCTCCCCGGCCTTCCTGCTGTAGTTTATGTCAGTTAATTGTTGCTCTATTTGTCACAAACACAAACACATATACATAAACAAATATCTCTATATATAATACACGTATACATTATGCACACACATACGCATACATATATGTGATTTGGGGTAAGCCCAATGTTGGATCAGTGTGCATTTCATATGTCTTTTTAAAAACGGGAAAATGCTTTGGACACATAGAAAGCTCTATGTAGTGATGCTCATAGTGTTTTGTCTTCTCCTTGTTTTGCAACAGCACAGTCCCAACGATGCTTGGGTATCCTGTGGAGCCAGACGACCTGTTGGCTCGAGAACCTCTGATGAACATGGCTGCTCTCTGGCCTTGGTCAATGTTTACTTTGAAACAACTAGAAATTCGTCTGTTTTACGAAAATTCAGTATAGAACTTTGAAAAATGAGAGGTGTCATACAGTTATATTCTTCTCTGTAAATGGCTTTTTAAAAAGTATTTGAATCCTGAAAGGGACGGTGCATTAAAAGTCCACATTGTACTTCACACTACTAAACATGGAAACATATATTTAAAATGAAAGTGTTGGAAGACATTGTTGGAAGAAAAATATTCTAAGTAAAGATAAAGCCGCATTAAAAAAGAAAAGATAAAGCCACACCGAGGCTCCTGTGAGCATCCACCTGCCTCCTTCCATAGACCCCCCCCCCCCCCCCAACCAGAAGCTACAATAACTAGGAATTGTGTGGTTGGAAGAAACGAGAGCATTCACCCTGAAAAAGAGACCATCTGGATGGGGCAGGGCCAACATGGCCTTAAACTGCACACAGGTCAGTCATGTAGAAAGGAGATTGCGTCTCACTTCCTGCTAGTGAAGCCAGAAAACAATGTTCTGGTCTGTCCTTGTTTTTCCCTCAGGCCTCCTCACCCTCACTGCCAATCATTGCAGGTTCAGGGGGCCGGGAAAGGGAGAGATGCTAATTGTACCACTTTACAGAGAAGAGGCATGGATCAAAACCCACGGGCTTTGACAGAACAGAGAAAGACAAACGCCTTATGATTTCACTTATATGTGGAATCTGAAAACAAGATAAACGAACAAGCAGAACAGAAACAGACTCAAAGATACAGAAGACATTTTGATGGTGTCCGATGGGAAGGGTTTGGGGGGATGGGAGAGAAAGGTGAAGGGATTAAGACGTGCAAATGGGTAGTTACAGAATAGCCACGGGGATGTAAAGTACAGCATAGCCAATAACATTATAATAACTATGCATGGTGTTAGATGGGTACTAGATGTATGGGGGTGATCAGTTAATAAGTTCTATAAATGTCTAATCATTGGGTCGTATAACTGAAACTAATATAATACTGTACATCAACTGTAACTGAAAAATAATAAGCCATTTAAAAAACCAAACATGGACTCTGAGACCTGGATGTAATAACTCTGAATGCCTCCTGCTGCAGGCAGAGGCTCGGGTAATCGAGTGCAATCCCACGTCCGCAGGTGCAGATGCTCACATCCAGTGTTTTCCTGCAGCAACAGCTGGTTCCAGGCAGAGCTTCGAGGGAACTCAAAGCCGCAACTACACCATCCAGGTGGTGGAGGCCGAGAACCTGTCTTCCAAATGCGTCACTCGCTCAGCTGTCCCGATGTGTCTATTACCGGAGTTGGAGGTGCGTCTGCTCAGACCCTCTTGGGTGTAACTGAACCAGCAAGGGCAGCTAGTGAGAAGGAAAACACTCACCTTTTGCTTCAAATTTTCCAATGAGTTGGGCTCCCATCGCCATGGCGACATTGGACAGGAGACAGGAGAAGAGCTTCTGGCTAAGGGTCATCCAGTTGTATCGAGGAGCAACGAAGAAGTAGGGGATGTAAGTAAAGAAGTACAGGCAGCCCCCGACGGCGGCCGCCATGTTGGCTACAGATGAAGAGAGAAAGGTAAGTGTGATAAAATCATGCAGGAGAGTTTGCAGGAATGTGTCAGCAGGAAGCCCGTGAGCCTCAGGCCCCCCCCTCCCCCTCCCTGGGACACAAGCGCTGGTGCTGGGGACTCCAGGCTTGGCCTGCAGTCTTTTCTCTAGTCTGGGTGCCTGTGCCCTAGGGAATGTGATCCTGCTCAGGGCGGCACATGCCCTCTTCATCCTGGGTCCACACATTGATTTTCCAGCCCTCTCCTACAGACTTCACCTCCAATTGCCTCGACACTGGACACCTGACATGACTAACACTGAGCCCCTCACCACAGCCTTGCTTCTTGCCTGGTCTTCCCCTTCCCATTCACTCACTCATCTCACGGATAATCACTGAGTGCCTACCCTGTGCCAGGCCTGCTCCAGGCACCAGGGAGACCACTGCAAACAAGACAGACAAAGCCCCACCCCACGCCCACCCGAGTTTATAATCCCGTGGGGACACAGATAGCCAGCAAGGCGAAGAAGGAGGACGAGACATTCCCTAGACCAGGGGCTGTGACTGTGACCAGGTGGCCAAGGAAGGCTTTGACGAGAAGGTGACACGTGGGAAAGACCTGAGAGAGGTGAGGATGGGTCGTGGAGGTGTGGGGGAAACAGTGTGGCTGTAGTCCATGCGGGCAGCCCTCAAATGCTTTGTTCTTAAGACTCCTTAACGTCATTAAAAATCATTAAGGACATCAAAGAACTTTTGTTTATGTGAGTTATACACACACACACATCAATGTTGACTGCATTAGAAATTAAACTAAGGACATTTAAAGATATTTAAGAATAAAAATAATAAACCCATTACAGGCTAACATAAATATTTTTATGAAAAACACTCTATTTCTCATAATTTAGTAAGACAAGCGCAAGAGGTTACATTTTTGCAAGCCTCTGCATGTTTGACTTAGATTATAGCTGAATTGTCATAGCTGCTTGTGTTACATTTTTTGGGTCAAGTGAATAAAGAAATCAGCTTCACACAGATAAGTAGCTGGAAAAGAGAGGGTATTTAAAAGCCTCTTAGATATTTGTGGGTATTCTTTTTTGACACTACACCATTCAATAAGTGGTGGTTTCTTATGGTTAGGTGCCATGTGGAATGAAACTAACCAGTGAACTTTTCATACGATTACACTGAAATCCACTGGTCTAACTTGCACTTCAAATGGATTAATCTTCTTGCATGATTTATAACATGATGCCTTGGTCATTTGGATAATATTGCTTGAGTTATGCAGATCTAAGTGTTAACACATTTTATTATACAACAGAGGGCCCAAGTAGATATTTCTCCAAAAAGGACACACAGATGGCCAACAGCAAATGCAAATCAAAACCACAATAAGATATTACCTCAGTTTGTCAGAATGGCTATCATAAAAAAGACAACAAAAATATGTTGGTGAGGATGTGGAGAAGAGGAAACCCTTGTGCACTGTTGATGAGAGTGTAAATTAATGTAACCACTATGTATGGAGAACCCTCAAAAGGTTAAAAATAGAACTACCATATGACCTAGCAATTACATTCCTAGGTATTTATCTGAAGAAAACAAAAACAATTATTTGAAAAGATATATGCACCCCTATGTTCATTGCAGCATTATTTACAACAGCAGAGATATGGAAGCATCCTAAGTATTCATTAATAGATGAATGGATAAAGATGTGGTACATATATGCACAATGGAATATTACTCAGCCATAAAAAAGGAAATCTTGCCATTTGTGACAACATGTCTGAAACTAGAGAGTATTATGTTACATGAAATAAGTTGGACAGAGAAAGACAAATACTATATGATCTCACTTATAAGTGGAATACAAAAAAACAAAACAAACAAATAAAACAAAATAGAAACAAACTCAGAGATACAGAGAATAAACTGATGGTTGCCAGAATGGAGAGGGTTGTGGGGTGGGGTGGAAAAGGGGAAGGGGATTAAGAAGTACAAACTTCCCATCCTATATAATAAAAGGTTAATATGCAAATTGTCCCTTCCACTGGGAGTTTGACCAGCCGGCCAGCCCCCCTCCCCCCTGCATCACCTCCCCACAGCCCAATCAGCCCAATCAGGGAGGGCCAGCCGCATCCCACCTGTGCACGAATTCGGGCACTGAGCCTCTAGTTATAAAATAAGTCATGAGGACATAATGTACAGCATAGGGAACATAGTCAATAACATCATTATAACTATGTACAGTGACAGATAATGACTAGACTTATTGTGGTGATCACTTTGTAAGGCACATAAATGTTGAATCACTATGTTGTATACCTGAAACTAATATACTTACTGTATGTCAATTATAATTAAAAATAAATTTAAAAAAGAATTAGTCAGGGATGTACTTCAACACCTAGAAAATTGAGTCCAAAGGAAAGTGCAGATACAAAAACTCTTCAGTTTCTATTTATCACAAATGAAACTGCCAGGTTTTCTGGGGTTTTATCACTCCCTGTCCTCTGTTCCCGGGGTCAGGAATACTCACCTTTGCTGAAGAAGGTGCTGACCATGAAGCTGAAGGAGATGGAGGAGATGGCAAAGCAGACCAGGAAGACCAGCACCAGAGAGGGGTCGCTGTGTGCAAGCACCGCCACGTCCTTCTTCACCTGCGTGGGGTGCCACCCCAGAGGTCAGCACACGCAGGTGACAGCCGGGAAGGTGGGGACAGGACATGTTCCGGCCATAAGTGAAATGGGTGGGGATTGGTGAAGGGGCTACACTGAGTGCATGACTATGAAACCACTGCTCCTCTCTACTGAGCCCAGGCAGACTCCCCTGAAATCTGCAAACGTGGAATCTTGGGGTCTCTATGGTGATACTACGGCCGTCTCTGGCTCTCCCATCAAATTGAATGCCTTACTCCTGACATCAGACCCCCTCTTGAAGCCACATATACCTTGACACAGAAGAGCAGGGTCATGAAGGAGACGGCAACGAGGAGGAAGAGGAAGAAGAGCAGAAACCATGCCGTCCAGTGCAGCCAGCTGCTGAGCCCCATCATGCGCATGTACTCCTGGGGGAAGAGCGGCACGCACTCCGACACACGCCCCAACGCATGTCCTGACACACACACCCTGACACCCCCTGCCCGACACCCCCGCTGGGGCAAGGTCCCACCGCCTGCCACGCCAGACCCTGGTGCCGTCCTCACAATGATTTTCCTTAGAGCCTCTGTGTGTGTGAGTGTGAGTGTAGATGGCGGTGTCGGACATGGGCCACCTGGGCCACAGCCAAGGGCAGGAACAGTGACACACACACTGGCCAGAGGCAGAAGACATGGGTCCCACTGGCGTGTCAGCCCTTGACCTTGGGGCATGAGGAATTTTGCCCTCTTCCTACCTTTCCCCACTCTTCAGTGCTACCCACCTGAGATGCCCTCTCTGTTCCCAGCCACCACTAGCCATCTTCTCCTTCACCCGAGTGAGCTCCCTTGCCCTCTACTCAGCCAGTACAGCCCCTTCCCCATAAGTTCGTGCTTCAGTCAGGGCCTGAGGAGGGCATGCACTGTGTTGACGAAGCTAATGAACCCCCTCAGCAGTCCTTCATTCCTTGAAGCAATCCCAAACTCCTAGCTTGTGCTTCCCAGTCTCTTCTGGGCACCCAACTGCCCCCCAAGAAGCTGTGTGGTGGGGCAGCTGGTGTTGGGGCTTTGAGTCAGGAGAGCAGAGCCCGGTCCCTCCACTGTCTAGTACCAACCCCACTAATGCCCTTGCTGCAAAGTGTGGTGCCAGGGCTGTCTGTTCCAGGATCAACAGTGGCTGTGGGATTCTTTAGAAGCCAGAGGCACTGCCTCCGCTCCTGCTATTCTGAAATGAGGGGTCCAGACTATTGTTGTGAGGGGCAGGGGCCCCTACAAGAAGGACAGGAGCATAGTGATGCTGGGGACAGGCCTTCCTCGAGGGTCCCAGTCAGGCTGTCAGGAGCTGTGGTGAGGAAACCCAGCTACTCCACTGACCAAACTGACCAGGAAGTCCCAGGACACATAAGGCTGTGATGTTTAATAGAGTGGCCAGTGGCCACATGTCAATGGAAATTAATAAAATTAAAAATTTAGCTCCTCAGCTGTGCTAGGCACCAGTGCCCAGTGGTGACAGTACTGGACACAGGACATGTCCATCCATCATTGCGGAATGTCCCATTGGGTAGCACGAGTCTAGAGGAGGAGATCAGCACTGAATGTCTCTTGTAAGCCAAGAGCCAGGCTGTTGATTTTCCAGCTTCTTCTTATGCCCAATTTCCCAGCCTCAGAAAAAGGGGAGGACTGGTACAAAGGTCACTCACGTACCCACCACTGAGATTCCATGGTCGCTTAACATTCGGCCACACTGGTTTCATCTATGTATCTGCAGGTGTGCATGTGTACAAATATTATCTTCTGAACCATTTCTTTGTCCACTGCTAACTATTTAAACCACTCATTCTGCCATCTTGTCCAAGTTATTTAAGGTGCCCAAGCAGATAGCACCCACCTCATCGGTTCTCCCAGCCCCAATAATCACAGCTTTGGTGCCTGGGAGAGCCTTCCAAATGTCATTTCCCGGGCACTGCAGATATTGCCAAAAGAGAAACTTTAAATAAATATTTGGATGCTTTTGGCAGTGTCATGGGTATGGGTTTACAGATGGCACTATTCATTCAGGTGTACTCAATTAAGCCCATGATATCCTTTTAAAGTGACACTTCATATACTTGAATTTCCCATCCTATTGTGCCTGGCAGTCGAGAACTACAGTTGTCCTTGATCCATAGGCAAAGTGCATTAGCTTTGTGCTCAGCCATATATTTAAGCATTTTGGCTCACTGCTGATCTAACCGCTAGAGCGGCTCTGTTCAACAGAAACAGAATGCGAGCCACATACGTAATTTAGAATTCTATAGTAGCCACAGAGAAAAAGTTAAAAGAACCAAGTAAAGTTAATTTCAACAATGTATTTTACTTACCCCAACATGTCCAAAATGTTGTCTTTTCAACATATAATCAATATACAAAGTACTAATGAAACAGTTCACATTCTTTTTTTTTTTTTTTTTTTTGTACTAAGGCTTCAAAAATATGGTGTTTTACACTCTCAGCATGACTCAGGTCAGACCAGATACACAGCGTGTGCTGAAGCCCAAGGGCTTATGGCTCCCGTGTTAGACAAGGCAGCTCCAGAGCCTTAATATACTGCACACAAAATATGATACTTTCTTATGGTTTTTAAAATCTGGATATACCAGGGTTGGTTTCAAAGAAGCCCCAAGTAGGCTAAAGCCACCATTGGCACCTGCCTCACCCCACACCGCTCTGCAGCTGCCGCGTCCATGAGCGGCCCCTGCCTGATGACAGGGCCCGGGACACAGCCACGCACAGCGGCCCTGTGCCTAGAATCAACTTGCCCAAATGTTTAAAAGCCAGATGCAAATGGGCTTACCTTCAGTTTCCTCTCCTTTTCCTGCACAACAGCCCGGACGATGGTGAGTGAGGTGTAAATAAAACTCAGCATGAGCAGCAGCGGGAGCTGGTACTGGATGGCCACGAGAAAGGGGTCCGAAATGAAAGGCGGGTATGGGAATCTCTTTGCGATCACGGTGAGTTTCTCAAACAGCTGGTGTGTGGAGGCGTTTGTGTGGTACTGCATGATGGCTCTGTCCACGGCGTGCTGCACAGCCAGGAAGCCTTCTCGGATGTACCCTACGTGTGGGAGCACAGGACATTCTAGCACATGAGGTCAACACATGTTGGGAAAGCTGCAGCATGGGGTGCTGCGCCCTCAAAGAGCCACATCCACCGAGCTGTACCCGGGTCTCCCTGTTGAACTGGGCCGCAGAGCGACATCGCCCAACGCCCTAAGGCCTCTTCACTCTTCGAGTTTGTAGGGACCTCCATAATGCCCAGGCTTAGGACCCTCTCTCCCCCTTCAAAGCCACCTGCCGCCATCACATCTTTCTCTGACCCTCTCTTCTGCCTTCCTTGTCTACTACTTTTAAGGACCTAGTGATTTCAGTGGCCCCCTGGGATAATCGACAATAATCTGGCTAGCTTAAGGCTAGCTGATTAGCAACTTTAATTCCATCTGCCACATTAATTCCCCTTTGCCATGCGTCCTGGCATAGTCACAGCTTATGAAGATTAGCATGTGGACCTCTTTGGAGGGCCATAACTCTGCCGACCAGAGAGCTCTGCCCTTGAGTTACCATCTCAAAAGGAGGCAGACACCGCAGCCCAAAGACCACTGCTGTAAGACCTTTGTGTACCTTGTGGTTTCTCCGTGCTGGCCCTTTTAGACTCCCCAAAGTGGTTTGTAATAAAATTCTTAAAGTGAAAGGGGCCTGGGAGGAGTGATAAACTGGGGATATGCTATTCCAGTCCAGAGCTAAGATAGGGAGGGACTGAGCCTAAGAAAGGAGCTGGCATGGTCACAGGAGAGAAAAAGGCAGCCTGAGCTCCTGAGGCCTGCGCCCAAGAAACAGAGGGGGAACATGGGGTGCAGGTCTGGGCACCCTCACTCATAAAATAGTGACGTTGAGAACATCTGTAACGTGTGTCTCTAACAGAACTGTCTGGGTTCTGTTAAAAGAGAAAAGCAATATGCCAACCATACCCCCACATGCGGTTACCATGCCTGTGCGCTTTCACTATTTCTCTTAGATTTAACTCTTTTTATGGTTGCGATCATAGTAGGTGCTCAATTAAGGTCACCCATTATTGTGTTGGGTGGGAGTTTGATTCTCATCTTTGCAACTAACCAGCAGAGAAGGTGACGCTGTCCCCGCTGAGCAGACGGGACCACTGAGACCCGGGCAGTTGAGGCACACACCTGGTGGCAGGCAAAGGTGAGATGGGACCCTGGTCTCTGGACTCAAAGCCTGTGTCTTTTCACAACATCACACCACCTGCCCCACGAAATATCCTGCCTGCCTGCTCACACACCGTTCTCTGTGAGGCTTTGCCATGCCACCATATGCTCTTCATCTGCCTGACTTGTGTGGCTGCTCAACCCTCTGAGGAACGATGCCACACTCTGTAACCAGTCACTTCCCACCCACTGCTGACATTTTTGTGATCATAAGTAAAGCTATGGTGGACATATTTGTGCATGTGGATCTCCTCCTTCTTTCAGACGATTCCAGGGTTAAATTCTTATCAGGGGAATCAGTGAGTCTAAGACATGGACCTCTTGGGGTGGGCTGGGGAGGAACACTGGACTAAATGTACCCAGTCCCTGCTGTGTGCCAAGTTCCCATACTTTCCACACTGCTCGAGGCCTTCAGGTTTTTCTAACTGCTTTATAGAAGTCCTTTAGATAACAAAAAACATTTACCCTTCGTCATTGGCTACCCAAGATCCAGCTTCTACAGACATCCCACTGACTCAATTAAACCACAGATCATTAAACAACCACAGAGCTTAAAGAGCCTGTAAAACTGTATACAGAGGCGGCAGCGAAGAGAAGGAAAACATAAAACCAAGCCCAAAAGATTCAATGCAAACTGAAGCTCCCTAAAAACGGAAGTATAAATGTTTCATTCAAGAGCACATGTCTTCTCAAGCAGGAAGAGAGCCTTCGCTGTTTTCAAAGATGATTTTAGCCTTACAGAAGACAGTTTTACGGGATGTCTTCTTCCTTCTCTTACAAAGAAGATAAAATATTCCTAAAAAGTATTTCTGCAGAGAAATGCAAGGTGGGCTCCCCATGTGATTGTCAGTCACCACTTGGGGGGTAACACCACCTGAAAGGTACTTCTCACCAGGTTCTCCGCCATCAGGGGATGCGGGTTCCCTTGGTCCTGGGTTTGGGAAAAGTGGGAAAAGGGAAGTGGTGTGCCATCCCTCTGTCTCTTTCACGAAAAACGAGCCTGTGTGGGTCCACATGTAATTTCTTCGAGTGTAACTGAACCGTAAGTGATATTTCACCTGTGGAAACAAAGGGAAAACCAACTGCTCCGAGGGATCCAGAGGAACACACATCTGCATCAACTGAGAGAGGTTAGGGGACTCTTATTCTGTGAACTCACCACTCCCAGTGTCTTCCCCAATGTCAGAGCAAGTGGTCCTGCCCCAGGGGTAACAGGGAACCCCACAGGGGCACTTTGGGTGTTCTTTGCCACGCCTCTCTTGCCGTCCACCCACATGAACTCTCAAAATAATGCTAGAGGGATTAATCCCAGTCTTAATCCCATTGGGCAAGCAAAAAACTTTTGCGGTGGGCTGTTTTAAATATGTAGCAGTAATGCTAATGCCACATCATACTTCATTCCCAAGTATTTGCTACTTTCTTATCTCTCCTGTACGACTCTTTCCACAGAGGCCTAGAGACCAGTAACGCCTTTTATGAAATGAGAGGACATAAAGGGGCCTATAGTGATGGCTTATGGCTGCTTTCTTCGAGCAGGCAAGGTTTCTAAATTGCTCTGGCCTGATGGGTTCAACTGTCCCCAGGGCTCCCTCAGTAGGGCCCAAGATGGCAATACTGGACCAAAAAAGTTGGTTTACTCCCAGGCCGCAGAGCACTTTTGTAGGCTGAATTAGTTTTGGGGTGGGGGGAGGTAGGGAAGTCCTCACCGCCAGGGGCAGGGGGTCCTTGCTGTGGTTGAAGGTGTGTTCGAACACGATGGCGGCCAGCACGTTGGAGGAGCGGTTGTCATACTTGATGTAGCCTTCAAAGTCCTTCTCCGAGGGAAAGCCGCGAACTGTGAAGAGCATTGGAGCTGAGTTGCCCAATCATCTGCCCCACTTGAAAAATCTAAATGATTCGGTCATTTGCAGATAAAAGACTGAAAACTTACACGTTTCTCTAGGATTGTGTAAACCCTCCTAAGACCAGAGGAGGCCTTTGTCTTTGGCAGAGAGGCAGGCAGAACCTGAAAACCACAGCCAGCCCTGGGGTTCTGCTGAGACTGCAGGCAGGGCTGGCAGCAATGCCAAATCCGTTTCCCTCCTCCATGCAGGCAGCCACCTGCCCTGGGGTCCACTGCCAGGGGCAGTCCTCTTATAGCCTTGCAGCCATAGCGGTGTGCTTTAAAAACTTGAGTAGACACTAACATATAGCTTGTTAACTGATTTTCTATCACCCAGACCCCATTCCATATAAAGGGTTTTACTGTAATCACTCAGTGAGGGACCAAGGATCTTCTCCTAAGTGTTTGCTACGCTGAATTCAACAAGCCCCAGGAGGTAGATGCCAAAATCAAGAGGAGAGAAAAAAAGAGATCACACTTTTTATCCTGAAAGTAAAGAGCTAGAAAACATGACTAGCATGTGTTTATTGGGAGTATATCTCAATAGGCTCCTAACGACTCATTTTTTTCTCTTTTAACCCTCATCTGAAGATATGCTCTTATTGATCTCAGAGAGAGAGAGAGAGAGAGAGAGAGAGGAGGGAGGGAGGGACAGAGAGAGAGAAACATTGATCGGCTGCCTCCCACACTCCCCCCCACCACCACCAGGGATCAAACCCACAATCTAGGTATGTGCCTGGGAATAGAACCCACACCCTTTGGTGTACAGGACAATGTTCCAACCAAGCGAACCACCCAGCCAGGGCCTAATGACTCTTTTTTTATTTTAATTATTATTATTATTTTTAATATATTTTATTGATTTTTTACAGAGAGGAAGGGAGAGGGATAGAGAGCTAGAAACCTTGGTGAGAGAGAAGCATCGATCAGCTGCCTCCTGCACACCCTCTACTGGGGATGTGCCTGCAACCAAGGTACATGCCCTTGATTGCAATCGAACCTGGGACCCTTCAGTCCCCAGGCCAACGCTCTATCCAGTGAGCCAAACCGGCTAGGGCTATTTTTATTATTTTTAAAAATAATTCTTTATTGTTGAAAGTATTACATATGTTCCCTTTTTCCCCCCATTGATTCCCTCCAGCCCACCCCCAGCCATGGGCCACGCCAAATAACTTTTTTTTAGAGCTGTCCTCTCAAAATCACATCCCAGAAAAGATTCTTTTTTTTGGGGGGGGGGGGGGAAGAGGGGGAGGAGCGTTTGTTTGTTTTTTAATATATTTTTTATTGATTTTTACAGAGAGGAAGGGAGAGGGATAGAGAGTTAGAAACATCGATGAGAGAGAAACATGGATCAGCTGCCTCCTGCACACCCCCTACTGGGGATGTGCCCGTAACCAAGGTATATGCTCTTAACCAGAATCGAACCCAGGACCCTTCAGTCTGCAGGCCGATGCTCTATCCACTGAGCCAAACCAGTTAGGGCCCAGAATAGATTCTTGGCATCATATTCTCACACTACATCTTACCCTTATAACCAAAAGGGTTTCTTTGGGTATGTGGTCACCTATTCCCCCTGTGGGTAATTGGGTGCTGCTCAAGCTGCCACACATCAATTCATCTGGCCCTCACAACTCTTTATAATAAGACATGATACAAGCCCTGGCTGGGTAGCTCAGTTGCTTAGAGTGTCATCCCAATATGCCAAGATTGTAGGTTCAATCCCCGGTCAGGACACAAATAAGAATCAAACAATGAATGCATAAATAAGTGGAACAAACAATGCTTCTCTCTCTCTAAAAAAAAAAAAAATTTTTTTTAATCAATAAGTAAACATTTTAAAAAAGGAGAGACATGAGACAGAGTTGGGGGATTGGCCCTGGCAACATGGCCAACAAGAGGAGATGCTGAATGGCCCTGAACCTCACAGAAAGAAGGGTCCCAGTGGACGTCTCACCTCTCATGTTGACCACCAATGCCCTTTTGGCCGCCTCCGTGATGGTCTTCACGGCGTCGCTCTGGGACGGGATGTAGGCCAGCTCCCAGGCGCCTCCTGGAGGAGGGAAGCTGAAGAACAGGGGCAGCTCCCGGACTGACTGGCTGGGGTAGATGGTGGCCTTGGGCACATTCTCCGACTGGATCTTCAAGCGAAGCCAAATCAGGATCCCAGAAAACAGCAAGGGTAGGAGGAGTTCCAAGGCCGTCACCAGGACCTTCCGCTTCTGGAAGAGGAATAAAAGCACATGACGGATTGAGAAGCACAGGAGTGGCCTCATAGACCCCCGCCCCTGGGGACACCCCCCTCCAAGCTCCACTCTCCCCCCGAGGCCCTGTCTCCCAAGGTGCCCACACAGGGGGCACACACTTCTTGCCATGCCCCCAGAGTGGGACTTACCTGCAGCGTGTAGTTCTTCCAAAGCAGGAGGGACAGCTGCCTGAGCACTGCCATCCTCTCACCAGGAGGGACCCTCAGCACTAGTTACAGACCAAGGACAAAAAGTTAGGGTGTGCCATGAAAATGTGCTTTGTGTTTGGGGGAGCACAGGGGAAAGAGGGGAAGGTTGCGTCTTGGGACACATAACCTTCTCTCCATGTTTCTCCTCACCTTTTTTCATACCATCTTCACTCAAAATAGCACACGTGAGAGAGAAACAACAGTTCTATTGCTTGTTTAAAGTACACTCTTTTGGGAAATGGGCCTTCTTTCTTCCCGAAACTTAAGATCAACAACAGGCTTTTATGTGCAATGTGACTGCTAGAGTGGTATTTATAATTTGATAAAAAGCTATTCAGATGTTCTCTGTAGTTCATATGAAGTTGCTATTTCTTAGCAAAATACTCAGGCTGATGGAATTCCTCTCCGTGACTGGCTTTCCTCTCAACCAACACAGAACCAGTGAAAGGAAACTGATCTTAGTGTGCTGGCTTCGGGGTGATTTCTAAGTCTGAGAGGGCTGTGGAGGGAGGGAGCGGGGAGAAGCCTGAAATGGGGGCCCGCACTGGCCTTGTTGACTCAGGAGCGGGATACAGGAAACAGACACACCGGGATGATGGAATGTACCTTCCTGCCTTGAACCCTAAGGAATTATTTCCTGCTTTAACTGAGCATTGGTATGTGAGCCTCCCACAAGAGTGGTCATTTTCCTTCAAAGAAAATCTATCCTGTGTCACTATGAATGTTATATTTAAATCTGGTACATAAACTGGGAAAGTCTGCTGAGAGATTATGAAACACAAGAGATAACAGAATGGATGGAACTGGAGAGCATTATGCTTAGCGAAATAAGCCAGTCAGAGAAAGACAAATATCGCATGATCTCACTCATTTATGGAATATAATGAACAACATAAACTGATGAACAAAAACAGTTCTAGAGACAGAGGAGCATCGATCAGACCGTCAAACCTCAGAGGGAAGGTAAGGGAGGGTGGGGGTAAGGGGGAGAGATCAACCAAAGGACTTGTGTGCATGCATATAGGCCTAACCAATGGACACAGACAACAGGGGGCTGAGGGCATGAGGGGGGGGGATTGGGGGGATAAGGAAACATATGCAATACCTTAATCAATAAAGAAAAACATTTTTTAAAAAAAGAGATAGCAGAAACAAGAGTGGGGTTTAGAAAGGCCTCTCTCGGCCCTGGCTGGGTAGCTAAGTTGGTTAGAGCATCATCCCGATACACCAAGGTTGCAGGTTGGCTCCATGGGGAGGGCACATACAAGAATCAACCAATAAATGCATAAGTAAGTGAAACAATACGTCAATGTTTCTCTCCCCCCCCCCTTCTTTCTCTCTCTCTCTCTCTCTCAAACCAATCAATAAATATAAATATGTATCTACTCTCAATTGAGGAAACCCATTGTACTAGATTTCAGGTGTGAGAAGTAGAGACACCAAGCTCAGAGTTTATTAAATGCTTACCTGCCAGAGAAGGAGGTGGTCACGTTCTGGAAGCTGCGGGCATGGAGGCTGAAGTGTGGAGCAGGCTGCTCAGACCTACGGTGGTCAGCAAGAATGGCAGAGGAGGGGAGGCCCCAGAGAGCTCCTGGTCACCGTCCATGTACCGAGGACGCAGGTGGAGCAAGAGAAACCCTTCACAGCTCACAGCCCTTTAAGTGGGGAGAAACCTCCGTGACTCTCGGGAAGAGTTCTGAGTTCAATGAATTGGCTCCACATTCAGGCTGATACTAACCCAACACCATCCATCAAGTGGCCTACAATCACGCAGGACTCAAACGGCTAGTCAATCATTCATCAGTGAACACAAGCTAACACGACTGCCCCAAGCACCTGCCTTCAGACCCAGTGTGCGCAGAATGAAAGTTTGTTTGCTTTTTAAAACAGCTAGTTTCACTTCTGGCTCCAGTCAGTTGAAAATAATTTCCATTAAAGCCCTTTTTTCAAAGTAAGATCCTGCTTTAAAAAAAACAAACAAAAACACACAAAACAACACAAGAAAAGATGTGTCTATAATTATTCAAAATGTACGCTTTAAAGTGTAGTCAGCAAATATTCTGTATATTTATAGACAACACAACTGCAAGAAGTTATTAATTAATGTAAAATATGGCTTTCGGTTAACTACATGGTTAAAATGTAAAGAAATTAAAGCTAAAATAGTATAAAGTGCCATTAAGTGGCAAAGTAATAAATTATCCCAATTGTTTTAAAATCCACAAGGTGGAAAACTGCCTTAAAAATCGGTTGTAGACATGTAGTAAGAGAGCAGAGATTTAATGATGTCCGTGGAGGCCTGTGGTTTAGGAAAGATTTCTACAAGTGGGTTAGGCTAAGAGGGGAAGACAGGGCCTCCGTCGGGGACCAGTCCTCCTGCGGTCATCTGGACTGGCCAAGATGATCTTCCTTCCTCTATCTCCAGAGGGGAATGTAAAAAAAAAAAAGTCACAGCTCATAGAGGTCTTCTAGACAGACGTTGACGACTTCCTTTTCTGGAAAAGTCTGTCCAAGGAAGGGCACATCAACAAGCCCAACCCTGTCCCTCTAGGAGGGTGGTGGTGGGGTGGGGCAGAAGGACAGACCCTCCACCTTCCTACCAGGCTGAACGGCAGTATCTGGGAACTGACCTGAGTCCTGGGAGAGGCTCCTGGCTGCCGGTTTCCTCCGGGGCTACGGGAGGACTGGCGGAAAGGAGGCAGCCCTGTGCAGAGGGCTCTGGGGTGGGGCTGGCAGGGTGACCTTGGAGATCAGGAGCACTGACGCCTCTTGGGACATCAGGAGGGGCCCAGGGCTCCCTGGCATGACTCCCTGGCACCTTTGGGCAAATGGAGGGTGCTAGAGAATCATTTGAAAAATAAACATAAAACATCCCTCACCAAGTTAGAAAATCAAAGCGCAAAGCAGATTGCAAGTATGTTACTTTAAAAAGAACAGAGCCAATAACAAAGAAATATGGATGTAGGAAAACAGACCAGACCGCAGGGCTGACTCTTTGTTCTCTCCTGCTACATTAAAAGATAAGAAGCTTTTATATTATATACTTTTACACTTACACAGTCTCTCATTTCAACTCTGGCTTCTGGTATCAGTACCCTTTTATGGACAAAGAAACCGGGAGGAAAAACCTGGCCCAGGATCACACCACAAGAAAGCCACCGAGCCAGGGTCTGAACCCCCCAGGCTGTGTTTTTAACGACTACGCCACTACATCCTTGTGTATCCTAAAGGCAGTAAACATCTGTATAAAATTTGTATACAGTGCCTCCAGAACATAACATTAGAAATCAGAAGAAAAATGTCCCTTGAGCCCCACCACCTCAGTATTTTATTTATTTCTGTCTCCCCGAAGCACCCAGCTTGTGGCTTTGTACACGCCAGGCTTCACCCAAAGTCTCACTAAATGCTGCATTTGTGTCTGTTCTGTTTGAGTAAAAAAGAATTTAAAGGAGGAGATTCCCGGAATTACAAAACCAAGAAAGCTTTCTGGTTACATAAGCAAATGTACACGAGGAAAGGAAGCTAAAGTTCCTTAAAACACTTGACGCTGGTGGCACCGAGAGTCCCCAGAAGTGGAAATGGCCTCGATCCAGAACCACCCCAGGCGGGTTCTACTCTAAGGCAAACACTTGGCCACTGGCAAAGCCACCACCTCCGCCCGACAAGAGCATGTCTTCCCCCTGCAGAGGCTCACTTCACTCATCCAGGGACAGAGCCAGGAAGGGAAGGGAAAACTTTATTTTCCCAACGAAAAGGCTTGTTTGCTCACTGTTAAAATATTAAACATTACACAAACTGTTGAGTATTTCAATATTTGCTTTTTAGGTGAGCAACTGAATTGGTCCAGAGTGAGTGCATACGGTGGGCTGCTAATTTCTGAGAAGTCTCTTGATGGCACATAGAATTCCTCTAAAAATGGTTTTCCCAGTAGCTTTTGTTAAAGAGCTGTGGGGCGTGCCAGTTCACGAGCACCCACCGTTGTTCAGGGGCCCACTGCCCAGCAGCACAGACCACTGGTGGTCCGTGAGGTCTGAAAGGTTGGCGACTGCTGCTTAGTGCATCTTGAGGAGTCTAGACACTTCCAATTTTATTTATTATTTTTTAATCCCCACCTGAGGATATTTTTTCCTTAGATTTTTAGAGAGCGTGGAAGGGAGGAAGAGAGGGGGGAGAAAGAGAAATATCCATTGGTTGCCTCCCACATGTGCCTGGACAGGAGCCAGGGATCAAGCCTGCAACCCAGACACTTCCACTTTTTAGATTTGTGGGGACTTTCTTTTTCATTATGGGCTTAAACATGTCCTACAATTTATATATATGCCGGTGCAAAAATAATGTTTTATTTCTGCATATATGGAACAGAATGGTGTTAAATGCTTCAAGAGAGTCACTGCTGAGCTATCCTCAAGACCAGTGAGCAGAAGTGGACAAGGTACAGACCCTATTATGTTCCTGTCATATCCCAGGTCCATGGAAACCTAACTCTGCACCGGCCTGGAGGGAGGAACGGGTGGGAAGGAGGGGTCTCCATAAAGCCACAGGCATGCCTCCTGGTGTCAGGCGAAGAACAGACATAAATATATAGGCAGATTTATCCAAAATGTCTGATCAAAATATTCATGGCAGAACTGGTGCTCTCTGGATTCACTGGGCCACATTTTGCAGCATTTGGAGCACAGTGGTCTCCAGTTTCTTGTTAGTTGGGGTGGGAGGGCATTACTAGATCACGGAGAAATGAAAGAGTGTGTGGGAGGAACAGCAAGTCGTGTGGAGTGGTGGTGGTAGGGGAACAGCAGGGAATAAGCCAGAAAGGGAAGCCAACAAGAAGGGA
Source organism: Myotis nattereri (assembly GCF_964212035.1). Lineage (NCBI taxonomy): Eukaryota > Metazoa > Chordata > Mammalia > Chiroptera > Vespertilionidae > Myotis > Myotis nattereri. The sequence continues at coordinate 101,351,236 of NC_138079.1, read as the reverse complement.
GTTGGGGTGGGGCATGGAGGGAGAGGGTCTCGAAATGTGCAGTAATGCTGCTTGTGGTGTTTTGTTTTGCTTAATCTTTTACCCAGTACATGATCCTTTTCTGGGGCGGAGTGGACAGTAAATATGTGAAAATGTCTAATTCAATGAATTCTTCAGATGAAATGCTCATCTATAATAATAAAAGCGTAATATTGCTAATTAGACTGGACAGCTAGACGACCATCCAGATGTCCTTCCGGACGAAGCCGCCACAGTGGAGGCCGAGGCAGAGGCAGTTAGGGGTGATCAGGCAGGCAGGCAAGCAGGGGTGATCCGGCAGGCAGGTAAGTGGTTAGGGGCGATCAGGCAGGTAGGCAGAGATGGTTAGGGGCGATCAGGCAGGCAGGTGAGCAGTTAGGGGTGATCAGGCAGTCAGGCAAGTGGTTAGGGGCGATCAGGCAAGCAGGCGAGTGGTTAGGGGCAATCAGGCAGGTAGGTGAGAAGTTAGGGGTGATCAGGCAGGCAGACAGAGGGATTAGGGCGATCAGGCAGGCAGGCAAGTGAGCAGTTAGGGATGATCAGGCAGGCAGGTGAGTGGTTAGGGGCAATCAGGCAGGCAGGCAGGTGAGTGATTAGGAGCCGGTGGTCCCAGATTGCAAGAGGGATGTCCAACTGCCAGTTTAGGCCCGGGGAAGATGGGTGCCGAATAAAAGAGTTCTACTGCCTGCACTCCCCCATTCCCGGTTCACCTGGGAAAACAGCATAGGTGTGGGGCTTTTTGTGGCATGTGACATTCCCTGGCTCCCTAGAAGAGATCGGGGATCGGGCCTAAACCGGCAGTTGGACATTCCCCTAGGGGTCCCGGATTGGGAGAGGATGCAGGCCGGGATGAGGGACTCTGCCCCCTCCCATGCATGAATTTTGTGTACTGGGCCTCTAGTATAACAATAGACAAAAACAGGCTAAAACTAGCAGGCACATTTATTGAGTATGGTCCCTGCCAGTGAACCCACTATTAGTCTCCAAGTGTGGTAAGCAAGATTATCTGCTGGAGTAATGGAATGGTGAGGAATATTATTTATAAGTATTTTTCTTTAAAAATGAGAAAAGTTGGCTTTACTAATATTTTTAAAAAATATTTTTATTGATTTTTAGAGAGAGAAGATGGTAGAGAGATAGATAGAAACATTGATGAGAGAGAAACATCATTGGTTGGCTGCCTTCTGCAGGGGATCGAGCCCTGACTGGGAATCGAACTAGTGACCTCTTGGTTCCTGGGTCAATGCTCAACCACTGAGCCACACCAGCTAGGCAGCTTTACTAATATTTAATGCATGGACGGACCCTGGCACCCTTGTTGACCTGTGTGTCAGCAGCATGGGCACCCCGATGGAGGAGAGGTTCTGTGATACGGGGGTGACAGTGGGCCCTTCCCACTAGTTTACCTGAAGCTTCTAAGATATGTTAGAGTTTACATACTTCAAGATAGCATGGTTGAAGGACCTTGTATGCATATATGCATGGCTCATGGACACAGACAATGGGGCAATGAGGACCTGGGGTGGGGGTAGAGATGGGCTGGTGGAGGTCAATGGGTGCGGGGGGAAGGACATATGTATACTTTCAACAACAAAGAATTATATTTTTAAAAGATATGGTCGTATTCAATTAAAAACAGAAACCAGACTATTAAATAGCCAAAACATTATAATACTTGGTAGTGACTCAGGAATACCTATGAAGATCTTTTATGACACAGAGGTTCACTGGTTATCTTGTGATTTAGAACTTAAGGAAGAAACCTGGCCGAAACCGGTTTGGCTCAGTGGATAGAGCTTCCGCCTGCGGACTGAAAGGTCCCAGGTTCGATTCCGGTCAAGGGCATGTACCTGGGTTGCGGGCACATCCCCAGTAGGAGATGTGCAGGAGGCAGCTGATCGATGTTTCTCTCTCATCGATGTTTCTAATTCTCTATCTCTCTCCCTTCCTCTCTGTGAAAACTCAATGAAATATATATAAAAAAAAATTTTAAAAAAAAGAAAAGAAAAGAAATCTGCATTTTCTTTCATGAAAAGTTCCAAATCTGGAGACCTTTTTTTCTTTTCTTTTTTTTTTTTCAAGGGCAAATGACTGCAGCAATGTGTCGGCTAAGCTTATTTCTTTCAAGCCAACATACTCAAATCAGTCCCTTTAAGGAAAAGGTGTGATTGTGTTGCCAAGGATGCTGCAAGAGAATCGTTTCACAAACATCTACACCTGCACCCAACGCTTTGGGAACTAGATTGCCAGCTTCTCCGATAGCCCATGAACATTTATCAGCCCAAATTCAAGAGCCCTTGCATGACTGGTGAGTGGGACTGAAAAACAAGTACTGGAATCATAGCACAGTCTCTGTGTCTCCATGAGGTGTGGTATCACATACCACAAGAACCAGGAACTCAGAGAAACAGGACACAGAACCAGAACCAGACCTTCAAAGGCTGGAACATATATTTCACCATTTTATAAATGCGATGCAGACTTGATCACATGGTTTCTTTTAAAAACAACATATGTTGGTGCGGTAGATTTTGTAGCATTAGTACATTGACAAAATTTAATCGTGTTCACCTTCCCTCTCATTCTTTAAAAGTTCTATATTGTGTATATTTCTAAGTCCATAATATCAGGACAGTAGTGGATAACTATAATTTATAAATAAATACAGTGGGGCCTTGACTTACGAGTGTCCCAACTGATGAGTTTTTCGAGATACGAGCCATCTCTCGGCCGATTTTTTGCTTTGAGTTGCGAGCTAAAATTCGGGTTACGAGCCAGCTTCAGATACCCCACTGCTAGTTGGCGCAGCGAACGTCACAGTGAACGCCACAACATCAGCCCAGCATCACGTGTCTCATTCGTTCACTTTAAGATTTGACATACGAGTAATTTGAGTTACGAGCTCCGTCACGGAACGAATTAAACTCGTAAGTCAAGGCCCCACTGTATAATATATGGGGGAAACATACTTAAATTCTTTTACACAAGAAAGTGCACAAAAATAGTCTTTAGACAGCTTATTTACACAAGTGGTCCTGGCATGAATGAGATGGGAAGAAATCCCTAAGGCTCAGTCATTGTCTGTGAGCAGACCCCTCCACCCTCTCTAGGCCAGGTTTGAGGCTGTGGTCATTTGCATTGGGGGTGAGCGCTCAGGGGGAAACTGAGTGAGCTGGTTTCACACTCAACACTATCACCAGCTCTGTTCAGGGTTGGGAGCAGCCATCTCCTCAGGATCACATGGCTCTGAGTTTACAGTAAAGCTTCTGGTGGGAGTTGGTAGGGTATATGTTTGCCAAAGATGTGGCCCAAAGGAGGTTATTGGGAGAAAGTTCTATGAAATCTGCGCTGCTCATCCCTTTAAAACGTCTATATTTGTGTATATTTCTATGTCCTAATATTCATTACAGTAGTGTATGGCTATAATTTATAAATAAATATAATATATGGGGATACACACTTAAATTCTTTTACAAAAGAAAGTGCTGCCTGCTTTTCTAACCCCTGCTGTAGCCTCAGTCCCATTTCCAGTCCTGCTAGCTCATCTGCCTCTCTGGGTGTAGGAAATAAAGTAATAGGGCAACGGGAATCCCCAGGGAGAGGTAACCATGGATCTTCTGTAAGGAGCAAGGCAGCAGCAACTCATTACTCAGCTCCTGCAACGGTTCCTACCTGCCTGTTGACTCCAATTCTCTTCAAATGTCCAAATAACTCTGAGCCATTCATACACTGCACAAGTCCCCCAGGACAGGGTCTGACACACCTTACACTTTCCCACAGGTGTCTGGGCCTTCTAGGGTTTTGTCTGCTTGGAATACCATCCACCATATCTGTCTCCACCTTCTGAAATCCCACCTATTACTTCTCAGCCCAGTCCTAGCACCTGTCAATCAGCCACTGATAACCTTGGTTCAAGGGTTCTTCATCTTGGCTGAACAACAGAATCTTTTGGAGGAGCTTCAAGACAGAAACTGATGTCTGAGGCCCATCCCTGGAGATTCTGGACTCTGTTCTGGACATGCGGCTCTTTCCCAAGGGATTATAACATTCAGCCAGAGTGAGACCTTCTGCTCTTGCTGAAAGCTATCCCTCCACCTCTGGACATCTTCAGCAGCTTTTCTGGATGTCTCACGTATCACGTATCTTGTCCTGTCTTATGTCACAGTTACTTGTGAATAAGTCATCTCTTTAACGCACCCGAAAGTCCCCCAGAGCAGGGACCATGTCCAGGAAATCTTTCAATCATTCACAGAGCCTTGCCCACAGTTTTCTCGGAGTTCTAGAATGCTTTCCGCCTCAACAGACTCAATAGCAGAAGAGTCTACTGCCATCTCAAGAAGCAGGTCTGGAGAAGAAACTGTTAACTAGGGAGTATTACGTGGGCCTTCCCAGTTGAGACTAAGTCAAAACAGGGTCCTATGAGACTGCCTGGCACATGCACCATGGGAGGCTAACATCTTTTTTAAAAACAGCTTGAGCTACCCTCTGTTCCAAAAGGCTGTCTCATCAGAATGGTGGTAGATCACCGTAGAGAGGGACTGATGCCATTGTATTTGTCAGACAGAATAAGCAAGTGTTTATTTTTTTTTTAATTCTCTAAAACGTTAAAAAGATGGAGGTGGGGGGATTCTCATGGCATCCATTTTTACCCATTTTCTTTTTCTCTTACATTTCCCCATGATGCAAACTTCCTAAAGGAAAACAACCTTCATCCTTTCAAGTTCACAAAAGGCAGCACCAAATATACCGAATCAAATGGTATAGTTGCTCAGGAGAAAAGAGCATTAACTTTTTCACTTGAACCTTGTCTGAGTCTCCAGGCCTGGCATGTGCTGGGAGTGCAAGACCAAACAAGAGCCAATCAGTACCTTCAAGGAGCTCACAGTTCCAGAGGCAAAGGGACAAACAAACATAAATAATCCTATAAGGCAACAGCTTTAATTGGATCATGTCCAAAGAAGTGAGGAGAGGGCATGCATTCACGTACAAATAGACACTTGCCCTAAACCCTCCTGCAGGAGACAGGCCCTGCCCTCATTAAGCTTAGAGTGTACTGTGTGAGGACAGATACCCGTGCAAACATAAATTATACCAAATCGGGACTGACCATGGACATCAGAAGGTTGTACTTCGGGTTGTTGAAGGCCTCTCTGCCTAGACCAGGAGTACCCTTCCTCCTGTCCCCCACACAACTCCCACCACCAACAGTGGACCCCCGGATCCTCAATGAACCCGGGTTCTGGGACTGAGGGGTTGGGAGCAAGGCGACTCCAGTATGGAGAAGGATTACCACCCACATTGGGACTCCGCACCGAGAGATGAGCCAGCAGCATTCCCGGAGGCCCTGCCTCGGCTGCCCAGCCTGGGACGCAGCAGGGCGCTACCAGACAGGTGTCGAGCGTGCCTGCTGGACGAATGCGGCGGGTCTCATCTCGGCTGGGCACAAAGGACTCCGCAGCTATTCTAATGTCCGGGAAGGTTTAGGTTTCTCCGAGGCCAGTGGCTTCAGCGACCTGCCTGCGGGGATGGGGACACGCCCAGAGAGGTTCGAGCGGTGAGGAAGCCTTAGTCAGGGCGGCCTGGCGCTGCAGGGAGGTGCACCTGCTGGACGCGCGCGGGTGGGCGCGGGCAGAGCGGGGCGGTGCAGGGTGGCGGGGCTCCGGGGCAGGTCGGCTGGGGCTGGGGGCGGCCGGGGCGGGGAGCGGCTTCGCAGCCGCGCGCGCATTGGCGGCGGGTCCTACGGCACTCACCGACCCTTGGCACCGGGGATGCGGCGGCCGGCGCTCTGCCCTCTCGCGGGGTCCACTCCTTCGGCTCCCAGCTCCGCTCCAGCCTCGCGGAGGAAGCCGGCACGGAGGGGAGGGGGCGCCGGCGACCCGCCTCAGGACGGACCTGGCCGCTCAGGATCCTGCAGGGGGCGCGCCGGCCGGCTCGCGCGTGCGCCTTGGGCCGCCCCTGCGGGTGCCCCGCCCTCCCCGGGACGCCCCGCCCCTCCCGGCTCGCGCCTGCGCAGTGCCTCGTCCGCAGGGGGCGTGCGGCGTCCGGCCCGGCGGGCGCGGTGTCCGACACTGAGCAGAATTATCCCTGAAGCCACGGAAGCAGCCAGTGCCGAAACCTTGACCTTCGTTGGCTTCCTTCCATTTCCCCTTCAGCACTGTCTTTTGTTGGGTGTGGTGCCCCTTCTCCTCACGGACCTCTAGCTCGGCCTCACCCTCTTGGTGGGCAAGCTTGTCTTTTGGGTCGGAGACCCGGTTCGGCCTGGTGCTGACGGCTGCTGGGGCGGGTCAGGCCCTGGGAGGGCCAGGAACTTTCTGGAAAACGGCCGTAGGGGTGGGCAGGAAGGCCGGGCATCCCGGGATGTGACCGCGGTGACCGGGTGCAGTTCCAAAGGGTGGGGAGGCCGGGGGGGGGGGCGGGCGGGGGTCCCGAGACTGGGTCAGAATCACCTCAGGCAGGGGAGCCGCAGGTTAGGGCTGGGGCCACCTCAGACCCGAGGGTTCCAAGGCCAAGTTGGGGTCACCTTGGGGAGGAGGGTAATGGGTCGGGCTGAACCGAAGGGGAGCGAGGCGGGGTCGGAGTCACGTGGGAACGATAGGGTCCCGAGGCAGGAGCAGGGGCCACCTGTGCAGGAAGGGTCGCTGGACAAGGGCAGGGTCACCTGAGGCTGGGAAGGTTCCGAGGCCTGGATGGGGTCCTCTGGGGCTGGAGGGGCTGGTGGCAGGGGTGGAACCGGTGAGGGTGGCCTGGGCTGGAGTGTGGACGGCACGGCCAACAGTTACCAAGGCCTGGCCCACAGTGTCTGGGTCTCCGGGACTCAGGGTCCTCCAGCGGCCCGAGGGACCCCTCCTGGCCTCCGGCAGTTCCTGTCAGCACCTGGGGCGCCGCCTGCTGGCCAGCCGGGTGCGGTCTCTGCTCCCAGCTCGCCTCGGGATCAGGATGCCAGTGCACCGTAATGACCCAAGTCAGGGTTATTCTCCTGCTACCCCAAGACTGCTTATGGATTAGTGACTGAGCATCTCCATACCTCACTTGATTTTCTTTAAAAAAATATTTTTTTATGGCCCTAACCGGTTTGGCTCGGTGGATAGAGCATCGGCCTGCAGACTGAAGGTCCCACGTTTGATTCCGGTCAAGGGCATGTACCTTGGTTGTGGGCACATCTCCAGTAGGGGGTGTGCAGGAGGCAGCTGATCGATGTTTCTCTCTCATCGATGTTTCTAACTCTCAATCCCTCTCCCTTCCTCTCTGTAAAAAAAAAAACCACAATAAAATATATTTTAAAAATAATTTTTTTATTGTTGGTAGTATTACATATGTCTGCCATCCCCCCTTTACCCCCTCCATCCCCCATTTGATTGTCTTCATAGCACCTTTCATTATCTGAAGTGGTATTCACTTACTTGTTTGCTTTTCTTCCCTCTATCTCCCTTACCAGAAGGTGGTCTCCGTAAGGAAAGGCATTTTGTCTAGTTTATGGCTATATCCCAGGGTACAAAAATGCCTGGTACAGAGGAGGCACTTGGTAACTATTTGTTGAATGAAAAAGTCACAAAGACCTGGTTTTAAATCTTAGTCTGACCCCTTAACTAGTAGGCATATCATTTTACCTTTCTGAACTTCAATTTCTTATCCCTAAAATAAAAATAAAAATAGTAATAATACCAAAATCAGTGGTATTTTTTTAGGGTCAAATGAGAAAATGCATAAGTGCTTCTTACAATGCCTGGCACATAAATGCCAAATAAATGGTAGTATAATGTGAGTACAAGTAGAGACTGATACAGCCTGCTCTTTATAAGGAGCATACGGGGGGAAAAAACCCACACAATTGAATGCAATTATGAGACGGGGAGTGGATTATTATTGTGCTGTAAACATCTTACTAGTAAAAACCATCTCTCCCCATCAGTCCTCACAGACTGCACCCCCTCTTTCAACCAAAGTGACTATCAGAAAACTCTATGAACCTGTCTGGCTGGTCCTTCTCTACACTCTGCCTCTTCCTCACTCAATTTTTTTCTTTCAAGAACCAAACTTCGCCATTTCCAATTTAGATTGGTTACACCTTGCAGTTACTTTCCAGCTCTTTCTAAATCCGATCCTGGTTCTGCATAACCAAATCCAGAGTTGACTAACTCAGAATTTCCCCTAGATGGAAGGTGAGAGTGGGGGTACTGGAAGAATGACCACACAGATCAAGACAGACAATTGCAAAGAGTAGTAATTTTATATCTTTGTTCTTAATCATGTCAGGATGCTTGCTATTGTAATTATTAATTATCGTAATCATGATCGGGAGAGTGTAAAGGTCACTGGCAAAGCAAGATTGTTATGTGCAAAGAGTTCAGGTCTGGACTCCTGTTCAGAAACAACTGCCCACAGTGGGCTGGCCACTTTTGATGTTCCACAATAATCAAAATTTAATCAAATTTCTGCTCAGAGCTACTATTGAAAAAAGAAGCCAAATCTAGATGCTCCATCTAGTCTTTTCCCTCCACATGGAAGCCCAGGTTAGGGTCATAATTTGTTCAAATTCACACGTTATAGATGAGACTGGAACCCAGTGTTCAGGTCCCTAGGCTTTTTAACACTTTCTGGTATGTAAATTACTCACATTCATATATCACGAATATATGCTGAGGAATTACATGGCATACTCCTTGGGGTTGCCATGGCAAAGGCATTTCTCAACACTGATAACAAAAGTTAAAGCGGATGGCGGTACACAAATTTTATGGCTTTACAAAAGGCAGTAAACCTAGTTGTTACAATAGTTGGCTGACATTTATAGATATATACCAGTACATAGCCACACTATATGTCTTTTTAAATAAAACCAATATGTCAGCTCCTATTTCTTTTGCAGGAACACAAATACTATCTACCTGTCTATCCCAATATATGTTTGTTTGTTTTTGGTACAGAAGTGTCCAAGTTGCTGGTATTCAATGCACAGCTTTAGAAAGGGCTCCTCTGATTGTTTCCATAGGAACAGTGATATAATTGGGGGATAAATTTTAGATCAATGGCTGTTCACTTACTCCTTCATGCAGTGATTGAAAGGCATCATATTGTAGCGGTTAAAGCCCGTTACTGAATCTGACCACACAGCCTCAAATGGAATCTCAAATCTTAACGTCTTACGTACCCATTATGTGCCTTGGTTTTCTTGTGTAAAATGGGCATCACACAGTGCCCACTTCATAGAATGGTTGTGAGGATTCAATGCATCAGAACATTTAAAATACTTACAGAAGTACATGGCACTTAGCAAGGGCCCAGTTTCCAGTCTCGGGGAGATGATGAGTAAAGCCTTCTGTAATCATTTGTGTATAATTTCTCGGGTAAAAATATTTTTTTTACATTTGTAAATAAAAGTTATCATTTTTTCTTGGGTAAAAACTTAGGGATGGGATTGTTGGATGGTATGGAAGTATATGTTTAGCCATATAAGAAACTGCCAAAATATTTTCCCAAGTAGCTGTACCATTTTGTATTGTCACTGGCAATATATAACAGTTCCAGTTGCTGTGTATCTTTGTCAGTACTTTAAAAAAAAATTAGCCATTCTAGTAGCTATGTAGTAGTATTTCATTGTGATTTAAGTTTGTTTTTTTAAATGACTAATGATGTTAAACATCTTTTCATAGTCTTATTTGCCAACCATGTATTCTTTTTGGTGAAACATCTTAAATTTTTGTTTTAATTCAAGAACAAAAATTGGGTTGTTTTCTTACTTTGAGTTTTGAGGGTTTTATACATCTGGATACAGCTCCTTTGTCAGATAGTGATTTGCAAATATTTTCTCCCAGTCTGTGGCTTTTCTTTTTTCTTTTTTTTTTTTTGTAATATATTTTATTGATTCTTTACAGAGAGAAAGGGAGAGGGACAGAGAGTTCGAAACATCGATGAGAGAGAAACACCGATTAGCAGCCTCCTACACACCCCCCATCTGGGGATGTGCCCGCAACCAAGGTACATACCCTTGACAGGAATCGAACCTGCAACCCTTCAGTCTGCAGGCCGACGCTTTATCCACCGAGCCAAACGGGCTAGGGCTGTGGCTTTTCTTTTTACTCTATTAATGGTCTTTAGTAGAGAAAAAGTTTTTAATTTTGGTGAAGTCCAACTATAAATTTTTCTTTTATGCTTTTGATAGCATAGCTAAGAAATCTTTGTTTAATCCAAGGTCACAGAGATGTTCTATATTTTTTTTCTAGAAATTTAATAGTTTGATTTTGCATTGAGTTCTAAGCTCTGTTTTGAATTAATTTCATATAGTGGATTGAGGTATAGATCAAAATGGGTTTTTTTTGTTGTTTGTTTTTTACCATACATGGATTCCAACTGTTCCACCACCATTTGTTAAAAAGGCTATCTTTTTCTATTCAGTTACACCTTTGTCAAAAATTGACTATATTTGTGTAGGTCTATTTCTGGATTCTCTTTTCTGCTTCATTGGTTTGTGTATCTTTGATCTAATTTTAGCCCAGGGTTTGGCAAATTTCCTATAAAGGGCAAACTTTTTCTGTAAAGGGCAAAATTTTAGGCTTTGCATGTCAACAGGCAAAATTGAGGATATCATATAGATACTTACCCTATAAGAGACAAAACAAGTTTCCACAGAATTTTTATTAGTGAAATTCAGTATAATAGGGAGGGAGTGAGAATGGGGTAGAGGAGGTCAATGGGGGAGAAAATAATACATACTTTCAACAATAAAGATAAATTTTAAAAATTCAATATAATAATTGAGTACAATTTTTTTGTAATATATATCTACTAATGAAAAAAAATGGAGTTGTTTTTTATGAGACAACGTATTTGCTAGGTGGGGTTCAAAGTGTTCCCTATAATCAAAATTGATATTGTAAATATTCAACTCGTAATGCTGATCTGTAATGAGATTTTGTGTATTTCATTTTGAAGATATGATATTGATTGAATGCATTTATGGCTTGAAAAGCATTGACAGCCCTGACCAGTTTGGCTCCGTGGATAGAGTGTCGACCTGCGGACTGAAGGGTCCCGGGTTTGATTCTGGTCAAGGGCATGTACCTTGGTTGTAGGCACATCCCCAGTTCAGGGTGTGCAGGAGGCAGCTGATCGGTGTTTCTCTCTCATCAATGTTTCTAACTCTCTATCCCTCTCCCTTCCTGTCTGTAAAAAATCAATAAAATATATTTTTTTAAAAAAAGAAAAGCATTGACAGAATTCTGTTACATTCTTCTCCTTTATATTTGCTTTTTAATAAGTCATTACATTACAAATTAATCACATCCAATTGAAGGTTATGTGGAGGCTCCTCAATTGAACAATTAAATGGATTTTGAAATATGAAAATTTTCTTTGCACTTAAATCAAGGTCTGAAAAAAATGATGCTGGAACAATAGTTTGAGATTGGAATATACATATGCTGCAAATTTGTGTGGGAATGAAGATTTCACTCCTTGTTTTGTCTTTTGACAGCATGGGAGGTGCTTGATGCAGCGTGCTATTGCTTGTGATTTAAACAACATTGGTTGTCATCAAAATGACTGTAGCACAGTATGTTTCACAGATAAGCACTGTAAAAGCTAACTTCAAAAGCCATTCAATGTCCAGTAATAGTGGTTATGGGGAGTTCTTTCAACCATTAAAAGTTGTCAAAATCATTCTTAGTTTATAGGCTATAAAAAATTGGGTAGTGGATTTGGCGTATGGGTCAGTTTGCCTGCTGATGCTTCAGCAAGACCATATTGTCTTGATTAGTGTGGTTTTAAGAACTCTTGAAGTGAGGTAATAGGAGTCCTCCATTTTTGTTTCTTTTTCAAAATGATTTTGACTATTCCAGTTCCTTTGCCATTCCATATGGATTTTAGAGTCAGCTTGTTGATACTTACAAAAGATATTGCAGAGCTTCCAGCCAAGATGGCAGAGTCGGTAAGTGCTGTGCTCACCTCCTCCCATGACCACATCGAAGTTACAACCACATTATAGAGCAGCCATCAATGAGAACCACCTGAGGAGTGGCTGAACCGAAGTCTTATAACTAAGAATATAAAGAAGAAGCCAAGACGAGACTGGAAGGAGCGGAGGAGACATGAATTGGTCAGGTCCTACACAAAGGTGTGGTGAATAAGGATCAGGGAGGATATCTTGGCTGTGGTGGTACCCCCTGAAGAGTGAGGGTTCCTAGCCCCCCACCCAACTTCCCAGACTGGGAAGAGGAGTTCTCATAATATCTGGCTGTGAAAACCAGCAATCTGGGTGAGACAAAGAGCTGATGGAGTCCCACGCATTCCTCTCGAGAGGCCCACATAGGAACTCACTTGTTCACAAACTTACTCTCTGTAAGTTCCAGGGAAGGGGCAGCAGCTTGAAAGCACCACAAATATACAGGGAGGAACTGGGTTGATTAGCTTCAGGGCAAGGGCTGGAGGGGCAGGGATCAGGACAGTTCTCTCAAGGGATGGAAGCCCTGGCAGGTGCCATTGTTCCTTTTTTGACCCCTCTCTTCACCCAGCTTACATTTGCAGGCAAACATCAAATAGGAGTTCTCCATTAACCTGAATAGTACTGTTGGACCCACCCTGGTGATTCCCTGAAACCCTGCCCGACCCAACTCATGTGCCCTGTCTGAGCTACTTCCAGTGGCTTTTCCATATGAGCAGCCGGCCTCGGCTCAAGCTGCAGTTTTTAAAAAATATATTTTTATTGATTTCAGAGAAGAACGGGGAGGGAGAGAGAGATAGAAACATCAATGATGAGAGAGAATCATTGACTGGCTGCCTCCTGCATGCCTCTCACCCCCCAGGGATTGAGCCCACAACTCAGGCATGTGCTCTTGACTGGAATCGAACCTGGGATCCTTCAGTCCGCAGGTCAGCACTCTATCCACTGAGCAAAACCAGCTAGGGCATCAAGCTGCAGACGTTCCTAAAGTCTCTCAAAAGTCCATACACCCCAAACGAACAGCACCAGCCTCGGTGTGCCCTCTACCTCCTGCTAAGCAGTCCCAAGCTCAGTACAAGTGGCAACTGGTCTCAACTTGCATTGTAAGCTTCATCAGGTGGCACCAAGCCTGGCATAACCTGTGGTCAGTGTTGGCTTGGAGCACAGCTATAGCTAGGTGACCACAGCTTGGCACAAGGGAGTCTGGCTTAGCTCACATCATGGTGACCACCCAAGGATTCCAAGCCAAGTACTAGTGGTAGCCGCCCTCAGTTCATGGCATAGCCTCTCCCAAGCACCTCCAAGCCCAGCACAAGTGGCAACCAATCACAAATCACTTTGTAGCTCCTACCAAGAAACTAATGGTACAAATGGTGACTGACTTGGCCTCCATCAGGATCCCTCCCAGAGGCTCCAGAACCAACGCATCTGGTGGCCAGATGCAGACCACACGAGAGCACCACCCAACCAGCTCCACAAACAATGCACCTGGAGGGTAGACTTGTCTGAATCAGCCCCTGCTCAACAGCTTGTCTGCTGTAGTCACAGCCAGCTCTCACAGTCAGGCAGCCTGACAGTCAATCCCACCGACTGACATGCCAACAGCTACTGAGGCTCAACTACAACAGAAGGGCACGCACAACCCACACAAAGGACACTCCTGGAACACCTGGGTCAGGTGATCAAGGAGACTGCACCAATGGGCCTCTCTACTGTATAATGCCACTCGGCCAAGACTGAGAGACAATGGCAGGTCTACCCAGTACATAGAAACAAGCACACAGAGTCAGATAAAATGAGGAGACAAAGAACCATGTCCCAAATGAAAGAACAGAACAAAACTTGAGAAAAAGAACTACACAAAATGGAAACAAGAACTACACAAAATCTACCACATACAGAGTTTAAAATACTGGTTATAGAGATGCTCAAATAGATGAAACGGTGAGAATTTTACCAGAAAGATAGAAAAGGATAGAAACCATTAAAAAAAAGAACCAGTCAGAAGTGAAGAATATAATAACTGAAATAAAAGAGTACATTAGAAGACACCAATAGCAGAATTGATGAAGCAGAGGATTAAATCAACAATACGGAAGACAAGGTAGGAGAGAGCACCCAATTGGAACAGCAAAAAGAAAAAATAATGTTAAAAAAAAATGAGGCTGCCGAAACCGGTTTGGCTCAGTGGATAGAGTGTCGGCCTGCGGACTGAAGGGTCCCAGGTTCGATTCCGGTCAAGGGCGTATGCCTGGGTTGCGGGCATATCCCCAGTGGGGGATGTGCGGGAGGCAGCTGATCGATGTTTCTCTCATCATTGATGTTTCTAACTATCTCTCTCCCTTCCTCTCTGTAAAAAATCAATAAAATATATTTTAAAAAAAAATGAGGCTAATTTAAGGGACCTCTGGGACAACACTAGTGTACCAACATTCTTTTTTAAAATATTATTTTTTATTGATTTCAGAGAGGAAGGGAGAGGGAGAGAGAGATAGAAATGTCAATGATGAGAGAGAATCATTGATCAGGTGCATGCCCCACATGGGATCGAGCCCGCAAACCCAGGGAAATGCCCTGACCAGGATTGAACTGTGACCTCCTGGTTCATAGGTCGACACTCAACCACTGAGTCACACTGGCTGGGCATAGAATAGCACAGAAATTTGAATTCATTTTATATATATATATATATATATATATATATATATATATATATATAATTTCAGAGAAAGAGGTAGGGAGAGAGAGAGAAAAAGAAAACCAATAATGAGAAAAAAAAATTTAATCATTGGCTGCCTCCTACCCACCCCACACACTGGGGATTGAGCCTGAAACCCAGGCATGTGCCTTGACCGGAATCAAACCCTGACCTCCTGATTCAACCACTGAGCCACCGGCTGGGCATAACACAGAAATTTGAGGAAATATTCTTCCAGTATTAAACAAGTATTATTCAGTTCAACAAAAATGTTGCTCACCTCATGGACAAATGAAGTTCTGACATCCATCTCTGTTGTTTCACTTTTATCTCAGTTATTGTTCATTAAAACATCAACCAACATCTTTGTTAGAACTACACTCAGAGAGCTGTTAAACCAGCTAACACACCCCAGCCCACAGCCATGTGAGGGCGCCACCTTGGTAGTACTTACAGCCTTCTGCCTTAGTCAAGCCTTCAGAGGAATACAGCCCTGGCCAATAGCTCAACTGCAGCCTGGTGAGAGACCTTGAGAAAGAACCAGTCAACCAAACCACTCCCAAATTCCTGACCCACAGAAACTATGCAAGACAATAAATGTTTAGTATTGTTTTAAGCTGTTACATTTTGGAATAGTAGCAGCAATAGATAACAAACACATCTTCAACAGAACTGTACTGAAGGAAAAAATGAGTCAAAATGGACTGGATTATTTTGTTGTGACAAATTCCCAGAAGTAGAATAACAGACCCAATGACTATGAATAAATATTTGTTTCTTGAGTTATTAACAGTTTGCTGCCAACAACAAATATATCTTTTTCTTAAAATAGATATTAAGTAATATTTCATTTCTCTTTTAATTTGCACATGGTGTTTTTTAAGGAAAATAATGAATCTATTCATGTTAATATTGCCTCAGTTCTTTGGAAAAGCCATTGGTCAGTTAATTCAATATTTAGTGCCTATATAAGAACTAGCTATACTTGCCAGCAGTATGTAATCTAGGTACAGCTCCTTTTTCCTTTATTATTGTTGTCCTAACTTATTTATTTTAAATATATTTTTATTGATTTCAAAGAGAAAGGGAGAAAGAGGGAAACATCAATGAAGAGAGAGAATCATTGATTAGCTGCTTCCTGCATGCCTCCTATTGGGGATCGAGCTCGCAACCCAGCCATGTGCCCTAGACCAGAATCGAAACAGGGATCCTGCAGGCTGACACTCTATCCACTGAGCCAAACCAGCTAAGGCCTAACTTCTTATTTTTTTCAAATTTTACATGACTTTTATTTTTTAAATTAAAACAAAGTGAAATGTGTTGCAATTTTGAGAATTTGATTTCTTTTTGTTTTTTGTTTGGTTTAGGGTAAGTTGGCAGATTCCAGTACAGAGTTCCAAGCCATCAAGCTTCCCTCTGTCCATTCTCACCTCCTGATTAGCAGAGTTTCTGTTAACAGAATTAAACGTCTTTATTCAAGGATTTTCTCAATACAGGCTGGCCTGCCAATCCACCCAAACACTGGGGTGAGCAAATATTTCTGATGCATGCAATAAAGCAGTTTTGGTTTAATTCTTGGAATCATGCTATTATTCTGTCAAGAAGTATATATCAACCTTTAACAAAGGCTTAAGAAAAAATGTGCAGATTTAGGCATAAAGACCGGCTGTATTCCATTTCAGCAATACTATGCTCTCTGTTTTGGTTCAAAGGCAAAATTTGGTGTGTTTCTTTTTTACCAGGATTAACCCAGTGGAAGAAAGTATCAGAAAAGATCACAGTAAATGTCTTGGCCATTCCTCTTATCAGGAAGAAGAAACAATAAAAACACTAAAACTACTGGCCAAAAAGCATATTTAATCTTTCTTTTTCATCTTTCAGTGTGAAACAGATCATGTACTGTACCACCTGGAATTTAAAATTTTTCAAAATATATCCTTATGAAATGTAGGGTCAACCTGTAATATTCTTTCAATGTCAATAAAAGAGTATGGTGAATTTTATAAGGTGGTCTTAATTTAGCTTTCTACAAGGTATAACTGTAAAATAATGAGACTGGTTTTCATGGGTTAGTGAAGAGGTTAATTTCATTGTTTCATTGTCTTGAGTCACACATTAAAGGGGAAGCTGTCATCTACGGAGCCTCTGAGTTGGAGAGGGCATTAGGGATCATCTCCAGTGGTTCTCAACCTTCCTAATGCCACGGCCCTTTAATACAGTTCCTCATGTTGTGGTGACCCCCAACCATAAAATTATTTTCATTGCTACTTCATAACTGTAATGTTGCTACTGTGATGAATCGTAATGTAAATATCTGATATGCAGGATGTATTTTCATTGTTCATGACCCACAGATTTTCAGTCCCCAGCAAGGCTCTATCCAGTCTCCACTTGGCCAAGCTTTGCTTTTGAAGGCAGTTCTGCAATCTTCCCAGGAAGTATTTCTGAGGGTGCAACTTCAGACAAGTCAATAGGAGTGCCCCCCCCCCTTTAAAAAATATATCTTATTGATTTTTTACAGAGAGGAAGGGAGAGGGATAGAGAGTTAGAAACATCAATGAGAGAGAAACATTGATCAGCTACCCTTGACCGGAATCGAACCTGGCACCCTTCAGTCCACAGGCCGGCGCTATATTCACGGAGCCAAACTAGCTATAAAAAAATAAAATAGAAATTTTTTTTGTAATTTCAAAGAGGAAGGGAGAGGGAGTGAAAGATGGAAACATCAATGATGAGAGAGAATCATTGATTGGCTTCCTCCTGCATGCCCCCGACTGGGGATCAAGCCCAAAACCCAGGCATGTGCTCTGACTGGGAACCGAACCCGTGACCTTCTGGTTCACTGAGCCACATCGGCCGGGCAATTGCAATGCCTTTTGATGAACACTTAAGGCATTTGTAGCCTCCATCGTGTCAAATGTGGGAAACTTTGGGGTTGTTTGGTAGAAATTTTCAGGGATTCGTTGGTATTTTGGGCCAGAAACTTAGGAATGTCTCACTCAAATCCAACCACCACAAAGGCTTGCGGGTGGACAAGTCACGCACAAGGAACACTGGCACCTGAGGCTTAAAGGGCCCCCTTCCTGTCCCAGCTCATACAGTGCCACAGAGAAGCTGAGTGGGAGCATGTGGTGCTAACCTCTAGGGGTCTCCCACCCCCACGCACGACTCTTGATCTTGGGATCTCAGTGCACACAACTACACACTTGACATTTACTGTCGGTGCAGTAGGGACAGCCTGTGCATGGGTCTCACATACTTACACAAGTGTACCTGTAGGATACGTTACTGGAAGTGGAATTTCTAGGTTGAAGACTGTGTGAATATTAAATTAAATTCTATTCATCCAGCTAATTTGTTTCCTTGGACCAAATTAAAGCAGTGGTATTTTCTCCACATCCTAGTCAACTTAACATTTTTGCCAATCTGGTAGGTAAAAAAAAAAAAAAAAAATTGTACCATGTTTACATTTGGTATCTGCTTAGACTACTCTTCCAGACTCTTTCCAATTTTTCCCTTCTTTTTCTTTGTCATCAAATGTCAATCAAATCACTGGGTCAAAGAATTTTAACTTGAAGCCAATTATGAACAAAATAAAAATGTTAGACAATTATGAGAGAATACAGTTGGACATGAACCAGGGGCCACTTAACTTCCTGTCAGCTTCTATCTGTGACCCTGTTAATGGTATATCTCCCTCTTTTAAAAACTGTAGCTCAGTCTTCTCTGCCAACAGTTTTATGCCATGCTCCTGAAAAAGGTTACATATTCTTGGTGCAACTGGATAATGATGCTATTGATACAGATCCTGGTGCCTCTGGCGATCATTATAGTTAGTCTCACGTCACTCAACTTCAGAACAAACATGGAAAGTGTCCCATTCAAACTGGCTCTAAAAACATACAGTCAAACTATTGTTCCATCTTTATTTCTCCAAATTCCAAGCTGGGTCCTCAGCTTTTAGAACATTTTGCAGATATGCATGTGGCTGAGGAACAGATTCCTCTGGGTAAGTACCAGGCCCAGGAGAATGGGGCATGAAGCAGGCCCATGATTCCTTGTAGCTTAGCCACGTGGTTTCAGGGCATGCGATACTCCCTGAAATCAAACTGAGTAGCAAGAAGTCTCAGGGGAAAAAAAAAAAAAACATCTTTCAAACTCCAAGTGACAGAAAAGGGAGGGTTCCTAGAAATGGGACCAAGTTGTGTCTTTCTAGGGACTAAAGCATGTCCAAAAATGAAACTGATAAATTTTCTGATATATTTGAGGGTATTGAGAGGAGATTTGTACTTCTATCAAGGGAGTTTATGAGTGACTTGGTGATAAATCTAGAGAAAACTAAACAAATGAGAAAAAGAGGATATTAACCCTGGACAGAGAAGGCGGTATGACATTGCATATCATGTACATCATGATATACTACTTGGCTCAGCTGTGAATAATTTTGACTTAGTCATAATAATGTCAAAACTGACCATTGATTTAACCAAATTTGTGATATAACTCTAGAGGGGAGAGAGGAGAGGGAGGGGAGGGAAAGACCATACGAGTAGGAATAGTCATGGAGAACAAAATCCTTGCTTCCATGAAAGGCTGTCACTAGATAAATGTGCTAGCTAATTAGTAATCTGGAGAAACACCAGCTAAAAGATTGGAAAGTGGTTGCCTCTGGTGAGCAGGCACTGGGATGCTGAAGAGTAAGCCAGGGCACTACCATTTCTCATTATAAATCTTTCTTAAAAAATATATTTTATTTAAAAATAAATAAATATATTTTATTGATTTTTTTACAGAGAGGAAGGGAGAGAGATAGAGAGTCAGAAACATCAATGAGAGAGAAACATTGATCAGCTGCCTCCTGCACACCCCACACTGGGGATGTGCCCACAACCAAGGTACATGCCCTTGACCGGAATCAAACCTGGGACCCTTCAGTCCACAGGCCGATGGTCTATCCACCGAGCCAAACCGGTCAGGGCTCATTATAAATCTTGTATAATTATTTTATTTTTAACATGATGTAATTATGTTTTGTAATTAAGAAATCAAATGCAGAACATGATGTAGTAAAATGGTGTCAAAAAAGGAAACATCATAATATACTTCTTGTTACATAGTGCTCTACCTCTCCAAGCTTTGGCTTCTTTATATGCAAATGAAGAGAATAATAGATAAATCACAAGGATTCCATGAGGGAGGGCCTGTCAGGGGCTTTGCTCAGGTGGCACTCAGTGAGCCTTCAGTCAGTGGTATGATTATCGTTACTGCCATTGCTATGATTGAAGGTCCCTCCCAGCACTGAAGATTCCAGAATGTCAGATGAGTCATGTATTTGACATGGCCCTGTGTGCTGGAAGTACAGTGATGAACAATATTATTACCAGCCATGAATGAGCTTCTAGCCCAGAAGTCATATGGGTAAGTGACCATAGCTACAATGTGAATTGACAATAATGATGATGATTGAAGTGCTCTGATATCACATAGACACATCTCAGCCATGGAGAGTCAGAGAAGGCTTTAGAGTAAGAGCCTGAGATAGGAATGGAAATTGACCCATAGGAGGGGAAGAACATTCCAAGCCTCCAGAAGAGCATTTGTAGGCATGGGGAACATGAGTCCTTCAGCATGGCTAGAACTAAAAGACAGGAAGCTCAGTCTGAATAGCAGTTGGGCGCTGGAGGATATGTGCAGGAGTTTGGCTTTATCTCAAGAACAGCAGAACTCATTTGAATTTGTTCAGTGGGGTGCAATGTAACCAGATGTGTCTTCTCATAGAGACTGAAGGGGCTAGACCAGCCGTGGGCAAACTACGGCCGGCCCGCGGGCAGGATCCAGCCCGTTTGAAATGAATAAAACTATTGAAAAAAAAGACCGTACCCTTTTATGTAATGATGTTTACTTTGAATTTATATTAGTTCACACAAACACTCCATCCATGCTTTTGTTCCGGCCCTCTGGTCCAGTTTAAGAACCCATTGTGGCCCTCGAGTCAAAAAGTTTGCCCACCCCTGGGCTAGACAGAAGGCAAGGAGCTCCATTAGGGCCACAGAGTCCGTGGAGGAGAGTAGGCAGAGCTGAACAAAACTTAAAAGAGGTCTAGATGAGACTTTTTTGTTTTTATTGCTCCGGTCAAACTTTATTGAGGTCCCAGGGTCATGAGATTCAGGCAGGAGCCGGACCTGCGGGCAAATGGGATCGCTGGAACTGAGGGCAAGGCCATGTCAGGAGGAGCCCACTTTGGGATGTGGGTGAGGATTCATGATGAGACACCCAGGAGGAGCAGGGGTTGGGGGGGGTGGCAATAGCAAGTCCTCCCTGCCCCCCTGGGCCTGGGGTGAAGCTAGATAGATGTTCTGCTCTCTTTTAGGTTCATGGAGGTATTCCTACTGAAAAAGGCAGAAGAGGAGCCTGAGAGCTTTGATCAGAACTACCTAGTGGCAGCTTCCTTTGAAGACGTGAGGAACCAAACCATAGTGACCGCGCTGCTCAACCACCGGGTGCACCATTCCCCTGCCCTGGCACCAGCCCTGGTGGAGAATGTGCAACTTCTCTCTCCAGCTAAAGCTTTCCCGCCTGCAGTGTGGGAAAACTCCTCCCTTCCCTCTCCTCCCTTCCCCACCTGTTCCTTCCTTTGTTTTAATTACAAATTGTTATTTTGGAAGGTGGTTGCTGAGGGCAGATCTACTTAAACTGCTACCTCTCACCTCACGTGCTGTCTTTTCCAGGGGCCCTAAAGGACTTACCAACTTGCTTTTTGGTGTAGCTTTCCTCTCTGGCTCTTTTTTCATCTTGGCAATCAAAGAGAGGTCCATCCAGGCCAGGCACATCCACTTCGTCAGTGGAGTTTATGTGGCCACTTTCTAGCTCTCGGCTGTACTGTGGGACCTCATCTCCTTCTGCTGCTGCTGGGGAGGGGTGCGTGGTGCTGGGACTCTTCCCCTGCACGTCACAGGGGACTTGCTTTGGGGAACTTTCAAGGAACCAGAACGAGACCGGAGTTCTAGGCTGGCAGCTCAGCCCCTGATGGGTGACTCAGGGTGTAAAAGCATCTTCATTATTGACCTCCATAAAAGATAATTCCAGAAACAGCTCCCTAGGGCAGGGGTGGGCAACGCCTGGCACGCGTGCCAAACATGGCACGCCAGTAACTTTTGCTGGCACCCGAAACCCTCTCTTATAATCTTCCATTTACAATTTTTTTCTTAATATTGACTTTTTTTTTAAACTTGCTAATTCTTTATTTTTTATAATATATTTTATTGATTTTTTACAGAGAGGAAGGGAGAGAGATAGAGAGTTAGAAACATCGATGAGAGAGAAACATCGATCAGCCGCCTCCTGCACATCTCCTACTGGGGATGTGCCCGCAACCCAGGTACATGCCCTTGACCGGAATCGAACCTAGGACCTTTCAGTCCGCAGGCCGACGCTCTATCCACTGAGCCAAACCGGTTTCGGCAATATTGACTTTTTTATTTTTCAGATAAATTCAGTGTAGGTGCATCTTAGATAAATAAATAATTTTACATGACAAGTTATCTTAAAGACAATAGGCATGGACTGACGAGAGAGGGGAAGAGCAATTTCTATGCCTCTGCCTTAACTCTCCCTGCCTTCCTAGATCTGACCAGTGTTTTGGTTTCATCCACATACGTTTGTGAATCTTTGTTCTCAGTGATTAATTTTGTTAAGTCTTGTAATAGGAGTAGCCTGATGGATGAAAGTAGTAGCTCGTGCATATCTCTGAAGGTCACGAAATATAAACCTGATGTAAAATCTCTGTCATCAGTGATGCAGCAGCAAAAGTCCCACTGATGCCCTAACCGGCTTGGCTCAGTGGATAGAGCGTCAGCCTGCAGACTGAAGGGTCCCAGGTTCGATTCCGGTCAAGGGCATGTACCTTGGTTGCAGGCACATCCCCAGTAAGGAGTGTGCAGGAGGCAGCTGATTGATGTTTCTCTCTCATCGATGTTTCTAACTCTCTATCCCTCCCCCCTCTTCTCTGTAAAAAATCAATAAAAATACCCTAAAAAAAAAAAAGTCCCACTGATAATATCAAACGGGGAGTTATAAAGTTTTCTGTCAGACTATCAGTGTACATGTATACATTAAAAAATAAATGTATTTTTCATCATCATATACTGTGTTTTTGTCGCTCAAATGAATTTTATTATTTCTTCAAGGTTCTTCACATACATACACCTTAAGAGATATCAAGCAGGCGTAACATGTTCTCAAAAAATTAGGGTTGGCACACAGAAGAATTTTGAGTCAGAGATTTTGCTGGTTTTGGCACGCACTCACAAAAAGGTTGCCCACCCCTGCCCTAGGGCATTGAGGGGTGCGAGTATTTGTGACAGAATTATGCAGCCTGCTGGCTCCCTGGTCATTTGTGTACAATAGACCAATCCTCCTTTGCTCTGCCTATGTTCTTTGTAAACATCTATGAACTCGCGACTTTCAGAAGTGGAGTCTCCTATCTCTGCACTGTTGGGTGAAGGGAGTTGCCTGAGTTGTGTTACTAACAACTGGTTTTTTAAAATTGAGATTATCATGTTCTTTTTCATGTGCTTAGGATCGACGCTTGGTGAACTTTTCAAATTCTTCCCCCCACCCTTCCCTAAGGTGGTGTTTTTATACTACAACAAAGAAGCTTTTACACACCAGGAAAACATCCTGACTGTTATCTTGTTGCTCATGCTCTATGGCCGGCTATCATCCCCTTTATCTACCTGACCAGCTTCTACTTTGACAATGGGGGTAGCACTTGTGTTAAGCTCATCACAACGCTCCAGGGAGTGAGCATTGGACCGTTTATTCTTGTCTCGGTCACAAGTGAAAAAGGTGAGGACCATCATATCTACACATGACACAGAGCTTTGATACTTCCTCCAGCAGCCACAGATGCGTGTCTGCCAGAGCCTAGGCCAGGCTATTCTCAGCAGCTGTAGTCTGAAGAGCCCCAAACTGGCCATGTCCCAAACACACATCGGCAGGGAATAGATGAACACAGTGGTTATACTCATCCAAGGGACTGTGCTCAGCAATAAAAAGGGAACAGCTGCTTACCACATGGGGCAGTGTGGATGACTACAACATGGTGTTGAGCAGAGGACAACATGGGTGATAATCAGAAAGTCGGTTGCCTCGGAGTTGACTAAATAGAGACCTTAGGGAGCTTTCTGGTGTTATCCCAAAAATAAAAGGCCAAAGTGAGAGGCAACAGGCGTTTATTTGAGATAAAAGAATAGCTATTAGGAAGCACTGATTCAGGCAGAAGCCCAAATAGTGTTTCAGTTAGGAGACAAAGGCAAAGGGTATTTATGGGAAAGGGAAGGGAACAATGACAGTAATAGAAGCAAGGCATTTCTTTCATTTTTTTTAAAAAAAATTATTTATTAATTTTGGGGAGAAAGAGAGAGAAACATCAATTTGCTGTTCCACTCATTTATGCATTCACTGGTTGCTTCTTTTTTTTTTTTTTAATATATTTTATTGATTTTTTACAGAGAGGAAAGGAGAGAGATAGAGAGTTAGAAACATCGATGAGAGAGAAACATCGATCAGCTGCCTCCTGCACATCTCCCACTGGGGATGTGCCCGCAACCCTGGTACATGCCCTTGACCGGAATCGAACCTGGGACCTTTCAGTCCGCAGGCCGACGCTCTATCCACCGAGCCAAACCGCTTTCGGCCACTGGTTGCTTCTTACATGTGCCCGGACCAGGGATCAAACCTGACATATCAGGACAACACTCCAACCAACTGGGCTACTCCCAGGGCTAAGAAGGCATTTCTATTGGTGCAGATAAGCTAACTTAGTGATGTTAATTCTAATAATATTTTTGGTTTTTAGTCTGATAGTCATCAGCCCAGGAGTCATAATATCTGCTTTCTTGTTATCCTTGCAAATAGTTATTTGGGACACAGTGTTGCTTGAAGCTCAGTCCAAAGATTATTTTGTCCTGTTTTAACATTCCAAAGGTTTGAGGCATAAGATATGGAAGGCAGTTTCTCTGAGATAGCAGTTCTAATTCCATTTAAAGGGGCTCCATGTTTTTTTTGTGTGTGTGTGTTTTGGTTTTTTTTTACGCTAGAGCAGTGATGGTGAACCTATGACATGCATGTCAGAGATGACACGCGAACTCATTTTTTTGGTTGATTTTTCTTTGTTAAATGGCATTTCAATATATAAAATAAATATCAAAAATATAAGTCTTTGTTTTACCATGGTTGCAAATATCAAAAAATTTCTATATGTGACACGGTACCAGAGTTAAGTTAGGGTTTTTCAAAATGCTGACACGCCGAGCTCAAAAGGTTCGCCATCACTGCGCTAGAGTGATGGTAATGTTCTGTCTTTGTTACTGGTTGGGTCTGGGCCTGGAGCAGGTCTGCCTTGGGCCTGCCTGTAGTGAGTGGGTTCTTGACTTTGTGTAGGAAAGATGTCTCCGGTGATTTTGAAAGTATGATAATTAAAGCTGGGGACAATGAAACAAAGGAAGGGTTTACGGTAGAAGAAGCAACAAGAGAGAGAAAGCCATGGAAAAAGGGGGCCTTGGAGACAAGTTCAGGGGGATGAGTCTGGGATGAGCTGCTGCTGCCCACTGCTCCCCTGGCTGCAAGTCTCATGAGGACCCTTAGACAAGAACATAGATACAAGGTGTGGGTGTGCGCTATCGAGTACCAAGTGGCTCCTTTGTCTTGAGGCTTTTTATCTTTCTTTGGCTGGTGGGAATCCTAAGGCAGGTCTCAGGGGAGGATTTTAATAGTATATTCCTCAGTTTTTCAGGTGTGTCCTTCAATATGTTGATTCTTCAAAATGTGCATATAGCCTTGATCGGTGTGGCTCAGTGGTTGGAGCATTGGCCCACGTCAAGGTTGCATACCTGGGTTTCGGGTTTATTTCTCACCCACAATTCTGGGCACATGTGGGAGGCAGCCATTGGATGTGTTTCTCTCAAGACACACGGATGTTTCTCTCTCTCAACCTCTCTCTCCCTCTCTCCTCAGCCCCTTCCCTTCCTTCTTTCCACTTTCTCTGAAAAGCAATGGAAAAGGTATCCTCAGGTGAGGATTAACAAAACACACACACACACACACACACACACACACAAACCACATGTGGGATAGAGGGGTCAGGGGTTATTTTCTGGCTAGTTTCATTTTTAAAGACTGTCGTAAAGAACCTCACAGAAGAGGGACCCGGCCTGAGGCCGTTCTGTTCCTGGACGGTCTGGAATGTGTAAACCATTTCTTCCTAAGTGTCCTTGGTTAGGGAAGAGAAAACCCTTTGATTCATTAGCTGGCTGTAAATTGCTAAAATTGTTTGGTCTTGTTTAATTATTTTGCCTCAGTTTCCCTTATTCCAGTTGTCAAGGAATTCCCCTATCTTCTTACTATCCTGCCACATCTTTTTTTTTTTCACCCGAAGATATTTTTCCATTGATTTTTAGAGAGAGTGGAAGAGAGAGGGAAAGACAGAGAGAAATATCGTTGTGAAAGAAAAACATTGATTGGTTGACCAGGGCCCGGGCCAGGGAGGAGCCTACAACTGAGGTATGTGCCCGGGACTGGAATCAAACCCAGGACCCTGCGGTCCACAGGCCTATGCTCTAAGCACAGAGCCAAACCGGCTAGGGCTATCCTGCCACATCTTGATTGAGGTGTTGGTTTCACGAGTGTAAATATTTGTCAAAATTCATCAAATTGTCCACTCATGGTCATGCATTTCACTGAAATAAATTATTCCTCAGTTTCAAAAAAGGTAATGAGTAAATAAATAAGCCAAGTCTGGGAGAATGCTGCTTGGTGAGTGTTTAAAAAGAAACTGAAGCCTGCCAAAACCGGTTTGGCTCAGTGGATAGAGCGTCGGCCTGCGGACTGAAAGGTCCCAGGTTCGATTCCTGTCAAGGGCATGTACCTGGGTTGCGGACACATCCCCAGTAGGAGGTGTGCAGGAGGCAGCTGATCGATGTTTCTCTCTCATCGATGTTTCTAACTCTCTATCCCTCTCCTTTCCTCTCTGTAAAAAAATCAATAAAATATATTTAAAATAAATAAATACATAAATAAATAAATACATACATACATACATACATACATACATAAATAAATAAATAAATAAATAAGAAACTGAAGCTTGCCAAAACCGGTTTGGCTCAGTGGTTAAGCTTCAACCTGTAAACCCAGTCAGGGTACATGCCCCGGTTGCCTGCTTGATCTCGTGCAGGAGGCAGCTGATCAATGATTCTCTCTCATCGTTGATGTTCCCCTCTCCCTTCCTCTCTGAAATCAATAATCAATTTTTAAAAGAAACTGAAGAGGGGGCCATCATTCACACCACATACCTTAAAGTGAACATTTTCTTGTGTCTGTCACCAAATCTCTCTGGTTCAGAGTTGGATAAACATATTTTACCTCTGTAAAGCTCTTTTTTGTTTACTTTTATGCTGGTCACCTCCTTTAAATTGATGTTTGGGGTGGTTTTTTTGTTGTTGTTTTTTTAACTTAAAAATATATGAACAGCTTCCTCCGCTTTCCTCTTGTGAGTCATTATATCTCCTAAAGGGTTTTACATGTATGTATTCTTATCTATTTTGAATTCATTTTAGTAGTCTAACTCCCAGAGTTTTGTGGTGCCCTTTCTAGTTCTCACACAAACCACCTGTGGAGTTTTGGAGGTGGAATGATTTTCATCTGAGAGGATCAGAAAAGCCATAGCATTTTGAATTTGTAATTGAAATAGAACAGAAAGTAATCTGCGGGCAGGTGAAAGGGGATTAACAAAGTCATGTTCCAGAGGATGAGGCCCAGAAATCGTGATTTTAAAAAGATTCCCAGGCGATTCTAATGTGCAGCCAAGGTTGAGAACCACTGTTCTAGGCGAACCCTAACCCAGCGGTTCTCAACTGTAGTGAGCATTCGAGATTCACTGATCAGAACTAAAACACACATCCCAGGCGATTCTGACACAGGTGGTCCAGGGAATCACTGAGAATGCTGCCCTGATCTCTGGGACGAACCTAAGGATTTCTCCCTTTCTCCTCTCCTCCGTCACCCAACCTCACACCTGAGGGATAGGCGTAGCACGTCCAAGGAAACTTAGGGGCCCTGATGGGGACAGAGCTTTATAAGAAAACTAGAGAGGCCCAGTGCACGAAATTAGTGCACTGGTAGGGTCCCTAACGGGGACTCCCTCCCTTCCCCAGGCCAGCCCTGCCCTGAGGTCAAAATCCCAGAGGGGACAATTTGCATACTATGCTTTTATTATGTAGAATTACCAAGGTAGTGGGCGCCTGACTCTGGACATTCTCTCTGGATCCCTCGGCCTTTCTGGGATCCATTTCTTTTTAGATTGCTTCATGCTATTTCTTCTCTTCCCTCCTATGCAGCAGTAACAAGGACCAAGGCCCTTCTGCTGAGCAGGAGGCATCTTCCAACTTAAAAACTAGGTGGAAAGTGGGTGAGTCTTACAGGAGGGATGTTGAGATAGGCAGGAAGCTGTACCTCTGGTCTGGGGAAAAGCATGGCAATGCCTTCGTGGGCTCATCCCTACTTCCTGAGAAAAAAAACTAGTAGAGGCTGAACCTTGGCCTCTGTACACATGCCTGACCCCCTCATTAGCATGCTGCTCTCTATGGCAGTAGACACAGAATCAAGAACAGAAAGCTAGCCCTGGCCCGTTTGGCTCAGTGGATAGAGCAGCGGCCTGCAGACCAAAGGGTCCGGGGTTAGATTCCTGTCAAGGGCATGTATTTTGATTGCAGGCTCCTCCCCGGCCCGGCCCTCATTGGGGCCCGTGCAGGAGGCAACCAATCAGTGTGTTTCTCTCACATAGATATTTCTGTCTTGCCCACTCTCTCTAAAAATCAATGGGAAATTGTCCACATCCTCTCCAACACCTTTAAATTTTTTTTTAATTATGGTAAAATATACATATACTATAAAGTTTCCCATTTTTTAATTTTTAAAAATATATTTTTACTGATTTCAGAGAGGAGGAGGAGAGAGAGAGAGAGAGAGAGAGAGAGAGAGAGAGAGAGAGAGAGAAACATCAATGATGAGAGAGAATCATTGATGGGCTGCCTCCTGCATGCCCCACACTGGGGATGGAGTCCGAAACCCAGGCATGTGCCCTGACCGGGAATTGAACCATGACCTCCTGGTTCATGGACTGATGCTCTGAGCCATGCTGGCTGCCCATTTTCACCATTCTTAAGTGCACAACTCAGGAGTATCAAGTTCATTCACGTTGTTGTGCGACCATCACCACCATCCATCTCCAGAACCTTTTTTTCTTTTTCAATCAATATTTTTTTAATTGTTTTTGTCAGTATTACAGATGTCTCCCATTTCCCCCTTTTAGACCCTTCCACCCAACCCCAGCCCCACCCCAGGCCTTCCAAACACTATTCTCTGTGTCCATGTCTGGAACTTTTTTCATCTTGTAAAACTGAAACCCTGGATCCATGAATCACTAACTCCCGATTTCTCCAGCTCCTGGCAACTGCCACTCCACTTCCTGTCTATATGAATTTGACTACTTTAGCTACATCATATGAAATGTTGTAATTCCTTTCTCATTTCCTTTTGTGTATATCCTATAACTATGTTCTTGGTGGTTTCCATGGGGATTGTATATAATTAGCATCCTAAAGTTATAACATTCTAATTTGAATTTAAACCACCTTAATTTCAATAACATACAAAAACTGTTTCTATACAGACCCATCCCTACCCTTTCAATTATTGATGTCACAATACACCTTTATGTATTGGGTGTCCAGAAACATAGGCTAATAATTTTTTACACATTAGTTTCTTAAATTATGTCGAAAACAAACAGTGGAGTTATAAACTAAAGTTATAATGATACAACTTTTATAATTGTCCATGTATTTACCTTTATCAGAAATCTGTACTATTTTGAGCTATATGTCCTGATATGGTTAATGTTCATTATATATTTTTTTTTTCTTTACTTGTTATATCAGTTCTAATTTTTTAAATATATTTTTATTGATTTCAGAGAGGAAAGGAGAGGGAGAGAGATAGAAACATCAATGATGAGAGAGAATCATTGATCAGCTGCCTCCTGCATGTCCCCTACTGAGGATCAAGCCCACAACCTGGGCATGTGCCCTTGACCAGAACTGAACCTGGGACCCTTCAGTCCGTAGGCCGATGCTCTATCCACTGAGCCATACCAGCTAGGGCCATTATATATGTGTGTGTGTGTGTGTGTGTTTAATATTTTTATTGATTTTAGAGAGAGAGGAAGGGAGAGGGAGAGAGAAACATTGATCAGCTGCCTCCTGCAGGCTCCCTACCAGGAATCGAACAAGCAACTTTCGGTGTACAGGTCGATGTCCAACCAACTGAGCCACAGTGGCCAGGGCTATATATTATTAAACGAAACAAGCAAGTTGGTGAAGACAATGCATAGTATTGTCCCACTTGTATTTTTTTAAAATTTATCTAAAAAGCATGGAAGGTTTATACACAAAACTGTACCAATAGTTTTGGGGAATGAGCAAGTTCCTTTACTTCCTACCTCATACTTGTCTCTTTTTTTCCAGTGAGTATGTATTTACTGTATAATTTTTAAGTACATATATTTAAACCCTAGCTGGTTTGGCTCAATGGATAGAGCGTGGGCCTGCAGACTGAAGGGTCCCAGGTTCTATTCCAATCAAGGGCACATGCCCTGGTTGTGGGCTTGGTCCCCAGTGGGGGGTTTTCAGGAGGCAGCCAATCGATTATTCTCTCACATCATTGATGTATCCATCTCTCTCTCCCTCTCCCTCTCTGAAATCAATAAAATATATATATATATATATATATATATATATATATATATATATATATATATATACTAGAGGCCCCGTGCATGAAAATTCATGCCCTGGAGGGGGGTCCCTCAGCCCGGCCTGCCTCCTCTCACAGTCCGGGAGCCCTCAGGGGCAGGAGGCCACCCAGCGATCAGGGGAAGGCGATGCCCCATCACACCACTGCTGCCACCACTGCTGGCAGCGCAAGCCTTGGCCGGCCCTGGTTACCTGCACCTTGGGCAGCCCTGGGCGGCTGAGAGGCTGAGGGGCTGAGGGGACTAGGGGACTCCGGAGGCAGGCGCATGATGCAGTGTGACTGCCACCCTGGCGGGGCTGAGGGGACTGGGCACCGCCATCTTGTGGCTGTGGGTGCCGCCATCTTTGAGGATGTGGCAGTCAATTAGCATATTCCCTCCTTATTGGCTGTGGGCACCTCCATCTTTGAGGACGTGGCAGTCAATTAGCATGTTTCCTCCTTATTGGCTGTGGGCACCTCCATGTTTGAGGACGTGGCAATTAGCATATTCCCTCCTTATTGGCTGTGGGCACCACCATCTTTGAGGGCAGGGCAGTCAATTAGCATATTCCCTCTTTATTAGATAGGAGATATATATATATATATACACACACACACATATATATATATATATATATATATATATATATATATATACACACACATATATACATATATATTTATTTATTTAAAAGAAAAAATTAAAGCAGGTTAGATTTTAAAAAGGAAAATAGAGGCTCCTGAGTGTTTTCACATGTGTGGCGAGTTGAAGTTGCAGGGTGATTAATGAATGATAGAAGAACCAACATATAATTTTTTTCATTTCAACGAACTGTCATAGACAGGGAGAAGTCTTTTACTTTACTGCATTATTTTTATAGGCCATTAGTTACAGCCAGGAAAACAAAACATTATTCATGGTTAACATCTGCTAGGATGATAACAAGTATGCTTCTTTTAAATGATAGGTACCTGCTCTGTAAAAATGTACCTACTGTATGCAAAAGGTGAGGAAAAGCTTAGAAAAATCACCCCAAGTTTGACAAGATCTGTTTATGCGATTTTAGCGAGGGGCATACAATTCAAAAGGAAGGGAGCCTCTAGGGATGGGGGAGCATCTGGCAGCACTTGCCATCTCGGGGCCGGTGCACATCATCCTGCTTTTCCTCACTGACACCAGTGTCTGGTGGCAACTGAAAGCCAGATGTTCTGGCTTCTACCGGAAGCGAAACTGGTGAGTGGGTCAGAGTGTAATTCATTAAAGACATGGCTTCGTAGCATCCTTCCTGTGGTCTGTAATGGCCTTGACTCTCCGCATCCGAGGGAGCCTAGAGACCATTTAATCCACCCTCCGGGCATCGAGGTGACAGCCTGTATCTGTGGCTGCTGGGCACCTGGCAGAAGGAGGAGAAAGAGGGCTGGCTTGGCCCCTGTGACCCTGGTCAGCTGAGTAGAAACAAGACCCTGTGCTTCCTGACCCAGTCACCTTTCTGGAACACCTGTTCCCCAGGAGCCAGTAGGAAGAAGGTCTGTTCTGTCAGCTCTTGGTCTGCATCTCTTCCAGAGGCAAAGCCTCCCCTCCCCCAAGGAAACGCTGTAGAAAATGGGGTTTGTGATACCTGACATTCCCGGACCGCAGGTCTTATGATTTTCCTCAAAAGCCAGTGCCACGCGACGTTTCTGTGTCCACCACGTTGTGGTCATGTCAGTATGTGTGCAGTCTTGAATGTTTGTGGTTGCCCTTCAGAAAGGTGTGTGTATGAGAACCAAGGTCAGCCGGGGCACCTTCAGGGCCTTCCCGGGGAAAGCCCAGTGCCTCCGGTTCCCTTGATCCTACCTCCTAACCTCGCAAAAGCAGTGGTACCCTCCATCCTTGTCTCAGGAAAGCAGGTCCTGTCACAAAGCGTAGCGGCCGTGCCTGGAGCTCAAGTTGTGGAAGAGGAGGCGAAAAGGGTCGAGACCAATTTGGAAAAGGTGTGTGAGGAAAGTCCACTGGTTCTTACAGAGGTATGGAAGGGAAAGTCAGATGCAGCTTAAAAAGCAAAGAGCAGTACTCATATGGGCCTTTTGCTTACGGAAGCAGCCCCGGAGGGCTGCAGAGGCTGGGAAATCTGGCAAAAGACTCAAGTGGGTTTCGGTGGAGACAGACTCAGAGGGAGATTCATCTGTGCACCCAAAGACAGAGGTTAGTGCCTCAGTCCTCTTACCTCTCTTGGGGTCCCCTTATAAGGCAGGAGGGCCTGGGATGAGAGGGGCACCAGAGCCATGAACCCCAAGGAGCAAGGGAGCCTTGAAAGTCGGGCACGACTGTGTCAATCGCTCCTGGATCTTGAAGACAGCTTGTGGAGGCGGGAAGGTGGGGGAAAGGCTGAGAAAGCTCAAAGCTGCCTGGTTAGTCTCCCTGAAGGCCCCAGCCAGAATCTTGTTGAGAGGCCTGCAAACATCCAGGAACTTTGTGACCTTTCCCCTAAGTCTGTTAGTCTTAGCTTCTCTATAGTTACCAGTGGCTAAAACATCAAAGGAGTTTTGTTTGTCTCAAGGACAGAAGGGAAGAGGCCTGTCCCAGAACCAAGTGAAGCACAGGGGGCTTCGGACTGCTGGCCTCAGGCCTCCTTGGTGGGGTCTTCTGTCTTGGGTGTCTCAGGCCTCTGCCAAGAAGGTGGCCCCGCTGGCTGTGAACAAGACAGGATCTCCTTCACTCAGGATGAGGAACGTGTTGCCCTTCTTGGCCTCAACGGAGCTGGAAATGCTCCATTTTTTAATTAGTGGCTGCGGAAGAGCCTGTCACCTCTGGGGATGACTTTGTCGAGGGCCTCAGCCTCAGCTCTCACTTAGGGAAGCTAGGTGGTGAGCTGGGCCGAGGGAGGCACCCCTCTGGGGATGGGGTGGCTGTGTTGAGAAGAGGGGAGCACTGAAGTACACAGGGCTGGGGGACATTCCACGTATCAGGTTTGTCTGTGACTCCCATCCTAGACCTCATCTCGGAGTCCAGATCATGTGTTTGACCTGCTTACTCAACTTTGCCTCTTGAATGTCTCACAGGCACTTGCAACTCAATGGACCCCCAAAGCCATTGGCTGTCCACACACACCCAACCGCTCCTCTCTCCTCCCCCGATACTTCCTGGGGGAGTGGGTGGCAAACTTCTATGGCCATGCAGGATGTCCAGTGGGCAGCTGCAGTTCATGGTTGCTCCCTCCCTGTAGCCTGGAGTCTGCTCACCTGAGCCCCTTCCCACTGCACTCACCTTGGTTGAGGCTACTCCTGATTTTCAGTCCTGCCTTCTTTGCTTTCCTGCAGCATTTCATAATGCTGACCCTTCCTTCTGTCAAACGCCAGCCTTCCTGGATTTATTCTACGGTGTCCCCTGTCCTCTGCCTCGTTTCTGTCACTAACACTTCTTTCCAGGCTCCCGTGGTGGATCTTCATCTAGCTCATGAAATTTTGTTACTCCTTGGGATTGAAACATCATCTCTCTGTCCTTTTTTTAAAAATATATTTTATTGATTTTTTACAGAGAGGAAGGGAGAGGGATAGAGAGTTAGAAACATCGGTGAGAGAGAAATATCAATCAGCTGCCTCCTGCACACTCCCTACTGGGGATGTGCCTGCAACCAAGGTACATGCCCTTGACCGGAATCAAACCTGGGACCTTTGAGTCTGCAGGCCGACGCTCTATCCACTGAGCCAAACCGGTTAGGGCTGTCCTTCTCATTCTTTACACATTGTCCCCGCCTGATCTCATTCGTTTCTCTGAATCCCATTATCTTGTTTACTGACGTCTCCCAAGTAGCCACATCCCCAGTCCTGTGCTTCAGACGTGCATATATGCATGCCTATTAGGCAGCCTCACTCAGACATCTTCTAGTTGTTTTTTTAATTTTAATATTTTTATTTTTTAAAAAAATATTTTTATTGATTTCAGAGAGGAAGCGAGAGGGACAGAGACATAGGAACATCAATGATGAGAGAGAATCATTGATCGGCTGCCTCCTGCATGCCCCACACTGAGGATCAAGCCCGCACCCAGACATGTGCCCTGACCAGGAATCGAACTGTGACCTCCTGGTTCATAGGTCAACGCTCAACCACTGAGCCACGACAGCAGGGCTAATGGAATGTTTTTTAAAAGAATGAAGTACAGATAATGTTACATACAACATGGACCTCAAAAACATTAAGTGAAAGAAGCCAGTCACAAAAGGCCACATATTATGTGATTCTGTTTGTGTGAAATGTCCATTATAGGCGAATCTATAGAGACAGTAGATTAGTGGTTGCCAGGGCCTGGGGCATTGGAGGAAATGAGGAGTGGCTGCTAATGGATACAGGGTTTCTTTTTGGGGTGATGAAATGTTCTAAAATCGATTGTGATGATGGACCCACCACTCTGAATATGCTAAAAAATATTCATCAGTGGGTGAATGTGGTGAATGGGTGAACTGTATGGTATGTGAATTATGTATCAATAAAGCTGTTACAAATAGAAAGGAAGGTGGAAGGAAGGAAGGAAAAGAAAATATGGGACAAGGCTACATGGTCCTGAGCAGACCCTCAATCTAGCCTGATTGTCATCACTCATCCATCAACATACATTTACTGAAGCTCACATAGAAGAAAGTATGAACTTATTCCATAAACTTGGGTGAAAGGCAATGTGATATTTCTTTGTATTATTTAAAGTCAAATGACATCTGCTGCAAGGCCCTCATCCTGCCCAGCTGGCAAGAAATCAGATTTCTATTTTCCTGGAACTTATCTGCATTTTGTAAAGATTCATAGTTGGAAATACTGAATTTAAATCATGTTAAACTTGCTCCTCTGTTTCTCTATTTCCTCCTAGAAGTCACACTTGAATTAATCCTATCTAATAATAGACAAACATGGTAATTAACTGTACCTTTGCTGCCTTCCATTGGCTAATCAGTGTGATATGCAAATTAACCTCCAACAAAGATGGCAGCTAATTTGCATACTGCAGGCAGGGCGGGGCAGCGTGAGCCTCCAGCGCGCTGCCATCCAGGGCAGGCCGGCCCCAGAAGCCCAGAAGCCGCCTGATATGGCAGTAACTCTATCAGTAAGCACTCTGAAAGTCAGTGGCATAAATGCACCAATTAAAAGACAGGTTATGAGGGTGAATCAAAAACAAAATCCACTTTAAATATAAAGACACATATAGATTAAAAGTAAATGAATTAAGCTGCAGCCTGTTTTGCTCAGTGGATAGAGCATTAGCCCGTGGACTGAAGGGTCCCAGGTTCGATTCCAGTCAAGGGCATGTACCTCAGTTGCTGGCTTGATCCCCAGCCCCTATCAAAGCATGTGCAGGAGGCAACCAATCAATGTGTCTCTCCCTTTCCCTTCACTCTCTCTAAAATTCAATGGAAAAATATCCTTGGGTGAAGATTAACAAAAACAAAGTAAATGGATTAAGTAACATTAAAGAGATTATAAGAAAAATATATTCCAAATTTTGTTAGTTGTATAATGGTTATGTTTAAATTATTAACACCTAAGAAATTGGGTGAAGGGTACATATAATATGCTGAAGTATTTTATAGTTTTTTTACATGTATGAGATTATTTCAAATTAAAATATTAAAAAATTAAAAATTAATAAAATATTAATTGAAATGTATCTGCATTACATGAAAAATCTCCTAATTGCTTCTAGCATAATTTATTGTGTTAAAATTTACAAGGGTTCAATTAAGAAATATCTTAATTCTAAATGATATACAGTGGGGCCTTGACTTACGAGTTTAATTCGTTCTGAGACTGAGCTCATTAAGGAGCTCGTTAACTCAAATTACTCTATCAACTCAATGCAAGAAATCGGCAGAGAGACAGCTGGTATCTCAAAAAACTCGTTAGTTGGGACACTCGTAAGTCAAGGCCCCACTGTAATAGAAAATATATAATAGTGCAGTTATAAGCACTTATCTGAAAATAAAAATTTAAAGAAGTGAATTTAAAGAAGGGATTAGCCAAAGAAAATATATGCACAACCCATGGACACAGACAGTAGTATGGTGATGGCCAGAGAGAAATGGGGGGCAAAAGCTGGGTAGAGGGGGCAAAAGGGGGAAATAGGGACATCCTATATAATAATAATATAAGGCTAATATGCACATTGAATGGCAGAATGACCGGTTGCTATGATGCACACTGGCCACCAGGGGGCAGACGCTCAATGCAGGAGCTGTCCCCTGTGGTCAGTGCACTTCCATATGGGGAGTGCCACTCAGCCAGAAGCTGGCTCATGGCTGGCCAGTGCAGTGGTGGTGGCAGGAGCCTCTCCCACCTCCGTGGCAGCACTAGGAATGTCCAACTAACGGTTTAGAACTGATCCCTTGGGGGCCTAAGCCTTTAGTTGGACATCCCCCGAGGGCTCCCTGGCTGCCAGAAGGATGTCTGACTGCAAGCTTCGGCCTTATCCCCCGGGGAGCATAGTCCAAGGGGTCCTGGACTATGAATGGGCACAGGCTGGCCTGAGGGACCTCCCCACCCCCAAGTGCACACATTTTTGTGCACCGGGCCTCTAGTATAATTAGAAAACCCTAACCAAACTGTGTCCTTGCTCTCTCCCTTTGTGAGCCTTCTGCTCACCACCCTTTATCTGTACAAGTATTTTTAAGCATTCTTTCACATCTTCTAAAATACAGTCTTGCCAGTATCTGCTGCTATTCTAAAAATCAGCAGTGACTTCTGAGAGTCCACATGAATTTCCTTCTGAGTCACTCACTGCCTCAGAATTATTTAGCTCCTCTGCAAAGTTGTCATTGGTCCATGGTGCCACTGTGTGCTGATCAGGGCTCCTTGGCCATCCCAGATGAGCCACCATGGCAAAAGGTTTACGCCAACCTCAGCTGTGTAAGAAAAGTCACCTTTTTATTTTTATTTTCTTTAAATCAAATTATATTTTCAAGACTTATATTCCAAAATTGGTTCAAGAAATAGAAAACCTGCCCATATAGACCAAAACCGAGACAAAATTAAAATAATGGTCAAAGGCCCTGGTTGGATGGCTCAGTAGGTTGTAACATTGTCCTATACACCAAAAAGGTTGCAGGTTCAATTCCTGGTTGGGGGAGGCAACCAATCAATGTTTCTCTCTTTCTAAAACCAATTTTTAAACAACCTGTGAAAATTTTAAAAATAATAATAATAATTAAAAATAAAATAATGGTCAAAGACCTACCCCTTCTTTAAAAAGTTTAGGCTGAGCCCTAGCTGGTTTGTCTCAGCGGATAGAGTGTTGGCCTGTGGACTGAAGGATTTGATTCTGGTCAAGGGCACATGCCCGGGTTGCAGGCTCAATCCCCACTGCGGGGCAGCCGATCAATGATTCTCTCTCATCATTGATGTTTCTATCTCACTCTCCCTCTCTGAAAGCAATAAAAAACTATATTTTAAAAAATCTAGGCTGGCCGTAACCGGTTTGGCTCAGTGGATAGAGCGTCCGCCTGCGGACTGAAAGGTCCCAGGTTCGATTCCGGTCAAGGGCATGTACCTTGGTTGCGGGCACATCTCCAGTAAGGAGTGTGCAGGAGGCAGCTGATCGATGTTTCTCTCTCATCGATGTTTCTAGCTCTCTATCTCTCTCCCTTCCTCTCTGTAAAAAAAAATCAATAAAAAATCAATAAAATATATATATATTTTAAATATATTTTATTGATTTTTTACAGAGAGGAAAGGAGAGAGATAGAGAGCTAGAAACATCGATGAGAGAGAAACATCGATCAGCTGCCTCCTGCACATCTCCTACTGAGGATGTGCCCGCAACTCAGGTACATGCCCTTGACCGGAATCAAACCTGGGACCTTTCAGTCCGCAGGGCGACGCTCCATCCACTGAGCCAAACCGGTTTTGGCAATAAAATATATTTTTTAAAAAATCTAGGCTGAAAGGGATTAATGGGCAAGTCTACCAACAACCACCAAAAAGATAATTTCCTCCTTGAAGGAACCTTCAGAATCATGGGAGAGAAGATGGGATTCTACCAACTCATAAATGATGATAAAACCAGATAGGGATCCAAAATGAACTATAGGCCCTAGCCGGTTTGGCTTAGTGCAGCGGTTCTTAACCTGTGGGTAACGACCCCTTTGGGGGGTCGAACGATCCTTTCACAGGGGTCGCCTAAGACCATCGGAAAACACATATATATTTACATATTTTTTGTGTGATTAATCACTATGCTTTAATTATGTTCAATTTGTAACAATGACATTGGGGGGTCACCACAACATGAGGAACTGTATTAAAGGGTCGCGGCATTAGGAAGGTTGAGAACCACTGGCTTAGTGGATAGAGCCTCAGCCCACAGACTGAAGGGTCCTGGGTTCAATCCCAGTCAAGGGCACATCCCTCAGTTGCAGGCTTGATCTGCAGCCCTGGTTGGGGCACGTACTAGACACAGCCGTGGGCAAACTACGGCCCGCGGGCCAGATACGGCCCGTTTGAAATGAATAAAACTAAAAAAAAAAAGACCGTACCCTTTTATGTAATGATGTTTACTTTGAATTTATATTAGTTCACACAAACACTCCATCCATGCTTTTGTTCCGGCCCTCCGGTCCAGTTTAAGAACCCATTGTGGCCCTCGAAGAGGCAACCAATCGATGTGTCTCTCTCACATCAATGTTTTTCTCTCTCTGTCTCTCCCCCTCCCTTCGACTCTCTCTAAAAATCAATGGGATGGGTTTCTTTCTAAGTGTTGCTAAAGTCCTACAATTGGCTCCGCTCTGAGGGGGCGTGGCTAGACCCTGGGGGCGTGGCTGAACTCGGGCTGGACGAGCTAGCTAGTTTAAAGCCCGGCTGAGGCTCCGCGGCCCACGTGGCTGTTACGCAGGGAGGCATGGAGGAGTGCGCTGGCCTCTGCGGCGTGGGCTCTTCGCGGGGATGTCGGTGTCGTCAGCAGTGCCAGGGCCCAGCTGAGACGGCAGCGGCCGACGGCAAGCCGGCCCCGGCCCTGGCCCGGGCAGAAAAGCACGTCCAGGCGGACGCGGCAGCGGGGTGCTGTGCGGGGAGTGGAGGAATCGCGAGCCCCATGCGGCCCCCGCGCTGCTCGCTGCAGGACCTGCCGGTGGAGATGCTGGTGGAGATCTTGACCTTGCTCCCCGGCACCGACCTGCTCAGCCTGGCCCAGGTCTGCACCAAATTCCACCGCATCCTGCACACCGACAGCATCTGGAGACGGCGCTGCCGGGACGAGTATGGCGTTTGTGAAAACTTGCAGAACCTGGAGACGATAGGTATGTCTTATCGAGAAGTCTATGCGAAGCTGTTCCCATACAGACACATTTTGGGATTGTGGCAGCTAGATACTGAGCACTATAGAACACTGCTGAACGTCGTGGTGGACGGCTTATGCATTACTGGTTGGACGTATGGGCCTTCCCTTAACACCCACGTGGGTGGCCTGCTGCAATTCGAGCCCTCGTTCAGAATTCGCCTGACGGAGAGGAAATCAGCCACGGCGGAGTGCCTGGAAGGCCGCATCAGCAGGCCCCACAACCGCCACGTGCAGATTCAGAAGGGCAGGCTCACCCTCCAGTGCAACGAGACAGACCACCCAAAGGATTTAACAATGAGACGTAGGGAAGAACGGGGGCTGATGCTGGTGTACGTGCAGGACGACAGATATCAGTATGACTGCCTGGCCTACCTCCGCCTCTACCTCCCGCCGAGCCACCCCGAGGACCTCATCAGGCCAGGCCTCTTCCAAGGCAACTACGATGCCTTCGGCCTAAAGATTGCCATGCTCAGCTTCCATGGGAAGTATGCCAGGGTCACGAAGGTCACGGGAGACTCCATCGGGATGTTAGAGATCCACCTCATGCGCCGCATCCAGCTGCCAGATGGCGAGATCTTCAGCAACTTCAACGAGCTCTCCCGCGTGGTCCAGGAGATTGACGAGCAGGTGATCCGGGAGCAGCAGCAGCAGCAGCAGCAAGAAGACGGGACTGAGGAAAGCGAGGGCCATGGCTGGCAGAACCCTGCCCAGCCCAGCGTCGGGGAGTCCGGGGCTGCAGCTTCAGAGGAGCAGCCTGTCCCGTTTGTTCTGCCTGTGGGCGTGAACTCATTTTACCAGGACTACCCCCGAACCTGCAGGATGTGTTTCTATGCCGTGGACACTGTTACCTTAACTGGCTTAGCCTACCGCGGGCGCTTCCCCGGAGTCTTCATCCTGTTCGATGAGAACCACTTGGGGTTCATCTGGCAGGAGCTGAAATACTTCATCCTGTTCGGCAGAGTCCAGAACACCTTCCAGAATGTGGAGGCACCATCCCCGCAGGCCTTCCTGGAGATGCTCAAGGACATTCATCCCGGACCCCCTGGGAGGAGCAGCTTGCAGATTTGACCTTCTGACCAGGTTACCCACCTTTGTTTGTTTTTTTAATCCTCACCCGAGGATATTTTCCCATTGATGTTTAGAAAGAGTGGGAGAGAGAGGGAAAGACAGAAATATCGATGTGAGAGAAACACATCAGTTGGTTGCCTCCGGACCAGGGCCAGGCTGGGTAGGAGCCAGAAACTGAGGTAGAAATAAACCTTAGACCAGTGGTCTCAACCTTCCTAAAAAAAGAGATCAATGGATGTTTCTATCTCTCTATCCCTCTCCCTTCCTCTCTCTCTAAAAATCAATAAAAACATTTTTTTAAATTAAATCTTTATTGTTCAGATTATTACAGTTGTTCCTCTTTTTCCCCCCATAGCTCTCCTCCACCCAGTTCCCACCCCACCCTCTGCCCTTACCCCTCCCACCGTCCTAATCCATAGGTGTACGATTTTTGTCCAGTCCCTTCCTGCACCCCACACCCCTTTCCCCACAAGAATTGTCAGTCCACTCCCTTTCTATGCCCCTGGTTCTATTATAATCACCAGTTTACTCTGTTCATCAGATTTTTTATTCACTTGATTTTTAGATTCACTTATTGATAGATATGTATTTGCTGTTCATAATTTTTATCTTTACCTTTTTCTTCTTCCTCTTCTTAAAGGATACCTTTCAGCATTTCATTTAATACTGGTTTGGTGGTGATGAACTCCTTTAGCTTTTTCTTATCAGTGAAGCTCTTTATCTGACCTTCAATTCTGAATGATAGCTTTGCTGGATAAAGTAATCTTGGTTATAGGTTCTTGGCATTCATCACTTTGAATATTTCTTGCCACTCCCTTCTGGCCTGCATAGTTTCTGTTGAGAAATCAGCTGACAGTCGTATGGGTACTCTCTTGTAGGTAACTAACTGTTTTTCTCTTGCTGCTTTTAAGATTCTCTCTTTGTCTTTTGCCCTTGGCATTTTAATTATGATGTGTCTTGGTGTGGTCCTCTTTGGAGGACTTTTTGTTCGGGGTTCTCTGTGCATCCTGGACTTGTAAGTCTATTTCTTTCACCAGGTAGGGGAAGTTTTCTGTCACTATTTCTTCAAATAGGTTTTCAATATCTTGCTCTCTCTCTTCTTCTGGCACCCCCATAGTTCAGATGTTGGTATGCTTGAAGTTGTCCCAGAGGCTCCTTACACTATCTTCATATTTTTGGATTCTTTTTGCTTTTCTGGTTGGGTATTTTTTGCTTCTTCGTATTTCAAATCTTTGACTTGATTCTTGGGATCCTCTTGTCTGCTGTTGGATCTCTGTATATTATTCTTTATTTCAGTCAGTGTATGCTTGATTTCTGGTTGGTCTTTTTTTGTATTCTCCAGGGTCTCACTAAATTTATTGGCGGTTTCTAGAAAATTCTTGAGTAACGTTATTAACGTGGTTTTGAACTCTATATCCAGTAGTTTGCTTTCCTCCATTTCTGTCATTTGTGACCTGTTTCTTTGTCTCCGCATTTTTTATGCTTCCCTGTGTTGGTAGAGTGGCTTTGTGTGCTAGGTGTCCTATAGGGCCCAGTGGCTCAGCCTCCCCAATTACCTGAGGTGGACACTCTTGGTGCACCCGTTTGTGGGCTTTGTGCACAGTCTTGTTGTAGTTAAGCCTTGATTGTTGTAGGTATCACTGGGAGGAATTGACCTCTAGGCCAATTGGCTGTGAGAACCAGC
This sequence comes from Myotis nattereri, assembly GCF_964212035.1. NCBI lineage: Eukaryota > Metazoa > Chordata > Mammalia > Chiroptera > Vespertilionidae > Myotis > Myotis nattereri. The sequence continues at coordinate 101,308,683 of NC_138079.1, read as the reverse complement.
TGTGTCTATGGTGGGAGAACTTCTGTGCTGAAGACACCCTTCTGGGGCAAGACTTGCTTCAGTGGGGCTTTGGTGCTCACTGAGTCTGCCCCCTGAGTGTGTCCCTTATGGATCTGAGGAGTTGTAATCTGGATGGTCCCACTCTGACCACTGGGTACACTGGCTCTTGGATCTAAGGAGGTGCTAATTTAGCCTCTGCCTGAGGCTACCCAGCAAGAGCTACAAAGGGATCTGCAGATTCCCCTTCCTTGTTTGGGGTTAGAGTTGCCCAGATGAGGCCCAGCTGTGAAGCAATGCAAGCTGCTGTGGGGCCTTGGGCCTTCTCTTGGAAGTTCTGGGTCTGTCTGGCCCAGCTGCAGTTTGTTAGGTAATTTTCAGATTGCAAAGGGCCAGGGCATTCATATGCAAAAGCCTCTGCTGCAGCTTGGGTGGGGCGGGGTCTCAGGGAATCGAAGGGCGGAGCAAACAGCTATGGCTGATCCTCAGCCCTGCCCTAAGGGGCCCCGTGTCTCAGCGTCACCATAGTTGCTGCAAGCACCTCTGAGAGAAAGGCGCCCTCGAGTTCCGAATTCTGCCCGCTTCCAGACAGTCCAGTTTCTCCCCATATGAGTCTGGGTCCCCAGAGACTTCCCGGAACTGGAGTTCAGAGCAGTCGGGGGCTTGTGACTACCTCCCGATTCAAAAAGACAGCCGCGTCCTCAGTTGCCAGCCCTTGCCATGTGCGCCTCTGTACCTCTGCACTTTACTTCCGGACCGCACCTCCTCTGAGTCTCAGTGTGCTTTTCTCTTTCCTTCTAGTTGTAGAATTTCCACTCAGCCAGCTTTCCTGTGGTTCTGGATGATGTCCGTTTTGTCTTTTAGTTGTATTTTTTTTTTATTATTAATTAAATCTTTATTGTTCAGATTATTACATTTGTTCCTCTTTTTCCCCCCCATAACTCCCCTCCTCCCAGTTCCCACCCCACCCTCCGCCCTCACTCCCCACCCACTGTCCTCATCCATAGGTGCACGATTTTTGTCCAGTCTCTTCCCGCATCTCCCACACCCCTTTCCCCCCAAGAATGGTCAGTCCATTCCCTTTCTATGTCCCTGATTCTATTATAATCACCAGTTCATTCTGTTCATCAGATTATTTATTCACTTGATTCTTAGATTCACTTGTTGATAGATGCATATTTGTTGTTCATAATTTGTATCTTTACCTTTTTCTTCCTCTTCCTCTTCTTAAAGGATACCTTTCAGCATTTCATATAATCCTGGTTTGGTGGTGATGAACTCCTTTAGCTTTTCCTTATCTGTGAAGCTCTTTATCTGACCTTCAATTCTGAACGATAGCTTTGCTGGATAAAGTAATCTTGGTTGTAGGTTCTTGGTATTCATCACTTTGAATATTTCTTGCCACTCCCTTCTGGCCTGCAAAGTTTCTGTTGAGAAATCAGCTGACAGTCGTATGGGTATTCCCTTGTAGGTAACTGAGTTTCTTTCTCTTGCTGTTTTTAAGATTCTCTCTTTATCTTTTGCTCTTGGCATTTTAATTATGATGTGTCTTGGTGTGGTCCTCTTTGGATTCCTTTTGTTTGGGGTTCTCCGCGCTTCTTGGACCTGTAAGTCCATTTCTTTCACCAGCTAGGGGAAGTTTTCTGTCATTATTTCTTCAAATAGGTTTTCAATATCTTGCTCTCTCTCATCTTCTGGCACCCCTATAATTCTGATGTTGGTACGCCTGAAGCTGTCCCAGAGGCTCCTTACACTATCCTCGCATTTTTGGATTCTTTTTTCATTTTGCTTTTCCGGTTGGGTGTTTTTTGATTCCTCACATTTCAAATCATTGACTTGATTCTTGCGCTCCTCTGTTCTGCTGTCGGGAGTCTGTATAATATTCTTTATTTCAGTCAGTGTATGCTTAATTTCTAGTTGGTTCCCCAATATAACATCGAGGGTCTCATTAGTTTTCTTGTAGATCTCATTAAGTTTATCGGCGGCTTCTAAACAGTTCTTGAGAGACCTTAAAAGTGTGGTTCTGAACTCTAGATCTTCCATTGACAATTTTGTCCTGTTTCTTTGTCTCCGCATTTTGTTATGCTTCCTTGGTGCACCCCCTAGTGGTCTGAACTTCTGTCCTCTAGGGAGGTGCTAATCTAGCCTTTGCCTGAGGCTATCCGGCAAATGCCTCTGTGCAGGGCTTGGGCGGGGTGGGTCGCACAGGATCAATGGGGTGGGCCGGAGAGAGCAGTTATGGTGGCTCTCAGTCCTGTCCCCAGGGGCTCTGCCTCTCTGAGTCCCAGCCCCGCTGCACACCTCGGAGAGAAAGCTGCACTCGCTCTGACCGAGGCCAGACAGTCCCGCTTCTCCCGTTTGAGTCTGGGTCCCTAAAGACTCGCCCGGATCTGGAGCTCAGAGTCTGCGACTCCCTCCCGATTGAAAAACGCTAACCGCGCCCTCCGCCGCCAGCCCGCTCCGCGCGCGCACTCCGCACCTCAGAATTTGACTTCAGCACTGCGCCTCCTCTGAGTGTCCGTATGCGTTTCTCTGTCCTCCTAGTTGTAGGACTTCCACTCAGCCAGCGTTCCAGTGGTTCTGGGTGATGTCCGTTCAGTCTTTTAGTTTTACTTTTGAAGTAGTTGTTCAAAGCAGCAAACTCCGGCGTTAACCTATGCCGCCATCTTGGTTCTCTCTTTTAGTTGTATTTTTGAAGTTGTTGTGAGAGGCAGCAATTTCTGGTGTTTACCTATGCCGCCATCTTGGTTTCTCCAAAACTTGGTTTTCTAAAAACATATTTTAAAAAAATAGTAGAAAAACCCAACAATATAAATCACAACCTTAGTAGATGAAAGGAGAAAAATATTTTTCAATAGATGCTGAAAAGACATTCTTAAAAAACACAGTACCCACTCATGATTTAGAAAAAAAAAATAGCAAACTAGAAATAGAAGAAATATTGTGTTAAAATCACCAGATTTATTTGCAATCTACCAGAAATCTTTGCATTTAATAGTGAAATATTTGAAGCATCTTCATTCAAGTCATCATTCTTCTCAGCAGTCTCCCCACCCCACCCAGAGCTCAGAACTATCCAGCTGGTTAAAGTGAGGAGAAGATGGGGAAAAGAAATTTGGTTATCTTTCAAGAATGGCATTCTATTTTCATCATCTACTCCAGAGGAATGTTTGAACATGGGCACAAACCAGGGTAGTTCGCTGCAAGTTCATAATGGCAAAAAACTGGAAATAACTCAAATGTGCCTGAATTGTTTATAAATAACTAAGTAAAATCTAGAAGCCTTCCCTGGATGACTAACTAGCAGTTAAACCGAGTCAGAATAGGTCTGTGTTTATTGACCGAGGAAGATCTTTAAGATATAACGTTGAGCTGGAAAAGCAAGTTACAGACTGGTAGATACGGGATGATGCTGTTTGGCAACAATAACACAAAACAGTCCTCTGCGGGGAGCACACCTCATGCGAGAGTCTGGAGGTGCACACCAGGCCTGGGGCAGGGACCAACAAGAGAGTCCAGTAGCCTTTGTATAAATATTTGACACAAAAAAAATCTATTCCTGTCTATACATGTCTAACAGAAAATATTTTTAAAGGGGAAAAAATAAAGTGTCTTCTATTGACTGGACACTTGAAAAGTGACAGGAAGTAGGCCTGGTGGGCAGAAGATAGGGTGCCAAGTAAGTGCTCCAGCCCCATGTGCCCCAGTGTACAGACACCAACAGTGAGCACTGCATCCCAGGCTCCCTACATCACTGTTGTCCCAGGAACCCCCAAGGCACATGTCTGCTCAGGTGGTAAATGCGGGTATGCATAGGACAGAGGCAGGAGCCTGGGGTGGGGCAAGGCCAGGGCAGGTGTCCATCCGATGTGCCTTCCCCTTGGGTCTGTTCCAACCTCAGGTAGGGAAGGGTGTTGGCCACTCCCCCCAGTTTGATGTCCTGCTGGACCACATGACAGGCCGAGAGATGCTGGTGATGGACAGCGGGCTCCGGGGCATCCCCGAGCGCACATCAGTGCCTGCGTGGATCAAATTATTATTTTAAAATATATATATACTAGGGACCCGGTGCACAAAAATTTGTGCACTCCAGGGGAAGCGGGGGTCCCTCAGCCCAGCCTGTGCCCTCTAGCAGTCTAGGAGCCCTCGGGAGATAACACCCTGCTGGCTTAGGCCTGCTCCCGGGTGGCAGAGGAAAGGCCCAATCCCTAGGTGCAGCCCCTGGTCGGGCTCAGAGCAGGGCCGATTGCGGAGTTGGGACGCCGCCCCCTGTCATGCACAGAGCAGGGCAGATCGGGAGGTTGCGATGCCACCCCCAGTCATGTTCAGGGTAGGGCCGATTGGGGGATTGGGGCACCGCCCCCTGTCACACTAAAGGCAGGGTCGATGGGGAGGTTGCGGCGCCACCCCCTGTCACGCACAGAGCAGGGCCAATCCGGGGGTTGGGGCGCTGCCCCCTGTCACGCACAGAGCAGGGCCCATCAGGGGGTTGAGGAGCTCCCCCCTGTCACTCAGAGAGTAGGGCCGATAGGGGAGTTGGGGCACCGCCACCTGTCACACACAGAGCAGGGCGGATCAGGGGGTTGGGGCGCCACTCTCTATCACCCACAGAGCAGGGCCCAGGGGGGGGGGCGGTTGAGGCGCTGCACCCTGTCACACACAGAGCAGGGCTGATCAGTGGGTTGGGGCGCTGCACCCTGTCACACACAGAGCCGCAGGGCGATCAGAGGTTGGGGAGCTCCCCCGTATCAGGCACAGGGCAGGGCTGATCAGGAGGTTGGGGCGCCTTCCCCTGTCACAAACAGAGCAGGGCGGATAGGGAGGTTGTGGCCCCACCCCCTGTCACACACAGAGCCGCAGAGCAATCAGGGGGTTTGGGCGCTGCCCCCTGTCACGCTGATCCCGGTGCTGGGAGGCATATTACCCAGGCCTGGTGCATGGGTGGGGCTGGCTGGTTTTCCCTGAAGGGTGTCCTGGATCAGGGTGGGGGTCCCCACTGGGGTGCCTGGCCAGCCTGGGTGAGGGGATGATGGCTGTTTGCAGCTGGTCACACACCATTCAGGGTTGGGGTCCCCACTGGGATGCCTGGCCAGCCTGGGTGAGGGGCTGAGGGCTGTTTGTAGCTGGTCACACACCCTTCAGGGTGGGGGTCCCCACTGGAGTGCCTGGCCAGTCTGGGTGAGGGGCTGAGAGCTGTTTGCAGCTGGTCACACACCCTTCAGGGTGGGGGTCCCCACTGGAGTGCCTGGCCAGTCTGGGTGAGGGGCTGAGGGCTGTTTTCAGGCTGGCAGGTGATGGAAGCTCCCAACCGCTCCTTTTTTTCTTTTTCTTTTTTAATTTTGGGCCAGCTTTAGCTCTGAGGCTCCAGCTCTTAGGCCTCCGCTGCTGAAAGTAGGTAATCGAAACAATGTATAACTCCAGCTCTGACTCCAGCTCTGAGATCCCAGCTCGCTGAAAGCTGGTTTCTGGGTTTTTTTTTTAGCATCTATATTTGTTACAATGTTTGAAACTGCAGGCTCAGAGGCCTGCAGCGGCCGGTGGGGAACGTTGGAGTCCTCTGTCACTGAGGCAAGCAAGCCTCATGTTAGTTTCAAGCTGCCTGGCTGCTGTCCGCCATCTTGGCTGACAGTTAATTTGCATATTGCCCTGATTAGCCAATGGGAAGGGTAGTGGTCGTACGCCAATTACCATGTTTCTCTTTTATTAGTGTAGATATTTTTTATTGATTTCAGAGAGGAAGGGAGAGGGAGAGAGAGATAGAAACATTAATGATGACAGAGAATCATTGATCGGCTGCCTCCTGCACACTCCCTGCTGGGGGTTGAGCCCGCAACCCAGGCATGTGCCCTTGACTGGAATCGAACCTGGGACCCTTCGGTCTGCAGGCCGATGCTCTATCCACTGAGCCAAACCAGGTAGGGCGCAAATTATTGATGACTTACTCGTGACCGCAAACTCAGACCAGCTGGTGAGGACCTACAGGTAAGATTTGGAGCTCCCTTGGCCCTACCACCTCCAATACTAAGATTTGTTCTGGCTCTTCTCACTGCTGGGGTGTAGGGCAAGGCCCATTAGCCCTCGGCTTGGGGTAGCTGTGCAGTCCATGTCACTTTGTGGATCTGCAGGGAGGTGGCCTTCCTGTAAGAATGGGTCGGTGACCTTTGCTGCCCTAAGGCACTGCTTCCTCTTGGCCCGGGCAGTAATGGGGCTGAGGTCAGGTAGCAGCACTCCAGATGTTATCGTCCAGACGGAATGAGGACAGACCTTTCTTCCTGCCACTAAACACAGTTCTGATTTGGGTAGGCTGGCATTTCAAGCACGCATTACCTTATGCCCCTGTGTCTGAGGCATCCGAGATGTTGATATTCTGGTGAAAAGCCTAGAGGCATTCCTCAATTTTCTGTTGCCAGTGACATCAACCCAGCTCCAACTAGCGTAAACCAAGGCAGGCCACACGCCTCCGGGCTCCCAGAACCCCCTAGAGCTGTGCCCAGCAACCCCTGAGCATTTGCAGCAGCACCCTACTCCCTGGACTGGGAAGTCAGAGACACCCATGGGTCAGGGATGTCGTCCCTGGTTCTTCTCTCTCTCTCTCTCTCTCTCTCTCTCTCTCTCTCTCTCTTGGCTTCAGTTTCAAGCAGGTTTTTGTGTTTCCTAGTGTCTTTTGAAGATTACATTATTTAACTTTGCAAAGTTTAGAACAGCGCCTTGCATATTGTAAATGCTATGTGTTTGTTTTTAAAAGTTCAATAACATGGCCCTCCGGCCCTGGAGCTGGAGGAGGAGAGGAAGCGCACGGGACAGACGAGGCCCAGTGCCTGGAAGCTGACCCCTGGCTGCACTGTGGCCCAGAAGGAGCTGGAGAGGCAGGTGGTGGAGCAGATAAGAAGCCAGGAGCAGCTGGCTGCATAGAACACCACCAAGGTCCCCCTCGTGGAAGAGACGCTTAGACTAAGTGGGAGGAGGTGGAGGAGGGGAGCACAGGGCCGAAGAAGCCAGGCTGACCTGGAGAAGGTCAAGGAGGAGCTGCATCTGGTGGATGACAACCCTCCCCGCCCCCAACCACACACACACTTCAGTGTAGGAGTTGGTGGGCTGTCAGGCCCAAGAGAATCTGTAGGAGGAGGACACGAAGTGCAGGGGCTCCAGTGCTGAGCTGTCCAGGGAGGGCATCCTGGATGCCTGCAAGGAGAAGCAGATCACCGGGCCAAGTTGGAGGAGTGCGCGCAGCAGCAGCTTATGACCACGGCCAGTGAACTGTCCCAGGACAGAGACAAGAACAAGAGGACCCACAACAGCATCCACAATGAGAACATGAGGCAAGGCTGGGACAAGTAAACACCAAGCAGTGAATTATGAGATCAAGGCCATGTGAAGGCCAGGACTGGGCAGGGCAAGACCTCTCACTTGGGCTCTCGGATGGTCACAGGCAAATTCTAAAATTTGTATTTGTATTTCTCTAAAAATAGACACTCCCCCCGCCCCCTCATACTCCAGTTCCTTTAAAAAGAGAATAGTTGTGTCAGTGGGAATATTCTGGTCTGGGACAGTGTAAGTGCCCCTGGTTTATTTTTCCCATTTGTATCATAGTGCTAAACAGGCCTGATGATGGTGATGGTGATGATGATGATGATGACTGAATCACTTTCTCTCTTATGCTTGGAACAGGGCTGATTGATACCTGTAAGTTTGAATAACAAACTCCATGCTGGAATGTGTGCTATGACATCCTATACAATTAGAGAAAGCCACATTGTGGCTTCTGTTCTGTGCCATACTTTTTCCTGTATTTGAAAATAGCTCAACTTGATGGATTTGTGCTTGATTTCTATGAAGGATGCATCTTTGTGTATTTGTGTTTTCTGAAGGGTGAAAATTATTTTGAAAACTGTATCTAAAACACTCTTTTACTCAGACTTGCGCACACAGTGATTCCTCCCATAGTTGACAAAATCCTGTAATCATTCAGGATAAACACACAGAAGGGCAATCCATTCTTTTTATTTTCTTTTTTTAATATATTTTATTGATTTTTTTTCACAGAGAGGAAGGGAGAGGGATAGAGAGTTAGAAACATCGATGAGAGAGAAACATCGATTAGCTGCCTCCTGCACACCCCGTACTGGGGATGTGCCCGCAAACAAGGTACATGCCCTTGACCGGAATCGAACCTGGGAACCCTTTAGTCCGCAGGCCGACGCTCTATCCACTGAGCCAAACCGATTAGGGCACAATCCATTCTTGGATAAATTTTTCTTGTGTGTTTTTTTAACCGTTAGAGGGCTACTTTGTTGGACTTAGGCGCCAAATGAATGGTCAGCTATAGAGTATAGTATTTATATATAAGCCATAATATGGGTTTGTAACATTAGTTTTAAAAAGGGAAAGTTTTGTTTTGTATATTTTATTACCTTTTCCATAGTAATAATTGCACATTTAAAATAAATAAATAAACTGGCCTTTTGCCCTTAACCCCAGCACCCATTGAGATCATCAAAGAAGGCTCATTGACCATGTACTTACCTGGACTGATCCCTGTGTCAGGGGAATGGTTTATACCAGCCATGGGCCGGATCCAGCCCGTTTGAAATGAATAAAACTATTGAAAAAAAAAGACCGTACCCTTTTATGTAATGATGTTTACTTTGAATTTATATTAGTTCACACAAACACTCCATCCATGCTTTTGTTCCGGACCTCCGGTCCAGTTTAAGAACGCATTGTGGCCCTCGAGTCAAAAAGTATAAACCCCTGGTTTATACTCAGCGTGGACAGTTACTAAAAGCCCCACTAGGGGTTGTGAGCACTTTCTGGACAGAGAAGAAAAAGCGGAGAGGGTTGAACTACTGGAGGTTGACAACTGCCGTTCACCCAAACCTTCCTCCTCTCTGCTCCTAGTGGTGGCAGCAAGCAGAAGCTGAGCACTGGCATTGCCCTGCTGGGAGAGCCTGTGGTCACCTTTCCGGATGAGCGCCATCCACTGGCATGGACCCTGTAGTCCAGTGCCTGCTCTGGGGAACTGTGGCAAGGGTCTGTAAGACCTGCAAGGCCATCGTCATCACCTCCCATAGGTAGAGCTCAGGGCTCTGTGGGTGGATGGATGAGCTGGGATGGGGGCTATGGGAGGAATAGGCTGGGAGGGACTGCGTAGGCAGAGACCTGACATCAGTTGGAATAGAATCTGTGAGGAGAATCCCCAGGCTCTAGCATGTGGGCCACACTCTGAGCATGGGACTCAGGAACAGCCTGATCTGGGTGTTGACATTCAGCGTTTGACACAGAGGGTAGATGTCAGCATACCCATCCCTCCCCCAGGGAGTGCTCATACAGGTGACAGTGCTCTGGGGGCAGCTGAAAGAAGGGATGGGCCCCACCCCCTCTCCCCAGCATGGAGGACTGTGAGGCCTTGTGCACCCGGCTGGCATCAAGTGCCTGGGCAGCCCCCAGCACCTCAAGAGCAAGCTTGGCCGTGGCTACTCCCTGCGGACCAAAGTCAGGACCAACAGGCAGCAGGAGGCGCTGCAGGAGTTCAAGGCATTTGTGGACCTGACCTTCCCAGGTGTGCGACACTACACAGAGGGCATCTGTGCCTCACCCCTGCCAAGTCCCGCATTCCTGGCCCCTAGGATGAAGACTGAAATTCTGTGGGCCCAGGCCACCCTGCCGTGGCCCTCCAGCCCAGCCCTCATGGGAACATGGTCTCTCCTTCGTGCAGGCAGTGTCCTGGAAGATGAGCACCAAGGGATGGCCTGTTATCACCTGCCTGGCAATGCTCTCAGCTGGGTGAAGGTGAGCATATACCTGGGCATTGGAGGGAGCGCAGCTCTGATGTCACCCGCTTTCCGGTGTTTTCTCTTTCGGGTGGAAATCACGTTCAGTGCTGCTACAGTTCCTCTCTGATGTCTCCATGGCAATGTTCATATGGATTTCATAGAACATTAGATGTCTGTGCTGGAAGGGACCTTGGAGATCAGCTCCTCCTCATTTCACAGAGAGGGTAGCAGGCCCAGACAGAGAATGCCATATACCCAGCATCGTACAGCAAGCCAGGGGCTCGCCGGGACCTCTGCTTCCTGACACCATTCCCAACCAGAGTCCCCGAGATGGCAGACAGCTGAATTCTGTAGGACTGACGTGCTGGGAGTGCTCTGGGGGCAGCTGAAAGAGGAATGGGCCTTTTGGGGGCCTTATCACAAGTCCAAGGACTCTCCTTCTTTCCACCCTCTGCTGTCTCCTCCCCCCTCCACAGTGCCTGCCATCAACTGTAGGTACTTAACACTCTGGAGCAAGCCAAGAAGTACATGCTAGATGACTACTCAGTCAGCCAGGTTTCCCTGTAGGGCATCTTCCTGAGCTTCACCTGCCCTGGGCCCCCAACCCAAGGGGGAAATACAGGGCAAGCAGAGCCAGCAGGGCCCTCATCACCACCACCTCCCTCCCCACTTCCCTCACAGTCTTGCTACAATAAAAAAATTCCCACCCTGGTAGGTGTGGCTCAGTTGGTTGTCATCCCATGCACCGAAAGGTTGTCCGTTCCATTCCAGGTCAGGGCATATACCCAGGTTGCGGATTTGATCCCTGGTCAGGGTGCAGACGAGAGGCAACCAATTGATGTTTCTCTCTCACATCGATGGTTTTTTGTGTTGTTGTTTTTTTCTCTCTCTCTCCTTTCCCTTTCCCTTCCTCTCAAAAAAAACAAAAATCAATAAAAACATATATTTTTTAAAAATAAACTTCCCAGTGCCAGGTTAGCTCAGGTGTGCGTACCCTGCCATAGGTTGCAAGGATTACACAGGCAGCTGGTGGTCCCAGTGAGCCCAGCTCAAGGGCGGAAGGCTAGGGTGGCTCTCTGCCAGACTGAGGCCATTTGCCTTGAAGGCCTAGTGGAGAATCCAGGTGTATGTCAATAGAAAACCATTCCCTTGAGTCCCAGCTGGTGGCCTGCGGCCTCAATGAGACCTGTCTGTGGAAGTAGCCTCAGAGAAACACCTGCCGTGTCCTCTCAAGGAGCGATAGCTGAGGGTGACCATGGCTGCAAAGATGTCATAGTTCTGAAGGTAGGAGAAGAGGTAGATTGATGAGTTTGCAGCCTAAGTCACAAATTTTCAGCATGTACATACCTGGATTTGCTTTCTGCCCCAGCCGCTGCAAAGGTTAGGGTAAGCCTACCTGTGATCCCGCACCAACCCCTGAAGTGGTCATGATCATTATACCATTGCCCAGATGAGTGAGCTGAGATTTAGACTTCACTAACTTTACACGGTCAGGAGGTATAGAGCCAACATTTGACTGAGGCAGACAGAGGTTCTCATAGTGGAGTTCCTGACCACAGCATTAGCAGCTTCAGAAACTTGTTAGAAATGCAGGTTCAAGGGCCCCACCCCAGGCCTGTTGGGTCAGAAATTTTTGGATGAGGCCCAGCAATCTGCATTAAAATGAGCCCCATGTTAACAAGTGTTTCTGATGCAGCTCGGGTGTGAGAACCACTGAACGCAAGACCCGTGTGCTCCAGCCCATTGCCCTGTCTAGCCTGAGGGTGGACGGATGTGTCTTTGCACCTCTGTCATGAGGATGCTCCATCAAGCAGCCTTTCTCTCTCCAGCGGGGTCCTTCTGGCCCCCTCTAAAAAGCCCCCTCAGCAGGTTGTTTGCTCCCTCCCTTCTCAGTCTTCTCTGGGAAAGTGCTATCTACTGTCCCTGCCCACTCATCCTACCTCCCATCACTACTTACCCAACATAGGGCGGTGAATGACAGCATTATCACACTCCTTGCTATCACACCCACTGGTTGCTGCCTTATTTTTCCATGTAACTTCTCTAGGGCATTTCACAATGTCCCCTGCAGCCTTCTGATGAAAACCCCTCCTGTGGCCTCTCTCCACTTCCTCTGCTTCTCTGCGTCCTCTGAAGACTCCTGTTCTTTTCTCTCTGAATCATGGGATCTTTGCGTTCTCAGTCTACTTCAGTTTCCTTACTCTCCCCTCTACACCCTGCCACCCTTGAATTCCTTTCTCATTCATCCCCAGTCCTTCAATTGCCATCTTATTCCAAGCAGAAACTTCCCTGAGCGCCCCACAGTTTGACATTCCCAATGAGTTCTCCCACCCTGAATGGGAAATGGGCTCTTCTCACACCTTTCTGGAACTGTCTCTCACCCCACTGGGCCCTAGGGGCTCTTACTGCTAGGGCAGTGGGTGGGGGCTAGGGAAGGTATGGCTACAGAATAGCCAAGAAGAGGACACCTGTTTCCTGAAAAAATAAGAAACCTTTACTTCTGAATGACGGAGAGCGATAAGGTCAGAAAGAACAAGACAGAGGACATCTGAGGAACTCTGAGTGACCAGGGATGAGGTTTTGGACTTGTGACGTCATATGACAGGGGAGTTAGGGCGGTGAATGACAGCTGACTCCATCATCGGTGGGTCCAGTTTATTGGTGCCTTGTGGGTGCTTCCAAAATCTAACACTGAAGGAAGGTACCTCTGCCTGGGGAAAAACCGGTAACAAAGTAACAAGGCAGGGGAGGAGGGCGACAAAGTAACAACCCGGGAAAGAGTAACCAATGGGAAAAAAGGTGAGGAAGGATGAGAACTCTGGGACATCTGGGGAGCAGGCCCCAAGCATGTTCAGCTCTATCCATTCTACTTCCCGTGCACATCACCCCGCCTGCTCCGCCACCACCAAATTCCAGGGCCTCAGCCCCTTGTCATTTTGGGACCACTGAGACTTTCATATCCTTTGTTGAGATCATCCGTCTCCTCACTTCTCCATCTCCTGCTCCAGGCTGGCATGGAGTCTGGGCACCATGAGGTTCAGGGACCATGAGGAATGGGGGAGCAGAGGGGACATGACAGCTGGTTGAGGTTGTGGGAGGAGGGGTCTGAGCCATGACTCGGATTCCTTAGCTTCTCCAGGCCCGGAGATTGCAGTTCTTTCCTTGTTAGAATGTCTCCTGGAAGGGGTGGAAGGTGAGCTGATTCCTGAAAGACGGGCCATGTAGGCACTGCCTGCTAACCTCTGAGAACAGAATGCCCAGCTGTGGCTGGCAACAGCGAGTAAAGCAAGCAGGTGTGCGCTTCCCTTTCGGGAAGGGGTCCCAGGGTGGCAGTGAGGAGATACTGGAGACAGAGTTGGGGAGATACCTGGTCAAGGTGAGAGGGTTAGTGCTTGTCCTGGGACAGGTACGGACGAAGGGCCCAGGGGGAGCCTTGTTACTGGGGAAGAAGGGGCCAAACGTGCTTGCTGGGTGGATGCTTTCGAGCCCAGATCTCCAATTCCACTTTCTGCCATGACAATCGATGCAGTCAGTGGCTTGGTCCCCAACCCGAGGTCTCCTCGCCTGAAGCGCGAACGGGAAGTAGGCGTATGGCATCGGGGGTCAGGGGCCACCTAGACGCAATGCCCGGGCGCTGGCTCTTCCGCGTCCACACAGACAGACGGCCCCGTCTGGGACACAGCTGCGCCGCGGCCTTCGCAAGACCCCGCGCCCGCAGGGTCCGCAGACCTTCGCCGACAACCGACTGCGCACGGTGGGTTCCGGCGGCCGGGAACTCTGACGCCGAGTCAGCAGCGAGGGCCAAGCACCGACCAGCCCGGAACCACGCGGCCCAAGTCGGACTGAAGAAGCCCCTGCCCGCCGAGTCTGAACCGCGCTCCTCCCAGACCCCCGCCAGGACCAGGGAGCCGGGAGGCTTCACGGGCTCCGCCAATCAACGGCCGGCGTTCGAATTCGCGTCCTGGGGCGGCCAATCGAGGGCGCCCGGAGACGGCGAGCGGGGCGTGGCCGAGGGCGGAGCCCTGTAGCCCTGCGGCGCGCGCCCCCCCAGACGGGCCAATGGAAGCGCTGGGTGCGTTTGAAAACTAGGGCGGGCGGCGGGGCGGGTCTGCGCGTGCGTGGGGCGGTGCGCTCAGGGCTGGCCGGCGGCTGGTGCTGCTTAGACCGAGGCGACGGAGGTGACTGAGGCGACGGAGGTGGCGGCGCAGGTGGCGATGGGGAGCGGCAGTGGTGAGCGCGGGGCGCAGGGGGGCGGGCGGCGGCGGGCGGGCGCCCCGAGACTGCGCAGCCCGGCTCGAGCCCTTTGGCCCGGGGTCCCGGCGCCGCTTGCCCGGCGCGCAGTTTAAATGCCAGGCGGCGCCCAGGTCCGCGTGAAAGCCCCGCGCGGGTCCCATTCCCTGTAGAGGCTGTGAGCGCTGCCGCGGTTTCGGAAATTATCGCCGTGGCGGCTACGCGTTTCCGTGTCTGTCCTACATTAAGGGAATGAGGGCGGTGCGGTGAAATCCAGGTAACCTGTGGAAACTGGCCCCCCTGAGTGTAGGTCGGGCTTCCGCGGCGCGTTACCTGCGGCTGGGAAGACCCCGGTTAAGAGCGGGGCGGGGGGCGGAGTGCTGTATGGAAAACCAGGAAAATTGTGGGTGAGGGGGTCCTGCCCGGGAGTGTCCAAGTCCTCTCCTTAGAATGAGGAAGGAGCTGCTGGAGTTGGAATGATCCCCCCGCTCCCCCCATGGGGAGAGAGGACACAGGGCAGAGGGGGCACCAAGCTGTCCTGCAAGTTCAGCCTTTGAGTCCCTGTGGAACTGACCCTCTTGGTTTGGACTCGAAAACCGGGTGGTTCAAGTCCACGGAGCCTTATGGACCATTATGCGTCTTAGTCAGGTATGCAAACGGAGCAGAGAGATCAGCAGGGGTCCCGGGGGCTCCATTGAGAGACCTCATCCCATTGGCTGCTTGGTTCCCCTTCCCGGTTATCATCTGGGCTCCCGGTCAGAAGGTTTCCCGATAGCCAGGCTACATGATTGTCGGCTATTCACCGTCCATACTTACTGAATATTTGAATGAATGACGACGTCTTCTGTTATCCTTATAATACTGCTCCTTTATTAACTCTTTGTTGGGGACTGGAAATCCGGCTGACTCCTTTCGTGGGGCGGGGGCTGTAACTGTTAAGTCATCTGCGGGTATAACTTCACCTCCGTATAGCTCCTTTCCAGCACGTCACTGAGACCATTCTGATTCTTTTTTCTTAAGTGATCCACTGTAGGTGTGCCAAGTGTTTCTGTTATCCTACAAAGCGGAGAATAAGAAGAAGACCCAGAAACTTAACCATCTTGAGTCTCCCAGAAGACGTGCTCTTTCACATCCTGAAATGGCTCTCTGTTGGGGACATCCTTGCCGTTCGATCTGTAAGTTGCCCGATGAAGATAGTGTCAGCCCTAGCAGTGTTGGTCATTCCGTCAAGGTTTCATGTTCTTACATGTCAGAGCAGAACTGTGGCTACAAAAAGAACAGAGGAACAAGGATGGTAATTGTTAATAGATGCTTGAGTTTGTTCTGATCATGGGAAACCTAAAAGCAGTACATTCACTATAACGTTTAACAGAGAAGCCACTTTTTTTTACAGCAGTAAAATTTGTATTTCTTACGACATAAGACATTACATCTGAAACTAATACTGTATCTCAATTGTAGTTGACAAATAAATTTTATATATATGTATGTATTTTATTGATTTTTTACAGCGAGGAAGGGAGAGGGACAGAGAGTTAGAAACATCGATGAGAGAGAAGCATCAATCAGCTGCCTCCTGCACACCCCCTACTGGGGATGTGCCTGCAACCCAGGCACATGCCCTTGACCGGAATCGAACCTGTGAACCTTCAGTCCCCAGGCTGACACTGTATCCACTGAGTCAAACCGGCTAGGGCGATAAATAAATTTTTTAAAAAATTTTGAGCCTAGCCAGTTTGGCTCAGTGGATAGAGCGTTGGCCTGCGGACTGAAGGGTTCTGGGTTTGATTCCAATAAAGGGCACATGCCCAGGTTGCAGGCTCAATCCCCAGTAGGGGGCGTGCAGGAGGCAGCCGATCAATGATTCTCTCTCAGCATTGATGTTTCTATCTCTCTCTCCCTTCCTCTCTGAAATTAATAAAAATATATTTTTAAAATTTTTTTTGAAAAAAATTAAGATATTAGTGTTCGCTTCAGCAGCACATATACTAAAATTGGAACGATACAGAGAAGATTAGCATGGCCCCTGCGCAAGGATGACACGCAAATTCGTGAAGCGTTCCATATTTAAAAAAAAAAAAATTTAAGATATTAAAAAGAATAAAAGTATATCCTTGAGAACAAATCCCATGTAATATTTAGTACTGAAAGGGACTCGGAGTTATTTTACAGACATTGGAACTGCAGCCTCATTCTGAACGACTTAACCCAAGGCATATAGTAAATTCGTAGGAAAACAAGAACCCACTTCTCCAAATCCGAAAGCCGCCTCCATTTGGGTTATTTCTATGGGTGCTGAGTTTCCAGTGGCGGTGGGAACGTTAGCGCTTAGATTGCTAACCAGTGATCAGGGCTCCCGCCCAGAGCAGAGGCTCCAGGTCCTACCTGAGGCTGCTGTCAGTCTTTTCCAAGACTCCGTTGACCTCTAGGCTCCATTCATGCTCCCACTGCAAGACTCCAGGCAGAACAATACAAAACAGATTTTTGGCCCTTCCAGGTTTGGCTCAGTGGATAGAGCGTCAGCCTGCGGACTGAAGGAACCCGGGAGGGTTCGATTCTGGGGAAGGGCACATGCCCAGGTTGTGGGCTCGATCCCTGGTAGGGGGTGTGCAGGAGGCAGCTGATCAATGATTCTCATCATTGATGTTTCTATCTCTCTTTCTCCATTCCTCTCTAAAAGCAATAAAAATTTTAAAACAACAACAAAAAAACAAATTTTTGTCCTAGCTGCTCCTGTTAGACTTGGTTCCTCTGTTCCTTGTAGCTATATATCGTACAGAGGTGTCATCCCCTCTTTCTCAGTCTAGATGATTATTCCCCCTTCCAGGACCACTGTCTCCACCTTTATTTATTTTTTTAATTTTTTAAGTATATTTTATTGATTTTTTACAGAGAGGAAGGGAGAGGGATAGAGAGTTAGAAACATCGATGAGAGAGAAACATCGATCAGCTTCCTCCTGCACACTCCCTACTGGAGATGTGCCTGAAACCAAGGTACATGCCTTTGACCGGAATCAAACCTGGGACCCTTGAGTCCGCAGGTCGACGCCATATCCACTGAGCCAAACCGGTTAGGACAGGGGTGGGCAAACTTTTTGACTTGAGGGCCACAATGGGTTCTTAAACTGGACTGGAGGGCCTGAACAAAAGCATGGATGGAGTGTTTGTGTGAACTAATATAAATTCAAAGTAAACATCATTACATAAAAGGGTACGGTCTTTTTTTTTTTTTTAGTTTTATTCATTTCAAATGGGCCGGATCCGGCCCGCGGGCCGTAGTTTGCCCACGGCTGGGTTAGGACCACTGTCTCCACCTTTAGAGCCACAGAGAAACTTATTTCTGGGCTCTTTTTTCTATTCAAAGCCACTGTTACTTTAAGACACAGAGTGGGGGCCTTCACTACTGGGGTAGGGAAGAGGACAGGAGGCCCTACATTCTGTCTTCAAGAGCTCCAGAGCATGGCTTCTGGGAAGGTCCCTTAATTCCCACCTACCCTGCTTCCGTTGCTCTGCAGGTGCACTCCCACCTGAAGTACCTGGTGGACAACCATGCCAGCGTGTGGGCATGTGCCAGCTTTCAAGAGCTGTGGCCTTCTCCAAGGAACCTGAAGCTCTTTGAAAGGTATCTCTGCACCCTGGGAATAGCTTGGTTTTCTCCCATCTTGGGGCCTCCCTGATATTTCAGCGTGTGTCCCAAGGCCTGACCTGGGAATGATTTTCTTCCTGTAGCCTCTGCCAATTCCTTATCCCCCCAAAGAAGCAACTAAGGGCAGTCAACCTCACCCACTGAGTCACATGACTTCCAGCACAGTCATCAGTCATCCTACCACCAGCACAGGCC
The DNA here is from genome assembly GCF_964212035.1 of Myotis nattereri. NCBI lineage: Eukaryota > Metazoa > Chordata > Mammalia > Chiroptera > Vespertilionidae > Myotis > Myotis nattereri. The sequence goes on along the minus strand of NC_138079.1, from coordinate 101,290,842 downwards.
TAACTCTCATTAGTCAGAGTGGTGCTTCTGAAGAGTCCCTCTTGGGCTGTGACCCATCCCTTGTGACTCAAACCCAGGTCACCTGTGTTTGGAAACTTTATTCAGCTCTCTTTTCTTTTGGTCAAAACCATATGGTTTAAATCCTATTGCATTTCGTTCACTGGCTGATCCCATCCCCCTGCTAGAGATGGGACCCAGAGGCAGGACCAAAGTGGGTGTGAGCCCTAAGGCCTGTGGATCCTAGTGTGACAATGACTAAACACACCGTCCAAGTGTGCCAGTAGTTTCAGGCCAGCCACCTGAGATATAACCCACAAACTATACAATTTACCCTTTTTAAATGTGCAACTTGGTGATTTTTAATATAGTCACAGTTATGCAGCCATCAACACTATTTAACTTTATAACATTCTCATTACCCCAAAATGAGACCCTGTATCCATTAGCAGTCATTCCCTATTTTACCTGCAATCCCCCAAACTCTAGTATCTGTTTCCTCTCTCTGGATATGCCCATTATGAACATTTCATATAAGGAATCATACAACTTGTTGACTTCTTTCACTTAGCATGTTTTTAAGGTTCATCCATGTTGTATGATATATAACTGCACTAGCTAAAAAAAAAAGTTGCTATTCAGAAAATGCCTAGCTTCAATTGCTGTGATGGAACATAACTTTGATGGAATATAATTCTGTGATATTTTCTGTTCTTAATGTTGTAGGGCTGCTGAAAAGGGAAATTTTGAAGCTGCTGTGAAGCTAGGCATTGCGTACCTCTACAATGAAGGCTGTAAGTCCTTGCAGGGCTGGAGCTGGCATTGCCCCTCTTGATATTGATGTTTTAGAACACGCATAAGCTCTTCTCAGTGTTTGTAATTTAGTTGCTCTTCTTTCTGTATCTGGAGGTCTGCCTTACTGTCTTCTCCAAGGAGCTTGTGCCAGAGGTGCCCTACTGAGGGACCCATTGATGAAGTTTGATTTTTGTACGTTGGAAGACTCACCTCTCATTTTAATAAATCTTTTCATTTCAGTCAGCAAGGAATGACTGAGCAGAGACTTAGAATGAGGGCTACTCAGGCAGCAGCCTTCCCCGGGTGCCTGCCCTCTGTCCAGTTAACACCGAAACCCGTGTGTAGACTCTTGCTCCTTGCCTCAGCCACACTTCCTCTGTGGAACCCTAGGGCAGTTGTCAAAGCATTCCTAATTCCGTAGGAGATCAAGAACACAGGTGGCCAAGGCTCTAAGCCGGAGGCAGGTACAAGCAGGTCAAAGCCAGCATGGTAACTGAATTTCTTTACCCCCAAAGGTCAGGTGCTCTTTGAAAGAATCTTATGTGGCCTTCCACCAATTCCTGCCTGTTTGCTTAGCAGGACATCCTGTCTGGTTCCCAAAACACATTAAGATTTAAAAACAGCCGTTTTTCTGCTTCTAAAAGATCTGGCATCTTATTGAGAAATAGCCCCTGCATGTGGTCAGTTGACAAGACTGTTGTGACTAATAGGAACAATGAGCATTCCTCCAGGCTGAGAAAAGCTGCAGCCCTGCCCCAAACCTCCCATCAGATAGCAGTTCCCAGACAAAATTCGCATACCATACAACTCACCCATCCAAAGTATACAACCTAGTGATTTTTGGTATAGTCACAGAGTTGTGCAGCCATCACCACTGTCTGATTTTGGAAATTCTCATTACCCCCAAAATAAACTTTGTTAGCAGGGGGGTTGCCAGCAGTACCCTACAGGAGGGAGGGTGGGCATCTGACACCTTCACAGAGAACTCCTTCCCAGCCTTCAAAATCCAGGCTGTTGGGAAGACCCTGGCAGAAGTACATGAGTCACAAAGTAGGGAGAGAAGAGGAAGGAGCCCCCCATTCTGAAGGGCTTTTATCTCCTCAAACACCAGCAGCTCTGCACTGCAATGAACTTGGGGTTTTAGACTTTCACAAAAGATCATGGAGAACTCTCACATTTGTCCTCGAGACATCCCTGGGTCATGTTCTGTCCGCCTCTCCAGTGTCTGTGTCTGATGAGGCCCGCGCAGAAGTGAATGGCCTGAAAGCCTCTCGCTACTTTAGTCTCGCTGAGCGACTGAATGTCAGTGCCACGCCTTTCATCTGGCTCTTCATCCGCCCTCCGTGGTCAGTGTCTGGAAGCTGCTGCAAGGCCGTGGTTCACGAGAGCCTCCGGGCAGAGTGCCAGCTACAAAGAGTGAGTCCTGGCCAGGGGCGCATGTAGGGTGGGCAGTGCTGGGCAGTTCAAGCCCCACAGGATCCCGGGAGGTGAGAAACCTTGAGGAGAGATGCTGTGGACCATATAAAATCAGGGACCTGAGGGCAGTGGAGGCACAGAAAACCAATAGTCTGGATGTGGGAGCGTCTGGAAATGCCCAAGCAGGAGAGGAGGCCTCGGAGCCGGGGTTCAGGGGAATCTGATGAGCTGGACTGCAGGCACAGTGACAGCTGGAAAGGCAAGAGAGGTTCCATGAAGCAGGCGGTCCTCTGCAAACCCCACAGGCTGGGAGGGGCAGCCCCGGATGTTCTCGCCTCTGGTGATCATACTTCTTTCTCCTCCTCCTCTTAGACTCACAGAGCGTCCATACTGCACTGCTTGGGGAGAGTACTGAATCTTTTTGAGGTGAGTTGAGTTATCCATTCCACTTGGATTCTGAGTTTTATGTGTGCCTGGCCTGGGTGAGCACACAGAATATAGCAGCGTCACATGTCCATGCTGCTCACCTTTCTGCCAGCCACAAACACCAAGGATGAGGAAGTAAGTGAAAGGCAGCAAAAGGGGCTGTCCAGGGTTCGAAGCCAGAGTCCTGACTGAGAGGCTGCGTGGAGCCAGGCAGAGCGTCTGAGTGTGCTTATTTGTTCCATGGTTCTGCTGTTGGTGAGCCTCTCCCACTGCTCACCCAGACTCTCCACATTTGAGGAAGCTTTAACAAGCTTTGTTATTAAGGAATTCCCTCTGCAGCAAGTCAGGGAAGGTGGTGGCTTCTGGTGACAGGTGTGCATTGACAGTAACAGGAGGGACACTGAGCATGAGGGAGGGGTGGAGGAGCCCCAAGATAGCCTCCAGCATCACCATCTGGGGGGTTCAGTGTGGAGGGCTTGCCCTCCAGCAGGCCTAGGGCCAAGCCAAACACAAACCTGGTCAAGGAGAAAGCAGAACCTGTGAGGGCAGAATTCGTGAATTCACTTTCCCCGTTGATTGTCAAATGTACGTCTTTAGAGAAATCATTTCTACTCCGATTTAGTTAACTCATTCTTATTAAAGAGCAATGCATGGGGACACGTAGAGATATGGAGAAAGATGAAGATGGTTACTAGAATGGGTTAGCAGAAAGAGAATAAGAAAAGAATAAACTGCTTGGACTGTTCCAGGATGAAGAGAAAAAGAAGCAGGCCCGTGAACTGTTTGAAGAGTCTGCTAATCAGGGATGTTTGACCAGCTCGTACCTCCTCTGGGAAAGTGACAGAATGACGGATGTGAGTGGACCAGGGTCTGGGGAGAGGAGGAATTATGTTGGCCAAAGGCACAGTCTCCAAATTGGCCCTTGGATGAGGTTGTCAGCACAGGAAGGATCCTCATACATCTAGTAGGCCCCTGGGAACCGCTGCTTAGGGGGCCACTCTCAGCACTGTCCCAAAGTGACCACTGTCATTTAGAGAATAAAAGGCTTGGAAGAAAGTGCAGCCAGAGACCCTCTGGGGATGTTGGGGGAAACATTTAAAGATCCCGTAGGTCAGTTCTGAGTTTTTCCAGAGATACAACAGTATAAAGTCATGGTGACTTTCTTCCATTGACAGATGTCTGATCCTGGACGGTGCCTCCACAACTTCCGGAAACTCAGGGACTATGCTGCCAAAGGCTGCTGGGAAGCCCAGGTGAGAAGGGAGCTTGCCTTTACCTCCTGGACTCTCACTCAGGAGGCCATAAAACTGGAGTTGTGGCTTAAAGGAGTTTAGCTCTGGGGTGTGTGGGAGGAGAGCCTAGAACTGCTGCTTTCTTCTCTGTTCATTACCACCCTATTGTCTCAAAGCCCATTGCCTCTAAGCCAGTCTCTCTTTTTTTTTTTTAATATGTTTTATTGATTTTTTACAGAGGAGAGGAGAGGGATAGAGAGTTAGAAACATCGATGAGAGAGAAACATCGATCAGCTGCCTCCTGCACACTCCCCACTGGGGATGTGCCCGCAACCAAGGTATATGCCCTTGACTGGAATCGAACCCAGGACCTTTCAGTCCGCAGGCCGATGCTCTATCCACTGAGCCAAACCGGTTAGGGCATCTATGTCAGTCTCTTAATTTCTAAGTGCCTGGGAACTGCATCTGCTGTCAAAATTCATACTGGTCCCTAAAGTTGTCTTGCAGGTAAAGCTTACCTCAGCAACAGATCTTGAAGCTCCTTAGAGCAGGTGGGCATGTGGAGTGCTGTCTTATTCTCATTATTTGACCTGCTCACCAGGTTGTCCAGTGTCAGAACCAGAACCCTTAAGGATTTGTAGTTGGTGTTCTTTAAGCACTCTCCCCTTGTAGCTGTGAAGTTGTGATTTCAAGACAAAGAAAGCCAAGCGGGTAGAAGCTCAACCAATCAAGTGGACGGTTGAGAGTCACCTACCCTCAAAAGCTAAGAAAGAATCACAAAGCGGTAGGTGGCTCAGCCTGACATGTCACAGAGCCCTGTAATGTTTGTGTCCAAAAAGGCAGTCGGCAAATTTATAAGACACGACAATGACAATGTGGTTCTACTTGAAGCTCAAACTCATCAATAAGAGTAATAAGGTCCCGATAAAGTCCATAGGGCCTCAGTGCCCTCTGAGAAAAGAGGAAATAAACACAACTGAGGAAGCAGAGCAGCAGCATTCCCATCACTGCTGGCTGAAAGGGCAATGCATTTCTTCCCTCTGGAATTTCTAGCTTTCACAATTGGGAGTTGAACAGAAATATACTTTTTTTTTTTTTTTTTTTTAAGTTACCAAACACTTATTGTTTGAACTGCTTACCAGGTTAGGAAGGGGACTGACATTTCGTTACATACCTTTTATCCTTTTTAAAATTCTTTATCATGTGATATATTACTTATTTAAAAAGGAATCATTAAAATCTTAGTCATACTGGTTCCAGAAGGCTTGAGGCATAAGGAGGGCAAATGTGTATACACATGTCTTCTCTCTCAAAAGCTCTTCACATTTGGAAATGGAAAACCTCAAAAGTCACTGCTTTGTGCTCATTCTGCATGTCTTTACTTCTCAGCTGTCTTTAGCCAAAGCCTGTGCAAATGGAAACCAGCTTGGCCTAGAAGTGAAAGCATCCAATGAGATAGTCTGCCAGCTCTTTCAGGCTTCCCATGCTGCTAATAAGCAGAAGGTGTTTTCCGTGCAGAAGGGACTCAACGACACGATGAGGTGAGGGGTTCAAGCCAGAGCGTCTGATTGGAAGGCAGAGTGACCACTGGTCTCTGGTGCAAAGGGAGCTATCCATTCTGTTTCACCTGAACCACCTGTCACAGAGCACTCTGTGTTGTCAACCCCACTAGATCACCCCATTTGTGTGTGTGTGTGTGTGTGTGTGTGTGTGTGTGTGTGAGTGTTCTCTAAGTTATCCAGGGCTTCTAAGAGAAAATATTCGTCCTAAAAAGTGTTGCTCTCTCCAGTTTTCCTTTTTAAGCCTCAGAACAAGATAAACCATTTTAAACATCTTTCTGAAGCCCCCAAACCACCTTTTCTTTATAAGCTATCATTACGATCATCAACTGAGTGTGTGAAACTCCATGGCTGTCTGAGCCAGCCTGAACCAGGAGCTATGCCCTCTGGGGCAGCTGCAATGTGCCCGGTGTCCTAAAACCCCAGCAATACCCACCTCTTCCTGCAGGCCCATTTTCCTCCAAGGTTTAGAGATAAGGCACTTCTTACTTACATGTTAGTAAAATGGAAAATGTGAATAATTTTGTGAGCTTATGTAAGAGATTTCTAATACATTCGGATTTATAATGGGCAGGCTCTGGGTATACTCTAGTAGACAATGCCCAGCACATAGTAAGTTCTCAGTAAACATTTATTTTTAGAAGGATCTAGCGTTTCCTGGAGAGGCTTAATGTCTACCACACACACAGTGAGGGATACAGCATCCTTAGATCCCACATTAAATATCACAATCCCTTCCCCCCTCCTCTCAGCTCTTCCCTTTTTCTGTTGGAAGAAATTCGCTGGTAACACCACTTGTGCCCTTTCAGTCTGCCTTTTTTTTTTTTTTTTACTGTTGCTATTTTGGGAGCAACAGTGTGTAATAAATTTCACTTTTTTTTTCCTTGTTAAGAACTAAAATAATTTTATTGCGATACTATCATCTCAGCCCTTGAGTTGAGCATCTTTCCATTTTCCTCTGCCTAGCAACTGCCAACTTTTTTTTTACTGAGGTATAATTGACATGTAACATTATATTAGTTTCAGATTTAACCATTTTAAAGTATATACAGTGGTTATTCTGTTTTTATAAGCCAGATTAAGCTTGTTAATCTTTTTGTATAGGGGAACTTCCTCTTCTGTTCCAATAGTGGCTGGTTTAAACCTCAAATACCTGATACTCATGTGGTCTTCCTCCTTCTGGGAGAAATTAGAGGCTTGTCTTCCTCCTTCATCCTTCCCTCCTTCCATTCCACCACTTTGACCCCATCTTTCCCTCCTTCCCTCTGAGATGCTTCTGTCCTGCCTGACACCAGGATCCCATCTACCCTGTCTGTGCAGAATCACAGTTTTCTCTCTCTCCTATTCTCTCCGTCCCCTCTCTTTTGTTCAGAAAGGCATTTCCCGTACTCGAGTATCCTTCCCATTGCACGCAGCATTCCTTTGTGATGTCTGTGTCCCTGACCCCAGGCTATAGCCCTCTCGAGGAAGGACCCCATGTGTGTTGTCTCTGTGCTCCATCAGGGTTGGTGGGTGACTAAGAAAGTCCAGTTCATGGGCTCGGTGCATTCTGCTTTAGTTGTGTTCTTGGCTCTTTGCTCCACTGCAAAAGGTTTTGGTAAATGACCCCATAGGTGACTTGCAGGAAGGCCAAAGCTCTCGCACCTTTGAGTGTCTTTTCTCTGGTCCTGGGGTCTGTGATCTGTTCCACCTCTGCCTTGCCCCTTACCTGTGAGTATCAGGTCTTTCCAGTGCCTGGGGGGCCCTGTGGGGAAGGCAGAGACACAGATATATGAGCCACCGACCCCCCAGAAACAATGCCAGGAGATGTGGGGCCTCCCCAACCCCCTTGAATGTGGCATCTCAGCCTGGGATGGCTCCTGGGTAAACCAATAGTGCAGATGACCAGCTCTCTCACTCGAGAAGATGAACCATCTGGATTGGGAGACAGGACACATGAGTGCTCGCTCTAGTGTTCAGGGGTGGTTCTCTTCCCAAAGGTACATTCTGATCGACTGGCTGGTAGAAGTTGCTACTATGAAGGACTTCACAAGCCTATGCCTTCACCTGACAGTGGAGTGTGTGGACCGATACCTACGGAGGAGGCTGGTGCCCCGGTACAGGCTCCAGCTGCTGGGCATTGCCTGCATGGTCATCTGCACTCGGTGAGAAGCTCCCCACAGCTATGCCCTAGTCCAGTGGTTCTCAACCTTCTGGCCCTTTAAATACAGTTCCTCATGTTGTGACCCAACCATAAAATTATTTTCATTGCTACTTCATAACTGTAATGTTGCTACTGTTATGAATCGTCATGTAAATATCTGATATGCAGGATGGTCTTAGGCGACCCCTGTGAAAGGGTCGTTCGACCGCCAAAGGGGTCGCGACCCACAGGTTGAGAACCGCTGCCCTAGTCCATGGGCTGGCTTTTCAGTGAAATAAAACTTCAGCACCCCACTTGGTTAGATGGGGGTTTGAGTTTTAGGGAGTGCTCAAGCAACGTAGTCCTCCCCACAGGGACAGCTGAGCTTGGAGTGTGGGCAGCCACTCATCCCAGCACATGGTCTCAGGACCCAGAGTGTGGCCTTACTTGGTGAGGCTCAGGTTGGACCCCACTTCTCCTGGCCCCTGAGGGTGACTCAACAAGGAGGGAAAGTCAGAGTCCTCCACCCAAGATCATGAAAGATTGCTTGTTGGCAGTCACGTTCCCAAGAATGTGTTTCTCAATCTTATTTATTACCTAAATCTGCTGTCCTTTAACAAATACCTGTCCACCCAGTTTTGGAAGTAATATGAACAGTGATTCCCACCATACATTTTGTATTTTCTAGTTTTCCTAAACCAGATGGTCTGCCATTTCCCCTGGGCAGTGCTTTCCAGACCAACCATCCTTGTCTGCAAGGCTTGGGGGAAATAAGGAACAGGCTCATTGCACACAGTGGTGTGAATTACAGGGAGATTGATTTCTTTTGCACAATAACCCAGAGGCATAAGGTCCAGGCTCATCATGTCATTGGGACGGATTTTCTGTTTCATGGAGGTCACAGAGGAGCCCTAGTTTCTGTCTTATTCTCTGCCACCACCGTTCCATGACCCCTAAGGTCACCATGGCCACCTTGGCAGCAAGCTCAGTCACATGGCCACATGTAACTAGAAAGCATGATCTCTGAGTGGTCATGGAAGCATGGTCGTATGACCACAGGTGGAGGGAGCATGGTGGACTCAGGGTCAGCAAGCAGACTGCCGCACACTGTTTGGGCCCCTGAGTATTTCAGGTCTCCTCACCTGAGAGGGCTGAATAGACAGGGCGCCTGCCTCCTGTACCTAGGTGGCATACTTACGTCCTTGCCATCAGAAACCAAGTTATTGGATCACAAACTGACTAGCGGTGAGATGCTAATTGCTTTAAAATTTTTTAGAGGCTGAGATACCCCCACCTCTGCTCTCAAAGCAGCACTTGCCATGACTCCAAGCAGGGGGCTCTCATCAGCTACACTTGCATCTCAGCCTTTCAGCACCTGTGGTCCCCATGCCTCAGCAAATGTGGGAGCTGCAGAGTCTTAGAACAGAGCGGTCACAGGCCTGGCCCCAGTCCACCCTTCCAGGCGAGGCACCCTCGCAGGCCACTGTACCAGTGTGTCCACTGACAGTTGGCTCTCGTGGAGAATAGGGAACAGGGTGACCACCTGCCTAATGGGCAATCACATTTCCAGTGGCCAGACTCTGTGCTATGTACAAACCTTCAAACAACCTCTAGCTCAGTTCGGTTGGCTCACCTGCCTCCTAGGTTTAAGCCATTTATACTCGCTGTAGAATCTGGCACAAAGCAAGGCAAATCCCCCTCACTCACTAAGAGGATTGACCAGTCGCGTCATTCATGAGTGCCTTTGGCAGAAACATTTGTGTGCCTGGCGGTCCAGCCACTCATAATGGTCTGTGGCACTAATCCCTCCTCCTTTCCAGCTCCTTATGACAGGGTTATGTGACCTCCTCAGTTCCTGTCTGTAGTCACAAGCATCCAGGTCTATTCCTTGACCTCCCCACCCCCAGCCTCTTTTACTGAAGCCTAAAGTGATTGCCTCACTGAGGGAATTGAGCTCAACTCTCAGACCCCATCTCATATTCCAGGTTCATCAACAAAGAGATCTTGACAATCCGGGAAGCCGTGTGGCTCACAGACAATACGTACAAGTATGAGGACCTGGTGAGGATGATGGGAGAGATCATCTCTGCCCTGGAAGGGAAGATTCGAGTAAGTGGCCTTTTTCTTTTTTTTTGTAAATCAAAGTGGAGGTCACTTGAGGGAGTGGCAGGATCTGAGGGCAACCTCATAGCATTGAACTTCCCTGCTCTGAGAAGTTCTCTTGGACCCTGAGGTCATCTTATCACCACATGCCCTGGCAACCATCTTGAACATCAGTCATGCCAGACTCTGTGCTGGGCCAGCCTCCCTGCTGGGCCAGCCTCCCTGTTGAGTGGGTAGATGAGCTCTCTGTGTGCTGAGACCCCACCCCACGTCTGCCTTCCGGTTCTCTCTAGGTCCCTACTGTGGTCGATTACAAGGACATCTTGCTGACGCTGATCCCTATGCCACCAAGAACCCAGCACCTGTGCAGCTTCCTCTGCGAGCTCTCCCTACTGCACACCAGCCTGGCCGCCTACTCCCCAGCACGCCTGGCCGCAGCCGCCCTGCTGCTAGCAAGGTTGACACATGGGCAAAGTAAGGATCCTGTTAGCCACTCAGCACAGGCTGAGCCAGGGCCCTGGGCAATTCCTGGAGTCAGAAAATGATGCTCAGATATAAGTGGGGAGAGGGGAGAAAAAGAAGCAGGCCCATCTCTCCTGGAGAAGAAAACACTAGAATGGACTAAAAGCCATTCTCTGGGGGTGAGGTTAGCGATGGTTCTAGCTTAAGTGCACGAGTAGACAAAAGTAGATTTATAATTATAGTACACCAAACACAGCATTTATTCTTGTATTATTATTATTTATTTATTTTTAAAATATGTTACTGATTTCAGAGAGAGGAAGGGAGAGAGAGAGAGAGAGAAAGAGGGGGGGGGGGCGGGATAGAAGCATCAATGATAGAGAATCATCAGTCAGCTGCCTCCTACACGCCCCGCTACTGGGGATTGAGCCTGCAACCCCAGCATGTACCCTGACCAGGAATTGAACCTTGACCACACCAGCCAGGCTTGTATTATTACTTACTAATTATTATATTACTAGAGGCCCTTTGCACTAAATTTGTGCAAGAGTAGGCCTTCGCAGCCCCAGTTGCCTCGGGCCTCACAGCCCTGGCTTCATCCGGACAGTTGTTCCGCTGTTCTGCCGTTTGGTTGATTTGCATATTATGCTTTTATTATTATAGATTTTATATATGAACAACTTAAGCCTACTTTTGCCCACCCCTGTATTTCCCTCACTGTTGACAGCAAGGAGGCATGCTTTGTATGTGGGGGTCTTTGCAACCCTGAAATCCAGGAAATCCCACAACAGAACCATCTGGGTTGTATGTGTGAGTGGGTGTCAGAACAGCCCCACCATTCCTGCTTTTCTCCCCAGCACAGCCCTGGAGCACTCAACTGTGGGACCTCACCGGCTTCTCCTGTGAAGACCTCATACCCTGTGTCTTGAGTCTTCACCAAAAGTGGTGAGTCTGTAAAAGGAAATGGATTCTCCCACCCTACTTCTGCCACAGAGGCTGGGTCCTCAAGTATAGAGAAAAGGAAGGGGCTCTCATGGGAGGACCATCAATCCACCCAGACCTTTCCTGCAGTAAGTTGTGAGTATCAGGTTGGTGGTCATAGCCAGTCCTTGCAGCTGATTGGCCTGGGAGTAAATCCCTCCCATTGATGTGCCAACAGCAATCAAGGCTCAACTACAAGAGGACAGTGTACACAGCCCACACAGGAGGCACACCTCAAGTGCCCAGCTTGGGTGATTGGGTAGGCTGTGCCACCGGACCCTATAGAACACATACTAAGTTAGTCCACTCCTCCAAGGCAGGGAGATGTAGCAGCTCTACCTAATACATAGAAACAAACACAGGGAGGCTGCCAAAATGAGGAGACAGAGAAACATGCCCCAAATGAAAGAACAGAACAAAACTCCAGAAAAAGAACTAAATAAAATGGGGATAAGCATTCTAGATGCAGAGTTCAAAACACTGGTTATAAGGATACTCAGTGAACTTAGTGAGAACCTCAATAGCATAAAAAAGGACCAGTCAGATATGAAGAATACACTAACTGAAATGAAGGATAATTTATAGGGAAACAACAGTACAGTAGATAAAGCTAAGAACCAAATCCGCAATTTGGAATAAAAGGAAGCAAAAAAACACCAAGTCAAAACAGCAAAAAGAAAAAGGAACACAAAACATGAGGCTAGTGTAAGGAGTCTCTGGGACAACTTCAAGCTCACTAACATTTGCATCATGGGGTTGCCAGAAGGAGAACAGGCTGGTCCCACATGTGGTGGATAAAAATTGGGAGAGCTATCTCAGCTGCCAAGGTCAAGAAATTGAAAACCTATTTGAAAAAATAATGACAGAATCCTTCCCTAACCTGCTGAAGGGAATAGATATGGAACTGCAGAGAGTCCTAAATAAGATGAACCCAAAGAGGCCCATACCAAGGCACATCGTAATTAAAATGCAAAAGGTAAAGGCAGAGAGAATCTTAAAAGCAAGAGAAAAGCAGTTACCTTCAAGGGAGCTCAATAGAAACTTTGAAGGCCCAGAAGGGATTGGCAAGATATATTCAAAGTGATGAAAAGCAAGGACCTACAACCAAGATTATCCAGCAAAGCCATCATTTAAAATCAGAGGGCAGACCAAAAAAAAAAAAAAAAAAGCTAAAGGGTCTTCTTTAAGAAGAAGAAGAAAAGACAAGATAAAAAATATGAACAATAAAATGGCAATAAATACATATCTATCAACAGTTGAATCTAAAAAACAAAATAACAGATACAGAGAACATTTGCCAGATGGAAGATTGTTGAGGGGATGAGTGAAAAAGGTGAAGGGATTAAGAAGTAGAAATTGTTAATACATAATAGTCATGGGATATAAAGTATAGCATAGGGAACATAGTGAATAATCTATTAACTATGCATGGTGTCAGATGGGTGCAAGATGTAGCAGGATGATCACTTAGTAAGTTATGTAATGTCTAATCACTAGAGTGTACACCTGAAACTAGTATAATAATGTATGTCAACTATAATTGAAAAATAAAAATGGTTTTAAAATGGGGGGGGGGGGGGCTGTACTCCTTACATGTATTACCCATATTCCCTCGCCCTTCCAGCCCTAGGCAAACATTCATCTACTGTCAGTCTCTATGGATGCACCTGTTCTGGACATTTCATAGAAACGGAGTCATACAATATGTGACCTTTTGTGGCCGACCTCTTCCACCCTCATATTTCCCACTGTAATATCTACTGTGTGGATATTGTGTTTATAATTTGTGCACTGATGGATGTTTGGATTGTTTCCACCTTTAGCTGTTATGAATCATGCTGCTATGAACATCCATGGACAAGTTTCTGTGTGAACATGTGTTCACATTTCTGTTGGGGATACACCTGGGACTGGAATTGCTGGGTCATAGGTGACTCTAGGTTTAACTGTTAGGAACAGCTAGACTTTTCCACAGTAGCACCCTGCTTTACCTCCCGTCACCGAGCTATTTTTGAAAGTATGTTGTCCCTTCTCATTTTAGTGAGGGAGGCTAAAAATGGGAGTCTCTTGGGCTGGGTGTGCTGATAATGCCTGCCCCGGATCCCCACCTGCCCCCCACTGTCCCTCATGTGTCCCTCTATTTGCAGCTTCCATGATGACGTCCCCAAGGACTATAGACAAGTCTCTCTGACTGCCGTGAAACAGCGATTTGAGGACAAGCGTTACCAAGAGATCAGCCAGGAAGAGGTGTCACCTCCCTACCCTGTCTCCTGGTTGGGGTGGGAACAAACCCCTGCCTACCCCTTGGGGCCTCTTCTCTCCCTCTGACCCTGGCTTCCTCTCAGGTGCTGAGCTACAGCCAGGTGTGCGCAGCTCTAGGAGTGAAACAAGAGAGCCCGGAACCCACGTCTTTCCTCAGCTCAGGGGACATTCACACCTTCCTTAGCTCTCCTTCCGCAAGGAAAACCAAGAGGTTAGTAAGCCCGGTATCTTAAGGGTGTGATGCAGTGTGGCTCCTGTGTGCTTGGGCCTGGGTTCCCTCGTGACCCCTGCAACTGCCTGAGGGGCTCCATACACAGAGGGTTCCTATGGCATAACGGAGAAGCAAGAGATCCTATGAAATTGAAGTTGGGTTGAATTCAGGCCTCAGGCCCCCGGGCCTGAGCTGCACTCCACAGCGCTATCCTCTCCTCCAACGTGCTGTCTCTTGCTTTGACTGATACCCTTTGAGAGAAAATAGGCTTGAGCATAGGTTGAGCCCAGCTCAGGCTCTGGCCCTGCCATGCACCTGTCACATGTCACCCTCCCTGGGCCCTCTACTCCATGGTGTTACTGGCACTCCCTGAACTCCAGCTATAACCTAATTAGTGTCCTCAGCCCCTCCCGTGCACCCTCATCTCTATCCTAAATCTTCTGTGTATATCCCACTTACTTCTGTCTCTCCTATCTCAAAGTCCTGGCTGTACCACTTGCAATAACTTTTCTTCCCCACCTCATTCACCTGAAGAACTCGCACTGATCCTGCAAAGTCCAGATGAGCCAGTGCTCTCACTGCACCTCTGGCCTTGCCTCTGGGACTCCAAGGGCAGGCACTGGGTGGCTGTGTTGTCTCTATCACAGCACACGGGGCAGGGCAGGCAGGTGCCAGGGACCTAATGCTGCTGCCTATGACTGAGTTCCTGGCCTCCACATCTTAGGAAGCGAGAGAACAGCCTCCAAGAGGACAGGGGCAGCTTCGTCACCACCCCCACCGCAGAGCTGTCCAGCCAGGAAGAGACGCTACTGGGCAGCTTCCTGGAATGGAACCTGGACTACTGCTCTGGCTACGAGGGCGACCAGGAGAGCGAGGGCGAGAAGGAAGGTGATGGTAAGTCCTGTGGCCACGAAGCTACCCAGGGGCTATACCAAAGGGGGCAGCGAGAAAAAGGGCAGCTCTCATCGAGGGCCCCTGGCTTTACCTGCAAGAGAACATGTCCAGCCCTGACCGGTTTGGCTCAGCGGATACAGCGTCGGCCTGCGGACTCAAGGGTCCCGGGTTCGATTCCAGTCAAGGGCATGTACCTTGGTGGCAGGCTCGATCCCCAGTGGGTGGCGTGCAGGAGGCAGCTGATCGATGTTTCTCTCTCATTGATGTTTCTAACTCCCTATCCCTCTTCCTTCCTCTCTGTAAAAAATCAATAAAATATATTTAAAAAAAAAAAAAAAAGAGAACATGTCCAGACACAGGTAGACGTGAGAGAGCAGAGTCCCTAGGACACCACAGCAGCATTTGGGGAGAAAAGGATTTAAGCCAAACGTGTGTTCAGTTTCAGGCAGGCTTGTGTTGATGGAAGGGACTCACTGGGGCAGGGAAGAGGAAGAAGTCCTGTCTGGAGTTTACAATAAGATCTTTCTAGAACTATGTATGAGATGTGTCCCCCACTGCCCTGTGCAGCCTTGTGGTTCTGTGCCTCACACTCTCCTCCAGGGTCCAGGGGAGGCTGCAGGGGGCTCTATTCTCGTGTTTTCAGGCACTTGTCTGCATAGAAAATCCAATTCAAGCAGTTTCTGTCAATCTCCCGATTGCTTGCAAGCTTTTGTGTCCAGGGAATTAAGTAAATTATTAGATGACCAGTTTGTTGTCACTTCCTACTATCCCCCAAGTCCTATTGGGTGCCCCAAGCTTGAAGGAGGCATTTCATATTCCATTCTTTAACTCAAAGATCAGTAGAGGGAACTGATAGTGAGGTCCAGCATATTTAGCTGAGAGAACTGGGTGAGAGTTGGTTGGACCCTAGGCGACCAGGGTCCCAGCTGGGTAGGGGGTCACCCTGATGCTCAGTCTGTGGCCTGGCCTCTCCTCTGACTCCTCCTTCTCCCATAGTGACGGCTCCCAGCGGTGTCCTTGATGTCACTGTGGTGTACCTCAATCCCGAACAGCACTGCGGCCAGGAATCTAGCGATGAGGAGGCCTGCCTGGAGGACAAGAGATGCCAGGACCTGCACGCCATGGTGCCAAGCACCCAGACACCTCTGGCCCTAGGGCCCACGCCCCCTCTCTGTGGCAGCAGGGAACTGAGCAAGGACATTACAACCTCAGGGTACTCCTCCGTCAGCAGCGTGAGTCCTACAAACTCCGTGAATGGCGGCCCTCCCCAATCTACCTCAGCACATTCCCCAGGCAGTGACTTGAGCACACTGCATTGCCATCATCATGCCAGGAAGTCGTGTTTACAGTGTCGTCCCTCAAGTTCCCCAGAGAGCAATGTTCCCCGGCAAGAGGTGAAAAGGAAAAACCTATCTGCCCCCAGCAAGGAGGAGCAGGACACGAACTTGGGCTTCCTGGAGCTGTGAGTGTGTTAGTGTTTGCTGCAGTGAATGTTTGCAGAGAGAGAGCTGCTGCTGCACTAGAAGTGGGAGCACTGGAGATGAATGATGTGTAGACCCCAGTGGCCTCAAATGGGGTACAGAGAACTTAGGAGGGCACTGAGTGTCTTTCACCAGGCGAGTCCCATTCCAGCTATCAGAATGTCTAAATCAGAACAAAAACTCAGATCCTTCTCTTTGAAAAGTTTCACCTCAAAGCAACACTGTGTGAAGCCTATTTCTCTGTGCTCCCCTGTGTCTGTCCTGCTTTCTCTTTGGGAAGCTTAAGCCCATGGCCTGACAACCCCAACCCCATTGAACCCTCATCACAGTAGCGACAGCTTTCACAACTGAGAACACGTGATCCAGGTAGCCTGGCACAGCTTCTCCACTCCATCTATCTGGTTTTAGGTTCTAGGGCAGAGCTCCTCAAACTACGGCCCGCAGGCCACATGCAAATACAAATATTGTATTTGTTCCCGTTTTGTTTTTTTACTTCAAAATAAGATACGTGCAGTATGCATAGGAATTTGTTCATAGTTGTTTTTTTTAAACTATAGTCCGGCCCTCCAATGGTCTGAGGGACAGTGAACTGGCCCCCTGTTTAAAAAGTTTGAGGACCCCTATTCTAGGGGGAGCTGAGAGGTCTGTTGCCGTGCCCACCTCACCCTGCCCAGGTCATCTACTCCCTCACAGGGCAGAGGGTCCCGGGGTGAAGGAGCCCTGCCCTTTCCATTGTCGGACTACATGTGATGACCAGACATGAAGGCCCTGACTTTTTGCAGGACAGGGCCTTGATGTCTTGGTCGTAGGTTCCCTCCCTCCCAGCTCATTTTAGCAATCTGTCCCTCCTCCCAGAGTGATTTGTCTGTGTCCCCAACGGATAGTCTCCATATGAACATCTCTTGCTGTACTGAATTTCTGGGCCATTTCTTTTTAAATAGAAGGTATTAAATTTTTAAAAACAAGGGATTCTTAACATTATTTAGACGCAGCTAAAGATAATCTGATTCAAACCCCTCAAAGCTATCCTGATACTGTTTATGCAAAAAGAATTTTCCTAAAGAGGTTAGCCAGGGGGAGAAAACCCCCACAAAAAAACATCATTTGTAACATCTGAAGTGACCCAGATGCAGAAGAGCAAGATTGAGAACTGTCCCTGCCTACCGGGCGAGGATGGGTCTGCTGTGGGTTCCTGAGAACAACTAGCCGAGACGCTTGGGGCAGCAGCCAAAACACCTGAGAGATCTGCCCAAGAGCAGGGACCCTGACCTCTCCGCAGTTGGGTTGACCACTGACACTCGCCATGCTGTGATAACTTCTGTTTCCTCTCCAAATGTCAGAAAGAACCACTTGACTAGGAGTGTCCCCCAAATGCTCTTGAACCAGAATTACAGTGCTTGTGTGTGTGTGTGTGTGTGTGTGTGTGTGGTGTGTATCTATGTCTTTTCTACTGTAAGAGAATTTTGCAACTGTGTGCCCCTGGGCATGTGTGAGCCTGTTTCTTCGCCTGTAAGATGGGGCAATATCTACCTCACAGGCCTGTTGTGAGGATTAAATGTGATGAGGATAGTGGAAGCTGAGTGATGTGCATATCTGTACTGCCTTCTTGTCACTTCCTACTGTCAACCAAGGCACACTGTGGCACTTGTCCATGGCCCCTTACCAAAATCCCAACTCTGGGTGAACCCGGGTCTTTGCCTTCTCCCAGCCTGCACCTGTCGGGGAAAACTACTCCTGTGGAACCTAACACTCCATGACCACAGTGTGGAGTCTCCCTGCATCTTCCAAAGTTCTAATGACCACCTCAGTGCCCTACGACTGGAGTGGGGTCTCCCAAGTGCTGATGGGAAGCGTTTCCCCCTCCCCTCCTACCTCACAGAGAATCTCATTTTGGTAGAATGACATCAGCCTCCCCACGTTAGACATGAAAACAGGCCACAGCAGATGGAGGGGCTACGCTAACAGCAGCCCCAGGGCTGCCTGGGTCCCAACCCCTTTGTGCCTCAACTCCCCACTTTCATGTCTCTCTCCCCTATGCTGCACCACCTTTCTATTAGTGACTATAAAATAGACAGCTCTCCATCTGTAAACATGCCCTCCCCCTTCTCCCCCGACAAGATCTGTGGCCGTAACCCAAGATTTTTGTTTACTCTTTTCTGCAATTACATTGGGGCTTGCCGCCTGCATCGCTGCCCCCACGCTGGGTATTCCCTTAGTCACTGAAGACCCCACCCCATCCCTTGGACAGCGTCCTAGTACAGCCTCCCAGTGCTTCTTTGACACCGGGCTCTGCTGTCACTCCACCTCTCCGGGCTCCAGCTCTCCTTCCAACACCCATTCCTCGCCTGTCCCTGTCCCTGCACACCTGCCTCACCTTGAACCCTCTTGCTTCATCTCTACCCACGTGCCTACCTGATGTCTCCCCTGAATGTCCTCACCGCACCTGTATGTCCAAAAGGGAACACTCCCCCCTTCCTCACCCCCGCTCCCAACACACACTTCATCCTCATCTCGAGCAACTGTTGCCAGTAAATAGCGATTGGGCCCATCCCGGCGTCAGCAAGACCCGCCGGCCCCACTTCAGAGTGCCTTCAGTGAGAACAGAGACGCCGGCTGTGAGCGATCGCAGATGCTACCATCCACCAGTCAGCCGCACCGGAAGCCTGCGCGGCTCCCGAGGTCCGCTCCTCCAAGCCTCGGGGCCTGGCTCCGGGAGGAGGGGCCCGAGCCGCCAGGCGCGGGGTGGCAGGTGGGCTGGGTGTAGGGGGAGGGGGAAGGTCCTGAGCTCTGGTCTCCGGATTGGATAGTCCGCCGGAAGTGGGCGGTCTTATAGCCCGGAAGGGGTGGGACTTCCCGCCGGCGGCAAATCCTGAAGACTGACTACCGTCTCCATGCTACCGCTCGGTTGCTCACGCCGGTGAGTCCGGCGCTGGGGCGAGGGCGGGAGCGAGCACGGCCCGTTGGAGGCCGCCCGGGTGCTGAGCTACCGGCGTGTCCTCCCCAGGCTGGTGGCCGAGCTGCGGGACGCCCTGGACACCTGTGCCGAGCGGCAGCGGCAGCTGGAGCAGAGCCTGCGGGTCTCCCGGAGGCTGCTGCGGGCCTGGTACGCGGGCCCCGGGACCCCCGACTCGGCCTTCCCCGGGCCTTCAGAACCCCTCTCAGAGACCGGGCCAGGAGGGCGGGCCCAGCGCCCACTTCCCAGGTGCCGGTTGTCGGTGTCATCCCCCTCCCCCCTTTCCCTGAAGGCTCTGAGAAGGCTGGGGTTTTGCTTCCTGTGTCTTCGCAGGGAACCAGCGGAGACCCCGACTCCGGAGCCAACCCCAGGTCCAGAAACGAATGAAGAGGCCCCGTCTCCAGGTAAACCTCAGCCACCCAGCTCCAAGTGCTGCCCCTGGCCTGCCTTGTGCATGCAGCGGCAAGAAGGACAGTGGTGACCGACCGCTGCATTGGCTTCCGCAGCATGCACACCCAGCCCTCAAGACCTCAAGGAGCTGGAGCTTCTAACCCAGGCACTGCAGAAGGCTGTACACGTGCGAAAAGGCATATCTAAGGCTGGAGAAAGAGACAAGGCCTCCAGCCTGAAGTCTGGGTCCATCGCCACTTCGGCTACCACAGCCGCTGCCCCACACCGGGCTTCTCAAACAAAACTCCCCAGGGGCACCCGCCAGGCCACCAGGCCTGCCAAGGGCCTCCCGAAGCCTAGGCTTCTGTCCGCGGGGGATCAGACCTGTGCAGGGAGGGGGCCCCTAGCTGCCAAGCCTGGACCTGGCCTCAGGGACCCACAGATAGCTCCATCGGCTGCTCCTCAGGCCCCAGAAGCCTTCACACTCAAGGAGAAGGGGTAGGTTTCTCAGAACCTCCCTGGAGGAACTGCTAGCACTCTACCTGACCAGACCCTAGCCAGCAGCTGGAGTCTGGAATTTGGGGTGACAGGGAGGGCAGGGCATTGACGTGCATGTGGGTTCTGGAGTACCACCCATGAGGCCCATGCCCTGAAGCTGGCAGAATGGAACAGCTGGTTGTGAATTGGCTGGGTTAGATGTGCTAGGGCCTGTCCCACTCTCCTCCCTGGCCATCCAGTGCCCTTTTATCTACCCAGTCCAGGGGCTCAGATGGGCTCTGCTTGTGGTACCCTCTCCTCTCTCTGACAGGGCAGACCTGGACGGGGTTGGCTCCCATGGTCACTCTGGAAGCCCTGTTTGGGGGTGGGGGGTGTTAGCCTCACCCCTATCTGGGCTCTGAGCAGGGAATGGGGTCTGCAGTCCCGGAATGAGGCGAGGCTCCTTTGAACACTGGGTTTCCTGACAGGACGCTGCTGCAGCTGCCCATGGCCTTCAGGAAGGCGGCTTCTCAGAACTCCTGGTGAGGCTGAGTCTGGCAACTGGGTGGGGGTGGAGGGGAGAGCAGGGAAGCCAAGGCTTCCCACCAGCTCGGGGCCCTGTTGGTAAGACTTTTCCAGCAGATCTCTTTGCTTTCTTTGCTAGGAGGGAACACTATATGTTAAGAGAGTCTGCCCAGCTCCGACTGCCGTAGTCACCTTAGACTCAGTAGGCTTTGAGACCCCCCAGCTCAGCTGCTTGGTTATAAGCTGCAAGACTTTGAGCAAAACACTTGGTGTCTTTTAGTCCCGATTTGTCTTGCATGTGCAGGTGATGATAGTAGTACTGGCTTTCTAGAGATGTTAACTGAGGTGGTTCCTTTCAGGTTATGCACTGTGCCTGGTACACAGCCAGCGCCCACCGTTCTTACCAGTCACTGCCAGCCCCTCTCCCCTTCTTCCTCAAATTCTCTCCTAGTATTTCTCACAATGGGTCAGCTCTCTGGACAGTGTCCTCTTAGTTCCCCTGAGACATCCCAAGGCCTCTCCTACCTCTCAGCAGAGCCAGACACCCTAGGGCCTAGGCTGAGGCCCCTACTCTGGCCCTTGCCTACTTCCTGAGATCCAGTCCAGCTAACTAGAATAATGATCTCTCACTGGGGTGCCCATGTGTGCATCCAGCCTGTGGGCCCAGCTCAGCTCTACACAGACCAGCGACTCCATGGATGCCACTACGTCCTCTAAAACCCAGTTCCTCCAGAAAATGCAGGTGACTGTATCCTTGCTGGATTTGCTGGGGGGTAGGGGGAGAGTGTCTGGTTCTACACTTGGTGAATTTGAGGAGCAACTCCAGGAAGGCCCAGAGCCACTCCCAGGCCCCATCTTTAGGGGAGGTGAGCGGTGGCGCTGAACACGGGAGTTTCCCTGACCTGTGTCCAGTCAGGCTGGCCTAGCTCCAGGCTCAGTGCTGCAGAGGTGGAGGCAGAGGTAGGGCGCCTGCAGAAGGCTTGCTCGCTGCTAAGACTGAGAATGGAGGAAGAGCTCACAAGAGGTCAGTGGGCCCTGATACAGGTTTTTGTATGGGGTTGGAGTTGGGGGTGCTGCAGGACCAGCATGGACCCAGCCTGCCCTCCCTGACTCTTTCGTAGACCCCACGGACTGGATGCAGGAGTACCATGGCCTGCTCACCTTGGAGGGGCTACAGGCCATTGTGGAGCAGTGCCTCCACAGGCTGCGGGAACTGCAGGCAGGTGAGACCCCACTGCCATCTGTGCTGAAGTCTGGTAGGGGAGGTCAAGGTTCTCTAGCCACAGGATAACCCAAGAGTAGAGGCAGACAGGCCCTTCCCCAAGTCACTCCATTGCATTCTGAGTTCACCCCAGTTGTCCTATGGGACCAGTCGGAACAGCTCCTCCACCCCCATTCCTTCTCCCAACACACAGAGCCCTATCACTTTAAGTAGTTTACTTATTTGTCCAATCATTGAAAAAGTAGCATGTGAGAATCAGAGGTACTGGTAGGTGACTGGCCTAGCCTTGTAAGAGATGATTATGAACAATAGGGCTTTGTCTCGGAGGCAAATGGAGACTTTGCAACTTTGCTCCCCCTTAGAGGAGAGTGGCAAAGAGGTGCCTGGCTGTCACCCCAGGAGGCCACATTCCCCCGTCCTCACAGAAGTGGTGGAACAGCAGCTGGGGCCGTGGCCTGAGGAGAGGCCCCCCATGGCCTCATTGCCTTGTGGAGGAGGAGCAGATCCCACCTGGAGCCCCCAGCTGCTTCTCTACTCCAGCACGCAGGAGCTGCAAACCCTGGCAGCCCTCAGGCTTCGAGTGGACATGCTGGACCAGCAAATCCACCTGGAAAAGGTACTTCCAGAGTGAGGATTAGGGAGTAGGTGTCTGGGTGCCAGGGGAGCCTGAGTCATGGGGAGGATTCCAGATCTGAAGCCTTGTCAGGGCTCAACAGCCTATCTGTGCTCTTGACGAGAGCCTCTGCACCTGTGCATTTGCCAGCACCGGGGGAGCAGGAGAGAGAATGGAGCGTTTGGAGGAGGGAGGGGCTGGATCATGGTGCCTCAAAGCCTGTCCTGGAAATACTCTATCCCCTGGGCCCTCCTTTGCGGGCCCTGGGCTGCTATCTGGGGTAAGGCCTCTCTGCAACCTTGACCCTACATCTCCCCCCAGGTCCTGATGGCAGAACTTCTCCCCTTGGTGAGCATGCAGGAGCCACTGGGAGCACCCCAGCTGGCGCTTTGCCGGGCTGTGCACAGCCTTCTCTGTGAGGGAGGCCAGCGCTTCCTCACCATCCTGCGAGATGAACCTGCTGACTGAACCCTTCCTGTGACTGGGCAAGCTGGTTCTGGGTCTACTGGGAGAGCACCCCTTCTCTGGTCAGAGTTAAATGAACAGGAATTGAGGGGATTCACCGGTGCAGTGGCCTGGCTTGAGATGCCTGTACCCCCCTGGAAAACCAGGTTTCTAAGGGGAAGGAATGGACCCCTGGCTCTTCCTGAGGAACTAGGTCCCTTCTCATAGCTGCTAATCCTGGTCAGGCTCAGCTGGGCCCTCCACAGGCTGGGGGGGAACAGAGGCCAATGGGGATTTTTCTTAGTTACCTCTATTTTCTCTCACTTTAGACTTAAAAAGCTGCTTGTGTGACGTTAAAACTACTTTAGAAATTATATAACAAGGTGTGATTTGATGTGTATTTGTTTTTGTTTGCCAAGAATATATCAAGTATACCTAGTCAGAACACTCATATCCCTTCTGTACTATAGGAAGGGGGGAAAGCCACTCAGGATGGGCTGCACTGGGGACTCACCTCATGCACTGGCCATAGCACAGGTGCCTAGGTCTGTACTGGCTCATTGGAAGCCACAGAAGCCACAGGCCTCTCAGAGTAGGCAGGCACTATGTGCCCACAGCCATCAGTCCTGGTGCCCGTGCCTACCACCTCCTGGCCCATTGCTGTAGTCGGTGTGGGCCCCCCACGCTGAGCCACCACCAGGGAACAAGCCCTTTACCCAACACCCCTCATCGGTTCCTCTCCTGGGGCTCCTGCCCGCCCTGTTGAAGGACTCATTGCTTTGGAAGGCAAGAAAGCAGAGGTCAAGGTCACGGCCTCTAGTTTTAAATCGGTCAGATTTGGGTTTACACTGTGACTTGTTTGCCACTATAGGATTTCCAGCAAGATTCTTAAGGATTCTGAGCCTCAATTCCCAGTGTTGTCCGCACTATCATGCTGGGGGTAGTGGTTATTAGCCCTGGGGCAAGGGTGAAGATGTGAGATGCTTCACAGAGCTGGGCGCTGGTGAGGTGTGGGAGGCTTGGCATTCTTTACATGAACCTTTACTGAGCACCTGCAAGGACCGAGCACACTGCTCAGAGCTGGAGCACTGGTCCTTACTGTGGACAGTGATTTTGAGATGGGGTAACACCAGCTTCTGTCCTGGGGCACCCCTGCCCAGGAGGCCGGTAACTGAGAGCCAGGTGAAGTATGGCAGATATAAGGGATGAACTTGGTGATGTTGAACCGCCCCAGGGTGGCTCCAGGTAAGCCACAGGAGGCCCTACCTGTAAAAGGCCTATCACCAAGCAGGCTAGGTACTTCGGACATAGAGTCATGAATCTTGAGAGCTGCTGGGGACCCGATGACAAAGTAGGGAAGGAAAAACCAGGGGCCTAATTGCAATGAGGGGCCTCCAGGGAATGGAACAGCTCCATCCACTGCCCAGGACAGGAACCGTGGGGAAGGGGTAGTAGAGACAAGAGCCTGAGGGACAGCTGGCCACTCCGTTACTGCTTCCAGAGCTGCCCATGTGCTTGGATCTTCAGGAACCCTTAATCCTCGGTGGATTCCACCACCACCCTGTTACTGGCCACCCCACAATCTTTTTTTTTTTTTTAATCCTCACCTGGGGATATTTTTTCTACTGATTTTTAGAGAGAGGGAAAGACAGAAATGTGAGAGTAACACATTGATTGGTTGCCTCCTGCACATGCCTTGGGGAGGAGCCTGCAACTGAGGTATGTGCCCTTGACCAGAATCAAACCCAGGACCCTTCGGTCCTCAAGCCGACGCTCTATCCACTGAGCCAAACTGGCTAGGGCCCAGAATCAGTTTCTATAGCAGGTGGTTTCCACCAGAATTATTTTATCCACTGGTTACTTATGCACCTTCCATACTGGACCTTTGCCCCACAAGGGCAGGCACTTCCACCTTAATCTCTAGTCAGGCCCGAATGGGTGCCCAAAGACCCGCCTGTCCCGGCCAGTCCTGGGCACTGGTGGTGTCCTGCCAACAACTGGGCATTCTTGGGCAGGGAGGTGCCACAGATAGTATGAGGGGGGAAGCCTGGGTAGGCCCCAACACAGGCACCCAGAGCGGGGGAGGTGGGAGGGAAGGAGACCTGTCCTCTGGCGCCTGCCCCACCAAGTCAGGAGGCAGTAGGGAAGTCTCATCTGCATCCCGGCCAGTCTGCTCTGACTTGCCAGCTGGAATGGGGAACTGCGCTGGTGCTCACATCCACCTGAGTGTGGGCAGCGTGAATGCACTGGACTCCCAGCCCAAGGAGCCTGCTGATTCCCACCTACCACCCCAGCACCCCCTTCTCCCCCCCCCCCCCCCCCCACCCTGCTGGCATTGCTTTTGGCCACTAGCATCATGGACTGGGGGATCATTGCCTCGCTGGGTCCTATTGTCCTACTGTTTGGTGCTGTGGCCATGCTGACAGGCTTCTCTGTGAGACCACGGCCATCACCTTCTCTCAGCGAGAACCCTGTCTGGATCTGGCCGAGGGTGAATTGCTGGCTACATTAGGTGCGGGCAGCAGGGCTTTGGCTCCTGGCTGCAGCCTTCCTATGCTGGCATGCTCGGTTGGCGACAGCAGCTGAGGGGCGGGAGCTGGGAACGCCCTGAGCCCACGCAAGAGGCTTGGTCCCCAGAGAGGTCTGGATGAGCCAGGAGCCTCCTCCAGACCTTGCCCAGGCCGGGTAGATGTGCCACATGTGGGCCCCAGAAGCCCCCTCCCCAAACCATTCCTTTCTCAAACCTTGAGTGGCCAGACTAAGGGGGTTACTGAGCCATTTTCCTTCCCGTCCCTCATGGGCTCTCCCCATCTCGCTCCACCCTCCACAACACAGCGTTTTGCTGGGCTCGCAGAGCTGATCACAGCAACAGAGTGGGCCTGGCTTGAGCGCAGAGCAGGTGAGCCGGCATTGGGACCCTGCCTGGCGGGTGTACATGGTGCAGGGCAGCAGACTCTGAGTGGCTGCCCTTTTCAGGGAAAGGAACAGCATGCTGTGCTCCTGTTCCCAGCTGTCTGTTTTCCCCCTTGGGTTGGAAGCTCCTCGCTCCTCGAGGCATAACAGGTGCTTAATAAATACATGTTTGTGTGATATGTGAACGAGGTGGCTTGAAAGTGGAAATAGCAAGTCCTGGGCTAGGCTGGGGGTCAGTTGGCCTTTGATTTTGGTTGTGTGTGTGTGATTTTTTTTTGGGGGGGGGGGTCTTTTTGGTGTTAATCCTCATCCAGCCATTGTTTTTTGTTTGTTTTTTAGAGAGAGAGTGGAAGGGAGGGGTAGAGACGCAGAGAGGGTAGCATTGATGTGATCCATTGGTTGCCTCCCGCACACACCCCAACAGAGGCTGGGGATTGAACCTACAACTGAGGTAGATAGATGTGCCCTTGACCAGAATCAAACCCAGGAATCAAGTCAGCAGGCCAACACTACCCACTGAGCAAAACCGACTAGGGCCAGTCTGCCTTTTAAAGGAAAGACTCCAGCCCCCTGAGGCCTCAGACTGTCAGATAGGTTCCCTGCATCCCCCCAAACCAGCAGCTGTCACCCTGGGTGTGTGTGTGTGGCGGGGGGGGGGGGGGGGGCGGACACAAAGCCTCTTCTAGGTGCCAGAAGGGGACAGGGCCATTGAGGAGATAGGTGTGAGAAGCCCCAATCAGGGACTGGGGACAAGTGGCAGAGTCCACGAGGAGCAATGAGCCTGGACTGGGGGCTGGGGGGAAGGCCCCCTACTTCCCATCACACCATCTACCAGGGCTGCCCCATGGTGGGGGGAGCAGAAAAGAATGTGTGCAGGCGGCCATTCCAGGGAAGAGGCTCAGCTGACTGCAGCCTCCTTCCTGGGGAGCTGGTGGTGGAACAGGTCCAGGGCTGAACCCCATGAATATACAGCAGTCTGAGCCCCAGGGGCCTCCTTCCACCCACATCAGAAGCCCCCAGATGCTCTGCAGACCCCATCGAGGAGGCTGGGCTGAAGACAAAGCCTCCGAGGCTGACAACTAGGGGAGAGGCTGTTCCCCTGATCTCTGCTTCCTCCCTCCTGGCAGGAGTCCCGAAAGCAGACCTCCGGGTTCTCCCTGGAGGCTTGTTTCAAGCCCCGTGGAACTCCTACGTAGGGCCTGGGCATTTCTCCCCACCATGACCATTGCATCACCTCCTTTCTTCTAACGGTCCCCAGAGGACCTATTGAAGCACCCAGTCTCTCACCAAGCTCTTCCCATCCCAGGGAGCAGCCAGAGGGCCTTGAAGAGGGTGGTTGGGAAGGTGCTGTTTCTGAACCGGAGCAGAATGTGCATGCACCCTGTCAACTCCCTCATTTGTGCAGAGCTCTTTGTTGAAAGGGGCGCACTCTCTTTATTGGGAAGTTGAGGGGCAGGGTCCCATAGCACCTGCTCTGTGAGGCAGGGGGTACCCATAGCCTTCCTGCTGCTGCCAGAAGTGAAGGGAGAGACCAGCAGCCCCTGGGACTCTTCTGGGTGAGTCCTTCCAAAGTCTCCCATCACCTCATTAGTCCCTACACATACACATCCCTGTTTGTGCGAGTCAAGCCTGGAAAAGGACCTGTCTTCTCCTTCTTCAAGCCCTCCTGCTCTCACCTCTTCTCCAGTTTCCCCTGGGTGGCTCCAGTGTCTTCCTGCCCTCTTCTCCTAAACAGCACAAGGATTCTGCTCCTCTCCATCCTCTTCCTGTGGGTCCTTGCAGCATCTCAGGCACAGCATAGGATGGCAGTTTCACCAACACAGACACACTCCCGTGGCATCCTACACTGGCTGTCGGGCTTGGCCTGAACTCAGCCTCCCGTCTGAAACATCAGGCCTCAGAGCTGTCCCAAACAGGATGCGCTCCTGTGTGGCCTTCCCTTTCCCCGTGGGGTCAGCCCCTCCTGGGATGCTTGGCCCCCCTCCAACAAGGACCTCGAGGTGGCTGGGAAGGGGGTCTCTCTGTTCAGAGCAATTCCGGGCCCCTCTTGGCTGGGGCCACTCTCAGCTGCAGCTGCCCCATCCCTAGCTGGTGTCCAGGCTACCCAGCTGGGCTTCTGCCTCAGTTTCCCTGCCCAAATCTGCTGGTATATAGGTCAGGCTCAGGGGTACTGCCATCTGTGACCAGGTGCTTCCCATGGATCAAACCCCACTCCCTCTCCA
Organism: Myotis nattereri; assembly: GCF_964212035.1. Taxonomy (NCBI): domain Eukaryota; kingdom Metazoa; phylum Chordata; class Mammalia; order Chiroptera; family Vespertilionidae; genus Myotis; species Myotis nattereri. The sequence continues at coordinate 101,263,142 of NC_138079.1, read as the reverse complement.
TAGGTGACCAAGCCCCTGAACCCCAAGGAGACCTGCCACCTAGTTGGCTGTACCTCCCCCAACTCCCACCCCCCACCCCCCACCCCCTGCACACACACAGCTTTCACTTCCTCCCTGCCAGCTGCAAGGACTGGGCCCATCATGATGTGGCAAGTAGACACTCAAGAGAACCAGGGACAAGAGTTTGGACTGATCTGGGTGGAGGACGCTAGCCTCATCCCTTAGATAACTCAGGCCAGTCCCAGGGATCAGGGATACAGTTCTGAGCATAAGGCAGGAGGGACTCAAGTCTGTTGAGCGTTGGTCTCATCAAATTCCCTATCCCCACCCCAGCTTTGCAATGTGAAATAACAGGCATGTGGCCAAAAAGGAAACTGAGGCAGGACCAGGTTAAGGAATCTGAACCACACAGCTGGAAATTAGAGTAGCTTTGGTTCAAAATAAGACCTGGTCCCAATTCTGGGTTCTGTCTACTAGAGCAAACTGCTGCCTTGGGGGCACCCCACACGCACCAGTACGACTTGGCTTCTCATGCCGTATGGCCTGCATGGACATCAGGGAGCATCCCGGACCCAGACTTCAGACCCGGGCCCAGCCTGCCTGTTGTGCCTGAGGGAGGAGCCTGCCAGACCCCCGCCCAGCATGTGACACAGCCCCAGGAGCAGTCAAAACCTGGCTGCGGACCAACGACCCTGCTGGGTGGTCCCCCACGGGCTGCGTGGCTGAGTTTTCCCCTCCAGACCCCTCCCGACAGCGAATTCCTGGCTCCCGGGCCCCTCCCCCGATGGCCCAGCCAGTGTCTGAATCTGCTTCTGATTCCCGCTATGCCGACCAGGCCCCTTCTCCTCCCCTCCCTTCTTCTCGGCCCCAGCAGCCCCGCCCCTGGCTGGGCCCAGGCTTGAGCCTGCTGCGCCCCCCGCCCCCACCTGGCACAGCTCCGCGGCCCTCGCTGCAGCCGGGAGGAGGCGGCGGCCCCGGCGCCCCAGGGCCCGCCCGCCCTCAGCCATTCCCGGAGGCCCGGAGACCTGCTCCACCCGGCCCTCCGTGGGTGAGTGTGAGCAGCGGGCAGCGGGAGGGGCCTCCGAGGGCGGAGGGGCCCGGAGCCCGGGCGAAGGCTGTCATCGCTCCAGGCCCTGCAGGAGGACCCGCCAACATCCTCGCTGCTGCGCTGGGCCGGGGCGTGCCCGCGGCTGCACCCTCATCTGGGCCCCGGCTGTGGCCGCCCGGGGCCTGCGGTTGCTCGACTTTGCGGGCAGAGCCTCAGACCCGGGCTCTACCCCCACGAGGACAGCGGTGTGGGGCCACGGCCAGCTGGCTGACCCACGGAGGCTCCGGCCATGCCCATCTGGCCCTGGGGGCTGCTGGTGACCGCGGGCACGCTCTTGGCCGCGCTGAGCCCGGGGCCGCCAGCGCCCGCCGACCCCTGTCATGAGGAGGGGGGCGCCCCGCGAGCCTGCGTGCCTGGCCTGGTGAATGCGGCCTTGGGCCGCGAGGTGCTGGCGTCCAGCACGTGCGGGCAGCCCCCCACGCAGGCCTGCGATTCCTCCGACCCGCGGCGGGCACACCCCGCCGCCCTCCTGACCTTGGCAGGGGGCACCGCCAGCCCCCTGTGCTGGCGTTCCGACTGGCTGACGCAGGCGCCCCTCAACGTGAGCCTCACAGTACCCCTGGGCAAAACTTTCGAGCTGGTGTTTGTGAGCTTGCGCTTCTGCTCCACGCCCCCCACCTCAGTGGCCCTGCTCAAGTCGCAGGACCACGGCCGCAGCTGGGTCCCGCTGGGCTTCTTCTCCGCCTGCTGTGGCCTGGACTATGGCCGCCTGCCTGCCCCTGCCAATGGCCCAGCCGGTCCCGGGCCTGAAGCTTTGTGCTTTCCTGAGCCCCAGACCCAGCCTGATGGCGGTGGCCTTCTGGCCTTCAGCGTGCAGGACAGCAGCCCGCCAGGCCTGGATCTGGACAGCAGCCCGGTGCTCCAAGACTGGGTGACCGCCACAGACATTCGAATAGTGCTCACGAGGCCTGCCAGGCTGGGGGACACCAGCGACTCCGAGGCCGTGGTCCCTTACTCTTACTCAGCCGCTGAGCTCCAGGTGGGCGGGCGCTGCAAGTGCAATGGGCATGCTTCAAGGTGCTTGCTGGACACCCAGGGCCACCTGATCTGCGACTGCCGGCATGGCACCGAGGGCCCCGACTGTGGCCGCTGCAAGCCCTTCTACTGCGACAGGCCCTGGCAGCGGGCCACAGCCCGGGAAGCCCACGCTTGCCTTGGTGAGGCCTTAGAGGGTGGCCTGGGGATCTTGGATCCAGCCAGCCGGCCCCTGACCCATCCCTCTCTGCAGCTTGCTCCTGCAATGGCCATGCCCGCCGCTGCCGCTTCAACATGGAGCTGTACCGACTGTCCGGCCGTCGCAGTGGTGGTGTCTGCCTCAACTGCCGGCACAACACTGCCGGCCGCCACTGCCATTACTGCCGGGAGGGCTTCTATCGCGACCCGGGCCGTGCACCGAATGACCGCCACGCTTGCAGGGGTGAGCCTGCATACCCCCACCCTCTGGTTTCACATATTCCCAGATGGGTTTCTGACCATTTCACCTCTGTCCTCAGCCTGTGACTGTCACCCTGTTGGTGCTGCTGGCAAAACCTGCAACCAGACCACCGGCCAGTGTCCCTGCAAGGATGGTGTCACTGGCCTCACCTGCAATCGCTGCGCCCCTGGCTTCCAACAGAGTCGCTCTCCAGTGGCACCCTGTGTTAGTGAGTGACCCTGCCCTGCTTAGGCCACCCCAGCTCCCTGCTGCTGCCTACATATCCCCTGAGAGTTCCAGAAACCCCAGCCCCCCTCGAATACAGGCCATTCTTCCACCCTCTCTGCAGAGACCCCTGTCCCTGGACCCACTGAGGAGAGCAGCCCTGTGGAGACGCAGGGTGAGTGGGCACATATCAGGTTCTAGACTGGCATGTCCATGAGAGGAGGGGTGCTATGGGTTCAAGGAGGGTAGAAGGAGAGGTTGGGGGAAGGAGGTGGGGATCTGTGCCAGCCTGCCCACTCCCTTGTCTCCCCTCCCCAGACTGCGATTTGCACTGCAAACCCACCCGGGGCAGCTACCGCATCAGCCTGAAAAAGTTCTGCAGGAAAGACTATGGTAGGCAGCCCTCAGGCCTCCCGCCCCCACCTTCCCACCTTGCCCTCCCCACGTCCCCGTTGGATACCCTGACCATTGCTGGACCCCATCCCTCAGGTGCCCCACTGCCACTGGCCCAGCCCCGTCAGCCCCTTGGTGATCTCTCTGCTCCCTCCTCTGCGGTGTCCTCTCTGTGCGCTCCCTCTCCAGTGGTTGTCGTCTGTTTCCCTCTGCCCTCCCTCCTGGCCCCTGGCGCCCGATTCTCCTCTGAGCAGCCTGCCGCTTCCCAGCCTAACCCCGCCCCCTCTCGTCCTCTCCGCAGCGGTGCAGGTGGCGGTGGGTGCGCGCGGCGAGGCGCGAGGCTTGTGGACGCGCTTCCCGGTGGCCGTGCTCGCCGTGTTCCGGAGCGGCGAGGAGCGCGCACGGCGCGGGAGCAGCGCACTGTGGGTGCCCGCACGGGATGCTGCCTGCGGCTGCCCACACCTGCTACCTGGTCGCCGCTACCTGCTGCTGGGTGGCGGGCCAGGGGCGGCGGCCGGGGATCCAGGGGGCCGAGGGCCCGGTCTCATCGCCGCTCGCGGGAGCCTCGTGCTGCCCTGGCGCGACGCGTGGACGCGGCGCCTTCGGAGACTGCAGCGCCGCGAGCGGCGGGGGCGTTGCAGGGCGGCCTGAACCCGCGGGCCAGGCTGGGGCTGGGCGGGGCGCTACTCCCACATCAAGGCGCACGTTCGACCAGTGCATCTGTCTGTGGAGGAGTCTTTGCTCACATCGCGCGCGTGGCCATCTGAGTCCCCACCCAACCCTGCCGGGCGCCTCCCTCTGCGCCTCGCGCCCGTGCCCAGAATGGGTGTGACCAACGCAGCGACTCAGAGGGATATGATAGCCCAATGAGCTGCCTGGAACCTTCCTTTGGCAGCTGTTGATGATTCCTTGGACCTTGGATCTCCCACGCTCGCGCTATCTGCCCCCTCCCAGGGGCACCGTGATACCTACAGAAGGCTGTGAGCCTTCTGGTGGGGGCCTCTGCCAACACCCCGAGGGCCGCCTCCTCGTGATGCCGTAGCCCATCAGAGAACGCTCTTACCTTTCTACAAGGCACTGTGTATCCCCCAAAACGGTTACGAAGCCCCCTGTGAATCCACGAGCCACTGTCGGTCTGAGAACACACCGAGGGCCGCTGTGACTCCACTCCCCAGGGGCTCCTAGAATCCGCCAGAGAGCGCTATGGCTCACCGAGAGGCGCTGTGGCCACCACTCTGGTCCACAGACCCGCTCGGGGCTCGGCGACACTGGTTTCCCCGCCCCTGCCAGAACCCGCAGAGGGTGCTGTGACTCCTCCCCCGGCGAGGACGGGGGCCTCTGCGCCCCGTCTGTCCCCTATGCCTGACCTTTCTCTACCGGTTGGGCCTCTGTGTCCCTGTCTCCACTGCGTCTGTGCCTCTGTTCGGCCTCGTTCTTGGCCTGCCTTGTCCCTGTCTCTTGTCTCTGTCCCGCTGTCTCTCTCGGATTCGGCCTTAGGACCCCTCCCGTAAAGTCCAGCTCCTAGGATCCCCTGCGTCCCTTCTCCCACTCGGAACCGGACGTCGTGCCCACCGCGTTCCTGGGTCTACGCGTAACCCGGCGGAGCGGCACCTCCCGCGGACAGCCCTCTGGTCTCCTGATGCCCCCAGCCCTCCGGTTAGCCGGCCATTCACTCGATTCCTGCCAGGAGTCACCGCCCGCGAACCCCTGACGCTCCGCGCCGGGACCTGTCCTGGGCTGGCCCGGGCTCCGGCCGCCCGGCCGAGGGGCGTCGGTGCGCATGCCCAGAGCCCGCTGGGCTGAGACCCGCGGCACCCGGGGTGGGCAGCCCTTGGCGCGTGCTCGGCGGGGGCGGGGCGGCGCGCGCGCATGCGTAGAGAAGCCCGCGCTCAGTTGCGCTGCGAGCTGAGAAGAAAGCGGTACGCGGCGCGGCACGGAGCGGCGCGGCGGCAGAGGTGGGTAGGCGGCGGGCCTGGCACGGGGCGTGGCGGCCTGCCACGGAGCTTCGGGGGCTGCGGAGCCAGGTCGCCGGCTGTCACCGCAGCGGGGGCGTGCAGAGGGAGGGGGCGTGGGGGTTCGACTCTGGGGCCTGGGTCTGAGGTGGGGCGCGGGGGCTGGCCGCGGCACGGAGGTCTGGGGCCCGGGCCGTCCGACTGTCACTGCCCATCGCCCCCGGCGGACCGCGGCTTCGCGGGACACTCACCCCGGGGGCAGGACCGGCGCCCCCTACCAGCCGCCGTCTGCGTGCTGGCCGGCCGGCCCCGGGCGAGGCGTCAGTCAGAAGGAGTTGTCTCTGTGTCACCCCTTCCTTGGACGGCTGTCTGTCTGTGGGGGGAGGAAGTCCTCTTCTGGACTCGAAATTGCAACAGAATCTCTGATAACAGTTCTGCCATCGAAGACTTGCAACTACTCCCTTTCCTGCCCTCTGCTTGCCCCAGGATGACGTGCCTGCCCACCTGTCGCCTGGCCTCTGAGCCCTGCCCGGTGGGTGCCCCCTTGGCACGGCCACTGGGCCGAGCGGCAGAAGCACTTCCACAGGGTCCCTGGGCGCTGTGCCATCTGAGCCTGGAGGAACACAGCTGGAGGTCGGGGATGGGCCACCTCTGGGCATGGTTTTCTCCACGCACGCAGGGGTGCTGGTGGCCTGGGCACAGGTGTTCATCTGCGACCTTAGGATGGAGACTGGTGTGCTGTGGCCTCCTGGGTTACCACGCTCCGGGCCGACATTAAAGGCCAGAGGTTGTTTAAGGGCCAGCGGGCTGTGCGGAGGCAGAGATCGACCATTAGCCTAGAGGTGTGCTGGGAGGACCGGCCTGTGGCTGGTGTGGCTGTGCTTGGGATGCTGGTGTTGTGGTCTTTCCGAGTTTCTTATTCCAAGTCATTAGTTTGTCTTTCTGGGACCAGTAGAAGCTCTCAAAGGTGGTTTTCCTTTTTTTTTTTTTTTTTTTTCATTTTATGTTTGCTGGGGACTCAGCAAGGACTTCCAGGCCATTACATTTAGAAAGGACCATCCCATTATTGGACAGATTTTTCCTCCGCTTGAGGGTAAGGGCTCCGTCTACCCATTCTACCCCCATCACATAGTAGGCATCTGTAAATGTTTGCTTGATTGTCTCAAAGACAAGGATGCAGGTTCTTGTCAAGGGATATAGACCGGGAGAAACAAGACCAGAGGAGAAAAGATAAAGAAATCTCACAAAGGTGTCTCAGTATATAAAGGTTACAGCCAGTGGAATGACCCCCAATGTGCACTTCCTTTTATTCTGAAAGTTGGGTCCTCAGCTAATCTTCTCAGCCCTCAGATAAAGCCTTTAAGCGAAGTGCTTATCTGGTAGTGAGTGCCCTGTTTAGAAGCTTGTCTTTCCCTGTCAACAGGGCTGGAGTCACATTGCATTCATCTTTGGTCCCCTATTGCCTGGCATGGAATGGGGGTGGGGGCCGGTATCTCTTGAAGTGAACCAAGATGCTAAATAAAACTAGTGTGGTGGTTTTCATCTGATAGTAAGGGTGACCTTCCGGGAGATGTAGAAGTAATCTAGTAATCTAAGCAGGCTTTCTTTTTATTTTAATTTTTTTTTAAATATACTTTTATTGATTTCAGAGAGGAAGGGAGAGGGAGAGAGAGAGATAGAAACATCAGTGGTGAGAGAGAATCATCGACCCGACTGCCTCCTATACGCCCCACACTGGGGATTAAGCTTGCACCCTGGGTATGTGCTCTGACCAGGAATCGAACTGTGACCTTCTGGTTCACAGGCCGACACTCAACCACTGAACCATGCCGCTGGGCTAAGCTGGCCTTTCATAACAATAATAAAATTCACCCCCTGGATCTGTAAGTTTGCCGGCAGGTGGGTCTCACCAGCTCTTGCTAACCACACCTGCCAGGACAATCCAGCAGGCCAGGTGACCTTGGGCACGCATTGTTGCTCTTAATTCTCATTACAGTCTAAGCCAACCTCAGATGACATATTTAAGTGTTTGCTTTTAGATGGTTTCTGGTTTAAAGTACATAAAGACAATGAAGCAGGTTATAAAAAAGCACTTAACATTTACCCTGTTCAATGTTTTACCTGTTTGAGCATACCTTTTCTGTTATGACAACTCTGTACATAAGAGAAAGCAGCCCTTTTTAACTTGAAACAGCAATTTCAGTGACTGTTTCAAGTGTCACTTTCCAAATGGAGATAATATCCAGGAAACAAAGCCTCAGGCTTTTTACTAAGAATCAACTTCAATTCATTATTTGATGGTTTTTAAAAATTCTTTCCGCACACGTTTATTGAAATCATCATTCACATGAGGAGGGCCTGTACCCTGTGTTCTGTGGCTACAAAGTTGAGTGAGTCTCTGCCCTTAAGGAGCTTACAGTGGAGTCAGGAGATGGGCCGGTGAACTGCGGCACTGTGGGAGGCATGCCCATAGAGGAGGGCAGAGTTTGCTTTGGGCATAGAGTGGCATCCCGCTGGCCTTTGGTGGGGGCTCCTGAGAAATGCTTGAGCCAAATTTTGAAGGTTGAATAGGAGTGGCAAGACCATATGAGGGAAAGAGCCTCCTGGGCAGAGACTGTGTATGTGAAGTAAAGGGCATGACCTACCCACCACCTGTTGGGAGAAGGGCAGGGAGTGCTCTGGTGGTTGGAGTAAAGAGGGGGAGATGAAATTAAAGAGCTAGACTGGCAGCAGATTGGGAGAGGCCTTGAGTACCAGGCCCAAATTTGAACTTTATCCTGAGAGTGGTAGGAAGTCACCAAGGGATCTTTGGGTCTTGTGAGTGACTGATCAGATTGTGTTCTCCACTGGTAACCTGGCAGTGATTACTGGGATGGATTGGTGAAGGGTTGCACTGAGCCCAGGGTGGTTGAGGGACCACCATGGCACATCTAGGGAGATATAAGGCCCAGTGCCAATGAAGGGCTGTGGAGCATACAGAAAGGAAAGCAATGAAATGGGACAAAGGAGGAGAAATGGGGGACATCTGTAATACTCTCAACAATAAAAATAAATTATTATAATAAAAATAAAAAAGGAGAGCAAAACCATGAGGCACGTGGCTGAAGGGATGGAGGAAGGGCCAGGGAGAAAGGAAGACTTAGGGAACAGTCCAAGATTGAGTGACTAGCAGCTGCGTCCAAGCCACACAGTGTGTAGGAAGGGGGCAGACTTGGGAGCAGGTGCTGACTTTCAGGTTGGAGATGTTGAGCTGAGGGTCGGTAAGACTTCCCAGCAGTAGGTGGATATATGTTGGTCTGGAGCCAAGGAGAGTGTAGTGGGCTTGAGAGCATTTTGGGGACTCCTTTCTGTGTAACAGTAGAGCCAGGGAGTAGTGGAGTGGGCCTTTGCAGGAGAGTATATGGAGTGAGAGAAAAAAAAGACTGAACCCTGGAGGCACCTAATGTTTTCTGTCTATAAAACACAGAGTATGCCCTTACCGGTTTGGCTCAGTGGGTAGAGCGTCGGCCTGCGGTCTTAAGGGTCCCAGGTTCGATTCTGGCCAAGGGCATGTACCTTGGTTGCAGGCACATACCCAGTAGGGAGTGTGCAGGAGGCAGCTGATCAATGTTTCTCTCTCATCGGTGTTTCTAACTCTCTATCCCTCTCCCTTCCTCTCTGTAAAAAATCAATAAAATATATTTTTAAAAAGACAAAACAACAACAACAAAAAACACAGAGTAGATAAGCTAACAGAGTTTTCATTAATAACCCCTTGCCTTTTTGGATTGTGGGGGCAGGATATTTTATTTCTGTGACAAAGGCCCAATTTGTTGGTTAGAGTAAATAGCAAGATGTAAAATGCTCACGGCACAAAAATCACACAGTCGCCCTAACCGGTTTGGCTCAGTGGATAGAGCGTCGGCCTGCGGACTGAAAGGTCCCAGGTTCGATTCCGGCCAAGGGCATGTACCTTGGTTGCGGGCACATTCCCAGTAGGAGGTGTGCAGGAGGCAGCTGATCAATGTTTCTCTCTCATCGATGTTTCTAACTCTCTATCCCTCTCCTTTCCTCTCTGTGAAAAATCAATAAAATATATATTTTTAAAAAAACAACAATAAAAATCACACAATCAGTTCCGGGGGCTTTCCTGTCTCACGTGTTTATTTGCCTTTTGGGACACTTCCAGATTGTCACTCATCTCAAAGGACCACTTTTCCCTCCAGATTGAGGGTTGGTCGTCTCAGAGCATTCTCACCATTTGATCTCTGAAAAAGGTCTTCTCAGACCCAGAGATAGATCCAAGGTTGCAGAATTTTTGGGGTCCCCTCGCTCTCCTTCCAGGACCCCAGTTTCTGTGTGGTACCTCAGCATTCGCAGCAGGTGGGACTTTGGAAAGACGCTATTAAGGATAAAGAGGCCAAGTGTGTGGTGGCTCCTCCCTAGTCTTTCTCCCACACTGAGGGGCAAGGAGAGAGGGCAAGGAAAGGCTGACATTTCTTTTCTTTTTTAAGGTTGCCACACTTTTTTTAAAAAGTTATTTTTATTGATTTCAGAGAGGAAGGGAGAGGGAGAGAGAGATAGAAACATCAGTGATGAAAGAGAATCATCAATCAGCTGCCTCCTGCATGCCCCCCACTGGGGATTGAGCCCGCAACTCGGGCATGTGCCCTTGAACAGAATCAAACCCGGGACCCTTCAGTCCACAGGCCAGTGTTCTATCCACTGAGCCAAACCAGCTAGGGCAAAGGCTGATACTTTTAAAGGAGCCCCTATCTGCCCACAGGACTTGCCCAGCCCCTGCATAATTGCACAGGCCCAGTAGCGGTTATTTTTGTCTCTGGTACCTGCTCACTTAGAAGATGTGAGATAAGATCTCTTTCTGTTCTGTATAGTTATGTCTGCGGGCCTGGTTGGGTACTGCACAGAGATATGCTGTCAGGGGTCACATGTCAGCAGTCATGGTTTCTCCTTCCATCCCACTCGGGCATGCTCCCTTCTTTTACAGGTGATTGCGAACACGCTACACATGGCTTAGCCTGTGTCTCATAATCTGAAACTGTGTATCTGCTAACTGTTACACTTTCAATGGGATACCAGCACATTGAGGGTTGTTTACCAATGGGTGATTCTGTTACCAATAAAAGCCCCTCCCTGTATAGTGTTCTAAATGTAGGTCATTACCTGCTTCCCTCACCTCTGTCCCTTCAGCCTTTCCTTGAATCATTTTGCCCTTGTTCCCTAATTCTCCTCTAATTCCTTTTCTGGCAAGGGCAGTTCTAGCCTTCATGTCTTGGTAAACCTGTTGCCTTAGAAGGATCTGGGAGTATACATGAACTCCTCCTGCCTCTGGCATGTCTCCTATCTTCCTGGGCTGAACCTTCCCCACCTCCTTGGACACAGGAGCACTTGGCTTCCTTGACAGCACTGTGAACCCCAGGCCTCTGTCTCAGGTCCTTTGGCATCTTGGAGTCCATGAGGCTAGATATAGAATTGTCTTAATTGAGCCACAAATGGCACTCACCGGCCTGCCCCTTAAAGAGCTGAAGGGCTTGCCAGCCCAAGTAGCTGAGGACCTGTCCTATACCCATGCTGTTTCTGCTGCTTCCGGGACAAAGGCCACCTTATCTTTCAGGATTCAGCTAAGATATCAATGGCTCCCAACCCCTCTTTCCTCATGGACTGGGGCCCCAGACACCCTGTGCTTTCCTGTCATAGCACCTGTACCTGAGTTGGCATGGCCAGTACACCCATATCCCCACAGCCAGAGCTCATGGAGAGCTGGATCTGGGCCTTGCATCTTTGTATTCCAGTGCTCAGTACACTGGCATTCAGGAAGTGTCTCGAGTGCCTATTGAAATGATTAAACCTGCAAGATTCCCTCCTGGCCTGGCTTTGTTGTCAGATCTAAAAATATTTGCGGAGAACCTGCCATGTGTCCGGCCTTCTGAGGCACACCTGTTGAAGGCGCCCTGCCTGGAATTTTAACCAGTCAAAATTCTAATGCTGCTGACAGCCGAGTTCTCTTTCTCTGGTTATCATTCTGTGCAGCTAGCTGGTTTATCTTGTGCCTGGGGGGTGTTTTCCCGGGACATGTTGGTGGGAGGACCTGTGAGCTCAGAAGACAAAGATCCTAAATTAACAGGGCCCCATTCCAACCCCAGCCCCTGCCCGTAGGTGAACCGGACCAGGCTGGGAAGGAGGTTTTCTGCTTGAGAAAGGGATGCAAGGAACTGTTTTGAGTGGCTAATGAGGTTGGGACTCTTTCCTGCTTGGGGCCCCATATCATAGGCTCAGGTGCCACGGGCAAGACCTGCATTTGAACTTCTGACAGGTGGCAGGCAGATGGGCCAGCCAACTGGCCTGCGGTGCTGTGACTAATACCTAATGGTTAATGGTTACACCCTTTGTAGCTGGCACGTGCCCTCCATTGTGTGCTATAGCAAAGGGCTTACTATCAAGTTCCCCGGTAACTGGCTGCCTGATAGTCACTGTGGAATGCCAGTTGCCATTAATATTTGAGAAATTCTTGTGCTCTGTTTCAGGGCTGAGGCAGAGCATGGCCTGCCTTCCCATCATGTGAAGATGCCTGCTCGGAGGGTCACATGCCTAAACAAGTTGGAGAATGTTCCCTGTTGTTATTGTTTAGAATTAAATTTTCCTCTCGTGCCCAAGTAGTTTGGGATTTTTCTGAGTCTCCATTTGTTTCCTTCTCTCGTTTCCTCTTTCCTGGCTACACTAGATATAGTGTGAAACACCTGGCTCAAAAATTACAGTATCGTAGAAGAGCTGGACTCATAAGCAGGTCATCACAGTAAAACAGATTTGGATAAGGAGGGGTAGAGGGCAGCCAGGGTCCCCTCAGCCCTGCCTGGGAAGTTGGGAAGGGCTGGAGAAGGAGGGGGCATTTGGGCTGAGGCTTGAAGTAGATTGAACCGGAAGAACGGCTGTGTCCCGTCTTTCTTCCTGGCTGTGGCCATGCCCTGTTCATGTGTCCCGGGGGCTGCAGTTGGTGCCATTACAGTGGGCAAGGCTCCTGAACCTGCCGTTGGAGGGCAGGTAGGGTCAGATCCTGAAGGGACGGTTGGGGAACCAGAACGTGATTTCAGGTAGAGAGAGAGTGGGGCAGAGCACTTTGGGAGCCAGAGCTGAATGTTTTGAAGTCACATAGAGTGTGTGAAGAATGGGAGCCATTCAGGAAAGCAATTGGAAGTACAGGACGTGTGTTCACAAGAGGATTCTAGGTTGAGAAAACGAAGGACTCTTATAAAAGGGACATTTAAGAGGCAGACAGAGGAACAGGAACAGCTACAGCCAAAGAGGTGAGGAGACACACATGAGGGAAGGGTTTCAGGAGGCCCAGGGAGCGGAGATCTGAGAGTACTGGGGTCAGCTGTGTGTGCTCGGGGCGATAAGGGACGAAAGGTGCCTGTTAAATGATCTGGCAGCTAGGCCGTGAAGGTGGAAGGGGTGGGAGAGGGTGGAGAGGGTGGGAGACAGATGTAGCCTTCTCTCACCAGAAGTTTGACGGGGAAGGAAAGGAGGACAGGCATAGCTGGAGTGGAGTGTCAGGTTCTGTGAGTGCCGTTTGGGGTCTCTATAGCAGCAAAGAGGGAGCATTAAAGACGCAGGAGAGTTGGGGTCCCCAGGAGGAGAGATATAGGACCAAGATCAAGAGCAGAGTCAGAGAGGAGAAGAAGCTCCTGCCTGGCACCCCATTCTCAGGAGAGAGGGAGGGTGAGGGTTGCGGGTGGATATGAAGCTGCAAGTTAGTGGGGGGAATAGGAGAGGGTGCCTCTGAGGCATGCCAGGAGGGCATAAAGCCACAGGGGGCTGGTAGGTGAGGGAGATGGAGTCACGTGGGTGGGAAGAGAGCAATGGAGAGTTCTAGGAAAAGGTTAGAAGAGAGTGGGATTGTGATATGCTACCTCTGGGTGGAGCAGTTTCTGGGGCTGACCAGGTTGTGGATAAAATGCTAGCAATATAAAGGCTTTTATTTTATTTTATTTTATTTTAATATATTTTATTGATTTTTTACAGAGAGAAAGGGAGAGAGATAGAGAGTTAGAAACATTGATGAGAGAGAAACATCGATCAGTTGCCTCCTGCACATCTCCTACTGGGGATGTGCGCGCAACCCAGGTACATGCCCTTGACCGGAATCGAACCTGGGACCTTTCAGTCCGCAGGCCAATGCTCTATCCACTAAGCCAAACCAGTTTCGGCAATATAAAGGCTTTTAAAGGTGAAGAGCTTCACACCAGGGCTGCCTACTCAACCCTCAAGCTCTGTGATGGCAGCCAAGGAATGGAGGCCATGAGCTAGAATGAGAGGAGGCTGGTCCTGGGGACATTCTGGAGAGAGAGGGGCAGAGTTCTGGGGAAGTCCTAGGGGAGGGGCCAGCAGGGTCCTGGGGAGGTCCTGGAGAGAGGGGGCAGGGACTGGGGAGAGCTGGCTGCTGTCTGACCAGGAGGAAGAAGGATGCATTCTGGGAGAGGATGAGGTAATGGGTTTCCTACAGACATGTTCCAGAGAAAGATGGGAGGTGGGAGTGAGGTAGGTAAAAAGAGGGCACCAAGGCAAGGGAATGTGGAGGATCACTGACAGTGGTCACCTCAGTCAGTGACAATGTCACCAGCAGCCATCCGTAGAATTGGGAGTTATCCTACAGCTGGGGCCTGGGGTGGGGAGATGAGTGTCCTCCACCTGGGGTTCTAGACAAAGTCCTGAAGCTGTGTCTCTGGGGGCTACAGCAGATTCCTGAGTTAGGATTGGGCATTTCCCTGGCCTCTCCCCATGGCTGGGTGGGAGAACTGGGCCTCCTGTGAGGAAATTAAACTTGACTCAGGCTTGAGAGGAAGGTTCCTGCATAACATAATAGGAAAGGGTCCACACCTCCTGGAGTGCATTTTGCTCCAGGCCTGTCCCCACCCCTCTGGTTGTCCAAGGTGGATAGCTTCAGGAATATCTCCTGACTCCTTATCTCCCTCCACCTTCTCCTGCACAGAAACCTTTCCAGCTGTCCCATGGTCCCTGCCGCCCTACTGTAATGCCCTGCAAGCTAAGTTACTCTCAGCCATCCAGATGTGCATTCCCCTCCTACACACAGGTTGTTTTCCCTTCCCTGTCCTGCTGCTACATTCTCCACCTGCCCCATCACTGGCACTCTGAGCATCTCCTTATCAGGCAGTGAACATGCCCAGTAATTGCTGTGTCTTTCCTATCCTCAGACCTCGCACACCTGAGGGCTGGAGTGAGGTGCTGTCACCTTTGCATGCCTGTCCCCTGATGCCAAGTTGGTGTCGAGGGACTCAGTCATTCTGCTCTGTCCTGGCTTGCTCTGCCTCTACAAGCGCCACCTCACTGGGGACTGATGGTCTCTAAGATAGAGGGACTACCCTCTGGCCAGCATGGCTCAGTGGTTGAGCATCGACCTATGAACCAAGAGGTCACAGTTCGATTCCCGGTCAGGGCACATGCCCGGTTTGTGGGCTCGATCCACAGTGGGGGGCGTGCAGGAGGCAGCCGATAGATGATTCTCTCTCATCATTGATGTTTCTATCTCTCTTCCTCCCTGAAATTTTATTTATTTATTTATTTTTATTTTTTAAAGATAGATAGAGGGACTACCCAGAGAACAAATGTTCTGAATCCTGCTCTGGGGAGACAGAGGAGTGTGCATTTTTCACATGGAACTCTTCAGGCCAGAACAGAGCACCTTATTGCCCCTCCTTTCTGTCCTTGCCCAGTCATCTGTCAGGCTGGAGCTGCAGCCTCCTTCCTCTTAGTTCTTTGTTTTCTGGTTCCACTCCTGGGAAACGGATATAAGATTGCTCAGACTTAGAGAGGAAGAACTGAGACACAGCAGCTGACACCCACAGAGCGTCCACCCTGTCCTGTGGTACAGTGACTAAGGCCCAAACAGGCCGAGCCCTGGGTCCTTCAACTGTGAGCTGTTCTGGCAGCCAAGGTGAGGTGTGATTAGGCCCGGGCTGGGTAGGGGTAGTAGGAGTGGGTAGGAGTCCTGGGAGTGCCAACCTCACTCTGCACAAGGGTGCCTCTTGCCCAGTGGCACCACATTTGGCACTTTGGAAGAGTCCTAGTGTGTGTGTGTGTGGGGGGGGGGCTGTCTTTGAGGTCAACTGGGTGAGAAGTTCACGAGCCAGTGTGGGCCTCTGGACTGAGGGCTGGGTGTCTGGGCAGGACCTTGGCACAGCAGCCCAGGGTTCTGCCTCCAAACTGAGCGGCTCTGGCATTTGCTTGACAGGTACTTTCAACTTCAAAATGGAGTGCTACCTCTGCCCCACCAAAACCCTACTCCTGGGCCAAAATTCTCTGTTCAGTGCTTGGGTGCTGCCCCCCACCATTGGTCACCTCGTCTGGTAGAATCCAACCCCTGGGCAATCTCTTGGGTCCACCCCATCTTCTCCATTTTCCCTGGCTAGGCTTGACTCAGCCTTCCTCATGCATCCTCTTCTGGACACTGCCCTCCATCCTCCTGAACCACCAGGGGGATTTTTCTAAAATGCACTGTTGCTTAGGATCTCCTCCAGCTCCTTAATGTGGAGGATGACATCCAATATTCTAGTGCAGCTGGCTCGAAAGACCACCAGCCCCCCTCTTATCCCATCTTCAGCCACTGCCTGCCTTAGGCTCCCCAACGTGTTGTGCCGTCCCTCATGCACCCATTCTCTACCTTCGCATTGGATGATATACTCCCCATCTTTATAGTACACTTGGATACTATTGCTCCTTCTGTAGTGTTCACGTGGAGTCAGCGTCCTGCCTTGGTGGTCTTCCAGGGCCCTGCCTGGCCTCACAGCACTTCCTGCTTGGGCTGTGATCATTACTCTCCTGGAGAGACATCTTTTACTCTCTTGTCCCCAGTGTCCTGCCCAGGACCCGGCACAGAAAAGGCAACTCAATATATGTTTGTCAGATCAATAAAAATTTGGGACAAGGGGAGTCATGATGGGGTACTGGACCCCCCAGGAAAGGTGGTGTGAATGGAAGGTGTAGTGCCCATGTTGGTTGATGGTTAAGGTGGAACGCCCAGGCTTAATGTGAGGGTCTCTGTTTGTCACATGAAAGTAAATTTGTTTTCAAATCCAATTGTTTGGGAAAATCATGTTCCCCACTTAAGAGTGGATAAGCATAGAGGTCTTATGACTCATCAGACCTGGACAGCAGGTGGTATTGAGAAGCCAGCCCTGAGCTTGCTGAAGAGGGCTGGCTGTCCCACATGGGAGAGAGGTCTTAGGCACTGTGGGTTTACTGTGAGTGTTCTGGAGACTGACACATCAGGGATAGTTCTCTCTGTACTTGGGGACCCCACAGGTACCTCTCTCTATCCCAGTTTCCTCCTCTATAAGGTGGAGCAAATCCCCATGCCGTGGGGTTGTCTTTAGACTTAGAGATAGAAATGCAAAGCTAAATCGCCTGACAACCAGCAGCTGTGGGATTTGTGTCCGGCAGTCCCTGAAAATAGGGTGGGAGAGGTCCTGCTAAACCCCAACTGCTTGGTCCTGATGTCTCCCACCCCACTGTCCACAATAAGGTCTTGCCCTTCCTTCTGTGTCCACTTTTCCTCCTGCCCTGGTCCTGATCAGAAATCTTGGAGGGCTGCATGCATAGCAAGTAGGTTCAGGGAGGCCTGGCTCCTCCCACCCCAGATGGCCCCTTACCTCCTTCTGTGAGCACAGATTGGGGAGTTCTCTGTTGGGGCTGTGGGCCTGCAGCCGCTGAAGGGAGCCCCTAATACATCGTGTCTCATCAGAGTCTGATGTGAACTTGCCCTTGGCAGACCGAGGACAGTGTACTTTGGACAGAGGTGGTCATCATGACAGGATGGGGAGCTGGACAGAGGTCTCCCCGACAGCAAGATAATATTTTGGGGAAATAGAGGTCACTCATTTCCATGTATGTTTTTGTTTTTTCTTTTTAAGAAATATTTGCTTTCCATCAGGTAGCCTGAATTCTCAAAAAGAGACACAGTGTGCCCTAACTGGTTTGGCTCAGTGGATAAAGCATTGGCCTGCGGACTGAAGGGTCCCAGGTTCGATTCCAGTCAGGGGCATGTACCTTGGTTGCAGGCACATCCCCAGTGGGGGGTGTGCAGGAGGTAACTAATCAATGTCTCTCATCGATGTTTCTAACTCTCTACCCCTCTCCCTTCTTCTCTGTAAAAAATCAATAAAAATATATTTTAAAAAAACAACAACAAAAAAACAGACACAGTGATTGTGAGGAAAAGGGGTGTGAGGGTCACTGGAAGGGGCTTTCTGGGTGGGAAGCAGCAGCACAGCACAGAAGGGGAAGAAGGTCTGTCAGAGTAGCCACAGTGAGAGACTTGTGTGGGTCTGTGGGAGAACCTCAGTGGGGGCCTCCCGTGGCTGCACCTCTCTCATGGGAGGGGGTACTCCGGCCCCTCCGCAGGACTGGTCAAGCATTGACCCACCCTGTCACTCTCCAGATACCTCAGAGCCAGTGCCAGACCAGGGGACCCCAAGGAGCACTAACTGAGATGCCCTTGGGACATCTGAGCTGCCCTGGCATGGCTGAGTGCTTTCTATAAACAGTCTCAGTTAATCCTGGCAATCGGCTTTTAAACATATCCATGGAATCACATCCCTTCGCTGCTTCCCACTCTGAGTCCCTCTATGCTGATAATAAAATTCAAATCTCTCCCTGTGCATGATCTATGCTGTGGATATCTCTGCTGCTCGTGCTCTTGCTCGCTGTGCTCTGCCATACTGGTGCCCTTATTTCCCCAGAGCACACTAGGCCTGTTCCTGCCTCAGGGCCTTTGCACTTGCTCTTCTCATTGTCCAGAGTGACTTTTTCTCAGCTCTTCTGCTGCTTCCTTCTCACACTTAAGCTCAGGTTGGGAGAGGTTTGCCCTAACGACCCTAGCTAAAGTAGCCGCCACCCTGCAGACAGGCTATGTGGTTGGTGTCCCCATTATCTGAAATGATCATGGTCTGCAGTTCTTGGAGTCTAACAGGATGAGTTGAATTTTTCCTCTTTTCCCCAAATTGCAGGCTAGGCCTAAAGCTGAGGATAAAAGACCCAAAATACAGGTGACCTTTGGACAACATGGGGATTAGGGGGCCCTCTTGAAGAGAGATCAGGGGACCCGTCCTGCAGTTGAAAATTCATATATAACTTTTGACTCCCCAAAAACTTTACTAATAGCCTACTGTTGACTAAAAGCCTTACCAATAGCATAATTGATTGACACATATTTTTGTATGTTATATATATTTATATACTGTATTCTTAAGTAAGCTAGAGAAAAGAAAATAGTATTAAGAAAATACATTTAGCTGTAGCTGGTTTGGTTTAGTGGATAGAGCGTTGGCTGGTGGACTGAAGGGTTGGTCCCAGGTTTGATTCATGTCAAGGGCACATGCCCGGGTTGTGGGCTCGGTCCCCATTGGAGGGCAGCTGATTCGATAGTCCTCTCGTAATTGATGTTTCATTCTCTCCCTCTTCCTTCCACTCCGAAATCAATAAAAATATATTGATTTCAAAAAAATAAAAAATAAATTTGGGATCTTCCTGCAATTTATTTAAAGAAAGAAAAGAAAAAGAAAATACATTTACAGTACTGAAAAGAAAAAAATCCTTGTATAAGTGGACCTGTGCAGTTCAAACCTATGTTGTTCAAGGGTCAGCGGTACTTCCCTACATTCCAGGCAGCTGGGGCCGGCTGCTCCCACTTCAGAGAACTAGCCCTTCCCCCACCCCCATTCCTGTGCAGTGAACTTGGGGGGTGGCCTTTAGGTGAGTGCAGTGTTTATGGTGAGAAACCAGTCCCTCCCTTCCTCCCACTCTGAGTCTGAGGGAAAGTGCACCTGCTGGCCGGGCCCTGCTGGCTGCCTGCCCTGGACTGCCTGGGCAGGGGTGAGTGGAAATGAGAGAGTGGGATGTCACCCACACCCCAGCCAGTGAGCCCAAGTAAGAGCTGAGCCCTTAGGTGTTTCATGGGACTAACGATGGTGAGGCAGATTGTGTTGGCAGCTCTGTTTTACAGACAGGCACCTGCCTTTCAGGAAAGAGCCATGGCTTGTTTGAGGTTCAGGCAAACAAGTGGCAGAGCAGGACTTCGAAGCCAGACTTGTCTGACTTGAAACTGGATCATTTCCCACTTTTGCTCCTGCCTCCCTTCTCTCCCTTGACCTTTGTCAGGAGCTGGGGGACTGTGGAGAACAGGTGAAGCCATGTTTCGTGTTGGGGAGGTGTAGACAGTGTTGTGTGATGGCTGCATGCTGCAGGTGGAATAACAGGGAGAGAGCATCACATCAACCCTAAAACTTACGTAAACTCCCGAGTGTGAGTATCTAACGGAATGGTTTTGTTTTTTATCTGTTTCCCGCCTCCTGAGTTCACCGTCTCAGTAGCCAGTCTTTAAAATCTAACTCAGCTGTGACTGTGTGTAAATATAAGAAAAGGCTTTGTAGGATATAATACGTGAGCAATGGATGATTATCTTAGGTGGAAGAGGGAGTAAGAATGAAGGGATAACATAAACAGGATTTTACATTTTTACTCTGTAATTGTGTATTCTTTGACTTGTTTATGATTATGCATTTGTGTAAAAAGAAACCTAAGGAAACCATCCTGGACCTGGTTTTATAGATGCCTAAGAAGGTCACTGCAAGTCTGTTTGCCCGGCCCCAGAAACAGCATGCCCTCTTTTTGGATGGAGGCTTGGGGAGGAGGCCATAGGGGGTCCTGGGAGCTCCTTCAGGGTCTGCTGGGTGTGGCCTTTCCTCAGAGTCCCTCTGAATCCAGTGTGTCTCTGGGCAACTTGCAGCAACAAACAAAACTGTGGGTCCTGTCTGAAGGAACTTTGCAAGGTGCGATAATCACTTTTGGAGTTTCCAGTTTAATATTCAACCTGAATCTGAGGCCAGTTGAGTGAGGGTTGGTGCTGTCCTGCCCTGCTCTTGTTCTGTTTATAAACATGTTTATTGCCCCGATAAGGAGCTGGTTCTTTTCACACAAACAGGATGGGCCTGGGGTCCCTCCAGAGTAGTGATGGCGAACCTATGACACGCGTGTCAGAGGTGACACGCGAACTCATTTTTTTGGTTGATTTTTCTTTGTTCAATGGCATTTAAATATATAAAATAAATATAAAAAATATAAGTCTTTGTTTTACTATGGTTGCAGATATCAAAAAATTTCTATATGTGACAGGCACCAGAGTTAAGTTAGGGTTTTTCAAAATGCTGACACTCAGAGCTCAAAAGGTTCACCACCACTGCTCCAGAGGTTAGTGGGCTCAGAGCCTAGAATGAAGGATTTAAAAGCTTTAGGTAATTTGCACATGGAAGATTGTGGAGTGCAGCCTGAGCATGGTCGTGGGTGTGTGAGTGGGCCTGTTTTCCTGGTCTTCAGAACCTGGGGAAGAAGGAAATCCTCACTGCCTTTTCTCCCAGAGCAGAGCAAACAAATCAACCCCAATTTGAGTTTCTTTTCTTCTGAGGAAGAAGGTCCCAGCACTGGCAGCAGGCCTGGTTCTACTGTGGGTGAAGCTTTTCCAGTAAGATATATTAAATGGATGTTGTCAGAAAAACTTATTTTAATTAATGTTTTCTATGGAAAAGCACAGTATCAATGGATATACTGTATATCCAAAGGAATTGAAAACAGGGACTTGAACAGATACTTTTACAGTGGGGCCTTGACTTACGAGTTGAATTCGTTCCGTGACGGAGCTCGTAACTCAAATTACTCGTATGTCAAATCAAAAAGTGAACGAGTGAGACACGTGATGCTGGGCTGATGTTGTGGCATTCACTGTGATGTTCGCTGCGCCAACTAGCGGTGGGGTATCTGAAGCTGGCTCATAACCCGAATTTTAGCTCGCAACTCAAAGCAAAAAATCGGCCGAGAGACAGCTCGTATCTCAAAAAACTCGTTAGTCGGGACACTCGTAAGTCAAGGCCCCACTGTACACCCATCTTCACAACAGCATTATTTATATTGCCAAAATGTAAAAAGGACCCAAATGTCTAGCAGCAGATGAATAGATAAACAAATTGTGCTCTGTTCATATAATGGAATGTTATTTAGCCATAAAAAGGAATGAAAATCTGATAAATGGGGGCAGGGACAGGGATGAACCGGTAGAGCACAGAGGACTTGGGGGGCAGTGAAAATACTCCATATGATACAGTAATGAGAATACTAGTATATGTCATTTTACATGTGTCCAAACATATAGAACAGTGATGGCGAACCTATGACACGCATGTCAGAGGTGACACATGAACTCATTTTTTTGGTTGACTTTTCTTTGTTAAATGCATTTAAATATATGAAATAAATATCAAAAATATAGCCCTGACCGGTTTGGCTCAGTGGATAGAGCGTCGGCCTGTGGACTGAAGGGTCCCAGGTTTGATTCCCGTCAAGGGCATGTACCTGGGTTGCGGGCACATCCGCAGTAGGGGGTGTGCAGGAGGCAGCTGATCAATGTTTCTCTCTCATCGATGTTTCTATCTCTCTATCCCTCTCCCTTCCTCTCTGTAAAAAATCAATAAAATATATTTTAAAAAATATATATAAATCTTTGTTTTACTATGGTTGCAAATATCAAAAAATTTCTATATGTGACACGGCATCAGAGCTAAGTTAGGATTTTTCAAAATGCCGAGCTCAAAAGGTTCGCCATCACTGATATAGAATGTATAACACCAGGAGTGAGCCTTCATTAATCTGTAGATTTGGGGTGATTATTATGTGTCAAAGTAGGTTCATCAATTATAACAAATGTACTACTCATGATGGGGGATTTTTGTTGTTGTTAATCCTTACATGAGTATATTTTTTCATTAATTTTTAGAGTGGAAGGGAAGAGAAGAGAAAGAGACAGAGAAACATTGATGTGAGAGAGACACATAGATTGATTGTCTCCCGCACACACTCTGACCAGGGCTGGGGATCGAGCCTGCACCGAAGTACCTGCCTTTGACCAGAATCAAACCCGGGCCCTTCAGTTCATGGGCTAACGTTCCATTCACTGAGCCAAATGGGCGTGGGCATGGAGGGGGATATTGATAATGGAGGAGGCTATACATGTGTGGGGCAAGGAGGTATATGGGAAGTCTCTGTATCTTCCTCTCAATTTTGCTGTGACCCTAAAACTGCTTTAAAAAACAAAGTGGAGAGAAACCAAGATGGCGGCATAGGTTAATGCCGGAGATTGCTGCCTCAAACAACCAATCAGAAATACATCTAAAAGACAGAACGGACATCATCCAGAACCACAGGAAGGCTGGCTGAGTGGAAATTCTGCAACTAGGAGGAAAGAGAATATCATACCCAGACTCAGAGGAGGCGCAGTGCTCAAGTAAAATACTCAGGTGCGGAGTGCGCATGAGCGGGCTGGCTGCGGAGGGCGCGGTTGTTGTTTTCAATCGGGAGGGACTTTCAGACTCTGAGCTCCAGATCCGGGCGAGTCTTAGGGACCCAGACTCAAACGGGAGAAGCGGGACTGTCTGGCTTCGGTCGGAACTCGAAGGCAGCTTTCTCTCCGAGGTTTGCAGCGGTTGCTGGGACTCTGTGAGGCAGAGCCCCTATGGACAGAACTGAGAGCAGCCATAACTGCTCGCTCCGCCCGCCCTGTAGATCCCCGGGGGCCCTCCCCGCCCAAGCCCTGCGCAGAGCCATTTGCCAGATGGCCTCGGGCAAATGCTAGATTAGCACCGCCCTAGAGATCCAGCACAGAAGCTCTCCCACTGCAGACACAGCTGACTCTCATAGCCAGTTAGCCTGGAGGTCAAATCACCCCCAGTATTGCCGACAACAATCAAGGCTTAACTACAAGACTGCACACAAAGACCACTAGGGGGTGCACCAAGAAAAGATAAAAAAATGCAGAGACAAAGAAACAGGATGCAAATGTCAGAAATGGAAGATATAGAGCTCAAAACCACACTTTTAAGGTCTCTCAAGAACTGTCTAGAAGGCCTTCGAAAAGACTGGTGAGACCGCTGATAAATGTAGTGAGATCCTCAAGAAATCTAATGAGACCCTCGATGTTGTGATAAAGAACCAAGTAGAAATTAAGCATACACTGGCTGAAATAAAGAATATTATACAGACACCCAACAGCAGACCAGAGGAGCGCAAGAATCAAGTCAAAGATTCGAAACGCGAAGAAGCAAAAAACACCCAACTGGAAAAGCAAAATGAAAAAAGAATCCGAAAATACAAAGATAGTGTAAGGAGCCTCTGGGACAGCTTCAAGCGTACCAACATCAGAATTATAGGGGTGCCAGAAGAAGAGAGAGAGCAAGATATTGAAAACCTCTTTGAAGAAATAATGACAGAAAACTTCCCCCACCTGGTGAAAGAAATAGACTTACAGGTCCAGGAAGCGCAGAGAACCCCAAACAAAAGGAATCCAAAGAGGGCCACACCAAGACACATCATAATCAAAATGCCAAGAGCAAAAGACAAAGAGAGAATCTTAAAAGCAGCAAGAGAAAGAAACTCAGTTACCTACAAGGGAATACCCATACAACTGTCAGCTGATTTCTCAACAGAAACTTTGCAGGCCAGGAGGGAGTGGTAAGAAATATTCAAAGTGATGAATACCAAGAACCTACAACCAAGATTACTTTATCCAGCAAAGCTATCATTCAGAACTGAAGGTCAGATAAAGAGCTTCACAGATAAGGAAAAGCTAAAGGAGTTCATCACCACCAAACCAGTATTATATGAAATGCTGAAAGGTATTCTTTAAGAAGAGGAGGAAGAAGAAAAAGGTATAGATACAAATTATGAACAACAAACATGCATCTATCAACAAGTGAATCTAAGAATCAAGTGAACAAATAATCTGGTGATCATAATAGAATCAGGGACATAGAAAGGGAATGGACTGACTATTCTTGGGGGGGAAAGGGGTGTGGGAGATGTGGGAAGAGACTGGACAAAAACCGTGCACCTATGGATGAGGACAGTGGGTGGGGAGTGAGGGCGGAGGGTGGGGCGGTAACTGGGAGGAGGGGAGTTATGGGGGGGGAAAAGAGGAACAAATCTAATAATCTGAACAATAAAGATTTAATTAATTAAAAAAAAACAAAAAGTGTTGCCCTAGCCAATTTTGCTCAGTGGATAGAGCCTGTGGACTGAAGAATCCTGGGTTTGATTCTGGTCAAAGGTACATGCCCGGGTTGCGGGCTCGATCCCCAGTAGAGGGTGTGCAGGAGGCAGCCAATCAATGATTCTCTCTCACCATAGATGTTTCTAACTCTCTCTCCCTCTCCTTTCCTCTCTGAAATCAATACAAATATATTGAAAAAATTTTTTGAAGCATGCTATAAATATAGATGAACCTTAAGGACATTATGATCAGTGAAATAAGCCAGACACAAAGGACAAATATTGTATGATTCCACTAATATGAGGTATTTAGAATAGTCAAATTCTTAAGAGACAGAGGTTACAATGGTGGTTGCCAGGTGAAGGGGGAACTAGGAGTTAGCGTTTAATGGGCACAGAGTTTCAGTTTGGGAAGATGAAAAAGTTCTGGAGATGGATGGTGGTGATGTTGCACAAACAACAGTGTGAATGTACTTAATGCTACTGAACTATACACTTGTAAATGGTAAATTTTTTTGTATATTTTACTACAGAAAAAGAATCAAGGTGCCTTCTTAAGATATCTTCTCACAATACAGGTGTTAAACTATAATTCTTTACTTTCCACTCAGTGTTCTTAAGATATTTTTTGCTTTTTATATTTTCAGATGAATGTTCTAGATTCAAGAGAACCTGGAATGATCTGGTCATTTACCAAAACTCACTGAAGCAAACACTTGTGACATCTCCAGACACTTCCACCATCACAGGCAGAAAGGTTAGTCTGAGGTACATGGGCATACTATTGTAAAGGCCAAGGACAGTAGCCTTTAGCAAAAACTGTTAAATTGTGGTATCCTCAACATAGACTTCTGTCTTGCTGTTCACCTGCAGTGACCTATCAGCCAGAGTCTCACATAGCACATTTCACCCATTTTTAAATGTCTGCCTGAATTTCAATAGTTGCCTCAAATGGAGAGATAGTGTCAAATCCTCCAATACTTCTGGTTCATTTAGATATAAAAATGTCTAATTTTGCCTTGGCCTGTGTGACTCAGTTGGAGCATTGGCCCACACACTGAGGAGTCTCGGGTTCAATTCCCTGTCAAGGTCATGTACCTGAGTTGCAGGTTTGATCCCCAGCCCCAGTCAGAAGGCAACCAATCAATGTGTCTTTCTCACATAGATGCTTTCCTCCCCCCCTCCCCCGCCTCCCCACTCCTCCCGCTTCCCTTCCCCTCTCTAAAAAGCAATGGAAAAAATATCCTTGGGCCCTAGCTGGTTTGGCTCAGTGAATAGAGCGTCGGCCTGCAGACTGAAGGGTCCTGGGTTCAATTCCAGTCGAGGGTACATGCCCAGGTTTCAGGCTCGATCCCCAGTAGGGGGCATGCAGGGGGCAGTTGATCATTGATTCTCTCTCATCATTGATGTTTCTATCTCACCCTCTCCCTTCCTCTCTGAAGTCAATAGAAAATACAAAAATAAAAAATAGTGATATTAAAAAATATATATCCTTGGGTTTGGATTAACAATCAACCAAAAAGTCTAATTTTGAAGCTGTAACAGCTTTATTTATTTCTCAGCCCTCATGTCTACTCCTCACTAGTATTTCTTCTCTAGTCTGCCTAAAGCCTAGCTAGCATGTTTAGAAGGTTAAGAGCTGGCCTCTGAATTCTAGCCCAGGGACAGTGGGGCAGAGTAGGGTGTGTCTTCCTCATGATACGCAGCTGGTTAAAGGCCTGAAACCTTCGAGAACTGAAACAAAGCATATCTTGACTTAAATCGGTCCCCTTAACCAGTGGATCCTTTCCTAAGGCCCACAGGCCACAGGATGGTAGTGGGTGGGAGCCTGATAGGCCTTCCATCCCTGAGAGTCATTGTCAGGCTCTCTTTTGAAGCCCTTCCAGGAACTTGTTTCTAGCTTCTTGATATTCATAATCTGTGTGACCTATTACAGTAACTTGATAAGCTCCATGAAAAGAAGTTACACTCCAGAGTTCATAGTGACCTCTCAGAATATCCACCTATCCTAAATGGAGCCCTTATAATACTTTATATAAAGAGTCAAACAAAAACATATTCTCTAAAATGAGAACCTTTATACACATATATTAAGCATGGTTTTTAATCCTACAGGGCATGGGGTGGCAAACAGGTTAGCAGAAAAGCCTCCAGAGGTGGCTGGAAGCTGCTCTTTGCCCCTTCCTGGCAGCCCAGGGCCCTCCTCCCGGGTACAACCTGCACTATGGACTCCCAGGGGTACAACTGCTTTGTGGACAAAGACAAGATGGACACTGCCATCCAGGACCTGGGACCCAAGGAACTGAGCTGCACTGAGCTGCAAGAACTGAAGCAGCTGGCCCGCCAGGGTTACTGGGCCCACAGCCATGCTCTGCGGGGGAAGGTATACCAGCGCCTGATCCGGGACATTCCCTGCCGCACAGTCACTCCTGATGCCAGCGTGTACAGTGACATTGTGGGCAAGATCGTGGGCAAGCACAGCAGCAGCACCCTGCCCTTGCCTGAGTTTGTGGACAACACGCAAGTGCCCAGCTACTGCCTGAACACACGGGGTGAGGGTGCTGTTCGGAAGATTCTGCTTTGCATTGCCAACCAGTTCCCTGACATCTCCTTCTGCCCCGCCCTGCCTGCGGTCGTAGCCCTGCTGCTGCACTACAGCATCGATGAAGCAGAGTGCTTCGAGAAGGCCTGCCGCATCTTGGCCTGCAATGACCCCAGCAAGAAGCTGATTGATCAGAGCTTTCTGGCCTTTGAATCTTCCTGCATGACATTTGGGGACCTGGTGAACAAGTACTGTCAGGCAGCCCACAAGCTGATGGTGGCGGTGTCGGAGGACGTCCTGCAGGTCTATGCGGACTGGCAGCGCTGGCTGTTTGGGGAGCTTCCCCTCAGCTACTTCGCTCGTGTCTTTGATGTCTTTCTGGTGGAAGGTTACAAGGTGCTGTACCGCGTGGCATTGGCAATCCTCAAGTTCTTTCACAAGGTGAAAGCTGGACAGCCGCTTGAGTCGGATAATGTGAAGCAGGACATCCGCACCTTCGTCAAGGATATTGCCAAGACCGTGTCTCCTGAGAAGCTGCTGGAGAAAGCATTCGCCATCCGCCTCTTCTCTCGGAAGGAGATTCAGCTTCTGCAGATGGCCAATGAGAAAGCTCTGAAGCAGAGGGGTATCACCGTCAAGCAGAAGAGGTAGGCTGGCCTTTGGGCAGGCTGCTAGGGGCCCACTTAGGGTGGGGCTTTGGTGGAATACATCCTGGGGACTTAGGCATGAGCTTGTCCTGCCAGCCTCTTGGTCTGCCTACTGCCAGCCAGCTCCTGTACATGGATAGGAGATGATAGGAAAAGAGAGAGGACTTTGCTGGTTACAGCCATAGGCTGCTGAGGCAGCTGTGGGCATGAAAGACACGGTTACTGTCCTCAGGCCTGAGGCCCAAGGCGGAGATGAAAGCTGGGTGTTGACCATGTGGTCAGAAGACCAAAGAGTGGGCCAGACTGGCTGCCTCTGGTCATTTCTTTTCTTTTTTTTTTTTTTGCGGCCCCTCTTCTACCCCTCGAGCTCTGGGCTCACTTGCTGCTGGACATGCCCCCTGCCCTGAACTCAGAACCCTGGGGAGCAGGGATGGGAAGGGCCCATGGTGTCCTGATACTGTCTTGGTACAGTATGACCTGATACAGATGACATGACTGTAGGTGTGAAGGCCTTTCTTCCAGGCCAAAGGCAGACATGTCCTAGACATCAGTACTTACTACTAACCTCTCCTTGTCTGTTTTATTTTTCTTCTTCTTCTCCATGTCCGTTGCTTCCTCCTGTTTTTCAGTGTTTCACTTTCTAAAAGGTAGGTCTGGAAACCACATCTCCATGCCTGGATTCTCTCTGTCTTCTGGCCTGGCTATCCCAGGGTCTGGCTGCTTGTGCTGGCTCTCAGGGCTTGCTTCTGCAGTGCTGCCTTGGAGCCTGGCTGATGTTCAGGAACCATCTGTTTGTTCTTCTGTCTGTCTGTCTGTCTGTTTGCTTAGTTGCCTCAGCTGTGCTCTCTGTTCGTGCTTGGCTGGCCTTGAGCATTGTCTTGCCAGAGCTGACTCACTTTCTGTCCCCATTTCTTAGAGAAAAGGTGCTTTTGTCCTTGTCTGGGCTGGCACTCTCCTCTGTTAGTAAGGAAGGGATGGGAGTGGGGCTCCAGGGAACAGCTCCACCCTGTTTCTTCCTGAGGGTTCCTTGGACCCGGCTTTAACCTGGCTGAACAGGTGAGAAGTTCCCTCCAGGCTTAGCTTTCAAGAGATCCAGTGCACACCCCCAGGGTAGGGGGTATGGTCAGGCCTGGGGTTGCAGGTGTGCGCTGAGTCTCTCCTGGCTCTCCCCAGGCAGTTTGTGCACCTGGCTGTTCATGCGGAGAACTTTCACTCGGAGATTGTCAGTGTGAAGGAGATGAGAGATATCTGGTCCTGGATCCCTGAGCGATTCGCCCTCTGTCAGCCCCTCCTGCTCTTCTCCTCACTGCAGCATGGGTACAGCCTGACTAGGTAATGCCGGGAGACTGGGGAGGCTAGGCCTGCCCTCCGAGGCCCCGAGGCCCCGAGGCATGGACTCTAAGGGTCAGGTGGTGCTGGAGGGGCAGAGGGAGTGGTGAAGTTGTCCAGCTTCTGATTCTATCTGTGCTTCCAGGAAGTCACACTGAAAATGGGCCTGTGAACCTTGGCACTTGGGTGAGGCCCTGCCTCTTCTTGGGGCCCTAGAATTGGGAAGCCCTTTTCTGGGCTTCTCTCACTCCCAGGCCACCCAAATTCAGGGGTCGGTCATTACCGTACATGCCACAACTCCATGTCCTCATGTAGGCATGGTGATGACATGGGAACTTACAGAACTATAAGAGGACGACTCAAGGCAACAGGCTGTGTGATTCAGTACTCCCCACCCTCACTCTGTCAGTCCAC
This sequence comes from Myotis nattereri, assembly GCF_964212035.1. Taxonomy (NCBI): domain Eukaryota; kingdom Metazoa; phylum Chordata; class Mammalia; order Chiroptera; family Vespertilionidae; genus Myotis; species Myotis nattereri. The sequence goes on along the minus strand of NC_138079.1, from coordinate 101,234,017 downwards.
AAGCCAGGAATAGGTTGGCCCTATGGGGCTGGGGCTGTGCTGGACTCCCCAGGGCACACTGCCTCCCTGGCAGCTCTGTCAGGTTCAGCACCCCTGGAGCCTCAGACGCTGTGGCTTGGGTCACAGGTGACCCAGCAGAGGCAACACAGGCAGAGTTGGCCCAGCCCATGTGGCGGGGACTGTCTGTAGCCCCATGAGCATTATGGCACAGCCAGAGCTACATTCGCCCAGCCCCAACCTCTGTGTGACTGAGGGACAGCTAATGGAGCTGCCAGGGCTGCCAGCCAAGCACTGGGCACCTGGAGCCACCACAGTGGCAACCTCAGGCTTCCTCACATGCTTCCCATTGCCAACAGCTCCCACATGCTTGGACTCTAAGCTTTCCTAGAGCAGGGACCTGTTCCTCTTGTTTTTGCTTTTCCGAAGCACCTGGCACACAGCTCTGCCTGCTGGGAGCGATTTGCCATGCTTCACACCAGGGCAGACAGTCCTGGGGCAGCTGACTGCTCACCCTGCAGACCCTGGGGGAGCTCCCCCTTGGCTTAGAAGAGTGCCCAGTCCAGAGTGTTGCTAGGTCCTTGGCCACAGTGCCTGGTCGCCAGGAGATAAGGAAATGCAGTCCTGGGCCCGTCTGCCCCTAGCAGTCCAGGTTTCCCAGGCGCTGTGAGTGCTGTCAGCAAAGCTGGCTAGAGGTGGTGTGGGAAGGAGTTCAGGAGAACTGCTTCCCATCAGGACTGGTACGTGTGGTCTCTTCCCCCAGGTTCTATTTCCAGTGTGAAGGACATGAGCCCACCCTCCTGCTCATTAAGACCACACAAAAGGAGGTGAGCAGGGACCAGAGGGAGCCTGGGGTTCTGGCTTCTGAGTTTGGGGTACTCTGCTGCTCCTGTGCCCCTGCAGCCTCCACCCAGCATTCCCACACTTAGGGGCACAGAGCAGAGCCACCGTCCACAATGAAGTGAATCTAGCCTCCCTATCTGACCCCCAAGTGCCCAGGGCCTCCTTGTTTCCCCTGAGGGCCCAGGCCCTGCTGACACAGCCTGGCTACTTAGGAGGACCATTGCAGAAATGCTCAGTAAGCGAGGCCCAGCCTCCTCCCAACACAGCGGGCCAGCACCAGCTGTGTCAGCTGCCTTCACTTGCCTTCACCCCCTAACAGGTAGTTCTCAGGGCCCTTTCGGCTACAGTATCTGTCCCCTGGAAAGTCACCAAGACTAGGGAGATCAGCGCTCATGTGCCCCCATCCTGGGGGTGTCTGCCAGTGGTAGAGGCTTTTTTTTTTTAACATTTCACTTGAGTTTTTTCTTTTTTTTAATATATATTTTTATTGATTTAAGAGAAGAAGAGAGAGGGAGAGAGAGATAGAAACATTAATGATGACAGAGAATCATTGATTGGCTGCCTCCTGCACACCCCCTACTGGGTATTGAGCCCGCAACCCTGGCATGTTCCCTTGACCGGAATTGAACCTGGGACCCTTTGGTCCACAGGCTGACACTCTATCCACTGAGCCAAACCGGCTAGGGTGGTAGAAGCTTCTGGTTCAAGTGGCTCCCAAACCTGCACCCATGGGAGTTTTAGGTTCCTCATCCCATCCAGACTCTGTCTGGGTTTCCAGGAGGAACCTGGACATCTGTATCATAGCAGGTGACTGATTGTCAGACAATTGGGGAAAACCCTGACTTTAATGGTGAAATCAAGTGCTTTGCTGGCTGACAGGGGGTTGGAGAATGTTGTTGAGCAGGCGTACCTCCTGGAAGCTCTCATCTGAGGGGCCTCCTTGGGGCTGATGCCCAACAACAGAATGTGGACATAGGGCTATTCCCATGCTTGAGGGCCAAGGAGGGAAGCAAAATGAAAATATCCCAAACCCCTCCACCCCCACTCTCACTGCTAACCCCACGCCCTCCAAACTCTGACTTCCCACACCTCTCTTCACCTTCTTCGGCTCTTGCCCTCAAGTGGGAGTGAGGGTTCAGTGACAAAGCTGTGATGGTACCGTGGCCCCGAGGAGGCCTTAAGCAAAGGGATGCTCTTGCAGGCCAGCACGGTACAGCCTCACCTTGGGCCTTTCTCCCCAGGTGTGTGGAGCTTACCTGTCAACAGACTGGAGCGAGAGAAATAAGTTTGGAGGCAAACTGGGCTTCTTTGGGACCGGAGAATGCTTTGTGTTTAGGGTAAGTGGGTTTCCCTGCAGGTGCTCTAAGATCAACAGGCCCAGCACCCTTATCACCCCTGCTCACGTGGCCCTGTTTACTTTTGTTATAGCCGTTACCCTACGGGATAACCTCTCGTTTTCCTCTGGTTTGTGATCATTAGACCGTGAGATCCATGAGAGCAGGCAGGCCCTACCTGCCTTGTGTGGCACCGTCTCCTCAGCCCTGGCAGGAGGCCTCATACACAGAGCTCTTCAATGAAGATTTGTGGGAGGAAAGTGGCCAGAAGGGCCCTGCAGGGCGTAGTGTGCCAGTTCCTCATACTTTCATCTTCAGTTGCAGCCGGAGGTCCAGCGCTATGAGTGGGTAGTCATCAAACACCCAGAGCTGACTAAGCCAGTCTCCTTGGAGACCTCTGCCACTTCGTCCCGGCACTGCCACTCCGTGTCCTTGTCCACATCCTCATCCTCAAACCCTGCTGACCGCCTCTCACCGTTCCTGGCCACTCGGCACTTCAATCTGCCCTCCAAGACTGAGTCCATGTTCATGGCTGGGGGCAGTGACTGCCTCATCATAGGTGGGTGTCTCACTTAGCCTTGGAGAAGGGTACAGGATCATGGGTGGCCAAAGCCCCTGGGTCAGTCATTGCTGACTCAGATGCAGGTGCCTCACCTGAAGGACAGGCAGAGCCCCCGTGATGGCAGAGGAAGAAAGCAGGCATGAGGAGTGGGAGTAGGGGCAGGTATTCTGGGTAAACCAGCTGGGAAGTGGACTCTAGCCTAGAATTTGGACCCAGGCTGAGGGCTGGCAGCCTTTGGAGGGTTGAAGGTCGGCCCTCTGGTTTTAGGCCTCTAGCAAGGCTGGGGCAGGGACAAGTGGAGATGCTCAGGGGCAGGAGGAGAGCACCTCCAGGGCAGTACCAGACAGAGGGGCAGCCACTGACTGAGCATCCTGCAGGTGGAGGGGGCGGCCAGGCTCTCTACATCGATGGGGACCTGAATCGGGGCCGCACGGGCCACTGCGACACTTTCAACAACCAGCCCCTCTGCTCTGAGAACTTCCTCATCGCTGCTGTGGAGGCCTGGGGCTTCCAGGACCCCGACACCTGCTGACAGGCCTGTGCTGATGGTGACCGAGCTGCCACTGTGGGATGGGGGGCGGTGGGGTGGGGCAGGCTCTCTAGGGAAAAGGCAGTGAATGAAGATCCCCTCACCACATGCATAGGCAGCATTGGGATACAGCTGGGGCCCTGATGCTGGGCTGGGCAGGGATACCTGACTCTGCTCAGACTTTCTACTGCCTCCACCTTGGTCTCAGGTCCTCGCTCTCCTCTGTGGGGCCATCCCCCACTTGCAGCCCCTGATCCTTAATCCCTTCGTGGTGGAGACAGAACTAGAACTGGCTGCCAAATGTGGGTCTGTGGCACCCCCTGCTGGTGCCTCTTTGCATGGCTTCTGTGCAAGGCTCTGCAGCCTTCTGCCTGCCCTGCTGCTCTGGCTCTCCAGAGGTGTGTTGGTCCTGAGAAGACACAGGTGCCCTGGGGACTTTCTTGGCAGGAGCATCTGCCTGGGGCTTCTAACCCAGTTTCCTCCTTCCCATGCTGGCCTCCTGGGGCTGCCTCTTGGACAGTTAGCCATAAGGTGAAAGAGGTTGGGGAAGGCAGGATCTATGCTGAGCTCTGGGCTCCTCCCAAGGGAGGGCTAAGGGCCAGTGGGATGAAGGACCAGAATGGACATCATATGTTCTTGTGTTTCTGCAGAGTCTGAAGCTTCTGGGCCTCACTATGTACTCACACTTGGAGAGGCCTCCCAAGATGGCTAGGGGAGGGCCCTCTGACCTCAAACCAGCCAGCTCCATTTCCAGGGGCGTGCCTGGAGAAGCCTGGACCCACGGAGCCTTCTCCAGTTCTCTTCCTCAGTCAGAACCTCCTAAGCTCTCCTGCAGTCTCTGTGGTGGCCCCATATCTCCTCTATGTCGCTGCAGTGACCTGGTTCCCAGGATCCCATCCAGACTCCTCAGCATGTCGTGCTTGTCTCATCCAGTCCTCCCCACAAGTCCGTGTGCCAGGTCTGCACCCTCCCTAACTCCCTGCCCTCACCGCACCTTCAATGCGAGCCCCTCTGCATGGCGTGTGTGTTCCCTTTGCATCCCTCTCACAGCACTGTGATCGGCTACATAGTGTGACTTCCTTGTGCTGCCACCTTTCCTCTTCCACCCTGCCCTGCCTGGTTCTGCACTGGACTCATGCACAGTAGGTGCCAAGTGAAGCTTGACCAATGAACACTGCAAGGAGCAGCCCTCTTGCCCTATGACCTCCCTCAGCTGGTCCTGAGGGCCTGGGCACCCAGGAGGGAAGAGGGGAGAAGCAGACACCCAAGTGACTGTGCTGCAGCAGCCTGGGCTGCAGGTGCCAAGGATTACTGTCCTCCAGCCAGCCCCCCACCCCCACCCCTCAGTCCTACATACCACATCCCTGCCCATCTGTACACTGCTTGCTCTTCTTGTGGTGTCCACCTTCTCAAACTCCTCTGAGCCAGACCACAGTGGGACTGAAGAAAGGACCAGGAACCCCGTGTGGCTTTGGACAAGCCAATGAACTTATTTGGAACTCAGTTTCCCCAACTGTAAAATGGGACCAATCCTGCTCTGCTGTCCCTCCAGGACTGTTGAAAGGCTGTGAGGGGAAAGGTGCTGGGAAGCGGTGTCACTGCTGACCCACCACCCCAGATCACTGCAGCCCTTGCTACTCCCCCTTCCTCTGAGCCCCTACAGCCCTCGCTTGTATTTTGGTGTTATTAAACACGGTCTCATTACATAGTCCAAGTTTGGTCTCTTCAACCGGAGGAAACTCCGGGGGCTCTTCCCTCCAGGCTTATCACCAAATGGGACCCTGGAGGCTGCACCCCGCTATGCTTGTCAGTGCTTTATCACCAGAATGTTGAAGGTCTTTTATTTTATTTTATTTTTTTAAATATATTTTATTGATTTTTTACAGAGAGGAAGGGAGAGAGATAGAGTCAGAAAGATCGATGAGAGAGAAACATCGACCAGCCGCCTCCTGCACATCCCCCACCGGGGATGTGCCCTCAACCCAGGTACATGCCCTTGACCGGAATCAAACCTGGGACCTTTCAGTCCGCAGGCCGATGCTCTATCCACTGAGCCAAACTGGTTTCGGCATGAAGGTCTTTTAAAAACATAGCTTTTCAGAAGCAGCTAAAAGTTTTTGTTGTTTTGTTAATCCTCGCCTGAGGATTTTTTTTTTTCTTTCATTTTTAGAGAGAGTGGAAGGGAAGGGGAGAGACAGAGAAAGATCAAGATGAGAGAGACACATCAATTGGTTGTCTCCCACATGAACCCCAATGAGGGCCGGGGATTGAGCCTACAACCCACCTACCTGCCCTTGACGTGAATAGAACCCAGGACCCTTCAGTTCACAGGTTGAGGCTCTACCCGCTGAGCAATCCGGCTAGGGCACTAACAGTATTTTTTAGTACTATTTACATAGCTCCCTTGCCGGGAGCCGGTCCATCCTTGCTGCTTGACACAGTCACTGCAGGGAAGAAACATCTGCTCAGCATATGTTTCAAGGGACCTGGCGTATATGGCATACTGTTCTTGATGTGTTTGCTCCCCTTCTTGGCACTATGTGTTTTAATCAAGGTCACCCCTCCGAGAAAGGTTGTTTCCCCAAGTAGGGAGGGATTTTCCCCTGAAGTTAGGGAGGGAATAAAACCCCTTAACTAAGTGCCAGGCGGGTAGTTAATCACTTTTAACTACGAACAATCACGCTTAAGCTACATAATTTTTACTCCCTGGAATGGAGATAAGAAATGCCCTAACCTTTGGAATAGAGATTGATAGGATTGGAATCAACTGGTATAAATACAGATGTAACAAGACAACAGGATACAGAACCTAGAGACAGAACCTAGCAAGAGAACCTGGCTGAAGAACCTATAGACAGAACCTGGCTACAGAACCTGGATAGAACATGGCAAGAGAACCTGACTAGAACCTGGTGACTGAACCTGGATGGAGAACCTAGCGAGGGAACATGGCTACAGAACCTTGCTGGAAAACCTAGCAAGAGAACATGGACACAGAACTTGGGTGAAGATCCTAACCAGAACTTCGCTGGAGATCCTGATCAGAACTTGGCTAGAGATCCTGGCTAGGCTGCTGATCAACTGAACGCTTGTCTCTGTGTCATTTCTTCTTCGCCGACTCCGTCCACACCTTTGGGGACCCCTGGACCTGCTGGGGTTGGACCCCAGCACTCCCTCCACAAACTTCCTGAACTTGGGGATTCTTTTTCTGGTAAGCCCGGAAGATTCTCTGTGGCTATCCCGAGGGCCCCTGTCAGGCCTTCCCAGACATCCAGTCCAGGGAGGGCAATCGCTACTTAGTCATGATTTCTATATCATGACATCTTTGTGTGTGCACACAAAATAGTTTCTTTGAATTTCTTCTTCCTAATTTTTCTGCTAAACTAAAAGGTATGTTATTATTATCTTTATTTTTCTTATTATTGTCCTTATATGATATTAGGTGTTCCTAAATAGCACATAATTTATTTTGTTAATATTCTCTATTATTTCTTCCTGATTATTTATGATTAGTTTTTTATGTTAAAAATTAGCCAGTTTTGCCGAAACCGGTTTGGCTCAGTGGATAGAGCGTCGGCCTGCGGACGGAAAGGTCCCAGGTTCGATTCCGGTCAAGGGCATGTACCTGGGTTGCGGGCACATCCCCGGTGGGGGATGTGCAGGAGGCGGCTGATCAATGTTTCTCTCTCATCGATGTTTCTGACCCTCTATCTCTCTCCCTTCCTCTCTGTAAAAAAATCAATAAAATATATTTAAAAAAAAAAAATTAGCCAGTTTTTTGAAATTGCATAATGAATTATTTGTTTTTCTGGAAATGTTTAAAAGTTCATTTTAAAAACAAAAATTCAATATAGTTTAAACCACTTCATTAAGTGATTTATTAAAATAGACTGTAGCCCTAACTGGTTTGGCTCAATGGGTAAGAGCATCAGCCTGAGGACTGAAGGGTCCCAGGTTCGATTCCAGCCAAGGGCACATGCTGGTTGCAGGCTTGATCCCCAGTAGGGGGCGTGTAGGAGGCAGCCAATCAATGATTCTCTCTCACTGTTGATGTTTCTATCGATCTCTCCTTCTCCCTTCCTCTCTGAAATCAATAAAAATATTTTTTAAAAAATAAAAATAAAATGGACTGTATACCTTTAGGGCTTCAGAAAATCAGTTTTTCAAAAATTATTTTTATTTTTTGTTAATCCTCACTCGATATATTTTTCTCATTGATTTTTAGGGAGCGTGGAAGGGAGGAGAGAGACAGAAACATTGATGTGAGATAGACACAATGATTGGTTGCCTTCCACATGTGCCTCAACCAGGTGGGATGGAGCCTGCAACCAAGGTACATGCCCTTGACCAGAACTGAACTCACGACCCTTCAGGCCGAGGGCCAATGCTCTAACCATTGAGAAAGCAGCTAGGGCTCAAATATATTTTTTTTAAATATATTTTTATTGATTTCAGAGAGGAAGGGAGAGGAAGAGAGAGAGAGAAACATCAATGATGAGAGGGAATTGTTGATTGGCTGCCTCCTGCAGGCCCCCCACTGGGGACCGAGCCAGCAACCCAGACATGTGCCCTTGACTGGAATCGAGCCCTGGGCCCTTCAGTCTGCAGGCCGACACTCTATCCACTAAGCCAAACCAGCTAGGGCTCAAAAATAAATTTTAATATAAGACTAAGCCATTTCATTAGAGTTTTAATTGTTGAATTAAAATTAGTATTTCAAATTTTTTCTATTTTTATAAACTACACTAGAGGCCCTATGCACAAAAATTTGTGCACTCGAGGGGGTCCCTTAGCCCAGCCTATGCCCTCTTGCAGTCTGGGACCCCTCGGAGGATGTCTGCCTGCTGGAACTCTTACCATTTGCAACGGCATTGATGGAACTGGAGAGCATTATGCTAAGTGAAATAAGCCAGTCAATGAAGGAAAAACGCCACATGATCTCACTCACTCATGGATAATAAAGGCCATTATAAACTGATGAACAAAAATAGATACAGAGGCAGAGCTGCCTCGAACAGACTGTCAAACTACAGTGGGAAAGCCGGGGAGGGTTGAGGGGCGGGAAGGGGAGGGGGGTAAGAGATCAACCAAAGGACTTGTATGCATGCATATAAGCATAACCAATGGACATAAGACACTGGGGGGGTAGGGGAGACCGGGGGATTGTTAAGGGCGGGAAAAAAAGGAGACATATGTAATAAAATAATTTAAAAAAAGACTAAGCCATTTCATTATTCAGAGTTTTAATTATTGAATTAAAATTAGTATTTCAAATTTTTTCTATTTTTATAAACTACTCTAGAGGCCCGGTGCACAAAAATTTGTGCACTCGGGGGGGGGGGGTCCCTTAGCCTGGCCTATGCCCTCTTGCAGTCTGGGACCCCCTCAAAGGATGTCCACCTGCTGGCTTACGCCCGCTCCCTGAGTGATCGGGCCCAAGCTGGCAGTCAGACATCCCTCTCACAGCCTGGCAGCCCTCGGGGGATGTCCACTTGCCAGCAGGGAGCAGACCTAAGCTGCAGTCGGACATCCTTAGTGCTGCTGAGGAGACTGGAGAGGCTCCCGCCACCACTGCCGTGCTGGCAGCCATCAGCCTGGCTTGTGTCTAAGCAGAGCTCTCCCGCTGTGGGAGCACACTGCCCACCAGGGGACAGCTCCTGCATTGAGCATCTTCCCCCTGGTGGTCAGTGTGTGTCATAGTGACCAGTCATTCTCAGTCGTTCTGCTGTTAGGGTCAATTTGCATATTACCCTTTTATTATATAGAATAGAGGCCTGGTGCACAGGTGGGGGCCGACTGGTTTGCCCTGAAGGGTGTCCTGGATCAGGGTGGGGGTCCCGCTGGGATGCCTGGCCAGCCTAGGGGAGGGGCTGATGGCTGTTTGCAGGCTGGTCAAGACCCCCAGTGGGGACCCTCACTGCATGGGGGTTTGGCCAGCCTGGGTGAGGGGCTGAGGGCCGTTTTCAGGCTGCCCAAACCCCCTTCAGGGTAGGGGTCCCCACTGGGGTGCCTGGCCAGCCTGGGTGAGGGGCTGATGGCTGTTTTCAGACTGACCAAGCCCCACGGCAACAGAAGCTCCCAGCCTTTCCTTTTTTTTTTTTTTTTTTTTTTAAATATATTTTATTGATCTTTCACAGAGAGGAAGGGAGAGAGACAGAGAGCCAGAAACATCGATGAGAGAGAAACATCGATCAGCTGCCCCCTGCACATCCCCCACTGGGGATATGCCCGCAACCAAGGTACATGCCCCCGACCGGAATCGAACCCGGGACCCCCCAGTCCGCAAGCCGACGCTCCATCCACCGAGCCAAACCGGCCCCGGCTTTTTTTTTTAATTCACTCCAGCTCCGTGGCCATGGCGGCTGGAAGCAGGTATCTGGGGTTTATTTACCTTCTATAATTGAAATCTTGTTGCCTTGAGAGGAAGCAGCAGCCGGCCGGGAAGCTTGGTTTCCTCCATCATTGGGGCAACCAAGCCTCCTGCTTGCTACAGCTCTGTGGCTGCCAGCCACCATCTTGGTTGGGTTAATTTGCATATAGTCACTCTGATTGGCTGGTGGGCGTGGTTTGGGCTGTAGCAAAGGTATGGTCAATTTGCATGTTTGTCTGTTATTAGGTAAGGTGCTTAATTTTTTTAGCTTTTCAGGACAATTTGTTTTAGAAATTTTAGATTTCAGAAGACCTTCAAATTTCTCTTACCCATTTCACGAAGCCATAAAGTGTTAGTTTCCTTAAATATTTTATATTTAAGCCCTAGCCGGTTTGGCTCAGTGGATAGAGCGCCACCTATGAACTGAAAGTTCCCAAGTTCGATTCCAATCAAGGGCACATGCCCAGGTTGTGGGCTCGATCCCCAGTGGGGGACTTGCGGGAGGCAGCCAATCCATGATTCTCTCTCATCATGGATGTTTCTCTCCCTCTTCCTTCCTCTCTGAAATCAATAAAAATAAAATATTTAATAGATTAAGTTTTTTAACTTTTTTTGCTTTGAAATTTAGAAACAAATTTTATTTAAGATCTGAAATACAGTTCCTTAAATATCAACTTCTCGAGAAAACCGCAGCTACACAATAAAGCATTGCCTCTATCATGTTAGAACGTGCATTAGACTCAAATACAAAAACCATGAGACAAACCACCATCCTTCAGCAATCTGAGCAAAGATAGAATGCCTAAGGAACAACATGGATGGACTTGCAGAGGATGGGCTGTTTTACTTCAAGCACCATTTAAAAAAGAGCACAGACGCATGGGTTTTCAGGTATATACATTGCGTAGAACCTTTGACACTAGGAATCAGGGCATTTTTATCAGGTAGCATTAACACATAATTCGAAAATTGTGTAGTGTCAAAGGGATAGAACCACCAGCATTCAAGCAATGTTGTCAACTATACAAGAAGATGTTCTACTGAATGTTTCTTTTTTTGTCTAATTACTGCATACACTGGTAGCAACTTTGAAATAAAAGGAGCTTGTACTCCTTTTATTTTCTGTTTAAAACAAAACAGAAAAACTGAAATATAAGCCCTGTTATACATTAACAATTTTAAAGGACATCAATTATACAAGAAAAAGACTAAGGACGAAATGAGTGTTTACGGATACCGGACAAAACAGCGAGTGCTCAGTGGACCCTCACAGGGCTTTGCGGTGGTACTCAGCCGAAGCTACTTTGTAATCACTGGCAGTTAACAGAGATGCAGCATTCTTTGCCAGGTATTTTAGGAAATCACACAAATAGTCCTACAATAATGTAAGGCTCTTCTCATCAAGGGGCATATATGCCAGAATTGCTCCAGTTCTTACAAATAATCTCACTGTGGTGCTCCATAAACTTGGGACACGGGTGTATCAGGGTGAGCCAAGAGGATTTCGGCTCTTAAATTTGTAGAGCAGCTGAGTGCCTAACATCACGTTGAAGCATTCTTTAATTTCTACAACAACTTCATTCACTGCGTATTCCTTATTGTTGACATTTCTCTGCGATTTCTTGCAGCTTGCATACTCTTCTAGAATGGCATCTACATTTTTCTTGGGGAATTGAAATAGCTCCTTCTGCCTGGTAACTAAGTCCCAATCCTCAACAAGCCATAGTTTTAATTCTTCAGGAATCTTTCCTGTAACGTCCATTCTATTCTTAAATGCAGGGGTCCTCAAACTACGGCCCACGGGCCACATGCAAATACAAATATTGTATTTGTTCCCGTTTTGTTTGTTTTTTTACTTCAAAATAAGATATGTGCAGTGTGCATAGGAATTTGTTCATAGTTTTTTTTTTAAACTATAGTCCAGCCCTCCAACGGTCTGAGGGACAGTGAACTGGCCCCCTGTTTAAAAAGTTTGAGGACCCCTGCTTAAATGCATCCTCACTTTCAACAATGGAGTCAGCCCGGGCCCTTTTCTTCTGAGGTGGCTGAGGGGCTTCGCTGGTACTGCCACCATCCCTGTTTCCAGGAGTCTTCTGCTTGTTCTTTCTTGTCTTCCCCACCAATCCAGAAGGGGGGTTCTCTATAGAATAACCCCCTCCCCCGCCATCTGCCTGGGCGCGCTGGTTCCAGATTCTGCTGTGGACCAGCTGTCATCTTACTTCTCTGCATATTGCTTCTAGTTGGTTTTTTGAAGTTGTCTTCTTCTGCAGATTGTTGTCCACGAGTTTGCGAACCCTGCTTTCTGGAACTCATTCAATCCTGTTTTTATTTCAACCAATAATCCTCTCTCTTCTCGCTCTCTCTTCTTCCAAGAACTCCTAGTGTTTTCCCAGTGAATCTTATAGATCTTCTGGGATTGTTTGAAAGGATGAGGTGGGAGACAACCCAAGATTCTGTAATCAGGATCGGATCTTCTGATCCTTACTATGCAACACACTTAGCTTTTCTGAGAATGGCCTGAAATGGGAATTCACTTCTTCCCAGCTGTCCCTCCAATAGCCATTAACCTTTTACTTTGAAATAATTTTAGGTTTAGATTTACAGAAGAGTTACAAGGTGGTACAGAGTTCCTTATATTCTTTCTCCAGCTTCCCCACTGTTAATATCATACATTTATCACAACAAAGAAAATAACATTATTATTATGCTATTAAATTAAATTATGGCCTCCCCCAACCCCCGAGTTTTTCTGTAGTCCTTTTTCTGTTCCAGGAATAGATTTAATTTTTATAGATATCTACTTTCCCACATTTTTTTTAATTTTTTTATTTTATTTTATTGATTTTTTACAGAGAGGAAGGGAGAGAGATAGAGAGTTAGAAACATTGATGAGAGAGGAACATCGATCAGCTGCCTCCTACACATCTCCTACTGGGGATGTGCCCGCAACCCAGGTACATGCCCTTGACCGGAATCGAACCCGGGACCCTTCAGTCCGCAAGCCGACGCTCTATCCACCGAGCCAAACTGGTTTCGGCCCCACATTTTTATTAAATCCAGAATATCATCAAATTCACAAGACTGACACTGATTTTTTTTTAATGCCACTAATTAGGTAGTATACCTACTGTCTCAAACATGTATTCATATGTCCTGTTTTTGTCTTTGCTTAAATATCTTTTTTTCCTGCCTAAATGTCTTGTTTGCACGAAGTTACCAAATGGCACGGGGTACCAAGCATACCTCATGGTGCTTCCCCCAACAACACTAAGGCAGAGAAGCATGGGGATTTAAAATAATAATAATAATAATCCGCTGTAAAAACGCTATGGTCTTCGTTATGTTAGTGTCAGATTGTAATTGAGAAGTTAGGTACATGTGACTTGTTGCTAAAGATGAAATGGCCCCCCACACTGGCAGACAGGCTCCTTTTACCCAACCATGTGGAATTTGTCAACACTACGCTTGGGACCGAGGAAGCAAAGTCAGTGGACACATTGACCCATGACATGACAGAGACACACCAACCAACAACACCTTCCACTTCAGATCGCTGAATCCACAGGCGTATTACCTGGCTGCTTGGTTAGTTCACCAGTGAGAAGTGCCCCGGCCAGAGGGAGACTGCAGTTCTGCTCTGGCCCAGTGAGGCCATCCACAGCAGGGAAGCTCATGCAGTGCAAACAGTCCCAGCCTGTTTTTATCTTCATGCGAAGAGACAGGAGCAGACGTCTGCTCTATTTCATACTGAAGGGCACTGACTGGCAAAGGACATGTTTTGTCAAAAACAAGTTAAACATTGAAGAGAAAAAAGTGTGAATTTTTACCTTTCATCTCGAATGGTTATTGACTGAAAAATGGATAAGTGGGCTGACACTTTGGAGTATCTAAATGAATGTAATAAAAAATTGCAAGAACTGTGTAAAAATGTATAGTGAGAGAATGTGTGGCTTTGTAGCACAATTCAATTTTGGAAAAGTGAAAATAGGTTATTTAGTAATATGTTTGGTCAGTTTTATTTTGAATCCTAAACAAAAATTAACAAGAACAAATGTAACAAAATCACTGTGAAATAATGATTGGGAAAATAAATGGGATGGGGGATGGGGAGTCCTGGATGCATCATATTCAGAACTGGCAACGTCCATGGAGGAGAAGGAAGCACTGGACTTGAAGGAGCATTGCTCCTTTGAAGATTTTTTTGTTGTTAATCCTCACCAAAGGAAATTTTTTTCCATTGATTTTTAGAGAGTAGAAGGGAAGGAGGGAGGGGAGAGGGATACATACATGGATGTGAGAGCGATTTATCAATTGGTTGCCTCCCACATGCACCCCAGAGATCAAACCTGAACCTGAAACCCAGGTAGGTGCCCTGACCAGGAATCAACTGGCAACCTTTTGGTGCATGGGACAACGCCCAACCAACTGAATCATACTGGCCAGGGTGCTCCCTTGAAGAATTTAAAAGACTACATTGGCCCTAGCTGGTTTGGCTCAGTGGATAGAGCGTCGGCCTGCAGACTGAAGGGTCCCGGTTTCAATTCTAGTCGAGGGTACATGCCCAGGTTTCTGGCTTGGTCCCTAGAAGGGGGCATGCAGGAGGCAGCCAATCAATGATTCTCTCTCATCACTGATGTTTCTATCCCTCTCCCTTCCTCTCTGAAATCAATAAAAATATATTTTTTAAAAAAGACTGCATTAGCCCGGCTGGCTTGTGGTTGAGTGTTGACCTATGAACCAGGAGGTCCAGGTTCAATTCCTGATCAGGGCTCATGCCTAGGTTTTGGACTTGATCCCCAGTGGGGGTCGTGCAGGAGGCAGCCAATCGATGAATCTCTCTCATTGTTGAGGTTTCTGTCTCTCCCTCTCCCTTCCTCTCCGAAATCAATCCTTCCTATATAACTAAAGCCTAATAAGCAAATCAGCCGAACGGCTGAATGACCTGTGGAACGACCAGTTGCTATGACATGCACTGACCACCAGGGGGCAGACGCTCAACGCAGGAGCTGCCCCCAGCCAGCAGGCCCCAGGCCAGCCAAGGCAGGGGCCAGCAGGGCCCCCCCACCACCATCACCCTGCTGGTCACCCCACAGATTGGCCCTGATTGCCGACCAGGGCCTTTAGTAAATTTTGTGCACTGGACCTTTAGTAAAAATATATTTTATTTTATTTTATTTTTTAATATATTTTATTGATTTTTTACAGAGAGGAAGGGAGAGAGATAGAATGTTAGAAACATCAATGAGAGAGAAACATCAATCAGCCGCCTCCTGCACACCTCCCACTGGGGATGTGCCCGCAACCAAGGTACATGCCCTTGACCGGAATCGAACCTGGGACCTTTCAGTCCGCAGGCCGACGATCTATCCACTGAGCCAAACTGGCCACGGCTAAAAATATATTTAAAAATAAATAAATAAAGACTGCATTAGCTGATTGAACAGTAAGAAATGTTTCTGGCCCTATCCTGTTTGCCTCAGTGGATAGAGCGTCGGCCTGCCGACTGAAGGATCCCAGGTTCGATTCTGGTCAAGGGCATGTACCTTGGTTGCGGGCACATCCCCAGTAGTAGGTGTGCAGGAGGCAGCTGATCGATTGTTTTCTCCCATCAATGTTTCTAACTCTCTATCCCTCTTCCTTCTCTGTAAAAAATCAATAAAGTATATTTTTTAAAAAAGTTTCTGTCCATTACAGGAGCTGCATGCCCTGCTCCAATTGCTGCCAAGGCCAGTGTGAACCAAGTTCTTTCCTATTTTTTTTTTGTTTGCTCTTTTTCACACAGCCTGTCATGTAGACGTGCTCCATAAATAAGAGGAATGAGAGGAGCAACCGAATGTCTCAGTCAAGAATTGCTTGGACCCCTGTCATGTGGAAAATTCAGTATCAAAAAGTCATGTTCATCAAAATGAAAATGTTTCATCTGGAAGGTTATATGGGTCAAGGTTAGCGTCTTTCCTAATACCTAGGGTTTTAATTGTGTGATATAAATGAAAACATAGCCTTTTTTTCTGCGTGTCTGACTCCTCCCAGTGCCCTTCCCATCCTCCCTGCAGCTGCTTTGGGGCTTTTGCCCTCCTGTGAAACTGCTGCTTCTCTCTTCCCTTCCATTCTGCTTCCTCGCTGTGCTCAGCACGCAGACAGGCTCCTGCCCCTCTCTCTTCCTTTGTGGCTGCCCAGAGTCCAAGACCAGTGCTCTCTGTCAGTGCTTCTGCTGCTGCCCTGATGGGGGGGGCCCTGGCCAGGGGGTGAGAAGTCCTGGTAGGACAGATGAATGGAAGCTTGGTGCCAGCTGGTTTCCAGTTCCTCCTCTGAACCAAGAGCCTCTGCCTCCAGGCCTTTACACAGGACATGTCCCACCCCTCAGTCGGCTGCAGTGCCCCTGCAACCAGGACACTCTCCCTGAGGCCCCAGAAGACAACGCTTTTCTTTCCGAGTCTCCCCATTTCCTCCCCTGGAGACTGTCAGCCCCTGAGAGCAGGAGCCCCCATGTGGTCCTGCCTGTGCTGCTAGTATAATAGGGTGTTCTGAGAGAGAGAGGGTGTGCGTTGGCTCACATGGCAGTGTGCATTTCTGGGGCCTATGGTTGAGGGGTGCCACCAACAATACCTACAGTAACAGCTTTTTCCTATAGCATGCTTAGGATCATCTTATGGTTGACATGAGGACACTCCGACATGGCCAGAACTGGTGAGGAATGACCTGGCCTGGGGAGCAGGGGGCAGGGCTGTAGCTGCTGTTTCAGAAGCCTGCCCGCCTCAGGCCGGGTCAGCTCAAGTGGCCACAGTGTCTGCTAGGACCTCAACCAGGCGGAAGCACCCTCCTCTCCTGCTCCCACCACCACCTCAGGTGAACCCCTTTTTGGGCTTGGTCCATGGTAATTTGTGCCATTTTAAGTCCTCGTCTCTAGCCACCCAAGGAAGAGCTTTGTTTTTATCTTTTTTTTTAAAGATTGAATTTAACAATTTTATTTATTTTTAATTTTTATTTATTTTTTGATCCTTATCCAAGGATATGTTTTAGTGATTTTTTATTTTTTAATCTTTTAAAAAATACATATCTTTATTGCTTTCAGAGAGGAAGCGAAGGGAGAGGGAGAGAGAGATAGAAACATCAATGATGAGAGAGAATCATTAATTGATCACCTCCTACACGTCCCACACTGGGGATCAAGCCCACAACCCAGGCACATGCCCTGACCAGGAATTGAACCATGACCTCCTGGGTCATAGGTTGACGTTCAGCCACTGAGCTATGCCGGCCAGCCTGCTTTACTGATTTTTAAAGGGAGTGGAAGAGAGGAGAGAGAGAGAGAGAGAGAGAGAGAGAGAGAGAGAGAGAGAGAGAGAGAGAGAGAAAGAAAGAGAGAGATGAGAGAAGCATCCATTTCCTGTACACACACCCACCTGGGATAGAACTCTCAGCCTAGGCATGCGCCCCTACCGGGAAGTGAACCAGCAAACTTTCCCTGCACTGGACAACACTCCAACCAACTGAACCACACCAGCCAGGTCTGAATTTAGCCATTTTAAAGTGAACAGTTCAGTGGTGTTTAGGGCATTCACAGGCTGTACAAACACCACCTCTAGTTCCACATGTTTATGCCCCAAAAGGAACCCTGTGCCCATGAAGCACTTGCTCCCCATTCCTCCCTCTCTTATGGTTTTTAAAGGTAAAATGCACCTAGTAAAAAATCAATACAGCCATAACTGGTTTGGCTCAGTGGATAGAGCCTCAGCCTGCAGGCTGAAGGGTCCTGGGTTCAATTCTGACCAAGGGCACATGCCCAGGTTGCTGGCTTGGTCCCCAGTAGGGGGCGTGCAAGAGGCAGCCAATCAATGATTCTCATCATTGATGTTTCTCTCTCCCTCTCCCTTCTTCTCTGTAAAAATCAGTACATATGAGAATATCCATAATGGGTAGTCTCCTTCCCCATCAGGTCCCCAGGGGCCTCCACTGTTAGCAGTGTTTCATGCATGTTCAGGTCATTCATCTGTGCCCTCTTCCCCATCCTGCTGCTTGTCACTAACTGCCTCTCAGATCGTCCACACCAGAATGTGTCCACCTGTTTCCATCTCAGAACCAGCTGTCCAGCATTCTGTGATTTAAGTACAAGCTAGATCTCTACCTTCCCTGCTCAAACCCTCTTCCTCTTTTAACACCTCATTCCTAGATCACCGCCCTGGAGGCAGTCCAAGCAGCCCAGCCCCTCCCTCCTTTGTATCACCTCTCCTGGTGACCACTTTTCCAGCCGAGGGTTGGGACAAGTCCAGCCCCCATGGCTGTGAGCTCCTAGAGCAGTGATTCTCAACCTTCCTAATGCCGCGACCCTTAATACAGTTCCTCATGCTGTGGTGACCCCCAACCATAAAATTATTTTCGTTGCTACTTCATCACTGTAATTTTGCTACTGTTATGAATCATAATGTAAATATCTGATATGCAGGATGTATTTCCATGGTTACAAATTGAACATAATTAAAGCATAGTGATGAATCACAAAAACAATATGTAATTATATATGTGTTTTCCGATGGTCTTAGGCGACCCCTGTGAAAGGGTCGTTCGACCCCCAAAGAGGTCGCGACCCGCAGGTTGAGAACCGCTGTCCTAGAGGGTAGGAACACTCTTCCTAAATTTTGTATCCCCAGAGCCTAGCTTGGTGTCTACACACAGTAGATGCTCACTAAATGTCAGATGAGTGGCTTAGGGTGGAAGGCAGATGGCCAGGAGATTGTGAGCCGACTGGTGGGGGTGAGAAGGTCGGGCTGGCCTTCAGGGTGCTGAGCCCAGATCAGAGGGAGGGTCCAGAGCAGACGGTGTCGCTTGTGTACCCTTTCTGAGAGCCTGCTGCCTGTGTCAGGCTCAGTGCCAGGGCCTGGTGTACTGTAAACCCGCAGAATTCTCCCTCCTTCCTTCCCTCCCTCCCTTCCTTCCTTCCATGGCCCAGGGAGAGAGCCTCACACCGCCCCCTGGTGGTCAGGGACAGCCCAAGGCGCCCTCTACCAGTGACCAAGCGGCTGCAGGTCCCGCTTCTATCTGCTGTGTTTACCTACAGGACATACTTTATTTTAAAAAATAACAAGGTCCCTGGCCGGGTGGCTCAGTTCACCAAAAGGTTGTGGGTTCGATTCCTGGACAAGGCACATACCTCGGTTGCGCGTTCAGTCCCCAATTAGAAGCAACTAATCGGTGTCTCACATGGATGTTTTCTCTCTCTGTAGCCCCCTTTCCTCTCTCTCTAAAAAATCAATAAAAAGCATATCCTTAGGTGAGGATTAAAAAAATAAAAATTGTATCATTTCATAAGCCAACTTTTTTTTAATGTATTTTATTGATATTTTTAGACAGGAAGGGAGAGGGATAGAGAGTTAGAAACATCGATGAGAGAGAAACATCGATCAGCTGCCTCCTGCACGCCCCCGACTGGGGATGTGCCCGCAACCAAGGCACATGCCCTTGACCGGAATCGAACCTGGGACCCTTGAGTCCGCAGGCCAATGCTCTATCCACTGAGCCAAACCGGTTAGGGCCAAATTTTTTTTTTTTTAATTTTTTTTTTTAATATATTTTATTGATTTTTTACAGAGAGGAAAGGAGATAGAGAGTTAGAAACATCGATGGGAGAGAAACATCGATCAGCCGCCTCCTGCACACCCCCCACTGGGGATGTGCCCGCAACCCAGGTACATGCTCTTGACCGGAATCGAACCTGGGACCCTTCAGTCGGCAGGCCGACGCTCTATCCACTGAGCCAAACCGGTTAGGGCCAAATTTTTTTAACGTACATAAAATCGCCTTTACTCATCTCCCCACTAGCACAACTAAGTTGTTTGTTCCATCTCCTCCCAGCCCTTCCTGGGCCACTTGTGTAGCCAGGTCAAGGGCACAGGGGGTCGTGTCCCGGCATGAAGCCCCCTCTAGCGTATCTTCCTGTCAACTCACAGGGAGAACGGGGCTGTTCACAGGCAGAGGGCACGCTGCCTGGAACGCTTGCTTCTCTCCAGTTTCTCCATGTTCTTCTTAAAAATATATTTGTATTGATTTCACAGAGGAAGGGAGAGAGAGAGGGAAACATCAGCGATGAGAGAGAATCATGAATTGGCTGCCTCCTGCATTCCCCACACTGGGCATTGAACCCGCAACCTGGGCTTGTGCCCTGACTGGGAATCTAACTGTGACCTCCTGGTTCACAGGTCGATGCTCAACCACTGAGCCACACTGGCCGGGCCCTGACGTTCTCCTTCAGGCCATGCGTCAGACTATTCCACTCTCTTCTTTCTTCTTTGAAATGGCTTCTTTAGATAAGTTCATCTTTCTGATCATTTGAGGCCATTTGGAATCTGATTGTCATTTTCTCTCCAGCCATCTCCCTCTCTGCCCTCGGGACTTGCAGAATTCCATTGGGCTTCTCTCTCTGCCACCAACTGGGGACCAGTGGGCCCTTTTGCCCCCATTAAATTCCTTGGAGGATAAGGACCCCAACCCACATCTCTCTATGCCTCCCTATCAGGGCCTCTTACCTGAGTTTCCCAAAGCCCCTTCTTCTTTATTTCTGGAAATCCCCACTTGCACAGTGACAAGCCAGTGACAAGCCAGGGGCTCATGACACTGTGGTTTCAAGCTGGGGACTTAGCTGTGAGGGAGAAGGCAGAGCTGTGTATCCCTGGCCACTCCCTTCCACAGCCACAGCCCATCCCACCCCAGAGCCTTGCCAGTGCTGGGAGGCCTAGGGGAAGGCAACTCCCATCCCTCCTGGGCCCATCACTGGTCACCAGAAGCCCCCTGAGCCTTGGTGTAAGAGGCAGGTCGTGCATGAGCCACATGGGCCAGGCTCAGCCTGTCCAGCCAGAGTTTCAGTTCCACCACTCCAGCTGCCTGACCCTGGGCAAGGTGGTTAACCTTCCTAGGACTATTTCCTTTTTCAAACAATGAGAGTAATGGTGATTTCTTCCTCAGAGGGCCATTGTGAGGATTAGATAATACCCCCCAAAATGCTCAGGACAGGCTTGGCACACACTTAGTGATCAATCAATGTTGGCTGTATACACCAGGGATACAGAAAAAAAGGCACAGGGACTCTCAGTGGGGAAGGTAGTGAGTGCAAAAAAGTAGTAATGGAGTACAAGGGATGAAGAAGGGGCCTGAGGAGGAGGAAGGGAAGCCAGGAGGGCTTCCTGGAGGAGGTAGCCTTCCCTCAGACTGGGTAGCCTTCCCTAAGAAGGAAGAATAGTTGGTGCAGAGAGAACTACAGGATCCAGGACAAAGGCAAGGAGGGGCCAACACGAGGATAAGAGACAGGGAGGGCCTGAGAGGAGACCACCAAGGGTCCAGCCTCCGTCAGGACAGTGACGAATTCTAGGAGGGAGCAACTGGGCAGATGGCCAGTTGGAAGGAACCTGTAGCTTAAAGGTGGAGAATGGGTTGGAGTGGGGAGTGAAACCGAGCAGGTCACTCATGTAGAGGCTGTGAGAAGACCCAGGCCAGAAATGGAGGACCGCCCACGGGGCAGCGGGCTTCTGGCGGGGTCAGAGCTAAGTCCGGGAAGCGGAGGGCTTGGTGAGTAATGATGCATGAGCAGTTCGTGACTCGAAGGCTGCTGATGGGAGCAGCTGGGTGGATGGTTGTGTCTCTTACCCAAAATGGAAATAACCGGGTGGAAGTTGGTGGTGATGCGGATGGGACTGAGCTCAGTTTGAGGTGTCGGCAGCCCCACTAGAGAACCAGTGTGACGCCTCATTCCAGAACCTGCGCAGAAAATGAGAGGACCGGGAGCAAGCTGACCTGCTCCCTGAGCCCAGTGAGGAAACTGTCCCCCGATTTCCCGGTCTTGGAATTTCAGCCATACCAAGGTTCTGTGCACTTTGCCCACCACTGTACTTCCGACCGCTGTGGACTGTCCGGCCCCTCCTTTCCTTGGTGTGAATTCTCCCCCTGCACCCAGTGTCCCTGGCACCCAGCCAGCCTCAGCCTGGCCTGGGCTCCCTGGTCCTGGACCCTAAGTGCCTAGAGTTATGGAGGGTGGGCTTGGGGCACGTCTGGTAAGGTACAGACAGGTGACCTGATCACTCAGGGGCGGGGGTGGGAGGGGTGTGAAGCCCTGGGAACCACTGTAGGACCTGGGCCTGTTCTTGCTCCTCCCTGGAGCTCCAGGAAGGAATCAGGGCGTCTGAGCCACGGGAAATGACCAGGAAAGAAAGGAGAGGTTGTGGAGGAGTGGGCAGTGGGCCACGGCAACAGAGAAACCCACTCAGACAGCCTGACAAGTGTCCCTTGGCTTAGAGAAATGGCAGTCTCCGGTGACCTTGGGGAAGGATGGAGGGCAGGTGAGGTGGACACACAGAGTAAAGATTCCTCTTTCCAGAAGTCAGCGTCTAGGGCAAGGGAGGGGGTGGCAGAGGGAGGCAGGGAGGACTTGGAGCTCCAGGGACACCCAGAAAGCAGGCACCCAGGGCTCCTGAAAGGGAAGAGACAAAGGGCACAGGAAACCAGAGCTGCTGGGTAGATCATCGGGTAGCCAGTTGGGGTGCGGGGCCACCACGTGGGATCAACAGGCCGGTGTCAGTTCCCGGCCGGGCTGCGTGCTGGCTCCAGAAATAAGGGCAGCTCTGAGGGTGCACGCTTTGGCCGAGGACAGGGCAGGGACCCCAGAACGGGCAGTCACCCCGGGAAGCCTGCACAGGCCGCAGCCCTGCCGGACTTCAAACCGGTCATGCCTTCGTCTCGAGGGGACAGAGACACCCCCACCCCCCCGCCGCCCCCGCCGCTGCAGTCTGGGTCCCTAATGCAACAGAGGAGACAGAGGGAGGGAAGGGCGCTGCTTCTCCTGGGAAGCCAGGGGCGAAGTCACCCATTTCTGGGTCAGGAGCTGGTGGGCCTGGGTCTGGGGACGCTGTGGTCGGGGTCAGGGTGGAGCGAGCGAGGGGATTCACAGGCGGGCGGGGGCTCCGGGGCTGGAGCGTCGGACAGAGGCCGCGCCCGGACTCGGGATTGGGCCCCGCCTGCTCGGATGCTCGGATCGCTCCAGGGCGAGGAGAGGAGGGTCCGGGTCCCGCCGTGAGACGCCGGCAGCCGAGGGTCCCAGCCGCAAAGGCGAAGGAAAGCAGCCCACGGATCCGAACCCCGGCGGCGCCACGCAGCCGCAGAGGAGGCGGAGCGCCCCGCGTCCCGCCCCGTATGATAATGGAGCGCGCCGCCGCCCCGCCCCGATGGAGGGGCCCGACGGGCGCAACGCCGGGGGGCCGAGATGCCGCGGCCACGGGCAGCGCCCCCGCGGAGGCCGAGGGGCCGCCACGCCAGAGTCCGGGCCGGCCGGGTGGCCGCACGGGGTGGGCGCGGCCAGCGGGCCGCTCAGGGGGCGGGGCCGCGGCGCCCCCCGCCGGCGCGCAGTGGTCCGGCCCGCGGGGGGCGGGGCCAGGATCACGTGACGCGGCCGCTGCGGCCATTTTGTTCTGCGGTGCTGGTATTTAGAGCGCAGCGGCTGACTGCCCGGGAGCCTCGCCGCCGCGTCCGTCCGCTCGCCTCGCGCCCGCTGCCAGCTGCCTGCGCGCCTCGCCCCGCCGGTCCTCGCCCCCGCCTCGGCCTGCTGAGCTCGCCCCCTCCCCACCCGCAGACATGTCCGAGGTCAAGAGCGGCGGCCCCGAGTACGCCTCCTTTTTCGCGGTCATGGGCGCCTCGGCCGCCATGATCTTCAGCGGTGAGCGCCGCGGCAGGAGGGACCCGGGGGGCGCCGGGGAGCGTGGGTCTCGTGCCCACAGCTGGCCGGGGGTTCGGCGTGTGACGTCACTCTGACGTAATTCCAAGCTATTGCGGGGGGTCCCGGGCCTCACGTGACCGCGGGCTGGGGTCGGGGCCCAGAAGGCTGCCTGGGCCGTGGGGTGTCCAGGGCGGGACCTACGGGTGGGGCCGGAGTGTGGGTCCCAAGGGTCTCCCAGGGATACCCGGGCTGGCCTCCCCGCTCCCGTTCCGAGTCGGTGCGGGGGTGGGGCGATGGCGCCGCTGCCATCTTAGCCGGAGGAGCGGTGGGGGGAGGCTGGGGTGGGGGCGCGCGGTCCTGCGCCTGCTCCGCATCCGCCCGCCCTCCTCCCCCTCCCCCCCCCCCCTAGTCCTGCGGGAAGGCGTGACATCACACCCCAGACAGCTCCCCAGACAGAGGGCCGGCCCGGTCCGTGGGCGGTGGGGATGGGGGATCGAGTCCCGGTGCTCCCAGCCGAGGTGCCCAGCCCTTCCCTTCCCTCCATTCCCTCCTTCCCCCGTCCGGGTCGGGTGGGTCTAACCCTGAGGTAGGTGCTTCCGGTTAGGGCTTGTCACTGTTGCCCAATAGCCTTGTGTGGGTTTGTTGGGAAAGCTGGGCTGAGAAGTTGATGCTGAGAGTCGGCAGGAACCAGGGGTGGGAGTGTTTGGAACTGAGACAGCCGAGGACAATGGGAATCGGGCCAGCATCAGCGCTGGGATGTGTGGACGCTTGCCTGGGAGTGGGTCTCACAGAGAATCTCCGCATTGAGGGGACTGGGTCTCCCCTAGGAGAGTGTTCTAGTTCAGGCCCCAATGAATGAGAATGAATGAATGAATGAATGAGTGAATGACCTACCTTCCTTTCCGCAAGGCCTGGTATTGGAAAGGGCTGCCCTAGGCATGGAGAAAGGGGCCTTCGAGCATTCTCTATGGCACCCTGCTTTTGAAGTTGGTTCTTGACAGTCCTGGGGTGTTGAATTTAGTGAAAATTGGCCTGGGAGAAAGATCCTTGGGGGCAGGCTCAGGAATGTGCTACCCAGGGAGGTGAGTCCTGGCCCAGATGCAGCCCCCATGGACTGGTCTGGCCTGGTCTGGGTCTGGTTTTTGGCTTTGATGACCACGCCCTGCCCCACCCTACCTGATGAATTGGTAGGCTCCCGATGCAGGTATGTGGAGGGTTTGAACTCCAAACAGTCTCTGCTGACTGTAAACACTTGTGGAGACTTGGGGGGCTCTGCTCTCTGGGAGGCCTCCCTCTCCCTGAGCCTGCCTGCCAGTCACGAGCTGCTGAGTGAGCCCTGTCCTTTCTATCATGTGCCATAAGAGGTCATTTGTGGTGGGAGAAGTCTGACTTCCCCTTCCCTTCTAGCCAGTGCCTGCTCTTTCCACATCTTCAGGGGCTGACTGCTTCCCAGAACCTCCCAGCAGGCTGCCGGGCCTGCTTGCCCCGGCTTTTCTGTGCTTGGCCTCCAGAGATTCTGCCTTACCTGTTCTCCTTGGGGTGTGACTGGTGGCTGTCATTTATTCAACAAGTCTTGATTGAGCTCCTACTATGTGCCAGCCACGTGGAGACATAAGTGAATAAAACACAATGCCTGCCCACCCGGAATTCTGGCTGTCACTGTCTGCTCCTGAAGCTGAGTTTGCCTGTTAAGCCCTTTATCTGTATCCTGCTCCTGGTCTCCCTCTGATTACCAGGTGCCTCTCTTTTCCTTCTAGAACTTAATTTTGTACTTGCTTTTTAAAAAAATGTATTTTATTGATTTCAGAGAAGGAGAGGGAGAGAAACATCAATGATGAGAGAATCATTGATCGGCTGCCTCCTGCCCGCCTCCTACTGGGGAACGAGCCCACAACCTGGGCATGTGCCCTTGACCAGAATTGAACCTAGGACCCTTCAGTCCGCAGGCCGATGCTCTATCCACTGAGCCAAACCGTCCAGGGCTTACTTGGTACTTTCAATGGAGCCTGACCAGCAGAGCTCCGAAAGTTACTGAGAACAGGATAGCACTGATCCAGGGCTTTTTTTGCTTGTCCCAAGCTCCTGGGTATTGAGACCATTCATGCCTATTCTTCTGAATGCAGCTTCACTCCTTTCACTACATGGGGCTAATTGTGGTTGACTTCTTATTTCATTTCTCCTTTAAATATGTCCTTCTCCAAGGCTTGCCTTCATCTACCTCCTTGTGCCTATGTGAACAAACCCCTCAGTTCTCAGGCCTCAGGTGTCGCTGCCTGGCCGGCTCTAAGCTCTGTCCCTAGCTCCTGGCCTAGATATTCCCTGGCCTGCCTAGTGCTTTGCTGACTGGTCTTCTTACAACTGAATGAGGACCGCTCACTCTCAGGCCTCCCCAATCTCCATCTCCCACTTCAGCTTCCTCTTTTTTTTTTTTTAACTTGTGACCAAAAAAAATCCAGTTGATTCTTCATCATGTCTTCCACGAAGCTGTCAGTTGTTCCTTTTCCATAATTTTTGTGACTTCCTCCCTGCTGGTAGACACCTGTGTTTGGTGCTGTGTTCTTGGAACGGCCCTCTGATCGCAGTCTCCCATTGGATCTGGAGCCCCATCAGGCTTGGCCTTCAGAGCTATCCAGGGCTTTCTCAGCCACCTGCTGCTCCCCAGCCAGCCTGCTTTTCTCTCCTGATGGTCATTCCTGTTTCTTCCCTTTGTTCTTGTGGCCTTCCCAGCCCCAGCTACAGATCTCCCTGCTGCCCTCCGAGCGACGGGCCAGCTCTGCCTGCCTCTCGCAGTTCCAGTGCCTGTGATGCTGAGTTCCCTGAAGCCATCTCCCCCTAAGTGCCATGTGGCCGCCTGTGCTTTCACCCTTGAGCCATGGCACTGGCCCCTTGCACACACGTGACAGCCTGGCATGCTGGGCCTCCATTAGGAGCCAAAGGATGCACTGCAACCGGGAGAATCCCAGCAAAGGCTTCATGAAGACAAGAGGCCCTGGGCCCCAGGCTGAAGCTGCTGAGTGTTTAGGCGAGGCAGTGTTACGGTGCCTCCAGGGCCATGGGGAGGAGGCAGTTCAAGGCCCTTCGCCTCAGCCTTGCCTCCCTCCAGTAGGTCCCCATCCAGCACTATCTTAGTTAGCATCTCCATTCAGGCTGTTTGGAATCTTCCTGCTCCTCGTCCCCCCTCCACTCAGATGTTACCTCTACGAAGCCCTTTCCCAGACCCCATCACTACCCTCCTCCCCACTCTCCTGGAACATGGCATTGTGGGCGGAGGTGCTGTCTGTCTCCTCCCCAAGCTTAGAGCCCTAGGAAGGCAGCGACCCTCTGCAGAGTAGGTACCTTGTGGCCCACATAGGTGAACAGAATGTGCAGAGGAATGGCCAGGATTGTCTTGGTCCCTTCCATCTCCAACCCGTGTCCTCTGCTCAGGAAGTGCAGTGGAACCCTGGAGAGCAGGTGACTGAGTCAGAAGAGCTGCCTTCACCCGCTGTGGCTCTCTATTCTGGGCAAAAGTTACTCTAGACTTCCAAGCCAGAAGAGGGGAACTTTCAGGAAGGCAGCATACTCTAGGGGGAGAGAGGAGGGCAGCGGAAGAGGAGACAGGCCTTCCTAGAGCCCCACCCCCATTACTGGAGGCCTTGGGCAGAGGCTAGGCTTCGGGGAGATCTGCCGAGGCCTCAAGGTTGGGCTGGGTGATGGCTCCACGCCCCCTGTCTTCCTGTGCCCTGTCTTCTCCTTGGCTTGCCCTTGCTCCTCTGGGTATTGAGAGAGAATCCTCCCCAGACTTAAGGTTCTAGGCCTGCTGTATGGTTGAGGGTGTGCTCATCCCATCAGCACAGACGCCACCTCTCCTAGCATTGTGTCCCAGGGCAGGGTGGGGAGCCCAGGAAACTCTGGCCTGAGAGAACAGGACTTACCAGATTGCTTTCCCTGACCAGTGGTCAGACCCTGTGTGTCTTGGGACTCTTCCAGCATAGCCCTAGGGCCAACAGACTGACCCTGGCCTAACATCTGGGCTGCCGATATGCAATCTTTGCATGCTTTTCCAGGCCCTCTGTGACCTGAGTGCCTGGGACTCTAGGTGGGACAAAGTGTGTCCAGAATCTCCAGCAAGACATCAGGGGCCCAGCTGCCTGTGTCCCTGTGTGACTGCTGCCAGCCTGTTACAGCTCCACCTTTTAGGTCAGGGCAGCTGAGCTGAACTCCTTGGGAGCATGGGAGTTGTATAGCAGGATTGGGGAGTGCTGAGCACAGGTGGGGGTTTCCCAACAGAGCAGGAGCCCAGATAAGCCACCCAGCCATAAGGACCTCTGGCAGAAGAAAGGAACAGTTACCTGTGTTTCTTGAGTGCTTGGCTGTGACCATTTCCCCTGAGGGTCACCTCCTGCCCCTGGCTGGTGCCACCTTCATTGTTCCCTGTGATAATGGGGTGGCCCTCAGGTGTGTCAGAGCTACTGCCAAGGTGCTGGCTCCAGATGCCTGGGCTCACTTTGCCTCCTCCCAACAGCCTTGGGTGCTGCCTATGGTACCGCCAAGAGTGGCACTGGCATCGCGGCCATGTCTGTCATGCGACCAGAGCTGATCATGAAGTCCATTATCCCAGTGGTCATGGCTGGCATTATTGCCATCTATGGCCTGGTGGTGGCAGTCCTTATCGCCAACTCCCTGAATGAAGGCATCAGTCTCTACAGGTGAGTGCTGGGTTCCTCCCACCACACCCGCCCTGCCCTGGTTCAGGCCACTGCATAGGGCTGGAGGGCTGGGGAGTGGGCTAGTGGCCTGTGCCTACCATCTTCCCCAACAGGCAGCTAATGTCTATTCTTGTCCTCTCTCCCCCAGGAGTTTCCTCCAACTGGGCGCTGGTCTGAGTGTGGGCCTTAGTGGGCTGGCAGCGGGCTTTGCCATTGGCATTGTGGGTGACGCCGGTGTGCGGGGCACTGCCCAGCAGCCCCGACTATTCGTGGGCATGATCTTGATCCTCATTTTCGCGGAGGTGCTGGGTCTCTACGGTCTCATCGTCGCCCTCATCCTCTCCACAAAGTAGCTCCTCTCAAAGCCCACCAGCCACAGGATATGATGTAAAGACCACCCCCTCCTCATTCCAGAATGAACAGCCTGATACACATGCACGGGGCAGCTGCCCCCCTCTACCCCCAAGTAGTTGGTCTTGTAAATGCGCAGTGTCCTAGTGCCCATTGTCTGTTGCCCCCACCCGCCCCGTGCCGTGGACATCTGGGCCCACTCATCATCACCCATCCAGGTCCCCTGACCAGTGAGGATGGTGGCTTCTAGCCACCCCCACCCACTTACCTGCCCTAGAGTGCTCTGTGTATAGGGATGAAATCGAGTTGTCGTTTTCACTGGATGTTTATTTATAAAGATTTGACCTGTTCGCACGTCTGTGGAGCAGCCCTACAGTCTCCCAACTATAATAATCTTTAGAGTGTCGCTTTGTGGGGTTACCGTGTGCCCTGAGATCTTTTGTATGGAACCACTGTCCTCCAGCCCTAGCTGCGGGGCCATGAGCTGGGCCTGCGAGGCCCAGAGCCGTGTCCAATAAAATTCTCGGATGTGACTGGACATCTGTGTGTGTGTGCTTGTGTGGGCCCCCGGGGGGGGGGGGGGGGGGGGCGGGCTGCTGAGCCGCGGCGTCAGAGCGCCGCAGTGTGCGCGGTCACGTGGGCACGCTGGTCACGTGGCGCGCGCTGTAGTCAGCTGAGGGTCATGTGGGTGGGGCCCCGCTCCGGCGCCCCCAGCTGAGCTGGGCTCATTCGGCTCAAGATGCGCGACGGAAAGGGCGCTTCGCGGGCCCCGGTGCTCCGGTTCACCAACTGCCGCATCCTGCGGGGCCGAAGGCTGCTCAGGTGGGGCGTGGGGGCGGCGCCTGGCGCTGCGGGAGTGGAGCCGGCGGGCGCAGGGCCTGGCCATGGTGGACGCGGGTTGGGTGCAGGGTGCTGGGTCGGCGACACGAGCCCCACCCCTCTCTGTCCGCAGGGAGGATCTGTGGGTGCGCGAGGGCCGCATTCTGGACCCAGAGACGCTCTTCTTTGAGGAGCGGCTCGTAGCCGACCAGCAGCGGGACTGCGGGGGCTGCCTCCTGGCGCCCGGCTTCATTGACGTGCAGATCAACGGTGCGGTCGGGGCCTGGGGGTGGAGACCCAGGGGCGGAGCTCGGAGCGCCGTGCGACCTCCTCTCTTCTGCGACCACAGGTGGATTTGGCGTTGACTTCTCGCAGGCCACAGAGGATGTGGGTTCGGGAGTAGCCCTTGTAGCCCAGAGGATCCTGTCGCACGGAGTCACCTCTTTCTGTCCCACCTTAGTCACCTCGCCACCAGAGGTTTATCACAAGGTGAGGTCAGGCGCCCGGCCTCAAGCCAAGGGGGCCCGAGAGGTAGCCAGCTCCTTAATTTTCAGATACCATCTCCTCTCCCCACAATGCCCCTGGGCACTTGGGTCTGACCTCACCTGCTGACCTTCCTCCATCTGGTCCTTCCGGGTCCTGTCCCTTGGTCGTTCTCAAATTCAGGTGCCCCTCTGCCTGCTGCCCCGGGCCCGCTGTCATTTCCGGTCTGTCTGCTGCAGCTGTCCCCACAGGCCTCCACATTTGCTGCCTCAGCACCTTCACCTGCCACATGCCTTTCCCACTCTGTACTCTGGCTACTTCCAGGTTCCAGAATCTGCCTCCTGGATCAAGGCCATGGGGACTTTCCCGTTGCCACATCCTTGGCCACTTCTCAGGCTTTCCCCTGGCTAGCCTGCCTGTGGTATATGGTGTGTGGTAACCTTCCAGAGAGAAGCGCCATTGTACTCCAGCCTTGCTCTGCTGCAGTGGCCTACACCCACACCCTCCCACCTGACTTCTGACCTGCAAGTCCTGCTGTTCAGGTGCCAGGTGTCCTTTTTCCTTTAAGAAATTTTACTTTTCATGCAGGTTCTTCTCTTTACTCTTTGCCACATTTAATTATTTGGTCTCATTCTCTGTGTGTATGTTCTTTTTTTCCTGAGGTGTTTGAGAGTAGGTTGTATAGGTCGTGCCTCTTTACTTCTTAACTATTTCTTAAAAGCATGGGTATTCTGTTGTGTAGGCATAACAGAGTTACTGAGTTTAGGAAATTGTTATCTTTTAAACTACCATCTTTGTTCCAGTTTTGTAGTATTTTTTCTTCCAGTACAGGATCCATTCCAGAATCACTGATTGCGTTGCCCTCTGTGGGGCTCCCTCCTGGGAGTGTGGAGATAGCACCAGAGCCAGGAGCTGTGCGAGGTGGATGTGGGCTCCTGACTGATTCTATCACCTGTCAGCTGGGAGACTTGGGAGACTCCTTCCTCCTTCTGAGCCTCTGTTTCCTCAAACCTAAAGTGAGGATAATAATGACATTCATCCTTTAGAGTTGTTGGGTGCCCAGCACTGTGCTTGGTACATATTGAGCACTAGCTAAATGTCAGCTATGGGCATCGTTCCGGAAATTTATCACAGCTCTCCCATCACAGAGTCAGATGTTAAAAACCAAACTCATCTTCCTGCCACAGACTCGCACCTGATTCCGTGCTTTCTCTCCTGGTCATCATCCTATAATTTACGGAACCTGGAATCCTGGAACATGCTCTCCCACCTACTTCTTTGTTCTTCGTCTTCCCCCTTCCCAGTCCCCACCAGTGAGGCTTGGTGACTGTTATCCTGTCTCCTGAAGAGTGTACAGGGCTCCGCACAGCACTCACACTCCTCCTCCGCTCTTATCTGCAGGATAAACACCACCTTCCCAAACCTTCTCTCCCTACCTGCCAAGCATTGGCTCTGCCCAGGTACATTCCAGCGATTCCAGGCAGTTGCTCTCCTGCCCACCCCACCCCTCACCCCCAGCCCCCTGCCTTTCTATGTCTGCTGCACCAGCTGGTTCACATCCTTCCCCATCTACCTGTGCAGTACATTGGCCCATCATGATACAAACTGTGAGATCTTTTTCCTTAGGAGAAAGAGCTTCTGGCCAGAGGACTCTTATTTTCTTCCCAGCACTCAACAACCCCCTTAAACCCTTACAGGATAAAGACCTTGGGAAGCAGAGAATAAACTGATTTATAGTGGAAATTGTTGAGGGCTCTGAACATAAAAATTTTAACACAGGTTAAAACATCATCTTAGAAACTACAGGACTGCTCATTTGGCTGTCTCCCCTACTCCCACTCCCATCCACCCCCCCTTCTTCCATGGCCCATTCATACTGAGCAGAACTAGATTGCCTCTTTGTCAAGAGTTACCCAGGTTTTGTCATCATGCTCTGGTCCATTGAAACCACCTGCTCTATTTCTGGGGGTGTCCTCCAGTCTTGCCCTTTTCTGTCCATCCAGGAGGAAGGTTGGCTTTCACTGTTCTCTGCTTCTCTGAGGCAAGATCAGGTACCTCCTCAGGGTGCAGCCAGGCCATGGCCGCTGGCCCCCTCATCTTCTACACTTTGGCCTCTCCCACTTTTACCTCCCTGTAGGTGCTCATTCCCTTCACCTCTAAACTGTTTTTTATTCTGTTCTCTCTACTTCATGCTCTCTCGCTTTCCCTCTTAAAAGTCTGTTCTGGAAAAACTCATACATTGTCTTTTTTCATCTTTAGTGAACTTGTATATGTTATAACTTACTTGGCTTATTAGGAAAAATAGTAGCCCTTTGCCCCCACACTTCTCACTGAGGGACAGTCACTGTCTTTATTTTTTTTAAATATATTTTATTGATTTTTTATGGAGAGGAAGGGAGAGGGGTAGAGAGTTAGAAACATCGATAAGAGAGAAACATCGATCAGCTGCTTCCTGCACACTTCCCACTGGGGATGTGCCTGCAACCTAGGTACATGCCCTTGACCGGAATCGAACCTGGGACCCTTCAGTCCGCAGGCCGACGCTCTATCCACTGAGCCAAACCAGCTAGGGCTCTTTATTTTTTATATATATTTTAATGCGACAGTCACTTTTAACTCAGTTGACCCTTTGGAATTTACCCTTATATCTCTAAAACCTATGCTGGTACTCCTGCTTGACTTTTCAGAGCGGTATTATTGGCTTCCCATCAGGAAAGATGATTGGCTCTCTTTGGCCTCTTTTAGCTCTTTCGCTTCTTATCCTCCCCAAATAGTTTCTTGCAATTTTTGTTAGATTAGTCACTGGGACTGTGTAAAGAGGACTTGTAGCTCATTTACATTTAAAAAAATCCTCACCTGGGGACTTTCCATTGCTTTTAGATAGAGTGGAAGGAGAGAGCAAGGGAAGGGGGGGCAGAGAGAAAGAAAGAGAAACATCAGTGTGAGAGACACATCGATTGGGTGCCTCCTGCATGCTGACCAGGGCTGGGAATGGCCTGCAATCCAGGTATGTGCCCTTGACTGGGAATCCAGCCCGAGACCCTTTGGTGCTTGGGCTGACACTAACCACTGAGAAACACCAGCCAGGGCTACATTTTTTTAAAATATTTTTTTAAATTGATTTTTAGAGAGAGAGGAAAGGAAAGGGAGAAAGAGAAACATCAGTGTGACAACAGAGCATCAATCAAGTACCTCCTGCAGGACCGAACCCCAGGCCTGTGCCCTGACAGGGATCAAACCAGCAACCTTTTGGTGTAGGGGATGATGCTCCAATCAACTGAGCCACACCGGCCAGGGCTGCATAGTTCTTTATCTGCTGACTTAATTCCAGGCTTTCTGCCAGTTGTCTCCTCTTTTGGGATATTTAGACCAAGGATTCCATCTGTTTCGTCGTCTTGTGGAAGCCTTGGGACCTACTTTTCCAGCACTGGCTGCTGGCCTTACCTGGCCAAGCTGTCCTGGGAGTCCCCTTACCCTCACTTGGAGGGGGTCCTCTGGCCTCTTTCTGCTGGATCTTTCTGTATCCTGTGTCTTCCTCTGCTGGTTTACACCTTTGTTTGGTGGAGCACATCCTCCAGTGACTTTCGGAGAAAGGGGTCGTAAGATGTAAAGGTTTTGAGATCTCGATAGTCCAAAAACGTTGTCTCTGGATTGATGGTTTGGCTAGGTTAGAATTCTAATTGAGGAGTCATTTTTCTCTAGAATTTTAAAGACATTTAACTTCCAGAGTGGCTAATGAAAACTTGGAAACCATCTGACCCCTGATCCTTTGTGTGTGACCTGTTTCTTCCCTCTGGAAACTTGTGGGATTTTCCCTTTGTCCCTGGGTTCTAAAGTCTCTGGGTGACGCCTGAGCCAGTTTGGCTCAGTGGATAGAGCGTCGGCCTGTGGACTGAAGGGTCCCAGGTTTGATTCTGGGCAAGGGCACATGCCTGGGTTGCGGGCTGGATCCCCAATAGGGGACATGCAGGAGGCAGCCGATCAGTGATTCTTTCTCATCATTGATGTTTCTCTCTATCCCTCTTCCTTCCTCTCTAAAATCAATAAAAATATATTTTAAAAAGTAAATAAATAAAAATAAAAAATAAAGTCTCAGGGTGACATTTTGGGGACGGGGGGGGAGCTCTTCTACTTTGCTGGCCTTTGTTGGGCCCTGTTAGTCTGGAAGTCCTATTTTGGGGTTTTGTTTGTTTGTTTGTTTGTTTTGCTTTTCTTGAATTATTTCTTTGGTGATTTTTCTCCATCATTTCTTTGTCTTTTCCTTCTGGGAGTTATTGTGCTGTTGGGCCTCCTGGATGGCGACTCTCCTTTTATTCTCTCCTTTCTTCCTCGTTGACTGTTTTGTGAACATTCTCTTAGCTATTTTTATCTTCCAGTTCTTCTCTTATTTTTCTGTTTTTTGCTTTAGTGCATATTTTTGTTAACCTAAAAATAAAAAGGCCTTTTAAAGTGAGAGGCAGCCCTGGCCAATATAGCTCAGTTGGTTAGAGTGCCGTCCCGATACACCAAGGTTGTGGTGGGTTCAATTCAGGGCATGTGCAACAATCAACCAGGGCCCTGGCCAGTGTAGCTCAGTGTTTTGGGCATTGTCCTGTGCACCTAAGGGTTGCGGGTTTGTTCCCTGGTCAGGGCATGTGTCCAGGCTCAATCCCCAGTAAGGAGTGTGTAGGAGGCAGCCAATCAATGATTCTCTCTCATCATTGATGTTTCTATCTCTCCCTTTCCCTTCCTATCTGAAATAAATATGTATATATATATATATATATATTTTTAAAAGAATCAATCAATGAATGCATCAATAAGTGGAGCAGCAAATCAATGTTTCTCCCTTCCTCTCTCTAAAAATCAATAAATAAAAAGTTTAAAAATAAATAAAGTGAGAGGCAAAGGATTTATTTGAGATCAAGGAATAGCTATTTGGGAAGCACTGATTTAGGCAGCAGTCCAAGTAATGTTCTGATTTGGAGACAAAAGCAATGGGTATTTATATGAATGAGAAGGGGAAGGGGAACAGTTACATCAATTGAAGGAAGGCATTTTTATTGGTGTGGATAACATAACAGTGATGTTAATGCTTTTATAAGTAAACAATAATATTAAATAATATGTTATTATTTTTAGAGAGAGTGAGAGAGGAGAGAGACATTGATGTGAGTGAGAAACATCCATTGGTTGCCTCCTGATGGGATTGACCCCACAACCTGGGTATGTGCCTTGATCGGGAATCAAACTTGTCACCTTTTAGTGTATGGGACAACGCTCCAACCATTGAGTCACACCGGCCAGGGAAATAGTGATGTTAATTCTAAAAAATCTTTTTAATTTTCAGTGCAGTAGTCATAATAACTGCTTTCTTGTTATCTTTGCAAACAGTTCTTTGGGATACAATGTTACTTAAGCCCAGTCCAGATGGTTTATTTTGCCCTGTTTTAACATTTCAAAAATGTAAGGTATAAGATGTGCAAGGGAGTTCCTCTGGCATGGTAGCTCTGGTTCCATTATATAGTGTGACATTTATTATATATTTTTGGCACTTTAATGTGCAAGTGCTTGCTTTCCCCCCGTAATGTTCTTTTTTTCTAACATCCGATTCTTTTAGTTATTGTTGTTATTGTTTGTTTTGTTTTAAGAATAGTTTATTGATTTTTATTTATTTATTTTTTAATATAAAGGGTTTTAAAAAAATCTTTATTGATTTCAGAGAGGAAGGGAGAAGGAGAGAGAGATAGAAACATCAATGATGAGAATCATTGATCAGCTGCCTCCTGCACGCCCCCTACTGGAGATCAAGCCCACAACCCAGGCATGTGCCCTTGGCTGGAATCGAACCTGGGACCCTTCAGTCCGCAGGCTGATGCTTTATCCACTGAGCCAAGCTGGCTAGGGCAGTTTACTGATTTTTAGAGAGAGGAAGGGAGAAGAGAGAAACATCAGTGTGAGAGCATAACATTGATTGCCTGCCTCTTGCACACTCTACTGGGGATTGAGCCCACAACCCAGGCATGTGCCCTGACCAGGAATTGAACCAGCAACCGCCTGGTGCCTTGCAGGATGCTCCAACAAACTGAGACACACCGGCCAGAGCTCACATCCCATTCTTATTTCATGGGTATGAGACCTCTCTTACTTGTTCTCCTTTCCTTGGGTGTTTGCTCCCGACCAGGTGTGTCCTTTCAGAGGCTTTCTCAAGCTGGTAGGCCTTGGTCATCTATTCTGATTGAGAGCAGTTCTCAGCTAGCCACCAGGAGCACCAGGGGGTGTTCCTGAGAGCACCCTTAGGTTGAGATCCCTGAGTCCTTCCTCCTGAGCTGGTCAGATCCCCAGAGAAGAGTCTTGTTCTGTTCAGAGGGAACAATCCTGACTGGTGACATTCAGGGAGCATTAAAAATATAAACTTCATGCCAAACCGGTTTGGCTCAGTGGATAGAGCGTAGGCCTGCGGGCTGAAGGGTCCCAGGTGTGATTCCGGTCAGGGGCATGTATCTTGGTTGCGGGCACATCCCCGGTGGGAGGTGTGCAGGAGGCAGCTGGTCGATGTTTCTCTCTCATCGATGTTTCTAACTCTATCCCTCTCCCTTCCTCTCTGTAAAAAATCAATAAAGTATATATTTAAAAAAATATATGTAAACTTCAGCCCTAGCTGGTTTGGCTTAGTGGATAGAGCGTTGGCCTATGGACTGAAGGGTCCCGGGTTTGATTCCGGTCGGGGGCACATGCCTGGGTCGCAGGCTCGATCTCTGGTGTGGGGCATGCAGGAGGCAGCCGATCAATGTGTTTCTCGCATCATTGATGTTTCTATCTCTCCCTTTCCCTTCCTCTCTGAAATCAATAAAATATATACTTCAGCCCTAACCAGTTTGGTTCAGTGGATAAAGCATCGGCCCGCAGACCCAAGGGTCCCAAATTCTATTCTGGGCAAGGCACGCGTACTTTGGTTGCAGGCTTGATCCCTGGCCCTGGTTGGGGTGCATTCGGGAGGCAATCAATCAATGTGTCTCTCTCACATTGATGTTTCTTTCTGTCTCTCCCCCTCCCTTCCACTCTCTAAAAATCAATGGAAAAATATCCTTGGGGATATATATATATAAACTTCAGGCCCTGGCCAGGTAGCTCAGTTGGTTAGAGCATTGTCCCAATGTGTCAAGGTTGCAGGTTCAATCCCTGGTCAGGGCACATACAAGAATCAACCAGTGAGTGTCTAAATAAGTGAAACAACAAATCAATGTTTTTCTCATTCCCTCTCCCTCCCTCCCTCCCTCTCTCCAAAGTCATATACATTTCATTTTAATTGCCCCATTTTCTGCTTCTACCCACTTGTGTGGTTTACTTCTCTAGGCTCTTGGCAGGGCCTACTTGGGGATCCAGCTGGTCTTTAACGAGGCTCCTGCTGTTTGTCCCCCCGCTTCTCAAGGCACCAGGTGTTGCCGGCCTGAGCCCACTGGGGCTTTGGGACCTTGTTTCCTTCCTTTCCCCACAGTGCATGGCTGCCCACATCTGCCCAGCGTCCACCTGTTGGGCTCCAAGCAGGGTCAGCCTACCCTTCTCCTGTCCTCTCTGTCACACCACGTTTAAGGCTATTAAATATCTCTGTGCTCTGTCCCAGGCTCACCCAGGGACTTGACAGTATTCTGTGGGCTCCTTCCCCACCTTGAAGGAGGGAGATGGGGGCTGGGACGCCTGCCTGCCCACCCACCTCCAGGATCACTACATTGTGTGAGCACCTGTCACACACAAGTGACCCTCACGACTGTGTCCAGCTCTAGGCACAGTATGGCCGTCCTGTCAGTGCCTGAAACCCTGCTTTTGCCCCTTGCTCTGCCTGGATTGCACATACTCCTTCTGCCTCTGGTCTTCAGGGAAGCCAGGCCCATCACCCTGTCTGGGTCCAAACCCTTGGGCATGCTGTCTGGACTTGGACCATCTTGAGGACCATGCACCTGACCCTTGCCTGGGGGTCTCCTCGCCTCCTGGTCCTCATAGGCAGGCCAGTCTTACATCCCAGGCCTGTCGTTCTTGGTGCCTCTGACCGCCCTGCTGGTTCTGAGCGCCATGCTTTCCCTGACCATGGTTGGGGGCCTTTGACCATCTTCTAATACCTGATGGAAGGCCAGGGAGCACTAGACTAGGCTCCGAACTGTGACCTTGGCTGGGCTGTAACGTTGGTGCTGGGCCATTGGGGGCAGGGCTTTAACAGCTGGTTCCCCCCAGGTCCTTCCTCAGATCCCTGTGAAGAGTGGTGGCCCCCATGGGGCAGGGGTCCTCGGTGAGTGGCTGACCCCTCTCCTCGCCCCCACCCTGGGAGGTTCCTATGGGACCTGTTGGCAGCCCCTGCTCTTCCAGATGCCCAAATGGGGTGGGAGGGTGGGCAGGTGAGAGGGGCAGGGGCTGCAGGGTGAGAGGCCTGCTGGAGCCATCCACTCCCTCCTACCAGGTGTGCACCTGGAGGGCCCGTTTATCAGCCGGGAGAAGCGGGGTGCACACCCCGAGGCCTACCTGCGCTCTTTTGAGGCCAATGCCTTCCACGATGTTCTGGCCACCTACGGGTCCCTGGACAACGTTCGCATTGTGACGCTGGCTCCTGAGTTGGGCCGTAGCCATGAGGTGATCCGGGCACTGACGGCTCGGGGCATCTGTGTGTCCCTAGGTGAGGGGGTACGTCCCCACCCGAGGGGGAAGGCAGCCTGGGGCTCCTGGGCTGGTGGCAGAATCTGAGTGCAGGTGCCTGTGCAGGGCACTCTGTGGCTGACCTGCAGGTTGCAGAGGAAGCCGTGCAGAGCGGGGCTACCTTCATCACCCACCTCTTCAACGCCATGCTGCCTGTGAGTGCTGCCCCGGCTCCCGGTGGGTGGGCTGGGGGCTCCTGCTGTCGCTCAGCTTCTCCATCCTGGCCCTGCCCAGTTCCACCACCGGGACCCTGGCATCGTGGGGCTCCTGACGAGTGACCGGCTGCCCCCCGGGCGCCACATCTTCTACGGAATGATCTCCGATGGCATACACACCAACCCCGCAGCCCTGCGCATTGCCCACCGGGCCCATCCCCAGGGTGAGCGGCTGGGCAGGGTCGGGGCAGGTGGGAGGACCATGTGGGGCAGGTCTTGAGGCCTCTTCATCCCCAGGGCTGGTGTTAGTCACCGACGCTGTCCCTGCCCTGGGCTTGGGCAATGGCCGACACACGCTAGGGCAGCAGGAGGTGGAAGTGGATGGGCTGACGGCCTATGTGGCAGGTGAGTGACCATGGTCCCCGCTGGCTGCCCACATTAGAAGAGCCCCTCAGCCCCTCTGGTGGGATGCAAGAACCTAGGTGTTCCCAGCCGACCCACACCCCATCCAGTGTGCCTGGTGGCCCCTGCCCTCCACCCCCCAGAGCCTGCCCTCTCTGCTCTCAAGGCACCAAGACACTGAGCGGCAGCATAGCTCCGATGGACGTCTGCATTCGGCATTTCCTGCAGGCCACAGGTCAGCGAGGCTGGTGTGTGTGTGTATGTTGGGGTCGGAGGTTGCATCTGAGAGAAGCTGGACATCCCTTGTCTGTCATGTCTAGTGGGGTTCCTCAGGGATGGGCATTCGTAAGTTGGTAAGGTCCCACCCGTAGGGAGGAGGAGAGGAGGACAAGCAAGCAAAGAGCTGGAACCCAGGGTGACAGGCACCCAAACCAGGGCACCCAAGACTTTGCCCCACATGAGAGCAGGGCATTGGTTCGGGGCCTATGGGATTGCAGGACTTAGCAGGTACAGAGCTGTGATGAGGTGGAGGGGGCCCAGGCAGCAATCCAGGCTCCCGGGTCGGGCTGTGTGTTCTGGGGGAGGTGGGTCAGGGTTATCTGGCAGAGGTTGTGGTTGGCCAGGCCCCATGAGGCTCTTCGCAGCACCCGGGTAGGGTGTCATCTGGGAGCTGAGGGTCACCAGGGTCCAAGATGCTGTTTAGAGCAGCAAGGAGACAGGCTGGGAGGCAGGAGACAGCTGTGGCCTGGCCTGGGAGTGATGCAGGAGGCGGAGGAAATTGGGTTTGGTTATTTGACTTCTTGGTAGGGACAGAGCACCAAGTCCTAGGTGGCCTCATGGATGCCCAGGGTACTGCTTTCTTGTGGGGGTGCTCTCCCTGGGACCCAGAAGGAGGGTCCCCACAGGGTTGGGATGGGTGAGTGGCTGCGAGGGATGAGACGGGGGGTCTTGTCGACCTGCTGCAGAGTCCTGGGATATGTCCTCCCATCCCTAGGACTTGGAGCTCCAGGGCTGTGGGGGCGGGGTGGGGGTGGTCACCCAACTGTGTCTCCTGAGCAGGCTGCAGTGTGGAGTCGGCCCTGGAGGCTGCGTCACTGCACCCCGCCCAGCTACTGGGACTGGAGAAGCTCAAGGGAACCCTGGACTTTGGAGCTGATGCAGGTCAGGGTCCAAGGTGGGGTGGCCTGGGCAGCCTGAAGATTCAGGAGTTCTTGGGAGGCCTGGGTCAGGGACAGGGTGGGCAGAAGGGTGGAACCTCCCCAACGTCCAGGCAGCCTCACCCAGCAACCAGCCTCGGGCTGGCACCACTCCCCCAGCAGGCCAGGCTTCTGACGTCTGAGACTAGATTGGGCAGGGGCTCCTGGTCCCTTATTCCTTCCTCCCACTGCCAGAGTCTCGGTTCCAGGGCCTCCGTCAGTCTGTGCTGGGCCAGGGCATCCTCGCCTGCACAAGTTGTGTCCCAGGCTTTGGCTTCCCCACCCGCCTTGGGCTGGGGTAGGAGGGGCAGCCCCACCCCTGCCTCCTGCTCACAGTCCACCTTTGACCCAGACTTCGTGATGCTCGACGACTCCCTCCACGTTCAGGCCACCTACATCTCAGGCGAGTTGGTGTGGCAGGCGGAGGAGGCCAGGCAGTGACCTGGGACCACAGCTGGAAAGGACACCCAGCCTCACCCGGACACTGACAATACTGGGCTGCTGAGGAGCTGGTCTCCAAGGAGTGAATGGGAACCCTGCCCCAGGTGAATGACAGCCCTGGAGGCGACTGGCTTGGATAAACGATCTACCCCAAAGGGACTTGCCTGGTCTCTGAGTTTTGCTTCAAAGCAGGCTTCTTGCTGTTTCCACTGTCACCCTGGTGGCCTTCCTGAGGCTGGGGGTTGGGGTTGTGGCTTGGGATTGGGAGTGGATGGACTCCAGCTCAGCCCAGCCTTGCAAGGAGGCGTCATGGGTCTGTTAGAAGGGTGTGTGTGAGGCCTGCAGACTTGCAGGCAGGTGTGTCATTTGAAAATGAATGGAGGGGCGGGAGGGGGAAGCCACAGGCTATAGGTTGAAAAGCTGAAAACTGGCAGGAAGAGGCTGGGGGACAGTGAATGGGGACAATTTCAGAAGTTTGCCTGTTGTGGGGCTGAGGGAAAGGGTACATCTTGGAATTTTAGACAGGAGAGCATTGGTCTTAGAGACATTAAGAATATGGGCAAGGAATGACTTAGTTTGTGCTCTCAAGGGGGCACTACAGAGGTTTGGGAGGTAGGTGTGTGGGTGTCCTGTGGTCTCACTCTCTGCACATCACCCAGCACTCCTCTCTGACCTTCAGAGGGATCCACACTGGCCTCTGGACCCCAGGTTGCCGAGCTCTGATTTCAGGAGGCAGTGGTTGGAGACCCCTGAGCTGACCGTGGCTACTGCTCCCTGGCCTGCCTGACTGGACCAGCCCCCCAAGATCATCCAGGCTCTGAATCTTTTGGGATCTTTTCTGAACAACCCAACTCCCAAGAGGGCTCCAGGAGCCATCCTGTACTCGTGTTTGTACAGCTGTAGGTAACCCTGTCTGGTGGTGGGCAGTTTGTGGTCACCAATGTCCTGTGCCCTGAGGACACAGGGTCCAGCTGGACCCCACCTTCCGAGTCTCCTCTCCCTGGCAAAGGTCCTTGGGAGAGGGCAGATGAGCCGGCTAATGGGTTAGCAGCTGAGCAGCGGTTGTCGGCACTTTCCTGGTACTGGGCCCCATTCATGATTATGGGTGTTCACTTGCTCCGTTCGCCTGCCAAAAATCCAAAGGGCTGTCCTGTTTGTCATCTGGGGCACCGAGTCCCAGAGCTGGTGGGCATCGGGCCAGCACTTGGCCTGGCCTAGCCAACCGTGGGAGCCTTCCGTAGACCTGTCTGCTCTCTGGGTGGAGAACCGTGGAGGGACTGGCTGAGATGGTGGCCAGCCAGGTGACACCAGAGATGACAGGAGCCAGCACGGCTGGGAAGAAAGAGCACTCAGGCAAAGGGAACTGCCCCACAATGCACAGGCTTAGTGCAGCCGTGGGCAAACTACGGCCCGCGGGCCGGATCTGGCCGTTTGAAATGAATAAAACTAAAAAAAAAAAAAGACCGTACCCTTTTATGTAATGATGTTTACTTTGAATTTATATTAGTTCACACAAACACTCCATCCATGCTTTTGTTCCGGCCCTCCGGTCCAGTTTAAGAACCCATTGTGGCCCTCGAGTCCAAAAGTTTGCCCACCCCTGGCTTAGTGTGTCGGAGGAACAGAACCAATGGCCACTGGGGCTGGGGCTGGGCCCCGCAGCTGCAGGGAGAGTTCTGATGTTATTTGAAGTGTAGAGGCAGTGGCTGGAGTATCTTTTTTTTTTTTTAATTGTGGTAAAATACATGTAACAATCACCATTTTTAAAAATATATATATTTTAATTGATTTCAGAGAGGAAGGGAGGTGGGGGGAGAGAGAGAAAGAGAGAGACATCAGTGATGAGAGAATCATTGATCGGCTGCCTTCTGCATGCCCCCTACTGGGGACTGAGCCTGCAACCGAGATATGTGCCCTTGACTGGAATCGCACCCGGGACCCTTCAGTCCACAGGCCAACGCTCTATCCACTGAGACAAATCAGCTAGGGCATTTTTTTTTTTTTTTTTTACCATTTTTAAGTATACAGGTTGTTGGCATTAAATACATTCACATTGTTGTGCAATCATCACCACCATCTCCAGAACATTTTCATCACCCCAAACGGAAATTGCACCCATTAAACACTAACCCAAATTCCCCCTCCCCCAGCCCTGGCATCTGCCTGTCCACTTCGTTTCTAAGTCTGAGGCTGCCATTTAAGTTTGCCTTTGAGTTGCTGGGGGGTTTGGTGCTGGGGGTGGTACGGAGACCCTGAGGGGCTGGCTGTGGGTGGCAGTGGGATGAGATGAGACAGGCTTGCCCTACTCTGGGTGTGGAGTGGGAGGCAGGGGAGGCGATGCTAGGTGTGTGCCTGACTCACTGGAGTGGGGGTGACTCACTGAGATGCAGAGGCTGAGGTAGGATCCCTGGGGAGGGACCTGGTGTACTTTCAGGATCTCCCTGGCCTGTTGAGTGTGTGTGAATGGGAAGCTCGGCCCAGTGTGGGTCAGAGCCTGGCCCAGGGACTGGTTTGGCCCAGGCTGCCACCACGTCTTTTTTTTTTAATCATATGTGAGTGTTTATTCCAATACTGCTGGCAGTATGGGAGAGCAGCAGGTCATCCACAAAAATCTGCTCTGCAGCCTCCCATAAGCCAGCTGCTTGTACAGGATTGGACAAGGATTACATGGGGAAGCAGGGACTGCAGGCATGAGGAAGTAGGAGGCTGGGGTGGGACTCCACTGTTTGGGCAACAAGGCTGTTAATCTTTCCATGCTAATAGGCAGTTCAGTTCCCGAATGAGAATGGTTCCAAGGTTGACTCCCAGGTCCCGGGGGCGTAGAACTCCCAGCCAGGTCAGAATGTCCTTTCTTTAACCAACACAAGACAATCATGGTGAACAGAGCATGATTAATATTTCCCATAACCATAGCTAGTCCCAATATTCTATTCTTGCCCCTACCATCTCCCCACTGCTATTCTATCATCTCGTATCTATGAGGTTAGTTTTAGATGAAAAGTCTCATCCTGCTGGACTGCATCTGCTTCTGCCCTGAAAGCCGTTCCCAGGGATGGAACACACCACATGCAGGGTCTGGAGTATATGTTTTATCAACTGAGAATTGTCAGAAAGATTAAAACAGCACATTCCTTTAAATTCCTCACAACCATGGTTATGCTGCCACGGCAAGTAACCTGTCGCTGCCCGATTCTCTAGAACTGCCTCCCTGACCTGGCTCAGCTCTTGCTTTATCCCAGGGATAGCCCTGGAGGTGGCGTTCAGGGCTTGTACCCTGCTACAAGCCAGCCGGTCACTTCTGCATTAAGGGAGCCTGCCATTAGCCGCCTAACAAAAATGGAGCCAGCAGCTCAGTATGGCCACTACTATAAAGGAAGGTGAAATTATCAGAACACTCATATTGTAGTTATTAGCTACTGAAAGGCAATAACTAGAACAGACATTGCCAGAGGGAACTACGCTAATCTTTAGAGGAAACATCCGTACATCCTTTTCCCAGACAGTGGGTCCCAACATATGAAAGTCCTTGTATATGACTTCCCGAAGTGAATGGCCTAATTCTATATATCAATAGGTGTCCCAACTCCTACTCAGCAAAATGTAAAGGTCAGTTCTCCGTGGGTTCCTCCACTGCCAGCTTCAGAGCAGCTGGAGTGGTGGGTTCCAG
Organism: Myotis nattereri; assembly: GCF_964212035.1. Taxonomy (NCBI): domain Eukaryota; kingdom Metazoa; phylum Chordata; class Mammalia; order Chiroptera; family Vespertilionidae; genus Myotis; species Myotis nattereri. The sequence continues at coordinate 101,189,823 of NC_138079.1, read as the reverse complement.
CCATTTCTCTGGTTGGCCGCCGTCACATCTGAATACTCCCAGTTGGGAAGAGGGCCTCCCGACTGCCAACTGGGAGACTGCGCCAACCACACACGGGCCTCAGCACGGATGCGGCTCCTTCTGAAGCCTCAGGCTTCACGTCAGGATGACAAGGACACTGCGGGGAAGACGCACTCGGCAGGACTCCGATATGCAGGAAGGTTTTGAGTGGTCCAGGTCCGAGAAGGCGGTTTGGGAGTGGGGGCTGGACTGTACCAACCACCGGGAGAGTTTGACGGTGGCCATGCCCCCAAATAGGGGCTGAGCCTGAGCAGCAGGAATTTCACAGTGAATCTGTAGTGGGCAGTTAGGTGTGAGCGGAATAGGAAGACAAGCCACATGCAGAGGGTCGCCATCACAAAGGGCACCAGGTGCCTAGCAATGGGCAAAGCTACAAGCCCCTGCACAACCACTGCTTCAAGCATTAACCCTTGTAGATGACTTCCAGCCTCAGCGGGGTTTCAGCTCCTAAGAAGCAGCCAGGCCAGGCAGGGCAATGACATGGCTGACATCAGAACCAGCTGCCATGACTAATGCCCCTCTGGGCTGGTGCTGACCAATTAGCGGAGATCTTGACCTTGAGGAGACACACTTGGGAACCAGGTGAATATTCTATTGAGATTTTCCCCCGAGACTTCCATATAAAAGCCCTCAGGACTGAAGCCCCAGAGCAGCTGCCGGAACTTTTCCTCACCCCCTTCTCCCAGACGTGTTTTCCTTGCCTCTTTTTTCTCCCTCACCCACGGATACTTTTCCATTGATTTTTAGTGGAAGAGAGAGGGAAAGACAGAGCAAAATATCAATGTGAGAGAAACACATGAATTGGTTGCCTCCTGCATGTGCCCCTGCCAGGGCCCAGGCCAGGGAGGTTTGTGCCCTTGATCAGAATCGAACCTGGGACCTTTTGATCCACAGGCTGATGCTCTAGCCCAGGGGTCCTCAAACTACGGCCCGCGGGCCACATGCAAATACAAATATTGTATTTGTTCCCGTTTTGTTTTTTTACTTCAAAATAAGATATGTGCAGTGTGCACAGGAATTTGTTCATAGTTTTTCTTAAAACTGTAGTCCGGCCCTCCAACGGTCTGAGGGACAGTGAACTGGCCCCCTGTTTAAAAAGTTTGAGGACCCCTGCTGTAGCCCCCGAGCCAAATTGGCTAGGGCTGCCTCTTTCTCCTAAGCTCCAAGGGCTTTTCTTTTGCCCTTGTAACTGGTTTCCTGAACCCATTTCTTCATTGGCTCACTTCTACCTCTGAGACTTTCTAAATAAACTTTATCTTACGGTTTTCGTCTTGGCTCTGAATTCTTTCTTAGGCAGAACTCAAGGTTCCTGAACCCAAGTCCAGTCTGACTCACCAGGTCTAATGGCTGGTGCCCTTTCTCCACCAAACTCCAGTCCAGCCTGCTCCACTGCACCCTGGGCTGAGAGTACCTTCTTAATACTCCCAGGTATCTACAGGGACCACAGGCCCAAGATGGGGTGCAGCGCATCGGAACTCACCGTAGGAGGGGCTTCTTCGTGAGGGTGAGTTCTAGAGAGTGAAAATGGAGTGGGCCTCTGTAGAGCCAATCAGGAATCCCAAAGGGCGGCCTGCGCCATGGCAAAGCTGTAGGGGCAAAGTAGTCCTCTGAACCAGCAAAGGGGCGGGCGGACCGGAAGCCAGGAGCCAGCAAGGCAGAGTAGCCCAATGCCCCTCGTGGCGCCTGTAGGCCAGGCCAACCTGCTGGGCTCTGCCTCTGCACATCTTCCTGCCCCACAGTGCCCCCCCCCCCCCCCCGCAGCTCTTATGACCCCTGCAGACCTCCCTGCCTCCTCATCCCACTGCATCTCTGTAGACATCAATTGTACCCCTAACCCCCCTAGTACCTCAACCCTCCCCCCTCTGCCTGCCTTGGAACTTCCCTGTCACAGCCTGGTGCTGTTCCTTCCAGTGTGGCCCTGCACTGTTCTCCACGTTGGTGTCTGGGTTTGTTTTATAAACGGACATTGCATTCTTGGTAGAGCTCTGCCATTCACCATTTTTTTAGTTGAACATGAAGTAGAGGCCTTCCCTGTTGGGGACACATGAATCTGTTTCACTACTTTAACGAGGCGTCCAGTGTTCCCTAAGATGGATATTCCCTAACTTAATAAACATATCCTGCTCTGCACAATTTCATTCCTGCTTACCCTGACCCCAGCTGCTCCAGATTCCTACCCCTCAGAAACTCTCTCTATATAAACGCCTAAGCAACCGAACGACCAGTCAGCTGGTCACTATGACGCACACTGACGCTCAACGCACAGGCTCAGGCTCCCTCCTGTCTGCATTGGGCCTGCAGGAGTCAGGCTTCCTCCTGTCAGTATCGGGTCGAAACCGGCTATCCGACATCCCCAAGGGGTCCCAGATTGCGAGAGGGCGCAGGCCAGGCCGAGGGACCCCACCAGTACACAAATCTGTGCGCCGGGCCTCTAGTGAAATAATAAAGTTTGTTGTTTTATGCCTTTAAGTTTTAGGGAAGGGTTACACGATGCTAGATAACTAATGCACTAGCTGTGTGAAGTTAGGCAAGTTCCATTGCCAGGGAACCCCATTTCCTCCCTTGTGCCAAGTGAGAAATACCTGAACTAGCGCAGGCCAGGTGCAAGCACAAAGCCTGGTTTGCCATCAGTACTTCACACGAATGGTCCATGTACATACGGCAGCCTTTCAGCCACCTCCCAGGTGGGTATGGTCATCCTCCTGCCCCTTCCTTGGCGGAACTTGACCTCACAATGTCAGACCAAGTCATTGCATTCTGTCCTGAGGTCACCCTTCTGCCAGGGGCAGAGGCTCTGGGCACAGAAGGGACAGAAAAGCTGGGAGCTGTCCTCATTCCTCCAGCCAGGATGCCCTTGAATGCTGCTGGGACAGGTGAGTGCACCTCCCCTCAAGCTCACTGTCCAGGGAGGGGCAGCCAGAGCTAACACATGGAGGGGGTACCCTGCCTCTCGCCAGGATTGAGGAGCAGCCTGGCCTGGCCTGGGCTTTACACACTGGCTGCCACGGAGGCCCCGCAAGAGCTGAGAACTGTCCTACCACCCTCTCTCAGCTGCCACTCCCTGCCCTGCTGCTGCTGCCTGCTCAGCTGCCTCCTTCAGGGCCACCACCACCCCGCTCTCCTCACCCCTTCCCTGAGGCTGGCTGCAATAGGGTTGGCTCCACCTGCTGCTCCACTGGGCTCTAGGGCTCAACCTGTTCTTCCTCCCTGTTCTCTGAGTTACTCAAGAACTACATGGCCATGTTTTGGTGTGAGAGGCTCTACGTTTTTAAAAAAGTTAAAGACCCCGGTTCAGAGTCTGCAATGTGCTGCTTTGCCTTCACTCTCCTTCTGTGCAGAGCTTTGCCTGGTTCTTTTCAGTAGCTGCATAGAATTCTCCGGCAATAACTTACCGTTCTCTTGTTGACAAATATTTTGGTTCTTTTTATTATTTATTTATTTATTGTGTGTGTGTGTGTGTGTGTGTGTGTGTGTGTGTCACATTCAGGCCACGCTGTCACAAAGATCCTTGCACAGCTTTACATTCCCACAGGAGAGCGTCTTAGCATTTCCACAAAGAAGATATACCCGTTTCGTTAATGTTTTTTTGCATCAGTGTTGAAGAGGCCAAAGAATTCTAAAACGGCTTGTAAAGAGAAAGCAGCCCCTGCCTCATGTCTCCCTCCGCGTCTTCCACTCACTGCTGGCTGCGGGGTTCTTCCTGTGATTTATGTCCGTCTTTCCAAACACTTTCTCTGTACTTGGTCTTCATTATCTCCTGCCTTTCTGTTAAAAGGGGCGAGAAGTCAGCTCACTCATTCCTTCTCCGACTCCGGTTTCTACCAGGGTGGAGTGTGCTAATTACCAGTTGAATCCGTGCATCTGTATTATGACTGTAGACATCACCCACAGCTGAGATGAGTGAGATGCCTAGAAAACTGTGTTTGCCTTTCTTTTCTGGTCTGGCTGTTTATTTCTGGAGTTTTCCTCCTCTCTGCCAGCTTCTTCTTCTTTTTTAAATGTATTTTATTGATTTTTTTTTTACAGAGAGGAGGGGAGAGGGATAGAGAGTTAGAAATATCGATGAGAAACATCAATCAGCTGCCTCTTGCACGCCCCCTACTGGGGATGTGCCCGCAACCAAGATATATGCCCTTGACCGGAATCGAACCTGGGACTCTTGAGTCCGCAAGCCGACGCTTTGGTCCGCTGAGCCAAACCGGTTAGGGCTCTGCCAGCTTCTTAATTCAGTTTTTTATGTGGTGAATCCCACTAAAGAACCTATCATTTTAAGTATTTTTCTGGAGCTGTTGAGTCTGTGTGTTCCCCATTCTTATAGTGGGATTTCTCATTATTCATTCAAAATTGCACCTTATCAAAAACAAAAAATAAGATAAAATTGCACCTTCTCTCTGAGCACTCCTGAGTCCTCCATACCTAATTTTCTCTCTCCCACAGCATTTATTATCTTCTAACACCACATAAGACGTGTTTATTATGTTTGCTGTCTCCACCCCCAGCCCCAACCACAAGCCAGTGGTATCAGAGTTCCACAAGGGCAGAGATTTTTGTTGTCTCAGCAATGAACTGACACTGTGCTTGGTGTGGTGGGAACACTCACTACATATTTGTGGAATGGACGAATCCTGGGACTCCCCTTCATCCCCTCCCTGCGTGCTCTCTTTCTTCCTACTTCCTGGGAATTGTGCCTTTTTTCTTGGTTTAGTGGAGCACATCCCTCAGTAACTTTCTGTGAAAAGGTGCTTATGAGATTTTATATATATATATATATATATATATATATATATATATTTATATATATATGTATTTTTTTTAAGACTCCATAGCTATGTATATATTTACACTCACATTTAGTGTACACTCCGGTAGATTTCTTCACATGCAAGATGGTAATGAATATTGAGCATCCCATAAGGTTGTGATGAGAATTAAGGTAAATTATAAAATGGTTAACATTCTCAAATGGTTAACATTAGTGGAGGACTAAAATAAATATAAAATAAGGTTTGTTGGGCCCTAGCTGGTTTCATTCAGTGGATAGAGCATCAGCCTGCGAACTGAAGGGTCCCAGGTTCGATTCCGGCCAAGGGCACATGCCAGGGGTTGTGGCCTACATCCCTAGTAGGGGGCGTGCAGGAGGCAGCCGATCAATGATTCTGTCTCATCATTGATGTTTCTATCTCTCTGTCCCTCTCCCTTCCTCTCTGAAATCAATAAAGATATATTTTTTTAAAAAAAGGTTTCTTTGGCAGGCAGTTGAGTACAGTGGCTGTGGTCAGGGTGTCATGGTTGATCAGGGCAAGTTTTGAGCCCTGTGATCTAGTTACTCTATAACAGAGAGTAGGCAAGTCACTGAAACCTCAGTTTCTTCATGTAAAAAATGAAAATGGCCTGAGAACCTACGTTTTGTTGTTAATCTTCACCTGAGGATATTTTTTTCATTGATTTTTAGAGAGTGGAAGGGAGCGAGAGACACATCGATTGGTTGCCTCCCGAATGCGCTGGGACTGGGGGCCTGGTATCAAACCTGCAACCCAGGCATGTGCCCCCTTGACCAGGAATCAAAACCAAGACCTTTCGGTGCACAAGCCAACACTCTAATAACCACTGAATGACACCGGCGAGGACCAGAGTACCTACTCTTTTTTTTTTTAAATATATTTTATTGATTTTTTTATTGATTTTTTTACAGAGAGGAAGGGAGAGAGATAGAGAGTTAGAAACATCAATGAGAGAGAAACATCGATCAGCTGCCTCCTGCACGCCCCCCATGGGGGATGTGCCCGCAACCCAGGTACATGCCCTTGACCGGAATAGGACCTGGGACCCTTCAGTCCGCAGGCCGACGCTCTATCCACTGAGCCAAACCGGTTTCGGCCAGAGTACCTACTCTTAATACACAGTAGGAGTTATTGATGTAGGTTAATGTGCCCAATGTTCCCAAATGTTGGGTGTGGTTTGGTTCGGTGGCAAGAGCTGCCATCTACCTTGAGCTTGTCTTTGCATCCACTGAGGGTGAGAATGTCTGGAGGAGGGTCGGCAATGGGCAATTGGCAGCATGATGCATCAAGTCCTGAGAGGAACACCTGCAATTTGACCCAGCAGTTCTATCTGCTGACAATTTATGTTAAGGAACAAATATGGGTGTGCCTGGATTTAAGTGTGGGGTCTTGTTCATGGGGGAGGAGCCAGGGATCCACTTCAGTGTAAGTTAGGAGGGAACTTTATCAATACATGGATCTATAAGCCATACACTTCCTCCAGTAGAGTCCTCCTGGGCAGTGCATTGTTAAGTGGAAAAGGTGAGTATCAAAGCAGCAGGAGCCCTTCTGGGGACAGAGGTTCCACTTGCCTTTTTATTGTTTCTAAAGATCAGTACATGTGCCGAGGACTGGAAGTCTGGGCAGTCGAACACAGGCTCTATAGCTTAATGGTCCAAGGACAGCCTCTGGCATGTGGGTATCAAGACCCTGTCTGGCACTACAAGACCTAGGTTAGGGCAGGGTACAGAGCTGTGTGCTACGCCTCTGCCCCTCACCTGAAAAGTTGGGCAACAATAGCTGGATGTTTGTTTAGAGTAAATGCGATTAGACATGAAAATTCCTTACTAAGAATAAGTGTTAGCAGGGCGATTATTGCTACGCAACAATTAAGTCTGGCCGGTGTGAATTAAGGGTTCGGTGCTGTTATTGTTACTTCTGTATTGTCTAAAGTGTTATTTAAAAATATAAACGACTATGTCTTTTGGAAATAGGGGGAAAAAAGGTTATTTTAAAACATGCAGACCTTCAGGTATCAAGATGACCCTAGTTTTGTTTAAAACATCATCATCGTGCCCTGGTCAGTGGTTGAGCGTCGACCTATGAACCAGGAGGTCATGGTTCCTGGCCTGGATGTTTCTGTTTCTCGCTACCTCTCCCTTCCTCTCAGAAGTCGATAAAAAAATAAATTAAAAAAGAACTATTATTTAGAAAGACATCACCATCACACAACAATGTGAATGTACTTTATGACAGAGTGTACACTAAAATGGCTAATGTGGTAAATTTTATATCTATTTTACCACAATTTAAAAAAACAATAACATCATTATCAACAACAGCTTCCAAAAAATTAACATCAGCAGCAGCAGCAGCAACTACAAAGAAAATTATAAGCAAAGAAGTTCTGAAAGCGTTCCTGGGACCATTAGCGGAGATGAGATGGGATTGCTCTTTGCCGTATAAACATGACAAATGTCCCCCGTGAGCAATTCCTAGTTTTGTCACTAGTCAAGTTTCCTCTCTCCGCGTTTACACAGAGCGGCGGGTGGGAGCAGCCTCGCCTCTTGTTGGGTGTGACCTTGGCGGGCCCTGCCCTGCGAGCGCATTTTCCCAGCCGGGGAGCCCGAGATGACAGTTCGCGCCCCGCCCCGCCCCGCCCCGCCGCCCCTGGATTGGCTCCCATTGGCTCGTGCCTCCATCCCTCAAGACAGGGTCGCGCCAACCCGGAAATGCGGCTCCAGGGGCGCCGCGTTACGACGGCGAGCACAGCCAATGAGTGCGGGCGGCGGCCGCGGTTTGGAGGAAGTCCCGCCCAGCGTCGCGCGGGGGCGGGGCGGCGAGCGGCGGGACGGGACGAAGGGTGGCTGCGGTCGTGGCTGGAGCTCGGCTGCGGAGAGGTGCCCGCGCCGCCGCGGGGTCCATGGCAGGACCACCAGCCAGCTGGTGAGTGCGCTCGCGGCAGCCAGGGCACCGCGGCCAGTCACCTCCCCGAGCGCGGCGGCGGCCCCGGACTCCGAGGGCCGGCCGGCTGGACGGAGGGCCGTGGGCGCCGTGGGGACGCCGCTCTGCCGCCGACGGGAGCGCAGTGCCGAGGTCGTAGCCCGCAGCAGGTGCACGGGCTAGAATCCCGGACCGGGGAGGGTGCAGACTGGCGCGCAGAGGGCGGGGAAGCCGGGGAAGCCGGGGGGGTGTCACCAGCCGGTCGGGGTGGAAGTGATTGGAAAGTTCGTTTTCGGCGCGGCCGGGAGCCCAGCCTCCGGGGTTACTTTTCCTTCCGTCGGCGGAGGAGCCGCGCGCCACTTCTCCTGAACGGGGTCCCGGTGCCTCTGCCCGCAGCAGACCCAGAGAGTGCGAGCTGGTGCCCAGGGAAAGGGAGAAGGGATTTTAGGAGGAAAGAAAAAGAAAAGCAGTTGTTAGGTTAAATGTTTTGCTAAAAACATCGCTAGTGTTTCTATATTTTTCTGTCTTTTGCTAAAAGTATCCCTAGTGTTCTTATGTTTATTTCTCTGCTACATTCTGGACTCTGGGGAAGATGGTTGAAGGTTTTTTTTTTTTTTTTAATATATTTTATTGATTTTTTACAGAGAGGAAGGGAGAGAGATAGTTAGAAACATCGATGAGAGAGAAACATCGACCAGCTGCCTCCTGCACACCCCCCACTGGGGATGTGCCCGCAACCCAGGTACATGCCCTTGACCGGAATCGAACCTGGGACCTTTCAGTCCGCAGGCCGACGCTCTATCCACTGAGCCAAACCGGTTTCGGCGTGAAGGTTTTATACCTTGTGTGCGAATGTGAAGTGAGTGATGGAAGAAGGTCTAAACAGCTTTCAAAGTTTCGTTGAAAGGGCAAATCCCTTAAATGAAGGAAGATCCATGAAATGTACTTGACCCTTATGGTTTGGGGGGCAGGTCGTGGGTCCCTTTGAGAATCTGGTGGAAAGCCTGCGTCCTCCTGAGAAAAACGCACGGCTCCGTTGAATTTTGTAATTACTTCCGGAAGCTCTTGAACCTTCTGCAGCTCACCCATGGACTCGGGGTTAAGAACACTGAGCTTTGTAGAGATGGGCGACAACCCGAGGTCTCTGAGCAGAACCTGTTCTGTTGAGGAAAATGGTGAAGGGCAAAGGGGTGTCTTTGGTTGTTGCCACATGTGGTGCCTGGTGAACACACAGAAACACAGCTTAGGAGGTTTGGTGAAGCTCAGTCGAGGCTGAGGCTGACGGTAATCCTGGATGTTTGTAAAATAAACTCTCACCCCGGGGTGCTGTTGCAGTGCGAGGTGTGTACGTCGATGGTGTCCATTGGAGGAGAAAAAGTGCATTTTCTCGTAGTCTGGGTAGTTCCAGTGATGGTATTTGACACCTGGCGTTTTCTTGGCATGAGGCAGCTTTTTAGTGCAAAACGCTGGAATCCAATGAGAAGGAATGAATGACAGAATAGAGACTAGACCTCCCAGCAGAAAGTGAGGGACAAGGATTTTGTGTCTGGAGCTAGGTTCCTTCACATGTATGTGAGACTGTGCCACGTTTCCCATCAGTAATGGCAGAGAAGCCCCCAAAATAGGATTTTCTTTCTTTCTTTCTTTTTTACAGGAGGACCAGTTGATTTCCATGTTTCAAATGAGTGTGCTGTCAAGTTTGTAATTTTAAGGTGGCACTGTACTAGTATGAGAATCCCCTGTCCAATGATTAATTTTCCTATTTCTTGAAGTGTGTGCAGCCAACGGGGGGAGCAGTAGGAGTTGTGAAGTCTGAAAATGGCCTAGCCCAGTGGTGGGCAAACTGCGGCTCGCGAGCCATATGTGGCTCTTTGGCCCCTTGAGTGTGGCTCTTCCACAAAATACCACACGCGGGCGCGCATGTACAGTGCGATTGAAACTTTGTGGCCCATGGGCAGAAGTCGGTATTTTGTGGAAGAGCCACACTCAAGGAGCTTCATGTGGCTCGCGAGCCGCAGGTGGCCGACCACTGGCTAGCCCAGCTTGATAGTCAGGTGGGCCCTGTGCAGTAGTACCACTGATGGAGCAATCCCTTTAAGGCAGGCACTTGGCTAGATAGTTCACAGTGTTGCTTGGCTTCTGTCAACAGTTTCCAGGTAGGTGTCATTCCCATTTGACAGGAGTGGGAATGGGTGCAGAAAACGTTAGTACCTGTCTGGTAAAGAGCGTCTGTCTGAATGGTAGCAGAGACCAGGTGCTATCCTCCCTTCACGTGAGGGTCTGCTGGGCAGCTCAGTGCAGCACTCAGTCTAAGGAAGTCCTCCGTGCCACTGTCCAGGAGGTCTTTCCCCGGGGGTTGTGCCTGAACGTCTTAACTGTGCTGGAGGCTGGAGGTACATTGTTCCATGGAAGGACAGCACACTGACTTCTTGGGGCAGGTAGCTGAACTCTGTGACCCCCGGAGCCTGTTGCAGCCTCACACTGTGAGAAAGCAGCTGTTTGGAAAGAGGCTCTGATATTCTGAATGGGCGAGGCTGGCATCCTCCCTTTAGAAAAAAGAACTGTGCAACGATTTTGTTAAATGAAAAATTGGTGATTAGCCAGAGTGGCTCCCTGCATCTGTAGGGTGGCGGTGTGTTTGCAACAGTGGCTGTATCTGTGTGGGCCGGTGGTGGGGAAAGCAGAGAACATGGCAAGAAGTGGGTTCTGACTTCCACTCTCCCTTCTGGCAGGGAGCTCCTCCTGTAGTGTGATGTGTTTCTCTTCCATGACATCCCTTCAGCAGTCACTGAGCTGAGTCCAGCACTGGCGAGGTGAAGCCCCATGCTAATGAGGTGGACGTGTAGGTTTGTTCTACTCTTGGGACATGTGTTTCATAAGAGGTGTCACAGCACCTGCGTGTAGAGATGTGGGGCTTGGAAAGAGGCTTGCGCAGCTAGTTAAAGCAGGTCTGGGCCTCTAGGCTGCCTCTGGCACAGCTTGGGCAGGAGGAAAAGGTATCTCCTGGGTGTGTGTCCCTTGATTCTGTGCCCTTATCTCTGGAGACTCCCGATGGGAGGTTTGGGTGCACGTAGGGCAAGTGCATGATGACCTAGGAAGCACTGCAAAAATGGTGGGGGCAGGAAGGTGCATTCCTCCTGAGATGATGATGTGTGGAGAGCCTTCACTGGCCCTTTACTAAAGGGGTGTCTTGTGTGGAAATTGACTTTGACTAGAGCAAGGAGCTGATGCTGCGGACGCTTGATGCAGAAATGACTCCCTCAGCAGGTGCAAGGGCCGCTAGACTCACGTGTGCCAGCTCTGTATGCCTGCCCTTGTGATGACAGCTGGCTGTAGGGGTGTGGAGCACAGTTGTTTTGAAGGCAGGTTCAAAGGGCAGATCACCAGGGAGGAAGTGCTGGTGTGGAAACTGTAAGTTTGAGACAAGTATCATTTAGGACTTGTCAGTAGTGCCTTCTTCTGTAACCAGATAGCGCTCTTGTTCAGTGTGACATGAGGCCCCCAGAAAAACATTATTTGAATAATGAGAACTGATCGTGTATCCACTAGCCGAGTCAACACCACAGGCAGAGTGTTTTCTCAAGGGTCGTGGGGAATGTGTTCTGATGCTAGTGTCTGAGAGAAGAAAGGCCTGCTGGGTTCATGATGGTTCTTGGAGTCTGTTTAAGTGCTTGATGCTCTTTGCATTTATATGGTTGCACAAGGTCTGTTTCCATTCACTTAGTCTAGGAAAAATTTCAGATTTAAATTTTTACTCCAAGAAATTTCAGGTTGTTTTGACTGTTAGGAAGATAGTTCATGCCAAAGGATTTAGGTTTGAGGGCAATTAAATCCCTTATCAGAGCAACTGAGCCAGGTTTCAGTTTAAGTAGTTGGATTATAACAAACAAGAATAGTTGGGTCAGCCCTAGCATTTTGCTCAGTGGATAGAGCATTGGTCTGGGGACTGAAGGGTCCTGGGTTCGATTCCGGTCAAGGGCACATGCCTGGGTTGCGGGCTCGATCCCCAGTTGGGGGCATGCAGGAGGCAGCCAATCAGTGATTCTCTCTCATCATTGATGTTTCAATCTCTCCCTTTCCCTTCCTCTCTGAAAGCAATAAAAACATATTAAAAAAAAAAAAGAATAGTTGGATCAGACACAGCCCCACAGAAGGGAAGTGACAGCATTGCAAACTGTGTGAAAAAGATGGCCAAGTCTGACATTAGCAGCCCATGACCAGGCGCATGGTCCACAGAAGGACAAACAAGTGTGATTTCCACCTGGAGTGTTTCTGAGGGGCCTGAGGAAGGCAGGCACGTAGTTCCTGATGGCGCAGTGACCTCCTCTATCCACTGACAAGATCGCACGCCCTCTGTAGCAGCCACTGGACTTTATGTTTTTGTTTTTTAATACATTCTTTATTGATTTCAGAGAGGAAGGTAGAGGGAGAGAGAGAGAAACATCAGTGATGAGAGGGAATCATTGATGGGCTGCCTCCTGCACGCCCCCTACTGGAGATCGAACCCACAATTCGGGCATGTGTCCTGACAAGAAATCGAACCTTGACCTCCTGGTTCATAGGCTGACGTTCAACCACTGAGCCACGCCGGCCAGGCCCCAGCCACTGGGCTTCAAATCAGCTTGCAGCCTGCAGGGAATAGAAATATTGGCAGGTATGGTTTGAAGGAATGCCTGGATGCCAAGAATTTCTTTCTGGAAGTCATTTTCCTTCTGTTTGTGGAGCTGGTGGCAGGCCTGCCCACGTTGGAGAGGGCTGATGAGAGGCTGCGTGTGTGTGCCTCTGCATATTATAGTTAGAATTCATCAGGCCAAAAGCTTAGCTTTCACAATGAATTTCATTGTTTGTGCCGCGCCAGCTCAGCCGGGTTCGGTGAGCCTGAGTGAGGGCGGTGAAGGGTTGGGAAAGGACAGACAGAGGAGAAAGCTGGGTCTGGGTGGGACGCTGTTCTCTCTGATGGAGAGGGACAGCGCCAGGGCCTGTAAGCCATCTCTTTATTTCATAGCCAGATTCCGCGAGGCAAAGTAAGGGCGTGGTCAAGATGTCACAACAGTCTCGTGGGTTTCGAGCCTACTCATTGACGTGCACCTGACCTCTCTCAAGCCCAACCACTCAGGCACGTGGGGCCACGTGTTCGGACCATAGGTTCAAGCTGACAACCATAGCTGTTGGCTATAATTGTGCTGGGAGGGCTTTGCCCTCCAAGCTGGGACTTGCACGTGGCCATGAGAGGACTGTGCCCTCTCATTAGTCCGAGGCTTGAACCCGTCCAAACACTGTAGCCGCTCTCCACAGTTGTTCATATCTCATTCTCCAACCTGTTTTTCTCTTTTGGAATTAATTTTACAAAGTTGCCCCTCCAGTCTCCTTTCTGCACAGCTACAGAAAAAGCGAGGCAATTATTATGGTAGGAACGGGGGCACTGAAACAGCGGGAAAGCACTGTGAAGGAGAGGGTGGTGATGGCTGGCAGCGGGCACATAGGCCTCGGTGTTGGAGGCTCACCTGGCCAGTCTGTAGGCCTATGACAGGTGCTCGGGGTTGGCTAACACAAGGTGAGATACAGACTGGCCTGGCTGCCCGCCCTGCTTTTCCTCCTCCTCCTTTCCTTGTTTCTGGTAAGTGAACTCCAAACTGATGAGTGGTGGAGGTGTGGCTGAATGTCATGCTCGGCACAGTAGATCTTTCTCCACACGCGGATGATGTTGGGAAGTTACACTGTGGGAGCTGGCCGGTCAAGTTGCAACAGAGTCTCTCTGGATCTCATTGGCCATTATTTCTCCCTCAAACAAACTCTTTATTCAAAATTTGCAGATACGGAGCCTAGGAAGGGAGAGCATCTGTTTATGGTGCCTTTTCAGGTGTCAGGATAGGCATTCTGGGTTAGGAATAAGCTGGGGCTCTCCTGTGTTGCAAACCACAGAGTTTACAATGCTGGAGGGGTGTTCCTGCCAGATGATATTTATTTATATGGCCAGTGGCATTCTGGGGGGTGCCTTACTTGGCTGGAGCATTATCCCATATACCATAATGTCACGGGTTTGAGTCCTGGTCAGGGCACATACATAGGTGGCGGGCCTGTGTAGAAGGCAACCGATCGATGTTTCTCACATCAATGTTTCTCTCTCTCTCTCCTCTCTCTCTCTCGTTCCCTGGCCCCCTCTCTCTAAAAATCAATAAAAACGTATCCTCGGTGAGGATTTTTATTTTATAAAGGGCGGCAAGTGATTGCCAATGTTGTTTTCTGATCAACAAGTAGATTTTACTGAGTAAAGCTTTTAACACGTATGGAATCTTAAGTGCATGGATTGAGTTATCTTTGAAGTGCTGCTGTTTTTTCTGATGCAGCTCCAGGATGACAGGCCTGAAAAGCAGTAGCAGGATTTCCATGCCAGGCCCCACTGATGCTTCATGGTTTCTGCACCTCACATGGGATCTGTGTCTAAAATACTAGTGTATTCATCTGCCCACCAGCAAATACTCCTTATACATTGGAGTCCTTCCTGAATATAGGAACTGATGAACTTGGAAGTGAGTTCAGAAGGTCTGTGGGCCCCATATGGTGTCCCCAGTGAGTAGGCAGGTGGGCAAGGATACAGTCCCTCAGGGATGTTTGTCTACAGGGAGCTCCCCTGCTGTTTCTGCTGATCCTGCCCATGTCACATTTTGTCCTTTGTAGCTATCAAGGTTAATAGTTACAGGGGATCAACTGGGTGATCTGTCCCTCCTTTACCCAGAGGTCATCATTGTTTCCTTTCAGTCTTCTTTTAACCAGATTGGGACCTCTGTTGTATACCTGACTGTTTTGTCTCCTGCTGTTTTCACTTTTAAAAATATATACTGTTTTTATTGATCTCAGAGAGTAAGGGAGAGGCAGAGAGAGAGATAGAAACATCAGTGATGACAGAGAATCATTTATTGGCTGCCTCCTGCACGCCCCACACACATTGGTGATTGAGCCTGCAACCCTGACCGGGAAATGAACTGTGACCTCCTGGTTCATAGATCGCCTTTCAACCACTGAGCCACGCTGCCTGGGCTCACTTCACTTTTTTTTTCCACTTCACATTTTTGAACACTGCCTAGTACTCCTCTCTAAGTCAGCGGTTCTCAACCTGTAGGTCACGACCCCTTTAGGGGTCGAACGACCCTTTCACAGGGGTCGCCTAAGACCATCGGAAAACACCTATATCATTACATATTGTTTTTGTGATAATCACTATGCTTTAATTATGTTCAATTTGTAACAGTGAAATTGGGGGTCACCACAACCTGAGGAACTGTATTAAAAGGGTCGCGGCATTAGGAAGTTTGAGAACCACTGCTCTAAGTGAACCAGAGTAGCCATTGTTCTACTGGTGGGCATTTACATAAGCCATTTCCAGTTGTTAGGAGTCATTTTTTAATGAATGTTTCCTTAATTTAAGTCTTATTCTCAATTTCTGACTGTTTCAGCTGGATTCTGTGTAGACGAGTGTGCCAGGTCCAAAGGGCAAGAGCCCAAGGAATGATATTGGTGGTGATTCCTAAATGCTTCCCAGGAAGGCCCTGCCAGTTAAGGCCCCCCTTCCTCGGTCCCTGCTGACACAGTATCAGCATCACCCAGACTCTCTACTAACTGGAAGGGGTTGAGAGCAAGGAGTTTGAATATGGGTGAGCATGTGACTATGGACAAGGACCTGCTCTGTGCCTCAGTGTCCCCACCTGTGAAAAGAATGCCTGTGGTTTTCACACCAAGAGTTGTTTTGAAGAGTAACTGTAATAATATATATATGCAAAATGCTCAAAAGAGTCTGGGTATGGGAGAGGCAGCCATGGTCACTGTCCCTACCATTGACTGGTGTTCTGTGCTGGGCCTCGCTTTGTGAAATTCTTGGGGTGAAGGGAAGTTCTTAGCAGAAAGTTCTTTGTCAGTGAGCACAGCCGACCTGAGAGCAGAGTCCCTTGAGGGATGAGCTGGTTGGATTTGATGGCAGCCTCCCACCCCTTTTCCACAGGGTCCTAGAGGAAGGTACCTGTCCTGGTGCGGTCACACCTCCAGAGCACACTCCACCCAGGCAGCACTTAAAGGCAGCTTAACTTTCCTGAATTTGGGCACGTTCCTCTTGCTGGCTGGAGCCCTAAGCTTTGTGACAGTATCTTGACCATACAAGGCCCTGATTTTGATGTTGATTCCTCTGCTGGTGTGTTAGGGGAGCTCAGCCTTCCTATATGGTTTTCTCTGACTCACAGTTAGAATTGGGCCTCGTAATACAGTATATTACAGTAATTAACTCGGTTTTAGTTACAGATGAATAAACAACACTTGGAAAGGGCCTGCGGGGCTTATTTTATGATTTGATGGTCCCTGGTTGGAGAAAGTTTGTGTCTGTGTCTTCTGTGCTATTTAATGTTCAAAGTGCTCCTAGCACGCTCCCTTCCAGTCAGCTTGAGTACTTTTCATTCGTTCACTCGTTAAATCCTCAGAGCAAGCCTGGGAGTTCCCGTTCTCCTTATCCCTGACTATGAGGTAAAGGGTCTGAGGCACAGAGAGATGACATAACTTGTTCAAGGTGAGGCAGCTAGTGAGGATCAGTGCTCAGCTGGGCAGAGTGCATGTTCTAACAGTTCAGCAATAACCCTTCTCTACTTGTACCTGTAACTGTGATCGTCTGTCCGAGACCCATGACTGCCGGGAGCCAGTCCATGCTTGCTGTTTCAAGGGACCTGGCATATATGGCATACTATTCTTAATATGTTTGCTCACCTTCTTGGCACTATGTGTTTTAACCAAGGTCTCTGAGAAAGGTTGTTTCCCCAGGTAGGGATTTTCCCCTGAAGTTAGGGAGGGAATAAAACCTCTTAACTAAGTGCCAGGTGGGTAATTAATCACTTTAACTACGAACAATCATGCTTAAGCTACATAATCTTTACTCCCTGGAATGGAGATAAGAAACGCCCTAACCTTTGAAATAGAGATTGATAGGATTGGAATCAACTGGTATAAATACAGATGTAAGGAGACAGAAAGAAGACAGAACCTACACAGAACCTACATACAGAAGAACTTCGCTGGAGAGAACATGGCAAAAGATTCTGGACTGAACCTGACTACAGAAATTGGCAAGAGAACCTGACAAGAACCTGGTGACTGAACCTGGCTGGAGAACCTGGACAGAACCTGGCTGGAGAACCTGGAGAACCTAGCAAGAGAACATGGACACAGAACTTGGCTGGAGAACCTAGCGAGGGAACATGGCTACAGAGACTGGCTGGAGAACCTGGAGAACCTAGCAAGAGAACATGGACACAGATCCTCTCTGGAGATCCAAAGCAGAACCTCTCTGGAGGTCGAGACCAGAACTTGGCTGGAGATCCTGGCTAGGCTGCTGATCAACTGAATGCTGTCACTGTGTCCTTCCTTCTTCGCCGACTCCGTCCACACCTTTGGGGACCCCTGGACCTGCTGGGGTTGGACCCCGGCACATGACTAGTTCATATGCAGGTTTACACAGTTTAGTAACTGGTGATTAAGCTTTTGGAGCTCCACGCGTGTGATATCCTACAATTAGATTCTTCCTCAGCAGGTCTGTAGAAACTTAAAAGAACTCTTAAGAGCCAGGACACACTTAAAGAATCCAGTTGTAGCTGCCGAACTCTCTGAGGTATATAGGCCTCTAGGTTTGAATCGTTGGTCCCTGTGCAGATCTAAAGGCTTCCTCAGAATGAAAGACTGTTCACTGCACTGACCCTGAGTCTAGCTTCAACATCCCCAAGCTCAGTCTTCATATGAAGTCCTTGCTGAATTTGCATTTTATCCTTCCTAAAGAGAGAAAGGTACAGAGACAGATAAAGATGCAGGGGGATCTGAGAAACCAGTCAACCTTCTACTCCCAAATTCAAGTCCTTGGCCTCCTGGCGCTGACTCGGGGCTCACTTCCTCATCTGCCCAGTGCAACACAGCCCTCTCTCCTCTCTCTTACCCCCTTTGTGCTCTGAGGACAAGCTTCTGTAACCTCATCGCCACTGGGAATTAGGGGAGGTGTGCCATTTAAAAAACATGGTTCTGTATTGTAAAATCAGCTTCCATCTGCCTGGCAGTTAATCTTTTAAGGGTGATGGAAGCTGTTGTCTGCAGCTATGAAGGGGGCGAGGTGTCTACTGTGAGACTTGATTGCATGGGGGAAAAGAAATCCAAAAATATCCTTGGGTCATTTGTTTCCTTGCCCCAAATTCATTTGCATTTCAATCTATTTGTCAGCCAAAATGTTTGCTACCTTTACCAGATTTGAATATTGGATACTGGATATTTTGATGCTGGTATTTTCCTAAACTCTCTTAGTGGCTAAGCAAGGTATTCCATAATTAAATTGCGCCTTGAAATGTTTTCGGTGGCTATGAAAATGTAATTTGATCTCAAAGTAATTTTCCCTTGAGAGTTTCTACTTCTAAGAGGAGACTGCTGAACCCAGCCAGTACTCAAAAAGTCAAAGAAGTTAAAACTCTTAAGTTCTTATTTACAAATTGTGTGAAATAAATTGAAGTCTACAGAAAATGCCCAGTTTACATATGACTCTACTTCAAGTTCATTTGGAAGTCAGTGGTTTGAAACTTGTCTTTGTCTTCCTGTCGGAGATGCCCTTGCGAAGGGGTGGTTGTCATGGTCTCCAAACCCCCCTGTGCCTGCTCTGAAAAGGTGGAGTGAGCACAGCAGGTGGCAGTCCTACTTACAGGTTCACCATGACACACTCGGAGGGTGTAGAAGGTTTACCTTGAGTGGAGTTGTGGGACATGGTGAGGCCCACTTTTCCAGAGACTCCAAAGGTGCCGATGTCGATGGCTGATGCTTCCTAACAAGGTCATTGAAAACGGGCGTCCTTCGTTGTTCTTGATAGCACTGTGCCATTGGCCCACCTCCCCCAATTCTCAGCGGCAGTGAAGTGACAGAAGCTTGTCCTGAGAGCACATAGTAAGAGAGAGAAGCACAGCAGGGGTCCGATCTGAGGGGAAGTAGGGAGATGGATGTGGTGCTGTTAGTGGGGAGCAGGGGAGAAGAGTGGGGCTGGGGCACAGCCTGTGGGAGACTCCTGGTGGGAAAGACGTGGCATTGATGTAGGGCTGTGGCCATGGAGAGCCACGGATGGCCCAGAAGGGCTTGCATTTGGGGTGGGATGCATGCACGTCTGTGTGTAAGAAAGGCCAGTGATCATAGCTCTCATGGTAACTCGGTGCCTGCAGGACCAGGCAGAGGGCCGTGTAGTTGAGAATGTCTCTGTGACCAGCTCCATTTTATTAGGGAGGACAGGGATAAATGAATGGCACACTTAGGGTTTTGTTGCTTTAAGTTTTTCCAGAGAGCTCTGGTCAGGTGGTTCAGTTGGTGAAGCGTCGTTTTGTACACCAAAAGGTTGCAGGTTCGATCCCCCATCAGCGTGCATATGGGAAGGCACCTATCCAAGTGTGTATATGTCTGTCTGTCTGTCTGTCTGTCTCTCCCTCCCTCCCTCCCTCTCCCTCTCTCCCTCTGAACATATCCCTGGATGAGGGTTACATTTTTTTTTTCTCTCCCGAGATTGAAATTTCAGAAGCTATTGAGGAACCAGAAGTACAATAGAGGTGTGCTGGGAGGGAATGACTCACCCACAGGACCTGTGGGCTGGCAGGCTGGATGGGGATGCCTCAAGGAGCCCTCACTGCCACCCATGACCACTGGTCAGCAAGTGTATTCCAGATCCTGGAGGTGTCAGATGCTGTTTGTGCAGCTCAATTCCTTCTCAAGATGCTTTTTAAAATTAGCCTTTTAGAATAACACCTATAGTATAAATAAACATTTGGAGTTTTCATACTGGAAGAGGGCTTTTTTCTTTTTCTTTTCATTTCACAATTGATGCTTACATGCTTTACAAGGTAATATTGCAACCACCCGTTTCTTTAATTGCAGAAGTAAAACTATTAAACATACCCATGCTAGTGAGTTATGCCTGTGGGAAGAGATAGCACGAAGCACTGAGTCTACCCTGTAAACATCTCCATCTGGGAGAGTCCCTGAGACTGGTCTTGCGCTGAGGTGCTTGGCTGGCTCATGTGGCCGAGGCAGGAAGGAATCCCACGAAGGAGGAAGGCTGTTTGTGACTTGTTCCTGTGTCATCGTGCCCATAGTGTGGAGTGCAGGGGATACTGCTGCGTGCTTTGGCAACGGTGGTTGTCTGGTGACTAGCATCTCAGCCTTGGACTGATGCTGGACAGTACAGCCTTGGTTAGGCTGTCATCAGACAGGAGGTGCCTGGGTCTTCACGGGCAGCCCTGTTTCTCAGGCTCCCACTCCTGTGGGTAGAGGTGCCCAGAAGGGGTGTTTCAGGGGTGCGAGGTCCCTGCCTGGCACCCAGGGGTTTGTCTGGAGGTATAGGCCTGCTGTGAGTCTAGAGCTGCTCCAGCCTTGGGACCTTGGCACTGGCTAGTCCTCTGTGGAGGAAGCTCTCCCCAGGTGTCCTTAGGGCTTTCCCCACATCCTCAGATGTCACCTTCCCAGTGAGTGCTTCTCTGTTTACGAACATTTACACCAACCCCATCCAAATTCTCCCCTCTCCCTTCCCTGCTGTATTTTTCTCACAGTGATTATCACCATATGACACACTAACTTTTATCTGGTTTCTATTTTTGGGGGAGTCTTTCTACTCCACTGAAATGTGGGCTTCTTGAGGGCATGGGCTCAGTTTTGCTCTGTTGTTTCTCCAGTGCCCAGGAGAAATGTGTGGCACACAGTAGGTGTTCGGTTAACCTTTGTTGATGAAGCGGATAAGCAGTGTAATCTCCAGAGCACTGCATTTCCTTAAATCATCAAAGCTGCCGTGAGGTGCTGGCGGAGGCTGCCATTTCACATAAAGCATGTGACGGAGAAGCAGTGGTGTGTGTGTGTGTGTGTGTGTGTGTGTGTATGTGTATGTGTGTGTGTGTGATCATCTGTTGTTGCCATTTCCAAACTCCAAAGTTCTTTCTATCCTCCCTTGGATGTTGATTTCAAAATGACTGGTTTTTCCTTCTGGCTCATGAAGGCTGCTGCGTTGAATCTGAAACATAGAGGAAAGCAAAACTTTAAAAAATGCTTTAAAGTTTTGCGTGATTAGCTCTTACTACATTTCACTTTTGAACTTTAGTATCCCTTTCCTGGCCACTGCAGCACCATCTGAGCCCCCATCACCCTCCTCTGAACAGTACTACAGCCCTTCATCGCTCCCTCCAAGCCCCTCACCAACCCATGCTGTGGACCACAGCAGCCAGGGGGCTGCTCCGTTCCCCCAGCACTTGTCCAGCTCTGCCATAGCCACCCTCACAACTTTACCCAGCTAGTTCTGTAAATGACGTCGGGCTTGTCACCCCATTTAGATGTAGCTCATAGGGGCAGGGACCATGTTTGCCTAAGGCTGTGTTGTGGGACCATGGCTGGCACAGTGGCCATGTTTGTTGAATATTTGGGTTAATAGCATAGTTGATTTACCTCTTTTAAGGAACTCTGATGAATAAAATGAGTGCATGTATTGTTTTAATGAAATACCCAGAAAACCGTGGCTTTGAAGGGTCAGGTGTTCTTAGAGAAGTCACTCCACAGCCTGAGTTGTCTGCACTGGGCAAGTTAATGTCTCAGAGCTCCCGCTGAACTCCCCAGGGCTGAGGATATGGAATTGTGGGACATGTTGTAACTGTGGCAAAAACAAGATATGCCTGCTGAGCTGGGTGGAGCAGGCGGGGTGGCTAGAGGGGTTCCTGGGGTGACTCTTGGAGTCCTGGGAATTCGAGGTGGAGAGGAATGGTGCTTGTGGACCATGGTGCTGCCAGCATCCTCTCCTTGCCTCTTCTCCTGGCCAGAGGGCCACCTTCCTCATCTTCCTGCATCTCTGCACGCTCCCTGTTCTCTCCTCGCACTGCGGTCCCCCCAACCAATGCAGGCACGACTCCACTCAGGCCCCAGAGCATTCTGCACTCGCAGAGCATGCTGATGGTGTCAGCCAGCTGCCAACAACAAAGGTGAGGTGACTGACTAGTGTATGTTAACGTGTAGTAAGGTGGCATGTGTCCCTAAAAGGAGAGGCTTAGGAACACCTTTCAACCTCATCGGAATTGTGCTTTGGGCTGAGTGAACTTGCCAGGCATCTTGTAAAGGTAAACTTAGCATCAAGTGCATTTGTGTTTACAGGTGGGAAAAACCTTGGCTCATACCTTTATCTTGTGACAGACTCTGTAAAGTATGAAGAACACACAAGATCTCGATCCTAGAACCACCCACAGGGTACAATGCTAAGAATATAGACACAGGTTTAAATCTTAATACCCTTTACCTGCTGTCGGGGGACGGGGAGGGCGGTTCTTCCAAGAGAGGTGAGTCCCCATGGGAGCAGCTGTTCCAGGCCAGGCTGTATGTGTCCAGATGCTTTTCCTCACGTCCAGTTTCCTGGCTGGATACATTCTCATTCTGCAGTGGCTTGTTTTATTGTGGGATAATCAGGGCATTCTTCGTGGCAAACAAAAAGCTCCTAGCTGTGCTTTTCAAATCCCTGCTCTGCGTTGAGTTTGCTTCGTTAGTTTAAAAAAAAAAATCCATAGGAATGTAAATCAGAAATTATTGGGTGTAATCTTATGGGAAGTGAAATGTCATAGGCTGGCGTTTGGAAACAGCAATGTCGAGCAGAGTGGCAGCCCCGACTTGCATGTGTTGAGCCAGGAGTCCAGGCAGAACTGAAAAAGAAATCAAGTGCTTGCGCCTGGCAGTGTGTCCTTGGGCTTCAACTCTGTGGCTGCTGGAGTGACGGAGTCACTTTCCCAGGGGCAAGGGGTTGTGCTGAGACATTGAGATGAGTGCATCTTTGCCAGGTTGGTGTTTTACCCTCTTGGGAGTGGAATGTGCATGTGGCTGCTGAGGGAGTTGGGTCATCTCGCCCTCATTAGGGGTGTGCCCACTCCCACCGCAGCCTCCTCCAGGGCTCTTGGCCACTTTCTCTCCCTCCTCGAGCTTCCCGAATGCCCATTCTGCTCAGTCTGGTATTTCTCAATGTAAAGTCGCAGCCCTGCTTGGCGTTCTTACTGCGAAGCCTCATTAATACTGTTTTATTCTGTTTAGGTCATGGGTGTAAGTTTCTTATTTCCCAAACACAGCCTTATGCCACACTAAGCCCAGAGCCACTTCTGTTCTCTTTGCTCCCCTGGCCTGGGGACTCAGCCCAGCCTCCTGCCACCCCTGGTCCGACATCTTGACCCCAGGGCATTGCCCCAACTGCACAGACTTCCCAGATTCCTCATTGGATCCCACCCCTATATCTAAGGAAGCACTGGTCACACACTCCCACGGGCCTGCCCCTTCCTCCTAACCCTCTGGACCCCCATTGTTCTTTAGGTAAAGCCAAAGGACCCCACAGATCAGCTTTAGCTGCCTCCCTACTGGTGAAAATAATCACCATTTTCTTTAAAGGGGCCGTGGCCTGGAACAATGGCCGGAACTTCTGTGACATGGAATCGAGGCTTTGCCTCAACCATTGGATGAAAAGAGCTGAACCATGACGTTTGCACTCACCAGGCTCAGGAGTTATTCATCAGCTCACTGCTACCTCAGAGACAGCTGTCAGGTCAAGTAGGAAAGATCAGAGGGGGCGGGGCTCATCTCCACCTTCAGAGCCCCCTGGGTGAGGGCTGAGGCCTCAGCGCCTGCCTCAGTCAGATAGGACCCTGGGCTCAGGGGGAACCAGTCTAGCAGGGAAGGAAGTTTATTGGACGCCAACAGAGCTCAGCAGCAGGACACACACAAAGGTGACCCAGGCCTGAAAGGGTTGGAGGGACACTGGATGGGACAGAGTCGGGAGCAGGTGAGCCAGATGGGACTGCAGTGCTCGGTGCAGAGGACACCCCTGGGGAGCCCAAGGAGAGGAGCGGGAGATGGGCTTGTGCTGAGCCTCTAACTGTGAGGATGATCTGGCGAAGGGCACGTGTAGGGAAGGCCTCAAAGGACATACTACATGCCTCTTTTTGAGGCTCAGCAACTCTGAGTCATTTAAAACAGAGCTCTGTATGGCTTACCTTAAAAATCCATGTGAATTTCACACTTGAATCCTTGTTCCATTTTTTTTTTCTTAATCCTCACCTGAGGATATTTTTTCCATTGATTTTTAGAGAGAGTGGATCGGAGGGAAGAGAGGAGAAAAAGAGACAGAGAAACATTGATGTGAGAGACATTGATTGGGTGCCTCCCACACACACCTCGGGCAGGCCTGGGAATTGAACCTGCAACCCAGGTACATGCCCTTGACTGGGAATTGATCCTGAGACCCTTCCATGCGTGGGCTGACGCTCTAATCATTGAACAACACTGGCCAGGGCTCCTTGTTCTATTTCGAATACAAAAGTGTTTTCTCAAAATCCCCACAGAGGCCACCCTTACATACTGGATCAAACACACTGATTTAGAAAGTTCGGGCCGAGAGCACTCTAGAGAGAGGTGCCCAGGGGCCAGGTGTTCATACGCACAACAGAACCCTGACATCCGAGTCAGATACCCTTCCAGACTCCCGGAAGACACGCCAGCTCTCTGGGTACCCAGAACCTGCCGTTCACCCCAGATGTACCTGCTGCTGGGCTGACCTCCAGGACACGCAACGCCAGTGTGGGCTTTAGAAGGGACCCTCATCATGCTGTGTTTCTCCCCCGTGGCATGACTCTGAGCTCCAGGTCTGCCCAGGCATCACTGGGCGCTGAGGGCAGGACACTCAGCCCAGCGGCTGCCTTCACACTGCCCCACAATGGTCCTAGCACGTGGCCCCACACATCCTCCCAGGAGGGAAGTCATAGAGCCCATGACCCAGACTTGCCTCCAGGCCCACCCACCAGAGCCCAGAACTGCGGGTTCACCAGGGAAACCCTGAGACGTTGAAAAGCAAGCGGCTTTCAGGACAGGCTACACCAGTGGTCGGCAAACCGCGGCTCGCGAGCCACATGCGGCTCTTTGGCCCCTTGACTGTGGCTCTTGCACAAAATACCATGTGCGGGTGCACACGTACAGTGCGATTGAAACTTCGTGGCCCATGCACAGAAGTTGGTTTTTGGCCTGAGCGAGTCTATTTTTTTTTTTTTTTAACAAATGTAAAGTTATTTTTTTTTTAAATATATTTTATTGATTTTTTACAGAGAGGAAGGGAGAGAGATAGAGAGCTAGAAACATCGATGAGAGAGAAACATCGATCAGCTGCCTCCTGCACATCTCCTACTGGGGATGTGCCCGCAAACCGGAATCGAACCTGGGACCTTTCAGTCCGCAGGCCGACGCTCTATCCACTGAGCCAAACCGGTTTCGGCGAGCGAGTCTATTTTGAAGAAGTGGCGTTAGAAGAAGTGGGGGTACGTTCGCTGAGGTTGACCCCTCAGATTGAGGGCGTTTTTAGCAAAGGCCAGCTTAGGAGTACCCTAATTAAGTTACTAACAATGTACCTACCTATATAGTTTAAGTTTAAAAAATTTGGCTCTCAAAAGAAATTTCAATCGTTGTACTGTTCATATTTGGCTCTGTTGACTAATGAGTTTGCCGACCACTGGGCGACACCATCCACCAGTTACAAGCGAGCCTGTCCAGCTTTGCCACTGATGAGCAGCACGTAAGGAAATTCAAAAGCAGTCTCCATCGTGGAGTCACGTCAGTACTCTGGCAAATTTCTTCTTGTGGACTCCTGTCCCAGGTGCCAGGGCTAGGACAGGACAGGCAGCACCGTATGAGAGCTGTGTTCTCACAACTGCACTCCACACTAGGTGGCTCATTGATCCAGGATGGCTGAACCCCTGAATCCCACTCCCAGGGGGCCCAAGGGAGTGTTGATGGCAAATGTTTGTGCACAGAAAATCCCATGCTTTTGTATGTAGATTTCAATGGGAGAAATTTGACAGAAAGACTATGCCCGCATTTAGGTCAGGACACTGAACCCTCTTAGTTTCCAGTGGCCATCGCTTTTCCACTCCAACAAAGTAGTGGTGGGTCCAATTCCTGGTGTGTCTGTGGAAATCCAGAGGTGATCCAGCCACGCTGCTGGTCTCCAGGGGAGGTCTGAAGCCGCCATCCATGAGCCTGCGCCATGGGACCCTGGGCCTGAGCACGGGGGCTGCCAGGACACAGAGATGAGGCCCTGGCCAAAGCCTAGAGCACGGTGCCTGCTGTCATTTCTCAAGAGAATAGGGAGGGCAAAGGCAGGGCAGAGCCCAAGTCACATGCTGTCCCAGGAGACCCCTGACCTAGGGTTCCTCAACTGAGGGAGGCAGTGAAGACAACCCTGACTGGGAACCCGCGCCACCACTCCTCTCAGCCGCCCAGCAGTGTTCTCAGGACCAGGAAGGCATCCCAGCCTCTCAAACAGCCCACCCACAGACACAGCGAGGTGCTCCGGCCCATGCTGCAGGCCCAGCGGGAAATCTCAGCCCTTAACTGCAGAATTGAATGCACTGCCCAGCCACGCATCGTGGATAAATTGGATGCTGCTTGTCCCTAAGGGCTGCCACTCCCTGACACCAGGTCTTGAAAATGGCGAGGAACAAATGTAGAAAATGACAGGCTCTCACACAAGATTCTAAACAGAAAATATCTCTGTTGACATGTCACACTCCAGCTCCTTCAGTTTCCTTTATAGAGCTGTTGCACTTGGCTCCTTTCGATCACTTCCGGATTTCCACAAACACATTTCCACAAACGGACACGATCACTACTTTGTTGCAACAGAAAAGGGATGGCCACTGGAGACCTGAAAGTCAGAGGCCTGAGTGTCCTGAGTTAAATGCAAGATATATTCTCTCTGTCAAATTTCTCCCACTGAAATCTAAATGCAAAAGCATAGGATTTTCTGTGCACAAACATTTGCAACCGACCTAATTAGAAGCACAGTTTTTATCTATTTTGAATTTGCACATAAAACCTTCACCTATGCCCTCTTCTGCTTTGTTTTCTAGTTTCTCACATCCGTGACCAGGAAGAAGCGGCAGACATCACCAACGACAAATGCGGAAACGGAGGCCCAGAGACCAGACGCTTGTCCCAGGCACCAGATGCACGCAGCAGGGATGGGGCCTCACACAGCCAACAGGCCGCACACGTGCACGAGTGTCAGCTGGTTCTGGCTTCGTTTTCCCTACAGGAGACCCCACAGTGCCCTGTGTGCACCGAGATCGGAAACCCTCCGGCACACTCGGGGAATAAAGGAAAAACAGGGCTCCACGTAGAGACGAGGGTGCATATGTCAGGGCTCCAGGTCATTCCGACCTCAGTACTGCCCCTGGACACCTACCCTGGAAACAAAACCCTCAGACATCAGGACCCTGCCCCCCAGGTTGCCTCCCCAGCTGCAGGCAGACACTGTTCAGTGTAGCTTTGAATTTAGGATGGCACACACGACTCAAATGAGGCTCCCCAGAAGCAAAGACCCCTACCAGTGAGCCTCCTGAGGAGGCTCCTGGAACAACTGTGCCTCAGATTATCTGAGGGAGTGCCACCAAGCTCCAGGAATATGGAGATGGTTCACAGGGCCCCATTCAGTTCAGCAGGACCCGACCCATTTAGAGACCATCACCCGAGGGGGGAGGACAGTCGTGAGCAGAAAGCCATGGTGGACCTGCCACCTGCCCAGGTCACAGCTGCTATGAACATTTACGTCACAAGGCAAGGGGACATCCATCTGTCCGGTTTTATCAGGTACTTCCCTCCCGAGAGACATCTCAGGTACAAAGCTCCTGCATGTAAATCCCCTGCAAATATCATGTGACTGTGAGTGTGGGTGTTTAACATATAACTGCTGGCATTAGGAAATCAACTAGAGCCCTAGCTGGTTTGGCTCAGTGGATAGAGCGTCGGCCTGCGGACTGAAGGGTCCCAGGTTGATTCCAGTCAAGGGCACATGCCCAGGTTGTAGGCTGGATACCTAGTAGTGGGTATGCAGGAGGCAACCGATCAATGATTCTCTCTCATCACTGATGTTTCTCTCTCTCTCCTCCCCTCCTCCATGAAATCAATTAAAAATGTATTTTAAAAACAAAATCATGCCCTAGCTGGTTTGGCTCAGTGAACAGAGGGTCGGCCTGAGGAATAAAGGGTCCCAGGTTCAATTCTGATTAAGGGCACATGCCTGGGTTTTGGGCTTAATCTCCAGTAGGGGGCATGCAGGAGGCAGCGAATCAATGATTCTCTCTCATCATTGATGTTTCTAGCTCTCTCTCCCTCTTCCTTCCTCTCTGAAATCAATAAAAACATATTTTAAAAAATCAACTAGAGACGGAAAAGGTGGGAATCATGACCCCCGGGGGCAGGCACCAGTTATAAGAACCCAGGGGCCCTGGCTGTAAACACTCTGTGGGGGCTCTGCCAGCCTGGGAATGGGCTCCTCAGGGTTAGAGTCTCCAGTCCCCTGGGCACCAGCCACTCGGAGGTAGGAGGCAGGACACTGCAGACAGGACACCAGCCAGGGGTTCATACCTGGCCCACTGCTCTCTCGAGGCACCTGAGCCCTCACCACCAGCTGACCCCACGGCCACCGCCCTGCGGGCTCCCAGGTGGCCTCTGCTCTCTTCCTGCGCTCGGCCCTGCTGGCGGATCCAGTGCAGAGTCCACCCTTCCTTCGCTCTGGGGCTGACGGGCAGGCCTGTGGCTCCTCTGCTCCCTAACGCCCTCCTAAACTTTTGTATAGAAAATTGTGCATAAAAATTATGTGTTCTATTTAATTCTTATACTTTTGGGCTTGTGGCTTTTGGTACTCTCACAATAAAAATATTTTTTGGCCCAGACCGGTTTGGCTCAGTGGCTAGAGCAACGGCCTACAGACTGAAAGGTCCCAGGTTCGATTCCGGTCAAGGGCATGTACCTTGGTTGCGGGCACATCCCCAGTGGGAGGTGTGCAGGAGGCAGCTGATCGATGTTTCTCTCTCATCGATGTTTCTAACTCTCTATCCCTCGCCCTTCCTCTCTGTAAAAAATCAATAAAATATATTTTAAAAAAAATTTTGGGGGGAAGATTTTTTTAAACTAACTAGGACTGCCTGGGACTCAGCGCCCCTTATCTGTTTTGAGATACCTCAGCCTATCTATCGGCAATGAGTGGCTGGCCCAGCTCATCCTTCCAGAACCATCCCCGCACACCTGAACTCACTTACCAAGCAGGCCAAGATCCTGGAGGCCCAATGCTGAGGAAACCAGAGCCCACCAGAACACAACTGTGGGAGAGACAGTGGGTGCACCCCCACTTAGATGCCGCCCGGATGCCTTGAGCCTCTCCCAACACACGCCACCAGGGCAGGTGAACTCGGGAGCACGTTCTCCAGTTTCTTGCAAGAAACCTCAGTGACTGCCCAGGAACCGGTGCCCCTCCCCAGGCATAGGCTCCTGTGCCCGCAGCAGGGACTGGCCTTCCAGGACCTGTCCTAAAACCAGCCAGGGGCTCTGAGTGGACAGCACGAAGAGGAGCCAGGAAGCAGGGGAGGCCGGGTGTGTGTGGCTGAGGTGGGAGCTGGCACCACGGGGTTTGGGTAAGCCAGTGAGGCTGTGTAAGGGACATTAACAAAAGACATCATGAGGGGGAGACGAAAGCACTTTGGAACATTCTTTCTAAAAGAACAGAAGATAAAGACTATTAAGAGCCGACTCTACGGACTGCAGTAACCCAGCTCCAAGCACTGGCAGGGCAGGTGTTCCAGTCATCGTCTTCCTTAATGCTCACAAGGCCGCCATGACAGAGAGGCACATTCACCTGCCCGGAGCCACACAGCCAATTAAGTCGTGGGCGGAGTCGGTCAGGGCCAGAGGACCAGCCGGGTTGCTCCATCCCACCCAATGCCCACATCCCACCAGTTCTAGACTGGAATGTTCTGGGTGCTCTGTAGTGTGGGGACAGATGGCAATTAGGACCCGGTGAGAGCACGGGTGCTCAGAGGTCTGCTGGCACCCAGGCCACACAGACCCCCCTGGTGCCAAGCAACCAGCTCCTGTAGAGGACTTGGACGACTGCTGGCCAGTGAGTGCTGACCTGGAGAGTCCCTGGAAAGGAGCCGGGCGCACGCTCACAGGTGGAAGCAGCCACTGACAACCTGGCCACAGGGAGGCACCTCTGTTCCCCTACAAGTCTATTGGCAAAGTCAGTGTTCTGCCCGCTGCTTAAACACACACCAGTCACTGCTGCTGGAGGAGAGGAACTGAAGGGTCCGTGTTCACGGGGCAGAAAGAGGAACTGCTGTGCGGCGACACCACTTCCTCCCGCTCCCCCCAGGTGACTGCGGGTGGGACAGCTGATGGCCTGGGGGCCGGTGCCCTGAAGCAAGCTCTTCTCACTCCTTTTTAGGACTTTCCAGCACTGACTCTAGGGCTGGCTCAGGCCAGAGGAGCCTTCCGGTTGGGCACCTTGTGAAGAGGTGACCACTCGTCTGGGAGCAAGCACCTGCTGTACTAGGGGAGGAGGACCGCTCCCAGGACACGGGGGCCCATTCCCTCAGGTCCTGAGCCGACCTCGAGGCGTGGTCAGGGCTAAGAACAGGCCCAGAGCCCCATCCTCCAGCGAAGTGTGAACTGACACGCACCAGTGTCTCAGGACACCCACTCGTGGCCTCAGACAGGCCGGCGCACAGCTCTCATCAGGACGGGAGACACGCTTAAGAATTCGGCCAGTTCGCCCTTCACCTCTGATCTAGTTACACTAAACAATCTACCATTTCCACTCAGAATAATCCCCACTTCTCTTGCCAAGTGGCTTAAAATATCGTATTTCCACCCACAGCCCCATCACTTAGCCCCGTCTTTAAAATTCCTTTCACTATCTTTCCAATCCTGACTCTTGCCAACACCAAGTACACCTGGACTGAGCCCAAGCAAAGAACTGAAAAGGGCAAGTCATCAGAAGCACCGTGATGGCCCCTCCCCTCAAAGACCCATCTGCCGCCACAGAATCGCAGCCCCAAAGCCAGGACAACGGCCCTGTCAGGACCAAAGCAAATGGGCAACCCACAGCTTTCTCCCGACGGCTCAGCCGCAGAGACCAAATCCCTCAAATCTTCCTTCATCTGAGTGGTTTACCCACCAACAAGTAGTCGTATTTCCTGTTGCCCTCAAACTCCTAAAGTATCTCCACACTGAAACGGCTGATTCAGCTCCAAACAAGGCCTAACCTGTTCATTAGTACCTATGGGCCAGGTATCTGGAATACAGAGACACAGCCAAAGTGAATCACAGCAAGTATTTACGAAGCACTTCCGGGAAGGAGTCTTACACCTGGCCAGCCCCCAAGGGAACCTGGAAGAGAACAGTGACCCAGGACAGACTCAGCCCCATGGAGGAAGCCCCAGGAGGAAGAGAATTCACACTTACACTGTCCATAAAGAGAACCCATGGTGGCAATGGGCCCAGAGTCAGAACTTGAAACAAGAAGGTAGGGGATGGTGGGCACTGGGTCCCACTCAAGCTCAGTCCTGAGAGAGGGAATGTGAAGTCTTAGGGGAAGGGGGACCAGTCGTAGCCCAGCTCCCCACCTCCCCTAGCAACCCGCCTGCCCACTCCTAAAAAAGCACTCTGAAAATGTCCTGTAACTCCAACTCTCCCACATGGCTTCACTGACTGAGCTCCCCACCAGACATTCTTCCTTTAACAGCAGGCCACAGGCACTCTCCCAGGGACCTCCAAACCCTTGGAACTCCTCCCCTAGATCTCCCCACCCAGCCCCTATCCAAGCACCACCTCTGCAAGCCCGGTGCTCACTAAACACTAGTCCAGTGCCCAACTCCGTAATCCTCCCCTCCTCCCGAATCCTCAGATTCCTCTCTCAGGGTTTAGTGACTCTCTGGGACATTTTTGTTGTTGATGTAATTTAAAAAAATCCTTACCCTAGGATATGTTTTATTGACTTTAGAAAGAGAGAGAGAGAAACATCTATCAGGGTACATACCCATCACAACTAGTATGTGTCTTGACCAGGAATCAAACCCGAGACCTTTCAGTGTACAGGATGACACTCTACCCAACTGAACCACCCCTGGCCAGGGCTCTGGGACATTCTTTCTTCAAAACCAAGGAGAAAGAAACAAAGAGACCAAGGATCTTACACATTTTCTCATTTGAATTAAAAAAATTCCACTACTATGACTAATGTGAATTAGCATTACTGTTTCTGACAAATTCACATTATCTGTGACTAAAATTAACCCTTATTTACTATCAACTATTTTATTTTATGAGACAGAAACTGTAACTGCTACATTACCTTCAGGTTATAAATTTGTTTTACATTTTAGCAAACCAATATGGCTAAGTGGATGATAACTGGAAAAGCAACACAGACATATTCTGATAGATTAATTACCCTCCCTCAGAGAACTATTACAGTAAAGCATGAATTTTTAAAGTAGTCTTGAAACAGTCAAATAAAGGGACGAATGGACTTAACTGTGCAAGCTATAGTTAACTGGCTTAGTATCAGTTGTTTCAGTGTTGAATAGACATCCGTTGCCTCAAAACAACCCGAAGGACAAGAGCAATTTAAAATCTGACTCAATATTCAAAACAGGAATGCTGGAGTAGAGATGCTGAATGACCACTAAGACCCACTGTTTAAAAATAAAAACAAAACAGTAAAACATACACCCACACTATAAAAGGAAAATCATAGCTCACGAAAGCCTGTTTCTATCCTGCAGATGACTGTCATTTTCTGGGAGGTCAGTTCTCTCAGAGAACTTGCTCAAATGAGCAAAGGAAATATGAGGAGTGGGGGCGCGGGGTGGAAGGTGGGGAGGGAGAGGACCAGAGGACTGGCATCTCAAACTCTGATTTCACCCACGAGTGGTGGTTTTGCAGTAACTCAAGAGTTCTGGTTTCCTGATCACAGGTCATGCCACCCTGAGGATGGTCTCTGGCATGCCTCTCAAACTTGAAGGACGTGAAGTTTTGGGAAGCCTTATGCCTGGCAAGTGCTGGGCTGGCAAGGAAGGAAGCCACGTGCTATTGCACAGGCCCACCCGAAAGACCCAGGAAAGCAAGAGGAAGGCTTGTGAATTCCCGAGGATGAATATAGGTAATAACTATTTTCCAACAGCCTTTTCTGAGTTTCAATCCTATGCAGCTTGCACAGTTCCGAGATACTCTGCCTTAACCACAGCCTTGTAAAGGTCATCAACAAGATAACTTCCTTTCTATTCCCATCTGGAACAACAGTGTGAACACTATATTATACAAAAGACAAGCTGCAAACCAGCCTGGAAATTCCTATCCTTTTGCTAGGGCACTGGGAGAACTAGGATAGTTAGAAGGCAGTCTGAGAAAGACTTCCCACCTGACCCTTCCATGAACCCCTAACCCACCCCTTAGGATGAACAACATTCCCTCCGAAATAGCACTCTATGGACATCACCGTCTTAGAATGCTCAATGGGGTGCGTGTTGTGGCTGGACACAATAAAGCACCAACTCTCTAAATGCAAGTCACTGGGAAGGGAAGACGAGTGACCGTGTCACCTGCCCCTGGCCAGCATCAAGTCAAACGTCTGGAATGTGAAAAGCGAAGGACGCCAGGGTTCTCCGATTCCAAACCCAGGAAGTGCACTGGGACGGAGAAGAGAAGGTGCTGACACATCAGGGGCCACAGAATCTAGCGAGGAAACCTCCTCCCCTGTAGAACAGTGAGGGCTCGAAAGAGATGTGAGGGGGAGCAGCTGAGGATCCTGGAAAGCAGTAGGCGCCAGAGTGTCAACCTCTTTCCCAGGCCCAGGGCAGGGAGTCTGGGGTATTGAGTGGGGCTGGGGACAAGGGGAGTTCGGGCCATGCTCACCTCTCCGGAGTCCAGGTTGAGGTTGGCCTGGCACAAAAGGTACAGGTAAGACTTTGGATCCTGGGACAGCATATGCCAGATGCTGAGGAAGTAAATGCTGAGCAGGTTGAGTTAGACGCTGGGCCAGGCACCCCGTCCTGGGATACAGCAGGGGAAGCAGCTCGCTAACATTCTTTGCCGTGATTCCATCAAGCCTTGCTACCTTGCACCAGAAGCATTGGCCTTTACTAAGGTCGTCCGAGCTGTCCAGCACATTCAGTGCCAGCCCCCGCCTCACTTGAGGTGCAAGTCCGGAAAAGTGGAAGGCTGTGCCTCTCCCCATGCCCACCCCCAGCCATGTGCATGCAGCCTGCGATCCATCGGCTTGGGGCTCAAGATGAGCTCACCGGCCTCAGTCC
The DNA here is from genome assembly GCF_964212035.1 of Myotis nattereri. Lineage (NCBI taxonomy): Eukaryota > Metazoa > Chordata > Mammalia > Chiroptera > Vespertilionidae > Myotis > Myotis nattereri. The sequence goes on along the minus strand of NC_138079.1, from coordinate 101,155,877 downwards.
AGCGTGTGCTGTGCACTGACAACTGCTCTGGCCCAAATCCAGTTCACGCCCACTCCAGATCCCCGACCAAAGGAAAAGCTATGCAGCGAGTGTCTACACTCTTCATGCTTTTTTATTACAAGACTACCTCGCATATGTGTAAAATTCATCATCCAGCAACTACATCTAAAGCACAAATATTTGGGGGGAAAAAAGGATTCATTAAATTATGATATGATTAAATCATTGACCAAATAGAAAATTTATATAATAAAGCCAGAGAAAAAGTTGTAAAATATAGTTTACAATAATTATTCACATTCAAGGCTGTACATCAATACATATAACAACCTGGCCCCAAACATGAATTCAATCCAAATAATTCATATATTAGATTTTAAATAACACAGACTGAATTAGAGGCCAACAGTAGCCAGCAAATAACCTTATATAAGAATAAAAATACGAAAGTGTATATCCTAATATCATTGCATTATTTGTTTTTCATAAGTTTGTTTTGTTTTTTAATTTTTGCTTTGCCTGTACATCACAGTTACAGCTACGGACCAGGCAGAGAATATCACACATGTTCTGAGTGACTGCCACCAACCTGAAAGACAGCTAACAGACTATTGCCTCGTCCGATTTTGTGCCAAGGAACAGGTACAGCAGCTCTAAATGCCACGGAAGTAAATTATGCCGACGTCCAATCAAACCTATGATGGTGACAGAGGCTTGTCCCCTGCAAAATGAACCCTACCCACGGTCCTTCAGCTAGACAGGTTAGACTAGGGTGGATTACACAGCTTAGAAAGGTTTGCCTTTTGTACGTAGGTCTCTGTACATAATGTTTGGCGTTTCCTCGTATTGAACAAATGACTGACGGGGAAAGTTCAGGGGTACGAAGGCTTGTTCAGTGGCACACCACAGCTGTCTGAGCCGGAGAGAAAACTGCTCTTTGCTGGAACAGCTTCCTCCCCAGACCAGTTCTCCACAGGCAGCCGGATTACAACCCTGCCAGCAGCCTGTGCCCCTGAGGCTCAGGCAGTGACTCCTGCCCTGGCTTACCGCCCTTGCCCGGTGGGCTGCCCAAGAGGCAGGGCCACACCCACTTGAGTCACCATCCATTCAGGTTAGGTTTGGATATGAAAAGAAAGAATAGGGAAAAGCATGTATGGCAACATCTCCACGAACAATACCATCTCCAAACTCCTGGCGACTGCATCCTCAGTCTAGACTGGCCAAGGGAGGGGGGTTTGAAGATTCAGAGGAGGGCGGGAGACCTAATTCTGTGCAATTCAGCCACAGTCTTTGGCGGAGTCATGTGGCACTGAGCATGGTACCTAGAAAAATTTCTCATGCCTGTTTCCCTTCAGAACCAATGGACCCCAAAGTAAAGTGGAGAAATTAAGAATGAAACCGAATTTGGGTGGTCTGGCCGTGAAGACAACTAGACAACCTGCAACACTGTGGGTGAGGAGAGGGAAGGCCTTAGCCAGGATACTCACTTTCTACCATGAAAAAGCCTGGCCATGTGCTACTGAACCAAGACCCTCTGACAGAGTCCCAGGATTTGAAGAGCTGGAGGTGGGAGATGGGAGGGGGGCACACACTTCTGTAAAACCCAACTGTGTCTGTGGTTTTTTTCCAAGTAGAGCTTTCGCTTTTTCACTGATTCCAAACGGCCCAGCATACTCCAAGTCTATAAACTTAATTACAAATGACCCACTAAGCATGTGGCAAGATCAGGTCAGCACTTTATCTCCCGACTGTGCAGATGCAAGTTCAGTACCATTGTGGACACAAAGTACAAGACTCTGAAAAGATCACCAAGCACGTGAAAGCCATGGCAGCAGGGGGGGAAGTAACTAACATGCCAGCACACCAGGTTCTTTCAATGAAGATGAGGAAACTGACTTTTGGAAAAATCTGTCACAAAAATACTGCAGTAATGACATCATTTTTAGCATTAAAAAAGAAAAAGAGCAATCTTATTCAAACACTGTTTGAATAAGAGTTTCAATACAGTTTACCAGAAATTCATTCATTTCTTCAAAATCTGCAGGAAACAACTAAGCAGGTCCTGTTCTAGAACTCTGAGCATCTAAGCAACAGATCAGACAGAGAAATAAATTAATACCACCTCTGAAACAAACTTTTACTCAAAAATACTACTTGTGGGAATGGGGGTAGAAGGGATCAGAGTAGAAAATCAAAGATTTAGAAAGACAGTCATCACAGCATTATTTAAATAGTGAAAAACTAGAAACCACCTAAATGTTTTATAACAGGGAAATAAATTATAAGATTTATAGCCATTCAACTGTACAATCATTAAAAACAATGCTTCGGAATCATTATTCATGACATGGGGAAATGCTTAAGATAAAATAAAAGTGAAAAAAGCTCGATGCACAACAGTATATATTGGCCGTGGCCAGTGTGGCTCAGTTGGTTGGAGCATCGTCCTGTGAACCAAAGGGTCGAGGGTTCAATTCTTGGTCAGGGCACATATAAAGGTTTCAGAATTCAATCCCCAGTTGGGGGGTGTACAGGAGGCAACTGATGTATGTTTCTTTCTCACCTGAAGTTTCTCTCCCTTCCTCTCACACTAAAAACCAATAATAAAGAGCATGTCTTTTATGTTCCCAGTTTAGATGAAAAAAGCAAACAAATCGGGCGGAGGGAGGACAGGTTATACACCAAAATGTTTACAGTGGTCTTTTCTGCCTTTTTTTTTTTTTTTAAGAAAACAAATGTTTTAAGAAAATTTGGAGTCACCCAGGGCCCCCTGCCCTGGGTTGGGGTTGGTATGTGTGTGCGCCATGGGGCCATCTCCTGCAATCCCTTCAGGCTGGGCCAAGAGGGCTGGAGTAGGTGTAGTTCTCGCCAGCTTTGGCATGACCACAAGAGCCATTTTGTCAAAAGCAAGTCTGTCACGAGCTGTTAGTTAGGTTCAGAATAGCAGGCAGTCAATGGTGCCAATCACTGGCGGGGCTTTGCACTCCACAGGGGGCTGCCCACTGCCCATGGCCCTGGTCAGGTCCACAGAAAGAGGGGAGGAAACCTCCTGTGCAAACCCAGTCTCCTCCAGTTCCCAGAGACCAACAAGGCACAGTGGAGAGCACAGACCTCCTAGCTGCCCTCCCCTCCGTGCGAGAGGCTGCATGGGAGGGACTGTCTGCAGTTGGTGGTACTTGGTTTGACTTGTCTTTGCTGACTCTAAGACACATGGCTCCTGGATCTATTAAACAACAGGGCATTTTCTTTCTCACTTTGGATAAATCCACATTCATATTTCCAGGTATGTCTGTGTATGTACACAGACCCTTGTCCACATCTCAGAATGTAAGGCACCTGATGCCAAGACGATCGCTGTAAGGATAAATTAGATAAAATTAAAGCTGGCGGAAGTATGGGTAAGAGAAGATTACAAATGGGCCTTAAAAAAAAAAAGAGGCCTCTGAGTGAACAGAGAAAGTTGGCTTACAGAGAAGGGCTCAGCTTACACTGGCTCGGCCGAGGGCAGTCACTGCAGCTCTGTCAACTTCGAGCTCAACCCTGAACCCCTCATTTCCTGGTTTCAGAGGTTAAGATGGAGCTTGTTGGTTAAGCCCAGGAGGTAGTGGCGCTATCCAGAAGGCAGAATGCATGGGAGGCCTTGTCTCGTGAGCAGCCGGCTGAGTGCCCTTATTAAACACAAATACCAGCCGCGCTCGGTTCCCTGTAACCAGACCCCTGAGGTGATGCTGCACAGAAACTGGTTCCTCACCCTTCTACCCGCACACACACAGGCAGGGTTTCTGAGAAGAGTAAAATGTCAATATGGGAGGAAGCCTGGAGTGAAATTCTTGGAAGGGGCAAGTCAGACTCACTTTTTGAAAAGCAGATGAACACAGGCCTTTCAAACGTGAGGAAAGAGGAGCATAGAGGGAGTCTGCGCTAAGGGCACCCCCGCCCCGCCCCTCCCCGAGACAGATGTGAGCTGTCCGTCTTTTTCTCAGATTTCACAGAGCAGAGGATAGGCCCGAACAGAAACCACCAGCAAACCTGGCTACGACCTCTGCTCAGCCCTCTCCCTGCCCAGCACAGTGAACCCCCACATCCACGCTCCTGCCCAGTTTAAGAACAGCCACTCCTATCACTCACTGTGAGAAAGGCGGCTCCTCTCCATCGGGACCACTGGTCACAGAGGGGGATGAATGGTGTGTTTGAGACAGGAGACAGGGCAGTGGTGAGGGGCTTTCCTGTGTGAGCCTTTGGCTAGTGCCGTGGTGAAAGTCTAAAGGAAAAGGAAAGGTGTCCATCCCCTGGGAGCAGCCTGCAGGGCCTGCTCCTCCCCGCCTGGAACAGAGGACTGCCCTCCAGGGACACCTGGGTAGGGAGAGGAACAGCCAAGACCCACTGTCTGGGGAGCAGCAGCAAAGAAAATCAAAGAACTAGCAGGATCTGGACCATGTGTAGGTCACAGTAGAGTAGGAGCTGCCTCTAAGCATTGAAAGGAGGGAACCTGAAATGGAAGGAGAGCAGGCTGGGCGCTTGGGTTCAAGTGCCAGGCGAGTTAACTCTTTTTTTCCCAGGCAAAGTCCACTTGATGGAGACCAGAGGACCTGGCACCACGAGAAGGCATTAGATTCTCACTGTTGGGATGTAAGAATTTTAGGCTGTGAGCATATTCAATCACAACATGAAAAGGGTGCGTGCGCTGGCCAGGAGCCCGCACTCCTCCCACCACCCAGATGACTGAGTACCGTCCAATTTGTGAGGAGTCTCCTGGCTCCTAAGTAACTGGTCTGGGGGAGTCCTGCACACTTCAACCTTTAACACTCTCAGAAAGGCTCATCAGATCTCACTCCTCCACGTGGAGACCACCAGGCCCTGTCTGCCTTGCTGCCCTGGTCTCATGAGGCCGGCAGAGCCGTCTGCTGGTGCAGCTGGGGCTAACCGGGCCCACTGCTGACTGCTCCCTGCAGCCGTGTGCATGGGTTCCAGCCCCGGAGGGCAACACCGTTCCACGAGATGATGGATTGGAACCTTGCAGGCAGTGGCTTGTATTTCACCCAACAGCCTGTTCCACTTCTCACCACTGGGAGCCTACCTGGCAGTCACAACATGTGGAGCACTTGCAGACAGAAATCCTGTAGCCAGAGCTACTCCAGGAGGAAAGCAAGGGCCCGCAGCACAGGAGATGGGCCATGATCTAGGGACATGAGGAAAAGAGCACACAGACAAAAGCCAAGAACCCTCCCACCCCATGGAGATCAGAGGCCGTCCCCTGCAGAGCACACACAACTCCCTGGTGAAGAGTTCCACAATAATCTAGGGGGCAGAAAGAGCCCAGAGATACACCCTGTCCCCTAGGCCACAGCAAGACCAGCAGGTGACCGGGGTGCACGGTGGAGAGCTGGTGACACTGGTCCACTGGTCCAGGTGGGAATCAGGTAGACGTGCACAGCACTGGGTGCTGGCAACAAGGACAGCTCGGGGAGGCCTCCATAGAGCACAGAGAGCAAGCAAAGCGACCCTGAATTCCTGTTCATTATTGGTTTTGTTCTTTGTGTTGTTGGGTATTTTTTTCTTCTTTTCTTTTAAATAAAAAAGCTGCAAGGTTCCACTGTCTACATTCCCCTTGAGATGGCTGGGAGGTGGTCTGGAAGCGTCCCGGATAGCCATGAGCTGCGCTGGGGCGCGTGTCCTGGCAGCGAGGGCAGGGCTGCGGGCTGTCACTGCACGGTGGTGTCTGGGTGACTCTGGTATCTGTGCCTCCACACCTCCTGAATCTTTCTGCACCATTTGTGAGCATTCCCGCTCGGGTCCATCAGGTAATACGTCCTGTTTGGCTGCAGAGAAAGAAACCATTTAATGTTCTCAAAGAACTGAGTCTCCCCAAGACCAGCACCTCAACTTGTTGGGGAGAAATCAAAGAAAGAAACCATCACCTGGCCAGTGTGGCTTAGTGTTTGAGCGCCCGCCTATGAACCAGGAGGTCACAGTTCAATTCCCAGTCAGGGCACATGCCCAGGTTGTGGGCTTGATCCCCCGACTGGGGGTGTGCAGGTAGGCAGCCAATTGATGATTCTCTCTCATCACTGATGTTTCTATCTCTCTCCCCCTCTCCCTTCCTCTCGGAAATAAAAATATATTAAAAGGAAGGAAGGGAGGGAGGGAGGGAGACCGTCGTCCTACTGCAGCCACTGCAGGTACCTCTGGAAGCACATGAACATGTGGATTTCTTCCTTCCACATACGTGCAGATATTAAATATGCAGGTGATGACTTACAGATCCCTCAGGTCACCCCCAAAGTAAAAAAACAAGCACAGGTGTCTCCCAGCTCAGCTCAGGACTGAGCCAGGAACGTGGGGCCCTGAGACGTGGGGAAGGGGGAGACAAGTGCCTGGACTCCAGCTCCTTCCTTGGGCTACAGTATTTGGATGCTTCAAATGGAAGTACAAAGGCCTCCAATTGCCTTGCAGAGGAGAATCTATAGAGACAAACTTACTGTGTGGACAAAGAAGGTTTTAAAATTCTTGGCCTCTGGTCGGAGTTCTTGTGACCATGGAATTTCACCTTTCAGGACTTTGTTGACAGGATCCACATAATATAAGTGTGGCCCTTCTGTAAGTAATAACTGTCGTCGTCGTGCAAATAAACCCTGACAAAAAAAAAAGGACCCCGCTTGTTAAGGCTCAGAAGTGAGTGATGACAGTGCTTCCTGCTGCCTCAGAGGCTGAACTGTCAGAGTAGCTCAGTGCACAAAAACCACTGCCAGCCACCTATCCACTCACCTGGGACAAAGGGAGCGTGCACACCTCATCCCCCATGTGGACCCACCCTTGGATTAGAGCAGTGATGGCAAACCTTTTGAGCTTGGAGTGTCAGCATTTTGAAAAACCCTAACTTAACTCTGGTGCCTGTCACATATAGAAATTTTTTGATATCTGCAACCATAGTAAAACAAAGACTTATATTTTTGATATTTATTTTATATATTTAAATGCCATTTAACAAAGAAAAATCAATCAAAAAAATGAGTTCACGTGTCACTTCTGACACGCGTGTCATAGGTTCGCCATCACTGGAAGCGCTTACTGCTTGGTTTTGGCGATCTGGATGTCTTCACCCCCATTTTAGGTGCCCTGACTTTGGCTGCCACGTGTAGGCCAGCCCACCAGCTCAGGTCCCCGTGGCTGAGCAAACTTGGACGCCCCACAATCAATGGTCAGCCCCGCTGCTTCTTGTGCCTTCTGTTCCATTCTGAGGCACAGAGCTCTGCCCGAGAACCCGCCTTCATGGAGGTTCTCATCCACTGAGGATGCCCCAGGGCGGGTCAGAAATGGGTTTCACAAGCCCAAGCTTAGAAGGGCTTGGGTCAGCAGATTTATGGAGTCTGATATGTTTTGATAAAATTAATCCATAATAAAATAAAATAAATAACAATTTTCCAAAACAATTCTAGGCCCGGCCGCTGTGGGTCAGTGGTTGAGCATTGACCTATGAACCAGGAGGTTACAGTTCGATTCCTGGTCAGGGCACATGCCTGGATTGTAGGCTCAATCCCCAGTAGGAAATGTACAGGAGGCAGCCAATCAATGATTCCCTCTCATCATTGATATTTCTCTCTTCTTTCAAATCAATAAAAAAAAATTCTTTTTAAAGTTAAAAAAAACAAAATTCTAATTAAGTATTAGACTGTGGTGATGTCAAGCAGAACCTCCTCAATGGGACAGAAACTTTATCAGTGAACCTAGCCTTGTGGAGACACCAGAACCCTGGCTTCTGAGAAGAAATGAGAGAGGCTCTACTTCTGTTTTGCTACAGCTGAATAGCTGAAATCTCCCTCAGCTATCAAATCTAAAGATGATCTCTAAGAAGGAAAGATGTTACGTGCGACAAGTTACCGCAGGGACCTGAGAGGAAGGCATGCTCCTGAGCAAGAACCAGGAGGGAGTCCTGGCTGGTGTTGCTCTGTGGTTAGCAAGTTGGCCCTCACCCTGAAGGTCACGGGTTCAATCCCCAGCCCTGGTCAGGGTGCATGCGGGAGGCAGACAATTGATGTGTCTCTCTCACATCGTTCTCTCTCCCATTGTTTTCCTTCCCTTCCACTCAGAAAAAAAAAAAATCAATGGGAAAAATATCCTTAGGTGAGAATTAACAACAACAAAAGAACCAGGAGGGAGACACAGATGCACAGGAAGGAGCAGTGGGGGTCTGACTTACCTTTCGCTTATCTACTGGACCCATTTTTAGTATTAAATTATTTTCTACAAACTGGTGCCTACAAAAGAAGAAAACAAGAATGAGCACTCACATGAGTCAGAGACAGAAATTCTCCCAACTCCTCCCTTCAAAACAAACCTCCCAATGGCATTTGTGAACTTGGCTTTAACCAAGCCTCTCCCTTCACAGATCCAAACTCAGTAACATGAGGAAACTCCAAACGCAACTGAGCACACAAGCACTGTTGCTTTATAGAACTTAGATCTGCGTTTGGACCAGAGGCCAGAAATATCACCTGCTGTCCCCTCTCACTTGGAAGCCTTCATACAACCAAGGAGAGGTAGAGGGAGACAGGGCTGCAGAGCTGAGCCCATCACACAAATCCTCGTTACTTTAAACAAAGCAGGACCAAGACACAAAACCCCTCCAAAAGGGCAGAGCCTGCTGGGAGTCAACCTGAGGATGAAGCCTGGTGTTAATATGTTACCTCCATAAGCTGGGACCCCAAGTCAGTGATCAGAATCCACTGACCCACTTAGGACCATAAATCTCTAAAGACTCAAGTTGGACTTGGTTTAAGAATATCTCATCTTAACTGGTGGCACAGTTGGCTAGAGTGCTATCCCCATACCCAAGGCTGCTGGTTCAATCCCTACTCAGGGCACATACAAGAATCAAGCAATGAATGCATAAATAAGTGAAATAACAAATCCATGTTTCTTTCTAAAACTCAATAAATAAAAATTTTAAAAAAATCTCAACTGGTGTTTCTACCATAGTAATAAAGCACTTTTATTCAAACGTGGCAGGAATTTAGAAGAGAAAGCTTCAAATACAGGTGTGTGTTTAAAAAAAAAATAAAATAAAATAAAAAAAATATATATATATATTTCAGAGGGAGGGAGAGGGAGAGAGAGATATAAACATCAATGAACAGAGAGAATCACTGATCGGCTGCCTCCTGCACACCCCCTACTGGGGATCGAGCCTGCAACCCGGGCATGTGCCCTTGACTGGAATCAAACCTGGGACCCTTTGGTCCGCAGGCCAATGCTCTATCCACTGAGCCAAACCAGCTAGTGCAAATGCAGGTTTTGATTTAATACACATAATTAGCAAAATATAGTTCTCTTTGATTTCTAAGAGTTTAACAGAGGTTGTTTTAATGTCTGCAGGCTATCTCTTCTGGTTAAAGCTAACAGTTACTGCTTGATGTTCTGATTTTACTAAAATTCCTGATCCAAGGTTCTACTGTAGAAACAAAATATTTTATATTTGAAAACATGTCAGACAACTGTTATATAAAACAGTGACAATGTTAGCACGTAAGTGAGCGCATACACATGCTTTCTCGGCTCCTTGGGACCTAGAGCACGTTCAAGCAGCGGCCAAGCTGCTGGACCCACGTTCTCCCACTGAGTGTTCCTGGCCTAGCCTGACCAACCAGACCAACGCCCACACCCCAGCGCCCACTGGGCTTGCCTTGCTGAGACCCCATCACCAAGGAATGAGCCCCAAGCAAACTGATACAGCATCATGTGGATTTTGAAAACAACTAAGATGAATATTAACAACAAAAAAGGGCTGTGTCCTCTACAAGGAAAAGAACTACTTCACTCTCAGAGGCACTTAAAAATAAACAAACAAGCCCTAGCCGGTTTGGCTCAGTGGATAGAGCGTCGGCCTATGAACTGAAAGGTCCCAGGTTCAATTCCGGTCAAGGGCACATGCCCGAGTTGTGGGCTCGATCCCCAGTGGGGGACTTGCAGGAGGCAGCCGATCCATGACTCTCTCTCATCATGGATGTTTCTCTCTCTCTCTCCCTCTCCTTTCCTCTCTGAAATCAATAAAAATATATTTTTAAAAAATGTTTAAAAAAATAAAATATTAAATCAAACGAAAGAAGAACTGGAAGGAAAAAAGAAGGGGATATTGCTTAAGCTTACATGAGAAGGGCCACTATGTATTTACTATTATTATCATTAAAAAAAATTATTTTTATTGATTTCAGAGAGGAAGAGAAAGGGAGAGAGAGCTAGAAACATCAATGATGAGAGAGAATCATTGATCGGCTGCCTCCTGCATGCCCCCTACTGGGATTCAAGTCTGAAACCCTGGCATATGCTCAGACCAGAATCCGAACCGTGACTTCCTGGTTCACAGGTCCATGCTCAACCACTGAGCCACACTGGCGGGCTGGGGAGCGGTTCCTTTTTAAAGCTGGAACCAAAACGAGCTCCTTCATACAGAGTAATAGACATGACTGCATGAGAACAAAGAGAACCTTTAACTACAAAAATAACCAAAATTAACAAGCAAACACACTGGAGAACATTCAGCAAATACAACCATCTGTACTTTACTGAGCATCTACAAAGGGACTGACATAAAAGGCTTAACACCTCAATGACTAAGGATACAAATTGGAAATTCCCAAAGGAGGAATTAAGTGACCCCCAAAATTCTCAATAAAGAAACTGCCCTGGCCAGTTTCCCTGTGGTTAGAGCATATTCCCCATCAAGGGCACGTACCTGGGTTGCAGGTTCAATCCTGGCCCTGGTCGGAGCATGTGGGAGGCAACCAATTGATGTGTCTCTCTTGCATTGATGTTTCTGTCTCTCTCTCCCCTTCCCTTTACTTCCTCTCTCTCTCTTAAAAAAAAAAAAAAAGGAAAAAATATCCTCAGGTGGGGATCAAAAAAAAAAAAAAAAAAAAAAAGAAAAACCAAAAAAATTTTTTTTAATTAAAAAAAGAAAAGGAAAAAAGAAACATGGCACTTGCCTGCACCCCAGTGCGTCTCCATAGAAACTTTCACGTGTTCTACGGAGACGCACTGGGGTGCAGGCAAGTGCCATGTGGATGCTGTGGAAGCATGGTCTCACTCAGCACTGGCACAAACAGCCTGAAGTGAGGAGGACCTGCTGAAAAGGTAATTTGGAAATAACGTCTATCCTAAGGAACAAAAGACAAGCAAAGACCAGAAGCACCCACCTTCACCACTGTCATTCACACTGTGAATCGGAAGCCACGAGATGGTTCAGCAACAGAACATTTTGGCGCCACACAGAAACATGCGAGCTCCTTCCTTGTCCCTGCAGAGTGAGGACCCCCACTGACAGGCACAAGCCCCTCCAACACACATGGATACCCATTCTCTCTCCCTCTCACACATGCCTGCCAGCACACAGCCACCCATCTTGGCTTCTCTAATGACAGGGCACAGGAGAGCCACTGGTGCTCCAGATGGTGAAGAGCTGATGCTGGGGTAGATCGCTGGTATATCCAGGAGGCAGGACTCAAGGGAGTAGACAGAGATGGTCAGAAGCTCCCTTATTAGCGTCAATACCACAGCCTATTCGTTCGGTTAATTAACCAATTAGGTTAAACAAGCTACTAGTTACCCACTTTGACAAGTTTACTTAAAAGAATCCTTTTGATTTTTTATTTCAAAAGGTCAATTCCTACTCTCCTGAAAAAAACACTCCTACCCCCACACTAGGCACCTTTTTCTCTCTGGCAGTTGGCAGGTCCAGTCTGCAGATTCAAAGATGAAAGCAGACCTAAGTTAAAGATATATCTAACTCTTGGCATATAGTTAGCATGCACAAGAGGCTTTACCATAGCCCTGAGATCATACACAGCCTGTCACCCAACCCTCTACAATAGGCCACATTTATCATCACCTCATTACAGATGTCAATGCAGGGGCTGAGGATCTCAAGTTGGTCACAGGCATTTCACAAGGGGTGACAGTGTAAAATCCCCCTTGAAGGATTTCCTGATTCCAAAGCCAGGGTCCTCTCCTCATCACCCTATCCCACCCCACCCAGTCTCCAAGAACACCTGTTTCAAGGATGCAAGCCACCAGCAAGCTAGGGCCATTTCAGGACACAGCCACCCCAGGAGAGCCCAGTAAGCCTGCTAGAGGCCCGATGTGACCACCTCAGGAGGGAATTCCATACTTGGCTTCTACGCAGGTGGAGGAGGAACAAGTGGCCAGTTTGCTCTAAAACACCAGTTCTCAAACCTTCAGAACTCAGAACCCCTTTAATACTCTTAAACCTTATGGAAGCCCAGGACTGGTATGGCTCAGGGTCAGCCCATGCACCAAAGGGTCGCCATTTCAATTCCTGGTCAAGGGCATGTACCTGGGTTGCAGGTTTGATCCCTGGCCCTGGTTGGAACACATGTGGGACATGTCTCTCCCACATCGATGTTTCTCTCCCCCTACCCTCCCATCCTTTCCACCCTCTCTAAAAATCAATGGAAAAAATATCCTCAGGTGAGGATTAACAAAAAAATAAAGTCAATTTAAAAAAAATGCAAAAAAAAAAAAAAAAAAAGTCAAAGGACTCAAAGTACCTTGACAAGTAAATACAAATGGCCAATGTATCTCGATGTTTGCTTTGATAAGAAATCAAATGCAAATTCACATGACCCTGTTTTTAGAGCATCAAAATGCTCAAGGGTCGGCATGACCGTGAGGAAGATGGGGGTTGTTCACAAGTACTGCAGATACAAAGCACTGCCTTCTTAAATGTGCACTTTCACTCCACCTGCCACCCAGGACTCCACCTTTAAAGAAATATTCAGACAAGTGAGAAAAACTACGTGCAGAGGATGAGTTACAACAGCAAAACTCCTGGAACACCCCAAACATCTCACCAAGGAGCAGCAGTTATTAAATCACGGTGAATCATGCCCAATCACAGATGCCTGGCCTGCTGAGTCCCAAACGCACTCACTCCCTGCCCAACGATTCTTAATACCCACTTCCAGTTGGACTCTTTGAGGGGCCTCACCCCAGAGTGTTATTGGCAGTTTTGGGAGGAGTGAGCTGGTGCGGAGCCTCACAGGCAGCGGTAATGAAGACTAGGATGCCTGCTTTCTCTGTTTACCGTGTCTCGCATTCCCTGTATTCTGCTCTGCATTTTTAAAGGGAGTACTACTTATGCCTATAAATTCTTACCAAGGGTTTCCACTGGCCTGCTTCTCCAATAATAACCTCTTCTCATCTTCGGAAAACTGTAAGTCCAGTTCAAAAGAATTAGTGTCCAGGTCATGGATATACTGCTCGATGTTGCTGCCCGCCCTCTGTGGCAGACCCGTGTCTGAGGCAGACAGGGAGTGGGAGGATGACGACGATGACACTTGCATGCAGCCAAACTGGCTCAGGAGATTGTCGTACTGCACAGAGAAGAGGGAAAAGTGAGAACAGCGCCTAATGTTCCCTAAGGTCCACAGACGCAGACAACGCTCTGACCTACGCTGTACCAGCGAGCTCCCGGCCTGAGGGCCTCAAAGCCCAGGTGGGAGATGAGCCGCAGAGCTGCAGCCCAGTTCTGCCTCTCCTGTTAAGTGTGGGCTGCTCTTCCTCCTCCACTGGGTGGCTGGCCACTGAATCAAGGCAGGCCTGGATCCTGCCTGTCTAGATCCCTCTTTCCGAGGTGAACATGAGAAGATGCTCACCCCAGAGAGCAGCTAACCCCCAGCCTCCATCTCCAGGAAGGGAAACTTCTATAAGCCCCCATGCTGCCCCCCCGAGGGGGTTAGGATGCCTTCTGGGAAGAGGAGGGAGGGCACCTGTGGCCCCAGAGAACCCACCCTCCGGCGTACAGAGAGAGGCTCAGTGGCAGGAGTTCAGAGCCCTCCTCCTTTAGCCCCGTGGGCCTATGTCTCTGAGTCTATGGCTGTCATTACATATTCCAATGTGACTGAGTTCAATTAAAAATAAAAATATACTCCTTTTCATCTCAGCAAAGATTAATTAAGCTTGATATAGACAGAGCTGCCTGCTATTCTGGAGAAAACTACAAACACTGGTGACACAGAAAATGGAATGACTCACAAATGTACCAAAAGGCAGGGCTGTGTACTCGCACCCTCCGAGGCTGCTGAGCGGGCCAGAGCCCCAGCAAAGACCTGGAGAGAAGGGGGCACCCAGCCTCTCCATGGCTAACAGAGGAAAAGGAAAGACGTCACCAGAAACAGGTGAGATGAGAATGCAGTGCATCCTTCCAAGTTCCTTGTCTCTAGAGCAGTGGTTCTCAACCTTCTGGCCCTTTAAATACAGTTCCTCATGTTGTGACCCAACCATAAAATTATTTTTGTTGCTACTTCATAACTGTAATGTTGCTACTGTTATGAATCATAATGTAAGTATCTGATATGCAGGAAGGTCTTAGGCGACCCCTGGGAAAGGGTCGTTCGACCACCAAAGGGGTCACAACCCACAGGTTGAGAACCGCTGCTGTAGAGGGACGACTCCCTCCTGCAGACCCAGAGCGCACCCTCCTCAAGTGCTGCCCAAGCAGCCTTCACCCATGTGCTCACACAGCTTCAACAGCAGCCTCAGCCCTGCCCACTGGCTCCCAGGTAGGAGTGACCCTAGTGACTGACACTCCTGGGGCCCCTCCTGGAGCATTCTCCACTTCCTCTCTAAAACTGCCCCAAGGCCACCTCTGGGCAGTGTCTCTCAGCTTACAGAGGCTTCCATAAGCTTCTGTGGGTGTCTCAACAAATCTGAGAAGCCAGTGAGATGACTGTTACCACCATCTCCATTTCTGCAACAGGGAAATAAGGCTCAGAATGGGCCCAAGGTCACAACCTGAGGGCCAGTGTAGAATTCAGAACCAGACCCCTGCGTGTTTCCAATGCAGGGACTGCCTCGCTCCCATGGTGGAACTGCTAGCTGACCACCATGACCACTGCTTGCTGGGTGAGTCCTATCTTGGGGGCTCCACTGTACTGTCCCAGGGAAAGCTCCAGGTGCTCTATCTCTGCACTCCATTCTTCTCCCCTCAGCAGCACCTAGTACAGACGAGCAGCACAAACCCCAAACCTAGAAAGGACAGGTGACAAGGAGTGACAGTGGCTAGAGTGGAGATGCTCACCAACGCAGAGTGAGGAAACCCCAGACTGTGCTGAACACTCAACGTTTCTCCAGGGGCCACCTGGAGTCCAGACATGAGCATCACCATCAGCCACCAGCATGGGGTTAGGAACACAGATGAGAACAGGGTGCCTGCTCTCTTCACTCCCTGAATAAAGATAGTTTCTGCTCCTCTCATTCACAGGGCAGTCCCCTTCCTGCTGAAAAGGACACTAGACTCTCCTGGAGCCTCATGGGTGGTGAGATTGTCTCCTGTGACACATGTCTACCTCTGCAGTGAGGGAGGATCTCCTTGAGCAGGTTTTCTCTGTATCTGATTACCTTTCCAGGTCAAAGTCTTTTTCAAGGTTCACTAAACTGTCCAATTGTGAAGGGTGGTATAGGGAGCTCAGGCCGAATACTTTCGAAGGCTTTCAAACCACACAGCCTTCAAAGCCGAGGATGAGCCACCTAACAATAAGTTGTTAACCTGTAGAGCCAGTTTGAGATGGAAACATTTGAGTACCAAGAAGTCAGAGCTCTTGACATGGCGAAGGCAATAAAACAGCAGAGGGCCTAAAAAAGACACTCAAGTGTGTGTACATGCATACACAAACACGCACATGTACATACACACACAGGCTACATGAAGCTGAGCTCCCCAGACACTGAGATCCGAGACAGCTGCACCCTCCATCAGAGCTCAGTCAGCCAAACATGCTGCTTCCCCGGACACCCCTGCCAAAGGCACTGGACTGGAGACACTAACATACTCCTACTGTCTGTGCCTTAGGAATAACAAGGCCGGGGGAGGAAGTCCTGGGGATGAGCCTTCTGCAGTCTGCAAACACGGAGGCCGCAGCTACTGCAAGGGGAAGCAGGTCAGGCTTCCTTCAAGTCTGGGCACAAAGGATATTTCAGGATAAGCAAAGGGGGATGTGTTGCTTACAACAATAAGCGGGAGACATAAGGAGCTCTTGATCTTGGAGAGGTGATACCAGTAATAATTTTAATTTGGCTCTGGATGACTCTCTTAAAGTCTAGAATTCCCACATCAACTAAAGTGGAACTCTACACATAACTGGTTAGAATAAGCCACAGTGACAGAACTCAAGCCAGAAAAATGGGCTACCAATGACGATAAGAAAACACTTGAAGGTGGGTGGTGGATGCACTGCAGCTCCTTGTACTCCTCTGTCCAATTCCACATGCTTCCATAAGAAAAATTTAAAGAACAAAGTGTACTTACACCTACATCTGAGTTCAAGCTGTGACTACAACTTCCCACACATGCCAGGTGCTACACCCCTTGGGCTTGTACCACAGTTCCTGCTTTTACCAGGAACTAAAAGCTGACATTGACCAATGTCCATCCTCAATGCCATGTCCCAAAAAGTTCAAAGCAAGAGCACCCTAGGCTTCTCTTGGAAAGATCAGAAGCATTCCAGAATGTTTTTAGACATATGATTATAAAAACACCAGCCAAGAGCATAAGAAAGATGCCCACCAGGAGAGACAGCACCAGGAGCCCCGGGGAAAAAGTGAAGGGTGCTGCTCCCACTAGCTCCAGACTCCCTCACCCACTATCTGCCTCTGGTTCAATCCCTGTGGGTAAAAATTATCTAGAAAAAATGAGAAAAAGGGACTCGACCACCCCAGGGCCTGATGACCTGTACTCGGGGCAGACTCACGGACAAAAGCCACTTAGGGCTCAGTCTCGGTAAGAGACTCAGATTTGGGTTGCAAAGTGTCCAGATCTATGCCGGCTTCCCCTTGAGCCCTTCATCCCATGAATCAGAGTCCTGTGGTCGATGGGCACAAACTTCCTAAGCACAGAGGAACCATTTTCACAAAATATGACAAGCAGAATCCATCTCTGCCTGGGTTGTTCTGACACACATGAGCCAGCTTACGTTTCCATAGCAGTCTTCATCATCTTCCGACATGGCTGGTAAGTAAGCGGTGAGTTTCGGAGGTGTCTGATGATGCAGATTCTCCCATGTGATGGATTCAAAAAATGAATGAGCTTTCAGAGGACCATATCCTTCCATTTCTTCACAGCCTAATCGCTTTGTGGCATCTAAAACCTTAAATAAATGTCACGACATGTCAGTGTTAGGGTTAAAAAGTAACTCTGACAAAAGTTCTTTTTGAGCCCTGGGCTGTTTGGCTCAGTGCATAGAGAGTGAGCCTGCGGACTGAATGGTCCCAGGTTCGATTCTGGTCAGGAGCACATGCCCAGGTTGCGGGCTCGAGCCCCAGTAGGGGGTGTGCAGGAGGCAGCCAATCAATGATTCTCTCTCATCATTGATGTTTCTATCTCTCTCCCTCTCCCTTCCTCTCTGAAATCAATAAAAGTATATTAAAAAAAAAAGTTCTTTTTGAGTAGTTCCTTTAACTTCCCAGTACCTCCTAGAAATAGAAAGTTCCTGCATCCCATCCCACCTGGTCCCACCATGGGCCAGGGACAGACTGTCACCTTCTGGGGTTCCTTTTACTTGTCTCAAGTTTCTGTCCCTTTCCCTCTCATAGGTGAAAAGGAATCACAACTCAAAATTAATAGCAAGCAAGCATTATTTTAAAATATACAGTTGAAAATTCTAAAATGAGGGGGGAAAAATGAACTTACTGGCTTTAATAACAAAGAGAACAAGGAATCTATCTGATGGTAAGCTATCAGATGGGGGACAAAGAGCCTGTGTCTCCCACCAGCATTGATATCACAGGGCCCCAGAGCTGTCTCTTCAGGATTTGGCTGTGTTCCTCCACCCTCAGACCCACAGAGGACCAAGCATACCCTCCCAGTGAGGGGACGGACACAGGAGGGACAGGCAAGAAGAGGCAGACTATAGCCTTCTTAAACTGACCAGGCAGGCCTGACCCTGCTTCCCCAAGATCAAGTTAAGGGACAGTCTAGAGCAGTGGTTCCCAACCTTCCTAATGCTGCGACCCTTTAATACAGTTCCTCATGTTGTGGTGACCCCCAACTATAAAATTATTTTCGTTGCTACTTCATAACTGTAATTTTGCTACTGTTATGAATCGTAATGTAAATATCTGATATGCAGGATGTATTTTCATTGTTACAAACTGAACATAATTAAAGCATAGTGATTAATCACAAAAACAATATGTAATTATATATGTGTTTTCCGATGGTCTTAGGCGAACGACCCCTGTGAAAGGGCTGTTCGACCCCCAAAGGGGTCACGACCCACAGGTTGGCGACCTACAGGTTGAGAACCGCTGGTCTAGAGCCAAAGTACTCCAGGGGCAGGGACAGTGTAATTTCTAGAAGCTAGATTATAAGATGGTTGCAGAGCAGGTAGAAGCTATACTCACCTGCTCCCAGCCCCAAACCAGATTCCTAGCTATATTACTAGTATAGAACAATCAACTTGGATAACCAACTGAAGGCTAGCTGAACTGACATATAACCATGGGTTTACAGAAGAAGCCACATAGAGACTGGTAAGGAGGGCAGAGATGTGGAAAGGGCTGGCCCCAGCACCCAGGTGCATGGCAACTGAGAAGCTAGAGGGGTATCACTATGACAAAACTTCCTCCTTCCAGTAGCGTGGGGTCTCAACCCCACTCAGGGATCCCCAACTCAGAGCAATAGAGATGGGAACATAGCATCTGGTGGTGAAAATCACTGTGGTTTCCATCTGCCTGGGAGACCCAGGTGCCACCTTCCCAGGGACAAGCACTCCTATCGTTACAGCACTAGGCCGGGAGTGCACTGCCCAGTTTCCAACTGCTGGCGAGGCCACTCTGTTGTACTCAGGTCTGGTGGCGGGCTCTGCTAGTTGCATCCATCATGACATTGGGGGCCCTATTTTTCTGGGGAGGTTTTGGCAGAGACTCAGACAGTGACTAAACTGTGTGGCTTTGGAAAGAAGGCTGGTCTCCCCCGCCTTGAGCCTACAGCCCGTGCCCCTACCCCCCACCTGTTGACTCACTTGGCAGGCCCTGTCCTGCTGAGTTCAGCTGTGCAGGGATATCAGAGTGTCTTGCAGAGCTGGGACTTTCAGACCATGTCTCCCCAAAAAACTTTTGTCCAGGAATCAGACAGGCAGATGCTGGGGTATGTGTGGCTACACTGCAGGGTGGGGGAGGGGGACACTCCCATCTCTCCAGCAAGTTCAGCCACTGCTAACCCAGGAAGAAGTACCCACCCACCTCCCAC
The DNA here is from genome assembly GCF_964212035.1 of Myotis nattereri. Taxonomy (NCBI): domain Eukaryota; kingdom Metazoa; phylum Chordata; class Mammalia; order Chiroptera; family Vespertilionidae; genus Myotis; species Myotis nattereri. The sequence continues at coordinate 101,136,619 of NC_138079.1, read as the reverse complement.
AGGCTTGAAGGAACCACCTCCAACAGGAGACTGTTTGGATCAGCCTTGACAAGTCCTGGATACTCTGCCCCGCTGGCTCAGTTCCATGGGAGGAAGGGAGAGTGGCTTAGATCTGAGACATTCAAAGTGTGAGTCCCTTGGAGACTATTATCTGGGACCAAGACAAAGTGCTTAGTCCCCTCCTTAGGGGTGGGCTGGCATCACCCCCATGGGAGGCTCTTTTGATCTGTCCCCCTGAGCCCAGGGCAGCTGAGCTTGCTCCTGCAGAGGGGATGACTGGCTACACCGAACCTGAACCTACAGCAAGCCCTTCCACGGGGAGCTAGAATTGGAGACCCTGGCAGAGACTGACTGGTTTGGCTCTGGAGGAGGGTCCACTTTCCCCTCAGTGAGTGCCTGACTGTGTGATCCCCAACTAGGGGACCCATTAGCCCTATCCTCCTGATCCCAGCTGCCCTACCCTACTGAGCTCGAAATGTATAGAAGAGGCTGTGATTCATGGCCAGCCTGGGCCCACTCTACAGTCTTTCTTTGGAAGGCTTTGGAGGAAGACCAAGCAACCTTAGGGAGCCTCAGTCCTTTTACAGATCTGCCCCCAGCTCTAAGGTGGAGGAAGCGGACCCTTATACACAGATTGGTCCCTCCCACATATACCCAGGCCCAGTAGATGCTAGCCACAAACAGTGAATAGCATGGTAGTTCCAGACAGGTAGCCAAGGCTGGTTACACAGAACGTCTGACATTGCCCAGTACCTAAACCCAGCCCAAGTAGAACTGAAATCAATACAACCAGTGGTGGGCTTCAGATCACACCAGAGCTCAACCCAACTGGCCACATAGCTGTACACCCAAAAAAGGGATGCCAGCAGGCACCAGACCCTGCTGGGAACAACTCCGCCTTGGGGGCAACCCTTGCACAGCATCTCATATGCGGTGATCAAGGTTTACCCTTATAGTCAGCCAGCCTGAAGAGTTAACTCCACTCACGAAAGAGCCAACAGCACTCAAGATTCAACTACAACAGGAGGGTGCATATAACTCACAAGAAACATTCCTGGAGCAGAGAGCTCAGGTGATCTGGAAGATTGTGCCATTGATCCCAACAAGGCCCTTCACCATAAAGCCATCATAACAAGTTTGGGAGTTATAGCAGACCTACCTAATATTCAGAGACAAAATGGGGAGGCAGAGAAAAATACTCCAAACAAAAGAACAAGAGAAATCCCCAAGGAAAGGATTAAATGAAATGGAAGCAACCAAAATACCAGATTCAGAGTTTAAAACAATGGTTATAAGGATGCTCAAGGACTTTAGGGGAAGGATGGATGATCTCAGTGAGAACTTAACAGCTATAAGGCCCTGACTTGGTAGCTCAGTTGGTTAGAGCATTGTCCCTATACACCAAGGATGTGGGGGTTCAATCCCCGGTCTGAGCATATACAAGAATCAACCAATGAATGTATAAACAAGTGGAACAATAAATTGAGGCTTTCTCTCTTTTTCTCTGTCTCTATGCTTTCTCTTTCTCTCCCATCCTTAAAAAATAAGTAAAAGAAAATATTTAAAAACAAAACCCCCAGAGATACTAAGCATTAAAAAGGACATAGAAAAAAAAAATCAGAAATGAAAACAATCAAATTTTGGTTCTCAAACATCTCCTATCTCAAAAAAAAGTCTAGGTTGTTGAACAACCCTTTCATACTGACATATCATCATGACAAAAAATTGTCTCTCAGGCCACAAACATAGGAGAGAATTCAAGTCAGTTTACTGCTAAACTTTGTGTTGTCAACATCTCAGGAAATTGTGCTGTGAAAACATTTTTTTTTTGCTTTTGTTGCTGGTGAAATGGACAATTAGCACAAATTTAAAATACAAAGAGGCCCTCAAGAGTGCTAATGTTGCCAAGAGTGTGTAAGAAACAATGATCACAGGCAACTGAAGAGGTAGAAAAACTGTCGTTGATTTGGATAATCGAAAAGCAGTTAGCCAGTGACAACATTTTGGAGACAATGACATGCAAAAAAGCAAAAATGCCTCATGCTGACTTCCTGAAAGACACCCCTCGAACTAGTGCTGAAAGTGATTCCTTTAAGGCTAGAAAAAATGGTTGATAAATTTAAGAAAAGAAATGTGTGTTTATAGATTAAATAGTACATTAGACATGTACTGTATATATAAAAGGTTAAAACAGGGAATCATTGGGGATCTGGAATGAATTAATTCAATTTATATTATTTCTACTGGGGAAAAAATTCAGTTTTCAAACAAATTGCTACTCAAAGAGCCTTCTGGAATGAATTAAGTTTGATAATCAAAGTTCTACTGTACACTAGAAGGAACCATAGCAGGTTAGATGAAGCAGAGGATCAAACCAGCGATTAGAGGAATTTAGAGGACAAGAAAACATAGTAATAAGCACCCAAGCAGAGCATCTAAAAGAAAAGACAATTCTAAAAACTGAGGAAAGTCTAAGGGACCTCTGGGACACCATCAAGCAGAACAACATCCACATCATAGGGACACTAAAAGGAGAAGAGAGTGAAAAAGGATTAGAAAATATGTTTGAAGAAATAATGGCTGAAAACTTCCCCAAGCAAGGTGAACCCAAAGAGATCCACACCAAGACACATAATTAAAATGGCAAAGAATAAAGACAAAGAGATAATTTTTTGTTGTTGTTAATTCATACCTGAGGATATTTTTCCGTCGACTTTATTATTAATTTATTTATGTTTTAAATATATTTTTATTGATTTCAGAGAGAAAGGGAAAGGGAGAGATACAAACATCAGTGATGAGAATCACTGATTGGCTGCCTGCTGAACGCCCCCTATTGGGGATCAAGCCCACAACCCAGGCACCTGCCCTCAATCAGAATCAAACCTGGGACCCTTCACTCTGCAGGCCGATGTTCTATCCATTGAGCCAAACTGGCTAGGGCTAGAGATAATCTTAAAGGCAGCAAGAGAGAGACAGTTACCTATAAGGGAGTTCCTATAGGATGTCAGCTGATTTCTTAAACACTTCAAGCCAGAATTGACTGGTACAAAGTATTCAACATGATGAAAAAGCAAGGACCTGAATCCAAGACTACTCTATCTGGCAAGGCTATCATTTAAAATTGAAGGCAAAATAAAGAGCTTCCCATACAAAAAAAAGCTAAAGGAGTTCATTACCACCAAACCAGTATTGCAAGAAATGTTTTAAGAAGAAAAAATGGCTAAAAATGAAAAGAACACAGGTATAAAGAATAAAATGGCAATAAATAAGTACCTATCAATAATAAACTTACATGTAAACTGATTGCTCCAATCAAAAGCCATAGGGTAGCTGAATGGATAAGAAAACATGATCCATATATATGGTGACTATAAGAGACCCACTTCAGAACAAGAGATACAAACAGGCCCGGGTAGTTCATTTGGGTAGAGCATCATCCTGATAATGCCAAAGTTGTGGGTTTGATCCCTAGTCAGGGCACATACAAGAGCCAACCAATGAGTGCATAAATAAGTGGAACAACAAATCAATGTTTCTCTTTCTCTTAAAAAAATTTAAAAAATTAAAAAAAAAGCCCTAGCTGGTTTGGCTCAGTGGATAGAGCGTTGGCCTGCAGACTGGAGGGTCCCAGGTTCAATTCCAGTCAAGGGCACATGCTCAGGTTGTGGGCTCGATCCCCAGTAGGGGGTGTGTAGGAGGCAACCAATCAATGATTCTCTCTCATCATTGATGTTTCTATCTCTATCTCCCTCTCCCTTCCTCTCTGAAATCAATAAAAACAAAAATTAAAAAAAAAAAGACTGAAAGTGAAGGGATGGAAAAAAATATTCCATGCAAATGGAAATGAAAAAAGCTGGGGCACCAATACTTATATCTGACAAAATAGACTTCAAAATAAAGGCCATAACAAGAGACGAAGAAGGTCACTACATAATACTAAAGGAATCAACCCAACAAAGGGATAAAACCCTTTCAAACATACATGCACCCAACATAGGAATACCTAAATATATAAAGAAAATCTCAGCCCTGACCGGTTTGGCCCAGTGGATAGAGCATCAGCCTGCGGACTGAAGGGTCCCGGGTTCAATTCCAGTCAAGGGCATGTACCTTGGTTGCGGGCACATCCCCAGTAGGGGGCATGTAGGAGGCAGCTGATTGGTGTTTTTCTCTCTCATCAATGTTTCTGACTATCCCTCTCCCTTCCTCTCTGTAAAAATCAATAAAATATATTTTTAAAAAAAGAAAAAGAAAATCTCAGTGGACATTAAAGGGGACTGACTAATATGGTCATAGTAGGAGATTTCAATACCCTACTGTCATCAATGGATCTTCCAGACAAAAAAATCAACAAGGCAACAACAAACCTAAACGACACAATGAATTAGTTGGACTTAATTGATATTTATAGACTATTTCATCCCAAAACAGCAGAATATACATTATTTTCCAGTTCACATGGAACATCCTCAAAGACAGATCACTTGTAAGACACAAAATAAGCCTTAATAAATTCAAGATTAAAATCCTATCAAGCATCGTCTCTGACCAAAATAATGAAACTAGAAATCAACTACAATAAAAAAACTGAAAAACATTCAAACACATGGAGGCTAAAATAGCATGTTAGTAAATAACGACTGGGTTAGTACTCAGATTAAGGGGAAATAAAAACACTACCTGGAAACAAATGAAAATGAACACACAACAACCCAAAATCTATGGGACAAAGCGAAAATAGTTCTATGAGGGAAGTTCATAGCATTACAGGCCTACCTCAAGAAAAATCTCAATCAATCTAACCCTTCCCCTAAAAACATTAGAAAAAGGAAAACAAAACCCAGAATAAGTAGAAGGAAATAATAAAGATCAGAACATAAATAAGTGACATAGAAATTAAAAAAAAAAACAACAACAATGAAACTGGTTCTTTGAAAATATAAACAAGGCTGATGAACCTTTAATCAGACTCATCAAGAAAAAGAGAGGACCCAAATAAGTCAAATCAGAAATAAAGAGATGAAGTAATGACTGACACCACAGAAATACAAAGGATTGTAAGAAAAGACTATGAACAACTATATGCCAACAAATTGGGCAACCTGGGCAAAACAGATGAATTCCTAGAAACATACTATCTTCCAAAACTGATTCAAGAAGAATCAGAAAACCTAGAATAGACAGATTACAACTAATGAAATTGAAGCAGTAATTTAAAAACTCCTAGCAAAGTTCTGGACCAGATGGCTTCACAGGCAAATTTTACCAGTCAGAAGAATGCACACTACACTCCTCAAACTACAAAAAAAAATTCAAGAGGAAGGAAGACTTATAAACTCTTTTTATGAGGCCAGCATTATCCTAATTCCAAAATCAGACAAAGACACTACACAAAGAAAGAGAAGTATAGGCCAATATCCCTGATGAACATAGATGCAAAGATCCTCAACAAAATATTAACAAACCGCCTGGCTGGTGGCTCAGTGGTTGAGCAATGACCTATGAACCAGGAAGTTATGGTTCAATTCTTGGTCAGGGCAGGGCATATGCCCAGGTAGTGGGCTTGATTCCCAGTTCGGGGCATGCAAGAGGCAGCTGATCTCTCTCACTGATGTTTCTATTTTTCTCTCTCCCTCTCCCTTCCTCTTTGAAATCAATAAAAAACAATATATTTTTTAAATTAGCAAACCGATCCAGGAATACATTAAAAAGATCACACATCATGGCCAAGTGGGTTTTTTTCTGGGGATGCAAGGTTGGTACAATATTCTCAAATCAATAAATGTGATACACTACATAAACAAAATGAAGGATAAAAATCACATGATCATATGAATAGATGCAGAAAAAGCATTTGATAAAATCCAGCACCCTAAAAAAAGGGCAAAAACAAAAAACCAACCTCCCACATACACACAAACATCCCACACACACAATGAAACACCAAAAAATAAAATCCAGCACACATTTATGATAGCAACCATCTGTGATGTCAGTAATATAGGAATAGAAGGATCATATCACAACATGATAAAGGTCATATATAACAAACCTACAGCCAACATCATACTCAGTGGGCAAAAACTGAAAGCATTTCCCCTAGATCAGGAACAAGACAAGGATGTCTGCTTTCACCACTCTTATTCAACACAGTACTGGAAGTCCTAGCCACAGCAATTAGATAAGAGGAAGAAATCAAAGGCATCCAAATTGGAAAGGAGTAAGTACAACTGTCATTATCCTTAGATGGCATGATACTGTACATAGAAAACCCTAATGATGCCACCAAAAATTACTAGATCTAATAAATGAATTTAGCAAAGTAGCGGGATACAAAATTAATATTCAGAATATTGGCATTTTTATATACCAATAATGAACTATCAGTAAGAGAAATTAAGACAACAATCCCATTTACTATTGCAACAAAAAAATAAGGTTACTAGGAACAAATTTAACCAAGAAGGTAAAAGACCTGTACTCAAGAAAATTATAGGACATTGACGAAAGAAACTGAGGAAGATACAAATAATTGGAAGCATTAACATCATTAAAATGTCCATACTACCAAAGCAATCTATAGATTCAACGTAGTTCCTATTAAAATAGTAATGGAATAACCCTGGCCAGTGTGGCTTATTTGTTAGAGAGTGGGACGGGCACCGAAGGGTCTTGAGTTTGATTCCCGGTCAAGAGCATGTTACTTGGATTGCAGGTTTGATTCCTGGCCCTGGCCAGGGTACATGCAGGAGACAACCAATTAATGTGTCTTCCTCACATAGATGTTTCTCTCTCTCTCCCCCTCCCTCCCACACTCTCAAAAAAAAAAAATTCAATGAAAAAATTATCAAGTGAGGATTAACAACAGCAGCAAAAAAATATCAACAGCATGTTTCACAGATCCAGAACAAATATTTCAAAAAATTTATATGGAACCAAAAAGGACTTTGAATAAACTCAACAATATTGAGAAAGAAGATCCAAAGCTGGAGTTATCACAATACCTGATATCAAACTATAACAAGGCCTGTTAATCGAAACAGCCCGGTACTAGCATAAGCACAGGCATATAGATCAATAGAACAGAACAAAGAGCACAGAAATACACCCACACCTTTATGGTCTATTAATATTTGACAAAGGTGGTAAGAACACATAATGGAGTAAAGACAGTTTCTTCAATAAATGGTGCTGGGAAAACAGAACAGGTACATGCAAAAAGAAAAGAAACTAGACCACCAACTTACACCATATATAAGAATAAACTCAAAATGGATAAAAGACTTAACTGTATATAGCAAAACCATAAAAACTCTAGAAGAAAATATAGCCAGTAAAATCTCAGACATCTTTTGTAGCAATACTTTTTCCAATATATCTCCCAGGGCAAGGGAAACAAAAGATAAATAAACAAATGGGATTATATCAAACTAAAAAGCTTTTTTGCACAGCAAAAGAAACCATCAACAAAATGAAAAGGGAATCCAATGTATGGGAGAACATATTTGCCAATGATATATCTGGTAAGGAAATAATTTCCAAAATATATAAAGAATGTACACAATCAATACCAGGAGGACAAAAAATCCAATTAAAGCACTGGCTGGTTTGGCTCAGTAGATAGAGCATTGGCCTGCAGACTGGTGGGTCCCAGGTTTGGTTCCAGTCAAGGGCACAACATGCCTGAGTTGTGGGCTCAATCCCCAACAGGAGGTGTGCGGGAGGCAGCCGATCAATGATTCTCTCCCAGCATTGATGTTTCTATCTCTCCCTCTCCCTTCCTCTCTGAAATCAATAAAAATAAAAAAAAAAATAAAAATGGGCAAAGGACTTAATAGACACTTTTCCAAAGAGGACATGCAGATAGCTAATAGACATGAGAAAAATTATCAGTGTCATTAATCATCAGAGAAATGCAAATTAAAACCACAATGAGATATCACCTCCCTCCTGCCAGAATGGCTATCATCAATAAATCAACAAACAACAAATGACGGCGAGGTTGTGGAGAAAAGGGAACCCTTGTGCACTGTTGGTGGGAACGCAGACTGGTGCAGCCATTGTGAAAAACAGTATGGAGTTCCTAAAAAAGTAAAAAAATGCTATATATATGGCCTTAACTGGTTTTTCTCAGTGGATAGAGCATCGGCCTGCGGACCAAAGGGTCCCAGGTTCGATTCTAATCAAGGGGACATGCCCCGCTACAGGCTCGATCCCCAGAAGGGGGCGTGCAGAGGCAGCCAATCAGTGAATCTCACTCATCATTGATGTTCTATCTCTCTCCCTCTCCCTTCTCTCTGAAATCAACAAAAATATATTAAAAAATAAAATAAAATGCTATATATGTGGATGAGAAATGCTAAATGGTACAGTAATTTCCTGCCTGATTAAGGTCAAGAATTAGGCATTTGGAAATTGGAAAGGGCTTATGATGAGACAAGGTAACAGATACAAACCTATCTATAATCACTATCAACCCATAAATAGCTTTTTATTAAATACTAGTGGTCCAGTACACGAATTTGTGCACACTGAAAGGAAATTAATTAGAAGAAATATTTTAATATCGCTATTCACCCTTTCTCTGTAATAAAAGTGTCAACCAAATTTACACTTTGATTGACAATGACAGATGGAAACACATGCATGTGATTGGCGGCAGCGAGAGCTTTATATGTACTGTGTATGCACAAATCAACTTAGAGATAGATAGATAGATAGATAGATAGATAATTTGATTAATTAGACCTGCTTTCTGATTTTAGCTAAACTTTTTCCAGCCCAGTGAAGCACCCCAACTTCTCGTTCAGGTCAAATTGTCAGCAACACAGCAGTAAATATCATGAACCAGATTATTACTGTAGATCACTCAAGGAGAACAAAGGGTAAAATATTTAACTGCAGCAGTGTTTGACTATATTCTGAGCAGTGAGAAAACCTGAAGTCATTTTCAAGGTCCACCATTTCTTATTTCTTTTCAGTCGGGTCAAGTTTCTAAATCTCTGTTTTCCAGCTAATGTAAAGAAAATAGGATTCATCAGGCTATCAATCCCCAGAAGGAAAGTAGGGGAGGGCGGGGGTAAGGGGAAGAGATCAACCGAAGGACTTGTATACATGTATATAAGCCAAACCAATGGACATGGACAACGGGGGGATGGGAGCATGAGTTTGTGTGTGGGGGGGGAGGTTGGGGGTTAATGGGGGGGATGAGGACACATTTGTAATACCTTAACTAATAATAATAAAAAAAAAAAAAAAAAAAGAAAATAGGATTCCACCGAGTCTCCTATTTACCTACTCCAGGACTTCTATGAGGATTAAATGAGATGAAGCACAAGAAAATGCTTCACAGACATTTGGTTAAAGCAGCCGTGGGCAAACTACGGCCCGCGGGCCGGATCCGGCCTGTTTGAAATGAAAACTAAAAAAAAAAAAAAAAAAAAAAAAAAAGACCGTACCCTTTTATGTAATGATGTTTACTTTGAATTTATATTAGTTCACACAAACACTCCATCCATGCTTTTGTTCCGGCCCTCCGGTCCAGTTTAAGAACCCATTGTGGCCCTCGAGTCAAAAAGTTTGCCCACCCCTGGGTTAAAGTGTGAAATGTTTGCACCTGGCTATAAAGCAAGTTGTGTTCCTGGGCTGAAGAAACTGCAAGGAGGCTAGCTGTCACTAGGGAGAGGAAGCCAGGCATTGCTACGTGATGTCATTACCCGGCGCCCACAGTGACCATTTCAGGGCTGGGCTGGGCTGAGCTGTGGGCCGCATTTTGCGCCATGGGGTCTTGACAGCATCGTCTGCGATCTGGTGGGCTGAAACTCGGGGGTGGTGGCGGGGCCTGTGTCCCACTTGGGGGAAGCCGAGTGTTGCTTTGCGGGCACCAGGTCCAAGGTGCCGTTTCCCTGTAAATGGCCAGTGTGCATTACGGCAGCTTTTGCACTGAGCGTCTGTCCCCTGGTGGTCAGTGTGCGTCACAGCGACCGGTCAGATAGTCGGACACTTAGCACATTAGCCTTTTATATATATAGTAGAGGCCCAGTGCACGAAATTTGTGCACGAAGAGGGGGATGTCCCTCAGCCCAGCCTGCAACCTCTCCAATCCAGGACCCCTCGGGGGATGTCCGATTGCCGGTTCAGGCCCGATCCCCGTGGGACCGTTGGCTCCTAACTGCTCACCTGCCTGCCTGCCTGACCGCCCCTAACCACTCTGTCTGCCTGCTGGCCTGATCACCCCTAACCACACTCTCTTGCTGGCCTTATCACCCCTAATTGCTTCCCTAACCGCCTCTGTCCCGGCCCCCGCCACTATGGCTTTGTACAGAAGGAGGACTGGATAACCGGAAGATGTCCAGTCCACCCAGTCTAATTAGCATATTACCCTTTTATTAGTATAGATAGATAGGTGCCTCCAGGTTCAGAGGAACTGGTTGGCTACCAGATCATCTTACAAGAAGAAAATGCAAAATATTTACCAAAAGTTTTTCCACAAGGTCTCTTGCCTTAGGAAAGAATTTTTCAGGAAAATCATATTCCAACTTAATGATCTTCTGAAATATAAGATATTCGTTTCTGTAAAAATAAGAGAAACCATCATTCTGGGTAGGGTCACACAAATCTCCCAGAAGCGAGCTGTACCTTTCCTGGGACAGTATCTCCTCTCCCCACAGAGCCACTGCATTCATTAAAGCAACATTGTAAAAGTCCTCCCACCTTGGCTCAGCTCCCTCCCACTTCTCTGACTGCTTCAATGGGCAGAGGTATGTGGGTGCGGGGTGGGTAGAAGGTGGAGGGTAGAGAGAAGGACCAGGGAATGTCTCTTACCCGGCTCGGAACGGTGGGAGTCCTGCCACAAGCTGGTATATTATACATCCAAGAGCCCAAAGGTCTGAACTTTGAGGGGAAAAACAAAGAATGACATTTGTAAAATTTCAGTGACATGCAGAGGTCTTTTCCGTTCCCTCTGTTCATACCACTCCATTTCAGCTTCCTATTTACCGCACTCCTTTAAAACCAGGTCAGTGTGAAGGTGGGAACCTACCTCCCTGGGAACTTGGGCCCAGAGTATCCTACACACACCTTTTCCAGTGCCAGCGGTGAGCGGGGTGCTGAGGAGGCTGCTAAGAGAGTCTCTCATTAACTCATGTTTACCCTGACAGAGACGCAAGCTCACAGATAATAGGAAACCAAAGCAGACAGTCTATAGGATGTGTACAAAGCAAGCTTTCTCTTCCCCTTCTTGGACTCACAGTGCAAAGCCCTGCTCCTTCTTTATAAACATTTTAATTATATGTTTTAAAAGAAACACCCTACAGTTCTAAGTTGCCCTGTCATTTCCAGAACCAGCTGGCAGGGACTCGGGGAGGAGGGGCGGGGGCAACACTGCTCTCCTTGCCCTGGATGCCACCCCCTCTCCCACCTACTCTGGTCCGCTCTCTGTTCTCTCAGTGCCACCTCAGAGCTCACAGCTGACGTCTACTTTGCATATTTAATTTCCTCTGTAAGTGTTGCGTTCTATTCCCAGCTCAGCCCTAAGAAATCATCAAGATGCTCCTCAACCTGCACTGCCAGCTGCTTCTCCATACTCCCATCTCCATCCCTGCCCTGTCTGTCTATAGGGCTCAGAGGTGACTGGATGTAGTCAGTGTCTGGAAGCGGCCACAGCCTGATATCTGGAAAATGAATTCCAAGGGCATGGGTGGAGACAACAGGCCAACTGCAGTGCCTGGGCCTTGGATGAGGGCTCTGTATCACCAGCACCAGGAGAGAGGAGGAAGCTCTTGATTTGGAATAGAAATGCAACAGGTCAGAAATCTGAGTCACAACACAAACAGGGAGTGAAGGGCATTTAAAAAATGAAATCTACATCCTAGCCGGTTTGGCTCAGTGGACAGAGCGTCGGACTGAAAGGTCCCGGGTTTGATACCTGGGTTGTAAGCTCAATCCCCAGCCCTGGTTGGGGAACATGCAGGAGGCAATAAATCAATGTGTCTTTCCCCTCCCTTCCACTTTCTCTAAAAATCAATGGAAAAATATCCGCGGGTGAGGATTAACAATAAATAAATAAATAAATAAATAAATAAATAAATACCTACATTCTACCCAGTAACTAGTTTTTATACTTGCTTTTCTCTATTGTTTAGTCTAGTTAAAATAGGAAGCTACATAAGAAAAACACCTACAGCAAAGCATGCCCTTTATATGTGGACAGAGAGAGGATGGAAAGAGAAGGGACAGGGGTGGGGGGGCAGAGGGAAGGAAGGAGACAGGGAGGGAGGGAGGGAGGGAAAAAGGAGGAGGGAGAGAGAAAGGGAGGGGGGGAGAGGAATACGGATGTGAGAGAGACACATTGATCAGCTGCCTCCCGCATGGGCCTGACCATGGCAGGGTTCTTGCAACCCAGGTATGTGCCCTTGACTGGGAATTGAACCCATGACCTCTTGGTCGGTGGGCCAACACTCTAACCACTGAGCACCCAGCCAGGGGCATTGGTTGATTCTTATATGTGGGATCGAACCCACAACCTTGGCATATCGAGATGACACTCTAACCAACTGAGCTACCCAGTGAGGGCTCTAAAATGTTTTAAAATACAATAAAAACTAAAGGGGGAGTCAGTTTAGTATTTCTAGCAAGTACAAAAGATTTTAAAAATGTTCAGGTAGGGCAAGTCATTCTACTTTTTGAAATTCAACACAGGAACTTAGGGTAGCCTTGGGGCAGCCCAGCAGATATCCCATCTCTTCCTCTGGACAAGTAGGAGTGCCTTCTGCCCCACAGCACAGAATATGCAGCACACAGTAAGCATGCCAGATTGTGCCAAATAAACAAAACCACTTCAACATCCAATGATAAAGGAAGAGTTTGACAAACAACAGTAAATCATATGCTAAAACACCCCACAGCTGTTAAAGATGACTGCAAATAATTTTAGTGACATAGGGAAATGTTCATCATATAATCACAATAATTATATAATGAACCATCATATATTTAATAATTAGATAATAGCCATTAAATATTTAATGGTTGCCGAAACCGGTTTGGCTCAGTGGATGGAGCGTCGGCCTGCGGACTGAGAGGTCCCGGGTTCGATTCCGGTCAAGGGCATGTACCTGGGTTGCGGGCACATCCCCAGTGGGGGATGTGCAGGAGGCGGCTGGTCGATGTTTCTCTCTCATCGATGTTTCTGACTCTCTATCTCTCTCCCTTCCTCTCTGTAAAAAATCAATAAAATATATTTTTTAAAAAAATAAATAAATAAATAAATAAATAAATATTTAATGGTTATTTAATAACTATTCAAAATTGGTTATTCAGTATGACTCCAAGTTGCATAAAAATTACATAACCATATATAATACCCCTAGAAAAAAATAACTGGGAAGATACACCAACTCATTATTTGAGACTTTAAGTGGGCTGGAGACTGAATGTTTTTGTATTTTTATTCTCCATATTTTCTAAGAATTCTTTCCAATGAATATGTATCACTTTTTAAATTAAAAAATCTGAACTATTTTTGAATATCACGTACTAAAAATTTGAAAAGCATAAAAAGATATATATTGATATCTCCCTCACAACCCTGTTCCCTCAACATTACAGTGTTATTTTCCAATTCTTGTAGACTCTTCTAGTGTTATAAAATGCATGAACAAACAGATCTGGGTAGACATTCTCCCTCCTTTTTTCACAAAAGGTGTCTTCCTTATCTCATTCAGTAGAGTGGAGATCTTCCCCATCATGCTAATAAGCTGCCTCATCCTACAAGTAAACCCAAAATTGATGAAAAGCTAGTACTTAGTCAGCAGTGACACACACACTTCAAGAATTTGGCCAACAGCACCAACCACCCTCAGGAGCGTGTCTCAGCCTCAGCACTGTAGACATCGGGGGGGCCAATCATTCTTGCTGTGAGTATGGCTCTGCACTGCAGGATGCTGAGCAGCCATCCACTGTACGCCAACAGCACTCTCTCCCAACTCTCACCAAGTTGTGACACTAAAACTGTGCCCTTACACAGCCAAATGTCCCCTGGGGAGAATATTGGTTAAAAGGCTCCATGTAGGAATCCCTGACCTATAATAATAGCATTTGGCCCTCGGCAAGAGCTCAAAAATAAAGAGCCTGGAGATCCAAGTTTAATCCTGAAGAGAGCATCCTTCTATCCTTCATCATGTTTCTGCCCCACAGCTCCACCCCTTAAAGGGTTTTTTAAAAGCTGTTATGCTCACAAACACAGAGCTGCTGTCCCCAGAATCACTCAGTCCTCTGAAGGCTTGGGCACCATTACTTTGTCATTTTAGGAAGGCAGCCCCTTGCAGCCTGCCAATCTAGGTCACTGACCCGAAGACCCTCTGTCAACTCAAGGGAAGGTGCCAGCAGACCATGTGCTTGGCTGGCCCTGGGGAGGAAGAATCCAAAGAAAAGCTTTAACTACAGAATCTTGTCACCACCTGGAACCACTCCCCAAACTCTGAAACCCCAGATTCTACTGCCACCTCAGTCTTCCACCTCCCTCATACCTCCCTGACAGCTCCCCAGACTTTCCCCCACTCCTAGCCATCAACACCCCTCCACACACCTTCTTTTCTTCCACTATCCAGCTGCCCTGATGCCGACCCTTCTTCACTCTTCAGACTACTGCCCTTGTGAACAGAACCCCAGCTCCTGTGTCCTCTATAATTTACTCTATACCCACCAAGGCCCTCAACCCTGCAGCCACTGCCAGGCCTGTCCCAGTCTGAGCCCTGAGCAGAGTTGGCTAGTGCTGCCTGGGCCCTTGCCAAGAAGCTGGCTCTGTCCCCTCCCACACATGCTGCCTTCTGGGCCTCTTCCCATAGTCTGCAGAGTCCATAACACTAAACAGCTGACCTGTGGCTGCCAGTAATGCCAGGCTCCCAGAGCAGGAGGCAACACAAGGATCCCTGGGCTTTGAAACAAGCAAGAAGCCTTGTTAAATAATAAAGACCTGTCTGCCACACTTCTTTTCACCAAAGTTATTCCAAGGGAACAAGATCTGATCTCAAAGTATAAAGCAACAACCACCCCAGGAAGTATAAAATGTAACAATAAAGTAACACATTGGTTATTAAAAGAAAGATATTGGTTAAAAGGCAAAATGCTAACTTCTTCCAAAGTAGGCTTAGCTATATAAAGGCCATGAAAGGCATTCTCTTAAAAAAAAAACAAAAAAACAAAAATAAAAATAAAAAATTTTCAAGGAGAAATATATCAATGATGAGAGAGATTCATCAATCAGTCAACTACTGCACACCTCCCACCTGGAATTGAGCCCCCAAAACGGGCATGTACCCTGACCAGGAATCAAACCATGACCTCCTGGTTCATAGACAGACACTCAACCACTGAGCTACACCAGCTGGGTGAAAGGCACTCTCTTAACTATTAATTTCACATGAAAAACTGTATTAGCTACTTTAGAGAAAAAGATTATTATGTATCAGGAAAAAAATATATATATATATGGATAAGAACAAGAAAAAATCAGGTTACCTTTTACAGGCCGATTTCTCTGTGAGCAGCTCTGGAGAAACATACTGGGCTGTTCCTACAAACGAGTTGGCCCTGGCTGATGAGAAGAGGAAAATGGTCATGCTGATATACAAAACACAACTGTGGACAGTCATATCAGGACATCATGGCTGACATGGGCATAAACTGGAGCTTTTTGCCAGCACAGCACTCGTCACTTGGAACCAGACTATACTGTACAATCCTGAAAGCCTTACTTGTCCGGGGCCCATCCCTCACACCCCATTTTGAGACCCTCTCCTCCCAGGGCTGGCTCAAAGGCCACCTGCTCAGTGACATTTTCCCTGACCACCAGGGAAGCTCCTTCCAGCCACCTCCCTGCCTCATGTTCTCCTAGTGCAGTGGTTCTCAACCTGTGGGTCTCGACCCCTTTGGGGGTCGAATGACCCTTTCACAGGGGTTGCCTAAGACCATCGGGAAACACATATATAATTACATATTGTTTTTGTGATTAATCACTATGCTTTAATTATGTTCAATTTGTAACAATGAAAATACATATCAGATATTTACATTACGATTCATAACAGTAGCAAAATTACAGTTATGAAGTAGCAACGAAAATAATTTTATGGTTGGGGGTCACCACAACATGAGGAACTGTATTAAAGGGTCGTGGCATTAGGAAGGTTGAGAACCACTGTCCTAGTGCCTCTCACCAACACTAGAGCAGCCCTCACCCAGCATTCTCTCAGCTGGAGCATCTCAAGGAGCCTGTGGTGCTTAAAAACAGTTCCGGACATGCAGCAAGCACACAATGAAAATGCACAAAATGCAGGAAAGGACTGGATCCCCTGCAGGGCAGGAATACCTTCTTTTAATAAACTGCTCAGGGACATAAAGGGAATAAGACTCATGTGTCCCAGCTGGGGAACCCCCACAGCATACTGCTGTCTCTAGTACTGGACTGTGTGATGCACAATTCACAAAGATCAAATGCAGACCTGGGTTGGGTGGCAGCAGGACCCTCTGGACCTGCCTATCACCACAGAGAGGAGGCACTGACACCCATTCACCCCAGTGGCCCCAAGGATCTTAGGGACCTCAGCAATGGCCATGCATCCCTAATAAAGAACCACAGGCATAAGCTGCATGCCCCACCACACTGCTCCTGAGGCATCCTCCATGGAGCATCTCTGGCACTGGGGACCACAGAGCTGCTCTCAGCCTTTCCTATGACTCTCAGAGGATGAAGGATCAGAGATGCCGGTATGAGAGCCACCTATCATCCGAAAGCAAATTGGTTCTCCAAGGAGAGGAGCCACATATTTCACTCATAGCAACCTTCCAGGCTGGTACTGTGTAACCAGCAGACATTTGTTGTCTACTTTTATGATTGAAGGAAATGTTCGATTTCAACTGAAAGGTTAGTGAAAATCAGTGACTTTTCTCCTCTCCAGTGTCATGGCTGCTGGCTGGCTTCTATCTGTGACACCAGGGTAAAAACTCCAAAGAGAGCATTAGAAAACCACAGAGGTAATCTAGTCACCTCCCCCTGGAAGTTCAGAGATAAGCTAAAGGTCAAACTTCTCCAGCTACTGGAAAACCAGACCTAGAACCAATCATTGGTAAACACAGCATCCTCTATGCCACTGACCCCCTCACATGTAGGACACAGTTAGGAGAAAGGAGAAAGGTACTGGGCTGGGTTGCTGTTTCCATCCTCAAAGTGGTTCAAAGAAAGTGATCAGCATCCTGGGCTATACACCGCTCTAGTCACCACAAATCTGTAAGTCAAACTCTGAGGTGCCAGTGGGGAAGGAGGGACCTAAAGAAGTGTTCCTGAGGTCTGGGGACCCTCACACTCTGTTCAAGCCATAAGTGCAGACTGCTAGTGTCATACCCATAAACCCACATATGAAGCACAGCAAACGTTCACAAAATATGGTCACCTCTTGGACAGAAGATGAGAAAACACTACTGCAGCACATAAAAAGGAGTCTGGCCCTGCCCAGTGTGCTTCAGTTGGTTGAGCATCGTCCTCTGCACTGAAAGGTTGCCAGTTTGATTCCCGGTCAGGGCACATGCCTGGGTTGTGGGCTCGATCCCCAGTAGAGGGCATGCAGGCGGCAGCTGATCTATGTTTTCCTCTCGCATCAATATTTCTCTTTCTCTCCCCATCCGCTCCTCTCTCTCTAAAAATCAATTTAAGCCCTAACTGGTTTGGCTCAGTGGATAGAGCGTCGGCCTGCGGACTGAAGGGTCCCAGGTTTGATTCCAGTTAAGGGCATGTGCCTTGGTTTCAGGCATATCCCCAGTAGGGGGTGTGCAGGAGGCAGCTGATCGATGTTTCTCATCAATGTTTCTAACTCTCTATCCCTCTCCCTTCCTCTCTGTAAAAAGATCAATAAAATATATTTAAAAAAAGGGGGGGGGGGGGAGCCTGCAAGTGAAATTTATCCCAGGAATGCAAAGGTGATTAAATATATATATAAATCAATCAATGTAATACATTATATTATTAAAATTAAGGACAAAACCACATGATCACCTCAATAGATGTATAAAAAGCATCTAACAAAAATTCCTTCATTATAAAAATGCATAAAATGAGAACAGAAAGAAACCTCCTCAACCTAATAAAGGCATCTATGAAAAAGTCAAAATTAACTTGTTATTCATAGTGAAAGACTAAGAGCTTTTCCTAGGATTAGGAACAAGACAAGGATGTCACTCTTGTCATCTCTATTCAACATAGTGGAAGTTCTACAGGCCAATTAGACAAGAAAATGAAATAAAAGGAATCCAGATTAGAAAGGAAAAAGTAAACTACCTCTAATCATAGATGACATGACCTTGTACACAAATATCAACTGTATTTCTTTCTTTCTTTTAAACCCTCACCTGAGGACATGGTGGGAGGGAGGGAGGGAGGGAAACATCAATTGGCTGCCTTCTATATGTGCCACAACCCAGACATGTGCCTTGACTTGAAATGGAACCAGCAACCTTTTGGTGCACAGGATGACGCTCAACCAACTGAGCCAGTCTGGCCAAGCTCAACTGTATTTCTATACACTTGCAATGAACAATCTGAAAATTAAAGTAAGAAAACAATTCCATTTATAATACCTTCAAAAATAAAATACTTAGGAATAAATTTAACAAAAGTGCCAAGTTTATACACTGAAAACTACACAAGATTTTTGAAATTACAAAAAATCTAAATTAAAAAATTTAAAAATCTAAAGATTTCCCATGTTGAAGGATCAGGCTTAATATTATTCAGATGGCAATACAGTCCCTACTTACGATGGTTTGACTTACAATATTTTGACTTTACAATGGTACAAAACCGTACTTTGAATTTAGATCGTTTTCCAGGCAAGCAATATGTGGGACATCAGATAGTGAGCCATAGTTCTGTCGGGCACGCAATCACAAAGGTAAACAACTGACTCTACAGTGTACTGTGTTGCCAGCATTTCTGGATATTGTGTTCTGAGCACATTTAAGGTAGGCTAGGCTAAGCTATGATGTTTGGTAAGTTAGATGTCTTAAATGTGTTTTTGACTTCCAATATTTTCAACTTATGATGGGTTTATCGGGACATAACCCCATCATAACTTGAGGGGCACCTGCACTCCCCAAACTGATCTACACATTCAACACAGTAATAACCCAAATCCCAGCTAGCTTTCACTGAGAACAATGTTTTCAAGGTTCATCCAGATCATAGCATGTATCAGAACTTCATTCCTTTTCATGGCTGACTAATATTCAATTGTATGGATAGAACACACTTCATCCACTCATCAGTTGATGGATACTTGAGTTGTTTCCACTTTTTGAATAACGCTGCTATGAATATCCCTGCACAACTTTTTATGTGAACATGTTTTCAGTTCTCCTGGATATATACCTATATGTAAAACTGCTGAGTTATAAGGTAACTATGTTAAACCTTTGAGGAACTGCCACACTGTTTTCCAAAGTGATTGCACTATTTAACATTCCCACCTGCAGAGTCTGAGGGTTTCAATTCTCCACATCCTTGCTAATACTTATCATTTTTATCAAAGCCATCCTAGTGGGTAATGAAGTGGTACCTCATAGTGGTTTTGATTTGCATTTTCCTAATGACACTGAGTACCTTTCCATGTGTTTACTGGGCATTTGTATATCTTCTTTGGAGAAATGTCTAATTAGACCTTCCGTCCATTTTCAATATTTTTTATGGTTTTAAATAAACTTTATTAAGGTGCAGTTCGCATAAAACAATGGAAATATTTCAAGTAGTCAGTTAGATGGATTTTGACAAATGTATACACCATGTAACCACCATTCCAATCAATATATAGAACACTCTTGTCGTCCCCAAAAGTTTCCTCTTTCCCTTTTTCAGTCAGTCCTCCTACCCCAGCCGTGGGCAAACTACGGCCCGCGGGCCGGATCCGGCCCCTTTGAAATGAATAAAACTATTGAAAAAAAAGACCGTACCCTTTTATGTAACGATGTTTACTTTGAATTTATATTAGTTCACACAAACAATCCATCCATGCTTTTGTTCCGGCCCTCCGGTCCAGTTTAAGAACGCATTGTGGCCCTCGAGTCAAAAAGTTTGCCCACCCCTGTCCTACCCTTTGCATTCCCCACTCTCTAGTCACTAATTTGATTTCCATCACTGTAAATTGGGAATCTAGAATGTCATATAAGTGGAATGATTAGTATGGATGTATGTATCTAGCTTTTCTGGCTCAGCATATTATAGAGACGTGTCCATGTTGTGTATGTCACTAATTTTTTCCTTGGGTCAATACTTAGAAATGGAATGGTTGGGTTATAAAGTATCTATTTAACTTTACAGTAAGTTACTGGAGTATTTTCCAAAGTGACTGTAGCTTTACATTCTCACAAGCAATGTGAGAGAGTTCTATATCCAATTTTATATCCTCACTAATACCTGGATTTTTTTTTTTTTTTTTTTTTTTTTTTTTTTTTACTCTTCTAAAACTTTAGTCATTTAATGTGTGGTTAGTAGTATCTTATTGTGTTTTTTAAAAAATTAAGGTATTATAAATGTGTGGTTATTCCCCCATTGCCACCCCCCTCAAAAATTTTTAAAATATATTTTTATTGATTTCAGAGAGGAAGGGAATGGGAGACAGAAACAGCAACAATAAAAGAAAACACCGACTGGCTGCCTTTTAGTGGAGATCAAGCCCACAACCCGGGCATGCGCCCTGACCGGGAATCGAACTGTGACCTGCTGGTTCATAAGCTGACGTTCAACCACTCAGCCATGCCTGCTGGGTTCAATTTTTTTTATTTTTCCAATGATGAGTTCTTAATATCTTCTGGATACAAGTCCCTTATCAGATATATGATTTGAAAATATTTTTATTTCCTATTCAGTGAGTTGTCTTTTTTACTTTCTTAATGGTATCATGGCACAAAAGTTTTTAAACTTAATGTGGCATGATTTATCTATTTTTTTTTTCTTCTGTTGCTGTGCCTTTGGTTGTTGTTGGTTTTTTTTTGTTGTTGTTGTTTTTGTGTGTGTGTGTGTGTGTGTGCCTTTGGTATTGTATCTAAGAAACCATTCCCTAACCCAAGGTCATGAAGATTTACTCCTATGCTTTCTTCCAAGAGTGTTAATAGTTTTAGGTCCTAGATTCAGATCTCCAATCTACCCAAGCAAACATCTTGAGTTACTTTTGTGTATGGTGTGAAGCAAGGGGTAATAATGTTGTTGTTGTTTTTTAATATATTTTATTGATTTTTTACAGAGGGGAAGGGAGAGGGATAGAGAGTTAAGAACATCGATCAGCTGCCTCCTGCACACATCCTACTGGGGATGTGCCCACAACCAAGGTACATGCCCTTAATCGGAACTGAACCTGGGACCTTTCAGTCTGCAGACCGACGCTCCATCCACTGAGCCAAACCAGTTAGGGCGGTAATAATGTTTTTGATAATTTGGTCATTACTGGAGGATGATGGTGAGCCAGTTCATGACTTTCAAAAGTGGCAAGTAAAGGGGAAAGAGCAAGCATTTATCCTGTTTTTCCTCCACAATCAATACTACTAGTTAAGGCAATAGTTGCTTTGGGGAAATTTCTCTTTAAAGAAGAATTCCATCTCAGGAATAAAAGAATTAGACTATAATCATTCTTTATTCTCTACTGAATTAATAGATCTAAGCCATTATGGCGTTAAAGGGCTGTTGACAACATAGAGAAATGGATGGATATCAAATGCTTCCTAATAAAGAAGGCACCACCACCAGACTTTGGTGTGAGAGAACTGAACCTGAATGTGATCAAAGTGGCCAGCACCAACTGCTCATTTACAGGATGTACAGAGAGGAGCATGCTACATGACTCCACAGAGATGTAATCGAGAAACGTTAGAAGACAAATGACCTGGTTTCTTCAACCGACTGCAAGTCACAGAATGATTTCGGCTCTGAAGCCTTTCCCTGGATCCCCCCTCCAGCTGTCCTCCAACCTACACTGGCAGACCCACCCCTCCTGTTTGGTGAGTGAAGCCTCCACATCTGGCTGTATACCAGAAAAGCCTACATAAATCAGGACACAGGTTTCCAGACACAAACCCCAAGTCTGAACCTCCAGGGTCTCCAAGAAACTCAAGCATTTTGCAAAGGGGGCAAAGGCCAGAGACAAAGCCACAGACAAGGGGCTTTCTCGACATGATTAGGCTGTCCTCACCCGGACATGTCTGGGGTACCCGTGTGCAAGGTTGGAAGTCACAAGTCCTCTGTGCCGGAAATTGTTCATCAATCCCGTATGACCTCAACAGTCCCTGCTGTACCCCACCCCTGCCCATTATAGACAGGGAGGCGACTCTGACCTAACAGGCAGCAGCAAGAGAGAGATGCAGGGCTTACCCCCTTTCAGGAGCAACCTACTGGGACAAAGGTCTGTGAAGATAGACAACCTGCCTCCTGCCAGGAGGAAGGGGAACATGCTTAGTGCACAGTTAAAGAATCTGAGCTCCCACCAACACTTTCCTTCTGGAAGTTTTAAGGTGTTTTTGGGAAATCATCTCTGCACAAAAGTTTTTGGTGTTTTTTTTTAAAAGCGAATACAGAAATATATTCTAAAGTACTTCAAACAGAAAATGAGAGTAATTCACTAAAATGAAACATTCACATAATTATATATGCTTTTCCCTTTTCTTTAGGAAGGAAAAAAAAAAGCCAACTCATCTATATATACAAGCAATTCTCCCTGGTTTGTAACATAAGGACTTTGAGCCTCCTGCTTCCAGAAAGAAAGAAAAGCATGCTTATTTATTGTACTATTTCACCAATGCATTTAAATTCTTGTATTTTTTCAATGACTACAGGGCAACAGGACTAGCCTGTATCAAATATCAGATTCTGAAGGAACTATACATGAAGGAAGGACAAAGCAGACCCCAAGGTGGGCAGCTCTCAAGAATGACTGGGAGGTCCCATGGCAGAAGTAACACAGACTGTGATAAGCAGCCTAACAAGAACATTTGGGGACACAGCAATTCCTGTTGGGTTCACCTCTGTCATGAACAATGCTATGGTTATGGGTTATACCATGTCCATAAAAACATGATTACTGGCCAATAAAATATTACTATGCAATATGCATAGGTCGAACAGATAAAGGTTTGGGGGCATCTCACAAGTGCCAGTAGGACTTCCCTGGCTTTGTGCATCTCCAGGTGGGAGACCACCCATCCTCTGATGCCCTCTATGGGAAGGAGGGAAAGGCAGCTACAAAAGGCAGGCAAGTGAGGCCAGGACTAAGACTTGCTGAGAAATAACAGCATATTCCATGATTCCAAGTTTTGTTTCAGTCCTGAAAGGGTGGTGCTTTAGGATTCTCAGAGAGGTTCCCAAATCAAAGACGCTGGTGACTCAATGAGTGTTTGCGCAGAGATCAAAGCACTAACTGAATCCTAACTAGAAAGTTCACAAGAACCCTCTGTTTGAGGACACTGTTCTGGAAAAACACGCAGGAAGGAAAGATAAGGCACCTTGCAGAAGGAAACCCATGGAGGCCCAGCCAGGCACACAGGTGCCTCCCAGCAGCACAGGTTTGTGTCTCTACCCACACTTGGCTGGGATGAGTGGACCCCAGGCATCAGCCCAGTGGATGGATGTCCAACACGGTGTTTGTTTATTTATTTATTTATTTATTTATTTATTTATTTAAAATATATTTTATTGATTTTTCACAGAAAGGAAGGGAGAGAGATAGAGAGCTAGAAACATCAATGAGAGAGAAACATCGATCAGCTGCCTCCTGCACACCTCCCACTGGGGATGTGCCCGCAACCCAGGTACATGCCCTTGACTGGAATCGAACCTGGGACCTTTCAGTCCGCAGGCCGATGCTCTATCCACTGAGCCAAACCGGTTTCGGCCAACACGGTGTTCAATCCAGCCACAATTCAAGCCCAAGATAGAGGGGGCCAGCCCAGCTGAGCTAGAGGACTTTCTAAAAAGCCAAGTTCCTCCCAACTGCTATGTAATACTCATAGTTTTCCTTTTCTACAAGAGAGTAGCTGTAGCAGAGTGGATGCTTTAGTCTGAATCTTTCTGCCAAAAAACCCTGTATTTATACCCAGCATATCCGTTAGCCCAAGCACTTTTTATGCTTTTTATCAAAGTCTTCCTCTCATGACAGAGAGATGTGCGCATTATATGGAGGTCTCCGTGACAGCCTCTTGGGTCAGGGTGGCTCTGACAGTCACAACTGTCCTAAGACCCAAAGTTCATTTTCAAGGTCACTTATTAACTTGCACAGTGGCCCTTAGCTTCCCCCAAACCTCACTATAAAGGGCTTTTATCTTCTCTCCACGCTAACACTTGACAATAATTTTCAGAAGTAAAATAGCCATTCATTATGCTTCCAGTTCAATTTCCATTCAACAAACACAGTAAGAGCCCCTGCCAAGATGTCCCCTGGCTAGCTAGGACATCCAGGACACTCTTCTGGCCCAAGTTAGCAACTCCTCCTAGGTGATAGAGCTGTCACAATACATAATCCAATGCTAAGAATCACCCTAGGGCAGTGGTCAGCAAACCGCGGCTCGCGAGCCACATGCGGCTCTTTGGCCCCTTGAGTGTGGCTCTTCCTAAGCCTTAGGAGTACCCTAATTAAGTTAATAACAATGTACCTACCTATATAGTTTAAGTTTAAAAAATTTGGCTTTCAAAAGAAATTTCAATCGTTGTACTGTTCATATATGGCTCTGTTGACTAATGAGTTTGCCGACCACTGCCCTAGGAGAACAATGATTAGGACGGTTTGCAATCAGAAATATGCATGTGACCAAGTAAAAATCAACCCCCGTTCTGTGATTCTGTAGAACCTCACTATAATGGGTGTGCCTGGGCCACCACTGCAGCTGCACACAGGAAGTGAGGAGAAAGAAAGCTGGCAGGCACTGGGATAGAGGAATAGTCCCCCCCTAACCCCCAGTTACAAACTGCAGTGCCAACAGCAAGAGCTGCAAGCTGACCATATTGACCCCATGTACTTGCATGGGAGACCAGGAACAAATGTGGCACCCCAGCACCTTCTAAAACTATGGAGGGTGAGCCACAGGGCACTCAAAAGTGCTCAAAGGGACCCATGACAACAACATGCAGAAAGCACCTGGTGGCCCAGCACCCCCACGTAAGACTGGGCAGACCAACCACAGGCAGCCTAGGAAGCCCCTCCCTCCCCACCCACTAGACCAGGCATACAGCTTTCCCTGAGAAAACTCAAGCATCTATTTTACAGTAACGAAGATATTACAAACATCTGTCACCACACGAACACAATGCAATTCACTGAATTTCGCAGGATCGGCTGGAAATAAAGCACTCACACACCTTGTTTACTCTCTGGGGATAATACTTTTGCTGTTCC
Organism: Myotis nattereri; assembly: GCF_964212035.1. Classification (NCBI taxonomy): domain Eukaryota; kingdom Metazoa; phylum Chordata; class Mammalia; order Chiroptera; family Vespertilionidae; genus Myotis; species Myotis nattereri. The sequence continues at coordinate 101,111,195 of NC_138079.1, read as the reverse complement.
AAAATCTGTGATCTGGATGTGCATATCTTCATTTAACAAAATGTTTTCTGGTTTCAGGTCCCTGTGAAAGCAGATTTTTTATATTTGACATAAGTATTTAAAACAGCAATGTTATTACATACTCTAAATTTTGCCAAAAAGAAAATAAACTGGTTAATGCTAATCTTTATAGACTAACAATCAAGAATATAAGTCTAAAGTTCACAATGAACAAATAGCAACTGCATATAATGAAGACATTCAAATTACATCACTTCAAAACTCCATCTATTATTTTTAATAAACTTTTTTGAAGTATAATTTATCATTTTAACCCATAAAATAGCTTTTATACCTATTATTGTAATCATTTCACAAAATATGGAAATCAAACTATCACACTGTACAACTTAATTTATACATAGTCCAGTTTTTAAAAGTCAGTAAAAAAAAGCCCTGGCCAGGTAGCTCAGTTGGTTAGAGCATTGTCCTGATATGCCAAGGTTGTGGGTGCAATCTCCAGTCAGAGCACATACAAGAAGCAACCAATGAATGCATAAATAAATGGAACAACAAATTGATGTCTTTCTCCCTTCCTCCCTCCCTCTCTCTCCCCCCCACCCAATAAAGTTTTAAAAAAGAGCTTATTTGAATACTTTCAATTTGACTTTATCAGAAAATCATGGAAAACAAGACCAGAAGAAAGTACACACAAAAGCCGTAAGTGACAAAATAAAAGCAGCAGTCAAGATGGGTAAGACAACTGTTAGCCTGGCAAAAAAAGACATAATTTCATCTAATAGTTGAAGGTCTGTGAGGCTCTCAAAGTCAGGGTGATGTGAACTCTTCTTAGTTTTCACGAGGCATCCCACCCCCCATTAAATAAACCACAGCTGCCCCCGACCTTGAGAGCAGAGCCCCAGTCCTCAGCTTGGTACCTGTGAATGATGCCCCTGCCATGCAAGTACTCTAGAGCAGACACCATCTCAGCTGTGTAAAATCGGGTGCACGTCTCATCGAATGAACCAATTTTGCGAATGTATTTAAGTAGTTCTCCGTTTTTGGCATAACTAAGGCCAAAATCTAAATATTGCATAGTTAAGGAAGAATGAAAAAATCATTTTTAAAAAACTAACCTTAGCCCAATAGAAATTTTTTAAATTAATGAAAACTGAAAGTACTTGTAGCCCAAGATTGCTGCCCCTCTTCGAGTCAGACTCTGCCATGTTCAGACTCATGGCCAATGAGAATCCCAGACCCCAGCTCCAGGGGCAGGCCCGAGGATAAGTTTCTCACCAAGAACACAATGACATGAGCCTTTCAGCCCAAATGATCCTTCTGGATCCCACAGGCCCAGATGGCACATGTGGCCCCAGTGAAGGGAAGCTGCTAGAGATTGCAGTCAAATGCCTCTTTGCAGGCTTCAGCCAAGGTGTGTGTATGGGAGTGGGGAGGGGGCATGTTTCCATCATAATCCAGTCTTCACACTTGCACAATGTGTATACATTTACTGAGCACCAGCTGCATTCCACATGCTGTGCTAAGAGCCAATTCATGTAAAGGTTTCTCAAATGAACACTCTGTTTCCAAGTAAAAAGTGACAAGTTTTGTAAGAGAAATGCCGTTTTATTAACTTCTTGCTTCAATTTATTTATTAGGCACCCACTGGGGAGAGACTGGAGGAACACTGTCATCTTTCCTCTGGACACCACTACAGTATGATATGTTTTATATCTATTTTCTATTTTCCAAAGAGGACTAATGGTTGCAAAAACAAATGAATCCCATATAACATCTTCCTCCCAGAAGCACCAAACATATGTCCTATTAATGGAAATCTACAGGTACTTCACCACTGGCAGCTAGGGACAGGAAAGGGTTGGCCTGTGCTCAAGGTATTCCATCTCGTTTCTGTTTGCCACGGTACTGCCATTCCCACCAAGAAGGAGCCTAAAGCTGCAGTACAGTGAGGGCAATCCAATCCAAGGCTGCCCAAACCTGCCCTGAATCCAGGCCCACCCGTGACCACTCAAACCCTTCTAACTAGGACATCTAACAGGAACCTGAGGCAAAAAACAAACCTTGCTTCTGAGAATTCAAAGGGTCTCAACCAGGCCCCCTTCCCTCCTTGTCCTGCTCTGCCCCCGCCACAGGGAAGGCTACAGACTCTGGCTTGCCCAAACCCAAGCAGGAGCTCAGCGCTGCCTGGGTAGGTGGCCTCACCTGGACTAGCCAAGGAGCTTCACCAGTTATGAACGCAGTATCCCAGGAGCCTACATCCCACAGGGGCTCAGCCACAGCCACAGTAATAGCACCTTTTCCTGCTTCACAGGTTCTGCTCCTTGCCTGACTATTCCTATTTCCTATGTAAGATATAGTTCTAGTTCTGTGCTCAGCTGTGAAGCTAAGGTGATTGACAGGTTTTGAATATGACAGATGTTGAAGATCATAGCTCCAAGCCCATAGTCCCTCCAATCACACACATTTCTCATCTCCAGAAATACTTTTTCAGATCTCATTGGTCCACTTCCATCCTACCTCCTTTAACAAAGCCAATGCCATAGGGCACTGAGGAAATCTGTTCTAGTGCACGGAGTGGGTACATTCCCAGAAGGATGAGCACAGATCAGGCCTTTTGCAGAGCCTGGTGAGCCCAAAGCTTGTACTTTGCAAAGGAACCTGGCTCAGAGAGGTTAAGCAACCCAACTGATCAAGGTCACAAAGCCAAGGAGCGACAGGACTGAAGCGCAGCCTCCTGAGGCCTAGGTGCACTGCTCCTGCTCCCAAGCTGCAAGAGAGGACACACAAAGATGAGCAGGTGCGGGATGGAGGAAAACGCATCACTGCAGCCTGGGAGGAAGGGTGGGCTTGAGCTCAGCAATGTCTTGGAGCTCGGCTCCCTGTCCAGAGCCCTGGTTTCCAGGCTGCCACAGGGGTGTCCCCAGGCTCTGCCTTACCTGTCCTGAGGGGAGTTTGCCCCTGTAGTCGCTCCAGTAACTCCTCAATGTGTAAATTATGGCTAAAGGGAATGTGGTGTGCATATTGGGGCTTTCTTCAGGCAGAGAGCTTCCTTTTCTTTCTCTCTTAATACAATGTATGCCACTAAGGATTTCAACTTGAGGCAGAAGTCCCTCTTTTCACTCCTGTCAGAGGGAAAGCATGCCCTCACAGCCTTCACAGGCATTGGAATTTGCCTTAAAATTTAAGAGCAACAATTACCACTGAACAAAGTCCCCTAGAGTCCTCTCCACCTGCATTGTTCTGGCCAATCCCATCTAAAATTAGACAGCAAGCTCACTCATCTAGACTCTGAACCACCTAATCCCACCTCACATGGCCTTTGGAGAACATAAAGCCAAGTGTGTGCAATCTGTTGGAGCCCCCAACCAATAAGACACATTGTCCAATGGACCTACAGAAAGCCCAGGCCTCCAGAAAATCTGGCAGCCAGAGATCCCCACAGGCTCCAGGAGCATAGTCACATGGGTCCCAGGGAGTATAAGGAGCAAAGGGTCAAGGTGGCCTCAGAGGTGAGAGAGACACAGAACAGACATGAACAGGACCCTTCAATGTCCTCAGGAAGCCATTAATGGCTGCTGCATGTTATGACAACAAAGAGATAGGGACAAGAATAGATGGAACCAGGTGTAGAGACAAAACACCAATGAGGAACCCCCTCCCCACCTCCCATAACTTTGGCTACTAGACCACTTTGTTGCCCCCCTTTACAGAGAATCCGTTAGGAAGAACCTGCCCTGTGCACTGACTTCCTCACTTCTCCCAAACCCTCCTCCTACTTCCAAACTGCCACTAACAATGACAACTTGCACTGGGGCCAATGCATAGGTCAGGCCCATGCCCCATGCACTTGACCACTTGGCAGCATCTGGCCTGGCTGCAGCACCCTTCTTCAGAAACCATTTGGTCCTGTGGCCCCTGGGTCTCTGTCCTCTCAACTCACTAGCAACACCCTCTCCCCGCTGCCTTCTAAGAGAGTCCCTTCCAAGTGCCAATCTCTGTGAATGTGAGTGGCCCAAGCTCAAGCCTCAGACCTTTTCCCCTGCTGAGTGCCCTTCAGTGGCTGGCCAGCCTGCTAAGCCAGTCCTGACTCCTCCCTGAGCTCTGCTGGCAGTCACCCAGCAGCCCACTTGGCCCTCTAGCAGCTAGCAACTACATGTATGTCAAATGCCAGTGCGACATCCACTCCTGGCCTGGCCTCTCTCCAGTCTCTTCTGGCTCAGTTACAGCACCATTGCGCATCCAGGTTCTGAGGTCCACCCCTGAGAGCCACCTTGACTCCATTCTCCCTCGCCCGTTTACTTAGAAGCCAGAGTGAACAGCTGCCTTGCTGGAGACCTTCCTGGGCTCCCTGCCACACTTAGAAGAAAATCCAAAATTCTTATCAGGCCTCTGGAGCTCAAAGAGCTGACCCCTGGCCCAGCCTTTTCACTCCACCCACACATACATGCTCCTGTCCTAACCCTGTGCAGGTCTCTGCCTGACATTGTCAAGTTGGACCACCAGCTAAAACAGTAGCATGCTCCAACACTCCCTTACCTGGCTTTACTACTCTTGGTCCCTTAGGTATTGATCATCTATTTTAGACCTAACTCCTGCATAGAAATTTAAGGTCCCTGAAGACAAAGCCCTCATCTCATTTACCAGCACATTGCCATCACCCAGCATTCACCAAAAACTTCTCAATAAACAAAAGAAGAAATTCAGCTGACAGCTGATGAAGACAGAAAATGGTGTTAAAAGAGGAACAGGACTGAGCAAAATTTTAACCCAGAAGAATCTATGTATAGAGAGGGAGGGGAAAGGAAGCCTGACCGGGGAGAATGGAAGATGGGGAAGGCACTGGACCAACTTTGGAAGTGGTGTGGTGAGGGGAAGAGGCTCTGGAGACCTTGAAGACAAGAGAAAATACAAAGACTGAGGTTTAAACCTGAACAAGCTCTTAACCAACTCCATGGCTGAGGAGAAACCAAGAGCATCTGCTGAGATTGAGAACAGTCACCAGGCAAACAGGGGCTGAGGGAAGTCTTGGTTTGGAAGAACTTCAGTGAAGGGACCGAGGAGTGAGGAAAAACTGGCCAGTCTGGCTACATGATGGGCAGGCCCAAGTATGACAGAGACGTGTGGTCCACCCTGACTGCCATGGCACCCTGCCTCCCTTATCCCTAAGCAAAGGTAAAAGAGTTAGAGAAGTCAGGGAACATAAGATGTCCTCAAATAAAGCAAAGAATCAGCAAGTATGTTATCTCTGATGGAGATGCAGCTGCAAAGCCATGAAGAGCCAGAAGCACTGGGTGATCAGAGATTAAAAAAAAAAAGGCACAGAGAGCAGACTCCATAGGGAGCAGGAGGAGGGAGGTTGGAGACCCCAGGGAGAGGACAGCATCTATGTATAGGGAGAAAGGGTTTGGGCTCCCATGGGTCACTCCCTGAACTTCTCACCTGGGGGCTGAGCCTGGTAAAAATGTCCCTTCCAACCAAACCTAGAAGTCAGATAGGTGCCCACCTTCTAGGAGCCCCAGGTGCCCAAGATCATTCTTCCTCTCTCACTTCCCTGCTTTGAGCACAGGACTTGACACCTGATAGATACTCCAAGAATGCTGGTAAGAGGAATGAGGGAAGCCTTTGAATAAATGTATAGCAACCACGGGGTTAAAATAATAAAAATCCTTTATATACAATGCTTATCAATAAAAAAAAATCTAAAAAATGTTTGTGATGGTCTCCCAAGAAGTTACCCCAGGGGGCCACAGCCATGCTATGAATTCCTTTGTATTTAGAATATACAGCCCTTTTCCTTTTCAGGAGAAGGGACCACTTGTAAAAACAACGTTGTCATGATGCCAAACTAATAGGGGTCACTGTGTGATTTCAGAACTCTTTGTTCAAAGGATACACAGCTTTTCATCATCCTGAAACGTGAAGTAAAGTTTAACAAAGAAGGGGTGATCCAGGCGCGACATCACGTCTCTCTCTCTGGTTACATACGGGACCTTGTTCTCTTTGATAATGTGACGTTTCTCTAGAATTTTAACTTAAGGTAAGAGAGAAGCAAGTTACTATTATTTGAAACGGTAAGAAAACACTAAAGACACAACTCATAAAGTTCAAATTTTTGGCATAAATTCAAATTTTTCACATAATGTGGCTACTGGCTTCATAGTCTCTAAGACAGACCAACAGTGTCCTCTCCTCTAAAATCAGCACAGAAACCCCCAAGCGCTGGGCAGTGCCGAGTGGCCATGTGCCCAGAAGTGTACTGTCTCTGCATCCCAGACAAAGATTGCTGGAATTAGTACTTACTAGCATATTCCCTTGAGGTTGCCAGTTCTCGGGCCAGGACAACCTGGTTTGGGGAAAAAGGGGGGAAAGAGAAAAAAACACCAAATGTAACCAGGGCATTGAGTCTCACAAGTTACCCTGCAACCAATCACACAGGCTACCCCACCCCCATTGTAAAATTACATTTAAATATTTTTAGTCCTGTGCTAACAAATATGGCTGAATGTCAATGACGAAGTTAACTCATTCCAAGAGTTAACAGCAAACACATAACTCTCTCAACTATTTCCAGAAGATTCTTCATCAGCTGCCAATAGTCCCCATTGTACAGTGAAGTGCATGCGCAGGAACATCTAGACCTGTGTCACCCTCCCCAAAAGTAGGAAGAAGCAACAAATAATACCTCCACAAGTGGGTATTAGGAATGTCTTAAAAAATAACTTTAAGAATATGTCCTCAGTATATGTTCATTGCAAAAAGTCATACTGTATTTAGGCTTTTTCAAATAATTGTTACCATACATCTCATTTGACACTGCTCTCAGACACCATAAATACCATCTCTGCTATCAAGGGCACAGGAAACAAAATCACCAGTGGCCTGCGGACAGTGCCTCCTGGGAGTCCTACACCCTCATCAGAGGTGCAGTCACACTCCAAGCTGTGTCCTCTCTGTGGTACACCGGAATCTGGTGCTCAAACTCTATTTGAGGGACAGAGTGTCAATGGGGCATCGCACAACATGGAAAAGGCCTTTCTACACAAGAAAACCCTAGGTGCAATCTAAGCACCAACTTCCAAATGCCTAATTAGCCCAGTTTGAAGATGTGCTGGGTGGCCCCCACCACTGCCAGCTGGTATAAACATCTCTTCAAAGATACCTGCAGGAGGAAGGCCCGAGGACCAGAAAATAGATGAAAACATGCCCAATTCCTGGGGTATCCCTGGGCCTTCTGGGAAAACCTCAGGAGGACACAGCCGGGGTTCATTTGGTCCCTGAGTGTGAGTTATATGCCAGTACAGAATTCTTCACCAGACTCAATCCTGGAAAAGTGCTGTGTGAAATGCCCTGCAGTCATTAAGGATGAGGTTGGATTGTACATACTCAAGTGGAAAGATCTCAAAGATCTTTCCAGAGGAATGTACCTACGTGGACTGTTCTCACACACTGGGGAGTAATGGGGGAGAGTTGGTTATGCATTTATGCAATATTAAATTTCTTCACAGGATTAGCATTAGCTATGTAAGTAAAAAGAACTGTTAAAGAGTTCTAATATTTAAATGGAAACCTTTCTGAAGGAGATAGTTATGGCATCCTTCTGTTGTGTGTAAATTCAGTATTTCACATGCAGGTTTCCTTATGGATACAGGGCAGAGAGTGCCCCTCTTCGACAGGACACGACTTGACACATACCCCCACACCACTCAGGCTGATTACAGAACTAATCTGGACATCAAGATCAGCCTCAGAAAGCCAGACATGGAGGAATTTCACAAATAAGTCCTCATTTTCCAGTAAAAATAAATGTCCAATGAAGTAAAAAGTTGAGAAAGGAGAAAACTCTTCTTTTACTGGACCGCTGTAAGAAACCATGCAGAATACCAAGGTTCTCTTCAAAACAGCTTCATCCTCCTAAAAGAATCTTTAAGTACCATAAGGACTGGGGATTATCCTCACAGTTGAAGTGTTTTTGTTTTGTTTTGTTTTTTAGTAGTCCTCACCCGAGGGTATTTTTCTATTGATTTTTAGGGAGAGTGGGAGAGAGAGGGAAAGACGGAGAGAAACATCAATGAGAGAAGCACATCGATTGGTTGCCTCCTGCCATGAGCCTTGACCAGGGCCCAGGCCAGGGAGGAGCCTGCAACCAAGGTACGTGCCTCTTGACCAGAATTGACCCTGGGATCCTTTGGTCTGCAGGCCAGTGCTCTATCCACTGAGCTAAACCAGCTAGGCCTGAAGGTTTTTATTCTAAGGACACAATTCTTTCATATTTTAAACAAAAGCTGCTAATTTTAAAAAATCCAAATTAAAAGTATAAAGAGAGTCTTGGCCGGTTTTGCTCAATGGTTACAGTGTCGGCCCCCAGACCAAAGGTTCGCGTCTCCATCAAGGACATGTACCTCGGTTTGCAGGTACCCCAGCCCCAGTAGGGGCAACCAATTGATGTGTGTCTCTAACATCGATGTTTTCCTCTCTGTCTTTTAAATATATATTTTTTGATTTTACAGAGAGAAAGGGGAAGAAATAAAGAGTTAGAAACATTAATGATGAGAAACATCAGCTGCCTCCTGCACTCCCTCTACTGGGGATCAAGCCCACAACCAAGGTACATGCCCTTGAGCGGAATCGAACCCAGGACCCTTCAGTTCTCGGGCCAACGCTCTATCCACTGAGCCAAAACAGTCAGGGCTCTCTCTTTTTCCACTATCTAGAAATCAATGGAAAAAAATAGCCTCAGGTGAGGATTAAAACAAAAAGTGTAAGGCAGCAAAAATTAACATTAATTAAAACAACATTGAAAGCATAAGTGAGCTAAAATATTTCATGTTCTTTGCATTTTGAAATATTTCATAAATGTAAAAAGAGAAAAGGAAAACAAATTTCACATAAGGTTTGTTCACAAAAGCCAGGCAAGGAAGACTCACTGTTCAGAAATCCTGCTGCATTAGGGGCCTCAAGCACTACCCTGCTGTGAGCACAATGCATGCTGAGCCGAGCTTGGAGACCATGGTCACATGGGAGCTACCTTTTGATGAATGCACAGATTTAGACTGTGCACCCCAGCTGGAGGAACAGGTACTCACTCAAGTAGCAAAAAAGAGTTACCTTGAGTGTGACTTGACAGAGCCATGATAACATCTATACTAATAAAAGGGTAATATGCTAATTAGACCTTCTGGATAAAGCCATGGTGGCAGAGCCGAGGCAGAGGCAGTTAGGGGCAATCAGGCCAGGAGGGGAGGGCAATTGGGGATGATCAGGCCGACAGTGGGGGGAGCTGGGGGCGAGCAGGCCGGCAGGGGGGCCAGTTGGGGGCGAGCAAGCTGGCAGTGGGGGGGTGATCAGGCCAGCAAGGGGGGGGCAGTTGGGGGTAAGTAGGCAGGTGGGGGGGGCAGTTGGAGGTGATCAGGCCAGCAGGGGGGGCATTTGGGGGCAAGAAGGCTGGGGGGGGCAGTTGGGGGTGAGCAGGTGAGCAGGCCAACAGGCAGAGTGGTTAGGGGCGAGCAGGTAGGCAGGTGAGTGGTTAGGAGCCAGCGGTCCCGGATTGCAAGAGGGATGTCCCCCAAGGGGTCCCAGATTGGAGAGGGTGCAGGCTGGGCTGAGGGACACCCCCCTCCCGTGCACAAATTTTGTGCACCTGGCCACTAGTTTATAAAACAGAACACAGAATCTAGAGACCAGCAGGTCTTGGTCTGTAACTCTAGCAAGCGTCATGAATGTAATGTTTTGTGTATTTTAAAATAAAGGTTTTTAAATGTTTCCCCCGAAACTCTGAGGAGATACTAATACCAATACTAACTTTTTAAAAATATATTTTTATGTTTTTCAGAGAGGAAGGGAAAGGGAGAGAGAGAGAGAAACATCCATGATGAGAGAGAATCATGGATTGGCTGCCTCCTGCAAGTCCCCCACTGGGGATCGAGCCCACAACCTGGGCAAGTGCCCTTGATCGGAATGGAACTTGGGACCTTTCAGTTCATAGGCCGATGCTCTATCCACTGAGCTGAATTGGCTGGGGCCCAATACTAACTTTTAAAAAAAATATATTTTTATTGATTTCAGAGAGGAAGGGAAAGAGAGAAACTTCAACTATGAGAGAGGGCCTCCTGACACCCTCTACTGGGGATTGAGCCTGAAACCTGGGCATGTGCCCTGACCGGGAATCGAACCATGACCTCCTGACTCATAAGTTGACATTCAACCATTGAGCAACACTGGCCAGGACCAATACTAACTTTTAATTTGAGGAACAGAAAAGCTTCCCAGTGTCTTGCCAATGTGACACAGGGACATGGAATGTTAGTCACCTGCTGATGCCTGGTTTGAATAAAATGAACTGCCATTTAATAAAAAATAAGATCAAATGATGCCTTTTAAAACTTGCAAATACAAAATCATAGCTTAGATATTTTAGTCACATGATCTACTTGATGGCCCCAAGTCACCTTCAGAATAGGAGAAGAACCCCTAGAGGCCTACAGCCCTCCTCCAGGGAAGACCACCACCCTCTTATCTAGGTCTCCCAGTTCTGAGCCTGGAAGGCCAGCCTATCCAAGGAAAACACACTCATTCAACAATAGCAGCATGTACTCACTGTTGAAAAAGATCCTTCACCAAGAATTTTCCCGAATTTGAAGTCTTCTGGCCGTTTCTTCCGAGGCTGTGGTGGTGGCTGTGCGGCATGTTGCAGTGAGTTGGCACTTGGTCGGGACTCGGCCGCAGTGCTGTCCATGGTGGGGCCCTGCCTGCTACCACCGCTTGGAACAACAGGGGCCGTGCCGGAATCAGTCTGGGTCCTCACCATTGATGGGGATGGGCAGGAACATAACACCACGCTGGACTGAATAGGAATGGTGTCATACTGGTGGACCCAGGAAAAAGAGATAAGACTCAAAGGAGCTCTTCTTAAACTGCATGAACTCAAGTGTTGACATTGTTGAAACACAAACACAAAGTACAGACAGGCTATCTGACATTCTGCCACATGGTTCATGCTGCCGTCCTCTCCCAAGTCCCTTCCCTGCTCAAATCCCAGTCCTCCTGTCTTGCTTTCCCAAGAACCCCACCACTCAGTATCAATCTGCCCTCATCCTACTCCCTTAGCACTGTATGAGTCTCCAACACACACCCCAGACCCCACTCAATGGCCAGTTAGCCTGCCCATCACTACCCAACTTAAATGCCATCTACAGCCAACCCTTGTCCAAAAAGGAAGTCAGTCTGAACCCTGTAACCACAGTATATACTGTTTCAGAACCCCTGGCCCTATTCACCCACCCACAGCTGATATAAGACTGGATACACGCAAAGGCACTCAATTAGGGCTTAAACAAACAGACTGGCTTGAGATTGCATCCCACAGCCAAATAGAATGGTAACCACGCAGTCCTGGAACACAGAAGTATAACTTAATGGAAAGAAGAGTCCAAGAATTGCCAACCACACGTAAAAGTTATAGTTGATAAAAAATAAGCTTAACAAAGCAAAACAGTAGTGGCGTAATCGGTTAACAGTAACTGATTTAGAGCCAAACTGCCCTCTACACACCAAACAAATTTAAAAACTTAATTTTAAAAATTATTCAATATGATCCCTATTAAAATTCCAACTGGCTTCTTTGTAGGAATTGACAAGCTGAATCTAAAATTCATACAGAAATTCAAGGGAGTCAAAATAGCCAAAACAATCTCAAAAAAACAAAACAAACAAAAAATCTGAAGTTGGAGGACTCACATGTCCAGATTTCAAAACTTACAAAAAACCTATAGTAATCAAGACAAGATGTTACTGGCAAAAGTATAGGCACACAGATGAATACAACAGAATCTAGAAATGAACCCTTACATCTACTACCACCAACTGATTTTTGACATGGATGCCAAAACCCTTCAATGGGGAAAAAACAGTCTTTTCAACAAATGGTGCTGGGACAACTGGATATCTACATGCAAAAGAATGAAACTGGATGCCTTTCCCACATTATACACCAAATTTAATTTAAGTAGATCAAAGATCTACCTATAAGAACTAAAACTATAAAACTCTTAGAGAAAAATATGAAAAAATTTTCATAACCTTGGCATGAACCTTGGTGTCTAAGATATGAAACCAAAAGCACAAGAAAAAGAAGAAAAAAAAAAAAACAGGTCAAAGGGACTTCATCAAAATTAAAAACTTCTATGCTTCAAAGGCACCATTAAGAAAGTGAAAAGACAACCCATAGAATGGGAGGAAATATTTGTAAGTCATATATCTGATAAAAGACTTGTAGCCAGACTATATAAGGAACTCTTACAACTCAATTAAAAAAAACCACACATTCAATTTAAAAATAGGCAGTGGATTCAAATAAACATTTTTCCAAAAAAGAAATATAAATGGCCAATAAGCACATGAAGATGCTCAATATCACCAGACATTATGGAAATGCAAATCAAAGCCACAAGGAGATTCCACTTGAACCCACTAGGATGGTTAGAACAAAAAAGACAGATGATAAGTTAATGAGAACGTAGAAAACTTGGATCCCTCATACATTGCAGCTGGGAATATAAAATGGTGCAGGCACTCTGGCAAATAGTATGACAGTTCCTCAAAAAGAAACAGGTACCATATAACCCAGCAATTCCACTACTTGGTATATACCCAAGAGAAATGAAAACGCATTTGTTCATAGCAACCTTACTCATAGCAGGCCAAAAGATGGACACAACCCAAATGTCCATCAACAGATAAATGGGTAAACAAAACATAGTGTAGGCATAAAATCAAATATTACACAGACATAAAAAGGTAGGAAATATGGACCTATGCTACAACATAGTTGAAAATGGAAAGCATGATGCTAAGTGAAAGAGACCAGGCATAAAAGGCTACCTATTGTATGATTCAAGTGACACAAAATGTCCAGAACAGGCAAACCTATAGAGACAGGAAGTAGATAAGTGGTTGTCAGGGGCTGGGGGAAGGGGAGAATGGGGAGTGACTGCTAATGGTTCTGGGGTTTCCTTCTGGAATGATGAAGATGTTTTGGAATTGGATGGTGGTGATGTTTTCGGTGAATATACTAAAAACTACTAAATTAGCATTAGCTGGTTTGGCTCAGTGGATAGAGCATCAGCCTATGGACCAAAGGGTCCCAGGTTTGATTTCGGTCAAGGGCACATGCCTGGGTTGCGGGCTTGGTCCAACGTGCAGAAGACAGCCAATCAATGATTCCCTCTCATCATTGATGTTTCTCTCTCTCTCTTCCTCTCCCTTCCTCTCTGAATAAACACACACACACACACACAAACCCCTACTAAATTGTATACTTTAAATGAGTGAACTGTATGGTATATAAATTATATCTCTATGAGCTATTATAAAAAACTAGAGGCCTGGTGCACGACATTCGTGCAGCACTGGGGGGTGGGGGAGGGAGAGTCCCCTCAGCCCAGCCTGTGCCCTCTTTCAGTCTGAGACCCTTCCAGGGATGTCCCCCAAGGGATCCTTAGCTCTGCCACAGAAGCGGGAGAGGATCCTGCCACTCCCACTGCACTTGCCAGTCACGAGCCCAGCTTCTGGCTGAGCAGCGCTCCCCCTGTGGGAGTACATTTATCTCTGGTGGTGAGTGCGCGTCATAGTGACCGGTTGTTCCGCAATTCGGTCCATTTGCATATTAGGGTTTTATTATATAGGATAACTGTATCACGTATGACTGCATTAAATTATAATAAGAACTCATTCAAATCTCTAAATCACCAAGACTTTTAAAGAAGAAATAGGCAAGGAACAGGCACCAAAATACTTCAAGTAACCAAGAGATGAAAACATACACAGTAGTCAAAAATAATTTTTTTAAATATATATTTTATTGATTTTTTACAGAGAGGAAGGGAGAGAGATAGAGAGTTAGAAACACTGATGAGAGAGAAACATCGATCAGCCACCTCCTGCACACCTCCCACTGGGGATGTGCCCGCAACTAAGGTACATGCCCTTGACTGGAATTGAACCTGGAACCTTTCAGTCCGCAGGCCGATGTTCTATCCACTAAGCCAAACCGGTTACGGCTCAAAGATAATTTAAAGCAACCAGAGCCCTGGCCAGATATTCAGTTGGTTAAAGCGTCATCCTGATATGCCAAGGTTGTGAGTTCAATCTCTGGTTAGGGCACATGTATGCAAGAAGCAACCAATAAATGTGTAAATAAGTGGAACAACAAATCAATGTTTCTCTCTCTTTCTCTCTCTTCCTTCCTCCTTCTCTAAAAATCAATAAATAAAAATTACCAAAAAAACCACACATTAAAGCAAAGAGGCAGCATGGTAAATTTTCAACTAGGGAGAATAAATAAATAGATAAGAATGATTAAATGTTTTCAATACACAGAAACACCCAATGCTGGCAAGACTAGAATAAAGCAAGTATATTCCTACAAGTACAGCTGGCACCATAAACCTGTGTTGCTGTTAAAATGTTTCTGGAAAGCAATTTGATAATTTGTCCATAACGTGATAACAGAACAGTTGTCAATGAGTTATAGAAATGCTGAACAAAAGTGGCTATAAATACAGTTAAAAATTTAGGTTGGAATTAAGAAAGGATGAGATAGCATCAAATCAGAAATACATAGAAGTTGTACCCACAACCATAAAAAATATTTTCTAGCTCTGACCCTGAAGTGTTTCAGCAGTGACATCATTAGCCTACTCATCATCAGATTGTTATAGAACAATATGAAGTGAACTCAGAGCATCCAGATCTGTTTCTAATAGTACTTCCCATTAAAAGAACCAGGAGAGCATTTGACTCTACATCTTGGAACAGAAGAAAGATAATCAATATGATCCAAGAATCCCTTGCTGGGACTGAAAACAAGGTGCTGTCACAAACTGTGGAAGCAGGGAAGCTGGCCTGTAGAGGCCACTACTGGCCAAGTTGTGCTGTAAACACTAAAAAGAGATCAGTTAAGTACAGATAATTAGAATAAGATGAAACAGGATAAAATCACGACTCTGTAACAATACACACAGGTACATCAAAACAACTGAATGCTTAATTTTATAAATCTGAATAGCTAAGAGAGTGGAGCCATACAAAGCTGTTCCTTGTATAGTGTATATATTTGTTCATAAAGGACAGACAAAAATATTCCTCTTTCCACTTAAATAGGGAAGGGAAAAACAGAAAACTATGAAAAAGTCAGAGTCCTATAGAAACTGCACCAAGAACAGGAAAGACAGGTAGGCACAAAGTAATCAACAGTGTGCAGCGGGTGACAGCTCAGCCACCACAAGAGATGATGTTCATCTTGAGATGTGTAAAACACATAACAAAGTCAAACCAAAGCTAAACAGTACATCCTGTAACCCAAACACGATGAGCATGAAAGTGGAGAGCGGAGGAAGCAGATGGCAAGAACAGGCAGGAACCTGGGCAGTCCCGCAGTGCCATATAAACCTCAGCTCCACGTGGCCCGCAAGCTCAAGCAGAGTCACCACAGAATACACATCACATTCCTCTTCCCAACCAAGAAGCCATCATCAAGAACTTTGGAGCTGCACCACAGCCAAGAGGAGTCAGGTTTCTTTTACTTAAAGGTCTGCTAAGATCATTGTAACTCCAGGCAAAGTATGAAATTATGAATGAATCAACCAAACACAGTATCAATGAACTATTAGGAGAATATAACTAATTGACTTTGTAAAAAACATCTAAGACAGTGGTCGGCAAACTCATTAGTAAACAGAGCCAAATATCAACAGTACAACAATTGAAATTTCTTTTGAGAGCCTAATTTTTTAAACTTAAACTATATAGGTAGGTACACTGTTATTAACTTAATTAGGGTGCTCCTAAGGCTTAGGAAGAGCCACACTCAAGGGGCCAAAAAGCCGCATGTGGCTCACGAGCTGCAGTTTGCCTACCACGGATTTAAGAGAATCTGATATTAAATGAGGCAGCCAGCCGTACATATCCTCTAGCTGGAATGGGAGCCCAAAGTGCCACATTTACTTATAGAAAACTGTTTGCTCCAACACCCTATGGCTCTGCAGTAAGTCAAGTGTGCCTTATACATTTTATAAATACTCCATCTCACAGGAGGTACCAAAGGTTGGACCACGCTCTGAGGTTCAGTCAGTACTTTAACCCTTTGCGGTCGTTTGTCTATTCTCAGCCACCAAAGCTTTTTTACCTTTCCGGTCATATGTCTGCTCTCAGCCACCACAGCAAGGAACCGTACGAATCTTAACTCTATTCATTCATGTATCAGTTCATAATTTCTCTGAAAGCTCTTAAGTGTCTAAGCGACCCTGTCACGAACCAAAACACTGCCCCGACAAATCGGAGATATCGAAACTCAACATAAACAAACGCAGTCGTCCCACACTCGCCATGCAAAACACCGTGGCGAGTCCGTCGCCTTTTGAGAGCGAAGAAATCAACAAGCTTCAGAGATACTTCGCAGAATTTCAAATAAAGCTTTACAAATGACGTTTAACTGTAATTAGGCATTCTTGCTTGTTAAGATATTTCAAAATAATACTCCAAAATGGCAAAAAGAAAGTTACCGAAAGAAGTGTACTGCGAATCTGAAAGTAACGATGAAGAGTTTTATTTTGGCACCTTGAATACTGACACTGACGTAGAAAGTGATAATGTTTGTAGTGATTCTACCAGTAGTGACGTAGTTCCAAAAAAGAATTAATAAATCTTGTTTATCCTTCATAATCTTGCATGTTATGTATCACTGCTCTTTCAATGGAAATTAATTCCGACCAGTACGACACCCATGTCCAAATTTAATACGACCGCAAAGGGTTAATAATTTGTCCCTATAAGCAAAGTATATAATCACAACAGAAGTACATTTAAAGTCAATTACTTACCTGGAGATCAGCAGAAACTATTTAAAATTTTTTATTGACTAAGGTATTACATATGTGTCCTTATCCCCCATTGCCCCTCCACCCCCATCCCCACTCATGCCCTCACCTCCCTGGTGTCTGTGTCCATTGGTTAGGCTTATTAGGTGTACCGGTTAATAATGTGGATTTTTGTAATCAAAGAAAACACGGTAATTTCAAGAGAAACATCAAGTGTTTTATTCAAAGTAATGTCCATCGCTAGCTACACATTTCCCCCATCTTTCAGGTAATTTGTGGATACCGTCCCAATAGAACTTTTGTTTTGAAGCAAACCATTCAGAGACCAAATTTTCCACTTCTTTGTACGTTTTGAAGTGCTGCTCAGAAAGTGTGTGTGTGCCATCTCTCGGAACAAGTGGTAATCTGAAGGAGCAAGACCTGGTGAATACAGTGGGTGGGTTAATATTTCCCAGGCAGTATCTTTTAACATGTCTTTAACTGGTTTTGAAGTGTGTGATGGTGCATTATCATGAAGCAAAATTGCTTTGCCGTGTCTTCTGGCACATTCTGGTCATGTCACGAATCAAAGCGTGGTTCGAACTGATCATTTGTTGTCGGTAGCCATCAGTATTAACGGTTTCACCTGGTTTTAGAAGCTCACAATACACCACACCTTCCTGATCCCACCAAACGCAGAGCATTGTCTTCTTTCCGAAGCGATTTGGCCTTGCAGTTGATGTTGATGGTTGACCTGGATCAACCCATGATTTTGTGCATTTGGGATTCTCAAAATAAGTCCACTTTTCATCGCCAGCCACAATTCGATGCAAAAAGACTTTCTTTCGTCCCATTGAAGCAACATTTTACTGATGACTTTTCGGTTTTCCATTTGTTTTTTGTTCAGTTGATGTGGCACCCATTTTCCTTCCTTTAAAATCTTTCCCACTGCTTCTAAACGATCGGAAATTGTTTGCTGAGCAACGGTTAATCTTTCTGCAAGTTGTTTTTGAGTTTGACACACATCTTCATCTAATAATGCTTGTAATTGTTGGTCTTCAAACTTTTTCGGTTGACCTGGACGTTCTTTGTCTATCACATCGAAATCATCACTTTTAAAGTGTTTAAACCAGCGTTCACAAGTATCTTGAGGTGGAGCATGTTCACCATAAGCTTCCCGAAGTATACGATAGCTTTCAGCAGCACTTTTCTTCAAAATAAATGAATTAAAACTTCCCGCAAATGCTCTTTTTTGGGGCACGAAATTCAACATTTTTAAGCGTAAAAATATCTATGGTGTTAACACCTTCAGAAAATTTGACATATGAAGTTTTGAAGCTTGTTGTCAATACAACAAAATAGCTTACATATCAAATCGCATATATATCAACATATGTGTAACTCCATCTTTTGAAAAAAATCTGCATTATTAACCAGTACACCTAGTCTATGCATGCATGCAAGTCCTGTGGTTGATCTCCCACCCTTACCTCCACCTTCCCCTACCTTCCCTCTGAGGTTCGACGGTCTGATCGATGCTTCTCTGTCTCTGGATCTGTTTTTGTTCATCAGTTTATGTTGCTCATTATATTCCACAAATGAGTAAGATCATGTGATATTTATCTTTCTCTGACTGGCTTATACGGTTTAGCACAGCCATGGGCAAACTACGGCCCACGGGCTGGATCCGGCCCGTTTGAAATGAATAAAACTATTGAAAAAAAGACTGTACCCTTTTATGTAATGATGTTTACTTTGAATTTATATTAGTTCACACAAACACTCCATCCATGCTTTTGTTCCGGCCCTCCGGTCCAGTTTAAGAACCCATTGTGGCCCTCGAGTCAAAAAGTTTGCCCACCCCTGGTTTAGCATAATGTTCTCCAGTTCCATCCATGCTGTTGCAAATGGTAAGAATTCCTTCTTTTTTACAGCAGCGTGCTGTTCCATTGTGTAGATGTACCACCGTTTTTTAAGACACTCATCTGCTGATGGGCACTTAGGCTGTTTCCAAATCTTAGCTTGGTAAATTGTGCTGCTATGAACATAGGGGTGCATATGTCCTTTCTGATTGGTGTTTTAGTTTTTTGGGATATATTCCTAGAAGTGGGATCACTGGGTCAAATGGGAATTCCATTTTTAGTTTTTTGAGGAAACTCCATACTGTTCTCTACAGTGGCTGCACCAGTCTGCATTCCCACCAGCAGTGCACTAGGGTTCCTTTTTCTCTGCATCCTCGCCAGCACTTGTCATTTGTTGATGATAGCCATTCTGACAGGTGTGAGATGGTACCACATTCAAAAAGTATCTATTTAGGTCCGTTGCCCATTTTTTGATTGGGTTGTTTATCTTCCTTTTGTTAAGTTCTATGAGTTCCCTGTAAATGTTGGAGATTAAACCCTTATCAGTGATATCATTGGCAAATATGTTCTCCCAGGCAGTGGGCTTTCTTGTTTTGTTGATGGTTTCTTTTGCTGTACAGAAGCTTTTTATTTTGATGTAGTCCCATTTGTTTATTTTCTCTTTAGTTTCCATTGCCCTAGGAGCTGTATCGGTGAAGATATTGCTTCAGCATATGTCTGAGATTTTTCTGCCTGTGGATTCCTCTAGAGCAGAAACTTTTTGTCCTCAGAGGCAGTGGTAAATGGGAAAGAGGTCAGTCACCAGGCTGAGGCCCATCACGATCCATGATAGGCCTGGACTGTCCTCACCAGCTAGGCCAGTTACACTATGCGTGAGAGCTGTACACACAGAGCACTGAGCACCTCACTGGGTTCTCATTACACACTCAAGGGGGAAATGCTCCTTGGGCTTCCAGGGTCATCCTTGAGTGCAAAGCCTCAGGCCCAGGACTGAAGAGAAGCAGGACTGTGTGACCTGAAGGCACACACGCAAGAGTAGGGAAGCAGAAGGAGTCAGCGCTTCACACAGAGTCCTGAGCACTATAGCACTGTTGCAATCTACCTGGCCATATGCCTGCTAGGTGGCCATCACTGCCCCCACAGGATGAAGGGAGAACACTACCTATGCCACGCCCCACAACACCTGTTCCCCCTCTTCCCCCAACAGTGTGTAAATCAGATTAACATGGGCCTGTTTACAGGCCTCATCTAAACCTGTGTGCCCAGCCGTATGTCAAGCAAGGCTCAAGGAAACAATGAAAGAGGCACACAGGACAGTGACAGATGTTTTTAATTCATAACTGACAAATGAACTACTGAATAAAATGTCAAACATGAAGTTTTTAAATAACAAAATGTGATGGATTGATTCATGGACCTGGAAAAATGTTATTATACATCACGTTTCTGGATGAAAGACGATCCAGCAAAGGCACCGACATATCTGTCACATAAAGGTCTTTGGCACAGTCCATTGCTTCTTTTCAGTAGGCAGAACCTCAATTCTGGGAGGTATCATAAGTGACATCCAAGAGCAGTGAGGAGTTTCCCAAAGGGTCAGCTTCAATGGCTGAGGGGACTGGGCACAGCAGGCAGGAGGTGTCTGCGAGTCCATAGGAAAAGGGGGCCCTGAAGACCTGGGTGTGACCACCATCAAACAGACAACTCTGTTCTCACTCTTGGAGGGCCTTAACACAATGACGATGGCCTCAGGAGCACTTGCCAAGACAAGTTATCTTCAGCTCAAGCTTCCTCACTGCTAACTGAACAAGTGCTCAGGCCATGGAGAGAAGTTCCCCAAAGACAATGAGAAGGTTAAGTTTAATGAGACTTGTTTATAAACATGTGTTTCTGAGAGCTTTCTTTTCTTTTTATCAAAGTGGTATCTTTGATTTAAAAAAAAAAAAGGTCTCCAGAACAGATCTTCAAAAGAGAGCACTGCCTCAGAAAATGAAGGTTTGCACCCAATCTGGGGTAGGCCAACCTTGAATGCAGGTGCCAACCAGGTGGGTGGCCCTTGGTACTCACCTCTGCCCATTCCCAGGTTCCATGGCTGGACCTGACCCAACAGACTCAGTGACTTGCAGCAGCAACTGGCCACCCACTAAGGAGGGACGAAGTAGAACATTGTGCTCACTTCCTTTCTGACACCTCTCCACACATGAGGATGGCAAGTGTCATGGACACTGGAGCAGGTGAGAGAGGAGACAGGTGGTGAGACAAACACTGAGATTTGAAAAGCAAAAAGTGTTTTATTGTTACTAATGGTGCTGGGGTGGCAGACAGTGAGACATGATTCAGGCAGAAAGAGCAAAAGAGATGGCATTGCAGAGCTGCCCTTCTCTCTGCAGAATTTAAGTGTCAGAAGTGCTGCTTCGTGTCCACATGTGTGGATGTAGAGGACTGCAAGCTTGATGCTGCAGTAGCCCAGCCCCCAAAACTGGTCAGACCAAATGTGCTACCAAAGCTGCTTATTGAGTGAGCCTGCATTCCAGTACATGAGTGTGAGCCTTAGAACAGGCAATAGGCTATGTCCTGTGGCTACTCCCAACCTAGGGTTCATCCTGGGAACTGCCGAGGCTATACCTCAATACAATCCATTAGGAGGGAGCCTCAGAAAGTCTGGAGCCCCTGATGCGAATTTTATCCCAGTGGTTCTCAACTGGGACAATTGTGCCTCCACGCTCCCCAAACTTTGGCAATGTCTGGTGACATTTTGATTGCCATAACTGGAGAAGGGAGAAAGTGTTACTGGCATTTAGTACATAGAGGAAAGGATACTATAGTATACAACAATAAACAGGGCAGTTCCCACTTGAGAGATCCTGATCTAGTCTGTAGACTGTACCCTCCCTCCCACAGGAAGAACCCCACCAAGTGTTCAGTGACGACCATCAAAGCACTCAACAGTCGGCCAGGTCCTTTGTGCAGTGAGAACCTGAACCACCCCTCAGAGCAGTAGAGAGAAAGAAACCTAAGCACAGGAAGCTGAGATCCAGAGGTAGCTGTGGCAGGTTGAAAAAGGCATGTTTAAATATCCTAAGGCTGTGAATGGGAAACAATAAGAAACTTATACCCATGACCTAATGGCAGTATTAATGAGGCTTTGCAGTAAGACTGCCAACCAGAGCTGCAACTTTACATTGAGAAATACCGTACTGAGCAGAAGAAGGCACTCACGGCTCTCCAGAGCCAAATGGGCATTCAGGAAGCTCAAGAGAGGTGCAAGCAAGAGGCCAAGAGAGCTGGAGGAAGCTGAGGTGGGAGTGGGCACACCTCTAATGAGGGTGAGAGGACTCAACTCCCTCAGCAGCCACATGCACATTCCACTCCCAAGAGGGTAAAACACCAACCTGGCAAAGATGCACTCATCTCAATGTCTCAGCACAACCCCTTGCCCCTGGGAAAGTGACTCCGTCACTCCAGCAGCCACAGAGTTGAAGCCCAAGGACACATTGCCAGGCGCAAGCACTTGATTTCTTTTTCAGTTCTGCCTGGACTCCTGGCTCAACACATGCAAGTCGGGGCTGCAACTCTGCTCGACATTGCTGTTTCCAAACGCCAGCCTATGACATTTCATTTCCCATAAGATTACACCCAATAATTTCTGATTTACATTCCTATGGATTTTTTTTTTTTAAACTAACGAAGCAAATTCAACGCAGAGCAGGGATTTGAAAAGCACAGCTAGGAGCTTTTTGTTTGCCACGAAGAATGCCCTGATTATCCCACAATAAAACAAGCCACTGCAGAATGAGAATGTATCCAGCCAGGAAACTGGACGTGAGGAAAAGCATCTGGACACATACAGCCTGGCCTGGAACAGCTGCTCCCATGGGGACTCACCTCTCTTGGAAGAACCGCCCTCCCCGTCCCCCGACAGCAGGTAAAAGGTATTAAGATTTAAACCTGTGCAGCAACATGGAATCAAAAACAAATTTATCAATCGATATTTTACGTGCAAACAACCCGAATCTTTTTTTATATAAATACTAGAGGCTCGGTGCACAAAAATGTGTGCACTCGGGGGGAAGGGTGTTCCCTCAGCCTGGCCTGTGCCCTCTCGCAGTCTGGGAACCCTCGGGAGATAACAACCTGCTGGCTGAGGCCTGCTCCCGGGTGGCAGAGGGCAGGCCCAATCCCTAGGTGCAGCCCCTGGTCGGGCTCAGAGCAGGGCTGATTGGGAAGTTGGGGCGCCGCCCCTGTCATGCACAGAGCAGGGCGGATCGGGAGGTTCTGATGCCACCCTCAGTCACGCTCAGGGTAGGGCTGATTTGGGGATTGGGGCACCGACCCCTGTCATACTCAAGGCAGGGTCGATGGGGAGGTTGCGGCGCCATCCCCTGTCACGCACAGAGCAGGGCCCATCAGGGGGTTGGGGAGCACCCCCTGTCACGCACAGAGCAGGGCCGATCAGGGGGTTGGGGAGCTCCCCCGTCACTCACAAAGTAGGGCCGATAGGGGAGTTGGGGCACCGCCCACTGTCACTCACAGAGCAGGGCCCATCAGGGGGGTTGGGGCTCTGTATGCTGTCACGCACAGAGCAGGGCTGATCAGGGGGTTGGGGCACTGCCCCCTGTCACTCACAGAGCAGGGCCCATCAGGGGGGTTGGGGCTCTGTATCCTGTCACGCACAGAGCAGGGCCGATCAGGGGATTGGGGCGCCGCCACTCTCACACTCAGGGCAGGGCCGATGGGGAGGTTATGGCTCTACCCCGTCACACACAGAGCAGGGCCCGTGGAGGGGGTGGGGGGAGGTTGGGGCGCCGCACCCTGTCACACACAGAGCAGGGCCGATCAGGGGGTTGGGGCGCCGCATCCTGTCACACACAGAGCCGCAGGGCGATCAGGGGGTTTGGGCGCTGCCACCTGTCACACTGATCCCGGTGCCGGGAGGCCTCACGGCTCCGCTGATCCCGGTGCTGGGAGGCATATTACCCTTTTACTATATAGGGTAGAGGCCTGGTGCACGGGTGGGTGCCGGCTGGTTTGCCCTGAAGGGTGTCCTAGATCAGGGTGGGGGTCCCCACTGGGGTGCCTGGCCAGCCTAGGTGAGGGGATGATGGCTGTTTGCAGCTGCTCACACCCCCTTCAGGGTGGGGGTCCCCACTGGGGTGCCTGGCTAGCCTGGGTGAGGGGCTGATGGCTGTTTGCAGGCTGGTCAAGCCCCGCCGCAGTGGGGACCCATCCTCCATGGAGGTTTGGCCTGCCTGGGTAAGGGGCTGATGGCTGTTTGCAGCCTGGCCACACCCCCTTTAGGATGGGGGGGCCCCACTGGGGTGCCTGGCCAGTCTGGATGAGGGGCTGAGGGCCGTATTCAGGCTGGCCAAGCCCCCCAGTGACGGAAGCTCCCAGCCTCTCTTTTTTCTTTTTTATTCTGGGATTTATTTACCTTCTATAATTGAAACTTTGTAGCCTTGAGAGGAGCTCAGAGCCAGCCAGGGCAGGCGGGAGGGAAGCTTCCTGCTCACTCCAGCTCCATGGCCACAGCCGGCTGAAAGCAGGTATCTGCGGTTTATTTACCTTCTATAATTGAAACTTCGTTGCTTTGAGTGGAGCTCAGAGCCGCCCATGGAGGGAAGCTTGGCTTCCTCCATCATTGGGGCAACCAAGCCTCCTACTTGCTCCAGCTCCGTGGCTGCCGGCTGCCATCTTGGCTGGGTTAATTTGCATATAGTCACTCTGACTGGCTGGTGGGCATGGCTTAAGGCATAGCAAAGGTACAGTCAATTTGCATGTTTGTCTTTTATTAGTGTAGATATATTTTTCTTTTCTTTTAAAAAAAAATCTTTATTGTTCAGATTATTACATTTGTTCCTCTTTTTTCCCTCCCATAACTCCCCTCCTCCCAGTTCCCACCCCACCCTCCGCCCTCACTCCCCACCCACTGTCCTCATCCATAGGTGCACGATTTTTGTCCAGTCTCTTCCCGCATCCCCCACACCCCTTTCCCCCACCCCTAAGAATAGGCAGTCCATTCCCTTTCTATGTCCCTGATTCTATTATAATCACCAGTTCATTCTGTTCATCAGATTATTTATTCACTTGATTCTTAGATTCACTTGTTGATAGATGCATATTTGTTGTTCATAATTTGTATCTTTACCTTTTTCTTCTTCTTCCTCTTCTTAAAGGATACCTTCGGGCATTTCATATAATACTGGTTTGGTGGTGATGAACTCCTTTAGCTTTTTCTTGTCTGTGAAGCTCTTTATCTGACCTTCAATTCTGAATGATAGCTTTGCTGGATAAAGTAATCTTGGTTGTAGGTTCTTGGCATTCATCACTTTCAATATTTCTTGCCACTCCCTTCTGGCCTGCAAAGTTTCTGTTGAGAAATCAGCTGACAGTCGTATGGGTATTCCCTTGTAGGTAACTGAGTTTCTTTCTCTTGCTGCTTTTAAGATTCTCTCTTTGTCTTTTGCTCTTGGCATTTTAATTATGATGTGTCTTGGTGTGGTCCTCTTTGGATTCCTTTTGTTTGGGGTTCTCTGTGCTTCCTGGACTTGTAAGTCTATTTCTTTCAGCAGGTAGGGGAAGTTTTCTGTCATTATTTCTTCAAATAGGTTTTCAATATCTTGCTCTCTCTCTTCTTCTGGCACCCCTATAATTCGGATGTTGGTACGCTTGAAGCTATCCCAGCGGCTCCTTACACTATCTTTGTATTTTCGGATTTTTTCATTTTGCTTTTCCGGTTGGGTGTTTTTTGCTTCTTCGCATTTCAAATCTTTAACTTGATCTTTGCGCTCCTCTGATCTGCTGTTGGGAGTCTGTATAATATTCTTTATTTCAGTCAGTGTATGCTTCATTTCTAGTTGGTCCTTTGTCACAACATCGAGGATCTCATTAGATTTCTTGAGGATCTCACTATATTTATCGGCGGTCTCACCAGTCTTTTCGAGGGCCTTACTAAATTTATCGGCGGCTTCTAGACAGTTCTTGAGAGACCTTAAAAGTGTGGTTTTGAGCTCTATATCCAGCATTTTGCCTTCCTCCATTTCTGTCCTGTGTCTTTGTCTCCGCATTTTTTATGCTTTCTTGGTGCACCTCCTAGTGGTCTTTGTGTGCCGTCTTGTTGTAGTTAAGCCTTGATTGTTGTAGGTAACACTGGGGGGTATTTGACCTCCAGGCCAACTGGCTGTGAGAATCAGCTGTGTCTGCAGTGGGAGAACTACTGTCTTCTAGGGAGGTGCTAATCTAGCCTTTGCCTGAGGCTAACCAGCAAATGCCTCTGTGCAGGGATTGGGCAGGGCGGGTCCCAGGGGATCAACAGGGCAGGCTGAGCGAGCAGTTATGGCTGCTCTCAGTCCCGTCCCCAGAGGCTCTGCCTCTCAGTGTCCCAGCGACCACTGCAAGTACCTCGGAGAGAAAGCTGCCCTCGAGTTCCGACCGATGCCAGACAGTCCTGCTTCTCCCATTTGAGTCTGGGTCCCCAGAGACTCGCCTGGAACTGGAGCCCAGAGCCTGAGACTCCCTCCCGATTGAAAACGACAACCGCGCCCTCAGCTGCCAGTCGGCTCCGCACGCACCTTCGCACCTTAGTATTTTACTTCCGTACTGCGCCTCCTCTGAGTGTCGGTATGCTTTTCTCTTTCCTTCTAGTTGTAGAATTTCCCCTCAGCCAGCTTTCCTGTGGTTCTGGGTAATGTCCGTTCCGTCTTTTAGTTGTATTTTTGAAGTGGTTGTGCGAGGCAGCATTCTCCGGTGTTTACATATGCCGCCATCTTGGTTTCTCCCTAGTGTAGATATATTTTTCAAATAGACTTTTGATTCAGCTCATCATGGAAAACATCCCAAACTTCAAATCCAAAATTTTTGGTTGGTGTGAAGAAAGCTAGACAAGTTCTGTTTCTTCTCTTGGTGAAATAATAAAATGCAAATGAATCATTGTTAAAAAAAAAAAAAAAAGATATAAACCTGTGTCTATATTCTTAGCATTGTACCCTGTGGGTGGTTCTAGGATCGAGATCTTGTGTGTTCTTCATACTTTACAGAGTCTGTCACAAGATAAAGGTATGAGCCAAGGTTTTTCCCACCTGTAAACACAAATGCACTTGATGCTAAGTTTACCTTTACAAGATGCCTGGCAAGTTCACTCAGCCCAAAGCACAATTCCGATGAGGTTGAAAGGTGTTCCTAAGCCTCTCCTTTTAGGGACACATGCCACCTTACTACACGTTAACATACACTAGTCAGTCACCTCACCTTTGTTGTTGGCAGCTGGCTGACACCATCAGCATGCTCTGCGAGTGCAGAATGCTCTGGGGCCTGAGTGGAGTCGTGCCTGCATTGGTTGGGGGGACCGCAGTGCGAGGAGAGAACAGGGAGCGTGCAGAGATGCAGGAAGATGAGGAAGGTGGCCCTCTGGCCAGGAGAAGAGGCAAGGAGAGGATGCTGGCAGCACCCATGGTCCACAAGCACCATTCCTCTCCACCTCGAATTCCCAGGACTCCAAGAGTCACCCCAGGAACCCCTCTAGCCACCCCGCCTGCTCCACCCAGCTCATCAGGCATATCTTGTTTTTGCCACAGTTACAACATGTCCCACAATTCCATATCCTCAGCCCTGGGGAGTTCAGCGGGAGCTCTGAGACATTAACTTGCCCAGTGCAGACAACTCAGGCTGTGGAGTGACTTCTCTAAGAACACCTGACCCTTCAAAGCCACGGTTTTCCGGGTATTTCATTAAAACAATACATGCACTCATTTTATTCATCAGAGTTCCTTAGAAGAGGTAAATCAACTATGCTATTAACCCAAATATTCAACAAACATGGCCACTGTGCCAGCCATGGTCCCACAACACAGCCTTAGGCAAACATGGTCCCTGCCCCTATGAGCTACATCTTAATGGGGTGACAAGCCCAACGTCATTTACAGAACTAGCTGGGTAAAGTTGTGAGGGTGGCTATGGCAGAGCTGGACAAGTGCTGGGGGAACAGAGCAGCTCCCTGGCTGCTGTGGTCCACAGCATGGGTTGGTGAGGGGCTTGGAGGGAGCGATGAAGGGCTGTAGTACTGTTCAGAGGAGGGTGACGGGGGCTCAGATGGTGCTGCAGTGGCCAGGAAAGGGATACTAAAGTTCAAAAAGTGAAATGTAGTAAGAGCTAATCACGCAAAACTTTAAAGCATTTTTTGAAGTTTTGCTTTCCTCTATGTTTCAGATTCAACACAGCAGCCTTCATGAGCCAGAAGGAAAAACCAGTCATTTTGAAATCAACATCCAAGGGAGGAAAGAAAGAACTTTGGAGTTTGGAAATGGCAACAACAGATGATCACACACACACACATACACATACACACACACACACACACACACACACACACCACTGCTTCTCCGTCACATGCTTTATGTGAAATGGCAGCCTCCGCCAGCACCTCACGGCAGCTTTGATGATTTAAGGAAATGCAGTGCTCTGGAGATCACACTGCTTATCCGCTTCATCAACAAAGGTTAACCGAACACCTACTGTGTGCCGCACATTTCTCCTGGGCACTGGAGAAACAACAAAGAGCAAAACTGAGCCCATGCCCTCAAGAAGCCCACATTTCAGTGGAGTAGAAAGACTCCCCCAAAAATAGAAACCAGATAAAAGTTACAGTGTGTCATATGGTGATAATCACTGTGAGAAAAATACAGCAGGAAAGGGAGGGGGGAGAATTTGGATGGGGTTGGTGTAAATGTTCGTAAACAGAGAAGCACTCACTGGGAAGGTGACATCTGAGGATGTGGGGAAAGCCCTAAGGACACCTGGGGAGAGCTTCCTCCACAGAGGACTAGCCAGTGCCAAGGTCCCAAGGCTGGAGCAGCTCTAGACTCACAGCAGGCCTATACCTCCAGACAAACCCCTGGGAGCCAGGCAGGGACCTCGCACCCCTGAAACACCCCTTCTGGGCACCTCTACCCACAGGAGTGGGAGCCTGAGAAACAGGGCTGCCCGTGAAGACCCAGGCACCTCCTGTCTGATGACAGCCTAACCAAGGCTGTACTGTCCAGCATCAGTCCAAGGCTGAGATGCTAGTCACCAGACAACCACCGTTGCCAAAGCACGCAGCAGTATCCCCTGCACTCCACACTATGGGCACGATGACACAGGAACAAGTCACGAGCAGCCTTCCTCCTTCGTGGGATTCCTTCCTGCCTCGGCCACATGAGCCAGCCAAGCACCTCAGCGCAAGACCAGTCTCAGGGACTCTCCCAGATGGAGATGTTTACAGGGTAGACTCAGTGCTTCGTGCTATCTCTTCCCACAGGCATAACTCACTAGCATGGGTATGTTTAATAAATAGTTTTACTTCTGCAATTAAAGAAACGGGTGGTTGCAATATTACCTTGTAAAGCATGTAAGCATCAATTGTGAAATGAAAAGAAAAAGAAAAAAGCCCTCTTCCAGTATGAAAACTCCAAATGTTTATTTATACTATAGGTGTTATTCTAAAAGGCTAGTTTTAAAAAGCATCTTGAGAAGGAATTGAGCTGCACAAACAGCATCTGACACCTCCAGGATCTGGAATACACTTGCTGACCAGTGGTCATGGGTGGCAGTGAGGGCTCCTTGAGGCATCCCCATCCAGCCTGCCAGCCCACAGGTCCTGTGGGTGAGT
Organism: Myotis nattereri; assembly: GCF_964212035.1. NCBI lineage: Eukaryota > Metazoa > Chordata > Mammalia > Chiroptera > Vespertilionidae > Myotis > Myotis nattereri. The sequence continues at coordinate 101,081,841 of NC_138079.1, read as the reverse complement.
CATTCCCTCCCAGCACACCTCTATTGTACTTCTGGTTCCTCAATAGCTTCTGAAATTTCAATCTCGGGAGAGAAAAAAAAAATGTAACCCTCATCCAGGGATATGTTCAGAGGGAGAGAGGGAGAGAGAGGGAGAGAGAGGGAGAGAGATGGAGAGAGAGGGAGAGAGAGGGAGGGAGAGGGAGAGGGAGAGTGAGATGGAGAGGGAGGGAGGGAGAGAGAGAGAGAGAGACAGACAGACAGACAGACAGACAGACATATACACACTTGGATAGGTGCCTTCCCATATGCACGCCAAAGGGGGATCGAACCTGCAACCTTTTGGTGTACAAAACGACGCTTCACCAACTGAACCACCTGGCCAGAGCTCTCTGGAAAAACTTAAAGCAACAAAACCCTAAGTGTGCCATTCATTTATCCCTGTCCTCCCTAATAAAATGGAGCTGGTCACAGAGACATTCTCAACTACACGTCCCTCTGCCTGGTCCTGCAGGCACCGAGTTACCATGAGAGTTATGATCACTGGCCTTTCTTACACACAGCCATGCATGCATCCCACCCCAAATGCAAGCCCTTCTGGGCCATCCGTGGCTCTCCATGGCCACAGCCCTACATCAATGCCACGTCTTTCCCACCAGGAGTCTCCCACAGGCTGTGCCCCAGCCCCACTCTTCTCCCCTGCTCCCCACTAACAGCACCACATCCATCTCCCTACTTCCCCTCAGATCGGACCCCTGCTGTGCTTCTCTCTCTTACTATGTGCTCTCAGGACAAGCTTCTGTCACTTCACTGCCACTGAGAATTGGGGGAGGTGGGCCAATGGCACAGTGCTATCAAGAACAACGAAGGACGCCCGTTTTCAATGACCTTGTTAGGAAGCGTCAGCCATCGACATCGGCACCTTTGGAGTCTCTGGAAAAGTGGGCCTCACCATGTCCCACAACTCCACTCAAGGTAAACCTTCTACACCCTCCGAATGTGTCATGGTGAACCTGTAAGTAGGACTGCCACCTGCTGTGCTCACTCCACCTTTTCAGAGCAGGCACAGGGGGGTTTGGAGACCATGACAACCACCCCTTCGCAAGGGCATCTCTGACAGGAAGACAAAGACAAGTTTCAAACCACTGACTTCCAAATGAACTTGAAGTAGAGTCATATGTAAACTGGGCATTTTCTGTAGACTTCAATTTATTTCACACAATTTGTAAATAAGAACTTAAGAGTTTTAACTTCTTTGACTTTTTGAGTTCTGGGTTCAGCAGTCTCCTCTTAGAAGTAGAAACTCTCAAGGGAAAATTACTTTGAGATCAAATTACATTTTCATAGCCACCGAAAACATTTCAAGGCACAATTTAATTATGGAATACCTTGCTTAGCCACTAAGAGAGTTTAGGAAAATACCAGCATCAAAATATCCAGTATCCAATATTCAAATCTGGTAAAGGTAGCAAACATTTTGGCTGACAAATAGATTGAAATGCAAATGAATTTGGGGCAAGGAAACAAATGACCCAAGGATATTTTTGGATTTCTTTTCCCCCATGCAATCAAGTCTCACAGTAGACACCTCGCCCCCTTCATAGCTGCAGACAACAGCTTCCATCACCCTTAAAAGATTAACTGCCAGGCAGATGGAAGCTGATTTTACAATACAGAACCATGTTTTTTAAATGGCACACCTCCCCTAATTCTCAGTGGCGATGAAGTTACAGAAGCTTGTCCTCAGAGCACAAAGGGGGTAAGAGAGAGGAGAGAGGGCTGTGTTGCACTGGGCAGATGAGGAAGTGAGCCCCGAGTCAGCGCCAGGAGGCCAAGGACTTGAATTTGGGAGTAGAAGGTTGACTGGTTTCTCAGATCCCCCTGAATCTTTATCTGTCTCTGTATCTTTCTCTCTTTAGGAAGATAAAATGCAAATTCAGCAAGGACTTCATATGAAGACTGAGCTTGGGGATGTTGAAGCTAGACTCAGGGTCAGTGCAGTGAACAGTCTTTCATTCTGAGGAAGCCTTTAGATCTGCACAGGGACCAACGATTCAAAGCTAGAGGCCTATATACCTCAGAGAGTTCAGCAGCTACAACTGGATTCTTTAAGTGTGTCCTGGCTCTTAAGAGTTCTTTTAAGTTTCTACAGACCTGCTGAGGAAGAATCTAATTGTAGGATATCACACGAGTGGAGCTCCAAAAGCTTAATCACCAGTTACTAAACTGTGTAAACCTTCTGCATATGAACTAGTCATGGGTCTCGGACAGACGATCACAGTTACAGGTACAAGTAGAGAAGGGTTATTGCTGAACTGTTAGAACACGCACTCTGCCCAGCTGAGCACTGATCCTCACTAGCTGCCTCACCTTGAACAAGTTATGTCATCTCTCTGTGCCTCAGACCCTTTACCTCATAGTCAGGGATAAGGAGAACGGCAACTCCCAGGCTTGCTCTGAGGATTTAACAAGTGAACGTATGAAAAGTACTCAAGCTGACTGGAAGGGAGCGTGCTAGGAGCACTTTGAACATTAAATAGCACAGAAGACACAGACACAAACTTTCTCCAACCAGGGACCATCAAATCATAAAATAAGCCCCTCAGGCTCTTTCCAAGTGTTGTTTATTCATCTGTAACTAAAACCGAGTTAATTACTGTAATATACTGTATTACGAGGCCCAATTCTAACTGTGAGTCAGAGAAAACCATATAGGAAGGCTGAGCTCCCCTAACACACCAGCAGAGGAATCAACATCAAAATCAGGACCTTGTATGGTCAAGATACTGTCACAAAGCTTAGGGCTCCAGCCAGCAAGAGGAACGTGCCCAAATTCAGGAAAGTTAAGCTGCCTTTAAGTGCTGCCTGGGTGGAGTGTGCTCTGGAGGTGTGACCGCACCAGGACAGGTACCTTCCTCTAGGACCCTGTGGAAAAGGGGTGGGAGGCTGCCATCAAATCCAACCAGCTCATCCCTCAAGGGACTCTGCTCTCAGGTCGGCTGTGCTCACTGACAAAGAACTTTCTGCTAAGAACTTCCCTTCACCCCAAGAATTTCACAAAGCGAGGCCCAGCACAGAACACCAGTCAATGGTAGGGACAGTGACCATGGTTGCCTCTCCCATACCCAGACTCTTTTGAGCATTTTGCATATATATTATTACAGTTACTCTTCAAAACAACTCTTGGTGTGAAAACCACAGGCATTCTTTTCACAGGTGGGGACACTGAGGCACAGAGCAGGTCCTTGTCCATAGTCACATGCTCACCCATATTCAAACTCCTTGCTCTCAACCCCTTCCAGTTAGTAGAGAGTCTGGGTGATGCTGATACTGTGTCAGCAGGGACCGAGGAGGGGGGCCTTAACTGGCAGGGCCTTCCTGGGAAGCATTTAGGAATCACCACCAATATCATTCCTTGGGCTCTTGCCCTTTGGACCTGGCACACTCGTCTACACAGAATCCAGCTGAAACAGTCAAAAATTGAGAATAAGACTTAAATTAAGGAAACATTCGTTAAAAAATGACTCCTAACAACTGGAAATGGCTTATGTAAATGCCCACCAGTAGAACAATGGCTACTCTGGTTCACTTAGAGCAGTGGTTCTCAAACTTCCTAATGCCGCGACCCTTTTAATACAGTTCCTCAGGTTGTGGTGACCCCCAATTTCACTGTTACAAATTGAACATAATTAAAGCATAGTGATTACCACAAAAACAATATGTAATGATATAGGTGTTTTCCGATGGTCTTAGGCGACCCCTGTTGAAGGGTCGTTCGACCCCTAAAGGGGTCGTGACCTACAGGTTGAGAACCGCTGACTTAGAGAGGAGTACTAGGCAGTGTTCAAAAATGAGAAGTGAAAAAAAGAAGTGAAGTGAGCCCAGGCAGCGTGGCTCAGTGGTTGGATCTATGAACCAGGAGGTCACAGTTCATTTCCCGGTCAGGGTTGCAGGCTCAATCACCAGTGTGTGTGGGGCGTGCAGGAGGCAGCCAATAAATGATTCTCTGTCATCACTGATGTTTCTATCTCTCTCTGCCTCTCCCTTACTCTCTGAGATTAAGAAAAAAATATTATATATTTTTAAAAGTGAAAACAGCAGGAGACAAAACAGTCAGGTATACAACAGAGGTCCCAATCTGGTTAAAAGAAGACTGAAAGGAAACAATGATGACCTCTGGGTGAAGGTGCGAGAGACCACCCAGTTGATCCCCTGTAACTATTAACCTTGACAGCTACAAAGGACAAAGTGTGACATGGGCAGGATCAGCAGAAACAGCAGGGGAGCTCCCTGTAGACAAACATCCCTGAGGGACTATATCCTTGCCCACCTGCCTACTCACTGGGGACACCATATGGGGCCCACAGACCTTCTGAACTCACTTCCAAGTTCATCAGTTCCTATATTCAGGAAGGATTCCGATGTATAAGGAGTATTTGCTGGTGGGCAGATGAATAAACTAGTATTTTAGACACAGATCCCATGTGAGGTGCAGAAACCGTGAAGCATCAGTGGGGCCTGGCATGGAAATCCTGCTACTGCTTTTCAGGCCTGTCATCCCGGAGTTGCATCAGAAAAAACAGCAGCACTTCAAAGATAACTCAATCCATGCACTTAAGATTCCATACGTGTTAAAAGCTTTACTCAGTAAAATCTACTTGTTGGTCAGAAAACAACATTGGCAATCACTTGCCGCCCTTTATTTATTTTGAATTCTCATCCTAGGATATATTTTTATTGATTTGGAGAGAGAGGGAGACAGAGAGAGAGAAACTGATGTGAGAAACATTGATTGGGTGCCTCCCGCTCGGGCCCTGACCCAGGATGGAACCCACAACCTAGGTTTGTGCCTTGTCCAGGAATCGAAACCCTCGACCTTTTGATGTATAGGATAATCCTCCAAATAACTTAGCCACCTGGCCAGCGCAGTCACTTGCCTTCCATTTTGCTAAAATTAACAATGTAACATATTAAAATTTACAACTAAAAGAAAAGCTGAGTTTCTAATTTAAAGTCATGTTCATTAAGCACAGCTTGCATGGCTTAGAGGTTGAGCGTCTACTTATGAATCAGGAGGTCACAGCTTAATTCTCAGTCAGGGCACATGCCCAGGTTGCAGGCTCATTCCCAGTAGGTGGGTGAGGGGGTGGTGCAGGAGGCAGCCAAACAATGATTCTCTCTCATCACTGATTTTTCTATCTTTCTCTTCCTCTTTGAAATCAATAAAAATATATTAAAAAATAAATAAAAATAAAGTTATGTTAATATATATACCACTTCAATATAAACCTTTCCTTGGGAATTACATGCGTACAGCAAACTTTTCCCCCCATGATCTAGTTTGGGAATCTGAGGGACACATAACTTGACCAAAAATAGGTTATTTGGTTAAGTAAAGTGATGTGGTGAGGCCGGCAGGTGTTGAGCTGTTTCACTCTTTCCCATCCTTCAGCTTCCAACCCCAGCACCTGACAGGAAACGGGTCAAAGCTAAAATAGAACCTAAAGCATGTGGGCACTTCCAGTGAAATGAGAGCCTTTTTCTGGGGTTCCAGCCCTACTAATTCCTCCTCTATAGTATCCCCTCCCCTTCTGTGGTCCCCTCTGCTGGGCTGGGGACCCTCAGCACTTCTCACCCCTGATTTCTGCAGCTAAACCTAACCTTCCCCTTACTGGCGCTGATGCACTAGCTCTGCCCTGTCCTCCTGTGTCCTTCAACCTCAGTGTGGACTGAGCTGTACTCTGTCCTTGCTGACCCATGGCTTATGTACCCTGGAAGAAATAGCATCTCTCCAGGCAAGATACAAGACGGTTGAGAGCAGCACAGGGACCTGTGAGAACTTCCCACAGTCCTTAAAATGCCCTGGATTTCGTTCACCCTTCATCAGTGTTCCCCACACATAAACCTATACCCACAGTGATATGGATAAGTGTTCTAATAACACTAACAAGCTATCCTGCAAGGAAAATGCACAATTAATGTGGCTAGACTTTTGTTTTTTAAAAAATCAGAAGCTACTTTCTCTTTGAAATAGGTAAAAAACAAAAACCAGACTCCCAGAATGCCACTGGCCATAATAAATAAATATCATCTGGCAGGAACACCCCTCCAGCATTGTAAACTCTGTGGTTTGCAACACAGGAGAGCCCCAGCTTATTCCTAACCCAGAATGCCTATCCTGACACCTGAAAAGGCACCATAAACAGATGCTCTCCCTTCCTAGGCTCCTTATCTGCAAATTTTGAATAAAGAGTTTGTTTGAGGGAGAAATAATGGCCAATGAGATCCAGAGAGACTCTGTTGCAACTTGACCGGCCAGCTCCCACAGTGTAACTTCCCAACATCATCCGCATGTGGAGAAAGATCTACTGTGCCGAGCATGACATTCAGCCACACCTCCACCACTCATCAGTTTGGAGTTCACTTACCAGAAACAAGGAAAGGAGGAGGAGGAAAAGCAGGGCGGGCAGCCAGGCCAGTCTGTATCTCACCTTGTGTTAGCCAACCCCGAGCACCTGTCATAGGCTTACAGACTGGCCAGGTGAGCCTCCAACACCGAGGCCTATGTGCCCGCTGCCAGCCATCACCACCCTCTCCTTCACAGTGCTTTCCCGCTGTTTCAGTGCCCCCTCTTAAGATACCAATTCCTACCTTCATAACTGTCTTGCTTTTGCAAAACTGTGGCTGTGCAGAACCGAGATTGGAGGGGCAAATCTATAGATGGTTGGGTAAACAAACTAAATTCATGACTCCTGAACTGCCTATCTTCTCATCTTCTCAATTATGACTAGAACAAACTCCATACTCTGCTCTTGGTTCAATCTAAGGACCTCAAAGTAATGGCCCACAGCTTGATCTTTGGCTGGAGGCATAGACAACAAACAACACTGTAGCTTCACCTGAGAGAAAAGAGCTAGAGGAGAAATATATCAGAGTCAACCACCTACCTTCACAAAGACCTGCAACAAGCCCATCCTCCAACCTGCAGAAAGAATACCAAGAGACCCAGTACGTGAACCTCTGCTGCAGCTTGTACAAAAGCCAACAAGCTCACAAGCAGCAGACTCCAAATGTTCTGAAGGCATGCAGTCCGTCAGATTGGGGAACCAGTTCTATCAGTGAGTTCAGGTCCACTCTGCACCTAGAGACATTTCAGCTCCTGCAGAGTGTCCCAGGAGTGTCCATGTCTGCACAAAGTGGTCAGAGTGGGCAGGGGTCTGGACATCCATACTGGGTCTGACCTGGTACATGCTAAGTATGAAGCCCTCCAGGTCCCAAGTGTCTTCATCTGGAAACTGGAAGAATACAACAAGGTAATAAGCATGAAGGTTCTTCCAAAATAAAAATACCGTGATCATGCTATGACCACAAACAGCACATATCAGAGAGCAAGGCAGGGCCCTGGGACTAATTCCAGTCAACCAGCACTAACCTTATTTCATATCAACAGTGACAGACAGTGGGTGTCAGGCACCCCTGACAGGATGCACCAGGGGCACCCATCTCTGTAGGGTTCTTCCTGAGCCTATAACCCCAGCTTCATCACCAAAACACATGAGACACACCCAAACTAAGACACAGTCCACGAAATATCTGACCATTACTCTACCAAAGCATCATGTTCATGAAAAACAAGGAAGGCCTGAAACTGATGCAATCCCAAACAGGTCTGCAGTTTACTTAATAGTGGTGCCCATGTAAATGTCTTGGTTTTAACGGATGTGGCATGGTTGTGTAAAGTCAACACGAGGAAAAGTAGGGTGATGGATATTATGGAAAGGAATTCTGAGCTGTCTTTGCAACTCTCCTATATATCTGTAATTATTCCAAATCAAGCTTATTATAAAAATAAGTTTGTTTGGAGGCTATTTTGATAGCTTCAAGCAAATTTAAAGGATCTGAAAACATACTATGTCATTGAAAACCTGACTCAGAGTCACTGCTCAACAGTAATTTGAAAAACATAGGGCCACTGAAGGAAAATAGTACACTTGAAAAAAAGTGAAGATAACTAAACACAGAAAAAATTTAGTGTAATTTTTCTAACCCCACCACCTTCTTCAGCTTGCATTCGCCAAAGGCCTACATGTTCGAAGGAGAGCAGGTCTCCCAATTTGAGCTGTGGCCAAGTCGTTCCAGCATGCTACAAGGTGTACCAGTTAATAATGCGGATTTTTTCCAATAGATGGAGTTACACATATGTTGATATATATGCGATTTGATATGTAAGCTATTTTGTTGTATTGACAACAAGCTTCAAAACTTCATATGTCAAATTTTCTGAAGGTGTTAACACCATAGATATTTTTACGCTTAAAAATGTTGAATTTCGTGCCCCAAAAAAGAGCATTTGCGGGAAGTTTTAATTCATTTATTTTGAAGAAAAGTGCTGCTGAAAGCTATCGTATACTTCGGGAAGCTTATGGTGAACATGCTCCACCTCAAGATACTTGTGAACGCTGGTTTAAACACTTTAAAAGTGATGATTTCGATGTGATAGACAAAGAACGTCCAGGTCAACCGAAAAAGTTTGAAGACCAACAATTACAAGCATTATTAGATGAAGATGTGTGTCAAACTCAAAAACAACTTGCAGAAAGATTAACCGTTGCTCAGCAAACAATTTCCGATCGTTTAGAAGCAGTGGGAAAGATTTTAAAGGAAGGAAAATGGGTGCCACATCAACTGAACAAAAGACAAATGGAAAACCGAAAAGTCATCAGTAAAATGTTGCTTCAATGGGACGAAAGAAAGTCTTTTTGCATCGAATTGTGGCTGGCGATGAAAAGTGGACTTATTTTGAGAATCCCAAATGCACAAAATCATGGGTTGATCCAGGTCAACCATCAACATCAACTGCAAGGCCAAATCGCTTCGGAAAGAAGACAATGCTCTGCGTTTGGTGGGATCAGGAAGGTGTGGTGTATTGTGAGCTTCTAAAACCAGGTGAAACCGTTAATACTGATGGCTACCGACAACAAATGATCAGTTCGAACCACGCTTTGATTCGTGACATGACCAGAATGTGCCAGAAGACACGGCAAAGCAATTTTGCTTCATGATAATGCACCATCACACACTTCAAAACCAGTTAAAGACATGTTAAAAGATACTGCCTGGGAAATATTAACCCACCCACTGTATTCACCAGGTCTTGCTCCTTCAGATTACCACTTGTTCCGAGAGATGGCACACACACACTTTCTGAGCAGCACTTCAAAACGTACGAAGAAGTGGAAAATTGGGTCTCTGAATGGTTTGCTTCAAAACAAGAAAAGTTCTATTGGGACGGTATCCACAAATTACCTGAAAGATGGGGGAAATGTGTAGCTAGCGATGGACATTACTTTGAATAAAACACTTGATGTTTCTCTTGAAATTACCGTGTTTTCTTTGATTACAAAAATCCATATTATTAACCGGTACACCTGGTAAACTGCCTCCCTCCCTCCTTTCACTTCTGCTACACTTGGCCACTTCTTTGCTCACCTGCCTTCTGGGTGCCTCAGCCTTCTGGCCCTCATGCCAGGTGCACTCTGGGTCCAGGTTCTTATGACTCCACTCTGTAGCAGCCCCATAAAGGCCAACCACCCCTCACTCCACCATTTATAATGGCCCTGCTGTTGACTGCTTCCCTTCACCCCCAGGAGTAGAGCGGTGGTTGGCAGGGGTTCATAGAGGGGTAGAAACGCATGCAGGCTGTCCCCACACACTAAACTACAGATTCAGTCCTTTTCACTGAAGGATTCCTCAGGCCAAGAGCATGGAGCCCTGTTCTGTTGATGCCTCCTCTAAACCACCACCAGCCCATTCTCAGCCACTTCCACCCTAGAAACACAATGCTCAGTGATAGCAGCTTTAGGGATGGAAAGTTTTCTAAAATTAAAAAAATAAATAAGGAAAGAGAGGTAATTTAGATTATGAGTTTTTTGTGTGTTTTTTTGGAAGGAATGAGAATAAAATGCAATCAAAATAAATTTTGTATTTAGATGTACATATTTAATTTTAAAACTGTATATCTGATAAGAACCAGCTACATATTAGTACTTACAATCAGTAGAAGACAATAATTTTGACCAATGAAAAAACCCATGAAAGAAAATGCCAAAGAGCAGAAAGAAAAAAGGTAACAACGGGCAAAAAAAGGTAGTAAATGCTAAGCTTCTGAGATTGTGCACTGAGAAAACAGTGTATTCTCTCAGCCTCCTGTCTAGCCTAAATCACAGGCCACTGGGAGAGAAAATGGAAAATTGCTCACTCTCTCAAGGAAGGAAGTTGGTTAATAATGACAAAACCTCAGAAATTATCAGTTATCAAGCTTCTCAACCTGCTGAAGAAGTTAGCTTGCTAACTTACCTGCTTCCCCAGGGTCAGACTGCTGTGGTTTTCTAGAGCCTATGTTGGCTGAGCAGAGCCGGTATTTGGGCAGTTTTGCCAAACACTGGACTGTTTCCATTATTTTCCAAAAGAGAAGTGCATGCAGCACTGCTTGACAGCCAGTGTTGGCACACAATGGGTCTAAAGTTCCCATTCCACTCCTGCCCTCCTCCTAGGCTGGTGGCGCTCTGGCTCACAATGCTCCCTCCTGTATCCTTCCACAGGTGCATGGCAGGAAACCGGGAGAAAACGTGGGCTACCCAGAGAAAGAGTCCTGAGATCTCAGCTGCACAACCATTTCAGGAGAGTGGAGCCTTATAACACCTGGGGGCATAGTCGTGGTGCTGTATGTAGAGCACATACCCCTCCTGGGACCGGGCACTTAAAAATTAGAGCAAAGTTGAGGCCTGGGAAAAGCCCTCTCTGACCCTGCCCAAAAGGGCAAAGAGAGGTGTGCCAAAGACACTGAACATCATGGGGCCATTTCCCCCAAGGTCCTTCTGTCTCAAGGGAAAGCAGCTTCGTGTCTAGTCACAGGGACAGCTAGGGTGATCCTGATCCTGAGATCTTCAAGAAACAATCCTCCCGATGGGAAAACAATTGCCTCCTATGCAGGGTCCACATCACCAACACTGGCTCCTGTACAGGTTAAGTACTCAGGATCCAGCTATGTGAGGACAGTGGTCTAAGGCAGGCCTCACCTGGCATGGCAGAAGTGCCAACATGGAGAACTTCAGCCCAGAATACTGCATGCCTGACACTAACTATTGGTTAAACCAGATTTAACCCAACACTTGATCACCAAGACTTCCTGGGAAGGGCTGCAGTATAAAAAGGAACCAGCCCTAACTGGTTTGGCTCAGGGGATAGAGCATCGGCCTGCAGACTCAAGGGTCCCAGGTTCGATTCCAGTCAAGGGCATGTATCTTGGTTGCGAGCACATACCCAGTGGGGGAGGGGGGTGCAGGAGGCAGCTGATCGATGTTTCTCTCTCATCGATGTTTCTAACTCTCTATCCCTCTCCCTTCCTCTCTGTAAAAAACCAATAAAATATATTAAAAAAAAAAATAAAATAAAAAAAAATAAAAAGGAACCAATGGCTTTGAAATATAAGCTCTCAAGGGTCAGGTAATGTGCACACAGAAAAAAGACCTATCCCCCTTTTAAACTATATTGCTTTCCAATGGTTCTCAACCTTCCTAATGCTGCAACCCTTTAATACAGTTCCTCATGCTGTGGTGACCACCAACCATAAAATTATTTTCTTTCTTTTTTTCATATATATATATATATATATATATATATATATATATTATTGATTTTTTACAGAGAGGAAGGGAGAGGGAAAGTCAGAAACATCGATGAGAGAGAAACATTGACCATCTGCCTCCTGCACACCCCCCACTGGGGAAGTGCCCGCAACCAAGGTACATGCCCTTGACTGGAATCGAACCTGGGACCCTTCAGTCCGCAGGCCGACGCTCTATCCACTGAGCTAAACCGGTTAGGGCTACTTCATAACTGTAATTTTGCTACTGTTATGAATCGTAATGTAAAATATCTGATATGCAGGGTATATTTTCATTGTTCGCGACCCACGGGTTGAGAACCGCTGCATGAAGAAGTGAAAAAGATGTCCATGTTTTTAACCCTCTGACTTCTATCTACTTTCATATGCTTTCATACTGGGCATTAAACTGGCGACAAACAGTTTAAGATGAGGCTCTGCACCCCTCAAACGTACACAGTTCAGAATGCAGGGGAGTCAGAATGTACATGCAGGACGAGGGCACGGTTTTGTTAATAAGCAGCAAAAATAATGTGGGCAGGCATTTGAAAAATATACCACAGGAAGCCTGGGAATGAGAACCAGGAGGAGAAAGTGTGAAAAAGAGCAATAGAAGCCCAGTGGGCATGGCTCAGTGGTTGATCACTGACCTATCTGCCGGGAGGTCACCGTTTGATTCGGGTCAGGGTACATGCCTAGTTGCGGGATTGATCCCTAGTGTGGGGTGTGCAGGAGGCAGTCAATCAATAATTCTCTCTCATCATTAATGTTTCTATATCTCTCTCCCTCTCCTTTCCTTTCTGAAATCAACAAAAATATTTTTTCTTTCAAAAGAGTAAGAGAAGCCATCTAGAGACTCAGGGTTTAGAAACATAACGTAACAAGGTAAAGAACCTATTTTAAAGAAACAGAACACAATAGATAACAAAACCTGGTACAGACCAAGAGGGTGGAGGGTCATGAAAAAACTGATCGGTCCAAAAAGGCTTCACAGCCAGCTTGGGGTGGGGTCCACTAATCAGAACTACTTCAGGCAAATAGGAAGGGTCTAATGCAGCGGTTCTCAACTTGTAGGTCGCGACCCCTTTTGGCAGTCGAACGACCCTTTCACAGGGGTCGCCTAAGACCATCCTGCATATCAGATATTTACATTACGATTCATAACAGTAGCAACATTACAGTTATGAAGTAGCAACGAAAATAATTTTATGGTTGGGGCACAACATGAGGAATTGTATTTAAAGGGCCAGAAGGTTGAGAACCACTGGTCTAAAGAGAGCCTGGCAGCCGAGAACATCTTGGACACTGTCCTGGGCTGTGCAGGCTGAGAACAGAGGCCACACGGCAGGGGTGTCTGAGAAGGGACCCTCATCAAGGAGAATCAGTGACAAGCCAGGAGAGGGAGGGAGAAGTCACAGGAGCCATGGAACCTGGGGACCCACCAGCAAGTCCTAACCCTAACCCTAGTTCTTCCTTATTTAGGAAAGGGGAAACTAGGAAGAGAATGTGTCAATATTTTCAGCCCCACCAGGCCTGAGTGCATGTGGCCAACCCCCTCCAGATGTAACTACTTCCTTATGCAGAAGAGTTGCATTTAGATGCACATACACTAGTTGTATTTAGATAACACCTGGTCTCTGCTATCATTCAGACAGACTCTATTTACCAGACAGTGCCATGCTACAACCCAGCACATGCACTGCATTTCAGATGGGGTTCAAGAAGAGGATCTGTAAGGTACAACCTTCTTCTCCTAAGTGGGCAGATTTCCCAGGTCCACTGAAGGCACTGTCCGCCCAATCTCTCAGAAACAGGGACGGAGAACAGAAAAGTTAACTGCGAGCACCTTTTCCCACGGTGTCCACTACATTGCAGATCAAAGCATTTCATGAAATTTCAGTGAGGCTTCAAGCTTCCCTGCAAATCTTATCAGCCTTCCCTGTCAGCACCCAATACACAGCTGTCATTTTGAGATACAATTCCTGCTGCAGTTAAATTAATTCAAAAAGAAAAAAACAGGTTGGAGAATGATACGTTAACAATGAAATTCATTGTAAAAGTAAGCTTTTAGCTGGATGAATTCGTACTGTAATATAGCAGACACACACACACACACACACACACACAGCCCCCTGCATGCAGCCTCTCATCAGCCCTCTACAACGTGGGCAGCACTGCCTAGCAGCTCCACAAACATGAAAGGACAAGGACATCCAGAAAGAACTTCTTGGCATCCAGACACTGCTTCCAACCATGCCTGCAAATACTTCGATTCCCAGCAGGCAGAAAGCTGATTTAAAGCCCAGTGTCTGGTATAGAGAGCATGTGATCTTACCGGTGGATAGAGGAGGTCACTGGGCCACCAGGAACGATGTGCCTGCCTTCCTCAGGCCCCTCAGAAACACTCCAGGCCCCTCAGAAACACTCCAGGCCATGCGCCTGGTCATGGGCTGCTAATGTCAGACATGGCCATCTTTTCACACACAGTTTGCAATGCTGTCACTTCCCACTTCTGGAGGGCTGTGGGTGACCCAACTATTTAAACAGAAACCTGACTCAGTTGCTCTGATAAGGCATTTGGCGCCCTCAAACCTAATCATTTGGAATGAACTATCTCCCTAACACAGTCAAAACAACCTGAAAGCCCTACCGAGTTTGGCTCATTAGACAGAGAGCCAGCCTGCAGACCAAAGGGTCCCAGGTTCAATTCTGGTAAAGGACACGTACCAGGGTTGCAGTCTCCTATCTGGCCCAGGCCCTGGTCGGGGCACGTGCGGAAGGCAACCAATCGATGTGTTTTTCTCACATCGATGGGCTTTCCCTCTCTCTTCCATTCTCTCTAAAAATCAATGGGAAAATATCTTTGGAAGATGATTTTAAAATAGTAAAAAAATAAAGAGAAAAAAAAACAGACCTTGTGCAACCATATAAATGCAAAGAGCATCAAGCACTTAAACAGACTCCAAGAACCATCATGAACCCAGCAGGCCTTTCTTCTCTCAGACACTAGCATCAGAACACATTCCCCACGATCCTTGAGAAAACACTCTGCCTGTTGTGTTGACTCGGCTAGTGGATACACGATCAGTTCTCATTATTCAAATAATGTTTTTCTGGGGGCCTCGTGTCACACTGAACAAGAGCGCTATCTGGTTACAGAAGAAGGCACTACTGACAAGTCCTAAATGATACTTGTCTCAAACTTACAGTTTCCACACCAGCACTTCCTCCCTGGTGATCTGCCCTTTGAACCTGCCTTCAAAACAACTGTGCTCCACACCCCTACAGCCAGCTGTCATCACAAGGGCAGGCATACAGAGCTGGCACATGTGAGTTTAGCCCAGGGGTCCTCAAACTACGGCCGGCAGGCCACATGCAAATACAAATATTGTATTTGTTCCCGTTTTGTTTTTTTACTTCAAAATAAGGTATGTGCAGTATGCACAGGAATTTGTTCATAGTTTTTTTTTTAAACTATAGTCCGGCCCTCCAACGGTCTGAGGAACAGTGAACTGGCCCCTGTTTAAAAAGTTTGAGGACCCCTGGTCTAGCCTTTGCACCTGCTGAGCGTCCGCAGCATCAGCTCCTTGCTCTAGTCAAAGTCAATTTCCACACAAGATACCCCTTTAGGATGGGGCATAGTAAAGTGCCAGTAAAGGCTCTCCACACATCATCATCTCAGGAGGAATGCACATTCCTGCCCCCACCATTTTTGCAGTGCTTCCTAGGTCATCATGCACTTGCCCTACGTGCACCCAAACCTCCCATCAGGAGTCTCGGGAGATAAGGGCACAGAATCAAGGGACACACACCCAGGAGATACCTTTTCCTCCTGCCCAAGCTGTGCCAGAGGCAGCCTAGAGGCCCAGACCTGCTTTAACTAGCTGCCCAAGCCTCCTTCCAGGCCCCACATCTCTACACGCATGTGCTGTGACACCTCTTATGAAACGCATGTCCAAAGAGTAGAACAAACCTACAGGTCCACCTCGCCAGCGCTGGACTCAGCTCAGTGACTGCTGAAGGGATGCCATGGAAGAGAAATACATCACACTACAGGAGGAGCTCCCTGCCAGAAGGGAGAGTGGAAGTCAGAACCCACTTCTTGCCATGTTCTGTTTTCCCCACCACCGGCCCACACAGATACAGCCACCGTTGCAAACACACCGCCACCCTACAGATGCAGGGAGCCGCTCTGGCTGATCACCAATTTTTCATTTAACAAAATCGTTGCACGGTTCTTTTTTCTAAAGGGAGGATGTCAGCCTCGCCCATTCAGAATATCAGCCCTCAAATGAGGATGAACCAGAGCCTCTTTCCAAACAGCTGCTTTCTCACAGTGTGAGGCTGCAACAGGCTCCGGGGGTCACAGAGTTCAGCTACCTGCCCCAAGAAGTCAGTGTGCTGTCCTTCCATGGAACAATGTCCCTCCAGCCTCCAGCACAGTTAAGACGTTCAGGCACAACCCCCGGGGAAAGACCTCCTGGACAGTGGCACGGAGGACTTCCTTAGACTGAGTGCTGCACTGAGCTGCCCAGCAGACCCTCACGTGAAGGGAGGGTAGCACCTGGTCTCTGCTATCATTCAGACAGACGCTCTTTACCAGACAGGTACTAACATTTTCTGCACCCATTCCCACTCCTGTCAAATGGGAATGACACCTACCTGGAAACTGTTGACAGAAGCCAAGCAACACTGTGTGAACTATCTAGCCAAGTGCCTGCCTTAAAGGGATTGCTCCATCAGTGGTACTACAGCACAGGGCCCACCTGACTATCAAGCTGGGCTAGCCAGTGGTCGGCCACCTGCGGCTCGCGAGCCACATGAAGCTCTTTGGCCCCTTGAGTGTGGCTCTTCCACAAAATACCGACTTCTGCCCATGGGCCACAAAGTTTCAATTGCACTGTACATGAGGGCCCGCGTGTGGTATTTTGTGGAAGAGCCACACTCAAGGGGCCAAAGAGCCACATATGGCTCACGAGCCGCAGTTTGCCCACCACTGGGCTAGGCCATTTTCAGACTTCACAACTCCTACTGCTCCCCCTGTTGGCTGCACACACTTCAAGAAAAAGGAAAATTAATCATTGGACAGGGGATTCTCATACTAGTACAGTGCCACCTTAAAATTACAAACTTGACAGCACACTCATTTGAAACATGGAAATCAACTGGTCCTCCTGTAAAAAAGAAAGAAAGAAAGAAAATCCTATTTTGGGGGCTTCTCTGCCATTACTGATGGGAAACGTGGCACAGTCTCACATACATGTGAAGGAACCTAGCTCCAGACACAAAATCCTTGTCCCTCACTTTCTGATGGGAGGTCTAGTCTCTATTCTGTCATTCATTCCTTCTCATTGGATTCCAGCGTTTTGCACTAAAAAGCTGCCTCATGCCAAGAAAACGCCAGGTGTCAAATACCATCACTGGAACTACCCAGACTACGAGAAAATGCACTTTTTCTCCTCCAATGGACACCATCGACGTACACACCTCGCACTGCAACAGCACCCCGGGGTGAGAGTTTATTTTACAAACATCCAAGATTACCGTCAGCCTCAGCCTCGACTGAGCTTCACCAAACCTCCTAAGCTGTGTTTCTGTGTGTTCACCAGGCACCACATGTGGCAACAACCAAAGACACCCCTTTGCCCTTCACCATTTTCCTCAACAGAACAGGTTCTCCTGCTCTGAGACCTCAGGTTGTCGCCCATCTCTACAAAGCTCAGTGTTCTTAACCCCGAGTCCATGGGTGAGCTGCAGAAGGTTCAAGAGCTTCCGGAAGTAATTACAAAATTCAACGGAGCCGTGCGTTTTTCTCAGGAGGACGCAGGCTTTCCATCAGATTCTCAAAGGGACCCACGACCTGCCCCCCAAACCATAAGGGTCAAGTACATTTCACGGATCTTCCTTCATGCAGCGGTTCTCAACCTGTGGGTCGCGACCATCGGAAAACACATATAGCATATCATATATTTACATTACGATTCATAACAGTAGCAAAATTACAGTTATGAAGTAGCAACGAAAATAATTTTATGGTTGGGGGGGGGTCACCACAACATGAGGAACTGTATTAAAGGGTCGCGGCATTAGGAAGGCTGAGAACCAATTCTAAGGGATTTGCCCTTTCAACCAAACTTTGAAAGCTGTTTAGACCTTCTTCCATCACTCACTTCACATTCGCACACAAGGTATAAAACCTTCAACCATCTTCCCGAGAGTCCAGAATGTAGCAGAGAAATAAACATAAAAACACTAGGGATACTTTTAGCAACAGACAGAAAAAATATAGAAACACTAGCGATGCTTTTAGTAAAACATTTAACCTAACAAACGCTTTTCTTTTTCTTTCCCCCTAAAACCTCTCCTTCCCTGTCGTGCTCCCCTTTCCCTAGAGTCAGTAGGGTCCAGGCGAGCTTCCCAGGGGCTTTCCCCGACTCCGGTGCCTGTGCCGGAGCGCGGACTCAAGGCAGGAAAAGCACCCTCCGGGCCGGGAAAGGAGTCTCAGCCTCCATGCTCACCGGGAATCTGGGGGGCCCGGAGCATCGCCAGGTGCTCTGAGTAAGAGCTCGCACCTCCTGCGTCTGCTGCGGGCAGAGGCACCGGGACCTCTTTGCAGTGAAGGAAGGCCCAGGGCGGCTCCTCCGCCGAGAGAAGGAAAAGTAACCCCGAAGGCTCGGCTCCAGGCCGCGCCGAAAACAAACTTTCCAAACACTTCCACCCCGACCGGCTGGTGACACCTCCCCGGTTTCCCCCGTCCTCTGCGCTCCTGTCAGCACCGAGGCCCACCTCACGGATACCGGGCTCCCCTCGGTGGCTGAGTGGGGTGCCCGCAGCGCCCACGGCCCTCCGCCCTGGTGCCCGGCTCCAGGTGAGACGCCGCCCGGCCCTCGGAATCCTGGGCCGCCAAGCTTCGTCGGGCCCAGGCGGCCGCCGCGCTCGGGGAGGTGACAGGCCGCGGTGCCCTGGCTGCCGCGAGCGCACTCACCAGCTGGCTGGTGGTCCTGGCCATGGACCCCGCGGCGGCTCGGGCACCTCTCCGCAGCCCTGCGCGACTCTGCGCTTCTTCAGCGCCCTCCTCTCCGCAGCCGAGCTCCAGCAATGGCCGCCCTCATCCTGCGCCCGCCCCGCCGCTCGCCGCCCCGCCCCCGCGCGACGCTGGGCGGGACTTCCTCCAAACCGCGGCCGCCGCCCGCACTCATTGGCCGTGCTCGCTGTCGTCACGCGGCGGCCCTGGTCAGCTGCGTCGGCGCCCTCGAGCCGCATTTCCGGGTTGCGGCCCGGCGGGCTGGTGCCGCGCGACCCTGTCTTGGGAGATGGAGGCGCGACCGGGTGGGAGCCAATCCCGGGGCCGCCGGGCGGGGAAGGGGGCGAGCTGTCATCTCGGGCTCCCCGGCTGGGAAAATGCGGCTCGCAGGGCAGGGCCCGCCAAGGTCACACCCGAGCAAGAGGCGAGGCTGCTCCCACCGCCGCTCTGCGTAAACGCGGAGAGAGGAAACTTGAGTAGTGACAAAACTGAGAATTGCTCACGGGGGACATTTGGGCTATAAGTCATGTTTATACGGCAAAGAGCAATCCCATCTCATCTCCGCGATTGGTGCCAGGGACACTTTCAGAACTTCTTAGCATATATATATATATATATTTAGTTGAAGATGATGTTGAATTTTTTTTGAAGTTGTTTCTGTTGATAATGACGCTGTTGTTTTTGGTTTTTTTAAATTGTGGTAAAATAGCCGAAACCGGTTTGGCTCAGTGGATAGAGCGTCGGCCTGCGGACTGAAAGGTCCCAGGTTCGATTCTGGTCAAGGGCATGTACCTGGGTTGTGGGCACATCCCCAGTCGGAGATGTGCAGGAGGCAGCTGATCGATGTTTCTCTCTCATCGATGTTTCTAACTCTCTATCTCTCTCCCTCTCTGTAAAAAATCAATGAAATATATTTTAAAAAATTGTGGTAAAATAGACAAAATGTATTCCATTAACCATTTTAGTGTACACTTCAGTGGCATTAAGTATATTCACATTGTTGCGCGATGATGTTTTATTAAGTTTTATTTCTTAGTCTTCACCCACGGATATGCTTTTTTATTGAGTTTGTAGAGAGAGGGAGGAAGCGACGGAGAGAATCGTCGGTTCCTTATTAAAAATGGAACCCATGACCTTTCCGTGTACAGGAGGACATACCAACCAACCGGGCCACACACACTGTTTTTAAACAAAATTAGACTCCCCTTTGCTACCTGAATATTTGCGTATTTTTAAATAACCTTTTTTTTCTTCCTATTTCCAAAAGACACAGGCGTTTATATTTTTAAATAACACTTTAGAGTCTGTTACAGAAGTAACAATAACAGCACCGAACCCTTAATTCACACTGGCCAGACTTAATTGTTGGGTAGCAATCATCGCCCCGCTAGCATTTACTCAGCACTTATTCTTAGTAAGGAATTTTCATGTCTAATCTCATTTACTCTAAACAAACATCCAGCTATTGTTGCCCAACTTTTCAGATGAGGGGCTGAGGCGTAGCACACAGCTCTGTACCTTGCCCTAGCCTAGGTCTTGTAGTGCCAGATCAGGGTCTTGATACCCACATGCCAGAGGCTGTCCTTGGACCATGAGGCTATAGAGCAGTGGTTCCCAACCTTTTTTTGGCCATGCCCCACCTAAGCATCTCTAAAATCCTGATGCCCACTCCACCGTGACATATAGTTCTTATTATTCAAAAAGTGAATAATATTCATGTGGAGGAAGCCTAAAAGGCCATTAACATGGTCTAAACAGCCTTCCAAAGAACATGGCATCCATGGCAGAGAAAAGTAAAAGAACAAAAGGACATTTGAAGTCCTGAGGAAGAAATCACTAAGAAATGGTTGAAATAATAATACTAATATGACGTGATGTGAAAAAATAGCAAAGGTTTGAAACAACTGAAATGCATAAATATGTCACAATATATATTTGTATACTGTATATGAGGCCCCTAGAACCGTAAGAAATGCAAAAAATTTACTGTTAATAACTCACTCTTGAATTCCCTCCCCTTAAAAATCAAATTACCCCCCTGTGAGGTCTCACATTAGGAACCACTGCTATAGAGCCTGTGTTGGACTGCCCAGACTTCCAGTCCTTGGCACATGTACTGATCTTTAGAAACAATAAAAAGGCAAGTGGAACCTCTGTCCCCAGAAGGGCTCCTGCTGCTTTGATACTCACCTTTTCCACTTAACAATGTACTGCCCAGGAGGACTCTACTGGAGGAAGTGTATGGCTTATAGATCCATGTATTGATAAAGCTCCCTCCTAACTTACACTGAAGTGGATCCCGGCCTTTTCCCCCAAAATGGTAGGTACTCTGACCATTTCCATTTTTTACATGAAGAAACTGAGGCACCAGTGACTTTCGTACACATGAACAAGACCCTACACTTAAATCCAGACACACCCATATTTGTTCCTTAACATAAATTATCAGCAGATAGAACTGCTGGGTCAAATTGCAGGTGTTCCTCTCAGGACTTGATGCATCATGCTGCCAATTGCCCATTGCTGACCCTCCTCCAGACATTCTCACCCTCAGTGGATGCAAAGACAAGCTCAAGGTAGATGCCAGCTCTTGCCACGGTACCAAGCCACGCCCAACATTTGGGAACATTGGGTACATTAACCTACATTAACAACCCCTACTGTGTATTAAGAGTAGGTACTCTGTCTGGCCCAGCCGGAGTGGCTCAGTGTTGAGTGTTGAACCATGAACCAAGAGGTTGCTGGTTCGATTCCTAGTCGGGGCACACGCCCGGGTTGCAGGCTTCATCCCCAGTGGGGAGTGTGCAGGAAGCAGCCAATTGATGATGTTTCTCTCTTATCAATGTTTCTATCTATCACTCTCCCTCCCTCTCTCTCTCGCTAAAAATCAATAAAAACGTATTTTTTAAAAAAAAAGTAGGTACTCTGACCATTTCCATTTTTTACATGAAGACTCTGAGGCGCCAGTGACTTTCCTACTCCCTGTCACAGTTACTAGATCACAGAGCTCAGGACTCAAAACATGTCTGGCCAACCATGACACCCTGACCTCAGCCACTGTACTCAACTGCCTCCCAACAAACCTTGTTTTATTTTTTATTTTTTAAAAAATATATTTTATTGATTTTTTACAGAGAGGAAGGGAGAGAGATAGAGAATTAGAAACATCGATGAGAGAGAAACATCGATCAGCTGCCTCCTGCACATCTCCTACTGGGGATGTGCCCGCAACCCAGGTACATGCCCTTGACCGGAATCGAACCTGGGACCTTTCAGTCCTCAGGCTGACGCTCTATCCACTGAGCCAAACCGGTTTCGGCAAACCTTGTTTTAAATGTATTTTAGTCTTAACAAAAATAATAATAACTTGTCCTCAGAGAATGTTAACCATTTTATATGATTTAGCTTACTTCATTCTCATCACAACCTTATGAGATACTCAATATTTATTACCATCTTGCATGTGAAGAAATCTGCCAGAGTGTACACTAAATGTGAGTGTAAATATATACAAAGCTATAGAGTCTAAAAAATATATATCTCATAAGCACCTTTTCTCAGAAAGTTACTGAGGGATGTGCTCCACTAAACCAAGAAAAAAGGCATGAGATCCTGGAAGTAGGAAGAAAGAGAACACGCAGGGAGGGGATGAAGAGAGTCCCAAGATTCATCCATTCCACAAATATGTATTGACGTTTTCACCACGCCAAGCACTGTGCTAGATATTGTCCATTCATTGGTGAGAAAACACAAAAATCTCTGCCCTTGTGGAACTCTGATGCACTGGCTTGTAGTTGCGGGTGGGGATGCAGGCACCAAGCATTTATATAGATAAAAGCCTAAGCGACCAGAATGACAGGAACAACCGGTCACTATGATGCACACTGACCACCAGGGGGCAGACACTCAACACAGGAGCTGCCCCCTGGTGGTCAGTGTGCTCTCACAGCGGAACGCTGCTCAGCCAGAAGCCGGGCTCAGCCAGAAGCTGGGCTCACCCAGAAGCCGGGCTCACCGCTGGTGAATGCAGCTGCGGTGGCGGGAGCCTTTCCCACCTCCATGGCAGCAGCAGGCACAGTTGGGCTGGAATGAGCAGCAGCGGAGCTGCACCTGGCCCAGGCTGGGGCTCCTCCCCAGCCACCTGCTGCTTCGGCACTGCTACATCCCTCGGGGGATGTCAGACTGCCCTGTTTCAGCTGATCCCTGATCCCTGCAGGCCCTGGCAGTCCAACAGTCCCCCAAGGGATCCCAGATTGCAAGAGGATGCGGGCCAGGATGAGGCTCCCTCCCCCCTTACCCGCCCCCCCCCCCCCCCCGCCGTGCATAAATCCGCACACCTGGCCTCTAGTAATAAATAAACACATCTTATGGGATGTAAGAAGGTAATAAATGTTGTGGGAGAGAAAGAAAATCAGGTAAGGAGGATTCAGGAGTGCTCAGGGGAGAAGGTGCGATTTGAAACAGATAATGAGAAGAAATCCCAGGATAAGAATGTGGAACACACAGATTCAAGGGCTCCAGAAAAATATTGAAAATAATAGATTAAAGTTGAATTAAGAAGCTGCCAGGGGTGAGGAAAACTCCAGAAAAACAGTGTACCAGAAAAGAAGGGGGGAAGAAGAATAGAAGGGCAAACACAGTTCCCTAGGCAGCTCACTCATCTCAGCTGTGGGTGATGTCTACAGTCATAATACAGATGCACGGATTCAACTGGTAATTAGCATACTCCACCCTGGTAGAAACCGGAGTCGGAGAAGGAATGAGTGAGCTGACTCCTCGCCCCTTTTAACAGAGAGGCAGGAGATAATGAAGACCAAGTACAGAGAAAGTGTTTGGAAAGACGGACATAAATCACAGGAAGAACCCCGCAGCCAGCAGTGAGTGGAAGACGCGGAGGGAGACATGAGGCAGGGGCTGCTTTCTCTTTACAAGCCGTTTTAGAATTCTTTGGCCTCTTCAACACTGATGCAAATAAACATTAATGAAACGGGTATATCTTCTTTGTGGAAATGCTAAGACGCTCTCCCGTGGGAATGTAAAGCTGTGCAAGGATCTTTGTGACAGCGTGGCCTGAATGTGACACACACACACACACAATAAATAAATAAATAATAAAAAGAACCAAAATATTTGTCAACAAGAGAACGGTAAGTTATTGCCGGAGAATTCTATGCAGCTACTGAAAAGAACCAGGCAACGCTCTGCACAGAAGGGGAGTGAAGGCAAAGCAGCAAATTGCAGACTCTGAACCGGGGTCTTTAACTTTTTTAAAAACGTAGAGCCTCTCACACCAAAACATGGCCATGTAGTTCTTGAGTAACTCAGAGAACAGGGAGGAAGAACAGGTTGAGCCCTAGAGCCCAGTGGAGCAGCAGGTGGAGCCAACCCTATTGCAGCCAGCCTCAGGGAAGGGGTGAGGAGAGCGGGGTGGTGGTGGCCCTGAAGGAGGCAGCTGAGCAGGCAGCAGCAGAAGGGCAGGGAGTGGCAGCTGAGAGAGGGTGGTAGGACAGTTCTCAGCTCTTGCGGGGCCTCCGTGGCAGCCAGTGTGTAAAGCCCAGGCCAGGCCAGGCTGCTCCTCAATCCTGGCGAGAGGCAGGGTACCCCCTCCATGTGTTAGCTCTGGCTGCCCCTCCCTGGACAGTGAGCAGGAGGGGAGGTGCACTCACCTGTCCCAGCAGCATTCAAGGGCATCCTGGCTGGAGGAATGAGGACAGCTCCCAGCTTTTCTGTCCCTTCTGTGCCCAGAGCCTCTGTCCCTGGCAGAAGGGTGACCTCAGGACAGAATGCAATGACTTGGTCTGACATTGTGAGGTCAAGTCCCACCTAGGGAGGGGCAGGAGGATGACCATAACCATGGGGTGGGGGGTGTGGAGAACTAAAAGGCTGCCGTATGTACATGGGCCATTTGTGTGGAGTGCTCACTGCAAACCCAGCTCTGTACTTGCACCTAGCCTGCGCTAATTCAGGTATTTCTCACTCATTCCTATAACCCTCTGGGCACAGGGGAGGAAATGGGGTTCCGTGGCAACGGAACTTGCCTAACTTCACACAGCTAGTGTGTTAATTATGTAGCACTGGGTAATGACTTACCCCAAAATTTACAGGCATAAAACAGCACACGTTTATTATCTCATGGTTTCTGAGGAGCAGGAATCCAGGAGCATCTTGGGTTACTCTAGCTCAGGCTCGGTCTCTAACAAGGTTGCAGTCAAGATGTTGGCAGTGCTGAGTCATCTAAACGCTTGACTGGGTCTGGAGGATCTACTTCCAAGATTGTCCATTCACCCAGATGTTGGTAGATGCCTCACTTCCTCACCAGGGGGGCGGGCCTCTCCCCAAGGCTGTCTGGGTGTCTGCACTCTGTGGCAGCTGGCTCTCCCCAGAGTGAATGTTTCGAGAGCAAGAGCACACACGCAAAATGGAAGAAGCTGCAGTGATGTTTATAACCGAATCTCAAATTTCATACAGCACCGCTTCTGCCACAGTCTATGCGTCACCCAGAACAGCATTAACATTTTCTTAACATGGGCTTTTCAACCTGGGTGCTGCTACCTCTGCAGATCCTTGTGCTTGGGCTTCTCTCTCCCTCCTGTTCTAAGGGGTAGTGCAGTTCAGGGCTCAATACGGGGCCTGCCCTAATGCTGAGTGTTTTGAAGCAGTCACCATACACTTGATGGGGTTCTTCCTGGGGGAGAGAGGGTGGAGTCTACAAGATCGTTCAGGACCTTCCAAACTGTCACTGTGGGGTATTACAGCATCCCTACCCCTCTGTACTAGATGCTAGGAACACAGATTCTCCCTTCCCCGGTATGGCAATCAAAATTTCTCCAGATTTTGGCCAGGGTCCATGAGCTAGTGGGGAGGCAGAATTGCCCCAGTTGAGAACCACTGGGGTATAATATACATCAGGAGCCCCACACTTCCAAAGACTGGGAGCTCATGGTGGGGCTCCTTCCTAGCAGACTGTACTTTAGTGTGGCCCTGGCAGCTCCCAGAACAAACCTCACACTGGGGCAGCCACAGGACTCAGGCCATTGCCTGTTCTCAGGCTCATTGCTCATGGACTGGACTTGAGCTTTGGTAGCACAACTGGTCTGACCAGGTGTTTTGGGGGCTGGGCTGCCACAGAATCAAGCTTAGGATCCTCTCCATCCAAACGTGTGGACACAAAGCTGCACATTGGAATTTTATATTCTGCAGAGAGAAGGGAAGTTCAGCAGTGCCATCTCTGTGGTAGTGGTCTTCACGTCCAGACCACCTCAATTTGGTTTTATACTTAATTTCTCCACTTTACTTTGGGGTCCATTGGTTCTGAAGGGAAACAGGCATGAGAAATTTTTCTAGGTACCATGCTCAGGGCCACATGACTCCGCCAAAGACTGTGGCTGAATTGCACAGAATTAGGTCTCCCGCCCTCCTCTGAATCTTCAAACCCCCCTCCCTTGGCCAGTCTAGACTGAGGATGCAGTTGCCAGGAGTTTGGAGATGGTATTGTTCGTGGAGATGTTGCCATACATGCTTTTCCCTATTCTTTCTTTTCATATCCAAACCTAACCTGAACGGATGGTGACTCAAGTGGGTGTGGCCCTGCCTCTTGGGTAGCCCACCGGGCAAGGGCTGTAAGCCAGGGCAGGAGTCACTGCCTGAGCCTCAGGGGCACAGGCTGCTGGCAGGGTTGTAATCCGGCTGCCTGTGGAGAACTGGTCTGGGGAGGAAGCTGTTCCAGCAAAGAGCAGTTTTCTCTCCGGCTCAGACAGCTGTGGTGTGCCACTGAACAAGCCTTCGTACCCCTGAACTTTCCCCGTCAGTCATTTGTTCAATACGAGGAAACGCCAAACGTTATGTACAGAGACCTACGAACAAAAGGCAAATCTTTCTAAGCTGTGTAATCCACCCTAGTCTAACCTTTAAATTTTGCTGTGATGAACTTCTATGTTGTTTGAGTAAACCTTTGAAGACAGCGGTAGTCCTTGGGCAGGTGTGAATCAAGTCATATTGCTGAATGACCATGAGTAGGGTTCATTTTGTGGGTGAAAAGCCTTTATCACCATCATAGGTTTGATTGGACGTCGGCATAATTTACTTCCGCGGTATTTAGAGCTGCTGTGCCTGTTCCTTGACACAAAATCGGACGAGGCAATAGTCTGTTAGCTGTCTTTCAGGTTGGTGGCAGTCACTTCGAACATGTGTGATATTCTCTACCTGGTCTGTAGCTGTAACTGTGATGCACAGGCAAAGCAAAAATTAAAAAAACAAAACAAAAACACTTATGAAAAGCAAACAATGCAATGATATTAGGATATACACTTTCGTATTTTTATTCTTTTTTTTTTTTTAAATATATTTTATTGATTTTTCACAGAGAGGAAGGGAGAGAGATAGAAAGCTAGAAACATCGATGAGAGAGAAACATCGATCAGCTGCCTCCTGCACATCTCCCACTGGGGATGTGCCCGCAACCCAGGTACATGCCCTTGACCGGAATCGAACCTGGGACCTTTCAGTCCGCAGGCCGACGCTCTATCCACTGAGCCAAACCGGTTTCGGCGTATTTTTATTCTTATATAAGGTTATTTGCTGGCTACTGTTGGTCTCTAATTCAGTCTGTGTTATTTAAAATTGAATATATAAGTTATTTGGATAGAATTTTCATGTTTGGGGCCAGGTTGTTGAATGTATAGCTATACCACATTGAATGTGAATAATTATTGTAAACTATATTTTGCAACGTTTTCCCCTGGCTTTATTATATAAATTTTCTATTTGGCCAATGATTTAATCATATAATTTGATGAGTCTGTTCCCCCTTTTAAAAAATATTTGTGCTTTAGATGTAGTTGCTGGATGATTTTGCGGGTATCTATACTAGTCTTGTAATAAAAAAGCGTGGAAGCGGGAAGACATTAACCACAGAACTTATATGCGTACTAGAGGTCCGGTGCATGAATTTGTGCACAGGTGGGGTCCCTCGAGGTGGCCTGTGGAGATCAGGCCCCAGCTTGTGCCCCCAGCCTTGCAGCCCCACAGCCCCACCTGGCACCCTGCTTTGGCCTGGCACCACCCCCCCCCCGCCCCCTCACCTGCTTCACCATTCTGCCTGCGGGGCCATCGATTGGGGCCGGGATCCCTATCCCCCCCCCCGTCCCCCCCCGCCCCCCGCCCAGCTCCCATAATGCCTCCACAGCCACCAGCTACAACACTGGGTCGCCGACGCCTGCCATGTTCCGCGTTGCACCCTTGTGGTCAGTGCACATCATAGTGAGCGGCTGAACTCCTGGTCTCCCAGTCAAATTCCAGCGGAGGGGACAATTTGCATATTAGGCTTTTATTATATAGGACTAGAGGCCCAGTGCATGAAAATTCTTGCATTGGGATGGGGGGGTCCCTTTGCCCGGCCTACCCCCTCTCACGGTCTGGGAGCCCTCAGGAGATGTCCTACTGACGGCTTAGACCCGCTCCCATAGTCTGGCCTCCCTCTGTGGGAGGTGACTGGGCTGATCAGGAGAAGGTGCCGCCCCATCACCCTGATGCTGCTGCCACTGCTGGCCACTGCAGCTGTGAGGCCTGAGCCCAGGACCTTGCAGCCACTGTGGCTTTGTCCAGATGGATGTACACCCTAATTAGCATATTACCCTTTTATTAGTATAGATATGCATAACCCTTGGACGCAGATAATAGTGTAGTGAAGGCCTGGGGAGGGGGCGGAAGCAGGGAGGAGGGTGTCAATGGGGGATAAAGGGGAAGGGCATCTGTAATACTTTTTTTTGTTTTGTTAATCCTCACTGGATATTTTTTTTCATTGATTTTTTAAAATATATTTTTTATTGATTTCAGAGAGGAAGGGAGAGGGAGAGAGAAACATCAATGATGAGAGAGAATCATCAATCAGCTGCCTCTTGCATGCCCCCTACTGGGGGTCAAGCCCGCAACCTGGGCATGTGCCCCTGACGGCAGGAGTTGAACCCAGGACCCTTGAGTCCTCAGGCCAATGCTCTATCCACTGAGCCAAACCAGCAAGGGCTCCATTGATTTTTTAAGAGAGAATGGAAGGGAGGGAGAAAGACAGATAGCCAAACATCAATGTGTCTCTCCACTGGGTTGCCTCCTGCACGCCCGAGGATCCCCAACCTAGGTATGTGCCCTTTGACGGGATTCCAAACCCCTGCCCTTCAGTCCGCAGGGCGATGCTAACCACTGAAAAACCGGCTAGGGCGGTAATACTTTCAACAACAAAGATTAAAAAAAAAAAAGGCATGTAGAGCGTAGACAATGGCGATGGCCGGTGTAATTATTTTTGGCTATGGTGGATCTTGGTCGTGACCTGTATTAAGACCGGATTCCGGCGGGGAGGCCAACGAGACAACCTGCAGCCCCGCGCCCGCCTTCACCTCTGCACTTCTACGCGAGCACCGCGGACCACGCCACAACCTTCTCTGGCCAGAAGGGGGCACGATCCTCGGCTTTTCGGGACCGGAATTTTCGTCTCCCTCATGACGCCCGGGCGGGCGCTTTAGCAGGGCGGACCCGTGGGCGGGACAGAGCGCGGAGGAAGGTATTAAAGAACGGACGCTTCCGGTGAAGGGGAGCTGTGGCTGGGCTTGCTGGGATCATGGCGGAGAATCACTGCGAGCTTCTACAGCCGGCTCCGGGCGGCTTCGGGGCGGGGTTGGGGGGCGGCTTGTGCCGCCGCTGCAGCGTGGGGCTCGGCGCCCTGGCCCAGCGCCCCGGAAGCGTGTCCAAGTGGGTCCGGCTCAACGTCGGCGGCACGTATTTTCTCACCACCCGGCAGACGCTGTGCCGGGATCCGAAATCTTTCCTGTACCGTTTGTGCCAGGCCGACCCCGACCTGGACTCGGACAAGGTGAGGGCCGCGCAGGCCGGCCAGAAGGGGCCGGGTCGCCCTGGCCTGCGGCCCGCCGCACACCCCCTACCCCACGCAGAGGAGGCCCGTCCGGGCTCCGATCCCCGCACTCCCCTTGTCACTAGCTCGATCGACTCCCCAAACTCCCTGCTCTCGGCCGGGAGGAGAGGGGATGGCGCCCTAGCACCTACTCTCGAGGATCCCCAGCCGCTCCACCCTGCGCCTGTCTATCTAGCCCTCACTGATCTTCGGTGCCAGAGGTTCCCCACATCCCGGACTTGTAGTGGATCTACTTTCTTTTCCACCCTAGACTCTGTGGCCCCTGGTGTGTCAGCACCTTCTCTTCTCCGTCCCAGCGCACTTCCTGGGTTTGGAATCGGAGAACCCTGGCGTCCTTCGCTTTTCACATTCCAGACGTTTGACTTGATGCTGGCCAGGGGCGGCAGGTGACACGGTCACTCGTCTTCCCTTCCCAGTGACTTGCATTTAGAGAGTTGGTGCTTTATTGTGTCCAGCCACAACACGCACCCCATTGAGCATACTAAGACGGTGATGTCCATAGAGTGCTATTTCGGAGGGAATGTTGTTCATCCTAAGGGGTGGGTTAGGGGTTCATGGAAGGGCCAGGTGGGAAGTCTTTCTCAGACTGCCTTCTAACTATCCTAGTTCTCCCAGTGCCCTAGCAAAAGGATAGGAATTTCCAGGCTGGTTTGCAGCTTGTCCTTTGTATAATATAAAGTTCACACTGTTGTTCCAGATGGGAATAGAAAGGAAGTTATCTTGTTGATGACCTTTACAAGGCTGTGGTTAAGGCAGAGTATCTCGGAACTGTGCAAGCTGCATAGGATTGAAACTCAGAAAAGGCTGTTGGAAAATAGTTATTACCTATATTCATCCTCGGGAATTCACAAGCCTTCCTCTTGCTTTCCTGGGTTTTTTGGTTGGGCCTGTGCAATAGCACGTGGCTTCCTTCCTTGCCAGCCCAGCACTTGCCAGGCATAAGGCTTCCCCAAAACTTCACGTCCTTCACGTTTGAGAGGCATGCCAGAGACCATCCTCAGGGTGGCATGACCTGTGATCAGGAAACCAGAACTCTTGAGTTACTGCAAAACCACCACTCGTGGGTAAAATCAGAGTTTGAGATGCCAGTCCTCTGGTCCTCTCCCTCCCCACCTTCCACCCCGCCCCCCCACTCCTCATATTTCCTTTGCTCATTTGAGCAAGTTCTCTGAGAGAACTGACCTCCCAGAAAATGACAGTCATCTGCAGGATAGAAACAGGCTTTCGTGAGCTATGATTTTCCTTTTATAGTGTGGGTGTATGTTTTACTGTTTTGTTTTTATTTTTAAACAGTGGGTCTTAGTGGTCATTCACCAGCATTTCAACTCCAGCGTTCCTGTTTCGTATATTGAGTCAGATTTTAAATTGCTCTTGTCCTTCGGGTTGTTTTGAGGCAACGGATGTCTATTCAACACTGAAACAACTGATACTGAGCCAGTTAACTATAGCTTGCACAGTTAAGTCCATTCGTCCCTTTATTTGACTGTTTCAAGACTACTTTAAAAATTCATGCTTTACTGTAATAGTTCTCTGAGGGAGGGTAATTAATCTATCAGAATATGTCTGTGTTGTTGCTTTTCCAGTTATCATCCACTTAGCCATATTGGTTTGCTAAAATGTAAAACAAATTTATAACCTGAAGGTAATGTAGCAGTTACAGTTTCTGTCTCATAAAATAAAATAGTTGGTAGTAAAGGGTTAATTTTAGTCACAGATAATGTGAGTTTGTCAGAAAGAGTAATGCTAATTCACATTAGTCATGGTGGGATTTTTTATTTTGAGTGAGAAAATGTGTAAGATCCTTGGTCTCTTCAGTTTCTTTCTCCTTGGTTTTGAAGAAAGAATGTCCCAGAGCCCTGGCCAGGCGTGGTTCAGTTGGTTGGAGTGTCATCCTGTACACTGAAAGGTCTCGGGTTTGATTCCTGGTCAGGGCACATACCAGTCGGGCTTGGTACAGGAGGCAACTGAGAGATGTTTCTCTCCCTCCCTCCCTCTCCCTTCCTCTCTCTAAAAGAAGTAAAACTTATCCTCTGGTGAGGATTAACAAAAATTACCGCCCCCCCCCCCCAAAAAAAAATATCCCAGAGAGTCACTAAACCCTGAGAGAGGAATCTGAGGATTAGGGAGTAGGAGAGGGGATGTTTGGAGGAGTGGGACACTAGTAATTACAAAATGGAAGAGAAACAGGATGTTGATTCACAGGTAAAAAACTCAAGCCCTAACCTCCTAGTTAAGGTTAATGAAAGCATAGCTGGCAGATAATCCTAGGGCTGAAGCTCAGCGTGGGCCTGGTGGAAGATTCCCTGTTGGGCACTGGACTAGTGTTTATTGAGCACCGGGCTTGCAGAGGTGGTGCTTGGATAGGGGCTGGGTGGGGAGATCTAGAGGAGGAGTTCCAAGGGTTTGGAGGTCCCTGGGAGAGTGCCTGTGGCCTGCTGTTAAAGGAAGATTGTCTGGTGGGGAGCTCAGTCAGTGAAGCCATGTGGGAGAGTTGGAGTTACAGGACATTTTCGGAGTGCTTTTTTAGGAGTGGGCAGGCGGGTTGCTAGGGGAGGTGGGAGGAGCTAGGCTACAACTGGTCCACCTTCCCCTAAGTCAGTGGTCGGCAAACTGCGGCTCGCGAGCCACACGTGGCTCTTTGCCCCCTTGAGTGTGGATCTTCCACAAAATACCGACTTCTGCGCATGGGCCACAAAGTTTCAATCGCACTGTACGTGCGCGCCCGCACGTGGTATTTTGTGGAAGAGCCACACTCAAGGGGGCAAAGAGCCACGTGTGGCTCGCGAGCCGCAGTTTGCCGACCACTGCCCTAAGTCTTCACATTCCCTCTCTCAGGACTGAGCTTGAGTGGGACCCAGTGCCCACCATCCCCTACCTTCTTGTCTCAAGTTCTGACTCTGGGCCCATTGCCACCCTGGGTTCTCTTTATGGACAGTGTAAGTGTGAATTCTCTTCCTCCTGGGGCTTCCTCCTTGGGGCTGAGTCTGTCCTGGGTCACTGTTCTCTTCCAGGTTCCCTTGGGGGCTGGCCAGGTGTAAGACTCCTTCCCGGAAGTGCTTCGTAAATACTTGCTGTGTGATTCACTTTGGCTGTGTCTCTGTATTCCAGATACCTGGCCCATAGGTACTAATGAACAGGTTAGGCCTTGTTTAGAGCTGAGTCAGCCGTTTCAGTGTGGAGATACTTTAGAGGTTTGAGGGCAACAGGAAATACGACTACTTGTTGGTGGCTAAACCACTCAGATGAAGGAAGATTTGAGGGATTTGGTCTCTGCTGCTGAGCCCGTCGGGAGAAAGCTGTGGGTTGCCCATTTGCTTTGGTCCTGACAGGGCCGTTGTCCTGGCTTTGGGGCTGCAGATTCTGTGGCAGCAGATGGGTCTTTGAGGGGAGGGGCCATCACGGTGCTTCTGATGACTTGCCCTTTTCAGTTCTTTGCTTGGGCTCAGTCCAGGTGTACTTGGTGTTGGCAAGAGTCAGGATTGGAAAGATAGTGAAAGGAATTTTAAAGACGGGGCTAAGTGATGGGGCTGTGGGTGGAAATACGATATTTTAAGCCACTTGGCAAGAGAAGTGGGGATTATTCTGAGTGGAAATGGTAGATTGTTTAGTGTAACTAGATCAGAGGTGAAGGGCGAACTGGCCGAATTCTTAAGCGTGTCTCCCGTCCTGATGAGAGCTGTGCGCCGGCCTGTCTGAGGCCACGAGTGGGTGTCCTGAGACACTGGTGCGTGTCAGTTCACACTTCGCTGGAGGATGGGGCTCTGGGCCCGTTCTTAGCCCTGACCACGCCTTGAGGTCGGCTCAGGACCTGAGGGAATAGGCCCCTGTGTCCTGGCAGCGGTCCTCCTCCCCTAGTACAGCAGGTGCTTGCTCCCAGACGAGTGGTCACCTCTTCACAAGGTGCCCAACCGGAAGGCTCCTCTGGCCTGAGCCAGCCCTAGAGTCAGTGCTGGAAAGTCCTAAAAAGGAGTGAGAAGAGCTTGCTTCAGGGCAGCGGCCCCCAGGCCATCGGCTGTCCCACCCGCAGTCACCTGGGGGGAGCGGGAGGAAGTGGTGTCGGCCGCACAGCAGTTCCTCTTTCTGCCCCGTGAACACGGGTCCTTCAGTTCCTCTCCTCCAGCAGCAGTGACTGGTGTGTGTTTAAGCAGCGGGCAGAACACTGACTTTGCCAATAGACTTGAAGGGGAACAGAGGTGCCTCCCTGTGGCCAGGTTGTCAGTGGCTGCTTCCACCTGTGAGCGTGCGCCTGGCTCCTTTCCAGGGACTCTCCAGGTCAGCACTCACTGGCCAGCAGTCGTCCAAGTCCTCTAAAGGAGCTGGTTGCTTGGCACCAGGGGGGTCTGTGTGGCCTGGGTGCCAGCAGGCCTCTGAGCACCCGTGCTCTCACCGGGTCTTAATTGCCATCTGTCCCCACACTACAGAGCACCCAGAACATTCCAGTCTAGAACTGGTGGGATGTGGGCATTGGGTGGGATGGAGCAACCCGGCTGGTACTCTGGCCCTGACCGACTCCGCCCACAACTTAATTGGCTGTGTGGCTCCGGGCAGGTTAATGTGCCTCTCTGTCATGGCGGCCTTGTGAGCATTAAGGAAGACGATGACTGGAACACCTGCCCTGCCAGTGCTTGGAGCTGGGTTACTGCAGTCCGTAGAGTCGGCTCTTAATAGTCTTTATCTTACTTCTGTTCTTTTAGAAAGAATGTTCCAAAGTGCTTTCGTCTCCCCCTCATGATGTCTTTTGTTAATGTCCCTTACACAGCCTCACTGGCTTACCCAACCTCGTGGTGCCAGCTCCCACCTCAGCCACACACACCCGGCCTCCCCTGCTTCCTGGCTCCTCTTCGTGCTGTCCACTCAGAGCCCCTGGCTGGTTTTAGGACAGGTCCTGGAAGGCCAGTCCCTGCTGCGGGCACAGGAGCCTATGCCTGGGGAGGGGCACCGGTTCCTGGGCAGTCACTGAGGTTTCTTGCAAGAAACTTGAGAACATGCTCCCGAGTTCACCTGCCCTGGTGGCGTGTGTTGGGAGAGGCTCAAGGCATCCGGGGGGCATCTAAGTGGGGGTGCACCCACTGTCTCTCCCACAGTTGTGTTCTGGTGGGCTCTGGTTTCCTCAGCATTGGGCCTCCAGGATCTTGGCCTGCTTTGCAAGTGAGTTCAGGTGTGCGGGGATGGTTCTGGAAGGATGAGCTGGGCCAGCCACTCATTGCCAATAGATAGGCTGAGGTATCTCAAAACAGGTAAGGGGCGCTGAGTCCCAGGCAGTCCTAGTTATTTATTAAAAAAATCTTCAAGAATTTTTTTTTTATATCTTCAAAAATTTTTATTGTGAGAAGTACCATAAGCCACTTACAAGCCCAAAAGTATATGAATTAAATAGAACACATAATTTTTATACAGTTTTCTATACAAAAGTTTAGGAGGGGGTTAGGGAGCAGAGGAGCCACAGGCCTGCCCGTCAGCCCCAGAGCGAAGGAAGGGTGGACTCTGCACTGGATCCGCCAGCAGGGCCGAGCGCAGGAAGAGAGCAGAGGCCACCTGGGAGCCCGCAGGGCAGTGGCCGTGGGGTCAGCTGGTGGTGAGGGCTCAGGTGCCTCGAGAGAGCAGAGGGCCAGGTATGAACCCCTGGCTGGTGTCCTGTCTGCAGTGTCCTGCCTCCTACCTCCGAGTGGCTGGTGCCCAGGGGGACCGGAGACTCTGGCCCTGAGGAGCCCATTCCCAGGCGGGCAGAGCCCCCCAGTGTTTGCAGCCAGGGCCCCTGGGTTCTTACAACTGGTGCCTGCCCCCGGGGGTCATGATTCCCACCTTTTCCGTCTCTAGTTGATTTTTTAAAATATTTTTTTTATTGATTTCAGAGAGGAAGGAAGAGGGAGAGAGAGCTAGAAACATCAGTGATGAGAGAGAATCATTGATTGGCTGCCTCCTGCATGCCCCCTACTAGAGATTTAGCCCGAAACCCAGGCATGTGCCCTTAATCAGAACTGAACCTGGGACCCTTTAGTCCTCAGGCTGACCCTCTGTTCACTGAGCCAAACCAGCTAGGGCATGATTTTGTTTTTAAAATACATTTTTAATTGATTTCATGGAGGAGGGGAGGAGAGAGAGAGAAACATCAGTGATGAGAGAGAATCATTGATCGGTTGCCTCCTGCACACCCCCTACTAGGTATCGAGCCTACAACCTGGGCATGTGCCCTTGACTGGAATCAACCTGGGACCCTTCAGTCCACAGGCCGACGCTCTATCCACTGAGCCAAACCAGCTAGGGCTCTAGTTGATTTCCTAATGCCAGCAGTTATATGTTAAACACCCACACTAACAGTCACATGATATTTGCAGGGGATTTACATGCAGGAGCTTTGTACCTGAGATGTCTCTCGGGAGGGAAGTCCCTGATAAAACCGGACAGATGGATGTCCCCTTGCCTTGTGACGTAAATGTTCATAGCAGCTGTGACCTGGGCAGGTGGCAGGTCCACCATGGCTTTCTGCTCACGACTGTCCTCCGCCCTCGGGTGATGGTCTCTAAATGGGTCTGGTCCTGCTGAACTGAATGGGGCCCTGTGAACCATCTCCATATTCCTGGAGCTTGGTGGCACTCCCTCAGATAATCTGAGGCACAGTTGTTCCAGGAGCCTCCTCAGGAGGCTCACTGGTAGGGGTCTTTGCTTCTGGGGAGCCTCATTTGAGTCATGTGTGTCATCCTAAATTCAAAGCTACACTGAACAGTGTCTGCCTGCAGCTGGGGAGGCAACCTGGGGGTCAGGGTCCTGATGTCTGAGGGTTTTGTTTCCAGGGTAGGTGTCCAGGGGCAGTACTGAGGTCGGAATGACCTGGAGCCCTGACATATGCACCCTCGTCTCTACGTGGAGCCCTGTTTTTCCTTTATTCCCCGAGTGTGCCGGAGGGTTTCCGATCTCGGTGCACACAGGGCACTGTGGGGTCTCCTGTAGGGAAAACGAAGCCAGAACCAGCTGACACTCGTGCACGTGTGCGGCCTGTTGGCTGTGTGAGGCCCCATCCCTGCTGCGTGCATCTGGTGCCTGGGACAAGCGTCTGGTCTCTGGGCCTCCGTTTCCGCATTTGTCGTTGGTGATGTCTGCCGCTTCTTCCTGGTCACGGATGTGAGAAACTAGAAAACAAAGCAGAAGAGGGCATAGGTGAAGGTTTTATGTGCAAATTCAAAATAGATAAAAACTGTGCTTCTAATTAGGTCGGTTGCAAATGTTTGTGCACAGAAAATCCTATGCTTTTGCATTTAGATTTCAGTGGGAGAAATTTGACAGAGAGAATGTATTTTGCATTTAACTCAGGACACTCAGGCCTCTGACTTTCAGGTCTCCAGTGGCCATCCCTTTTCTGTTGCAACAAAGTAGTGGTCGTGTCCGTTTGTGGAAATGTGTTTGTGGAAATCCGGAAGTGATCGAAAGGAGCCAAGTGCAACAGCTCTATAAAGGAAACTGAAGGAGCTGGAGTGTGACATGTCAACAGAGATATTTTCTGTTTAGAATCTTGTGTGAGAGCCTGTCATTTTCTACATTTGTTCCTCGCCATTTTCAAGACCTGGTGTCGGAGTGGCAGCCCTTAGGGACAAGCAGCATCCAATTTATCCACGATGCGTGGCTGGGCAGTGCATTCAATTCTGCAGTTAAGGGCTGAGATTTCCCGCTGGGCCTGCAGCATGGGCCGGAGCACCTCGCTGTGTCTGTGGGTGGGCTGTTTGAGAGGCTGGGATGCCTTCCTGGTCCTGAGAACACTGCTGGGCGGCTGAGAGGAGTGGTGGCGCGGGTTCCCAGTCAGGGTTGTCCTTACTGCCTCCCTCAGTTGAGGAACCCTAGGTCAGGGGTCTCCTGGGACAGCATGTGACTTGGGCTCTGCCCTGCCTTTGCCCTCCCTATTCTCTTGAGAAATGACAGCAGGCACCGTGCTCTAGGCTTTGGCCAGGGCCTCATCTCTGTGTCCTGGCAGCCCCCGTGCTCAGGCCCAGGGTCCCATGGCGCAGGCTCATGGATGGCGGCTTCAGACCTCCCCTGGAGACCAGCAGCGTGGCTGGATCACCTCTGGATTTCCACAGACACACCAGGAATTGGACCCACCACTACTTTGTTGGAGTGGAAAAGCGATGGCCACTGGAAACTAAGAGGGTTCAGTGTCCTGACCTAAATGCGGGCATAGTCTTTCTGTCAAATTTCTCCCACTGAAATCTACATACAAAAGCATGGGATTTTCTGTGCACAAACATTTGCCATCAACACTCCCTTGGGCCCCCTGGGAGTGGGATTCAGGGGTCCAGCCAACCTAGTATTAGTGATCAACCCACTCTCCCCAGTGTGTGAACTGGAGTGAGGAGTATGCTGGCTTCCATTAAATGTTCAAGAGTCAAAGTCCAGCGTTTCTCTTTTTTTTTTTTTTTTTAAATATTTTATTGATTTTTTACAGAGAGGAAGGGAGAGAGATAGAGAGTCAGAAACATCGATGAGAGAGAAACATCGATCAGCTGCCTCCTGCACATCCCCCACTGGGGACATGCCCGCAACCCAGGCACATGCCCCTGACCGGAATCGAACCTGGGACCCCTCAGTCCGCAGGCCGACGCTCTATCCACTGAGCCAAACCGGTTTCGGCTCTTTTTTATGCCTTTAGGGTAGATATATGGTTTTACAGCCAGCACTTCACAAGTAGGTCAAATGCTAACCCAGTGAGAAGTGGGGAAGGTCAGTAGAGGGAATTGATTTGAAGAGAATGCAGTGTTAATTCTGGCTCTTTTACAAAAAAAAAAAAAAAAGAAAGAAACCCAGTCTGGCTACTCTATAAATGTAGCACACGCTTGTTATATAAGTTGAAGAAAGGACGGAAAGAGGGAGGAAGAGGAGAGATCCAGGAGTCTTAGCCTTGGTCCAGTTCCTTGTTTATAAGTGTGAGTACCCCAAGTGTACACCATCAGGTTCTCCTTACGGGGCTGGTGCAGACTGGTGGAATGATGAAGTGATGTGAATGCAGCGTGCTGATAGCTGTGCCTCAGTCACAAGCCACATAGTATAGGTATCACCGAGATGGCCCTGTCTGTGCTTGTGCAAACATGAGCCTAAGACTTCTGAATTTGTGATATTTTCTCTTTTTGTGTTCTGTATTTTTCTTTTTTCTTAAAATATATTTTATTGATTTTTTACAGAGAGGAAGGGAGAGAGATAGAGAGTTAGAAACATCGATGAGAGAGAAACATCTATCAGCTGCCTCCTGCACATCTCCCACTGGGGATGTGCCCGCAACCCAGGTACATG
This sequence comes from Myotis nattereri, assembly GCF_964212035.1. Taxonomy (NCBI): domain Eukaryota; kingdom Metazoa; phylum Chordata; class Mammalia; order Chiroptera; family Vespertilionidae; genus Myotis; species Myotis nattereri. Next base: position 101,042,977 of record NC_138079.1, on the reverse strand, counting down.
CCCTTGACCGGAATCGAACCTGGGACCTTTCAGTCCGCAGGCCGACACTCTATCCACTGAGCCAAACCGGCTTCGGCTGTATTTTTCTTTATTTCCACATTAGCAATACAAGCACATGAGGCTCTGAGGGGCTGAGGCGCTGAGGCCTGGCACAGGTGTCAGTCATGGTCTGGTCAGCCAGCCCAGCAGTGATGTCCGAGGGTGCCTGTTCACGGCCCACCCTTGCCAAAGCTCCTGGACTCTGGAGCACGCTGCTCACGCTCAGGTGCTCAGAGACGAGGCTTTTACAGAGTCCTGCTCATGTGCTTCTAAATGAGAGTCAAGTCTGTCGTCATCTGGCTGCAGCTGGGGATTAGGCCTGTGGAATTTCAGTGTCTTGGTGTAGGGGCCCTGGCATTTCTTGTAGAGTTTGAAATCTCCCTTCTGGTAAGCTCAGTGGTGAGAGCACAGTTCCCATATGCTGCTGCCTATCTTGTCCTAACCCTGCCATCTTGGAGCTATTTCTTTTTTCTCTTCTCTTCTCTTCTCTTCTCTTCTCTTCTCTTCTCTTCTCTTTTCTTTTCTTTTCTTTTCCTCTTTGTTTTTAATATTTTTTCGGACCTGTTTCTCAATGAAGCTCATCAAATCAAAATGAGTCCACAAGAAGAAATTAAACTAGAGAGTATTGACATGACAGGGGAGACTGCTTTTGAATTTCCTTACGTGCTGCTCATCAGTGGCAAAGCTGGACAGGCTGGCTTGTCGCTGGTGGGGGATGGTGTAGCCTGTCACTGAAGGCCGCTTGCTTTTCAATGTCTCAGGGTTTCCCTGGTGAACCCGCAGTTCTGGGCCCAGGTGGGTGGGCCTCGAGGCAGGTCTGGGTCATGGGCTCTGTGGCTTTCCTTCTGGGGGGAGTGCTTGGGCCACGTTGCTGGGAATGTTAAATAGAAAAGATAGCTGTTGGGACCGGAAAGGAGGAAAGTGTAAAGAAAGGGGAGTTTTACTATCTCACGTACTGAATAAAGAAATCAGCCATCTTGGGGAAGGGGGAAAAAGGGGGGAGTTTTATCTTACCCACTAAACAAAGAAGTCAACCACTGTAGGACTTGCCAAACAAGATGATCAGGTGTATGTACAAACATTCTGAGATCAGCCACAACAGTGTAGAAGGAGCCTTTGAAACCTAGTCTTCTACCCAAGATAACTGGCAGGGGAACTTTGAAACCTATAGGGGGAGGGTATAAAACCCCTTGGGCCCCTATCAGGTTATAGTTGAGTTGCCCACTTGTGCTTTAAGCCGAGTGCATTTTTAATAAACTTGCTTCCTTTACCTCCTTAATAAATTTGCTTGCTTTGCTTCAACACTGCTTTCTGTCACCTGTTTGAATTTCTTCTTAGGAGATTGACAAGAGCCTAGGAGGGGAGAGCTCTCCCCTGTCATTCAGGGGATTGTCCAGTAGCAGGACCAATATGAAGGAGCCACTGGGTGGGTGTCCTACCCTCAGAGGCTGGTGATGTCTGAGCAGACCTGAAGCTCAGAGAGTCATACCATGTGGGAGTAACACAGTATAATGAGGGTTCCTTTAAAAAAATTTTTAAATCATTTTTAGAGATAGAGAGGAAGGGACAGAGAGGAAAAAAACCACACCAATTTGTTCCACTTATTTATTCATTCCTTCGTTGATTCTTATATGTGTCCTGACGGGATCACAGCTGCAGCCTTGGCCTATTAGGACGAGGCTCTAACCAACTGAGCTACCTGACAGGGCCTGGATGAGGGTTCCTTCTAAAGCCCACTCTGGTTGTGTGTGACCTTGTGGAGGTCAGCCCAACTGCAGGTATATCTGGAGTGACTGGCAGGTTCTGGATGCCACAGAGAGCTGGCGTGTGTTCCGGGAGTGTGGAAGAGTGCCCAGCTCAGGGTAGTCACGGTTCTGTTGTGTGCCTGAATGCCTGGCCCCTACGCACCTCTCTCTCTAGGAATGCTCTTTGCCCGAGCTTTGTAAATTAGTGTGTTTGATCCTATGTGTCAGGATGGCCTCTGTGAGGTTTTGGGGAAAACATTTTTGTATTAAAAATAGAACAGCCCAGCTGGCATGGCTCAGTGGTTGAGCATTGATCTATGGACCAGGAGGTCATGGTTTGATTCCCCATCAGGGCATATGCCCGGGTTGTAGGCTCGATCCCCAGTATGGGGAGTGCAGGAGGCAGCCAATCAATGATTCTCTCTCATCATTGACGTTTTTATCTCTCTCCTTTTCCCTTCCTCTCTGAAATCAATAAAAATATATTTTAAAACATAGAACAAATTGCCCTGGCTGGTGTTTCTCAGTGGTTGAACATTGGCCCACACACTGCAGGGTTGCAGATTCGATTCTTGGTCAAGGGCATGTACCTGGGTTGCAGGTTTGATCCCTGGCCCAGTTTGGGGTGAGTGTAGAAGGTGACTAATTGATGTGTCTCTCTCACATCAATGTCTCTCTTTTTCTTTTCTCTTGTTCTCTCTCTTTCCCTCTCTCTCTCCTTCCTCCCCTCCCTTCTTCCCTTCCATATTTTTTCTGAAAATCAATGGAAAAAAATATCCTTGGGTGAAGATTAACAACAACAAAAAAATAGAACAAGAATTCAGTTGTAAAATTCACATGGATTTTCTTTTTTAATCCTTACCTGAGGATCTGTAGGGTTTGTTTTTGTTTTTTTTTTACTGATTTTAGAGAGGAAGGGAGAGGGAAAGAGAGAAACATTGATGTGAGAGACATACATTGATTGGTTGCCTCCTATACTCACCCTGACCAGGGATCAGACCTAAAACTTGGGTCTATGCCCTGATCAGGATCAATCCACCACCCTTCAGTGCACAAGCCAATGTCCTAACCAGCTGAGCCTCACTGGTCAGGATTTTTAAAGGTGGCTACACAAGGCACTGCTTTAACTGACTTAACTGGAGCTGTTGAGCCTCAGAAAGGGACATGTAGTCCCTCCCATTCCTGCCCTTTTCTGGATAAGCCTCACACTTCAAAGTCCAGCCCCAGTGCCAGCTCGCCCATGCCCAGTCTGGCACAGGCTACTGCACTTTCCCCTGACTCCCAGCCCCTTTTTTCTATCCCACCTTTTCCCTCCAGTTTTTTGTTGTTGTTAATACTCACCTGAGGGTATTTTTTCCATTGATTTCTACTGAGAGTGGGAGGGAAGAGGGTGGAGAGAGAGACAGAGAAACATCAATGTGAGAGAGCACACAGATAGATTGCCTGCTGCACACACTCTGACGCAGGCTGGGATTGGGCCTGCAACCCTAGGTACATGTTCTTGACTGGGAATCGAACCTGGACCCTTCTGTCTGAGGGCTAACGCTCTTAACCACTGAGCCAAACCAGCCAGGGCTCCCTCCAAGCTTTTGAAGCTTGGGTTACCTTTGTGTATCTTACGCTGCTCCACATACTGTTGGCACTCCATAAACGCCCCTTTCACCGTGGCCAGTGTGACCGGTTGGAGCACTGTCGCATAAATCTAAAGGCTGCGGGTTCGATTCCCAGTCAGGGCACATACCCAGGTTACGGGTTTGATCCCTGGTCAGGGTGTGAACCGATCAATGTTCTCGTTCTCCCTCTCCCTTTCTTCCACCCTCTCTCCTTCCCATCTTCTCTCTGAAAAATAAAACACAAACCAAAAATCCTTTCTTCTGCCATGTCCCAGCTCCAAGTGCCATGTCCCAGCTCCAAGAGCCATGTCCCAGCTCCAAGGCTGTGGCTTGTGTGGCCTTGAGTCCAGGATCTAATCATACTGAGGCTGGCCCTGAGTCCTAAGCACCTTGTGACAAGGGAGGCTCCTTAGGGTGTCCTGAGGGAGGAGATGAGCCTTGTCCCCTCTGATCTTCCCTACATAACCTTCTACCAGCTGTCTGTGAGGTGGCAGTGAGCTGATGAATCACTTGTGAGCTTGGTGAGTGCCAATGCCATGGTTCAGCTCTTTTCATCCATGGGGGTGAGGGGGGAATGCCCCTCCATTCCATGTTCTGACAGCTCTGTCCCTTTCTTTTCAGACCTTGGCCCCTTTGTAGGAAATGCTGGTCCTTTTCACCAGCAGGGAGGCTGCTGAAGTAACATTTTCCCACAAGCTGGTCTGTGGGCTCCTTTAGCCTTGCTAAGAGAATAGCAGAGGGCCAGAGGCCAGGAGACAGGGGCGGGTGGGACAGTGTGTGACCATGCCTTCTTAGATGGGGGGGGAGACAGAAGATGAATTTGGGAAATCTGTGTGGTTGGGGACAGGAAGTCCATGGGGGCGGCAGGGAGCAAGTGGTGGCTGGAGACTGGTCTGAGTCCAGGCCTGTAGGAGAAAAGGGCACAGAGGTGCCCTGGGCTGAGTGGGAAGTGCCTCCATGGCTGGAACCTTAATTGATCTGATCTAAATAGCAGCTTTATGAAGGTGGACTTTGGGAAGAAACCCTGGGAACTATGAAGGTTTACTACATAAATTCCAGAATTTATTGTTCATAAATGAAAAATCGGGTCCTAACATGGGGTCTTGCTTCGTGGTCCAGACACTGCCTGCCTCCTTGTGTCTCTGGCTGTGGGGCCTGTGGGTATGTCACATCTAAGAGGTTTAGGAGTTTCCACTGCTCCACCTCCCCGGCAGGGATGCCTGCTGCTGTTCTGGTGCTGCGGCCAGCCAGCTGCTCTTGTTCGCTGTGGCCCTCACCTGCTAAGGACCTCTTGTGAGTCCCGAGATCCACTTTGGACAGGGAGGCCACATTGACTCTCAGACTGGTTTACAGAGTCACAGTCTCAGGGTGGAGACCTCGGCCCCCTCTGCCCTCTTTGGGGCCCCTGGCCCAGGTCCAGGCTCTGCCTGGGGAGGGCAGGCTGGCTTGCAGGGGGGAGCAGGATTCTCGATAGGCTGAATGCACTGGTGTGGGGCAGAAGCTGTTTGGTCCCTCACCCATCAGTAGCCCCACTGGAAGGCTGCCTGGGTGGGGTCATACTCATCAACCCAAATCAGATATGCAGCCAACACGTCTTCGGTGTCCTGGCAGCATTGGGCCCATGGCCTTGATGGATCCCAGTCCCTATCACATCCCCCTATACCAGTGATGGCGAACCTTTTGAGCTCGGCGTGTCAGCATTTTGAAAAACCCTAACTTAACTCTGGTGCCGTGTCACATATAGAAATTTTTTGATATTTGCAACCATAGTAAAACAAAGATTTATATTTTTGATATTTATTTTATATATTTAAATGCCATTTAACAAAGAAAAATCAACCAAAAGAATGAATTCGCGTGTCACCTCTGACACGTGTGTCATAGGTTTGCCATCACTGCCCTATACTGAGGTGGCCCCCACATGCCTGTTACTCTGCAGCCTCTACAGGGTGCACTCTAGTGGTGTCATTGTATGGGGACTGCCCCCACCCTAGTATCTACCTCCCCTGGCTATGGCTGCAGCAGCCAGAGAGGCTGTGGTTGGAACTGACTCTGAAGACTCCAGTGAGCAGCAAGGGGTCCCTGACCCTCAGAAAGGTTCCCATTCCTGGGGGTGGAACAGGGCTGGCCAAGGGGTAGGAGCAACCCCTTTGATAGTCTGTTTTTTGTTTTGTCTTAATATTTATTGATGAGATTATTACAGAAGTCCCTCTTTTTTTCCCCCCATTGCCTTTCTCCATCTGGTTCCCACCCCACTCCAGGCCTTCATCACCCTATTGTCTGTGTCCATAGGTAATGCATCTATGCGTCTAAGATCTTTGTTTAATCTCTTCCTGTGCCCCCGTCCCCCTTCCCTCTGAGAATTGTCAGTCTGTTCCATTTCCATACCTCTGATTCTATTTTATTCACCAGTTTATTCTGTTCATTAGATTTCTTATTTATTTTGATTTTTAGATTCAACTGTTGATAGGTATGTATTTGTTGTCATTTTGTTGTTCATATTTTTGATCTTTTTATTTTTCTTCTTCCTCTTCTTAAAGAATACCCTTCAACATTTCATGTAATAGTGGTTTGGTGGTGATGAACTCCTTTAGCTTCTTCTTGTTTGTGAAGCTCTTTATCTGACCTTCAATTCTAAACGATAGCTTTGCTGGGTAGAGTAATCTTGGTTGTAGGTCCTTGCTATTCATCACTTTGAGTATTTCTTGTCACTCCCTTCTGGCCTGCAAAGTTTCTGTTGAGAAATCAGCTGACAGTCATATGGGTACTCCCTTGTAGGTAACTATCTGCTTTTCTCTTGCTGCTTTTAAGATTCTCTCTTTGTCTTTAGCCCTTGGCATTTTAATTATGATGTGTCTTGGTGTGGTCCTCTTTGGGTTCCTCTTGTTTGGGACTCTGTGCTTCCTGTACTTATAAGTCTATTTCTTTAACCGGGTAGGGGAAGTTTTCTGTCATTACTTCTTTAAATAGGTTTTCAATATCTTGCTCTCTCTCTCGCCTTCTGGCACCCCATAATGCAAATGTTGGTACACTTGAAGTTGTCCCAGAGGCTCCTTACACTATCTTCATATTTTTGGGTTCTTTTTTCTTTTTGCTCTTCTGGTTGGGTGTTTTTTGCTTCCTCATATTTCAAATTGTTGATTTCATTCTCAGAATCATCTACTCTACTGTTGAATCCTTGTATATTATTCTTTATTTCAGTCAGTGTATGCTTAATTTCTGACTGGTCCTTTTCCATTTTTTTGGAGGTTTCTAGAAGATTCTTGAGTAACCTTATAACTGTGGTTTTGAACTCTGTATTCAGTAGTTTGCTTTCTTTCATTTGTGACATGTTTCTTTGTCTCCGCATTTTGGCTGCTTCCCTGTGTTTGTTTCTATGTATTGGGTAGAGCTGCTGTGTCTCCTTGAGTTGATAGAGTGGCCTTGTGTAGTAGGTGTTTTATGGGGCCCAGTGTCTCAGCCTCCCCAGTCACCTGAGCTGGGAGCTCTAGGTGCACCCCTTTGTGGGCTGTGAGCACAGTCTTGTTGTAGTTGAGACTTGATTGCTGTTGGTGTCACTGGGAGGAATTGACCTCCAGGCCAATTGGCTGTGAGGACCAGCTGCGACTACAGTGGGAGAGCTGCTGTGCAGAAGACACCCTATGGAGCAGGACTTGCTTCAGTGGGGCCTTGGTGCTCACTGAGTCTGCCTCTTGAGTGTGTCACTTATGGATGTGTAGAGTTGTAATGTAGTGTGGTCTGACACTGACCACTGGGTGCACTGGCTCCAGGGAGGTGCAAAGTCAGCCACTGCCTGGGGCCACCCAACAGGAGCTACCTAGAGATCTGCAGATTCCTCCTCTTTGTATTGGGTTTGGAAGTGCCCAAACGAGGCCCAGCTATGAAGCAAGGAAGGCTGGTGCTGGTGCTGGGTCTTAGGCCTTTTATTGATTTATTTGGGGCTCCCTGACTCAGCTGCAGCTTGTTTTGAGAGACTTTAGCCTGAGCAAGGACAGGCCATTCATATGCAAAAGCCACTGCACACAACTTGAGTGGGGTTGTAAATTAGATGAGGTGGGGTCTTAGGGAATCACCAGGGCAGAGCAAACAGAAATGGCTGTCAGTCAGCCCTGCGACCGGGCAGGTCCCAGCATAGGAACAAGTTCCCTGCGAGCACCTCCATCTGGGAGAAAGCAGCCCCCTGAGTTCCTGCCCCAATGCCAGACATTCCAGTTCCTCCTCATATGTGTCTGTGTTCCCCAGAGCCTTGCCCTGGTGCTGGAGCTCAGAGGAAGCAGGACCTTGTAAGTTCAGTTCATGGTGCCAGCTTTTTAAGAGGAACAGCTGGGTCTCCAGCAGCCTCTGTGTCACTGAGCCCTAATCCACAGTGGTTTTTACAGCCCGGAGTTCTTTTCCCAGCTCTGGGACTCTGGGCTGGGGGTCTGGTGTGGGGTTGGGACCCCGTGCTCTTTGCAGAGACAATCTCCTTCCCTGATTAAAAAAGCGGCACACGTGGGTGCCAGACCAGCCCGTTGCGCACCTCCTGCCGGTCTCAGTGTGCTTTCTTTACTTCTCTAGTTGTAGGACTTCCATTCAGCCAGCTTTCCTGCGGTTCTGGGTGATGGTTGTTCTGTATGTTAGTTGTAATTTTGATGTGGCTGTGGAAAGTGGTGAGTACAGGCATTTACCTACGCCGCCATCTTCTGTCCTCCTGATGGTCTGTTTTTAGACAGCTTAGCCTCTGGGACCGCTACCCAATGGGTGAAGCTTCCTTGGTGACCAGCAGTCACTGTGAAGCTCTGGGAAAATGAAGTTCTGTTCCATGTGCCTTTGACCCAGGCCATCGCCCTGACACTCAGTCCTGCACACTCGCCCAAGGAGTAACCCCAAAATGAGAAGGGCAAGCACTGGCCGCAGAGGCCCATGTCTTGGTGTCCTTTAGAAGTGGACCCACCAGTGTCAGCCCTGCCTTTAAGAGCTTTCCACTAAGGAGAGTCTGTTAGTCACTCTTGTGGGATGGTTTCTAAAATGGAAAAGGATCAGCTTTTTTTTTTCTTTCTTTGTTAATCCTCAGGTCCGAGGATATTTTACCATTGATTTTTAGGGAGAGTGAAAGAGAGAAAGACAGAAACATTGATGTGAGAGAAACACATCGATTGGTTGCCTCCTGCAGGAGCCCCAACCAGGGCTGGGGTCAGGGAGGAGCCTGCAAACAAGGTACATGCCCTTGATCAGAATTGAATCCGGAACCCTTTGGTCCGCAGGCCGACGCTCTATCCACTGAGCCAGACCCGCGAGGGTGATCAGCTTTTCTTTAGAAATTTTTTGTCCTGTGAGGAAGGAGACTCAATACATAATTGCCTTGCCTCACAGTAGCTAAAGGAAGGTTACCTAGTTACAAAACAATTTCAACTTGGCGTAGACTTGAAATGGTGGCAGATAGGAGTTGGAGGCTGCAGACGGCAGGAGGCATACAACACTAATTGGGGTTTCACTGAAGTGCCATGAACGATCTGGTTGTGGGTAGGCTGTGAGGCCACTGCTTTCTTGTCCAGGATTCACGTTGGTGCTTTGTTCTTTGCAGGATGAAACAGGTGCCTATTTAATCGACAGAGATCCCACCTATTTTGGGCCCGTGCTGAATTACCTGAGACATGGAAAGCTGGTCATTAACAAAGACCTTGCAGAGGAAGGTGAGTTGAGAGTGGGATCTGGTGAAGATGACAACTGGACTCCTCTGGGCCTGAACAGGCTCTGTGCCCCAGGGGCCAGGCTGGCATCCTGAGTGCCCTTGCCCCCTGCAGAAGTCCTAGGTGCCCAAGTCTCCTCACTCGCCCCCCCCCCCGCTTTCTCACAAATGTGTCCCATGAAGCAGCAGATGATGGTCTCAGAGAGGTGAGAGGGCTGTTTAGCATGGCCTCTTCCCCTTTTCTCCTCCAAGAAGTGAAGGCTCATTAGAGCCAGGCTGGCCTGTCAGGACCATTGTAGCAGAAGGGCCTGGGGACTGTGGTCCAGGCCCCTGCAACCCCACTCCCTGGCTGCAGGGTCCCCCTGACTGTGGGTAAAACTATGGGCTCCCTCCTCCAAGTGTCTAGTTAGTGATGCATGAGGGTGGGGACTCCTCCCTTGGGAGACCACCCATTCTCAGAGATGCTTTGATTTAACAGTCTGAGGGTGGTGTGTTAGGAATGTGCCCACCATGCGAGTCTCCCAGGCGTCCCTCTGTCTCAGTCACCCCGGGTCTGCTCTCCTTCCAGGGCACCACTGTATTATCACCTTTGGGTTCTGTCTGCACGTCCCAATGCCATACTACATTCCGACTCAGGTCACAAGGAGCAGGGATGCCAGGCGCAGCCCTGTGGGCACCGGGTCTAAGGCTGGTGTATGCATGCTCTGTCTGTGCTTGGCTCCACGCACCAGGGAGGTCTGGAGAGGCTCAGGGCACTGTGACTCACAGTGGGCTCTGGCTTCTCTGCTCTGCTTGTGTCCTGGATTGACTGTCAGTACTGAACTTTGTCCTCCCTCAGCTCTCATCACATCTTACTCCAGGTCTTTTCTGGAGCGTTTTTTTCTTGCTCACACACTTGCATGGTTTGGGATCCCCTTCCTTTGTGTTGTGCGCGGGCAGCTGTACAATTTGAAGCTAAACTTCACAGCCTCTTCTCAATGCAATTTGCTTAGAAAGGGGTATTTGATGTGACCAAGCCCTGCCAGTTGGCCTCGCTCACCTGCTTTCCTACTGGACTGAGACACAGTGTTTTCAGGAGCAACACCCATGTGAACACCATTTCCTGTTGTTGCCCTTCGAGTATAGTGCATGGCGTGTCCAGGTGGAAGAAAGATGTGCCCTTTAGGCCCAAGCACTTGTCCTAAAGCTTCCGGTGCTCATTTGTAATGCCCTTCAGTCCCCACCCATGGATCTGAAGAGAGGAGTTGACAGTTGCCTTAAGTCATCCTGAAAAGAAACAAACTAGATTTTGCCTCTCTTTGGGTGGCTACTGCCTGCCCCAACCTTCACCCTCTGTCGTCTCACCTGGGGACCTTGTTAGGAGGCAGCCTGAGTGGGTCCGGCAGCTGGAGTCCACGGCTCTGAGCTCCTGGGGTTGCCAGTGGGAACTGTACCGTGAAGAGTGAGTTCTAGCCAGATGACTAGGCTCTCTCGGAACCTTCTGGAATACCCATGAGGAATCCCTGAAGCAGAGCCGCTCTAATTTGTTTTTTAGAATTCTTAGAGATTTCAAGTCCCTAAATAAGGTACATTACGAAAGGCCATCTTTGGGGGAAAAAGGAGTTCCTAAATTGGAAAAAGAGTCCTAGAGTGAAGACTATGCCCTCAACCAGCCACAGTCTGACACTTGAATAGGGAAACTGATGTGCTGAATGACTCAGAGACCTGCACAAGGCCGCCTGGCCAGGCCTGAGCCCCTCACGGAGGGGAGGAGAGAGTTGGCCAGCCCAGAGAGGCAGATGCAGGCTGTGGAGGGAAAGATGCCTGTGTTCCATCCCACATGCCCAGCATGGAGCTTGCAGTCCACACTCGTGGACCTGTGTGTGAACCAGCTGTATGTGAGTTCTGCACCCAGCAGGTCACGTGGAGGGATTCATGCAGAAGTATGTTCAGTAAACACATCATTCTCCATGGGAGCCCTCCTGAGAGCCAGCAGTGTCTGCGTGGTGGCTTTTGGGTGTTAGGCTGGGGGCTGAGGAGCCTTTAGTGGTCAGGCATAGGCCACAGGTCCATGGTGAAATGTTTCTTTTTTGATTTGGTGAAAATTATAGTTATTTTTCTTTATTCCAGGAGTGTTGGAGGAAGCGGAATTTTACAATATCACCTCACTAATAAAACTTGTAAAGGACAAAATTAGAGAACGAGACAGCAAAACATCACAGGTGAGACCAGTGACGAATGTGCTGGAAGCTTCCGAGGCCTGGTGCAAATGTGGAGCTCCCCGCGCCCCCCCCCCCCCCCTTCCTCATGAGGCCTTGAGATCTGGCTGTCTTATCTTGATGACCGTCTTCCTCTGTAATTGTTCTAGTGCCTGATGGCACCGTGGCAGGCATGAAGGGTAAACTCATCTAGCCCTGTCCAGCCTCTCCTCAGGACGCCCACCCCAGTGTCTCTGCTCTCTCCCCCTCAGGCTTCCCTGTTCCTCGCCACCTCCTCCCCCTCCCTGGGCTTTCCTCCCCCCTCCAGCAGCCCCACTTAATGAGCTGTGTGGCCTGGACCAGTACAAACGGTGTGCCTCAGTCTCCCCTTGCAGAGGGGCATAGTGGAGGCAGAGGAGCCCCTTGTCACAGGGCCGATGTGCGGACTAGAGGGCTCAGGCGAGGTAGTGCTCCAGTGTCACTCCCTGTTTCACAAATTAAGGCAATGTGCTTTAGGCTGTAACCCTGTCGCTTGAGTGTCACTAGTGTGAGTCACTGCTTTAACATCACAGAACAGCTTAGTGCTCCTACGGCCCCTTCCCCTTGGCTACACACGTGTTGTGTGTGGTGGCCGCCTCCTCCTGCTAGAGTAGCAGCTCCATGAGAGCAGACCCCCTCAGGGGCTCCCAGCACCAGAAATGCCTGGAGCAGAGCTCAGAGAAGGTTGGATGGTGGCTGGCTCAAAAGATATGTCCATGTTTTGGAAGCCAGTTCAGTCCACGCCAGTTCATGTCTGAGCTGCTGTGCATGAATGAAAGCTTTGCTAGGAGCAGGGGCCGGGCTGGTCCCGCATTGCTTTCAGGCCTTCCCATCAGTCCCTCCCCAGCTGGGCTCAGGGACTTGGTGTGGTTCCCTGTAGAACAAAGATGGTCATCCTCGTGCATTCACATCTAGACACAGGTGCTCTTGGCATTTTAGGAACATGACTCATTTTACTTTGGAATGTCGCAATTGAAATATATTTGGAGGCAGACAAGGAAGAAGGAAACGGCAGCTGTTCCAGCCTGTTTGTCTTGTTTCGGTGTATGTGTTTGGGGCCACTTCAAGGCATCATGACCAGAGCCTGAGAGGTGGAAAGATATGTCAGCCTCACCGGTCTCCTGTTGGGCTGTCTCCAGAATCAGCAGCCGGGCAAGATTGCTGGGCTGGGGCAGGAGCAGCAGGGCATGTGGAGCCTGTCTCACCTGTGGCCCTTGTTCTTGCAGGTGCCAGTGAAGCATGTTTACCGTGTACTTCAGTGTCAGGAGGAGGAGCTCACGCAGATGGTGTCCACCATGTCCGATGGCTGGAAGTTTGAACAGGTGAAGCGCACATGCATACCCCCCCGCCCCCACCTGGATTGATGTCAGCTTGTTAATTACAGTGACCCCACCTGGGTCCTCAGGGTTGTTGGCCCGAGGGACCGTAAATAATGAGGCATTGGGCACCTGTGATTCCTGGAAATGTGGTTTACTGGCCCCTCTCGAAAACAGCCTGTGCCTCTGCCCCACCCCCTCATTCATTCTGCAGTTATTCTTGCTCTAGATCATTTTTTTGGGAGGACTGTTCTCTGAGCTTCTGTCTTGTGTCTAATGCGTGTGTGGTTGACATTCTGGCCACATCCTGGCCTGGCCCAACCTCCCTGTCCCACCTCATGTCCACCAGGCCCCTCCTGTGCTGGCTGAGCAGATGGTGCCTTGGGCTCCTTTGTGCTGGAGGTGGCACCGATGGCCTTCCTGGTGGGACTGCTTTTCAAACCCTCCAGCCCCTTTCCTGCCCTTGATTGGAAAGATGCTGAGGATGCTGGCCTGGCTGTGTCCCTCCACTTTCCTCAACTCTGCTCTTGCCACAGGCTGGGACTGATGTGCTGAATGCTGGGTCCTCTCTCCTGCTCTCTGTCCCTCCCTGCACCTCTGTATGCTGCTCTCGTCCCATGCAGCTGCACTCAGGACCTGTGGCCTCAGAACACACCAAGGGTGTTCTCTGAGTGCCCAGCACCTTTCCTATCAGCTCAGTGTTGCTATTCCACTTTTTTAGGCAGAGACTCTGAGGTTTGGGCTTGTGACCCTGTTTGACCCCCAGCCCAGGGTACTGGTTGTGACCCTGTGACCCTAGCCCTACGTAGTGACTGCCCTGATCACGAGGCCCCCTCTGGCCTCTTGGATTTTCCTCTGTTGATAGCTGCCAACTGGGGCAAGTGCTCTCCAGAGAGAGTGTGAGAAATTACATGGTCACCCCAGCATCCCTCCTAATTAAGTCTACCCCTATTCTTTGGGTCTTTTGAAATAATGGATTGCATTGTAAGTGCTTGGAGCCCCCTTAAGACGTCACTAAAGATAAGTGCAACCAGCATTTGTGTCGCTCCCTACACCCTGGGACCAGCTACCAGGGCTGCTCTGTGTGTCCCTGCTCTGATGGTTTTGCAGCTTGTCCTGCCCTACCCTTGCCCTGGGGAATCCAGGCGGGTCCTGTGTCTGCATGTGTTTCTTATGCTCTGGACTCACTCAGGAGTCTCCCACTGCCCCTCCTGTTGCCTCTTGGCGTGCTGCCTGGAAAAGGGCTGTGGAGGTGGGAGCTGCAATCATCAGTTCAGGATCTGTGAACTGGGTCACCCTCAAGTAGAGCTAAGTCCTCTGTGATTCCTGCTGGAGGGAGAGGCACCTCCGGCCTTCTGCATGGGCATCTTCCTCCCCATGATCAGCTTAGGGACTTTGTCCTTAGCTCCTCTGAGTGGATCCTAAAGCCATTGAAAAGAGCAGGGTCCTCTCTTTTCATCAAGTCTTAATTCCCTTTGCCTAGTTTGTTCCTTGAGGACATTGTTCATGCCAGTAAAAGCCCAGAACCAGAGTCATGTTTACTTAATGAGAGTCACTCTACTCTCAGAAGCAGGAGCTGGACCTGCTTCAGGGGACGTGGGGCAGGTCACCCAGTGGTCAGTAACGAGGTTCTGAGTGAGGTTTGGAAGAGGCTTGCATGCTTCGTGGAAACATGGCCCCCAGGCAGACCCGGTGATAAGGGACTGCACACCACTGCCCATTCTGCATCCAGGGCCAGGCACCACTGTGGTCCAAAGGTGGCAGGGCCCATCTCCTGAGGGGCGATTGTGAACCTGGAACAGACTTCTAGAAACACAGGGAGAGCGTGTCCCCCCTTTTCCATGGGCCTCCTGTGCTTTCCCCTCCTCTGATCACACTGGCCTTACCTCTCTGAACGTCCCTCACTTGCACCCACCACTCTCATCTCATCCTTCCCACATCCTTGCACTCAGAGCTGCCTCACATCTCTGGCCTCTCCTGTGAGTACAGATTCTTACATAGGGAGGCCAGAGATTGAGGGGCCTTCCAGGTGTTTGTTAGCCCTGTAATTATGCTATTGATGGTCTTATTACAATTGTAGTAGTTTTCCTTTGGTTAATTTTACATTTAAAAGCACAGAAGCCCTTGGTAGCCCTGGGGTAGGCTGGAGCAGGCAGGTTGGCCCTTGGCGCCTGTGTGGCGGTGGTAGTGACCTGGAAGCCCACGAAGATGTGGACTCACACAGAGTGAGACATGCAAAGCCACAGCTTCCTAGCGTCATCTTTGAGATTCAGGCAGCTCTATCCTCTGCGGCCCTTCTCTGCCAGCCTTTCCTCCTGCCACCAGAGTATAAGCCTTCTCGGTTAATAGCCCCTGGGGAGGAAGGTTCCATCCTGGCTTCTCCTGGGAAGGCCTGGTGGCCACTCGAGAACAAGCAGACTGGGAGCTTGTCCTCGTGTGCATGTGTTTGTTCTCACATATGTGCTTTGGGCCTGTGTTAAGGGAGCATCTGGTGTGCTAAATGCCCCAATTCTACTGCCTGCTCCAAGAGGACCATCTCTGAACATGACACCCCCATCTTGGAATCCTTCACACTGTGCTGCCCTCTCCCTGGGGTCAGGCAGCATCTCCTGTGGGCCCAGAAACCCTGAAATTGTTGTGTATTTTTAAAAAAAATATATTTTTATTGATTTCAGAGAGGAAGGAAGAGGGAGAGGGAGAGAGAGAAACATCAATGATGAGAGAATATCATGGATTGGCTGCCTCCTGCAAGTCCCCCACTGGGTATGTGCCCTTGACCGGAATCGAACCTGGGACCCTCCAGTCCTCAGGCCAATGCTCTATCCACTGAGCCAAACCGGCTAGGCCCTGAAATTGTTGACCATCCTGCAGAGAAGGCCTGTCCTGCATGAGGGTTACGCGTGTGGTGGATATGGGCATGTATGTGCCCAAATATGGATGTGTCAGGGCTTCATTTTTCATAATCTCATTAAAAATCTCTTGGCTGAAACCGTAGTCGCCCCTCGTGTTGACTGTCTTTGCCACGGGTTTTCGCACGTTGGTGCTTCCTTCCTGGTGGGTGGGCTGGTCTTGAGCCTGGTGCATATGTGGCTCTGCCCACGTCACACCTGTCTTCTCTCCTCGCAGCTGGTCAGCATTGGCTCCTCCTACAACTATGGGAGTGAAGACCAGGCCGAGTTCCTCTGTGTGGTCTCCAAGGAGCTGCACAACTCCCCGTACGGCACTACCAGTGAGCCCAGCGAGAAAGCCAAGGTGAGTAATGGTGGGCCAGCAGGCAGGCAGCAGCCCTGGGTACTCTGGCCTCCTGCCAGTGGAGGGGGCTCGTGTGGGCAGAAGGCACCCTTTGTAGGGTTGGTTTTCCCTTCAGGCTTTATAGTTCCTGGCTGTTCTCATTGCCCTCCCTGCGATGCAGACTTCCTGGCACTCGCTCACCTGGGCTGCTTGTTCATTATCCTGTAATTCTCGCATGAGTGTCATAGGCAGAGTCCTGTAATGAAGGACATATGCGCCCCGCAGGATGTGGTGGATCAAGAGGTCTTTGGACACAGCTTCCCCACAGGGTGAGCCCCTGTGGCTTTCACAACCCACACTCTCCGCCGACTCCCTCTTCTAACAGGCAGAGTTGCTCCTGGAAGTGTGTGGCTGTGCTTTTAAGTGATGCCACCCTTTGTGGGCTGTTTTCCTGGAGATTTAGGACCAGGAGGCTTCCGGGTGGGGCCCGAGTGGCACCTGCCCTGGCCACATCCATCCTGAATTGGGAGTTGAGTTTGGTTTGTAAAAGAAGTGGATCCTGCAGGTTCTGTTATTTTAGAGTCCATGGAGTATTGTCTCGGCCTGGCCCTGGCCAGTACCTATATAAACTGGCATCACTCCCTACTGGGTACCGGCTTTTCTGTCTCTTGGGCAGGGCAGTGCAGCAGGGCCAAAGTGGAACTGCCATGTCATTTGCTTTCAAGTGCAGCAGCTGGCCTTCCCCAGAGGTGGAAAAAACTAGTGGCATCTCCTCTGGGTTTGTTTCTGAGGTCAGGGACTGCAAGACAGACAGAACCTAGCATTGGCTGGGCTGGCTGTACCTGGCAGGTAGACCTTTGAACCAGGTGGTAGCCAGAGAGTCCTGCAGCCAACTCTGAGGGGACTCGGGAGGAGAAGTAGGGAAGGGGGTGGGATGGGGCCGTCTAAGCAGCCTTAGCAGAGCCCAGGAGGTGGGGGCAGGCTCTGTGGCAGCCCTGGTGAAGGCTCAGGGTGTTGTCTTCCAAAGGGCATTTTGAGTGAGTTTAGGAATAGTCCAGAGCCAGAAGGATTTAAAAAAAAAAAAAGTGTTTTTATTGATTTCAGAGTGGAAGGGAGAGGGGGAGAGAGAGAGAGAGAGAGAGAGAGAGAGAGAGAAACATCAATGATGAGAGAGAATCATCAATCGGCTGCCTCCTGCATGCTCCCCACTGGGGATTGAGCCTGCAACCCAGGCATGTGCCCTTGACCGGAATCGAACCCGGGACCCTTCAGTCTGCAGGCTGATGCTCTATCCACTGAGCCAAACCAGCCAGGGCTAGAACCAGAAGGATTTTAACTGATCACATTCACCCGGGGCTCCCACGGCTTTTTCAGACTGGCTGGCCACCACCTGCTCAGAACCACCCCTGTGAACCTTTTAGGGTCTTTCTTGGAGGTGTGGGCTTGGCAACTAACAGCAGAGTCACTGACTGCTGGCCCTCCACTGGCTCCAGGCAGCATTCTTACCATCGCAAGATTGTCCATGCCAGGGTCCACCGAGTCCTCAAGTCCCCACCCTGCCCTTCTGCAGTGCTTGCGGCTAAGTGTTCAGGTGTGGGCTGTGCTGCTGCTCAGGACAGGACAGCGTGGGGGATGGTGCAGTTTCCCGACACATGCAGGCACGCCAGGGATGGAGGAGTCACGGTGCCAGGTCCTGGGGACGTACCTCCCACAGAATCTGGGGTGGAAGGTGAACCCACCTCCCTGCGATCCCCCAGCCTCATGAGAAGGCACATCTCTCTCTGAGCAATTGCAGGACTCATAAGTTGTTTATTTTTAGAAGCTTTTATTTCTGAACTTGACAAGTTTTCATAGCCGAGCTCAGCAGGGCAGCCACCCAACCTCATTTCCTTCAGGTGGTTTTTCAGCTGCAGAAGAATGTGTCTGTGCTATGAGGGAGCTCCTGGCATGACCCCAAATTTCTTTGTCATTGAAAACGCGGCCCTATTTCTCTCTCTAAAAATACCTGGCTCTGAAGTGTGGTGGCCACAGTGACTTCTAAATGGGGGCAGTGGCAGGAGTTCCGAGGATGTGGAGCACGGTTGGGTCCTCTGGAAAGCCATGGAAAACCATTGGGCTGGACTGGGGACGGTGCTTTGGGGACACCCCCGTGCAGCCTGGTTGTAGCAGTGCTGCACGTCCTGAGGGTAGTGAATGTCACTACTGCGGTCTTACCTGTTCACCAAATGAGAGCCTGCAGCCGTAATAGCCTCCCTTGTCAAGGTGGAAGTGGCTGGAAAGAGCAGGTGGGGGTGGGGCGTCCCATCGAGGGGAATGGCCCACACAAGAGCTACCAAACCCACCGCCTGCTGCAAGTTAGGGGCTTCCCAACCCCCTCTCTGATTCTGTGTTTTGCCAGAAGCATTCACAGAACTCACCGCTGTTATGCTCACGGTGACGATTTATTACAGGAAGTACAGAGGGAGGATTCAGATGTACCAGGATGCTCCCTTAGCCTCTAAGTCCAGAGAGTTTACTGGGCTTGATCCCGTAGACATGATTGATTGATGATTAATCACCCACATACCTGATTGCAATCTCCAGCCTCCTGGCCGATTGATCCTGCCTCCCATCACATTGTCAGACTGTCCAAGTGTAACCAGGAACCGAGTGCAAAGCCCAGACCTCGGTTAGAGCAAGGCTCAGTTCTTCACTACGAAGGGGGAAGGACTACTCGGGCACTTTGGGAGTGCCAGGGCCCAGGGACGATGGGGCAAGGGAGCTGCTTGAGCCCCATGTTCCTCCATGGTGTGATCTGGTCGTGTACGTTCGGGGCCCAGGCCCCCAAGATGAGGCTTGGTCTGTGGTTTGCTGTACAGAACAGTGGGAGTTCCTGGCCCTGAGCATCCATGGTGTCTGAGGACTCGCTGGGCCGGCTTCCCTCTGCTGGCCCCTGCTTTGCCCTGCACTGATGGTGTCCTCTCTTCTTCTCCCTTGCCGCATGCTGTGTGCCGAGCCAGAGTGATGACGAGGAGACGGGTCACGATGGGAATGACTCAGATTAAGTGTAAATGTCCTGGTGAGCTCTGCCGCCCTTGCAATGGACCCCATACCTCAGTGTCCTTGACCCAGCCCCTCCTCTGCTGTGTCTGTCTCATGCCTGTCGTTGACAGAGAACTTTCCACACTAGTTGCCAGTTGTGTAGACCTGCCGTAGAGCTGGCCTGTCTGGGAGTGGGCTGTCTGTCCCTGTAGGACGCCTGTCTGGGTGAGACAGACCTTCGCTGGGGGGCCTGAGAAGTGTGTCAGGCCTCCTCACCAGGCTGCCAGCCTTCCCATGGGCTCGGGGCCGAGGAGGCGGGCTGTGATGCAGAAGGTGGACTCTGATCCTGAAGCCAAAGTCCGAGTGCCTCTACTCCCAGGCGCCTCGGGCAGAGGATGCTGGTGGAGTATGTGTGGATCCCCTCTGTGGGCCTCCTGAGGCCCCAGCTGCTCCTCACTTCTCTGCCACCTCCCAGCCGCGCTCATTGCCCGAGATTCCTAGGCCCGGCTGGTTCCAGAACCCAACTTCGTTCTCTGTTGGCAGGAACCACCTGGCCTACTCCCTTGTCTTGCACACAGGAAGTCGAAGCCCAGAGAGGGCAGAAGGTGGGTAGAAGGTGGGTGAGCCAGGCATCACCGGGGGTTCCCTTCTCCCACCAGGGACCCCCTTGTAGGCTGAGCCCTGCAGGTTGGGACCCTCAGCCTTTTTCCTGAGAGGAGCTCAGAAAGGCAGGAGGCACTGAGAGGCCGACCCTCTGGCCATGAGAAGTTTAGACTGGGGGCTTTTTTTACACTTTCAGTGGTTGTTGGTGTGTTTTTTGTTTGTTTGTTTTTTGTGGGGGGTGATTATATAACTACATAACATCCTCCATTTTGCCCTTTGACCCATAAATCCTAAAATATTTACTTATATGATTATATGACTCTTTAAGAAAATGTTTGCTTAGCAGAGGTCTAGACCCGTGGCCAGCAAACTGCGGCTCTTTGGCCCCTTGAGTGTGGCTCTTCCTAGGCCTTAGGAGTACCCTAATTAAGTTAATAACAATGTACCTACCTATATAGTTTAAATTTAAAAAATTTGGCTCTCAAAAGAAATTTCAATCGTTGTACTGTTGGTATTTGGCTCTGTTGACTAATGAGTCTGCCGACCACTGGTCTAGACCAGCTGCCGGAGCCCAGGACATGCAGCATGAGCTCCATCTATCTTCTCAAACTCTCTAGCAGCCACATTAGGAAGAATGGGAAATTGATGCTAGTGCCCCTTTTTTGTTTGTTTTGTTTTTGTTAATCCTTACCTGGGGATATTTGGATATTTTTCCATTGATTTTTAGAGAGTGGAAGGGATGGGGAGAGAGAGAGAGAAATATTGATGTGAGAAAGACACACCCATTGGTTGCCTCCTGCACGTGCCCTGACCAGGGCCAGGGATCAAGCCTGTAGCTGAGGTACATGCCCTTGACTGGAATTGAACCTGGGACCCTTCAGTCCATAGGCCAATGCTCTACCTACTGAGTTAAACTGGCTAGGGCTATGCTAATACTCTTAATTCAGTGCAAAGTATTTTAATTTGAACCTAAAAAATCATTGGGATACTTTATGCTTCTCACTTCAAAGTCTCTGAAATCAGGTGTATAGTGTGCCTTTGTGGCCCTTCTCAGTTTGGGGCCACCTCTTAGTTGGCTCAGCAGCAGATGGACAGCAGACTTTGGCCTGATGGTGACCACTGATGGGGACTGTGATAGGAACCTGGCTAGGCTTTAGGGGAGCCTGCGTGAGTTTGGAGGAGCTGTACCTACTGGTTAGCTGCCAGGAACTGGCACTGGGCCTACATCAGGGAGGAACAAGGGGACTTCTTTCAGCTCCCCTTCTCAGTGATTGATTTTGCATCTGCTGGCTGGAGCTGCTGTGGTGGCCCTCATTAAGGTCTGGGCTGTGGGAGAGGTGGGTGTGGGCTGATCACAGAGCAGCCCTGGAGCTGCCCCAGCCTCCGGATCTGCCTAGGCCTGCCTGTGGGGTGCTGCTCGTGGTGCATGGCCTGCCCTGGTCCCTGAGGGGGGTGGCCCAGGTAAGAGCTGTGTCCAGGGCAGACAGGGCTATGACTGTCACAGGTCCTCGGAGGAGGGGTCTTCTGTCCTCGTTAGGAGATAGTTGTTGGGGCTCCTGCTCTGGCAGGGCAGCCCTTCCTGTATTGTCACGTTGCTCTCAGGCCACGTTCTGGTTATGTGGGCCTCCTCATGTGTGTGGGCCTCATTGTTTTCACCACTTAGTCCTGCAGATTCAGTCACTCCCTCTCCTCTGCTGGGCTCCCACAAAGTGAGGGCAGCTCTGTGCTTCCTGGGGCCCTGCCAGCCCTAGCTTTCCCTGCAAACAGCAAAGATAAAGAGTCGCAGCCTGGGGCTGTGACTGGCACCTGGTGGCAGGAGGGACTTTCAGGGGCTGATCTGGGCCTTTGCTCCCCCAGTAGAGTGGAAGGTATGCCTTGCATGGGCTGTCTGAGCAGCCCCAGAGCTCTCAGACTCAGGGGGCCCAGACCTGTGGACAGCAGGGGTAGAGGGGTATCGAGACAGCTGGAGCAATTCCCAAGAATTTGTGCCTTTTCTTGAGTCATTCGGATGAGCCTACATGACTGAGGGACTGTGCCTACTAGGGGCAGTGCCCTGGCTGTTGAGTTGGGGGCCAGCAGGACACTCAGTGTGAGCCTGAGGATTTTGCCCCTTCCCTACAGGGTCTTGCTGGGGGGCAGTGAACCTCACTCTGGCCAGAGCATCCATGTGGGTCTGGGCCTGGCACAAGCAGAACTGACTCCCTTCCAGGGCATATCCCTGTGTTGTGCCTGGGCCCCAGGGCTCAGAAGCACACACTGTCCTCGAAGCCATCTCTCTCAGCTCTGAAATTCAAGTGCAGAATGCCCCTGGGCGGCTCGCTGTTACACTGCTGATGCGATCCTAGGGAGGGTCATCTTACAGCATTGGCCTTGGCTAGGATGGGCTAGGCCGGGACTTGTGGCCTATCTGTCCTGGTTACCGATGCTTAGCAGCCACACTTGATGTATGGAAACAGCA
Organism: Myotis nattereri; assembly: GCF_964212035.1. Taxonomy (NCBI): domain Eukaryota; kingdom Metazoa; phylum Chordata; class Mammalia; order Chiroptera; family Vespertilionidae; genus Myotis; species Myotis nattereri. The sequence goes on along the minus strand of NC_138079.1, from coordinate 101,021,067 downwards.
ATATTTGCCAGCCCTGAAGCCCCCACCCAGGGACACAGGGTGGCTCCAGCTCCTCCACCGGTGTGGGGTTCAACTCCATGGGCATTTGCCAGTGCACAGGCGTGTCCCCAGGTGGCTCCAGGCCTTGAGGAACTCCCCAGTCCGATTTGGAAGTGGATGGGATGCACAATTGATCCCAGTGGTGAGGGAAGGGCTGGGTGGGGTGGTCGGCTGCTCTGGCCCTGAAATGCCAAGGAAGAGTGGGAGGGAGAGAGGCGGCTGTTGGCAGTCCATGGGGCCTGATAAGGAGCTGTCCCCCCTCCAGCCATGCCTGTGTTCCTCAGACCTCCTGGAGGAAGCCCAGGGAGGCACCTGGTGGAGGCGGGAGCATGCCTTTCTGATGTCAGGTTGGGATGGAGGGTTGAGAGACTTGGAGGGGCCAGCCCCTCGTGTAGGCCAGGAGGCACGCAAGCCAGGCCCCTACATCGAGGGTCAGCTGGGCTGAGCCCCAGCCTATTCTCAGACCTTAGCTGTGGTACTGGCTTCCTCAGGCCCCTGAGCCAAGCCGTCTGTAGGCTGATTGGGGTCTGTGGGCTCCACTTCCTGAAGCAGGGCTGCGTAGTTCCCACCTCCCCGTGCAAAACCCAAGTCCTCATTCTCTGCATTTGGCATTTTCAGATTTTGCAAGAACGAGGTTCAAGGATGTGAGGAGCTCAGTGCTGACAGCTGATGAAACGTTTTGCTTTTCCCAAGATGAAATGAACCGCCATGTCGAGGAAGCTTGGCCGTGAGAAGAAACCTGCTTTTGACAATTTTCTATAGAGATCTGGGTGTGAATCCTTTTTTGCCTCTGAGGTGGGTGGTGAGAGACGTGACCAGCTGTCCAAGGCCGGGCATCCCCCACTAGGAGGAGGTGTGCTGGCCAGGCGGGCGTTGCTATGGGAGCCTTCGCTCGGTTTTTCCAAGTGCCACCCAGGCCCGAGGAAGGATGCTCCTGACCGACCCCTTTAATCACCGAAGATCATTTAGAGGACAGCGTTCTTGGTGCTACATAAACAGTCCGTAATGGAGCCTGGGCCTTGCTGGTAGGAAGTGGTCACAGTGCTGTGGCCCCAGGCTCTGGGTGTCCGCTGGTCACCCCACCGCACCAGGCCCTGGTCCTCGGGTCAGAGTCATGCCCAGGTGTGACTGGCTCTCGCAGCCTTGGGCAGCTTTTGACAGAGGTGGCCTCTGTATGTTCACTACTTCCTGGACCCCACCCCAAGGCTGGGCCTCCTTCAGAGCCATGTTCCCCTGGCCTGACCTGGCCTGGAACAGTCAAGTCTTCTTCACTTGTATTTTCCAGGCAAGAGACCTTTGCATCTCTTATTTCCAGTGTGGATAGACTTCCCAATGTTTTTACTTTTTAGAAATGCCTAAAAGTGTTGCTGCATTTTGGATTGATCTGTTAAGTCCTTTAAAGGGAGGTAGAAATTTTGTTCCTCCCACCCATGGGCTCTTGGAGGAGCTGGCGCTCGTCAGTGCCTTTGTCTCGCCTGGGATGGAGGTCAGGCGGGAGGCCTGTCCACCTGGCTTCCGGAGCTGAAATTCCGGGTCATGTTGAAAATTGGATGTTTACAGCGCATCACACATATTTCTCTTTCTTGCCGGCTCTTTCATTTTCTTTGTATAACTATGCAGTTCTCTCTGATATTTCTGGGATGTTTGAGACTCCACACATGGGCTCTGCCCACCTTACATGACATTGGAACTACTAGGATTCCTTTAAAACCTGCTGTCCACATGCTTTGAGAACAGACCTTTCTGAGCTGGTCGTGGAAACTGTTAGAGCCTGGGGGACCTGGCTCAGACAAGCAGCTCTCTGCTTCCTGACCTACGGCTTCCCCCGGGAGCTGTGCACACTGACACCGGGGCTGCTGACATGTCGGGCAGAGTCTGGCACGTCTAGTTTCAATGCTTCCGGAGGCATCTCACCTGTGCCCTCTTCTTCTTTGCCAATAAATAACCTGATTAACCAAGTTCTCCAGCACCTAGGACTTACCTACTCCTTTTTGTAAGGTCTGTTGTATGTTGTTAAATGTTTGGCTTCAACCATTTATAGCAACCTTTCTATAGGGCATATTTAGCCCCTGGTGACCCGTTTTCCTCATGGAGCCTTGGGAGGAGGGCGGCCTTTGTGGGCTTCAGGGTATACCTGTGGGGCACTGCTGGCCGCTTATTGTTGTTTAATTTGTGACCTTGACATTATAGATAGGCTTTTTTTTTTTTTAATTTAAAGATAGTAAGACCTAATTCACTAAAATTTATTCTAAGGGGATATTTATACTTTTATACTTTTTTAGGTATCCGTATTTTATCAGCTGACAGTTTAATGCCTAAGTTTCCCCTGAAAATAGCAAATAAAATTGTGTATTTATGAATGAGCAGAGCAACTGTTAATATCTTAAAATGCATGGAAAAGCTCTTGGCGACACTGGGCATGGTTAGTGGCCAGGGTGGAGCTGGGCCGTCCACCTGTCTATTACTGACCAGCCTGGGGATTGGCTAGGGGATGAGTGCAGCACATGCCGGGGGACAAGATCATCTTTGAGTGACTTATTTTAAAGCACTGATGCCTCATCAAGTTTAGTGTGCCCACCTGTCTTGTCTCTTACTCTGGCCAGAAACACCAGCTTCGAATTCCTTCACGTCCTTGGGCACTGCGAGCCTCCCACCCCCAATGCCACCCTCCCCGCAGTCGCTCTGGCTCCCGCTGGTGGCCGCTGTGGGATAGCTCCTGAGATGCTCTCCACGCTTTAGGGAAATTCCTGTTCCCGTGTCCCCTGGAGAGCTCTGGCTCTCTGAGGCTGGCTAGGATGTCCTCGATCATCAGGTTTTGGAGTCTCCGGCAATCCACACTTCCAGCCTCTCGGGAGTGTCTGTCTTGTTTCCAGGTGTGGGGCCCCTGGCCAGGCTGGGTGGGGACCTGTTCTGCCTGCCCAGGCTGGGGGTAGGAACTGCCTGCCCGGGGGCTGGGCTCGTCCGTACCTCTGTGTACAGCCCGGGCACATGGCAAAGTACTCCAAGTTCTGCCCTGAGGAGTTTGCTTTCTGAACAGACTAAACTTGGCCTCACCCAGCTCCCTGATGTCAACAGCAAACCTGCACATGCCTCTAGTTCCCTCTGCCAGGTGGGGACTTGGGAGAGGTTCCAGAGTATATCGGGCGTCCCTGTCAAAGTCCTCAGATTGTCTTCTGTTTAGCCAAGGACTAGAAAGGAAACAGCCAGCTAATCTGGGTCCGGAGGTTGATGAGGGAGCCCCGCCCCCCGGTCCTCATCCTCCAGGCACAGCCTGCCTGACATGGGGTGTGTGAGGAGGGCAAGTGACGGCTTCCGGGGCAGCCTCGGGGCCACCAGCCCTGTAGCACCAGGAAGCCAGAGGACAGACGAGGGGAAGGCGGGTGCTTGGTGTGTGCAGGCTCCCTTTGAGGAGCCCCAGCTGCAGGGCCTCCTGCAGAGCCCATGTCTGGAACCTGCCAGGGCTCGGCACAGGGCAGGCACCAACCCTTGACCCCTTGCTTTGCCCCTCCTCTCCCCTGTGTTTACTTGTGTCCACCCAACAGTTGCTTCTGGCATCTTTTGTCTTGCCCTGAGCTGGTGGCAGTGGCTGGCGGGTGCCGTTACCCACCGGTCACTGAGCCCTGTAGGGGCAATGAAGAGTTCAGCCTGTAGGGCAGCTGTTAGTCGCACGGAGCCTGTGGCAGGCCTGCGGGCGCTGAGGCCCAGGTGCGCCTTCAGCGGAAGCAGCTCTACTTCGCACCTTCGGAGCGAACTGTGCTTCCCTGAGACAGACGGAAACTCTGACAGATGCACAACCCCCGGGTGGAAGAGGTGAGTCTCTGGCTTTAGGGGCTTTGATTTGCACCCCCTCTTGTCCCCTGCTCCATGCCTCCTGAGCACCTGAGCTCTTGGTGGTGCACAGACCTAGGGCTCTGCTCGAGGCACAGTCAGGCATCCTGCTACATCAGAGCCATGGCTGACCTCTGGTCCTTGAGGCTAGAAGGTTCTCCAAAGTGTTCTTCCTGCTACTGACCTGGACCTGGTCCTGCCACACCCCGCCTGGCAGATGGCTCCTGGGGTACTGCTTGGAGACAGTGGAAAGTTGTGTCAGAGCCACACCCCTGCCAAGGGTGGGAAAGGGGACTGGTGACAGATGGGGGCATGTCTCTCCTTAACCTCCGTTCACAGCACTAAGTGTGCTGTGAACTGTGAAAGGCATGAAATACATCTGCTTTCCCTTTTAATCTCCTGGTCTCTCCAAGAGTATTTGCCCTTCCTCTCCACAGCCCTTTGGCCGAGCATCTGCTCTGGGTCTGGGCGGGGACAGTGTTGGGGGAGCCCAGGGATGGGGGAGCTGTGCCCTCGGTCATGTGCTGGCCACCACCTTGTCTGCATCAGGGGCCCCACCTGGGACTCCAGACTCACCCTCCCAGCCCGACTGGGTGTGGTGTCACTGGAGGCTAGGCTGCCCTGCCATCTGTGCCCCTCCTCATTGGCCCCACAGAACCTGACCAGACCCCTGCCCTGTAGTAGTTCAGGAGGGGGTGTTAATGCGGGAATCCAGGCCACAAAGAAAGCTGGGACAGCAGGCTGGAGGAGGCAGAGAGGGTGGCAAGTCCTCTGAGAAGAGCCTGCTCTTCACCCATCTCCAGGCAGTAAGGCTTCATTCTGGCTTCCCACAGAGGCTACAGAGGGCCTTTCCCCCAGAGACCACCTAATCTCTAATCACAGGCCTGAAGCGTCCCTTTAAAAAAAATATGTTTTTATTGATTTCAGAGATGATGAGAGAGGGTGGGAGAGAGAGAAACGTCAATGATGAGAGAGATTCATTGATCGGCTGCCTCCTGCACACCCCTGCTGGGGATTGAGTCTGAAACCCGGGCATGTGCCCTGATGGGAATTGAACCAGGACCTCCTGTTTCATAGGTCAGTGCTCAGCCACTGAGCCGCACCAGTTACGCATGAAGCTTTTTTTTTTTTTTTTGAAGGTGGGGTTTGTTTTTTTATTATAAAAGAAAAAATTACTCCTCAGAATCTTAATAAGTGGAAGGAATATTTCACACGCAGAACAGACACCAGGAAACAAAATTACAAGTGTTTCGCCCCAGTCCTGACCCCCTCCCCTCTGAGAGCAGACAGGAAGGAGACTGGCAGCAAACAAGCACTTCTGTAAAACAGAGACTTCAAATCCCTGCAAATATGATTAAAATCTAAACTGGTTTTGCTTAAAATTTTTTTTTTAATACATCAAAAGGCCTGTGTTAGTGACATGCTAGTTCCCCAGAAAATAACCCAATACCCCCTTGTCAGTAACATACATGCTCAAGTAGACCAGCCAACTCATATTTCTAAACCCCTGTGCATATGTGTGTCTTTATAAACCAAAGCCAGGGGGCTTGGGGACCGCTGCTGTTTGCTCCTGTTAGCCAGCTATGTCCAGAAGGGCAGGCAGGGCACAGAAACCCTTAAATGGTAGTGAGGGTTCAAGAGCCCCTAACAGCCAACTTTTCAAGCACCGTCACCCTCACCTCCCCTCAAAAGGAGAGCCTTATTTCTAACCAGACTCCTCGCCTCAAATTTGGCTCCCAGTGGCCAGAACGGTTTGTCTCCTTTAGAAAAAGCACACATATCCACACACCCATATATATAATTTTTTTCTCATTTAAATACAAAAACACTACTCTGATTTGTGTTATAAACGGAGGACCAAGCAATGAGAACTTTTTCTTTGAAGGCAGGGCTACCCATTCTGCCCCTTTATGCTGAGTTTACCTTCCAGTGAGGGTACTCAGCCCCAGGCCAGGGAAGCAGGTCACTGCAAAGGTGTCACAGTTGGCAGGTAAGAGGGCATCTTCCTGCCTGCTGCCCCCCACCTTTCCTAGTTCTCACTTTAATTAAAAAGCTGGTTATGCTCTAGCCCAGCCGTGGGCAAACTATGGCCCACGGGCCGGATCCAGCCCATTTGAAATGAATAAAACTAAAAAAAAAAAAAATAAAAGACCATACCCTTTTATGTAATGATGTTTACTTTGAATTTATATTAGTTCACACAAACACTCCATCCATGCTTTTGTTCTGGCCCTCCGGTCCAGTTTAAGAACCCATTGTGGCCCTCGAGTCAAAAAGTTTGCCCACCCGTGCTCTAGCCGGTTTGGCTCAGTGGCTAGAGCATTGGCCTGTGGACTGAAGGATCCCAGGTTCGATTCTGGTCAAGGGCACATGCCCAGGTTGCGGGCTCCATCCCCAGTAGGGGGTGTGCAGGAGGCAGCCGATCAATGATTCTCTCTCATCGATGTTTCTATCTCTCTCTTTCTCTTTGAATGAAATCAATTTAAAAAAAGAAGAAAGCTGGTTATAGCCTTTCAAGAAATGGAACTTCCCCACAAAAGGGAGTATCTAACCTAACCACAGAGCAAGCCCAGCACTCCTACGCCCTTCAGCTCCTCAAAGAAGAAGAAGAAGACCCTCCCTTCCCTTCATAAATACTATGCTCGCTGGCCAGATAGCTAGACCTGTAGGACAAACACCTGATTAAGTGAAGCAGTGGTTATGTTTCCCCGCCCCCTCCCCACTAACACACTAGGAAGCTTCAGTGATGGGGGGAGCGGGGGGGAGAAGGGAGTGTGTGTGTGTGAGTGTGTGTGAAGAGACTAAGAACTTGACCCCTCTAACCTGGCCAAAGAAAGCAAGAGATATCAACTGGGCACGAGGAATAAAAAAAGATTTTTATATTTTGCCCTGTGAGTTACATTTGTTATGACAATTGAGGGTCAAGAGTGGGAGCGGGATGAAGAAGTAATTGGAAGCGGTTGGATGGCTGCAAGTCTAGTCCACTTCGTTTTTGTACTGGACGGGCTCATCGCCAGTTTCGTTGCGAAGACACGTGTGACTGAGGGCTTCTGCCACTGCGAAGGGGTCACAGTTGGCAGAGGGGTGCCCGTCTTCAAAGTCCCCCTTCTCCTGGCCCACAGCCCGGGGAATGCGGTGGAGAAGTCGTTAATGGTGGAGGTTTCATTGGATCCAGTTAGCCGCCGGGCATTGTCCCGGCCCCCCTTGGGCTCGCAGGCTCGGATGTGGTACTGGTGCTGCCTGCTCAGCCTCTCGATGGACTCCTCTGTACTTCAGACCGTTCTCCTCTCGCATGGCCTTGGTGCCGCAGTCGGTGTGGCTGTCTGCACCATCCCAGTTTCCAGGAATGGGCTTGGGATCACAGGTTGCTATCACTCCAAAGTCTTCACACGCTCGGTGCAAGATGAAACGGGCCACCCAGAGAAGATCTCCCATGTCGATTCCTTCACGGGGTCCTATCTGGAATTCCCACTGGGCGGGCACGACCTCGGCATTTGTCCCTGAGATCTTGATGCCAACGTACAAGCAGGCCTGGCAGTGAGTCTCCACAGTATCCCTGCCGTAGGCTCCGTCTGCTCCCACGCCGCAGTAGTGCGCATGAGAGTATATTCCTGCTCCGTTCCAAACCAGGGATGCTGATTGCTCATCATGTCCATTATCCGTTTGCAGGTATAGCTTAAATTAAATTTGTCTCTGCAGGTTTGCGGTTGTACTTTAAGACTTCACAGAACACCAGCTTCTTGGGGTCCTTGCGGAAAGGGTCCTGAAATATGGCAGCAGGAACGAGATACATGTCACTGTTGGAGCCTTCAGACTGCATAGTACTAGAGCCACCAAAATTCCACTCGGGCAGCTCTTCTATGCTCTTGGGCTCACTATCCAGGGTCCGGGTCTTGCATCGCAGTCCTTCTCCAGTACCATCAATCCAGATGTACACAGCTTGGACTTTACCACCCTGAGGCAGGGACATGTACATCTGCTTGATGCCTTTGTTCAGTGGGAACTCGCCGAGGTGGACATGGTGGAAGTTGCTCTGGGGGGTGAGCAGGCAGCAGGAGGGCAGGGCGGGCAGGCCGTGAGAGCGAGGTGCAGAGGAGAGAGGAAGCTGGGAGTGCTGCTCAGACACTCGGCTCTTCTCCCATCTTCAGCTCTCGGCATGAAGCTTTTTAATACCTCAGAACAGGGGCTAGGGGGCTCAGCCAGGCCTTTCTCCAAGGCTGCGGGACCCAGGCCAGACCCTGGTCCCAGCCAGGATGACCCAGAACTTGTCCCTACGGCTGCCCTCAGGATACCCATAGCCTGGGCCTTGGTGTACCTGCTGGCCCCTGAGGGACTGAGAGCCCATCTCTGGTCTAGAGAAGGAGTGTAGCGGACAGTCCAGTCCCCAGAGGGTCACCAAGCAGCCAGCAGGGGAGTGGGGCCACCATGCGCCTCTGCCAGTTGCACCTTTTGGTCCTTCCTGCCTGCAGGCAGGGGTGTGCCCGGCAAAGTGGAACACAGAGAGGAATTAAGTATTTGTTCCCACTCTGTCCCCAGGCACAGTTCACAGCAGGTGCTTGCTAAGTTCTTATTCATGCATTCCATAAACATCCAGGCCTGCTTTCTTCATGTCACCAGGTGGGAAGCTCCGCCTGTGTATACACAGGTGTGTGCATGGGCTTGCATATGTGTGGGTGTTTCTGTGTGCATGGGTGTGTGCATGTTATGTACTAGTGAGCATGTGTGCATGAATGTGAACATCTGTGAGTGAAGGCATGGGTGTGCGCACATGTCTGCATGAATGTGTATATGTGGTGTACTAGGGAGTATGTGCATGGGTATGTGGTTATATGTGCATGCAAGGCCCTCCTAGGAGTCTCATCCAGTTCATTATTGCTAAGCATGGCAGGTAAGCCCAGGTACCTTTTTTTAAAAAAAAATTTTTTATTGATTTTTAGAGAGAGAAAGGGAGAGGGATAGAGAGAGAAACATCGATGAAAGAGAAACATCTTTGATCAGGGCTGCCTCCTGCAAGTCCCCCACTGGGGATCGAGCCCACAACCCAGGCATGTGCCCTCGGCCGGAATCGAACCTGGGACCCTTCAGTCCGCAGGCTGATGCTCTATCCACTGAGCCAAACTGGCCAGGGCAGCCCAGGTACCTTTTGAGAGTCAGTCTACATGTGGGGGAGAGCTGACCATGGCCACAGAAGAGGCCTGCTGTGGCCCTGTTTGAACCAGCCTGCAAACCTAACGGTGCCCCATGGGAAACACACCATCATGGCAGGGCCTGAGCACCCTGCGGGCCGGAGCTCCAGAGACCGATTTGTGCTGGATTCCTGGTACTGACGAGCTGCAGCAGTTGCACTGAGAAGGAGGGGCAGGTCTGGCCGCCCGACCTGGCATGCTGAAACTGCAGTTCTGGGATGACCCGATGGATCCAGGCATAAGGGAGGTAACCTGGATGTAGACGCCTGGGTGGTTCTGGCGGGCACAACCCTCACCCCAGCTGACCACCCCAGCCTGTAGCCACAACTGGCCCACCAGGCACATCGGAGGGCCCCCTGAGTCTCCCAGTGGATACGGCCCCAAATCCAGCCTCCTCCCTGCAGCTTTGGACTCAGCAGGGGGCAGGTGGAGGCTGAAGGAGAGGTGGCGGAAAAGGAGCTGGGGGTCAAGAGGAACCTGAGGAACAGAGAGCCCCTGGAGAGGCCCCTGCCTACTCCCCACTGGCGTAGGAAAGTATTGTGGTGGGGGCATCACCCCTGATGTTATTTAAAGAAGTCCTGGGGTGATTCAGAAATAGAAAGTGGGGGCTGTGATTCCCCCATGTCCCACAAAACCCTCTTCCTTCAGGCCCCTCTGCCAGGCCCCCATTCTTTCTGCTGGTTTGGTCGCTGCCCCTAGTATCCAGCCAAGGGTGCCCTGGGGCAGCACTTATGGTGAGGGTGGCTGTTGGCAAGGACGATGAGGCAGGCAGGGGTGGGAGCAGGGAAGCTGCCTGTGAGGGGGTCTTGGGAGCAGGTGTCACCAGACACTGAGGACCTGGGCTCCAGTGAGCCAGCCTCCAGTGAGCCAGCCTCAGCTCCCTTCTCACTGGGAGCCTTGCCCTCCACACACCCCCACCCGGTGTTGCCCCCAACTCACACTCCTCAGTACACCTCCCCATCAGGCGCCCCTCCACTCCCCTCTTGCCCGAAGGGCCCATACCTGGCACCTGGTACTGAGGTTAGGTTTTTATTGGAGGGTGAACATAAATAAAAATAACTGGCATTTGAAAGAAGAGAGAAACAGATATTTACAAATGTACATGTGGGCTCCGGGGGCCACACTCGCCTACCTGCCTGAGCAGGGCTCAGAAGCAGGTGAGTAGGGCCATGAGGACCAGGAGGACTGTGTGGGCCGCCAGGCAGGGTGCAAAGCTTTGAACGCGGGGCTGCTGGACCCGGGGCCCCCGCTTCTGGCCGCCCGACCTGGCATGCTGAAACTGCAGTTCCGGGATGATCCGATGGATCCAGTCATAATGGGAGGTAACCCGGATGTAGACACCTGGGCGGTTCCGGCGGGCACAGCCCTCACCCCAGCTGATCACTCCAGCCTGTAGCCACAACTGGTCCACCAGGCACACCAGGGGGCCTCCTGAGTCACCCTGCAGGGAAAGCAGAGGTACCATCAGAAGCCCCACGGGCCTGAGAGCCAACAGGTACACAAGCACACGCACCTGCTTTCCTCCCATTGTCCCTCCCCTCCCCACCCTAGGAATGTCCCTGCCCAGCTCCCCTCACCCCAGTGGCTGGCCCTTTTTTGACCTGAGTTGCCCATTTCTCTAGATCTCCAGTCCACCTGCTCAGAGGGGTGTGTTGAAATTGTATTTTCCCGAGTCCCACTGCAGACCTGTTTTTCTCGGCTGACTGCACAGCTGTGGTCTGGACACTGGACCCACCTAGTGGGCCTCCTCGGGCTGGGCTGGCTCTCACCTTGACCTAGGCCTGGGGAGCAGGGCTCAGCCTCCATCACAGCCTGCCCCAGCCCCTACCTTGCAGGCGTCCTTCTTGCCCTCAGCGAAGCCAGCACACAGCATGTCGTCCTTGATGGTTTTCGGCTGAAAGCCGGACTCAGCATCTTTGCTGTAGAGTAGGTTACACTTGGGCGTGTCAATGATGGGCACAGCGAGTTTCTGGAGGATTCGAGGGTTAGGCAAGCGATCTGGGGAGGGGCAAACAGCCTCAACTCAGCGGACAGTTCTTGAGAACCACAGCTCCGTCCCTCCCTATTTTGTGCTTGGGTTTAGACCTCTTCTCGCTTAGGGCTTTGTGAAACAGAATTCCTTCCTCCCTTATTCATGCACCAGGCTGGGTTCTTTCTGTCGTCTCTCCACTTTCCCATGGCTCCTCCTGCATCTGCTGCCCCTTTCCTATACCAACTTCACCCATTTGAGTAGAGATCATGTGTACCAATATCAAGAGAAAAAGATTGTTGGTTCAGAGTGGCCCCCAACCTGCCTGGGACCTTCCCTGTGGCATGCCCCCCATTCTGTCCTGAACCTGCGCATTACCTTGCTCACTGGGGCTGCCCCAGCCAGTGGCCCAGCATTCCATGCCCGACTCAAAGGTGATCGAGGGGTCAGGCATGCACACGGGGAGGATATAATTGGTGAAGGTCACAGGTGCCTCCAACTCCACCAGGGCCACATCGGCACTGGAGGCCATGCCCTGGTATAGGGGGTTGCTTTTCACCAGCTTCACGCGTGAATACGTGGCATGTGGTCCTGGCTTCACCAGCTGCCGCGCCCCCAGCAGGACCCGGTACAAGGATGTTTCAGAGGTGCTGGTGGGAAAGAGCAGAGAGCTGGTGTGAGGCAGCCCCTCTGAGGTTTCAAAGGGGGAATTGCTGCAGGTTAGATGGAGAAGGGAAAGGGAGTAGTTAGTTTGTTCCTCTGCTGCCAGACACCTTCCTCCTGCTATCCAGGTCCAGTGCCTGACATCTCTGCACAGAAAAGTAATCTCCAGGGGGACACACGTCCGGGTGAGGTGGTTAAGGATGTATGAGCTAAAGCAGCTTTAAATTCTGATTTTAATTCCCAGGTCCACCCCTGGCCAGCTGGGTGACCTTGAGCAATTCCCCTATCAGGTTCTCTGTGACTCAGTTTCCTTGGTTGTGAAATGAGGACAGTAAAAGGCTTGCCATGAGGGGTGAAGGAGTTGACTGCCCTCAAGGGAGTAGCTGGGGGCCAATCCACTGGGGGCTGGGCCCAGCCCTTCCCATGAGCCTTGGGCAAGTGAACTACTCCCTCTGAACCTGCATTGCTGAATTTAAGATGCAGAGCTGTGATGAGGCAAGAGCTGAGGTGCTTGGGAAACCCCGAAGGTCAGGGACCAGGTGATTTCACAGTGTAATAGCAGGGATGTGTAGCCTGGCCCTTTGGTCAGGAATGACATGGGTGATCTTAGGGTGAGGAGGAGGAAGAGACAATCTACTCCAGTCCTTGGGCTCATCTGTAACCAGAGTTGCAGCCAGGAAAGGGATCTGAAGTGTGTGAGGGGGGATCAGGGCCAGGGCCAGGTCATGGGAGGAACCTGCCAGCACTTGTAGGGACAGGGCCCCAGTCCTGGCCAAGCACATCACTAGTGAGACCAGCAGTGGACCTCCCGACTGGGGTGCAGGGAGCAAAGGCTGGGAAGCAGAGATTGAACCTGGAAGTTAGTCCCGAAGGGAGGACTAAAGGTGGGTCAGTGCTGGCCAGAAAGGTGGGTCAGTGCTGGACAGGCGGTAGACACTGTCCAAGGTGCTGAAATCTGGCGGGGCATGGGGCTCTGTCAGCGGTGCCCCTGGTGTGGAGAGAGGCAGAGTGGACATAGGCAGTTAGTAGTGAGGGAGAGTGTGTGTGTGTGTGTGGGGGGGGGGGAGGGAGACTTACTTGGAGAAGCAGTGTGCCGCAGTGAGGACCCACCGATCTGTGATGAGGCTGCCCCCACAGAAGTGGCTTCCATTTCGCTGGATGCTGACCTGCCATGGCCACTCGCCCTCCAAGGCATCCTGCCCACCCACCATCCGGTTCAGCATCCTCGGGCGCCCGCAGACTAGGGGAACACAACCAGGGCAGCACTCACTGGGGGTTGGTTCCGTCAGCTGATTACCTACCCCAACCCCACATTCCAGCTTCCACTTTCTGCTCAATCCTGGGGCCTCCCTGTCCCTGACCTGCTTGGGGACCTTGGGCAAGTCAGAGACCTGGGCATCAGGTCAGCCTCTGACACAGGCATATCCTTCCAAGCTTCGGGAAAGGACCCCACCCCCATGGCCTCAAACACCTCACTCATGAGATGGTGACACCATCGAGGGTTGAGGTAACACATGTAGAGATCTGACCCCATGACCTGACACAGTGGCTCCTGGAAGCACAGTATATGTTGGGAGGGTCTCACCCAGGGTGGGTGACCCCAAGGGAGTCTGTCGTTACAGCAGAATGATCTTCGGGTTCTATCCTTTGCTTCTTTCCTGTCACTTTTTCCTGCCCCATCTCCATGCTTCATGCCTCAATGGCCCTCTTGTGCCATCTGCAATGTACAGACCTTCTTCCTGTCTGGGCTCCAATTCCATTGAGCCACAACTTTTCCGTACTTTGGGATTCCCCGTGCCCTGCCCTTCCCATTTATTCTGGGTCTCCTTCCAGATGAGTGTGAGAGCCTCTGGCCAGTCTTGCTGCTCTCAAGCCTACTCCTGTCCCCCCATCCAAAGGTCTTGCTGCTTACCGTTCAATGCTTTGGTCATCTGAGTCCCTGAAAGGGAGAAAACAGGGGGTCATCAGCCAACTTTGCCAGAACAGTTTCTGCTCCTCCTTTCCCCACTGCTGGTCAGTGTGACCCTCCATTGCTCCATACCCAGCCCCCTGAGAACTCAGGACAGTCCACAAAGGGACCCAGCAGGAGAGGCCAGGGGCCTTCAACTTACCCTGCAGACACTCATTCAAAGTCTATAGGCCCAGGCCTATGGGCCAGAGCTTATCTGCAAGGGCAGACAGACAGGGAGCTAATTAGAAGATTCCAGTGAGGGGGCCATGTCACAGTTTGACTCTCCTGCTTAGGGCAGGATGGCTCTTCCAGTCTCTGAAGAGGTCTCTTCCTCCACACCCCACACACATCCTTGTCTGGAAGCTCTAGGGAGGATCCAGCCTTAAGGCCTGATGCTGTGGGGTCTGCATTTCCCACCTAGGACAGCCTTGAGCTGGGATAAAGGAAGAGTCCCTGAGAGCGGCCTTTGCATTTCAGAGGTCTGGACGTTCTCACAGTCTGTTCCAAGGAGCATGTCTCCAGTCTAAGGCTACAGCCCAGCCCACGGCTCTCTCTCTAGTCCAGGGGTGGGCAAACTTTTTGACTCGAGGGCCACAATGGGTTCTTAAACTGGACCGGAGGGCCGGAACAAAAGCATGGATGGAGTGTTTGTGTGAACTAATATAAATTCAAAGTAAACATCATTACATAAAAGGGTACGGTCTTTTTTTTTTTTAGTTTTATTCATTTCAAACGGGCCGGATTCAGCCCGCGGGCCGTAGTTTGCCCACGGCTGCTCTAGTCTCAGGGGAATAGAGAGAAGCCAGTCAGCGGTCATTGCGGGTTAGTCTTCCCAAGATTCCAGATTCCCAAGAGCTGACCCTTCACTCAGGCATTTTAGCATGCTCTGCAGGTGGAGCCCAAGACCCTCTGCTGGGCCATGGCACCCTGAGGTGGGGGAGGAGGGGGGACAGGTAGAGGAATGAGGTAGAGCTGTTCTTGGGACCCATCTCCCCAGGACCCACTGCCCCTCACATCTCTGGACACAGACACAGGGCCTGCTGCTGGGCCTTTACAGGAGCGTCAAGCCCAGCCTCGAGACACCAGCCCAGGCGATAGTCTCTTCCACTGCCAGCAACAATGTGGAAATACCTGCCTCGAGCTGAGAGAGAGAGAGAGAGAGAGAGAGAGAGAGAGAGAGAGAGAGAGATGCCTCCCCAAGCATATCTGGTTCAAATCTGACCAGAGCTGGGGTGAGTGGCTCAGGACAGGCTCTCCTCACCTCAGTCCCCAGAATTTCTCCTGTGTCTCAACTTCTTTCAGGGCATGGAGGGTGGGGAAGCTGCTACTGAACCTGTCCTCACTCTAATCAGAATGGTAACCAGCCCCATGGGACCCCTGGGGCGGGTAGCATAGGGCTGAGCTGTGCACCTCCACGGGGTGCCCAAGGAGGACCCTGTATTCTTTTTATGGGACCCCCAGTCTTCCAGCTAGATTCCTAATCCAAGGCGTCCACTCCCCAGTGCTGAGGTGTTGGGGCTGGATGATGCAGTGAGCAGGAGGCGGGGAGAGCTATGGATGTGGCAAGAAGAGGAGATAGACATGTGGGGGGTTAGAAGGTACAGGTGGGACTGACCATTCTTCAAAGTAGAGAGGGTACCAAGCAGAAGTTCCAGGGCAAGAGTGAGACCAGCCTGGTCCAGTGAATGAAACAGGAAGTCTGTCCTGGACATTCTGCTCATGGATTTGTGTTGCAAGGTGCCCTTTGAAAATGCAAATATACCCTGGGACTGCTGCTCCCTGTAGCTCCCTCATCTTAGCACCATATAATTTAGTTAGATTCATAACACCTGACCCCCAGCTCTTTCTAAGGCAGTGGTTCTCAACCTTGGCTGCACATTAGAATCACCTGGGAATCTTTTTAAAATCCTGATTTCTGGGCCTCACCCTCCGGAAATTCTGTTTCTTTGTTATGGGGTGGGGCCACAACATTAGTAACAAAGAAACAGAATTTCTGGAGGATGAGGCCCAGAAATCAGGATTTTAAAAAGATTCCCAGGTGATTCTAATGTGCAGCCAAGGTTGAGAACCACTGCTCTAAGGCCTGAAGCTTCTGCTTGCACATGATGCTCCAGTTCACTCCTACCCCCCACCCCGCCCCTCTCACCCCCGAGCCCCATCTACTCACCAGCACTAATGTACTTACAGGCTTGTTTCCTCCCTGTGGGAATTTTTCAGGGCTTTGTCCTGATTCTCCCCATAGCCATCCCCCTTCCCATCCGTGCAGATGGATCCAGGGTCCACTCCCAGGATCAAGTGTGTATGTGGGGGTGGCCTGGCAGGACCCCTTTGAGGCTTTGCAGACTTCCTCACCCCAACCTAATGCAACTCTGCTTCTCATTCCCGCTGAGTCCTCTGGCTTCTGAAGGTTTGCTCACAACACATCCCTTCCTGGAGGCCCTTTACTTCTGGTCTCTATAGCTCCAAATCCTACAGGTCCTACTCCAGATCGAGGCATAGAAGCGATGCCACCTCCTCTGGGCGGCTCTCTTGCTTGCACTGGCATTTGGGAAGCCTGGTTCCCTCTCCTGAACTCTCAGTCTTCCCTCCAGGCCTCACAGAGCTATGCCCACCTTACTTGCTCACCTCACCTATTGGCCCAGGAGCTCCTTGAAGGCCCACATCCAGAGGCTTGAGCCCAGGGAATATAGAGGGACAGGAGGAGAGTGGCTACGGGGGCTGGGCTGACCAGGAAGGGGTGGAGACCTGGGCTCTGCAGGGTAGGATCCTGTCAGGGGCTGGGTAAGCTGGCCATGGGGTCAGGCCCCTTGCCCGGGTCCAGGGCCCCCATGCTCCTGCAGCTGGTGGGGGCTTGGCTGGTGGGGATGGCAGCTCCAGGAGGAAGAGCTAGAGGTGGGGGTGAGGAGGGTGTTGAAGAAGTCAGGTCTCTGGTCACAGGTGTTTGTGAGTCAAATGCAGGCCTCTGTTTCTGCTGGCATTGACCTTGATTACTCAACCCGTCAGGAGCCATCACTGTGTTAACACCGCCTGACAGAGTTGGGCTCCCTCAAAGAATATTGTTATTCTTATGCCAGGAGGCCAGGAGTGGAGGCCTGGGGGGGTCACGGGAGGCTGGCCCTCCACACCGAAGTGCCACCCTGGTGGGAAGCCTGGAGCCATGGCCAAGTTGTGGCCTAGTATGACCCAGCCCGGCCCTGGGAGGTGATGTGAGGACAGGGAAGTGAGGTGGTGGCTGGACTGGCCAGGCTGGCCCAGGAATGCAGGAAGATTTCCCTGGCAGAGAGCAGCCCGCCCCACCAGGAAGGGCCTGGCAGGTGGGGTTCCCTGGCCGGCACCTGCTGACCCTAGCCCATACCCTTCCTCTCAAGGGGGAGTAGGAGCCTGCATCGTTGGCCCTCACTCTTCCCTGGCTCCCCACTGACTCCCCACCAGCTTCCTGGGGCTCCCAGGCTCAGGCGGCAGCTCCGCCCTCTGGGGGCCCAGCTGATGGCCATTCAGGGATTTGGAACCCAGGGGCCCTGAGTTCAGGTCCTGTATTCATGCAGCCTGTGTCTTTATATGCAGGATAGGGAGAGGCCAGATGAGAAGCAGCAGAGGCAACAAGCCCAGAGCTTGGCCAGTGAGTGCGGGACACAAGTGGGGGGAGGGGAGCAAAGGCCCTGTCCATGTCGCTGCCTCTTGGGCCTGTGCCTACACCCCCATCCGACCTTCCCGTCTTCACTGCCCCAGGTGGGACATCTGGACTTTCCCACCTGCCTGGGAGGCCCCACCATTAGAGCAGGGAAGGGGGCCATGTGCTGCAGCCCCAGGCCTGGCCAGGGAGTGGGGCTTAGCCAGAGCTCCAGGCAGGGCAGAGGAGACCCCTCTGGGAGGGGAGGAAAGACTTCCTGCAACACCCAGGACTCACCAAACCGAAGCAGCAGCAGCAGGAGCAGCAGCAGGGCCACGGCCGGCGGCTGCCTCATGATCTCAGGCCTGGCTGGGGCGCCGGGTCGGGGACAGCAGTGGCGGGATCTCCGAGAGCACTAGTGTGAGGTACTGGCCTCCATGAAGTGGGGTTTTATGCTGGAGGTGAGTGTCAGCTTGGCTATGCCACCCAACCTGTTGGCCCAGCCTGCCCAGCTCCTATTGGAGGGAAGGAGGCACTCCAGAACCCCAGCTCCTCCATGACCTGGCCCTGAACCCCCTGAATCCCAAAAGGCCAAACCCCTCACCCTAACACCTTAGGGTCCTGGAGTAAGGGTGCACCTGTCTCATTTGGGCACTTGTGGCCTGGGTTTTCTGCCTGCCACCCTGAACTGACCACAGGTCTCACACAGGCAAGCTGACTGCAATCCACCCAGGAGAATTTCCCTGTGTCATTCAGTCATCTGTTCATTCATTCACATTTATTGAGCACCTACTGTGTACCAGGCATCAGTGCGCCGGAGCCCAGGCTGGGCTTACATTAATGTGTGTGTGCGGTGGTGGTGGTGGGGATGGGGTTGGCAGGGAGAAGTCCGGGTCGCCTGTACTTTTGCGACAAAGAACAGCGGGGGAAGGAGTGCAGTGTGGTTGGGGTGTCCCCACCTGATCCCAGTGCCTCTCACGGGCTCCCCGTCCCAGGAAACTGGGTCCCAGAAGCGCCCACCCAAACGTATTGTCCCAAACACACCCCAGGGTGGCCCCAGCTCGCATTCGCGGGCCTGCCCCTCCTCTCAGGACGACCGGGGACCGGGTGGGGGGTGGGGGGTGGGGGAGGCTTCCTGGAACCCGCGGGTTCTGGCGGGCGGGGCGGAAGCCGGTTCCGGGAAGGCCGGGCCGCGGGATGACCTTCCCCTGCGTCCCTCCCTTGGGTGCAGCCGGCCGGCCGGCCTCCCGGGCTCCGGGACGTGTGGCCGAGGCGCAGGAAGCAGCTCGAGGAGGAAGTTTTGGGCACCTGGGGCTGACGTCAGAGCCGGGGCCGGAGCCGGGGTGGCCAGTCCCCGCCCGGGCCGCGGGGTCACGGTGGGGGCGAAGCCCGGGGCAGGGTCCGGGCTCCCCGCTGGGCCTGCGGGGGGTGCGCTGGTGGGCGGGCCGAGCGCCGCCTCCGTTTCCCCGCCGGCGCCAGGGATGCGTGTGGCTGGGGGGTACTGCGGGGCCGCCGCGGTAGACAGTGGGGGGCCCCCACCCCCGCTGCCGCCTCGGCCTCGGCGGGCGCTCCGGGTCAGCGCAGCTCAGGCCTCCAGTGGGCGCCGGCGACACCGCGGCGGGCCGGGCGGGTGCGAGGGCGGGGCCGCCTCCCCTCCTCCCTGCGGCCCCGCACCCCCCACCCCTGCACTGGCCCTGGAGCGCGGGGTGGGCGGTCCGGACGAGCGGGGCTGCCCGGGGCTGCGGGGGACGAGGGAGCGCAGGGGGTGGGAGGAAGGATTCCAGACGCATTCGTTCCTTCATGTGTTCCTTCCAGAAGTATTTTTTATAAAAATATATATTTGTATTGATTTCGGAGAGGAAGGGAGAGGGAGAGAGAGATAGAAACATCAATGGTAAAGAGAATCATCGATCGGCTGCCTCCTGCACACCCCGCACTGGGGATCGAGCCCGCAACCCGGGTACGGGTACGTGCCCTTGACTGGAATCGAACCTGGGGCCCTTGAGGCCGCAGGTCGACGCTCTGTCCACTGAGCCACACCAGCCGGGGCCAGAAGTGTTTTTTGAGCACATTTGATGCCCGAGGCTGTTCCAGTAATGGGACCAGCGAGGGGAGCCGCACAGTCCCCGGCGTAGGGTGTGGAGGAGACATGTCTGACCACAGGCCGGGGGAAGTGTCTCAGACCCCCAGCACCGCAGTCCTCCAGGCCCTGGGGACCAGCCCCCTCTCAGAGGTGGTTCCGACTCTCCCCAGCGGCTTCCTCTCAGGCCCCTTTTTCAGTTTTTTCTGACACCCCCCCCCCACCCCCCCCCCCAGCCAATTCTTCGGAGGGCAACTCTGCCTTGAAATCAAACAAGCAACAAAAGTTAAAATGTGGCCAGAAAGCCGGGATGCCGGAGAGAGTTGGACTCGGAGGACCCAGGTAGCCCGGTGGCTAGAGAAGCAGCTGCCAGATTGAACCCAACACCACGGGCCTCCTGTCTGCAGCCTCCAGGCAGAGCCAGGCCGGGCAGGAGTGCGGTGTGGGCAGGCGGCCGGGTCCATTCCGCACCCTGTCCGCCAGCCAATGAGGAGGACTGGAATCCAGAGGGATTCAAGAACTTAAAAATGTTTTAAAGAAGTTAATCCTTTATTAAAAAATAAAAATAGAAGTGGACATTTATCAACTCTGGAAGGGGAAGGAAAATTGGTCACAAAATGTAAAGGCCAGCCATAGGAAAATTATTTACAGGAAATGTAGCAAAGTACTCCAGGAATTGATAAGAGAAACACTGAGACCCTCCAGGCGAAATGAACGAAGCATGCAGACAGGTCACCGAAGAGGAAACCAATTTGGTTAATAGACTTACTGAGAAATGTTCGGCCTCAATAGTTAAATGAATGCAAATCAAAACCATGGCAAAGACATGCTAGTTCTCTATAGAGTGAGCACAGCTCGGGAGGAATGCTATTAGGCAAGGCTGTTGGGAAATGGGCCAGCTGGTGGGCATGCAGCTGGCACAGCCCTTTTGTAAATCAGTTTGCCAGTCTGTGGCTTCAGCTTTTAAAAATATGTATTTCCTTTCACGCAATGACTTCACTGCTGGAAGTCTAGCCTGAGAGGAATAATATAGAAAAAGGATTATGGCCAAAGATGTTAGTGGCCAGGTTACTTACATTTGCAAAACAAACATAAAAACACAAAATGAATAAACGAATAAAACACTAGTTGGGTGATGATAAATTTTAAAAAATCCTCTGAAAAGAATTTATAAAAATGACTTTTCCATGAAGATTGGGTAAATACGGAAAATGCTCATGTTATTATAAGAGCAAATTTTCAAAGACAGGGATGAAGATTTGTACAAGTATAAAAACTATGAAAAGAAATTAAATTTCAAAGGAACAGCAGCAATCCAAAAGAAAAGTGGAGGAATGTTCGACAAGTACGAGCTAGGAGTGGTTCTGCAGTCATGTGGATTTCTTTCAAAAGCAGGTGACAGGAACTTAGACTCATGAAACACATCGGGTGTTCATGCGACCTTTGGTCCTAGTTGGTGGGACTGTCGGGTGATTCCCCAGTTGAAGAAAGAGCTGCAGGACCCAGGGTGGTTCTGACAGCCTCCCTTCTCACCCCAGGACGCTCTGCCTCTCTCTGGCGGTGACTGCATTCCGTAACCCCCAAGGTGACTCCCGGAGCTGGGAGGAGCTGGGAACATGGCTGCCAGCTGGAGTCTCTTCCTTAAGGAATGCCAGCCAAGGGGACCAGAGCTCCTCTGCCTCTGTCTGTGAAAAGATTGTTCATTTAGAATGAACAGCCTCAGGGAAGGACATTAACTGGCCCAGCTTGACTCCTGGCCCTATGATTAACCCAGGGTGGTCGCATGGCCACCAGGCGGCCACAGGACAGAGTTTGTTTACAGAAAGGAAGAGGAGGGAAAGATGCTGGCCAGTAAGAAGCAATTCTGTAAGCACCACACTCTCGGTCTAGTGTAGAATGAAATAAAGACATTTTAAGACAAAGGGAGGCATCAAAAAAATTTACCTCCCATGCACCGTTCTTGGGAAGCTGCTAGGAAAGATGTTCTCTGAGTAAAGAAGGAATAAACCAAGAAAGCAGGAAGTGTGGCTATAGAAAACAGATCGAACACAGAAAAGAAGGGAAGGGCATCTCCAGGATGTTGATAAAGGGAGATTCTGGAGTGACAGCTGTGCCACCAGCATCGAGGGCAATCAGTCCTCACTGGAACCCTGACACAAGAGACAGGAATGCCGACATTGTCCTCACCATGCCCTCTGCCATTGCACTCTTTTCAGTCTGATGAAACTGTTGAATAATGTGCTCCACCAAAACAAGATGTCAATGAAGAAAGAGGAAGCCAAGAGACCCAAGATATAGGGAATTTAAACCAGGAGAAAGATGCCCTGGCCAGGTAGCTCAGTTGGTTAGAGCATTGTCCCCATACACCAAGGTTGTGGGTTCAATCTCCAGTGAGGACACATATAAGAAACAACTGATGAATGCATAAACAGTAAATCAATCTCTCTCTCTCTCTCTCTCTCTCTCTCTCTCTCTCTCTCTCTCTCTCATCTCTATCTCTCTCTTGGACAGAACAGGACCGATAGCTGTGTCCTTAACCCCTCTTCCAAGAAAAAGCCGCAGAATGTATCAGTTACTCAGCCTGCCCTTATCTCGGCCAATGGGAAAGCGGGGGAAACTAGCCCAAGGCCAAGAGTATGCTAGCCACCCCCCTGTCTTTGTGTAGCCAGACCCTAGCTGCACCCTGCCCTTGCGTCACTAGCCCCCCCAGCCCTCACTCAACCAACCAGAATCGGCCAAATCAGTGGTCAGAGTGTGCCCCCACCCCGCGACCCCAAGCCCTATAAATTCTTTGTTCCCTTGGGACTCAGGGCTCTCTCTCGCATTCAGTAATGGAGGCGGGGGGGGGGGGGGGGGGGGAAGGCGACGGGACCAAGTCCCGGGCTTGAATAAAAGACTCTATGCTTTTGCATCGAATTTGGTGCTCCCTGGTGGATCTTTGGGGGATCTTGAAATCTGGGCATAACACTATCTCTCTCTCTCTCTCTCTCTCTCTCTCTCTCTATCTCTCTATCTCTATCTCTATCTCTATCTCTATCTCTATCTCTATCTCTATCTATCTCTATCTATCTCTCTCCAATACAGAAAGTTTAGACCAGGAGAAAGGCAAATAAAATTCCAAAGGGACATTCTAGAGAAAAGAGAAATGGGAATCTCAAGGAGGGATGCAGCAGAGAAGAAGAAAAAAGGAAGTGATATTTTCTAATGGAATTGACCTTGTGGAGAATTGGAAAATCTGGGTAAGTACAAAGAAATGAACAACAACACAAGCAATTATTTTTCCATGGATTTTTATTTATTTATTTATTTAATTTTTATTTATTTATTTAAAATATATTTTATTGATTTTCCACAGAGAGGAAGGGGGAGGGATAGAGAGTTAGAAACATTGATGAGAGAGAAACATCAATCAGCTGCCTCCTGCACATCTCCTACTGGGGATGTGCCCGCAACCAAGGTACATGCCCTTGACCAGAATCGAACCTGGGACCTTTCAGTCTGCAGGCCAACGCTCCATCCACTGAGCCAAACCAGTCTGGGCTTCCATTGATTTTTAGAGAGAGCAGAAGGGAGGGGGAGAGACACAGAAAAATAGCAATGTGAGAGAGACACATTGATTGCCTCCTACAGGAGCCCCAACCAGGGCCAGGGATCGAGCCTGCAATAAAGATACGTGCCCTTGACTGGGATCAAACCCAGGACCCTTCAGTCTGCAGCCCGACACTCTATCCACTGAGCCAAACCAGCTACCATGCATAATTATTATAATGTTATTAACTATATTCCCTATGATATACTCTACATCCCCAAGACTATTTTGTAATATCAACTTGTACTTTTTTTAATCTATAGAAAGAGAGGAAGGGAGAGAGAGAAAGTAGATAATCCTTTGCCTTTTGTAGGCACCCTAACTGGGGTTCAAACCACAGCCTAGGTATGTACCCTGGCCAGGAATTGAACCCACAATCTTTTGGTGTAAGGGATAATGTTCCAAACAAGTGAACCACATGTCCAGAGCCCAATTTGTACTTTATTTATTTATTTTTAAATCCTCATCCGAGGATATTTTTCTGTTGTTTTTAGAAAGAGTGGGAGGGAGGGAGGGAGAGGGGGAGAGAAAGAAACATTGACGTGAAACATTAATTGGTTGTCTCCAACACACACCCCCTGACAGTGTTCAGGGAACAAACCTGCAACCCAGGTACTGCCCTTGCTCAGGAATTAAACTTTTGATCCTTAAGTGTAGGGGGCCAATTCTCTAACCACTTAACAACACTGGCCAGGGCCCAATTTGTACTTCCTAATCCTTTCCCCCTTTTCATCAATCCCCCTTGCATTTAGCAATGTTCTCTGTATCTATGAGTTCGATTCTATTTTGTTTGTTCATTTATTTGGCCTTATTTTTTTCAGATTCCATATATAAGTGAAATCATACAGCAATTGTCTTTGTCTGAATTACTTCACTCAGCACAATACCCTCTAGATCAGCGGTTCTCAACCTGCGGGTCGCGACCCATTTAGGGGTCAAACGACCCTTTCACAGGGGTCGCCTAAGACCATTGGAAAACACATATAATTACATATTGTTTTTGTGATTAATCACTATGCTTTAATTATGTTCATTTTATAACAATGAAAATACATCCTGCATATCAGATATTTACATTATGATTCATAACAGTAGCAACATTACAGTTATGAAGTAGCAACGAAAATAATTTTATGGTTGGGGGTCACCACCACATGAGGAACTGTATTAAAGGGTCGCGGTATTAGGAAGGCTGAGAACCACTGCTCTAGATCCATCCACGTTGTTGCAGATGGCAAGGCTTCATTCTTTTTTTAAGGCTAAGTTATATTCTATCGTATATTTGCACCACTTCTTCTTTATCTAGTCATCTATTGATGGACACTTAGGTTGCTTCCATATCTTGGCTATTATAAATAACTAGTGGCCTGGTGCATGGATTCATGCACATTGAAAGGAAATTAATTAGAAGAAATATTTTAATATCGTTATTTGCCCTTTCTGTATACTAGAAGTGTCAGAAATGAAAGAAAATTAGTAAAATATATATAAAAACAATATATAAATTGATTAATAAATAAACAATAACAACATGATATAACAACAAAGACATGACATAAAAACAACAAAAACATGATATAAAAACAACATTGATAAAAATAATGACTGATAAATTGATTAAACTTATTCTCATATCTCCCTATATATCACATTAGGAGTAAAAACACTTTCTGAGTGCTTGACTAATTTCCCTTGTCATGAAGTATTTTTAACTTTAATGTCACACGCTCTTTGAATTTGAGAGAAAGCAACATATAACTGACCATGTCTGAAAACAGGTTCAGGTAGGAATATGCTTACTCTGTCTAGAGTTTGTCCTTATGATTTATTAATAGTCATCGCAAATGCTGGCATCACAGGAAACTGTCTTCGAATTAATTTAAATGGGAGGCCAGTGTCAGACGGGGACAAATCAATTCTTGGAATCAGGACGACCTCTCCTTCTGCAGATCCTGTTAATACTTCAGCTTTGAGAAACACACGCATCCGATTGGCGCCAATGAGAGCTTTACTAGTGTATGTGTCATGCATGTACAAGTCAACGTTTATTTTTAAATTGCTAGTGCACATCATATGTACTGGTCGGTCGGACAGTGGGACGGACGGATGGTAGGTCACTTAGCCTTTTATATATATAGATTGAGACGATCATATAATTATTATCCGTCGTTCTGTTCATGCAATGTTTATTTGTATCCCAGGGAAAAGTTTCATTTTTGTCATAGGGTGTGATCCTTTTAATGTACTGTTGAATTTGGTTTACTAGTATTTTGTTGGTCTTTGCATTTATGTTCAAGGAGATAAGCCTGTAATTTTCTTTTCTTATAGTGTCCTTATCTGGCTTTGGTGTGAGGGTAATGGCAGCCATGTAAAATGAGTTTGGAAGTGTTACCTCCTCTTCAATTTTTTGGAATAATTTCACGCAGATTCATGTTAATTCTTCTTTAAATGTCTGGTAGAATTCCCCCATTATGCCTTTTTGCACTGGGCTTTTCTTTATTGGGAGTTTTTTAAAAAATATTATTATTAGTAATGCTTCAATCTTCTTGTTATTCATTCATTCATTCATTCATTCATATTTTCTATTTCTTTATGATTAGGTCTTGATAGTTTGATTGTTTCTAGGAATTTATTCATTTTTTTTCTAGATTACACAATTTGTTGGCATGTAGTTGTTCATAGCATCTCTTATAATTTTCTGTATTTCTGTAGCATCAGCTGTAATGTCTCCCCTTATATTTATAATTTTATTTATTCGAGTCCTTTCTCATTTTGTCTTGGTTAGTCTAGCAAAATGTTTGTCAATTTTATCTTTCAAAGATAAACATATTTGAAATGAAATATTTTATTTGAAATGAGAAAATGTTGACCTTTTCTATTGTCTTTTTAGTCTCTACTTCACTTATTTCTACTCTAACCTATTTGTTTCCTCCCGCTAACTTTGGTCTTGCAACTTTTCTTCTTTTCAGGTCATTTGTTTGAGATCTTTTTTTTTTCTTAATACTTATCACTGTCAACTTTCCTCTTAGAACTATTTTTATTGCAACCCATAAGTCTTGGTGTGTGTTTCCATTTTATTTGTCTCGAGATACTTTTTGAGTTCTCTCTTAATTTTGTGTTGGGGTCCAGCCCCAGCAGGTCCAGGGGTTCCCAAAGGTGTGGACGGAGTTGGCGAAGAAGGAATGACACGGAGACAGCGTTCAGTTGATCAGCAGCCTAGCCAGGATCTCTATCCAGGATCTCCAGCCAAGTTCTGTGTTTTATTGTCTTGTTACATCTGTATTTATACCAGTTGATTTTAATCCTGTCAATTTCTATTCCCAAGGTTAGGGCGTTTCTTATCTCCATTCCAGGGAGTAAAGATTATGTAGCTTAAGGGTGATTGTTCGTAGTTAAAGTGATTAACTACCCGCCTGGCACTTAGTTAAGTGGTTTTATTCCCTCCCTAACTTCAGGGAAAAATCCCTACCTGGGGAAACAATCTTTCTCGGAGAGGTGACCTTGGTTAAAACACATAGCGCCAAGAAGGGGAGCAAACATATTAAGAACAGTATGCCATATACGCCAGGTCCCTTGAAACATATGCTGTGCAGATGTTTCTTCCCTGCAGTGACTATGTCAAGCAGCAAGGATGGACCAGCTTCCGGCAATTTTGTTCTTTGACTCATTGGTTGTTCAGGAACCTAAGGTTTAGCTTCTACATATTTTTAAAATTTTCTCTTATTGTGGATTTCTAATTCCACACCATTGTGGACAGAGAAGATACTTGATATGATTTCAAGCTTCTTAAATTTGTTGATTTGTTTTGTGGTCTAACATATTATCTATCCTGGAGAATGTTCCAGGTGCATTGAAAAGAATGTCTATTCCGCTGCTTTGGATGGAATGTTCTGTATATGTGTGTCAGGTTCATTTGGTCTATAGTGTTATTCAAGTCCACTATTTCCTCATTGATTTTCTCGGTGGATGATCTATTCATTGTTGAAGGTGGAATATTGAAGTTCTGTACTATAATTGTATTGCTGCTTATTTCTCTCTCAGTTTTGTTAATATTTACTTTATATATTTAGGTGCTCCAATATTGGGTTCATATATATTTACAGTTGTTGTAGTCTCTCTATGCATGGACCCCTTTAGCATAATATAGTGACCTTCTTTTTTTCACGACAGATTTTGACTGAAAGTCTATTCTCTCCCTCTGTATGCAGAGACAAAATGCAAACATCATAAACAGAAAATTTTGCATTTTAAAGTTGTTAAAAGGCAGCTTTATTTTTAAAATTTGTGCTATGGATTTTTTTTAAAGAATCTCACAGGCCCTGGTTCGTTGCTCAGTTGTTAGAGCTTCAGCCTGCAGACTGAAGAGTCCCAGGTTCGATTCCTGTCAAGGGCACATCGTATCTCAGTTGCAAGTTCCCCAGCACCAGGGCTGGAGGCAACCAATTGATGCATCTCTCTCTTTCTCTCCCCTCCTCCTCCCTCCCTTCCACTCTCTCTAGAAATCAATGGAAAAATTATCCTTGGGTGAGGATTTAAAAAAAAAAAGAATGTCATGGGAATGATTTTGAATCAAGACATCCAGCTACTTGGTAAAGTTGGGTAAAATTTCAGAGAGGGAGGGAGGGAGGGAGGGAGGGAGGGAGAGAGAAAGAGGAAGAAAGGAAGGAAGGAAGGAAGGAAGGAAGGAAGGAAGGAAGGAAGGAAGATGTGTGTTTGAAGAGAGCTTTGGGTATAAGAGCAGCGTTGACCATGTGTGGAGTCAGGGTCCCTAGGCCACACTGGGGAATCACTATTCCTTTCTGGTTGGACCACAGAAAGAAGGTAAGAGAGGTAGCTGAAAAATTGAATGTACCTGCAGGCATGGAGCACACAAGTGGTGAATAATAAAGAACTTCCCCAACCTCATTCTGACAGAACCCTTTACCCTCACAGCTGACCATTCTAGCTCAGACGTGACAACACCAGCCCTTTTCCAGATCCATCCCCTACCTCCCTCCCCTTTGCCTTTCCATTCCAACCCAATCTCCGAGGCCTTCTACAAACCTAGGCCTTTGCCTACCAGGGGTGGGCAAACTTTTTGACTCGAGGGTCACAATCTGTTCTTAAACTGTACTGGAGGGCCGGAACAAAAGCATGGATGGAGTGTTTGTGTGAACTAATATAAATTCAAAGTAAACATCATTACATAAAAGGGTACGGTCTTTTTTTTTTTAGTGTTTTATTCATTTCAAACAGGCCGGATCCGGCCCGCGGGCCGTAGTTTGCCCACGGCTGGCCAAGGCAGTGCTCTCAGCCTGGGATCACCACTCTTTTTTCTTTTGACAACTTCTCTGCCTACAAGCCCCACTTGTCAGGGCTGGCTCACAGCTTCCTTGCCTCCTCCATAGAGAATGACTCACCCGCTGACACTTTGACCTGCCTTTTTCAATCCACTTGTCACATTTATAATAATTGCTTACTATCATCTCTCACCCCATAAAATTGAACTCCCTGGAGTCATGGATTGTGGTTTAAATTAAGCTATACAGGCCCATCCCGACACAGGTCTGACACCCAGTGAGTGCTGAACAAAGCCTTGAATGAGCAGTCTTGAATAGTCTCCCTATTTCTGTCCCTTCTTTTCCTCAACTTGTCTGATTCTCATCCTAAAGCCACGTTTGGATTATGTCACCCGCGACTCAAACTCCTCCTCTGGCTGACCCTCACCAGGGACTCTTTCAGTTGTTGGCATTCAAGACCTGGCCATGAGGGCTGTTAGGAAAGTTAGAGGGAAAAAGGTCAGGTGAAAGTCCCAGCCAGGGTCAGGCAGGGTTAAGCAAGCTGATCTGAAGTAAACTGACAGAGGGCCCTGTTTAACCCATAATTTCCTCCCTCCCTTCCTTCCTCAACCTTTTATTGAGCACCATGGTCAGGACCCGTGCGGGTGGGAGGGGCTGCTTAATAAAGAGCTCCACCCAGACCAGAGTCTGACTCCACTGGGGTGCTGGTGAATGTTTAACAACAGAATCGGTGCAGGTGGGGGAGTGAGTTCTAGAGGTTGCCAATTTTTCTGGTGTAAATATTCCCATCGTGTCAAGCTACAAACATGGTCACTGACTATAGAATTGAAAATAATTGTACAATACCCAAACCATTATACAGCATTTCTACCATACAGCTGTAACAGACACAAACATCTCAAGAATGTAGATAATAGTAAAATGTAGCAAAATAATTAGGAAGGGATGAATTTTGAATATTTTCTACCTTTGCTTTTAATATAATTTAATTGTAGGTGTATGTAATTCAATTTTTAACAATGGCTTTAAAAAGATAGTGCTGGGGAGGATATGGCAAAAGGGAACGCATGCACTGTTGGTGGGAATGCAGACTGGTGCAGCCTCTGTGGGAACAACATGAAGTTTCCTCAAAAAATTAAAAATGGAACTGCCTTTTGACCCAGCGATCCCACTTCTGGGAATATATCCTCAGAAACCCCAAACACCAATCAGAAAGAATAGATGCACCCCTATGTTCATTGCAGAGTTATTTACAATAGCCGAAGATCTGGAAACAGCCCAAGCGCCCCTCAGGAGATGAGTGATAAAAAAGCTGTGGTACATTTACACAATGGAATACCACATGGCTGTAAAAAAGAAGGAAATCTAGCCCTGGCTGGTGTGGCTCAGTTGGTTGAGCATCCTCCTGTGCGCTGAAAAGTTGCAGGTTCGATTCCTGGTCAGGGCATGGGAGGCAACCGATCACATGGATGTTTCTCTCTCTCTCTCTCTCTCTCTCTCTCTCTCTCTCTCTCTCTCTCCCTCCCTCCCTCTCCCTCTCCCTTCCTCTCTCTCTAAAGTCAATAAAAATACATATTTTTTAAAAAGAAGGAAGTCTTCTCTTTTGCAACAGCATGGAATGACCTGGAGATTATTATGCTGAGTGAAATAAGCCAGTGAGAGAAAGACAAATACCATATGATCTCACTTGTATGTGGAATTTAATGAACAAAATGAACCGAAGAACAAAATAGAAACAGAGGCGTGGATACATGGAACAGACTGACAGCTGTCACAGGGGACGGCGGTTGAGGGATTGGATGAAAGAAGATGAAGGGATTCACCAAAAACCGATATCCATTACATATAGACACAGACAACAGTGTGGGGGTAGCCAGAGGGAAAGGCGGGTGGGGTGGGGTGGAAGTGGGCAAAGGGTAGGGAAATGGGGAGGGAAAGAGACTTTACTTGGGGCGATGGGGGCAGGATGCAGAGAGCAGATGATGTTTTATTGAGTTGAAACCTGCATGTCACCCCAATAAATTCAATAAAGAAAAAGATAAAGAAAATGAATGTATCTAACATCCAGCTTGCAAAATCCTGAAAATTTAACTCAGTTCTGGCGACTCCAGACAAGCTGGTTCCAGCACACTGTTGTCTCCTTGCATGCATGGTTCACACTTTACTTCTTCTTTAAAAAAAAAAAAAAAGTTTTTTATTGATTTCAGAGAGGAAGGGAGAGAGAGGGAGAGAGAGAGAAACATCAATGATGAGAATCACAGGTGCCTGACGGGGGATCGAACCATGACCTCCTGGTTCATAGGTCTAGCTCAACCAGTGAGCCACACCAGCCCGGCATACTTTACTTACTGATGGGTCTTTTTTTTTTTAAAAAAAATATGTTTTATTGATTTTTTACAGAGAGGAAGGGAGAGCGATAGAGCAATAGAGAGGTAGAAACATCAATCAGCTGCCTCCTGCACACCTCCTACTGGGGATGTGCCCGCAACCAAGGTACATGCCCTTGATCGGAATTGAACCTGAGACCTTTCAGTCCGCAGGCCGAAGCTCTATCCCCTGAGCCAAACCGGTTAGGGCGTACTGATGGGTCTTTTAAGTGCGGGAAAACTGCCGGCCAAGGGGAGGAACCGGGCTCACTGGGGAGAACCCAGGCCGGCTCTCGTTCCTCACAACGGCCACCGGGGGGCGACAGACACGGGCTAATAAAGGCAGAAGCCCCTGGGCTCTGCGCTCCGCCCCGCCACTTGGGTCCCGGGGCGCGGAGGGGCGGTCCCCACTGTAGGGCTCTGGTCTGGAAAACCAGGCTCTCAGCCCACCGATCGCCTCGTCGTCGCGGGGCCCACGCGGCTCTTAGTCCTTAGCCCGCACCCACCCAGCAGCTCCTGTGGCTGGAAGCCAGCTCGCCCCTCCGCCTTCCTGGCATCCCGCGCGCAGTGCCCACACTTCCGCCGGCTAGGGATCCAGAGCAAGTCGAGGTCGTTAATTGCAGGAGTTAATTCATCACCGCGCAATTAGCTTATGTTTTCCCTGGTCCTAAGCCCGGCTGATGAGTGCAGGAGGGACGAGGCACAGGAGCTTCCGCCTGAGTCACCTGAGGCAGCGGCGCCCAGGAGGTCAGGGAAGGGGCTACCCAGGCTTCTGCTGCGGATGCAGAAGAGGGCCAGGCCCTGCGCCCAGGAAGACAAAAGAAAACCCGGGAGTTGGGCCCGGAAACCGGCATCCTCCTCACCGGCCCTCTGCCAGCTGTTTGAGTGACCTTGGGCAAGGCATTTAACCCTGGCGGAACCTGGTTTCTGCCGCTGCCTCCCTGACATGTGTGCCCTGTTCTTGTTCTTCCTTGTTGGCCAGCCCTCCAGGGACATGCACTCCAGCGCTGCATTCAACCTGATGGGCTCTGTCCACTGTTTGATCCTGTCCCCCTTGTCAAAGGCTGGCTCCCTGCAAATACCATCAAAACAACCGGCTACTAAGACAAAACTGAGTTTGTTGCTTCTCTTGTTCGGGGAGGGCAGGATCTTGAAAGAATTCTTGAGTGGAGGTGGAAAGGGCAACGTTGAGGTATTGAGGTTTTGGGGTCTGGCTTAAGGCTAGCCTTTTGATGCAGGACTTAAGTAGGATTTGGGTAAAGATCGCATTATACAGTTCAGGATTGTAAGTCATAGTAATTTAGGAGTTGGCATGTGAGGTAAGGGTTTTATTTATTTATTTTTTAAATATTTTTATTGATTTCAGAGAGGAAGGGAGAGGGAGAGAGAGATAGAAACATCAATGATGAGAGAGTATCATTGATCGGCTGCCTCCTGCACGTTCCCTACTGGGGATCCAGTCCGAAACCTGGTCATGTGCCCTTGACCGGAATTGAGCCTGAGACCCTTCAGTCCACAGGCTGACGCTCTATCCACTGAGCGAAACCAGCTAGGGTGAGGTAAGGGTTTTTTTTTGTTTGTTTTTGTTTTGGTGTCTAAGGTATGTT
Source organism: Myotis nattereri (assembly GCF_964212035.1). Lineage (NCBI taxonomy): Eukaryota > Metazoa > Chordata > Mammalia > Chiroptera > Vespertilionidae > Myotis > Myotis nattereri. The sequence continues at coordinate 100,988,900 of NC_138079.1, read as the reverse complement.
TATTCATGCCAGCAAGGGCACGGCACTTCTAGATACTGTCCTTCGTCCCCATCTAACAGCCAACACTTCCCGCTGCGCCCTGGGCTCGGCTGCTAGTGATGACCATGAGCAGGCGCGGGACTCGAACCTTTCAGAGCTTTAGCTCTTTTATCCGCACTGCGGATCTTGTAGATGATGAGGCTCATCAGCCCCATGCCCGCCCAGATCTCCTGGTAAACCTGGGTGTAGTAGGGCTTCATGGGGACCCACACATTTCTCATGAGGCTCTGAAACATCTCGCCGCAGGACCAACGGCTTGGGCAGCCCCGAGGTAAGGGTTTTAAAGAGTCTTGGAGTTTCCACGGTTACCTGGTGCGACCTGCTGAAAAGTCACGTGATTTTAAGTGGACTTTTCTGAAATGAAAGAGTGAGGTGATTTGCATCCTTTGTCTTCCTGGGCAGGTGTTTCCCAGAATAATGAAGTCACCGTAAGACAGTCATGTTACTTTGCTTCAGCCAGTGTGAGTCACAGTCCTCTGCTATTTGCACCCAGAGGAAGACTGTATGGGGTTTTCTTTTGTATAAAATGGAGATCATATTGAGAGGGACTGGAGCGGTCATATAGTGAGAATACCAGGGTTTGAGCCTATTGTAGCCTTTCAATATTACATCACAGGAGAGCTCACAAAGGTGTCTGAGTCTGGAACATTATTCTTGCTCTCAAATAGGAAAAGGGAGCTGCCAAATGGAAAAGAATAGATGTTTACTAACTAGCTCCAACACATAACTATGTCCACTAACCAACTGCAACTTAAAGCATATGGTTCCTGGTCCATCGCATTTACTCTGTAGAGACAGGTGCATGTTCATGTTTGGTGGCATGTAGTGGAGTCTCCACAACTAAGAATGTTCTAGGCTTATCAAGATCATAAAATGGCTCTGAGGCATTTGACTTCTGCCCTTCCTGATTGCCCTGTGAATTGGGGTGAGTTCCTTCCCTGTCTGAGCTCATTTCTTCATGCGTGCATTGGGGAAGACTATGCTTTGGGCAGAAGAAGGAGGATAATATGAGGTCACGTGTTGAGTATGGCAGTCAGCAGCTGGAACCAAGTCCACATGATTCAGGAGCAGTGCTAGCCATTACCAGTGTGGGCTGCTCTACAAATTGTAAGTCTAGAACAGTGATGGCAAACCTTTTGAGCTCGGTGTGTCAGCATTTTGAAAAACCCTAACTTAACTCTGGTGCCGTGTCACATATAGAAATGTTTTGATATTTGCAACCATAGTAAAACAAAGACTTATATTTTTGATATTTATTTTATATATTTAAATGCCATTTAACAAAGAAAAATCAACCAAAAAAATGAGTTCACCTGTCACCTCTGACACACGTGTCATAGGTTCGCCATCACTGGTCTAAGACAACAAACTATGAGAGATTGTGGGCCCATTGGAAGAAGTTGGGAAGGACTCAAGGTTAATCAGGTTGGGAGGAAGCAGGAGAAATGAAGTTGATATTAACCACGATTCCAGTATAGGGAGTCTCGGGACTTGTTTGGATCAGTTCCTGCACTGCTTCCTACCCTTTCTCCTCCCCTCCCCTCAGGACAAGTGCAGGGACAATATTAAAAAGATTTAATCAGTTCTTTACAGGCAAGAAATAGAATAGGCTTGTTGGAACCTTTAGAGGTCCCCTGTCTCAATAGGCATTAATTCTTTAATTGCTAGAATTTGGGGGTGGACAAGGGGAGGGCTGCACATTGAGGGGCAATTGGGGCCTCAGGAAGTGGCTGCTTACCAATCTGTAGTTGACATTCAGTTTGGCTCTATCAGAACATCCTGGCTGAAAATCTGCTCGCTTAGGGGAGTACAGGGGTTTGGCTTTCAGGTGTGGGACAAGGGGATGTTGGCAGTAGAGCCCTGTGCAGGGCAGGCATGGGGGGGGGGGGGGTGGGGCAGATTATGATCAGGTGAGTCTTCTCTGGGCACTTCCAGGCTCTGGCACTGGAAGGCCAGGGAAGCCTCAGCTCCCTGCAGCTCCTGAACATTTGAGCAGCACCCTCAAATGGAACTTGGCTAGGTTTTCAGGTCCTCTTATCTTCTAGACTTGGGGAAATCCTTCCCCTTCTGTTGGGGTCCAGTCCAAGCAGGTCCAGGGGTTCCCAAAGGTGTGGATGGAGTCAGCAAAGAAGGAATGACACGGAGACAGTGTTCAGTTGATCAGCATAGTGAGGTTCTCCAGCCAGGTTCTGTGTTTATTGTCCTGTTACATCTGTATTTATACCAGTTGATTTTAATCCTATCCATTCTATTCCAAAGGTTAGGGCGTTTCTTATCTCTATTCCAAAGGTTAGGGCGTTTGTTATCTCCATTCCCAGGTTACTCTATTGTTCTAGTAAGCTGCAAGGAAGTAACTGAAGGAGATTATCCTAAGTAAAGATTATGTAGCTTAATCGTGATTATTCGTAGTTAAAGTGATTAATTACCCGCCTGGCACTTAGTTAAGGGGTTTTATTCCCTCCCTAACTCCAGGGAAAAATCCTCACCTGGGGAAGCAACCTTTCTCGGGGAGGTGGTCCTGTTTAAAACACATAGCGTTAAGAGGGGGAGCAAACATATGCCATATATGCCAGGTCCCTTGAAACATAAGCTGTGCAGATGTTTCTTCCCTGCAGCGACTGTGTCAAGCAGCAAGGGTGGACCGGCTTCCGGCAAATTCCCACTTTTTTATTTTTAAATGACACAGCGTGTAAATCAGCAGCCACCTCTGGGATTGGGTTGTTTAAGACTTGGAAGAAGACTGACAAGCAATGATAGCGAGTATAGCTATAAACATAGTGAATGGAGTGCACACAGAGCCTTGTTCCTGTAGAAGGTTGCTGGCTTCTTCAGTCAAGGGATTTCAGCTGTCCTCAAGTTGGTGGTTTGGTTGTCCTTGTTGATCTGGCTAGCAGGCGGTGTCATTGGCGCCGGGCTTCCCGAAGCGTCAGCTTGTTGAAGGGCTGGATCAAAGGGTCCATCAGGGCTGCGATTGATGGTGGTGTCGGTGTCCGGGGAGGAGTCAGCTGTGCCCTCTGGGTCAGCCGATATGGATGACACTGGGGAGGAGGAGGAGGAGGCGGAGATGGAGGGTAGTAGAGAGAAAAAGAAGAGAAAGCAAAAGAACTACAAGGCATGGAAGTTTAGAAAAAAGAGGGAGAAGAAAGGGAAGAAGGCAGCATCCTGACACAGCCCTTTCCTTCAGCTGCCCCTTTCCCTGTGGTCCAAGGTAGAAATGGGAAACAAGTCCTGTTGCAGTGAGAGGGCAGCTGCTGTCAGGCAGTCTCTGTCTTTACCTGGGTCCCAATACGAGCTGGGCGTGGGAAGCAAAGCAGCCACGAGGGCAGGAGACCTCCGTCAGAAGGGGTTAGGGTTCAGGCCTCTGCAAAGTTGGGGGGGGGGGTGAGGGTCTGTGCCCCACCTCTGTTGACCCCCAAGTTGTCTCCTGATGGCCCCTCTGCGACTGTGCCCGTCTTAGGTTGTTCCTTCCCTGAGGACTCTTACCCGTCTCTGGCTAACCAGCCATCCTCCAGGGCCAAGCAGGGTGATGTGAGGTGTGCGAATGAGGGAGGGGCAGCGCCCCCCTGCAAGAGGTTCAGTTCTGTCTCCTTGGTAGCCTATGCCCCTGTGGCCTCCACGCCCAGCACCTGCCTTGGGCTCCCCTCGCCTGCAAATGGACTGTGAGAAGAGGGTCCCTCTTGACAGAAGGGCAAGAGGGGCCAATACACAACAAGGGAGGAATTGCCTGTCAGCATGTAGTCCCGGGACAGGGCTTTCTCAGCCCAGGATGTCAGGCTCTTGGCACAAGACAACTCCACGTATGGGGCATATACCAGACACCCCCAGTCACGGCAGAAAAGGGAGGCGCCCTTTCTGGAACAGTAGGGTAGGGAGATTCTAGAAAAGGCTGTGTTCAGGGGAGAAGGAGAAAGGCCAAAGAACCAGCAAGCAAGTAGTCATATTTAAAAAAAGAAAAAGAAAAAGGAGAGATGTGGGGCAAAGCTGGGACTTATGGACAGACAAAAAGGAGGAACATGTGATCCTCCCAATGGACAGGTGGTTCCAGCTCAGGGCTGCACATCTGCTGCAGACAGGCACTGGTCAGGTGTGCTAACTCAGCCTTCCAGGGGTGACGGTCCCCAGGAGGGAGGCAGAGGCTGCTCCTTCTGGAAAGATACAAAACACAACCTCTTCCCCACATCATTACTAGATCTGGTAAAACTCCTGTCTGGTTTGTGTATCCTTCTACCAGGCTGAGTTGGCAGAGGCTATTGTACAGGAGGCCCGATGCCTTTTGGCTGCTGTACAACCCTCTACATTGTATTTTTTTAAAAATTTAACATATAACATTCTTCTCCCCCTTGTTTATTTTATTTTTTTTACGATATTTAAGTTTTTTATGCCCTTTAAGATACATTTAAAAACACACACACACACACACACACACACACACACACACACACACATCAACTGCAAACATGAAGGGGAGAAAAAGCATGGTACCCAACCAAATTTCCACATTTCAGCAATACTTCACTCACTCTTTAATAAAGTTTTAAGAAATGTCATAATGACATGAGCTTGAAATATCTGTAGGCATTTTCTCTGACGCTCGTGACGTGGCATTAGTGATGTTGTAAACAGCAGAAAAACAGGGGCTGCCAAATGACCAAATTATGGAGGCATAGGCCTGCTCTTTTCCCCACAGGAACACACCAAATGGTGATGGCAATGATCTTCTCACACCCACACAGGAGGAGCGCGACATCATGCTACGTAACTGTATTCATCTGCTGAAGCCTGGCTGCGTTCAATGTACTGTTTGTCTATCAGCACTTCAATACACTTCCTAATCATGCTGATACTAGGGTTAAACCTAGCTCTTGACTGGCGAATCACCTCTTGAATAAGGGCATTATGCCGAAGCACTTTTCGTGCTTTCATGATACGAACTATAGCAGCTTGGAGACACATTTTCCGGTCCTCATCGACAGCACTTCTAGTTTGTTCCATTTCCCGTGGTGTGTCTTTCTGCATTGATGGAGTAATTTTAAATGTTTTTCTTTTACTGCTGAAGTTCATATTTAATGAAAATGAAGATTCTGCATCAATAGCTTCCTTTTCCGAATCATGGTTAATCATTTTTACATCAAGTAACGATTTGATTGTTTTTGTCAGTTCCTTTTCACTCATCTGTGTGCTGTCTTGAAGCTCTTTATAGCTGACAGTTTCACTGTTGTTGAAGGCTAGAAGAACTGCCATTTGGTATGTTGTAGCCATGGCTACATATGGTTTGCCCAAATAGTTCATTTTAACTTCACCTGTGCAGGGGTAATGTAACCATGTAAGTTTCCTTCCACTGAAATGCTGGCTGTAAAATAATTCAAACATCTGTACACTTTTGTCCAATTCCTGGGGAATCGCAAATGTAGCTGAAGGAGCCTGAGTAAGAGGCCATGCGCCAGCCTGTAGAACATATATTTGAAAACTAATTCCCAAATCTATTACTGTGTCTTGATTTTTGATAAAATTGTTGAACTTATTGTTGAGATCAGCACTGACACTCATATCTTTACACATCCGATGTAGCTTGCTGGTAAACTCATAACCACATTCTTGCTTTAATTTATTGATCATGGCTTCTTCAGAATCCATAGACATAGATAACCCGTGAATTAAACGTTTCGCCAGCATTCTTGCGTAGAACTTTTGAAAAACATCTTTATCATCGATATATTTGAAAACAGTAATGAAGCTGGTAAGTTTGCCTTCCACTTCATTCTCAGTCATCCCCTTTGCTGATTTCTTTAGTAAGTTGTCACAGTACTTAGCAAGTAATTCAGGAGCTTTGCAAACAGACTGGGGTTCTCTGTAATTTACAACTGATGTAAGAGCCTTATCCAATGCACTCATGAAGTGCTGATCACCATTCAAAACAGTGTTGATAAGTTGAACAAATTTACCATGTACTTCCAAAACTGACTCCAAAAATCGTGTTGGCATATTTTCCTGAGGAAGATTACTGGTTGCTCTAAGGCCCTCATCATGGACATGATTTTGCAGCTCCTGTATCATATGAGGTAAACCAGTGGACACAGCATGGAGTAAGACATACATATTTGCCATGCCATTTTTTTCCTCTTGTCGAATGATATTATGACATTCGGCATGTAAGAACTGTAAGTGGTCTGCTACCATTCGTTGCTGACATTCATGAATCACTTTAGTATATGAACTTGGGTGCAAGTATTTTCGACATCGAATTTCTTCATCTTTTAATCTACCTAGAACCTTTTCCATATATTGTGAGCAGTTTGATTCTTGTAATAAATTTGAAGCTTCTTGTTTGTAATACTCTCCTGTTTCAGTCAGAAAGGGGGACTCAAAGATTTCCTGATAAAACTTTAAGGGGAATCTTTTCCTGTACTGTTCAACATGAACAAAGGAGTTAATAACCCCATGGATTACCTTCTGGTTTGGGTCTTCTCCACCACGATCATTTTTGATTTCTCGGAGCAGTATTTGGGTAAGGATGGTCTGAAGCGGTTCAACCATTAATTTCCTCCACATATCCAATGCTAGCTCTCCTATTTCCATAAGAGGTTCATTCATATCTACACAACCATAGCCATACTGAAGGTCAGCTTCTGTCAATTTGTTTCTTTTAATAAACTGGATGTTGAGATTTCTATACAAGCAGTCCATATAGTCTGCACCCTTGCTATATTCCTCCCAATACCTATGATACATAACAAGTACTTGCTCTTCAGACTCCAGAACTCTCTTGTGCAAATGCCGTACGTGATTTTCCAAAAAAATCTTAGTTTCTGTATAAAGTCTTTCTCCAAGGGGTTCAGGATAGGCCACACATAAAGCATAGATATCTGAGAAGCGATCATCCCATGTTGCTCTTTCGACGTATTCCAACCTGACAACAGCTTTGATTGTCCTTAAAAGTTTGTTCCATGTTTCATCAAAATCTACTATTCTTGGTTTCAAAGACATTGTGCAAGTTCAGTGTTGAAATCTACAAGGGAACTCGCATTTGACTGTCAGCTTACTTATCAATTGTTGGGGTCCAACCCCAGCAGGTCCAGGGGTTCCCAAAGGTGTGGACGGAGTCGGCGAAGAAGGAATGACACGGAGACAACGTTCAGTTGATCAGCATAGCGAGGTTCTCCAGCCAGGTTCTGTTGCCAGGATCTCCAGCCAAGTTCTGTGTTTATTGTCCTATTACATCTGTATTTATACCGGTTGATTTTAATCCTATCCATTCTAGTCCAAAGGTTAGGGCGTTTGTTATCTCCATTCCCAGGTTACTCCATTGTTCTATTAAGCTACAAGGAAGTAACTGAAGGACATTATCCTAAGTAAAGATTATGTAGCTTAATCCTGATCATTCGTAGTTAAAGTGATTAATTACCCGCCTGGCACTTAGTTAAGGGGTTTTATTCCCTCCCTAACTCCAGGGAAAAATCCTCACCTGGGGAAGCAACCTTTCTCGGGGAGGTGGTCCTATTTAAAACACATAGCGTTAAGAGGGGGAGGAAACATATGCCATATACGCCAGGTCCCTTGGAACATAAGGTGTGCAGATGTTTCTTCCCTGCAGCGACTGTGTCAAGCAGCAAGGGTGGACCAGCTTCCGGCACCCTTCCTGTCCCTAGCTGAGGCATTTCTTATCTCCTCTCCCTTCAAGCCTGTACTCTACTCTTTCACAAGATCTTTTTTTTTTAAAAAAAATATATATTTTATTGATTTCAGAGAGAAAGGGACGGGGATAGAGAGAAACATCAATGGTGAGAGATAATCATTTATTGGCTGCCTCTTGCATGGCCCCTAGTGGGGATTGAGCCCACAACCCAGGCATGTCCCCTGAATGGGAATCGAACCATGACCTCCTAGTTCATAGGTCAACACTCAACCACTGACCCACACTGGCTGGGCTCTTTCACAAGATCTTGATGTCAAATTAATCCTTGAGACCAAGTCACTAGCAAACGGAAAAATAATTTTCCTTTTCTCAAGGGCAAGAAAGACTGAGTCTTCAAACCCTCTCAGGATATGAGGAGAAAAGGTTTGCATTCTATTTTTCTATGGTAAACAAAGGGAAGAAAAAGATATCATTATACAACTTTAGAAAAGTTTTTTAAGACAAGAGAGTTGTGTGCCCCACTCCAAACCACAGGAGAGTTCTGACTGTGTGACCAAGAGCACCCCACCTGCTCCACCCTGGCCTCCGGGACAGTTCTGCAGGCAATACCCCAAGCAACTCAGCAGACTCCCTACTCTGGGCCTCAGGAAAGCACTGCCAGGGAAGCCAGGAGCAAGTGGCGTGCCCAGCCAGGGGCCACAGGACCACACTGCAAGTGTGTTGCCAGAGGGACCTGGGGTTCCACCCTGCCATGGGTGCTGGGGCTGTACAGTGAATTGCATGCCAGAGGGCTCAGGGTCCTCACAGAAAGTTGAACATCAGGGAACTGTGCAACCCCAGGCATCTGAAGTGGACAAACCGAGGGACCACACCTGTGGGAGGAGTACAACTCAGAGCAGAGACAAAAAAGGCATGAGACTAAGGCAGACCCAGCCTTTGGGCTAACGATTTCCAGACATTGGCCTGGTAGGGTCTTCAACCTCTCAAACCCCAAACAGGGTGCCCAGGGCCAGAAAGAGACAAAGAAACAACCCCCCAAGGAAAGAAAGGAGAAACTATCAGAAAAGGAACTAAATGAAATGGAGGCAAGCAATATGTTAGAGAAAGAATTCAGAGCAAGGGTCACAAAGTTCCTAAACCGGCTGGATGAGAAAATCAACAACGTATGTAAGAATCAAGAGGAAATGAAAAATGATATAGCTACACTAAAAAACACAATGGAAGGTTTCAATAGTAGACTAGAAAGAGCGAGTTAGAAGACAGGGAAGTAAAACACACCCAATCTGAACAGCAATTGGAAAAAAATTAAAAAGCAAGGGGAGAGTTTAAGGGAGCTTTGGGACAACATGAAATGCAGCAGCCACATAATAGAGGTGCCAGAAGGTCAAGAAGAGAAGCAAGGAATAGAAAATATATTTGAAGAAATAATGACAGAAAACTTCCCTGACTTGGGGAAGAAAAAAATTCACATAAGCACAGAATCCCAAACAAGATGAAACCCAAAAGACCCACACCAAGATACATTGTAATTACAATGGCAAACATTAATGACAAAGAAAGAATCTTAAGGGCTGCAAGAGAGAGACAGAAAGTAACCTGCAAGGGATCTCCCATTAGACTTTCAAATGATTTTTCAACAGAAATGCATCAGGCCAGAAGGGAATGGAATGAAGTATACAAAGTAATGCAAAGCAAGGGACTGATCCAAGAATACTTTATCCAGCAAGGTTATAAATAAAAATTGAAGGTGAAATCAGGAGCTTTGCAGACAAAAAAGGCTAAGGAGTTTATTACCACCAAGCCAGCAATGCAAGAAATGCTAAAGAAACTGTTGTAAAAAGAAGAAATAGACAGGGAAGACGAAACACAAGCATAAAGAATAAAAATGGCAACAAACAAGTACCTATTAATAATAACCTTAAACGTAAATGGATTACATGCTCCAATCAAAAGACATAGGGTGGCTGAATGAATAAGAAAACATGACTCATATATATGTATATATATGCTGTCTGCAAGAGACCCACCTCAGAACAAAGGACTCACACAGGCTGAAAATGAAGGGATGGAAAATATTTTTCAGGCAAAAGGAAATGAAAAAAAAACACACAAAAAAAATACTGGGGTAGCAGTCTGACAAAATAGACCTCAAAGTGAATGCCATAATAAGATATAAGAAAGGCCACTTTGCCGAAACCAGTTTGGGTCAGTGGATAGAGCGTCGGCCTGCGGACTGAAAGGTCACAGGTTCGATTCCGGTCAAGGGCATGTACCTGGGTTGCGGGCACATCCCCAGTAGGAGATGTGCAGGAGGCAGCTGATCGATGTTTCTCTCTCATCGATGTTTCTGACTCTCTATCTCTCTCCCTTCCTCTCTGTAAAAAAAAATCAATAAAATATATTTAAAAAAAAAAAGAAAAAAAAGAAAGGCCACTTTGTAATACTAAAGAGATTGATACAACAAGAGGATATAACTCTGGTAAACATATATGCACCCAATACAGGAGCATCCAAGTACATAAAAAAAACTTCTGGAAGATATCAAGGGAGAGATTGACAGCAATGCAATCATAGTAGGAGACTTTAATACCCCTTTGACATCAATGGATATATCTTCCAGATAAAAAAAAATCAACAAACAGCAATCCTAAATGACTCACTAGGTCAGATGGAACTAATTGACATCTTCAGAACATTTCACCTGAAAACAATGCAATATACATTCTTCTCTAGTGCACATGGGACATTTTCAAAGATAGACCACATATTAGGATACAGGCTGTCTCTTCAAATTCAAGAAGATAGAAATCACATCAAGCATCTTCTCAGATCACAATGGCATAAAATTAGAAATCAACTACAATAAAAACAATAAAATATCGAATACCCAGAGGCTAAATAGCATGCTATTAAACAATGATTTGATTACAAAAGAGGTCAAAGAAGAAATAAAAAAAAACATCCTGGAATCAAATGACAATGAAAACACAATAATCCAAAATCTATGGAACACAGTGAAAGTAATCCTGAGAGAGAACTTCATAGCTCTACAGGCCTACCTCAAAAAATAAGAAAAACTGGCAATAAGTTATCTCACCCTACAACTTAAAGAAAAGGCCAGAGTAAGCATAAGGAAGGAAATAATAAAGATCAGAGCAGAAGTAAATGACATAGAGACAGAATTTCTATGAGCAGTACCACCACCAACAAACAAACAAAAAAACACACACAAAAAAACACAAACAAACAAAAAATGAAAAATCAAGAAAACCAAGAGCTGATTCTTTGAAGGGATAAACAAGATTGGTGAACCTCTATCCAGGCTCACCAAGAAACAAAGAGAGAGGATCCAAATAAAAAAAATCAGAAATGAAAGAGGAGAAGTAACAACTGATCTTACAGACATACAAAGGATTGTAAAAAAAAAAAAAATACTATGAACAATTCTATTTCAACAAATTGGACAACCTAGATGAAATGGACATATTCCTAGAAAAATACAATCTTCCAAAACTCAATCAGGAAAAAACCTGAATAGGCTGATAACTATCAATGAAATTGAAACAGTAATAATAAAAAAAAACTTCCAACAAACAAAAGCACTGGTCCAGACGACTTCACAAGGGAGTTTTACCAAACATTCAAAGAAGAACTAAAACCTATCCTCCTCATATTACTCAAAAAAAATTCAAGAGGAAGGCACACTTCTAAGCTCTTTTTATGAATCCAGCATTACCCTAATCCCAAAATCAGATAAAGACACTACAAAGAAAGAGAATTATAGGCCAATATTCCTGATGAACATAGATGATAAAATCCTCAATAAAATTCTAGCAAATCAGATCCAGTATTACATTAGAAAGATCATACACCATGACCAAGTGGGATTTATTCCAAGGATGCAAGGCTGGTACAAGATCCACAAATCAATAAATGTTATACATCACATAAACAAATTGAGAGACAAAAATCACATAATCATATCAATTGATGCAGAAAAAGCTTTTTTTTTAAAAAAAAATATTTTATTGATTTTACAGAGAGGAAGGGAGAAGAATAGAGAGTTAGAAACATCGATGAGAGAGAAACATCGGTCAGCTTCCACCTGCACACCTCCCACTGGGGATTTGCCCACAACCAAGGTATATGCCCTTGACCGGAATCAAACCCAGGTCGTTTCAGTCTGCAGGCCCACGTTCTATCCACTGAGCCAAACCGGTTAGGGCCAGAAAAAGCTTTTGACAAAATCCACCACCCTTTCTTGATAACTCTCAGCAAAGTGGGAATAGTGGGATCATATCTCAACATAATAAAAGCCATATATGACAAACCTACAGCCAACATCATACTCAATGGGCAAAAACTAACACCATTTCCCCTAAGAACAGGAACAAGACAGGGGTGCCCACTTTCACCACTCCAGTTCGACATAGTACTGGAAGTACTAGCCATAGCTATCAGACAAGAAGAAGAAATAAAAAACATCAAATTGGAAAAGAAGAAGTAAAACTATCATTATTCACATATGACATGATATTGTACATAGAAAACCCTAAAGACTCCATCAAAAAACTACTAGACTTAATAAATGAATTTGGCAATGTAGCAGAATACAAAATTAACACCCAGAAATCTATGGCCTTTTTATACACCAATAATGAACTCACAGAAAGAGAAACTAAAAAACAAAACAAAACAAAAAACTGCAATTTACCATTGCAACAAAAAAATTAAGATAATTAGGAATACACTTAACTAAGGAGGTAAAAGACCTGTACTCGGAAAACTACAGGACATTGAAAAAAGAGATAGAGGAAGACATAAACAAATGAAGACTATACTGTGTTCATGGATTGGTAGAATCAACATCATTAAAAAGTCCATACTACCCAAAGCAATCTATAGGTTCAATGCACTCCCCATTAAAATACCAACGGCATATTTCACCAACCTAGAATAAACTCTCCAAAAATTCATCTGGAATAAAAAAAGACCCCGAATAGCTGCAACACTCCTGAGAAAGAAGAGCAAAGTTGGGGGGATCACAATACCAGATATCAAACTATATTACAAAGCCACTGTTCTCAAAACTGCCTGATACTGGCACAAGAACAGATACATGCATATAGACCAATGGAACTGAATAGAGAACCCAGAAATCGACCCAAGCCATTATGCTCAATTAATATTTGACAAAGGAGGCAAGAGCATACAATGGAGTTAAGACAGTCTCTTCAATAAATGGTATTGGGAAAACTGAACAGATACATGCAAAAAAATGAAACTAGACCACCAACTTACACCATACACAAAAGTAAACTCAAATGGATAAAGGACTTAAATGTAAGAGGGAAACCATAAAAATCTGAGAAGAATCCATAGACAGCAAAATATCAGACATATGTTGTAGCAATATCTTTACTAATACAGCTCCTAGGACAATGGAAACTAAGGAGAAAATAAACACAAGGGATTACATCAAAATAAAAATCTTCTGCACAGCAAAGGAAACCAACAAAAGCACAAGAGAGCCCACTGCATGGGAAAACATATTTGCCAATGTTATACCCAATAAGGGTTTAATCTCCAAAATTTATAGGGAACTCATACAACTTAAGAAAAGGAAGATAAATAATCCAATCAAAAAATGGGCAAAGGGCCTAAATAGAATCTTTTTGAAAGTGGGTATACAAAAGGCCAAAAGACATATGAAAACATGCTCAACGTCTCTAATGGCAACGTAGTCTATCCGAGATATTGATCTGCACCTCCTCCCGGTGAGCACTACCTTTTTCCAATAGCTGTCTGCTTTGGTAGGCTCATAGTCCTCCACAAACTCATCATACATGAACTGCAGAGTCAGAGCGGATTTGCCACCATGATGGTCTTGTGTAAGACCAAAGAATTTTGACCCTTGGGCTTATTTGTGTCCATCTTGTATCAGTTTTCACCAAAGGATTAAGAAGAATCTGCACCACAAACCAGCCTGCCACCCGGTGGACCAGAAGCTAGAGCAGGGCTGGTTCCAGTGAAGAGTACTCTGCCCTTGTCTGGGAGCCTCTTCCCCACCCCCCACCCCCACCCCCTCTCCGAGCAGCAGAAGGAGGAGTTCTGTGGGTGGCAGAGGAGGCTGAGTGGCAGGGGGAGGATGAAGAGTAGTAGGAAAAGAAGGAGGAGGACTAGGGACGCCTGCTCACCAGAAAATACTATGAACAACTATATGCTAACAAACTGGACAAAATGGACAAATTCTTAGAAAAGTACAATCTTTCAAAACTTAATCAGAAAGAATCAGAAAACCTGAATAAGCCAATAACAACTGATGAAATTGAAGCAGTAATCAAAAAACTCCCAGCAAACAGAAATCCTGGACCAGATGCTTCATGAGGAGTTCTATTAAACATTCAAAGAAGAACTAATACCTATCCTTCTCAAATGACTTTAAAAAATCCAAGAGGAAGGAACACTTCCAAGCTCTTTTTATGAGGTCAGCATCATCCTAACCTCAAAACCAGATGAAGACACTACAAAGAAAGAGAATTATAGGTCAATATCCCTGATGAACATAGATACTAAAATCCTTGACAAAATATTAGCAAGTTGAATCCAGCAATACATTAAAAAGATCATACACCATGACCAAGTGGGATTTATTCCAGGGATGCAAGGTTGCTACAATATCCTCAAATCAATAAATGTGATACATCACATATACAAAATGAAGGATAAAAAGCACATGATCATATGCATAGATGCAGAAAAAGCATTCAACAAAATCCAGCACCCATTTTTGATAAAAACTCTCAGTAAAATGGGACTAGAGGGATCATACTTCAACATAATAAAGGCCATATATGACAAACCCATAGCCAACTTCATATTCAATGGGCAAAAGCTAAAAGCATTTCCCTTAAGAACAGGAAAAACTCAGGGATGTTCGATTTCACCACTCTTATTCAACATAGTACTGGAAGTCCTAGCCACAGCAATCAGACAAGATGAAAAAATCAAAGGCATTCAAATTGGAAAGGAGGAAGTAAAATTGTCATTATTCGCAGATGACATGATATTGTACATAGAAAAACAAATTCAATGACTCCATCAAAAAACTACTAGATTTAATAAGTAAATTTGGCAAAGTAGCAGGATACAAAATCAACATCCAAAAATTGATGGCATTTTTATACACCAGTAATGAACTCTCAGAAAGAGAAACTAATTTACCATTGCAACAACAACAAAAAATAAGATATGCTGCAAACTTTTGCAGTGAGGGTTCAGGATCTGAAGAAGGGGCCATGCACAAATGAAAACACTAGACAAGAAATATGAATTTAGAAGGCATGGGGGGCCAGGTGGAAACCTCTCTTTAGTGGAGAAGTGAAACCCTGGACCTGTCAGCTTTTATTCAGTTTTAGATACACATCTTGCCCTCAGCAAACTGGTAGCAGACAGACTATCTCAAAGGTCAGTAAAAGATCAATAAATTTTTACTTTGATACTATTAGGTCAGGAAATTGCTTCGAGCCATCGTTATCTCAACACAGAACAATCGGTGCATAGCTTTTAGCACTGCTAAAGCTCAAGGTTCATCAGCCTTCCGAGTTCCTTGATGCACTTTCATGATAGTGTTGGCAATGAATGGCTTCCTGCAAAGATACCTTGGAATAAACTTAACCAAGGAGGTAAAAGACCTGTACTCAGAAAACTACAGAACATTAAAAAGAAAGAAAGAAAGGAAAAAAAAGAAAGGAAGATACAGATAAGTGGAAACATATATCATGTTCATGGATTGAAAGAATTAACATAATTAAAATAACCATACTACCCAAAGCAATCTATAGATTCAATGCAATTCCTATTAATACCAATGGCATATTTCACAAATCTAGAACAAATATTCCAAAAATGTACATGGAACCAAAACAGATCCTGAATAGCTGCAGCAATGTTGGGAAAAAAAAAAAGTTGGAGGGATCAAAATACAGGACATCAAACTATGCTATAAAGCCATTGTAATAAAAACAACCAGGTACTGACACAAGAATAGACATATAGATCAATGGAACAGAACAGAGATCCCAGAAATCAACCCACATCATTATGATCAATTAATATTAGACAAAAGAGACAAGAACGTAAAATGGAGTAAAGACAGACTCTTCGATAAATGGTGTTGGGAAAATTGGACAGGTACATGCAAAAAAAATGAAAATAGATCACCAATTTACACCATACACAAGAATAAACTCAAAGTAGATAAAAAACTTAAATGTAAGTCACGAAGCCATAAAAATCCTAGAAGAAAACATTGGCAACAAAATCTCAGACATCTCACGTAGCAGAATTTTCACTGATACATCTCCTAGGGCAAGAGAAACAAAGGAAAAAAAATAAATGGGGCTACATCAAACTGAAAAGCTTCAGCACATCGAAAGAAACCATCCTCAAAATGAAAAGGGAGTCCACTGTATGGGAAAACATATTTGCCAATGACACATCTGATAGGGGATTAATTTCCAAAATAGATATAGAACTCATACCGCTCAACAAAAGGAAGACAAATAACTCAATAAAAAAATGGGCACAGGACCAGAATAGGCACTTCTCCAAACAGGACATACAGATGGCCAGGACACATATGAAAAAATGTTCAATGTCACTAATCATCAGAGAGATGCAAATTAAACTGATAATGAGGTACCACCTCACATCTGCTAGAATGGCTACCATCAACAAATCAACAAACAACAAGTGCTGGTGAGGATGTGGAGAAAAGGGAATGCTAGTACACTGCTGGTGGGAATGCAGACTGGTGTAACCATTATGGAAAACAGTATGGAATTTACTCAAATAATTAATAAAAAAAAAAACTACTGTTTGATCCACTGATCCCACTTCTAGGAAAATATCCTAAGGAGCCCAAACCACCAATCAGAAAGAATATATGCACCACTATACTCATAGTAGCATTATTTACAATAGCTAAGAATTGGAAACAGCCCAAGTGATCATCAATAGATGAGTGGCTAAAAAAAACTGTGGTACATTTACACAATGAAAATACTATGCAGCTGTAAAAAAGAAGGATTTGTTACCCTTTATGACAGCATGAATGGACCTGTAGAATGAATATATATATATATAGTCCTCACATGAGGATAGTTTTCCATTGATTTTTAGAGAGAGTGGGAGGGAGGGCGAGAGAGAGAGAGAGAGAGAGAGAGAGAGAGAGAGAGAGAGAGAGAAGCATCGACATGGGAGAGACACATCTACTGGTTGCCTCTGGCCAGTGGCCCAACACACTATCCACTGAGCCAAACCAGCTAGGCAGGACCTGGAGAATATTATGCTGAGTGAAATAAGTCAGTCAGAGAAAGACAAATATCACATGATCTCACTTATAAGTGGAATCTAATGAACGTAATAAACTGCCGAACAAAATAGGTTCAGGGGCATGGAGGCATGGAACTGACTGGCATATTTCAGAGGGGAAGCATATGTTCTTGCCTCCTTTGTCTAATATTAATTAACCTAAGAACTTATATATGTACTAGAGACCTGGTGCACGTATTCGTGCACTGGTGGGGTCCTTCAGCATGGCCTGCAGGGATTGGGCCCAAACCAGCAGTCCAATGCCTCCTGCTGCTCCTGCTCATCCCGGCCCCACTGTGGTCTCCGGGCTGTGGTGGCCAGTTGTGAGCCCTGCTTCTGATGTCCCTCCATTAGCTGAGCAGTGCTCCTGCTGTGAGAGCACACTGGCCACCAGGGGGCAGTTCCTGCCCCTGGTGGTCAGTGTGCATCATAATGAGTGGTCGACCAGTCGACTGCTTGCTTAAGCTTATATATATATATATATATATATATATATATATATATATATATACTAGTGACCTGGTGCATGAAGTTCATGCACATTAAAAAGGAATTAATTAGTGGAAATATTTTAATATTACTATTTGCCCTTTCTCTATAATAGAAGTGTCAGAGATGAAAGAAAATTAGTAAAATGTATATGAAAATCTTCTTCCTGTCAGAGTCTGGGGCGCGCCACGGGAACTAGAGTCAAGTCCCTGCCCACCCACGTGCGCTTTGAAATCCCACGAGACCCAAACCCGGCCCTGCCCCCCCCAATTGGGCTAGATCCAGACCCGGCTGACCCACCCCCATCAAGCACCACCAGGGCGGGGAGCATGGCCTGAGGCCCCCTGCCCCGGCCCAGTGCTATGCAGCCTCAGGCCCCTGCGGATTGCTTGTTAAGGCTCGTTACAGGAACATAGTCTCCGCTGTAGGTGCAGCCATCTTGTGTTACGGAATCCCTGCCTCCACTGTGGGCGCAGCCAGTGTGATGGTAATTTGCATATTCCCCGTTTATTAGATAAGATATGCATAACCAATAGACACAGATAATAGTGTGGTGAAGGCCTGGGTGGGGCAGGGGCAGGGACAACGGGGGTAAAGCGGGGGATTGGCAGATATCTGTAATGCTCTCAACAATAAAAAAAATAAAGTACTAAATAGGGGAAAATGTGTAATTTCCCTAAAGGTAAAACTATGACTGTCAAATAAATATAAAATAGGCACGAGCCAAAGATTTTAACTCATTAATGAATGAGGAAGCCAACAAGATGTTAAAGGTGGTTTAGCCCTGGCTGGGTGGTGCGGTTGGCTGGAGTGTTGTCTGTGCACCAAAAGGTTGTGGGTTCTATTCCTGGTCAGGGCACATACCTAGGTTGCTTCTGGGATAGGTCCCATTCAGGGCGAGATGCTTCATCAATGTTTCTCTCTCACATCGATGTCTCTTTCTTTTTCTCTCTCTCCCTTGCTCTAAAATCAATAAACATATCCTTGGGTGAGGATTTTTAAAAATGGTTTAAAAGAGAATCTGAAGAAAAAATATATATGGGAAGTCAGTTTGCTAATGGATGCAAAACTGGACATTATCCTATGGAACAAGAAAAGGTAATGTTTAGAATCGTCTTTTCTGCAAGGTGGAGGGTAAAAATGTCTTTGTGAAATAGCCTAGTTGAAGACAAGGGCACAGAGACCCAGATTAGAAGTATATAACCCCAAAGGAGCGAGGTAAGACTCCGCTTTCCATTGAAAGGACAGCCAGTTACTTTCTAAGTCTTCCAGTTATTCCTAACAAGCAAAGGTCCTATCCTCACGGAACATATACTTGAGGAAGACAGTTTATAAATGAAAACATAACTTTAGTAAGAGAAACGTTTAGGGTGCCATTAAAGGATACTTTTCACAAAAAGGTAAAATTGGGATTTTTCTAAATTCATCTCATAGATTTTACTTATCAGTTAAGGAGGGAACCAGTGAGATATGACAATTTGTTCAAAAGAGGACACAGTATCACACATTTATAGCCAGAGAAGGGCTGCTGCAATGATTCTGCCGACTGATGCAAACTGGCAAAGCTATCAGTTCCCACAGGGTAATACTCACCTGCATTGGTTGGATTGGTTTGCTTTTCTGGGAACGGGAATTGTTTGCATTCCTACCAGTTTTCTGACAATCCTGTCTCTATAGGGTTGTGAAACAGCCCAATCAGAGGCAAAGAACACCTCCCTATGGAATCAGATGAACCCTGGAGGCTGCAGTATTCCACTGGAAGGATATCCGGTAATCTCATTTGCCCATGTCCAATCTTGCACAGGTTTAAGCTCGGAAGATTTGACATGGGGCTAAGAAACAGATTAACTGAGAGGATGTCGCTTACACTAAGATCTAAGAGAAGGTGCCAACTCTAAAGGTGTGGTTAAGACCTTCCAGATAGATCGAGCAGCATGTGCAAAGGCCCTAGGATGGCAAAGGGCTTAGAGAGAATAGGACCAGCATGGCTGGACGGGAATGAGCTAGGGAGAGAGGTCAGCACGGGGGTGGGGGTGGGTGAGGGGGGTGGGAAGGGGCGGTGGGGGGGGGGAGATAATGCAAAACCTGGCGGGAGGAGACAAGGCCTTTGGATCTCCAAGCACAGTGAGCGCTATTAGAGCTTTAAACTGGGAAGTGCCACAATCCGGTTTGTGTCTTGTGAAACATCTCTGGTCGCTGTGGGAGAGGAGACCAAGAGGGGAGCAGGGGACCCATCCGGAGGCCGTTGCAGTGACCACGGAAGAGCAGACAGACCCATGCAGACGAGGAGAAGGGCCTGGATTCTCCTCTCTGTTCTAGGCTGGAAACACCATGACTTGCCGATGGGTTGCTGTGAAATAATATCGACGCATCCGTCTTAGCCTGTCCAAAGTAATGCTATTGGTTAGGGGTGCCTGAGGCTCTTGCCCGGGCCCTTACTACTTGTGGGAGCCCCTGTAAACATGTGGTGGCTGGACTGGCCCTTTGGGTCTTACTCTGACTGCAAGAAGCACCTCAGGACCAACCACCTGAAGAAGGAACAGTCTTGTGGGACTCACTCTTAACCTGTGGGGTTTGAGCAAATTCCAGTTTGTGCCCTGACCAGTCTGGCTCAGTGGGTAGAGCGTTGACCTGCAGACTGAAGGTTCCTGGGTTCGATTCCAGTGAAGGGCATGTACCTCGGTTGCAGGCTCGATCCCACCGCCCTGGTTAGGGCCATATGGGAGGCAATGAATCGATATGTCTCTCTCACATCAATGTTTCTCTCCCTGTGTCTCTCCCCTTCCCTTCCACTCTTTCTAAAAATCAATGGAAAAACATCCTCGGGTGAGGATTAACAAAACAACAAAAATAAGAAAAGTAAAAATTCCAGTTTGTGTCTGAATGAAGTGGTAGGACCCGTGGCGTCACGGAGGACTGGAGAATTGGTTGGTATGGAAACCCCCACACATCCCTGGTGTTAAAGGTATTCTGTGTGTACAGAGAAGTTGTTTTTACTTTTCTATTGGACATGGGTGGGGAGGAAAAGGGTGACTAAAGGCTGACTCTTAGTCTTCTGGCTTGAACACCTGGGTGAGTGGGGTGCCATTTTCTGAGAGGGGAGAACCTGGGGCAGGAAGTGTCTGGATTCAAGGGAACCACAAGTTTCCCTGTTTAAGATGCCCATTGGAGTTCAAGTCCCAATCCCAGCAGCTGACTGACTCCTCACACACATGGGTTTCTTGCTACAGAGCTGCCTGTCTTCCGGCTGGAGAAACCTCCACACTGGCTTGCCCAGAAGCCATTCATTAGCAGTAATTAGCAGTCATTCATTTCCCTGGAGGGATGAGTGGGGAGAAGGAACGCGGTTGGAGGTGGCTCTCCACCCTGTGGGGGAGGCTGGAGCTGGTTTCTCCATGCTTCCTCTCCACCAGCATGACTGCATGATGTGTCTGCCCAGGTCAGGAGGGGGGGGAGGAAGGGGGAGAGATGGAGGGACTAGGTCATGGCTCAGTAGGCATCCCCCGCCTCAAGGCAGGGCCAGGAGGACCTGCAGATCCCAGCTCACTTGTAGAACTGAACTGGGGCCCCTCCGTCTGCATCTGCACCGAGATGCGGCTTATCCTGCCCCGTCAGTCACTTCCTCTCCTTGGGCTTTTGACCATGACCTTTGACCCCATGACTCTGAGGTTCAGTCCTCTCTGAGTCACTGATGCTTCCCACAAGTGCTGGAAGAGTGCCCAGCGAGTCAGCTCGCCCAGCTTGACCAATTCCCTCTGTCCTTCTCAGCTCCCCTCTTCCACCAGCTCTAGGCTGAGCCCTTCCCAGTCTGGCCCTCCCTTCTCTGCTTCTTGGTCACAGGGGAAGCGCAGTCCTTCCAGGCTGATTTCTGTGTTGTGGCGAGAGTAGCTCTAACTGGTCCCAGGTAGCAGGGAGAGAAGTATGCATGGCTGTTGAAGAGTCTGGCTTTAGAATATGCCAGTCACATGGTGGATAATACTGGGGGGCATGCCAGTTAATATTTCACAGAGGGCTATCTAGGGGTGGGGACTCGGGGGAAGACCTGTTTTGTAGCATTTGCTGATTTCCATGGTATAACCTATGCATGGCTGATTTCAAGATGCTAATGTGACATCAACGGCTTGCAAAATTTCTGAAAAGTTAACAATTAGCTCTTGCTAGCCCATAGGAGCCCAAGTTAGCAGATCCCTTTAATAAACATGTTATTTTAGAGGTAAACAAACAGACAAGCACAGGGGGCTTCAAGCTTCCCTATGATTCATTGAATTAGCCAGACACAAGGAGATAATTCTTATGGAGGTGGTGGTGGTGGCAGCAATAGAAAGGATTTTCCATCAACCAAAGGCAACAGCGCGTAGACTGGGAAGTTAGGAGTGGGGAGGCGGGGGGTGGGGGTGGGGGAGGTAGGGTGTGGGGGAGGGGTTCTGATGCCACAGTAGACAGCCCAGTGACATTTATGTAGGAGGACTGACCATCTTTCTCCCTAAAAACATTCTCCATCCAGGCTGATGGGGTATTTTTCCATGAAAACAGCAGGGGAAATGGGATCAACTCTAAGAATTCCAATACACAGCCAACTTTTCTGAAGGAGGAAAAGGTTGTGGACAAAACGTAGGGGAGTACTCTAAGCCATGAAAGGAAAGCTGGAGGAAGCTGCCCTAGAGACCTGCCATAGAGAAAGAGATAGACGAGTAAGAGGTGGAGAAGCAGGCATCATTGCATCTAAAAAAACAAAAGAGGCCTGAAGGTCTTAGTAAACCACAAGAATTAGCAGTGCTCTGTATTCCAGGAAGACACTAGTCAGAATGAAGATACCTGGTGCCACATAATTAACACCTGGACCTCAGAAGTCCAGCTTTCAAAGAATCTGAGGGCTCCTGAGGTGGGAGCTCTGCCTTTTAGAAAGTTTGGGGTCGAGAGAGGGACCGGAAGGAGGTATCCCTAAGGCTAGAGAATGGAATGCTGGGCAAGGAGGCGGTGCTCATCTCTCATTTTATTTTATTTTTTTAAATAAATCTTTATTGTTCAGATTATTACAGATGTTCCTCTTTTTTCCCCCCATAGCTCCCCTCCACCCGGTTCCCACCCCACCCCATGCCCTTACTCCCACCACTGTCCTCATCCATAGGTGTAAGGTTTTTGTCCAATTCATCTCCCATTTTAAAGAAATGGCAAGAGGATAGGCAATGATGTTATAAGACGGGAAAATTTTTATTCCTCAGAATTTTAGGTGGGGACGTGGGGGTGGGGAGTGCCTGACCACCAGCCCAGGGTCGGAAAGCCAGAAGATGGGGAAAGGATTTGATGTACGTGCAACGTGAGGATGGGATTCTTGTGGAGGGGAGAAGGGTCAGAGCTTTGGGGCCAGGACAAAACGGAGAATGAGGAACCTGGGCGGAGATGGAGGAAAGTGTGAAGTCTGGAGCATAGGAGCCGGGGAGGGTGGGGGGAGGGGGGCCTCTGAGAGGGATATGGGACCTGGGATGGGGTTGGAGCCAAGTTCAACCCAAGTCTCCAAGAGGCAGGGAGTCCCGAGCAACATCTGATTTCCAGGACAGTTCAGGAGTGTGGTCAGATGGGAGGAAGGACATCCCCATGGGGAGGTGATGAAATCCCAGCCAGCGAGCAGTGTCCTCCAGTGTCCACGGCACCAACCAGGCCAGGTTTCTCAAAACCATTAGTGCCCCAGAAAACCTTGTCTGCAGATGAGCACAGCCCAGCGCATGGCTCAATCAGCACTCAGCCCTGCAAGGCCGCCTGCCAGCCCTCACACCTGAGCAGCCCTGTATCGTGTGGTCAGGACAGGCACCGCTGTCCTGACGGATCCTCTTCCCAGATGGGTAAACTGAGGCCCAGGTTGGAGGAGGGAGCTGCTGTTTACTTGGCTCCTTTGGAGAGCGCTGCTCACTCTGGGAGCTCACCTTGAGCTACCTGAGCGGGGGATGGAGAATCTGCTGTGTCCCAGGCCCTGCCCTCCAAGAGCAGGAAATGCCCAAGGACCCAGGGCACCAGCCGGTGGGCAGAGTGGGGGTGGGTGGGTGGGGCTGTGCTGCAATCAGGGCGACTCAGCCAGTGGAGCCCAGTGTTGCCACAGCTCCCAATGTTCCTGAAAAAGTGGACATTCAGATATTCGTTTTAGAACAACGTACACAAGACTTACAATTTTAACCATTTTTTAAAAATATATCTTATTGAATTTTTACAGAGAGGAAGGGAGAGAGATAGATAGCCAGAAACATCGATGGGAGAGAAACGTCGATCAGCTGCCTCCTGCACATCTCCCACCGGGGATGTGCCCGCAACCCAGGTACATGCCCTTGACCGGAATCGAACCCGGGACCCTTCAGTCCTCAGGCCGACGCTCTATCCACTGAGCCAAACCGGTTTAGGCGAATTTTAACCATTTTAAGTGTACAGTTCATGCCCTGACCGGTTTGGGATAGAGCGTCGGCCTGCGGACTGAAGGGTCCCAGGTTCGATTCCGGTCAAGGGCATGTACCTGGGTTGCGGGCACATCCCCAGTAGGGAGTATGCAGGAGGCAGCTGATCGATGTTTTTCTCTCACCATTGATGTTTCTAAATCCCTCTCCCTTCCTCTCTGTAAAAAAATCAATAAAATATATTTTTAAAAAGCGTACAGTTCAGTGGCATTAAGTATATTCACAATGTCGTGCAACCATCACCACCTTCATCTCCAGAACTTTTTCACCTTCCCAAACCGAAACTCTGTCCCCATTAAACACGAACTCCCTCTTTCCCCTCCCCAGGCCCTGGTGACCTCTAATCTACTCTCTGTCTTTAGGAGTCAGAGGACGCCAGGGGCCGCCTCACATAAGTGGAATCGTACAGCGTTTGTTCTTTGTGTCTGGCTCCTTTCATTGAGCATAGCGTCCACGAGGTTTGTCGATGTTGTGGCACGTGCTCGTACTTCGTCCCTTTTTATGGCTGAATAATATTCAATTGTATGGATGAACCACGTTTTGTTTATCCATTCATTTATCGATAGACACTTGGGTTGTTTGCACTTTTCAGCTTATTATGAATAATGCTGCTATGAACATGGGTTTACAAATCTCTGTTGTTGTTGTTATTCTTGTTTGTTTGTTTAAATCCTCACCAGAGGATATGTTTTCATTGATTTTTAGAGAGAGAGGAAGGGGGGGGGGGCGGGGGAAGAAACATCAATTGGTTGCCTCTGAGTATGTACCCTGACCAGGGATTGAACCCACAATCCAGATATGTGCCCTGACCAGGAATTGGACCCCAACCTTTCTGGTGTACAGGATGACGCTCCAACCAAGTGAGTCACCCGTTCGGGGCCAGATATCTGTTTGAGCAAGGATTCCGGCAGATACTTGTACACTCATGTTCACAGCAGCGTTAGTCAAAATTCAGATTAAAAAAAAAAAAAGATAGATTTTCCCAGTTTAGAAAAACAAACAGCACTGCAGGTCTAACAAAGCCCACTGGAAGGCTGGATCCCACAGCTGGCTTGCAGTTCTGGTCTCAGAACACACAGCTAGAACCATGAGGAAAAGGGCTCCTTGAGGCCGAGCAGCTTACCTGGAGTTCGGGGTGGGCTCACAGCATCAGGGAGGACTCCCCTTCCCCGAGCAGAGCCAGGGCCCCTCAGCCACTGTGCCTCCCTTCGCCAAGGCTCAAATCTGCCAGTCCCGCCCGCCCGAGCCAATCCTGGGGCTGGAGGGCCAGTGATGGCACCCACAACTCTCACCCCCTCTCCTACAAGTCTCAGTTCAAAAGTGAGCACGGCACGGGGCTCCTGATTTAAGATGGCAACGCCCTACCCCCATCCCCACCTCCTATTGCCCCCCTGTTCCTGTGCTAACCCCCTCCCTGTCTTGGTTTTCCTCATGAACCTTATCATCTGTCAGACGAGATGATTTACTGTGTTGATTCTGTTTCCTCCAGCCTTCCTGCCATGAGGGCAGGACCGTCCGGGGTTTGTTCACGGCTACATCTCCAGCTCACAGGGCAGTGCCTGGCATGCAATAGGCGCTCAGTAGGTTTTGGCTGATGATGAATGAATACCCCTGTTCATATCTCTGCCCTGACCCCGGTGCCCACGTCTGAAATGCTGCTGGTGAGTCACTTCTCTGGGCTGAGCCCTGCCAGCTCCAGCTGCTGTTTCATGTCAGGCCTCTGCGGCCACGTCTGTCATCTACACCTTGTTTCAATTCATCGACGGCCCTGAGACGGCTTGGCAGTGGGTGGCAGGATGGGCAGCCCACCTCAGGCCCAGCCGGGGCGCCTCGTGTGGGTCCAGCAGACGGCGGCCCCTTGTTGAGTGACTGTTGAGCCCTGCCGGGGTCTCCAGGTCCTGGGAACCGCGGAGCCGGTCTCTGGGGCCCTTGCCCAGGACTTGTGCGCGGAAGTCTTCACTGGCTGCTCAGGACTTCCTCCGCCTCCCACTCCCACCAGGCCCTGCTCCTTAGGGCGCTTTTCCCGGCCACCCCATCTCTAGGACAGAATCATCTTGAGGTACACGCCTGCCTCTTGGGTCACCTGGGCAGTGACCCAGATGTCATGAAAGGCGAGAAAACCTGGAACAAAGAGGAAACGGGAGAGGCAGGAGGCTGGAGCGCCAGTCCCCAGTGGGATCCTCCAGACTCACCTCTCCCGCGCTCATTTATTCATTCAACAAACATCCGTTGAGGCTTGACGTGTACCAGGCACGGCCCTAGAATCTGAGGACCCGTGGGGAGCTTCCTCACACTGTCCCCACTGCACCCAACTTCAGGGTGGCCCTCCAGAGTCCATGCCCACTGCGACGCTTTCCTGACACCTCCTCCCCAGGCCCAGGGTCTCTGTGCCCACCCCACAACACCTCACTGTCATGACTTGTTCACCTGCCTCCCATCCATCCCCAGGGCGATGTGTGTTGCCTGAAGACAGGACCTGTGTCTTATCACCATTGTGTCCCGGTGCCCAGCATAAGGGCTGGCATACAGCAGGCGCCCAATAAATGTTTGTCGAGTGTAGCTGGGGAGGCCAATCACCTCATTTTCAGGAAGGGAGTGGGTTGGGGGAGCCTGAGGGGCATGGCTAGCCATAGGCTGCAGAGGTGGACCCAGGAGAGTGAGCAGGGGAGGAGGGGGGCACCCTCCCCCTACCTAGGAAATGTCTGCTTGGCTGCTGAGGGGCCCCATAGAAACGGCCCCTCTCCTTAGCCACTCAGTGAAGGTTTTTCCTGCAGTCCCTCCCCCCCTGCCCTTGAACCCTGGGGGCTGTTCGAGGCTCCTGTGCCCCTCCCATGGCTTGTGTTTGTGGGAGGTGGGACAGGGGCGAGCCCCTGCAGTTTAATCTGAGTTGCCTCCTGCCCCCCAATGGAAGCAGGCCCAGTAAACACAGCGTGATCCTTTTCGGCACTGACAGTCTCTAGGGGATCCCAGGACCCTGCCACCACTGAAACCCCCCCAACCCCCCAGCATGAGGAGGTGGGCACCCCTGGGGCAGGCTCTGGGGGAGAACACGTTGATTCAGCTGGGGTGAGCTGAGGATCTGGTGTAGCAGCCCCCAGCCCCTTCCCAGCACCCTGTCCCTCTGCACCCCAGCCCCAGAGTCACCCCGCACTCACTCCCTCTGTCCTGCCTCTGCTGGGCCACCTTCAACTTCCTCTCCAGGCCACAGTTTCAAGGCCCTCCTTCACTGGCCCCCTGAGGGGAGTCAGGTGCCTCCTCTGGGCTCCTGAGGCCCCCACCCACGCGCACAGATGACCGCTGGTGACCAGTATCCATCCACTGGGCTGAGGTCTCTAGGCTCCACTGAGTCTAGTCCAGTTGCCTGTCTTCGGGCTCAGGTTTCAACTCCAAGCTCCACCACTCGCCAGCTGGGGGACCTGGGGCACATCACTAACCCTTCTAAGTGGCCTCAGCTTCCCCATCAGCAGGATGGGATAATAACAAGGGAATTTGAGGATAAAAGGAGGTGACGCCTGGTGCACTGAACACTGCCAGCTGCTATTGTTATTCGTCTTGCCCGCTCCCTAGGCGTAGCAAGGGCCCAGGTTGAGGTGTGTTGACCAAGTGAAAGAAGGGACAGAGATGCAGGCTGTTTCAGAGGAGGAAGCAGCCGGCTCCTCCTGCTTGGGGTGGGGAGTTGAGTGTGGGCACTGAGTCAGGGAAGACCTGGCCTCAGGCTGGGGGTCTCGGATTCAGGAGCTCAGGGGTGGGGCAGAGTGAGGGAGACCCTGCCTCCCAGCCCTTTCCAGGCAGCCTCCTAAGTCATAACCACAGAGCACCTGGCTGGCCCCGCCCACCCAAGCTTCCTGGGAGTGCAGGTGAAGGGTGAGTAGGGTGAGTCCTAGGGCTTCTGAGTGACAGGGCCCACAGGAAGGCTGCCCCAGAACTGGCAGCCACTGGGGGCCTGATTCATGGCTTTCCAGTAAGTGGGTTAACGGGATCCCAGAGCCCCGGGCTGGGCTAGTTCCCCTGGCTGAGTCAGGTCAGCCGGCCCCTGGAGGCAGTGGCCTTGCTGAGCCTTTGGGCAATCCCCTTGGCTGCCCCCCACATCTCCCCAAAGTCCTGGGGCCTCTCCAAGACCTCATACCTGAGCCTCCTGCTTCTGAGGAGCCAGACCCTGGGTCTGAGCACCTGCCTTTCCCCACCTGGACCCCCTTCCTTTCAAGCTATGAGCACCTTTCTCTGCACCCCCCAACTCCATGGTCAGCGTCAAGGCTACGGTCCAGGTTCCCTAGCCTGCCCTCCTGAGGTCAGATACTGGGCAGATACTGGGCCCACAGCTGGCGCTGGTGTCCTGAGCCCCAGATCCAGAGCCCGAGTCCACTGGCCCAGTCCAGAGGCAGGGGTCTCGGCCAGAGCCCCCCAGTTCCCGTTAAGGCTCATTTCCTCCTGGCAGCCCCACCCCTTCTGGTGACCTACAGCCCCGAGTGGCAGGGACTGAGCCACTCACTGGGGGGACAGGTCCGACAGCATTCCGCCTCCGAGGATAAAACCAGGGGTGACCTGCAGGGAACTCTGAACACTCCTGTGGCCGGCACGGCACAGCTCGCCAGGCCGTGGCCCCACCCCCACTGGACATGCTTGTGTCCAGAACCCCCCCAGCCCTGGGTGGGGGCTGCCTCAGGATTTTAACCTCCCTGCTGCTTCTGGCTTCTACCGGTGAGTCCGGAGGACCTGCTGCCCCTCCCTCTCTACCTCCCTCTCTGCCCCTTCAGGATCACCTCCTCCTCCCTCTAGACTCAGCCACCTTCCTTCCAGGGCCTGCCGGAATCCAGTCTCCTCCTTTGCTCTCTCCCCTGCCCCCTCCTCCAACCCCCCACTCTCCCTCTCTCTCTCTGTTATTTGACTGCTCCATGATGCTCAAGGTTTAAATGAGACACTGCAGGTAGGTACTAAGAGGTTTCATATGCTCCATCTCTGGTGGTTATTGTTGACTAAACTCATTATTGTCTTCATCTCCCTCTCTCCTCTTTCTTTATTTTTAATTCTTTTGTTGTTCTTAATTCCCACTGGAGGACATTTTTTCCATTGATTTTTAGAGTGGAAGAGAGGGAGGGAGGTGTGGCGGGGAGAGAAACATAGATGTGAGAGAGGCACATCGATTGGCTGTCTCCTGCATGTGCCTGGGCCAGGGCTCAAACCTGCAACCCAGGTACCTGCCCTTGATAGAGAATCAAACCCTTGACCCTTTGGTGCTTGGGCCGACACTCTAACCACTGAACCACACTGGTCAGGGCTCCCTCCCTCCTGTTTCTTCCATCTTCTGGGGCAGCAGCATCCAGGCCTTGGGCTTGGGGTTGGAGGTGAAGGGAGTCTCTGGTCGCTGACTTAGGTCTGAGGGAGGAAGCTGAGAGGGTCAGGTGTGTGCCCACTCTCCGTGAGAGGTGTCCCAGGGGTCGCTTCTCCCCCCCAGCAGGTGGGATGAATCCTGAGCATGAGCTGGAGGAAGCTGATGGGATGTGCAAGGCTCAGCTCACAATGAGAGCATGAGAGTTCCATCCCGTGCCCTCCAGGCTCCAGGCAATGCCCAACCTGGGAAGGCCTGGAGGGGCCTGGGAATGAGAGGCTGGAAAGGGTCACTGGGCCTGGGGGGAGGTCCACTCCACTGGACGCTGGGGGGCCATTCTCTCCACTGGGCACTTGGGGGCCTCCTCTCAACTGGCCTGACCCTTCCCTTCTCTTGTCCTCAGACACCTTCAGTGCTGCCAAGACACCTGGTGAGTAGGAACCGCCCTGAGGGGAGGAGGCATGGAGGGCGTCTGAGGGGAAGGGCAGTGTCTGTGTGTCTGTCTGCGGGGGAGCGGGGGGGGGGGGGGGCCAGAAGGAGGCAGAGGTTGGATTAGAGAGCGGGCAGGAAAGGAGGCCCAGAGGACAGAGCAGAGACTGGGGACTGGAGGAGGGAGGGCCAAGTGCAGCTGGAGTCCAGGAGGGCAAATGGCCAAGGAGGTAAAAGGATAGAGTTGTGGGCAAGGCTGAGAGCTACGTGGAGGGGAAAGGCCAGCCAGAAGGGAGGGCAGAGGAAGAGGAAGAGCAGGTCAGGGGAAGACACAGCAGAGGAGGGGGTCCGTGCAGGGCAGAGGGCAGAGGGAGAGGCAGTGGAGCACAGGCCTCTGGAGATGGGCAGAGGGAAGGGGCTGAGGACCATGCTGAGGGGGTGACAGAAAACTGGACCCTCCTCCGCCAGCGCCCCCAGCCTGTGGGAAGCCGCAGCAGCTGAACCGGATTGTGGGTGGTGAGGACAGCGCCGACGCCGAGTGGCCCTGGATTGTGAGCATCCAGAAGAACGGGACCCACCACTGTGCGGGCTCCCTCCTCACCAGGCGCTGGGTGGTCACCGCCGCCCACTGCTTCAAGGGGTATGGCAGCCAGTCTCCTCCACTCGAGTCCCCAGCTTCCTTCCTGCCCCACACCCGGGCTCCTCACACAGCCACGGCTGCCACCGCCGGTTCAGTCTGGGTCCCTCTGGACCGACCCGGCTCCTCCCAGAAGGCTCTGTTGCTTTTGTGGGGACTTCTTGTGCTTGCTCTTCCCCCAAACACCCTTCCCGGACCCTTCCTGGCCATCAGTGGTTCCTGCCTGACCCCACTCCCTTCCCTCTTCCTCCCAGCACTCTGAACAAGCCATCCCAGTTCACGGTGCTGCTGGGTGCCTGGCAGCTGGAGAATCCTGGTCCCAGGTCCCAGGAGGTGGGCATTGCCTGGGCACTGCCCCACCCTGTGTACTCCTGGAAGGAGGGCTCCCGTGCAGACATCGCCCTGGTGCGCCTCGAGCACTCCATTGAGTTTTCTGAGCGAATCCTGCCCATCTGCCTGCCTGATTCCTCCATCCATTTCCCTCCGAACACCAACTGCTGGATTGCAGGCTGGGGGAGTGTCCATGATGGAGGTGCGTCTCTCCTCCCCCATGTGGTTGGGGACAGATAAGGAGGTACGGACAGAGGGTGGTGGACACTAAGAGACACAGGTGCCCTGGCAGCAAAGCTTAGAGGCCAGTGACATAGCATGACAGACAAAAAGATGGACTACAACCCAAAGATGTGGCATCACGGAAGCCTAGGTAGACAGTTTCAGGTCATTTTTAATGAAAGGTATCTTCCGCTGTGTTCTGAGCCAGAGCAACAAAGATATTAAGTGATCTAGAAATGGCTGGAAGGAGGCATGTGTGGGGCCCAGCTGAATGCCAGGAATATGAAAACAGCCCCAAGATTCCAACATGGGAGTGGCATCCCTGGTGGCAGCCTGCTGTAATTGCAGGCAAAATTCCCAGGAGGAAATACAGTCTCCATGACTGTAAAATATAATAATTGCAAACTGAGTTTGGAGGTTTGGAAAACACCATCTAGAAACACAAAGCAGATGAGATAAGGTAAAAGGCAGTGAGGCAGGAAAAGACAGATGAGAGAGAGAGAGACTAAGAAAGGACAAAAGATCAGAAAAATAGGACTTTAACCAGATTCCAGAAGAACTAAGAGAAAGGACACCATTTGTGGAATCTGGAGATCCCACTGACAGGTGTCAGCCTCCCCATGGTCCGTAGGGGCTTCTGTGAGAACTGGAACTATGGGCTGTGGGGGCATGTGGGGGGCGGGGGGGGGGGGGGGGAGGGTATGTCTACAATTCCTCCCACCTCCAGGCTGTCAGGAAATTCCTCAAGTTTTCATGACATTCAACACCTAATGCTCACTTATTGAACACTTCACCTATCGCAGTCCCCATGCTGGGTAAAGCAGTGCCTGAGACGGGACAAGCCTGGACCACTGGGTCTACCCATCTGTGGGCATCAGAGACCTTGTTTGACAGTTCAGAGCATAAAGCTGCATGCTCACGTCCCATTCAGTAGGTCTGGAGGTGGAGGCCTGGAATTCAGGTTTTCCGCAGCCCTCTTTGGAGAGCCTGACAGAGGTGACCCATTAGACTTTGAGAAGCGCTGCCAAAGGGGATGAGGCAACCCGGAGAACTTCCCAGGCCTGACTCTCTCTTCCCCGTTCCCAGTGCCCCTGCCCCACCCGCAGACCCTACAGAAGCTGAAGGTTCCCATCATCGACTCGGAAACCTGCGGTCGCCTGTACTGGCGGGGAGCTGGGCAGGAAGCCATTACCGAGGACATGTTGTGCGCAGGCTACCTGGAGGGGCAGCGTGATGCCTGTCTGGTGAGCACCCCACCTTCTTCCCTGAGATTCCTCCTGGCTGGCTGGGCCTCTCCCAGAACCAGCTGTGGCCTGCAGTCCCCTAGGTGCTTGCAGAACAGGCCTCCAGGGGGTTCGGTCACTCACCCATCTGTTCACACATCCAACATAGACTGGGCACCTCAGGTGTCCAGCCCGCCCTCTCGGGGAGCTGTCCCGGGTGGAGGATGGCAGGATGGTGCCCAATGCCTGGCCTTGGACATGGTAAGGCCTGGTTGCAATTCCTACCCTGCTGCCCGTAGTTGCCAACTTGGGCAAGTCATGTCTTCTTTCTGAGCCTCAGTTCCCCATCCGTGCCACAAGTTACAATACTCTCTGCCTCACCGAGGAGGGAGGAGGTCTCACACGGGGTGTTTGTCACCAGAAGCGAGCCCAGGAGGCACGTCCTACCCGCCCTTCCTGCCTGGGTGGAGTTCAGGGCCTCAGGATGGATAACTGCCTTCTCCCCACAAAGGGAACCGCCCGCCGCCGCCGTCGCTGTGTCGGACCCTGGGCTGTGCCCACCCGCTGCCTCACGTGGGTGGGTCCCTAACCTGCCCTCCTCTCCGCAGGGCGACTCCGGAGGCCCCCTCATGTGCGAGGTGGAGGGCGCCTGGCTGCTGGCCGGCATCATCAGCTGGGGCGAGGGCTGTGCGGAGCGCAACCGGCCCGGCGTCTACATCAGCCTGGACGCCCACCGGTCCTGGGTGCAGAGGATCGTGCAAGGGGTGCAGCTCCGCGGACACTCCTACGGGAGCGGGAGCGGGCCGTCGGGGTTAAGAATCCTCCGGGGACGCCGGGCGGCCCGGGGCGGCCCCGCGGCCTGATCACGTGGTTTCCTCCGCTGTAAATAAGCCATCTACCTCTCCCGGGCGCCCGCCCTCCGCTGGGAGGCCCCGCCCTCGCCCCGCCCCCGGGCTCAGGCTCCACCCCTGGGGCCGGGAGCGCCTTTGTGTATATATGTTAATGATTTTTACAGTTATTTGTAATCCCGCCCGCATATTTTATTTATTCCCCCAATTTCAATAAATTATTTATTCCCCAGATCCTGTTTTTTTTCCCCCTTGTATGGGGACATTGGGGAGCAGGGGTCCACCTGGGGTTCAACACCCTGACCCCTGACCTTTGCACTGTCCTTTTATAGAGAGAAGGCAGGAGACCCAGCTCTGCCACATGAAAGCACCCCAAGGGTTTGGTGGCTGCAGGGCCCTGCCGATTGGGTTTCCAAAACAGGGCTGGTGGGAGAAACCACGCCCCCTGCGCCCAGAGGCCTGTCTCCGGGTTTGAGCTGAGGCAGCCATGCCTTGCACCCCCAGGAGCTGACTCACCAGTGACTCACAGCTGATTCCGTGAATCCTCCCTGTGGAGGAAGGAGCACAACAATGAGACAGCAGGGCTTCAGGCTCTGCCTCATCTTGGGCTTGAGTCACCTGCCTGCACCCACAGGGGTGGGGTGAGCGCAATGTCCCAAGCCACAAGGAGTCGCCTGGCTTCCTGCCCCGGGGGGACCCAGCTAACACTCTTGTTCCCTGAGGATGGCCTTTTCCACTGTCGGCTCTTCTGCGGCTAGGCCTCCTTCCTCCTGGACCAGCCCTTTTCCCCCTCCCCACCCCGCCCTTCCCTCCCTCCCCTCCCTCCCCTCCCCTCCCCTCCCCTCCCCTCCCCCATATCTGGACCCCTGTCCTAGTCCACCTGGGCTTCCCTGGAATAGTTCATGCAAAAGAGATTCACTCTGAAGCCAAGTCAAGAAAACAACCAGGTCCGGTCACGCTAACAGCGAGGAGTGCCCCCGGCCAGAGCCAGGCAGTGAAGTGAGTTTTTGAGAGGGGCGTGCAGGTGTTTGTCGGTTTTTTGGTACCCTTTATTGGAACTACTTTTCTAAAACATTTGTTCCTATTGTTTTGATCACCCTTAGGTTATTACCAGATCACACGAAATGTTGTGGGGTTGGTTTTGTTAAAATAAACAAACAAATGCTAAACTGGCCTCCTGCTCACCTGGAAACCAGCCTGGGGAGTGAGTGGGTGGCAGCTGAATCCCAGGACCTCCCCTTTGTGACCTAGTCCTCTCTTTACCTGTCACTCTGGTCTCCTTACCCTCCTCCCTCCCCTTCAGTAAACAGATGAGCTCCTTAAAGTGACATGCTGACAAAAGCCTTTGAGAAAGGGATGCCTAGAAATATCTGCCAGCGTGGAGAAGCTGCCCCATGAATAGCAGGATGCTCCTGGGTGAGCTGGGTTTTCTCTGAGTTGGATGATCAGCCTCCAGGAAGCCCCTGACCCTGAGGGCACCCTTCTGCCCATCTCGAGGAACCTGAGACAGGCTGGGCCCTCAGTGGGGAGCAGGTGCTTCAAAGTTTGACAGGATTCCACAGAGGAGCCCCTTCGCTCCTTGGTTGGAGGTGGGCCCCGGGACATGCCCCAAATCTAGGCCACTCTCGGGGGGAAGGCCTCACTGCTTTGGCTCCATAGATACCCTCTGCAGCCTCTGGAAGCTGCAGACAAGACCCTTCAGCCTGCCCAGCTGTTCCCTCCAGGAGGAGTCTCCTCCAGTGGGAATAGGGCCAATATGCCCATCCAGGCAGATGCCTCCACTCACATTTAACCTCCCACAATGAACAGCCCTTTATAGAGTCCTTATTACCTTCCCAAGGGCAGGAGTGGAGACACCACAGTGACAAATGTCATTTCAGCAGAAGCTGACTTAGCTGCAGGCTGTGAGGTCTGGCTATTGCTCCTTCACAGGCTCCTTCCTTAATTCTTTAACCATCGAGGAGACTTCCCCCTCCCCAGCCTGGGACCTCCCAACTCTTCCACTCTGCATCCAGAACAGTGTGAAAAAACACATTTAATCCCAGAACATTCCCCTAGTTGGCAGACTTCTTTGGTTGGCTCAGCCAACACCCATTCCGATCCCCATCCTCTGCTTCCTCCACCGTAGAGATTGGAAAAGCTAAATACTCACTCCTACAATCTCTGGCAAGGTCACCAGTGCCTATGGGACTGAGTGTTGGCCAATGAGATGAAAGCAGATTTCTGATGGGTGGTTTCTTGGGAAGCTGTTTTTTCCTGATAAAAGGGACATTAGCCTGTCCCACCTTCCTCCTCCTTCTAGACTTGAATGCAGGAGAAGAAGCCAAACTTAAGAGGGTATATACTGTATGATTCCATTTACTAGTATATGACATTGTGGAAAAGGCAAAACTGTAGGGACAGAGAGCAGATGGGTGATTGCCAGAGGTTGGAATGGGGGAAGGGTTGGCCATAAAGGAGCATGGGGGATTTTTTTTTATAGTGATGGAATTGGCTCTTTATCATGACTTAGGTGGTAGTTATGTAACTGAATGCATTTATCAAAACTTAAAGAACTATACACTAAAAATGGTGAATTTTACTGTATGTAAACTACTCCATAAGCTTGATATTTTTAAAAACCAACAACAGCCAGAACCGGTTTGGCTCAGTGGATGGAGCGTCGGCCTGAGGACTGAAAGGTCCCAGGTTCGATTTCCGGTCAAGGGCATGTGTCTGGGTTTCGGGCACATCCCCAGTGGGAGATGTGCAGGAGGCAGCTGATTGATGTTTCTCTCTCATTGATGTTTCTAACTCTCTATCTCTCTCCCTTCCTCTCTGTAAAAAATCAATAAAATATATTTAAAAACAAAACAAAAAAACCAACAACGAAAATGTGGAATCCTCCTTGACTCTTCTCTTTCTCTAAATTCAAACCATCAGAAAATCCTATTGGTTCTATTCTATCTTCAAATCATGTGCAAAAATGGCTACTTGTTTTCACGCTGGTGCAAGCCACTCTCCTCTTTCTCTTGGATTTCTATGATAGCCTCCTACCCGGTCCCCCTGCTTCTGTTGTTGCTCTTACCAGTCCATTCTCAGCACAGCAGCCAGAGAGGTTCTCTTAAAACCTAAGTCACATCATGTCATTCTTCTATTCAAAACCCTCCCCCATGACTCCTTACTTTACTTAGAGGAAATGACATGACCTTTCTGGCCTTCCTTCTTACCTCTCCTCTCCTTGCTCCCTGTGCTCCAGCCACTTTGGCTTCCAGCTGTCTTGTGGAACACAATAGGCATGCTCCTGCCCCAGGGCCTTTGCACTGCAGCTTCCTCTTCCCCCACATGACTGCATGGCTCACGCCCTCACTTCCTACAGGTCTTTGCTCAAATATGACCATGTCACCATCCTGTTTACAAGAGCAGTGTTCCCCTCCCACATTGCTTCTTTTCTTGCTTTCTCTTCTTCCAGGACATTGATTACTGTGGAACATGCTACATATTTTACTTGTTCCTTGTTTATTGTCCCCTCCCAAACACACACAACTAGGAGATAGGCCTCTGTCCCTGTATTTGTCCTATTCTGTTTTACTGTTTACTAGACTATCTTACCCAAGAAATATTTTGAGTTCATTAGAGGTTAGACCTTTATTTTATCCATCCTGGGACAGTCAGTGTCCAGAAAAAAGGGCCTGGCAAAATAGCAGATGTTATAAACGCTTCATGAGTCCATGGTAAGGAGTATGATCTATTTCATCAGGATGGTGGACATTGTAGACATATCTGCTTTGTTTCTCTAATGAATCACTCAAGCACCACATTCTCTCATGAGCAGAATTTCATTCTCTCTTGGGGCTGCCCCACTCTATCCACGAATTGTCCAAGAGTCCTAGGGGTTTATTTAGTCCAAAGAGAGGAATTCTATGAGAATTGCAAAGTCCAGCAATCCTCCAATTTAGTTCCATTGGGTCAAGGTCTGAATAGTGACCCCCCACAGTCTGAGAGCCCAACCCCCACCTCCACTCTCCTGCCCTGGTGTCGCTCTTGCTCATCTCCCTCACTGCCAGCCTTGTACTGGTGTCCTCCACGTGCGACCTTGGGTTGCAGGTCTTGAAGGTTACACACACAGGCCCAGTCATCGTTCCCCAGAACAGAGTGCCCCAGTGGCCTTGTCCAAAGGGCTTGCCAGGTACTTATGCCCCCTCCGCTGGGGACTGACCTTTGGAACACTTCACAACCGACATTCTCTTTCACTTAGTCCAGTGGTCGGCAAACTCATTAGTCAACAGAGCCAAATATCAAGAGCACAACGATTGAAATTTCTTTTGAGAGCCAAATTTTTTAAACTTAAACTATATAGGTAGGTACATTGTTATTAACTTGATTAGGGTACTCCTAAGATGGCCTCAATCTGATTGAGGTACGTTCGCTGAGGTCGACCCCTTCCAACTCGCCCATCCACACTTGTCTTGTATACTTGTTTCAGATACATGAGTGAGGATGGGAGAGTTGGAAGGGGTCGACCTCAGCAAACTTACCTCAAAACAATGTACCTCCCCCGCGCAGCGTCTCCCGTTGCCCCACCAACCGACACCCCCCACTTCTTCTAAAGCCACTTCTTCAAAATAGACTGGCCCAGGCGGAAAACCGACTTCTGCGCATGGGCCACGAAGTTTCAATCGCACTGTAGGTGCGCCCCCGCACGTGGTATTTTGTGCAAGAGCCACACTCAAGGGGCCAAAGAGCCGCATGTGGCTCGCAAGCCGCGGTTTGCCAACCACTGACTTAGACCACATTCCACTTGCTAAGTCATTATCTTTCCCCTCTGGAATTTCCCAGGATCCAGACCTGCCCAGAGAGTTCCCTACCAGAAAAGCCCACCTAGAGTCCTTTAAAAACCTCTGGCTCGCCCGAGAGGCCGAGCGGGCTGGTGGACACCGGGTTGGGAGCCTCCGGTGCCGCTGGGGTAGATGGCTCCCTCTCCTGCAGCCCTGAACTGCCGGAGCGGGTGGAGCCCGCCTTTAATCCGTCATGACTGGGACAGTGCCTCTCAAATAGGCTTATGGTTGGCGTTGGTGGTATAGTGGTGAGCATAGCTGCCTTCAAATAGGCTTATGGGTGAAGAATTTCTGGGGGGGGAGGGGGAGAGGGTGTTAACAAGTCAGATTTCTGAGCCACCCCGACACTCTGACGCATTGAATCTCGCGTGGCTCGAGGGTTTGTATCTCAGTAAACTTTCCGGGGGATTCGGGCCCATGTGGCCCGCCGGTCACGCCCGCTTTAGGGCCAATTTTTATAAATCTATTTAGCGAAGCCATCTCCTTTGGAACCTCCAGGGTGTCAGGGCTTGTCGGATGACTCCGCCTCTCGCCTTGAATTGGCCCCTCGCTCGTCCCGTCCCGGCAGATGAATCTCCCTTCCTGGTTGGTCGGCGGTGAATCCGTGGCGAGGTCTGGACCAATGGGCGCTGTAGTTCGCAGAACGTCACCTGGAGGTGGGTCCCCAGCTGGCGCCGTTGGCCGTGGACGCCTAACTCGCGCTGAGACTTCCGGCGGGGGAGCGAGCGCGGAGTTCTGCGTGAGTTCGCGACGCAGCGAGAAGCGCGGCGCCCAGGTCCGTGCCTAGGGAGGCCCTGGGGAGGGCTGGGCCGAGGGCTGGCGCGGCGGCTCCTGGCACCGACTGAGAGGCCAAGGCGCCGCAGGCGGCTGCGGCCCGGCTAGAGCGGGCTCTTCGGCCGCGACCTGAAGCCCAGGGTCCTCGGGCTTCTGCTGACGCCGGCCATCCCTGTGCGAGGCTGGGGGCTCCTTTCCAGGCGGGCACCGCTGGTTTCCCGGGTAGGGCACTCCGGGGGCCTGACGATGGCGTCGGGCCCGGGCTCCCAGGATCGGGAAGGGCTCCTGATAGTGAAACTGGAGGAGGACTGCGCCTGGAGCCAGGAGCTGCTCCCGCCGGACCCGGGGCCCAGCCCGGAGGCCTCCCACCTGCTCTTCAGACGGTTCCGCTTCCAAGAGGCCGCTGGGCCCCGGGAAGCCCTCAGCCGGCTCCAGGAACTTTGCCATGGATGGCTGCGGCCTGACATGCGCACCAAGGAGCAGATCCTGGAGCTGCTGGTGCTGGAGCAGTTTCTAATCATCCTGCCCCCCGAGATCCAGAGCAGGGTGCAGGAGCTGCACCCGGAGAGCGGCGAGGAAGCAGTGACCCTTGTAGAAGATATGCAGAGAGAGCTTGGGAAACTGAGGCAGCAGGTCACAGACCATGGGCGGGGAACAGAAGTGCTTTTGGAGGAGCCTTTGTCACTGGAAACAGCACGAAAGGCACCGAGCTTCAAGCTGGAGCCAATGGAGACTGAGCGAAGCCCTGGTCCCAGGCTGCAGGAGCTGCTAGGCCCCAGCCCTAAAAGGGACCACCAGGCTGTAAAGGAGAGGGCATTATCTGCTCCCTGGCTTTCTCTCTTTCCTCCGGAAGGAAACATGGAAGACAAGATGACTGGGCCCCAGTTGCCTGAGAGCTTAGAGGACGTGGCTATGTACATCTCCCAGGAGGAGTGGGGGCATCAGGATCCTAGTAAGAGGGCCCTCTCCAGGGACACGGTGCAGGGGAGTTATGAGAATGTGGACTCACTGGAATCTCAGGTTCCCAGTCAGGAGGCCCTGAGCATCCAGGTGGAACAAGGAAGAAAACCATGGGATCCCAGTGTCCAGATTTGCAAGGAGGGACTGAACCCCAGAAACCCAGCTCCAGAAGAGAAATTTGAGAGCCGGGAAGAAAGTGCTCAGTCTATTTCTCCTGAGAACATCCATCTGCAGGTGCTTCTGACTGGCCAGGCCAGAGGGGAGGTGCCCTGGAGTCCTGAGCAGGGACGCCCTGGGGACAGGGCAGAAGGGCATTGGGAGCTTCCCCCAGAGGATCAGATGGAGCAGTCCATGGTGGGAGCCACAAGTTGCAGAGAAGCAGGCCGGCCAAAGGAACTGCAGCCAAAGAAGCTCCATTTATGTCCCTTGTGTGGCAAAAATTTCTCTAGTAACTCAAATCTAATTAGGCACCAGAGAATACATGCGGCAGAAAGACTGTGTATGGGTGTAGAATGTGGTGAAATCTTTGGTGGGAGCCCACACTTCTTATCACTACACAGAGCACATTTTGGAGAGGAGGCCCATAAGTGCCTTGAATGTGGAAAAAGCTTCAGTCAGAATACCCACCTGACTCGCCATCAACGCACCCACACAGGCGAGAAGCCCTATCAGTGTAATGTATGTGGAAAAAGCTTCTCTTGCAACTCCAATCTCCACAGACACCAGAGAACACACACCGGTGAAAAGCCCTACAAGTGCCCGGAGTGTGGCGAGATTTTTGCTCACAGTTCCAATCTCTTTAGGCACCAGAGAATTCACACAGGAGAGAGACTCTATAAGTGTGCTGAGTGTGGAAAAAGTTTCTCTCGAAGTTCCCACCTTGTCATACATGAAAGAACTCATGAGAAAGAGAGGCTTTTCCCCTTCTCCGAGTGTGGGGAAGCAATGAGTGACAGCAGCTCCTTTCTTACAAACCATGGAACCCACAAAACAGAGAAGAAACTCTTTGAATGTTTGACCTGTGGGAAAAGCTTCCAGCAGGGCATGCACCTCACCTGACATCAGAGAATGCACACAGGAGAGAAACCATATAAATGTACCCTTTGCGGGGAAAACTTTTCTCATAGATCCAACTTAATCAGGCACCAGAGAATTCACACGGGGGAGAAACCGTATACCTGTCATGAGTGTGGAGACAGTTTTTCTCACAGCTCCAATCGGATTCGTCATCTGAGAACCCATACAGGAGAGAGACCCTATAAATGTTCTGAATATGGAGAAAGCTTTTCTCGGAGTTCATGCCTTATGAATCATCAGAGAACTCACACCAGATAGAAACATGGAATTTCATTTCACCACAGATAAGGTGGCATATTCAGAAGGGACTACTGTTGAGAGCTGGTATTTCTTGCCCTGCTGACCAAAATCATCTGTGTTGTTTTATTTTTAAATTTATTTTATTGATTTCAGAGAGGAAGGGAGAGGAGAGAGAGAGAAACATCAATGATTAGAATCATTGATGGGCTGCCTCCTGCATGTCCCCCCATCACCCCCCCCCCCCAACTGGGGATGGAGCCCACAACACAGCATGTGCACTGACCAGGAATCTAACTGTAACCTCTGGTCCATAGGTCAACGCTCAACCAGTGAGCCGTAGGGGCTGGGTGAAATCATCTGTTTTTGAGGTAATTACTGTGAAGAGTAACAAGGATGGGTATGTGGGGGTGGGGGGGGTGGGGGGAGTCATTGCAAGGGAGAAGCAGAGGCAGCAAAGGACTAGCATCAAGCTAAAATGGAATTCTGTCTGAACTAGTGAGGATGAAAAGTCTTTGAGGTGACCTGCTTGGGGCAGAATTCTCTATGAAGCCCACCTTGTCTCATGGTGCCTACCCCCTTGGTATACAGTGGGGCCTTGACTTACGAGTGTCCCGACTAACGAGTTTTTTGAGATACGAGCCGTCTCTTGGCCGATTTTTTGCTTTGAGTTGCAAGCTAAAATTCGGGTTACGAGCCAGCTTCAGATATGCCATCGCTAGTTGGCGCAGCGAACGTCACAGTGAACGCCACAACATCAGCCCAGCATCACGTGTCTCACTCGTTCACTTTAAGCGGTTAGCTCTTAGTTGAAGCATCAGTATTGTGCTCGCATTTGTGCTTGCAGTTATTTTGCAAAACTTCGTTTTTTCAACCATGGATCTGAAGAAAGTAAGTGCAAAGGACAGTGCTGAGAAGAAGTGGATGATGTGCATTGAATTAAAGAAATTATCGAAAAACATGACCAAGGTGTGCGTGTAATCGACTTGGCGAAGCAGTATGAGCGTAGCACTTCTACGATCTGCATCATACTGAAGCAGAAGGAGCCTATACAGGCTACAACTCCAGCCAAGGGCATTAAAATAATTTCTAAACAGCGGACATCTATCCATGAAAATATGGAGAAGCTGCTAATGGTGTGGTTAACGGAGAAGCAGCTTGCAGGAGATACCGTGACAAAGGCTATAATCTGTGAGAAGTCACGAGCTATTTACGCTGATTTGCTGCAGCAGACCCCAGGCACTTCAATGGATGAGGCATTGGGCGAGCAGTTTAAAGCCAGTCGGGGCTGGTTCGAAAATTTTAAAAAGAGGACCGGCATTCACTCCGTTGTCAGACATGGTGAGGCACCGAGCACGGATATAAAGGAAGTTGACATCAACGAGCTCATTGAGGAGCACTCAGAGGAACTGACAACACAGGAGCTAAAGGAGCTACAGACGCAGCAGCACACGGAGATTTTTCAGGAAATAGATGACACGGAGGAGGAAGAGGAGGTTATCTCTATAAGTGAGATAAAGGAAATGTTGGGAATGTGGGAAAAACTTTTAGACTTTATTCAAAAGAAACACCCAGAAAAAATTGCAACTGGGCATGCGATGGAGCTATTTAATGACACTTGCCTAACTCATTTCAGAAATATTCTGAAAGGGAGGATGAAACAGATCTCATTGGACAGGCTTTTATCAAAAACTCCTGTAGATGAAAGTGATGAAAGCGTGGCGAAAAGGGCAAAAACCAGCAAATAAGATTCAGTTATTCAGTTCAGCCTTTCTCCTCCAACTCCATCAGCATCTTCAAGTTGTTTGATCTCCATTCTATTGTTCAGTATTGTGTTTTTTATACAATATTCATTATTTTTAAATACATTTTTCTTATTTAAAAACATTTAACAAAACAATTGCGGTGTTTTTTGGGTGTCCAGAACGGATTAATGGCATTTCAATTCATTGTAATGGTGAAAATTGACTTGACATACGAGTAATTTGAGTTACGAGCTCCGTCAAGGAACGAATTAAACTCGTAAGTCAAGGCCCCACTGTATTTGGCTACATTGTGATTTGGATGCCTTAATTAGTCTTGTCTTTCCCAGAAACTTTGGGAATCTATATGACTTTTTGTTACTGCTTCCTCACTTGGTGCATTCAGCAGTAATATTTGAACTCCTGAGGCCCTTGAGACCAAAGAAAAGGGGCTAAATCTCCTGGGAAACCAGCTTGAGGGCAAAGAAAGACTGGTGGTTAGTTGTAGCTCTCCAAAAGGCCTTGACAGGGAAGCCACAGTTCACCTCAATGGGCCTCACAGGAGGGCCATTGGCAGGCCATGAATGTCATTGTCACCTCAGACAAAAAGGACCCAGAGACCTAAGGGAAATAGAAGGAATTTGCAGGTCAGCCTAGGAATTGGCAGAGGGAACTGGAATCAGAATTACTCTAACCTGTACAGAGATCAAGACTTCCCCCACCTCTGTCAGAGAAGGATAAACAGAACTCTGGAGTCTTCAGAGGGTTATGTAAGAAGGGTT
Source organism: Myotis nattereri (assembly GCF_964212035.1). Taxonomy (NCBI): domain Eukaryota; kingdom Metazoa; phylum Chordata; class Mammalia; order Chiroptera; family Vespertilionidae; genus Myotis; species Myotis nattereri. The sequence goes on along the minus strand of NC_138079.1, from coordinate 100,945,520 downwards.
CCCTAGGAGACTTTGAAAACACAGATCTTAGGGAAATTAGGGATCATGCCTTTCCCTGTTGGAAATATGTTTGGATGGTAATAAATACCTTCGAGAAAAAAAAAACATAATAAAAGTAAAAAATGAAAAAAACCTCTGGCTCCCCATCCCTGGGTGCTGATGTCATTTTGGGGCTCAGCGCAAATGGCCTCCAGATGACCTAATACATTTATAATTCCGTACCACTTTGGCCTCGTGAGTTCTTCCTTTGGTGACCCTAACAGTTGGTGCCAAAATTCTAGGAGGCCCTTTGGCTCAGTGGCTAGAGCATTGGTCTGCAGACTGAAGGGTCCCAGGTTCGATTCCGGTCAAGGGCACATGCCTGAGTTGCAGGCTTGATCCCCAGTAGGGGCCATGCAGGAGGCAGCTGATCAATGATTCTCTCATCATTGATGTTTCTGTCTCTCTCTCCCTCTCCCTTCCTCTCTGAAATCAATAAAAATATATTTAAAAAAATAAAAAAACCTCGTAGGGTTCCACGGGCAAGGGGAGTCATTGCCCCAACTTCAGTCACCCTGAGTTTGTTACTCAGAGAGCAGTAGACAGCAGCAACTCATCCTGGGCTTACCTCTGAATCCTACTCGGGTGACTCGACCACCTGCCTCAATTAGGCCTCCCTCCTTATGAGCCCTCCCGAGCCAGCCAAGGAAGACACCTGACAGATCAGGAACCTCTCCTTCTCCATTGCTGACCCCCCATCCCACAAGGGCCAATCTTCTCTAGGTGAGTGATGGTTTACAATTTCCCTTGTCTCCAGTCTTCTGCCCACTTACTCTCACTGACTTCTTGAAAGTACTCTCATCGTGAAAGTCCTAGCGCTAGGCCAGAAGACTCCTCAGCTGTTCAGCTTCGAGTCCTTCTGGACTGGGGATGCCCAGTCCGGAGGGTCGCCCCTCGCTTCTCATGGTGATTTGTTTAGCAGTGGGGACGCTTGCCTTAAACAGTCACCTCTGGACTTGTGATCTGTCACTCACAGACCTTGTGAGCCACCCTTTATCAAGGGGAACACTCACTCCATACCCACTAAAATGACCCCTCTTGGCTGTGTCCTTAAAAATCCTGACCACCTTAGACTCAGGGCAAAGAACAGGCCTCAGCGCCTCATTTTCTTTTGCAACACTGTTTGGCCACAATATCAACTAGAAAATGCATCTCAATGGCCTGGAAACGGCCCTTTCAATTTTGACATTGTGTGATTTACACAAAACATCATACCCCTAGCTTCTGATTCTGAATCTACTTCTGACCCAGCAGACCACCGACCTCCACCCCCTTATGTGCCCCCTCCCTCACCTGCAGTAGATTCCCCAAACCCAGATCTAACCAGCAACCACCTTCTCCAAGGGCCCCTGAGAGCCCAAATCCAGAGAACCCGAGCTCTAATAGAGCCTTTCCCCCACCTAACCCTCGCTCTTGGGCCACCCAAAGACCGTCTTCCTCAACAGCGGCTTCTATTCCCGCGGCCACTGTACCCCTGAGGGAGGGAGCAGGAAGTGACCTCCTTTTCCTTTTCCACCAACCAGACCACTTTTATGGAGGAATTTGAATACCTGACCCAGTCCAATGACAGACCTGGCAGGACATCTATGTCATCCTGTCCTCCTCTCTAACCCAGAGGAGAAGGGGTGCATCTGGTAGCAGCTCAGCACCAGGCTGAGGCCCTCCATAGACAGGATGCAGTGGCCAACCTGGTTGGCGCTAATGTGATCCCTGAACTTATGGGAGATGGGACGACCTGGTTAATTCTACAGGGTGCAGGCTTACCTGTCTCATTGCTGGACTCAAAAGGGCTTCCCATAAGGTGGTCAACTATGACAAACTTAATGAAATCCTCAGGGCTCTCTTCCTCTCCCACGTCATGGAGGCCTTACAGAAATTTACCACCTTAGACCCCACGTCCCCAGAGGGAACCCTTCTTCTGAACACCCATTTTATATTCCAAGTAGCCCCCGACATATACCGTAAACTTAGAAAAATAGATACAGGTCCACAAACCCCTCAAAAAGACCTAGTTAACCTGGCCTTTAAGGTCTTTAATAATAGAGACGAGGAGACCCAAATCCAAAAACAAAAGCGAGATCAGGCCAAGGCTGAGGCCCATTAGGAGGCCTTTCAGCTCCTAGCCACCGCTCTCACGAACCCCAAACAAAGTGCCAGTCCTCCAACCTAGGGTAAGTCAGGGGCTAAGCCTCCTCCGGGCCCATGCTTCACATGCAAGAAGGAAGGACACCGGGCCAAGTCTTGCCCAAACCCGAGACCCTGCCTGCGCCCTGCCCAAGGTGTGGAAGGAAAGGCCCCTGGAAATCAGACTGTTGTCTGACCCCTCCAGGTCAACCTCAGTCAGTCCAGGAAGGCTGCCCTCTGGATCCGGTTTGGAGCTTCCAGACCTCCTGGGACTGGCCACTGAAGACTGAAGCTGCCCAGTTCCTCACAAGGCCCCACAGACTTACATCACCAGGACAGAGCCTCCAGTAACAATTGTGGTGGCAGGTAAGCCAACCTCCTTTTTAAAAAAGTATATTTTTATTGATTTCAGAGATGAAGGGGGAGAGAGAGAGAGAGAGAGAGAGAGAGAGAGAGAGAGAGAGAGAAAGAAACAAAAATGATGAAAAGGAATCATTGATCCTGTCTCCTGCACAGCCACCTGGGGATTGAGTCTGAAACCCATGCTTGTGCCCTGATCAGGAATCGAACCATGACCTTCTGATTCATAAGTCAACACTCAATCATTGAGCCCCACTGTTCGGGCAAGAACTACTTTCTTTACTACAAAACTGCAAACACTTATTTAACAGTCCTGTTATTATCAAAAGTAGAGCTCATTATCACCCAAAGCTTAGCATATTATCTCTAAGGAAAAATGTGGCATTCTTAAATCCAAGCAGCTGGAGGCCTGGAAACTGCTGCAGGGCTGGCTCCCTGCTTCCCCTGCCTTTTCTCCAGCCCCATAGGCCCATACATAATTTTCCAAAGTCTTTGGTAACTTAAAAGCTTTGGAGCATTGCTGGGTTAAATCATAAACATCTAAATATTTTTTTAAAATATATTTTTATTGTTTTCAAAGAGGAAGGGAGAGGGAGAGAGATTTAGAAACATCAACGATGAGAGAGAATCATTGATCTGTTGCCTCCTGCATGCCCCACATTGGGGAACGAATGAGCCACAACCTGGGCATGTGCCCTGGCTGGGAATTGAACCGTGACCTCCTGGTTCATAGGTCGACACTCAGCCACTGAGCCACATCGGCCGGGCAAGTGTGTGTTTATTTGTTTATTTTTTAAATATATTTTTAAAATTGGTTTCAGAGAGGAAGGGAGAGGGAGAGAGAGAAACATCACTGATGAGAGAGAATCATTGATTGGCTGTCTCCTGCATGCCACCTACTGGGGATCGAACCTGCAACCCGGGCATGTGCCCTTGACTGGAATCGAACCTGGGACCCTTCAGTCCGCAGGCTGATGCCCTATCCTCTGAGCCAAAATGGCTAGGGCTAAAGCTGGTTATTTCTGAATGGGTAGAAAGGTTTGTGAAAGTTGTAGAAAAGTTTGTCCAGTGAGTCAGGACCTGATCGCCCCTGACATGGAAGGGACCCCTTCTCTCCTAGTAAGCAAAAGCAGCCCCACCCATCTCTCCCCTGTTGCTTAAGTTCTTAGGTTGGAGCCTAGACTTCTGTATTTCTACTGCTCATTCACAGTCCTTATCATTATCATTACCATCCACAGACATTATCATTGAAAGCCTCAACAGGTCTTCCTGCTTGGTATTTAGGAACTTCTCTCCCCTTTTCTAGCCTTCTTAAAAGCCATACACTGCAAAGGACACTGACTCAGGATTGATCCCATAATACAGGGAAATAACAAAGCAGCACTCAGAGGAAGCCTCTGTCTCCCCAGCTCTTAGCTGTACCTCATATAACACCCAAATACACTCCAGAGGAACTTCAGTCCTTGTTAGCTCTTGGGGCTATGTAGGAAGATCCATGGTTAAAATTTCAGAGAAAATATATCCTTCCCCAGGGACAGGCCCATGATATCTTACAGGCTATTCGCAATTCCCTATATATAGGATTCAGACCACTTTTACAACTTCGAAAACCCCTCATCAACTATCCGAGCCTAGCCGCCCTCCTGCACGATATCACTAAAACCTGTTCTACTTGTTTCTCAGTATCTCCCAAGGACAGGTTAGTCCTCCTTCTCTGCCCACTCATCAGGCAAGAGGCCAAATCCCTGGATAAGACTGGCAAATTGTCTTCACTCACATGCCCCCTATTAAAAGAACCAAATATCTCTTAACCTTGGTAGATACCTTCTCAGGCTAGAAGCACTCCCCATGTCTGAAAAGTCCTCCAAGGTCACACAAACTCTCATTCAGTATATCCTTCCCAGATTCGGCCTCCCCACCTCATTACAATCAGATAATGAACCTGCTTTCATATCTCAACTCCACAGGCCTCCTCTACTCTGAACATCCAGTGAACTTACACACCCTCTACCGGCCAGCCCCAGTCTTCAGGCAAGGTAGGAAAGGCGAATTCCTTAAGTCTCACCTAATTGAATTAAATCTCAAAACTAACAAACCCTGGACTACTCTCTACCTCTAGCCCTTTTGCACATCCGGGCAACCCCCCACCCCAGCACCCTCCCTTCTTAGTCCCTTTGAACTCATATATGGAAGACCCTTCTTACTAGGAAATTTCCCTTCCACAGAGACCCCTTGAGGAGACTGTGTCCCCATTTAAAATCTCATCTGACAGTTCCTGAGAGAACATGCTGGCCAGGTCCTCCCTTGACCTTTTATGGGAGACATCCCCCTACTCCTCTACAGCCAGGGGACTGGGTCCTCCTAAAGGCAAACCATCCATAAATAATTTACAGCCCCAATGGCAAGGCTCTTATCAGGTACCCCTAACAACCCTACTGCAGCTAACCTGTCGGGCCATACCTCATGGTTCCACCTTTCCACATTGAAACCCGTCCCTGGAACACCACAGTTAACCTAGAACTACCGAACAACCATTGGTCCCAACGGTTGACTACCAGGTCTCCCTGGAAGCCAATGGTTCGCTCCTATAGCTCGTACGTTTTAGTTCTTATCGAACCATCCAGGCCCAAGGCTTCAAGTGCTCCTTTTCTTCCCTTTTGATTTTCCATTGGATAACAGCCCATTCTAGCATTCCCACCCGCTTTCTCTGCAGTAGAATCTCAACCATTCATCAGTTACCTCTTATTGGCAAGTGTCATGGCGACTACCCTCTTGGTTTGGGGTGCGGAACCGGGAAAAGGAACCTCATACCTATTAGTGCACCTCTTCTCTCCATACCTTTCAGCTTGTCTCCATGATCAGGGATCTTTCTCCCTGTGTGGGGAAAATACATACATCTGCCTCCTGACTGGACAGGAACCTGTACTCTCCTCTCCTCTCGCCCAGTGTAGGTGTAGCCCCAAATAATTAGTCTTTACCTGTCCCCGTAACCCATCAGGGCCACACAAAAGGGCAGTCCAGATAACCCCGCTCCTCGTAACCCTCAGCATCACAGCAGGTGTCAGGACTGGCATAGGCGGCTTAACCACTGCCCTATCATATTTTGAAATCCTGTCTCAGGACCTACAAGAAAGCCTAGATAACATTGCCAAAGGTTTAGTTTAAGTTCAGGATCAGATAGACTCATTAGCAGCTGTCATCCTCCAAAATCCGAGAGGACTAGACCTCCTAACTGCAGAGAAAGGGGGTCTATGCCTCTTTCTGGAGGAAGAATGTTGTTTTTATGTCAATCAGTCTGGCCTAGTCAGGATGCTGCCCAAAAATTAACAGAAAAATTAGAGAACGTCAATCAAATTCATGGAACTACTAGTAAAGAATATAAATTGGTATGCCTGGTTACTTCCCTTCATAGGACCATTAACATTCCTATTCCTCATCCTCATTTTTGGCCCATGTATTCTGCACCATTTTCCATCTTTCCTTCAGGACCTTCACTTTTGAGTCTTCACCAACCAGTCTCTCGGGGAAATCATGCTGCTGCAACCCCTCACGCCAACCAGGAGGCATCTGTACAGGGTTCCAGCCTACTACAATCAAAGCCCATCCCCCTTTGATCTTGAATTTCCCCTCAGCAGGAAGCCATAGAACAAAAAGGCTGGGATGTTAGGTCTGATCAAATAATTGAATCCATCGCCCCTCCCCTGGAAACTTACCTTAGACCACTTCACAACCAACATTCCCTTTCACTTAGACCACATTCCAATGGCTCAGACCATTATCTTTCCCCTCTGGACTTTCCCAGGATCCGTATCCACCCAGAGTTCCCCACTGTAAAAGCCCTCCTAGAACCCTATAAAACCTCTGACTCCCCATCCCTGGGTGCTGATGCCATTTGGGGGCTTAGCCCACCTGGTCTCCAGATGACCTAACACATTTATAATCCTGTATCACTTTTGGCCTCATGCAGTCCTCCTTTAGACCTAACGGTGTTGACCCTGGATCACTTGGGGTTTACTTCCTGTTAACGGACGCAGTGGAACTATCCCGATTTATCAGGGGAATACTAATAATATCAAATCTCTCTAAATTTGACTTTCATGACTGGTCTCCAACTTAAATTCAACTATTTTGCATTTTATTCACCAGTAGATTTTACACCCATTTCTTGTTTGTTTGTTTTTTCTTTCTGTTGGTTGATTTTTCATTAATCATTTTAGTTGCTTTAAGTTTCGCATGTATGAGTAATGTCTTTTAAATTTCCTGTTCTGTGATGATATATGACTCCAGGAAATGCTACTGATATTTACCTGTCATGGCACTGTTTGTCACCCAACCTGTGTATCACTGCGTGTAGCCAAGAGATACTGTGTTTAATCCACATACCAGGAAGTAGTGGCCATTTCACTGGGGACCCCATAAAAGAGTAAGATAGAGTTCCTTTTATTTTTTATTGGTTTATTTTCAGTTTTTTTCTTTTTTAAAAATTGTTGACAGTATTACAGATGTCTCCCACTCCCCCCCTTTTGCCCCCCTCTACCCAGCTCCTGCCCCACTCCAGGCCTTCACCACACTCTTGTCTGTGTCCATGGGCTATGCCAGGGGTGGGCAAACTTTTTGAGTTGAGGGCTACAATGGGTTCTTAAACTGGACCGGAGGGCCGGAACAAAAGCATGGATGGAGTGTTTGTGTGAACTAATATAAATTCAAAGTAAACATCATTACATAAAAGGGTACGGTCTTTTTTTTTTTGTTTTATTCATTTCAAACGGGCCGGATCCGGCCCACGGGCCGTAGTTTGCCCACAGCTGGGCTATGCATACCCTGTATAATAAAAGGCTAATATGCAAATAGACTGAACAGCAGAACAACCGGAACAGCTAAACAACCGAACAACCGGTCACTATGACGTGCACTGACCATCAGGGGCGTGTCTGGAACATGGCGGGCGTCAGCAGTGGTGGGATGGTGGAGCAGGTGAGTGGGGGCACCATACCAAGGCGGGGTGCTGGTTGCTGTCATCGGGGCGAGCCTCTGGTGGTTACTGAAAATTCTTTGCTCCCATGCTCTGCGGTCCTGCCCGGCGCTCGCACCTCCTGCCAGTGCTGGCCCAGCTCACACCCACTGCCGGCACCATCAGTGGACGTGAGTGGCGGCTGCCGGCCCCAATCACCCCTCAGGACTTCTCCACCTCTCCCTGCTCCTGAGAGGCAACCAGGGCAGCAGCTGCCACTCGCACCCACTGACGGTGCCAGCCCTGCTTGCACCCGCTGCTGGCACCAGCCGCAATTGCTCCGCGCTGTCAGCAGATGTGAGCGGGGCCAATGCTATCAGCCGTGGGAGCAGTGGTAAGAGCAGGGCTGCTGGCAGACAGGGGACTGGGCCTTTGTGGGAGGGGCTGGACGGGGGTGCACAGGAGGGGCCGAGACATGCCCCTGGGCCCACCACAGCCTCTCAGCCCACAGTTCCTTTCAAGGTGTAAGAATTTGTGCACTGGGCCCCTAGTATGTATATAAGTTCTTTGGTTAATCTCTTCCCATCTCCCTCACCTGCCTCCCCTCTGAGATCTATCAAATCTGTCCCATGGATCCATGCCTCTGGACCTATTTTGTTCATTAGATTCCACATGTAAGTGATATCATGTGATATTGTCTTTCTCTGAATGACTTATTTTGCTTAGCATAATAATCTCTAGGTCCATCCATCTTGTGGCAAGGATAAGAGACCCTTCTTTTTTACAGCTATATATTCACTTATATCATCACTTATATCAATGATGTAATTTACTTATATCAACACTTGTATAGTATTCTATTGTGTAAATGTACCACAGCTTTTTTATTCACTCATCTACTGAATAGCAGATCTTAGCTATTGTAAATAACTCTACTATGAACATAGGGATGCATATATTCTTTCTGATTGGTGTTTCAGGTTTCTTAAAAGTGGGATCACTGGGTCAAATGGCAGTTCCATATTTAATTTTTTGAGGAAACTCTATACTATTTTCCCTAATGTCTGCACCAGTCTGCATTCCCACCACCAGTGTGCTAGGTTTGCCCTTTCTCCACATCCTCACCAGCTCTTGTTGTTTGTTGATTCATTGATGGTAGCCATTCTGGCAGGTGTGAGGTGATACTTTATTGTAGTTTTAATTTGCATCTCACTGATGATTAGTGACTATGAGCATTTTTCATATGTCTCTTGGCCATCTGTATGTCCTCTTTGGAGAAATGTCTATTCAGGTCCTTTGCCCACTTTTTAACTGGATTGTTTGTCTTCCTTTTGTTGAATTGTATGAATTCTTTATACATTTTGGAAATGAACACTTATCACATGTATTCTTGCCAAATATGTTCTCCCCTACAGTAGGCTCCCTTTTCATTTTGAGGATGGTTTCTTTTGATGTGCAGGAGCTTTTCAGTTTGATGTAGTCCCATTTGATTATATTTTCCTTTGTTTCTCTTGCCCTAGGAGATGTATTGGCAAAAATTCTGCTATATGAGATGTCTGAGATTTTACTGCCTATGTTTTCTTCTAGGGTTTTTATGGTTTCATGACTTACATTTAAGTCTTTTTATCCATTTTGAGTTTATTCTTGTGTATGGTGTAAGTTGGTGGTCTAGTTTCATTTTATTTCATGTACCAGGATAGAGTTCCTTTTAGACTTGCTCCTTGGCCCTATTACAATTTACTTATGTCATCACTTGGATTTGCCTATCAAGGGGTCTCAGGTCAGCTCAGGCCTTACTATCCACAAACAAAAGGTCCTATTACCTCTTTTTTCCCACCACAGTGGTGCTCTCTGGCCTACTGTTAGCACAACACAAGGGGCTCCTTCCATGATTCCACCCCAAATTAAGGAGAAATGAGGTCATATGGGTGGGCCCTCATTCATATGCCTGGTGTCCTTTTATGAAGAGGAAATTTGGATGCAGACATGGGCTGTGCACAGAGGAAAGGTTATGTAAGGACTTGGCAGAGGACGGCCATCTGCAAACCAAGGAGAGAGGCCTTGGAGAAATCAACCCACTGACACCTTGATCTCAGACTTCCAGCCGCCAGAACTGTGAGAAAATAAATTCCGGTGTTTATGCCGCCCAACCTGTGGTATTTGTTATGACAGCCTGGCTTCCTGAGCAGATCAACCATAGCAGACTGAGAAATAATAGTTCTTCACCACAGAGAATTTGAGAAGCACTGCTCTGGGCAGTTTGGTGGCCGCCTCTTCAGCCCTTGTTCACAGTTATGGTCACTCCGTGTTTTTGCTTGCGTGGGACAGTCTTGGCTAATTCCTGTCCCGGTGTAATTGCTAATTCTCTCATAGGGGTCCAAAAAGCTGGATGATGTTAGTCTCCCCAGTAATGACTTAACTAACCTAAGAGCCCCAGTCCCTGAAGCTCCATGGTTTTTAATCTCTTGCCTCCTTGAATGGTCACATGGCCACCAGCTGGCCATGTTAGAACTTCATCTCCCAGCTCCGGCCAGCAGTGAATCCACCACCTCCTACCATCCCTTCTGGTGTCACAGGGGCCCTGGGAACAGTTACCAGCCTGGTGGCCCCCACCCTCTGGCTGTGTCTTAGACGCGGGGACAAAGCCAGGCCTGTCAGAGCCTGTTCAGCACTTTCTTGAGGAGAGACACGTTGGGAACGCCTCACAATGAACTCCACAGCCTCTGAGAGACAAGGTGGTCCTGCTTTTAGTCCAGTTAGCCTACGAGGCCTGGTGGGGGGGGGGCACCCGTATGGGGCTGCCCGGTGTCCCATCCCTTCTCCGCCCTGGAGGTGGCTGTCTGGAACATTTCACTGAGGAGGGCCACAGGCCTGTCCAGATTCAAAGCCCAGACAGAGGGAGAGGATGGTGGGTGGGCAGTGGACTTGTCAACTCTGCAGCCTCTGCCCCTCCAGGGGCCAGACAAGCCCAGGCAGCCTCCGAGTTAACTTGAGGACTGAGACCAGCCTGCTACCCAGAAGGCTTGCTCTCCCTTAGCCACACACTCAGGATGTTCTGAAATGGCCGCTCCTTTTCCCCGTGGAGTTGCTTTCAGAGCTCTGTCCTCTGCTCTCCCTCCCAACCCCCCTCACCCTTCATCCTCCCTGCCCCTCTGCCTTTGTGGGCAGGACTGTCTCCTGGATGGGCCTCACTAGACCCTAAGGAACTCCACTTCTGTGCCCAGGTGGAGGTTTCCGAACTTTCTGATTGTCAGATAACTTCCTCTCACTAATAACTTCCCTGTGCTATTTTAGTAACGAATTCTCTGACTCTTCTTCATAATAACTCCATTCCAGAAAACAGGAGGGGGCAGTGACAGAGTAAAACAAAACCCTCGATGCTGCTCGCATTTGTGCCTAACGTTTTATTTGGCAAGTCTCCCTTGCATGAGCCTGAACACCTCAGAAATCTCAACTCCCCCCTCTCCCCAAATGACCAACTGACCAGGGCCTTCACACCACGTAGCCCTGCGCCAGGACCCACTTCCGTCCAGATGCCCCTGCCTGGGCTGTGTGTGTCTGTGTGTATAGATATGTATCTGTGTGTATAGATATGTGTGTGTGTGTGTGTGTGTGTGTGTTCCCAGAGCCCACCACGTTTTCCAGCTGTAGACAGCCCAAACCACTCCACTCACCCCCAGGGGATGCCTCCCTAACTGGGTTCTCTTGGTGCCTGGGAGGGGGCAGTAGGTGTGGGTCCTGGCACTTGGGAAGTGGGTCGGGGTAGGTGTAGAGGGGGCACTGCACCGCCCCCAGCAGCTCCTCTCCCCCTTCCTCATGCATCCCACTGCTGCCAGCAGTGAGTTAGAAGGAAGGAGCCTGAACCAACAGAGACTCACAGGAAGGGTATTCCAGCCTGACCTTGACTGCAATACAAACACAAGCCCCCTTTGTCTTCTCTTTCCCCGGTTCCATCCGCAGGTGGTATTTGTAGAGGATTTAGAAGACTGACAGTTCTGCTTATAAAACTCCACCCCCAGCCCCGGCTGATTGCAACAGACAAAGAGGGTTCTCTTGGTGCCTGGGAGTGGGAAGTAGGTGTGGGTCCTGGCACTTGGGAAGCAGGGTGGGGGTAGGTGTGGAGGGGGCACTGCACCACCCCCAGCAGCTCCTCTCAGCATCTGGCTGCCTGGCCCATCCTGACTGCTCAGTAGGATGTCTTTCAAGGGCACCCCCAATGGCTGGCACCCCCAATGGCTGGCAGTCCATGCACCCTGGTGAGCCTCTGGCAGGCCCTGCGATCAGTGACATAACTCAGGGACAGGTTAGTGGCCAGGAGTTGCACAGCTGGGAGTTACACGGTTCAGTGTTGTATAAGAAGAAACCATTCATGGTCGACACACAAACGTCCCTTGTAGGGTTGAGCCAGAACATGGATAAGGAAGTGATTATAATTTACTCAGATGTTCCGGGAGGCTGACAGCCTGCCTTCTACCCAAAGGCCGGACTGTTTGGCCAAGCATGAGAGCAGGAACCAAGTACAGGATGAACAGTCCCTTCCTCAGCTCGAACTGGGGGCTCAGGTCCTGCCCAGTCCTCATCTCTGAACTTTTGGTTGAGTCACTGAGAAAGAATTCACGGGGACTCAGTTCGGCCAAAGGCACTGAGTGAGCCAGGCCCCTAGTCCCCTGGTTTCCAGCAGAGGGAAGAAACCTGTAGGAAACCCCTGTGTTGTGGGGGTGCTAGAGTGACGGAGCAGTTGGGGTGCAGGGACGCTCAGGAAAGGACATCTTTTCCCTGTGAGGGTGAACACTGGGCTGGTTCCTGAGCAGGGGGTGGCAGAGGGATGGTGGGATTTGAGTTTAAATTCCACAACTCGCTGGGTTAATTGCTTTAACTCTCTCATCCTGGTTTTCTTCTCTGTAAAAACAAAAGGGTAAGCCCCACACCACAGGTGTTCGCGAGGGCTGAGGTAACAATTGTGAAGCCACCTAGCATCAAGCCTGGCCCCAAACAGGCGCACAATGAATGCTGGAGTTCCATCCATCCATCCATCCATCCATCCATCCATCCATCCATCCATCCATCCCTCATTCCAGAAAAAAGATCCAAATCCCAGAGACCTGGCAGTACACACGTCACAAAACACTTCAGCAGGAACTAGTTTTCAAAAGCAGCCCTTGGGAGCCAGGCCCTCTCATCACAGAATGTTTCATTTTTGTCTAAACCTGCCTGCTCCGCAGCTCTCCCAGCCCTCTCGGTCCTCCGCCTCAACGGAGCCACCTGCAAACACCAAGACCTGGACCCTCTTGTCTCTTCTTCCCTGTTCAAGTCCCCTGGGCACCCTTTCCTTCTGGACACCTTCTCTTGTCCTCAGAGAAATTCTCTCTCCCCTAACGCCAACTTCAATGGCTAGGCATTCATTGGTCAAACTTAAACACTTTCGTATGTCTAAATGCATTCTGAAAATACGGGAACTGTTATGGGAGAAAAGCATGGGTGGTCTTTCTCCGTTGCTAATGGAAGTGCGATTCTTGGGGTACCGTTGGAATAAGCATTTCCAGAGGCCCCCACAGGAGGACGAGATATAGTAGAAGCATTATTTCCGTGGGATTCACCCCTGGGTTTCCAAAGTTCCAGTTCCCTTAGTCCAGTCATGGAAGTGTAGGAAAATACGGGGTTCCAGTAAAGCTAGAGGCAGAGCCAGTGTCCAGAGTTTCCTTTCCATGTTGGAGCCGGGTCCAGGTCAGTATTAGGCTAGTTGTAGTCCATTAGTCCATTGAAGGAGCGGGGCGCGCATTTCACATGGCCATGGACCATGTGGGTGAAGGCCAGGAAGTCAAGTGTGAGCCACGAGCCAAGCATGCCAAGAGGAACCAAGAAAGCGAACTCCTTTGTTCAGGGGATTAAATATCCCAAATTTTGTGTCCTTGCGGTGGCAATGCCCATTCTGGCCAATGACCTTTGTTCTCAAGTGTGAAGGACAACAATATGTCACCCCAACCTTACTGGGTTTGTGTCCATTCTCCTCCCTGTCCAGTCCTTTACCCAAGGGATCTGCGGGGAATAGCCCGTGGCTCCCTGGGGAATGTAAAGCTTTAGCTTCCGGGTGAAGCGCTCAAATGACATGTCCATAGTATCTGGCCTTCCCTTTGCTTCTTTTCTATGTTCAATAACTAAGTTAATTACAACGGTATCATTAAAATGTCAACAGTTGAGTACCTCTAGGTAGTGGGACTTCTTTTCAATTTAGCTGTATTTCCTAATTTCTGCAATATACATATATGACTTTTTAAAAATATTTTTTTTATTGATTTCAGAGAGGAAAGGAGAGGGGGAGAGAGAGAGAGATAGAAACATCAATGATGAGAATCATTGGTCAGCCTTGCAAACCCAGAGACCTAAAGTAACCACAAAGGATGGTCTGAAATGAAAACTTTTTAAACTAAAGAGCAGTTTATGGTGGTTAGATGTCCTAGTCTGGTATCTTCCCTGACAAAGGTCAATCTTTGCCTTAACTGAGTCTGTCTTTTTGCATCTATGACAACATGTCATTGGAATGTCAAAGTAATTTTCTTTTTTCTGGACCTCTCAAAGCACAGGTAACGCTCTGCAGAGACCACGAATTCCCTCATTGTTATTGAGTTAATTGTTTTGTTTTTTAAAATTCATTTCAGAGATGAAGGGGGAGAGAGAGAGAGAGAGAGAGAGAGAGAGAGAGAGAGAGAGAGAGAGAGAGAAACATCCATAATGAGAGAGAATCATCTCTCGGCTGCCTCCTGTATGTCCCACACTGGGGATTGAGCCCGAAACCCAGGTATGTGCCCTGATGGGGAATCCAACCGTGACCTCCTGGTTCATAGGTTGATGCTCAATCACTGAGCCACACCGGCCGTGCTCGAGTTAATTGTTGACTGTTAACTATCCTGCACCCGCTTAAGTAAAAAAAAGTACATGTCTATCATTTTACTTTTTATCCAATCCCAGAGGTTTCCCCACTTTGCTTTCTCCCACCTCCCTAACCTATCACTCATGGATTTCATGTCACCCACTACATCTCCTCTTTTCATTGTAATGTATAAAACAAGGTGCAAAACTGCCATTCTCCGGAGCATTATCTCAATCCATTGAGATTCTGCTTGCCAGCAACTGTCGACAGTTTGGCTCAAATGAACTCACAAAAATTCTTCACAGGTTTGAATGTTTCTTACATTGAATGTTAACACATGCTGCAACTCCCCGCCCCCGCCCCCATATGTGAAATATAGTGAAGTCCTGTAAGACTGTGAGACCTTGGAAAGCTGGCCAAAGAGAAACTGCTTCCAGACGTGAGCCTGGATTGTAAAAGGCTAGTGTACCGTCTCACACAGCTTGTTCACGGCCCTTCCCCCTCCCCTATATGCCCTGTTGTCTGATGTTTCCCGTACGCTGTCAAACCTTGTGTTGGGAAAGTCTGGGTGGTGATAAGACAATAGCACCGGCCAGCATCCCCCCTGGCGGCTGGTGTGGCCGTACCCCTCATGGGCCAGCTGCCACCAGTGCACAAGTGGTCCTCTGGAATATTTCTTTGGAATCCACACACAACATGCTGAGGTTTCCTGGGACCTTCGCACTTCACATACCAATTGATATATTTGGGCAGATGGATTCCAGAGAAATTCCTGTAGAGTTGATGGCTGAGGAAGCGGGATGGGAGGCAGTGTGTAGGTGGTGCCGGGAACCCCACTTTGGAAAAGGAGCTCCATGTGGTAGGAGGTGGCAACCCAGGGAACCACGATGTGAGTGCTCCAGGGACGCCTGGCAAGTGCAAGCAGGGCTTCTTTCAGTCCAGTATCAGTGGCATGGAAGTGCTGCTGGCAACATAGAAGGAAAATTTAAAAATGAGTCTTTTGAGCACCTTCTGGAGGCTCAGAGGCTGCTGTGGTCCTGGGGACAGTGGGGAATTGGTGCTGCTCCCAGCCCTGGGCAGGCTGCATGTGAGGGGGGAAAAGCCTGGCACTTTTAAATTAGAATTTTTATCTTAGAATCTTACCTCTTCCAGAAAAGCAAAGTTCTATGTCAATTTCATTATAATCAAATATATAACCATACCATTTTAAGTTTGTCATTCATAGGTAGTCACTATTTTACTCCGATGCATTTGCAAAGAGATTTCATCTTAAAGATCCATGGAAAGAACTGTGACTTATTCTAAAATAAAGTTTTCTGAGAACAAAATTTCAGATTACAACTTCAAACTGGATTTGTAGAAATATGATAGATCTGAATAAAAAAAATCTATTCATATGGGCCTGAATAAACTGAAAATAATTATTGCTTTTATGAGTTTGCTCAAAATATTACTAACTTTTTTCATCCATTGATTTTAGGGAGAGTGGGCAAGAGAGGGAGAGACAGAGAGAAATATCAATGTGAGAGAAACACATTGATTGGTTGCCTCCTGCATGAGCCCCGACCAGGACCTGGGTTGGGGGAGGAGCCTGCAACTAAGGTACATGCCCTTGATCAGAATCCAACCTGGGACCCTTCATCTGCAAGCTGATGCTCTATCCACTGAGCCAAACTGCTAGGGCTAAATATTACTAATTTTTTTTAAAAAAAATGTTTTGTTTTCTAGATATAAGAACTTATTTTTCCCTGGGAGCAGTGTGGTACATTATACCTTTGTGAGCAATACCAAAGCATTTATATTCTTCTCCCTACCTGCTCCCTTTAGAATTTGGAAACTCTTAATGAATATTATTTAATTTTCATGGCAATATGGTTGTTTGCATGAATTCAATGAGAATCTGTTCTCTTTATAACAGGACACAATTAAAAACTGATTTTATGAACCAAGACTTTGAATGGCATGTCATGTTTGAGAGAGACATGCATAGACTCTGAATGTCACCAGAAAACTTTAAGGAATTAAAATGGACTTTGACTGAGTTCAAATCTTGACTCTTGTAAATGAAAAACTCACAAACACATTCAACAATATGATAAGTCCCAGAAAAAAAAAAAAGAAAGAATGAGGGATGTGGAGAATATATAGGGGAAATACATAATAATTAAAGGAGACTTGACTTGGAATGGTAAGCACACAATACAGACTACAGATCATTTATTATAGAATTGGGCACCTAAAACCTCTGTATGCTCTTTCGAGGAAAAGACAACAGTGGGATTGGCCGAAGAAGCACCAGCGGGCTTTTGAGGGGCAAAAAGAACAGGTAAACAGGTACAGGTGCTCGGTATCTATGATCCAGCGATCCAGCTCTACTTGGGGAATTGGATGTATGTGTAACCTGACCTTGACTCCTGCGCTGTGAACCTTACAGGTCCCAGGTATGGAAAGGGCCTGGAGAAAGATACAGCCTAATAAAGAAACAGCTCTATGCCACCTACCATGCCCCGCAAGCAACAGAGACTATAACTGGAAGCTCTGCTGTAAGGGTGCAGATCACGGGGTGGCTGCAGGACATGTCTCACACCCTGAAATCTGGTGCAGCAGAGACACAAACTGTAGTAAGATGGAGTGTTTACCTGCAGCAGCAACATGTTCATTCAACATCCCCTCTGAGCCAGGAATTGCGGACACTGTTGGGGCCAGTCACCTTTGTGTCAGGAGATGCTGAAAAGGCACTCAAGGAAAAACTTATTGGCCCTTCACCAGTGAAAGCAGGTACTGTTCCAGCGCCAACTGAAGCATGGTACACCTATGGCCCAGGCAAAGGACAGCCCCCTAAATGGCATACTCAGCACTGGACTATCAACAGCAGACCCCTGTGGGGACAAACCATGTGGACTGACATGTGGACGGTTGTACAGAGTACGGCGGTGACCCTAGATCAGCCGTGGGCAAACTACGGACCGTTTGAAATGAATAAAACTATTGAAAAAAAAGACCGTACCCTTTTATGTAATGATGTTTACTTTGAATTTATATTAGTTCACACAAACACTCCATCCATGCTTTTGTTCCGGCCCTCCGGTCCAGTTTAAGATCAGGGGAGGTGTCTTGCCCAGGGCTTGCTTATCCAACCTACCATAATGGGTAGATGGCCAACTACTATTGTGTCTGGCAGATTTGTATTCCTCCTCTCACAGCTAGTGTTCTAGGCGGAGAGGACATCACTGGTCAAAAGGTATAGCATAGAAGACCAGGGAGACCACCCAGGCAAGCCATTATCCTTACACAGGATAGAGCAATGGCCTGTATACTCCCCACTGGTGCCGATTCACCTGTGTTGGTGCCTACTAAACATGTGTCTTATTCTCCTAAGCTCAGTGCAGGCTAGCAGCTTTGAGACATGGGCTGATGAAGGACTCCCCAGCCCAGTGTGTCAGATGTTGGGTATGTTTGGAAATGCCCCCCTCTGCTACTGCTGGGCTGCCTTGGAAAACAAATCCAGTCAATCTGACAGAATAATCCTATCTCAACATGATTTGGAAAGTTTTCTAGGGACTGGTGATTAACTTTATATACTCTGATAGAATATATATATATATATATATATATATATATATACACACACTAGAGGCCCGGTGCATGAAATTAATGCATGGAGGGGAGGTACCCCTCAGCCGAGCCTGTACCTTCTCCAATCCGGGACCCCTTGGGGGATGTCCGACTGCTGGTTTAGGCCCGATCCCCGGGATTGGGCCTAAACTGGCAGTCGGACATCCCTCTCACAATCCTGGACTGCTGGCTCCTAATTGCTCACCTGCCTGGCTGCCTGGTTGCCCCTAACTTCCCCCCACCCCCCACCAGCCTGATAGCCTCTCACTGCCTCTGCATGCCAGCCTGGTCACCCCCAACTGCCCCTGCTGCCGACCTATTCACCGCTCACTGTCCCCCTCTCGGCCTAATCACCCCCAACAGCCCCCCAATGGCCTGGTTGCCCCCAACTCCCCCCCCCTGCCAGCCTGATCGCCTCACACAGCCTGCTGTTCAGTTGTTTGGTCATCCCTCACTAACCCCCCTGCCGGCCTGGTCATAGGCAGCCATCTTGTGAAGGCGTGAGGGTCAATTTACATATTACCTCTTTATTAAATAGGATTAGTATCAGAGTATATATACTGTTATTTCTTTACTGTTCATTATATTGTTGCTGTAAAATATAAATGCAATATCTCACTTATCCTCCTCCCTCCCCAGAATATATATGAAAATATAACAGGCAAATTATACAGAAAGGTAAAGGGAGGTACCCATGTTGGGGTGAAATATATGATAAGTAGGAACATGGGCCCCTTCCCATGCTCCAACTCCCACTCCCACACTGCCCTGGCTGGGTTATATAGTGAAGGTCACCTGGAAGCGGACTTTGAGATTTTGGGATGCTGGCCAGCAAGAAAGGCCAAAGAGAAACTGCTTCTAGATGTGAGTCTGGATTGTAAACAGTTATGTTTTGATCTCACACAGCTTGGGCACAGGTTCTGTCTCCCTTGGAGTCAAAGTGGGAAGGAGTCCAGCATTGTGTTGTCAGTGACCCACTAGATCCTCTCTTCACCTGATGCTCCAAAATAACAGCCAGAAGGAAAGAGTTCAATATAAAAAATCAGACAGCTAGGCAGGCTGGGGGTGAGATTTCAGGAAGGAAGATATGTGAGTGGGCAGTATGCACACAGAAAGATGCTCACCATTAGTTCCAGGATGGCCAAATACAGCAGCTTGACAATGCCAAGTGCTGACAAGGATGTGGAGCCACCGGAACGCTCATACATTGTTAGTGGGAATGCAACATGGCACTTCGGAAAGCAGTTTGGCAGTTTCTTATCAACTTAAATGGACACTTACCCTATGAGTTATCAGTTCCACCCCTAGATGTTTACCAAAGAGGAATGAAAACTTATGTCTACACAAAGGTTCATGCACAAATGTTCTTAGAAGCTTTATTCATAGTGGCCCAAAACAAACAACCCAAATGTTCATCAGCTGGTAAATGGGTAACTAAATGAAGTATAAATTAAATTAAATGCTACTTAGTAATAAAAAAGGAACACACTGCCCTGGCTGGTTTTCTCAGTGGTTAGAGCATCCACCTGCAGACTGAAGGGTCTTGGGTTCAATTCCTGGTCAAAGGCACGTACCTTGGTTGCAGGTTCCCCAGTCCCAGTAGGTGTGCATGCACGAGGCAACCAATCACTATCTCTCTCCCCTCCTCCTTCTCTCTAGAAATCAATGGGGAATATACCTTTGGGTGAGGATTGAAAAAAAAAGAAAGAAACACACTACTGAAATAGAAATAACATAGGTGAATCTCAAAATCATAACACTGAATTTAAAAGCCAGACACAAAAGAGTATATATCATATAATTTCCTTTATATGAAATTTTCAAAAAGGCAAAATGAATTCATAGTAACAAAAAAAGCAAATAGATTACCTGGAACTGAATTTGGGAGGGAACTGAGTACCAATGGACACCAGGGGACCTTTCTGGGGTGACAGAAACTTGCTGCATTTCTGTGGGGTGATAATTACATAGGTGTATACATTTGTCAGAACTCATTAAACTATACTGTTAACATAGATGCATTTTTATTATATATAAATTATGCTTCAATAAAGCTGATTAAAATGCAGGAAAATCCTGAGAGAATACAGTTGAATATCAAAACTCTATAGAGGATCACATGATCTAAGTTTAGAAGGAGACAAAACAATAAGGCTGGGAGGCTGGTCTGGGTGAGTGCTCCATCAGTGGGCATTGTTGAAAGTCCTTGGACACGGCAGCAGAAGAGATTTTTAAGGAGGGAATCTAAAGAGAGCTTAAGCAAATTCACCCAAAGGAGGAAAGGACAGGGGGCTTGTCTGGAACATTCTCTGCGGCTGGCCTTCTACTCTGGGCAGTTGCTTCTGTGTCTCCAATCCCTTGGGGGTCATCTCAGGCAGGACCTGTCTGCTCTCTTCCTCCTCACGTGCCAGGGCTCTGCAGACATCCCTTTGCCTTGGTTGGTCAATGTGACTGTTCTCCTTAACCCTCATTGGCTCTCCCTATGTCCTATGGGCTTCATCTTTAAAGTGGGGCTTACTTTGGGGGGGGGCCCATGGATAGGAACATAAACTCTGAGCACCCCTCCATGACACCCCAAATGGAATCCTGCTAAGGGCAGAGCATTTGAGGCCCCACTGGTAGTGCGTGTGGCTGGGTGGTGCCTGGGCATAAATTCAGTGACTGAAAGGCTCAGACCACACAGAGCAGGTAGGAGAGGGCCTGGGGGCTGGAAGAGAAGGGGAGGCGAAGTTGGCCCGCCTGGAGACTGAACCGGGGAGCAGGGGGAGCAGGGTCTTTGGGAAACAGAGTCTCTCTTCCAGGGCTGGCTGCATACTTTGGGGGGCCTGGTGTAAAATGAAAATGTGAGGCCCTGCCAAGGCCAGGTGCACCCGGATTGCGGGTTCGATCATTTGAAGTAGGGATGAGTGTATATTTCAAGATACCTGGACAACGGTAATTAATATGACAACGTCCCAGGCCCTGTTGATGAGGTGGACAAGGTCACATTAATAATGGAAGGAGAAAAGAAATTTCCAGTAGAAGATGATGGAAACAAGGAGGTGATTTTTTCCTCACCCAAGTTCATGGGCTCTCTGCATTTCCCCACAGATTCCAAGTTAAGAACCACAAGTGGCTCTCAACCAGAACTTCAAATTAAAGTCCAGAAAAATAAATACGTCAGCCGCACCTCACCCAGGAAGATGAGAATCGGTTGGGAAACCTTTGCCTTGGTCTGTGGTTCTGAGCCCAGACTCTGCAGCCGGACCACGGCAGGTTGAACCTCCTTTTCTGCCGCGCGCGGCTGTGGGGCCGAGGCCAAGCCACCGTGCTCCCTGTGCCTTCGTTTCCCCTTTTGTAGAGGGTGGTGTGGAAGTCCTGTCCTGCCAGGGCCGCCGTGAGCAGGGAGTTCAGGTGGATGGGCCCTGGGCACCATGATTGCGTGGCTGTTGCAGTTTGACAGATGTGTGCGTGCTCCGTGTCACAGCATAGAATGTGCCTCTTCCTGTGGCCAAGGTCCGCAATGTTTGGAAGCCTTGTCCCGGAGGATTCTGGGACTCGGGCCTTGGCGAGAGATCGTGTGGGAGTCCCGGCTTGTGAAAGGAGAGACGAAGAGTGTGCCAGGCCTGGGTCTGCACTAGTTCTCCGTTGCCGCCATAAGCACTTACCACACTTCAGGGAGCAGTGTCCTTGGCTGTCTCTGCCTCTCACCTTTGCCCGTGCTGCCCCCTCCGCCTGGAATGACCTCTTCCCCTCGTCCCCATCTGGCCCGTTCTCACTCGGCCCCTAGGACAGCTCTTCCAGGAAGCCTTCCCTGAAGCACATCCCGACCAACGCACCTCGGGGAGGTGCCCATGCCTGATGCCCTGCATGTGTCCCCATCAACACAGATGCCACAACCAACTGCCACCATCTTCGTCAGTGACGGACTCTTCCCCCAAGAGGTGCCCTTCAGCGGAACATCTGGTCTCTTCCTCACACCCCTGCTTCCCAGGAGAGCCTGGCATGGGTGAGGTCTTGGCAAATATGTGCTGAGTGAGTGAATGAATGAGTGGCTTCCCTGAGGCCACTGACACACTCAGAGAAGCTAGGACTGAGCCGGGGCCAGCAGAGGCCCGCCGGCTGGGCTTGGGATGGCGAGCAGGGCTGGGGGGCATCGTTGGAGCCCAGAATCCTCAAAAATTGTGGAGTCAGCCCCAGGTCGGTCCTGTATCCTCAGCAGACTCGCTGGGGCCGGGGGTGTCAGACCCACCTCCTATCTCATCCTGCAGCTCCGTTCCCTGAGCTCTAACGCAGAGGCCAGGTTCCCCACAAGCTCAGAGGGCTTTGGTTGCACACAGACCCAAGGACCACACCCGGACACCCTGTTCCTGCAGCAGAAGCTTTATTTGGGGGATTCTGATTCCGCGCCCCGACTTGGCTAATCCAGGGCTACCACCGCCCAACCGCCTCCACAGGGTGACCCATGCCCCCAGCCCTGGGGACCCGGGAGTACTCATTTATTGTGGCGTTATTTACTTGTTCTTTTTAATTGTTTTATTAATTAATTTGAGAGAGAGAGAGAAAGAGAGAGAGAGAGAGAGAGAGAGAGAAATCGATTTGTTGTTCCACTGATTTATGCATTCATTAGCTGATTCTTGTATGTGCCCTGACCAGGGACCAAGCCGAGATCTTGCCTTATCAGTCAGTTACTTCAGTATTCTGGGTTGTGCTTGGTGGTGTAGTCTCCGGCTCTGCTAGAGGATAATCCCATTTAAAACCAATGCTTGTGATACCAAGCAGCTGAGTCTGGCCAAAGAGTCCTGTGAGCACCTTGCCGGACACGTCGGGGTAGACGATGAAGCTGCGGCCACTGTTCTGCCCAAATATGGCCTGGCGCCCCAGGTTGGTATATACAACCAGGTAGCGGAGGTAGACCCTGTGTGAGCCCACCAGCCCTATAATGTATTCATCTGGCTGCAGGATGAATTCCTGGGCACGCCCACCTGAGACACCATATATTTCGCTCCAGGCGGATCCAAATCTCAGCTGGATACTGGAAGAAAGGGGAGCTTTGAACACTCTGGATTCAGGCTGACTCATCACCCCAGGTCCTCTATCCCTCACACACCCCTCCCCGCAGCCACCAGCAAGGAGAACAGCCCTGTCACTGCGGCTTAAGTCCCTGAGCACATGCTTGGGGATCCTGAGACAGGCTGCTCTGCGGCTTCGGGCTCTGTGGTCTTGGGCTTGTGGCCCAGCCTTCGGGGCCTCAGCGTCTTCATCTGCATGTGGGGGTGACTGTGGGGAGCAGGCACTGAGATCGTCCGGAAGGAGAGCTCTGCTAAATGCCAGGTCACTGTGCCCCTCAGGCGGTGCCCGCTGTCACCCTTGCTCAGAGCAGGAAGCTGTTCCCCAGCCAAGCTTGGGTTTTCTGAGCCCAAATCGCTCCAACCAGATCAGGTTGCAGGCCTGAGAAGCAAGTGACTTCTCACACTCGCCTGGGGAATCCCACTGGCTTTGCTCATCTGACTTTATCTGTGTCCTTCTTCACACCTTGATGCCTAGCCAAGAGCCTCCTCCTCCACTGCTCCCTACCTCATACTCTGTCCCCTTTGCTACTGGCTGCTCTCCCCCATTCTCTCACCCAGGTCCTCGGGACCCCTAAGTGTAGAGCAAAGATTTCCCCCAGGCTTCAAGCAATAACACCATTAGGGGAATGGCCCTGGGCTTTCTGCCTCTACAGGGTCTGGCGAATTGTGCTCAAGCAGTGTTCCACTCTGACCCTCACTTCCTTCCTCTTTGACCCTAACCTCCCCCCAATTTTCCAATCAGGCATTCTCAGATTGAAAGGCTGTTTTTGGTTGAGTAGGATTGAAAGTAGCAAGTAGGGAGAAGCATTATTTATCCCTTTTTTAGATCAACCCAAGGAACAATGTCTGCACTTGCAAGTGGAGACAGAAAGAAGTGGGACTCATGTGAGGGAGTACTCCTGGTAGCTGAGGAAAAGGGACAAACCGAAAGGTGACAGCTGGTGGCTGCATGACTCCAAGACTGGCCTCAAGGATCATCGGGACCCAGTGAAGGTGTTGGAGAAGAGGCGCTGAGCCCCCCTCCCCAAGTTCCCAAGACTGAGGCATGAATTGGGACAGAGAGAGGACTTTGTGCTCAGCCCGTACTCACCTCCTAAATATGCCTATAGGACTTATAGACACCCGGATCCCAGATATGTCATTTTTATTGTCGATAGAGGAACTGAAATACGTGCCTCCTCCATTCCCGTACATCTCTAGATGGATGAAAGAACCAGGTGAGGGAGAGAGAAAAAATTACACAGTAATATATTGGTTATCTTTTTGCAGAACTGGATGAAGCCCCTCCAGGCAGATGGGACGGTCCTGAGACTAGAGTTAGTCAAGAGCCAAGCCCAGACCCAGGGGATGGGCTGGAGGGAGGGAGACCCAGCCGGACTTACGGTCTGCCCAGCAGGCGGTGCTCCACAGGATGGTAAGGGTCAGCCACAGCAGCATGGTTTCTGGCTCCCGTGTCCCAAGGCTCCTGGAAAGAAGGGACAGGCCACCAGGCTCTCAGAGAAGGGCCCTGCCTGACCTGGTCCATCCCATCCATGGGAGGGGAGCACTGCCCTACCTGGCCAGGAAAAGTCTTGTCGCCCAATCCTGGCACTGGGGAGACTTGCGCCTAGGCACTCTCCACCTGGCCTTTTATACCCCAGGCCTTGTGGCCCCCATCCAGAAGGAAGGAGAAGGGACACCCTGAAGACAGATCGGTGGGGGCTCTTCCTGGGGGAGGCTCCCGGATGGACATGCTGTGTTTGTTGTCCTGGCCCCAGAGATTACGCAAACAAAACAGGACTGGGACATGGGATTTTGCTGTCACCTCTGAGCACCTGAACTAGACCTTGACTTCAGAGGTGTGGGGAGTTTGCTCACAGCCCTTTCCAGGTTGGCCAGACAGGTTTCAACCCCATGAGGGGCCATAGGTGGAATGTCCACAGACGATTCGTGGGGTCCAGGGATTCTGCTTTGTGCACAATTGGATTGAGGACCTCATTCAGGTCTGGGCAGAGCCCATGGTCCCTTGGGCTCTCAGGAGTCCAGGTCAAGCTTCCCTCTCTGAGAGCCAGGGAGGACAATCAAGTTCTGTGTTTCTGGTGTGAGGTGTTGGCCTCCCAGGGTCTGTCACGTGGAAGATGTCTGTGATCTTTCCTCTGTGCCAGGTCTGAGAGTAGCTGGGGATGAAACAGCCTCAATGGGTTGTGGGGTGCCAGGTCTGAGAGTAGCTGGGGATGAAACAGCCTCAATGGGGTGTGGGGTGACCAACAGCAAAGGTGACATGACAGGAGGCACAGAGGATTGGGAAAAGGTGAGCCTCCTGGCCAGCCCTTCTGAGAGGGCCTGGGGCCAGGCCAAGAGGTCAGACTTTACCTGGAGGTAATAGGTTTCTTCCCAGGGTTGAGGGAACCCTGCTGGTGCAGCAAGTCTAGGCTTTGTGTGAGGGCTGGAACTGAGGCTGTCCACAGGGCCTCCCCAACCTTTTGGAAGAGCCATAGGGTCGTAGTCATCAAGATAGGGGCTGATGCCCTGGCCAGTGTAGCTTGGTTTGTTATGCTTCAATAAAGCTGATTATAATGCAGGAAAATCCTGAGAAAATACAGTTGAATATCAAAACTCTATAGAGGATCACATGATCTAAGTTTAGAAGAAGGAGACAAAACCATAAGGCTGGGAGGCTGGTCTGGGTGAGTGCTCCATCAGGGGGCATTGTTGAAAGTCCTTGGACAGGGCAGCAGAAGAGATCTTTTAAGGAGGGAATCTAAAGAGAGCTTAAGCAAATTCACCCAAAGGAGGAAAGGACAGGGGGCTTGTCTGGAACATTCTCTGCGGCTGGCCTTCTACTCTGGGCAGTTGCTTCTGTGTCTCCAGTCCCTTGGGGGTCATCTCAGGCAGGACCTGTCTGCTCTCTTCCTCCTCACGTGCCCAGGGCTCTGCAGACATCCCTTTGCCTTGGTTGCCCAATGTGACTGTTTTCCTTAACCCTCATTGGCTCTCCCTATGTCCTATGGGCTTCATCTTTGCAGTGGGGCTCACTTTTGGGGGGCCCGTGGATAGGAACACAAACACTGAGCACTCCTCCAGGACACCCCAAATGGAATCCTGCTAAGGGCAGAGCATTTGGGGCCCCGCTGGTAGTGCGTGTGGCTGGGTGGTGCCTGGGCATAAATGCAGTGACTGAAAGACTCTGACCACACAGAGCAGGTGGGAGAGGCCTGGGGCTGGAAGGGAAGGGGAGGCGAAGTTGTCCCGCCTGGAGACTGAATCAGGGAGCAGGGGGAGCAGGGTCGTTGGGAAACAGAGTCTCTCTTCCAGGGCTGGCTGCATACTTTGGGGGGCCTGGTGTAAAATGAAAATGTGAGGCCCTGCCCAGCCAGGTAATCAGTTGGTTGGAGCATCATCCAGGTGCACCCAGATTGCGGGTTCGATCCCTGGTCGGGGCACATGCAGGAGTCAATGGATGGAACAGCAGGTTGATGTTTCTCTCTCTTTCTCTCTCTCTCTAAAAAGCAATCAGTAAATAAAAATTAGAAAGACAATGCGAAGCCCCTTGATCAAAACTCATGATGGGGCCTGTCTGAGCGGCTGAGCAGGTGGCACAGCCGTGAAACAGCCCTGGACTCTGTCTCCTCATTAAGCCCTGAAACCTGTAGGAAAAGGTTCTCCTCAGTTCCCTTTCCTCTACCTCCAGGAGCCCAGGAGCCTCCACACCTGATCTCTCCTCCCCAGAGCCTCCCCTGAAGTGTTCTCGAAGTCTGTCACCCGACCCCCAGGTCCAGGTCCTGGGGTGCCACCTCGGAGCCGGGCTGTTGTTCCCGGTCCTCTCGCTCCTCTAGGTCCTGCCTTCAGCGCTCAGGTAAGACCCTGCCCTTTCCGTCCTTACCCCCCAGCATGAAGCCTGGCCTCCCCTGCTGAATGCAGAGCTGAGCCAGGCATTTGAAGATGGGGCCCTGAACCCAGGGCCTGTCCTGCCCCCTCACTTTCTGCCCCACTCTCCTATATACTGCTGCCTGCAGAGATGCAGGGCCAAGGGGAGCACCCAGGGGGATGGGATCTTCCTGCGGGTGATGGGCCTCATGAAGGGGCGAGTAAGACTCAGGGCCCTAGGGCTCCCCAAATGTGTCAACTCCGTGCTGCTTCTCCGAGGAGGGTTTGAAACCACTGGAGCCCCTAGAGCAGGCCCTGCCCTCCCCGCTCACGCTTCCTGGTGACGCCACCCAGCACACCCTCGGTCCCACCTAGGCTCTGGGTGCTAGAGAGAGGGATCGATTCGGCCTTGAGTGGGGGAGAGGCAATCCTAAATGAAGCTGGTGAAAGTGCTCAAAGCTTGGAAAGGCTCGGGCACACGTGTGTCCAAATGGGAACGTGTGAAGGATCCCTTCTCTGGGGCTTTCCTGGTGCCTCAGTGCCTTGGTAGTCAGCAGCAGAGACCCGCTTCATCATGTGCGGTTCTGTCTCCCTGATCTGCCCTTTCCTCTGGCTGGAGTGGCGGTCCTCCCTGACAGACCCAGGCCTGACCACTCCCGTCCCCCTCCCCCCAGCGCCCTCTCTTCCCACAGCTCCCAAGTGTCTTGGGTTAGGGCTGCCAAATTCAGGAAATAAACATACAGTGCACCCCATTACAGTTTGTTTCAGATATACTCAAATAATTTTTTAGTATAACTATGCCCCATGCAGTATTTGGCATATGCTTACTCTAAAAAAAAAAAAATTAAGATATAAAAATCAATATTTTGGACATAGTTATACTTTTTAAAAATGCAAGGTTTGATATACATATACTTAGACTAAAAAATTATTCATTGTATACCTGAAATTCGAATTTAACTGGGTGTCCTGCATTTTTTCTGGCATTTCTCCTTGGGATGTATCTTGGAATGTAAGAGAAGGAATAGCTGGCTGAGCTGGGAGGAGGCATGGAGCGGGGCCCCGCCAGGGAGCCCCACTCCTTCCCAGAATCCTGCTGAGGTTTGGGGGCGTTGTAGCCAGGGTACCCAGTCCCAGGATCTCCTGCATTGGGCTGGAAAGTGCATCCTCATGGGCATCCAGCGCCTGCTCCCGAACACCAGCAGGGGGTGACAGGCCGCCTTCCGGAGCTCCGCGGCCTGCCCCTGGGCTCCCCCCCCAACCCCCCCCCCAACCCCGTCCGGCCACCGCCCCCAGCTCCTGTCAGCCAGCGGCCAGCAGCAGGGAGGGACTCTTCTGCCATCTAGGATTGGCTTCAGGTGGCGATCTCCCCCAAGAAGCTGTTGGCCCGCTCAGGACCCGATGCGGTGACCAGAGAGTCAATGGCCGGCACGGGGAAGGAACCACAGGGACTTCGCCTGAAAGTCCTGACTCCCACCTGGCGCTCCCTCACCTGGCAGAGCTGGGCGTCCAGGTGACTCGGGCGAGTACCAATGGGCATGGCCAGAGAGACCCTGAATGCCCGTGTTGAGTCTTAAAGGTCCTGCACATACCAGGGCCAGCGTGGTCCTTGTCACCACAGGGGGTGGGGCTGGGCGCCCCCAAGCTCCCACGCCCACGGGTCTGGCCCAGGACCCGGGCCCTATGCGAGGGTTGCACCCTGATGACCCCCGAGTCCTGAGCACAGGTGGGGCGTCTGAACCAGTGCCTGGCTACGAGGTGCCAGCCAGAGCTTGGCAGGGGGACGTGCTGGGCGTGCTGCAGGAAGGAGGGAGGATTCCTGAGAACTCCTCCACAAATAAGGATCCACGGTGCCGCCCACTGTGCTGCACAATTTGTCTGCACAACAGCCCTGAGCTGGTGCCATTGTCTGTCCTCCTCCCCCTCCCCTTCCTCTCCCCACTCTCCTCTCCCTCCTCGCATCCTGCCTGATCCCTGTCACAGGCAATGACTTTAGTGCTCTCCCATCTCTGACCATCCTGTGGCCACACCAGGAGGTTATGGGAAGCAGGGACCCCCTTTGCACTGGTCAGTCCCAACAAAGGTGAGCACCCGTGAAAGGGGTCAAGAATCCCTTAATAACTGAAAACAGGTTTCCCTTTAGCAAATCAAGGGCAAGAAACCAATTATGCAGCAGCAGGGCCCACCAGCCTGGAGGATCAGGAAGAAGGAGGGGTGCAAGGTGCGTCTCCCCCACGTCGGAGGAGAAGGGATTCCTCACAGCTACCACCGATGCACCTGTCAGAATGTCGCTGATACGTGTTCTGTGTATTTCTGTGCTGTTACTACTGACACCTTGAAAGACACGTCTAAAACACCCATCATTTTGAAGTAGGGATGAGTGTATATTTCAAGATACCTGGACAACGGTAATTAATATGACAACGTCCCAGGCCCTGTTGATGAGGTGGACAAGGTCACATTAATAATGGAAGGAGAAAAGAAATTTCCAGTAGAAGATGATGGAAACAGGAGGTGATTTTTTCCTCACCCAAGTTCATGGGCTCTCTGCATTTCCCCACAGACTCCAAGTTAAGAACCACAAGTGCCTCTCAACCAGAACTTCAAATTAAAGTCCAGAAAAATAAATACGTCGGCCGCACCTCACCCAGGAAGATGAGAATCGGTTGGGAAACCTTTGCCTTGGTCTGTGGTTCTGAGCCCAGACTCTGCAGCCGGACCACGGCAGGTTGAACCTCCTTTTCTGCCGCGCGCGGCTGTGGGGCCGAGGCCAAGCCACCGTGCTGGCTGTGCCTTCGTTTCCCCTTTTGTAGACGGTGGTGTGGAAGTCCTGTCCTGCCAGGGCCGCCGTGAGCAGGGAGTTCAGGTGGATGGGCACTGGGCACCATGATTGCGTGGCTGTTGCAGTTTGACAGATGTGTGCGTGGTCCGTGTCACAGCATAGAATGTGCTTCTTCCTGTGGCCATGGTCCACAATGTTTGGAAGCCTTGTCCCGGAGGATTCTGGGTCTCGGGCCTCGGCGAGAGATCGTGTGGGAGTCCCGGCTTGTGAAAGGAGAGACGAAGAGTGTGCCAGGCCTGGGTCTGCACTAGTTCTCCGTTGCCGCCATAATCACTTACCACACTTCAGGGAGCAGTGTCCTTGGCTGTCTCTGCCTCTCACCTTTGCCCGTGCTGCCCCCTCCGCCTGGAATGACCTCTTCCCCTCGTCCCCATCTGGCCCGTTCTCACTCGGCCCCTAGGACAGCTCTTCCAGGAAGCCTTCCCTGAAGCACATCCCGACCACCGCACCTCGGGGAGGTGCCCATGCCCGATGCCCTGCATGTGTCCCCATCAACACAGATGCCACAACCAACCGCCTCCATTTGCGTCAATGACAGACTCTTTCCCTAGGGGGTACCTTTCAGCAGAGCATCTGGTCTCTTCTTCACACCCCTGCTTCCCAGGAGAGCCTGGCATGGGTGAGGTCTTGGCAAATATGTGCTGAGTGAGTGAATGAATGAGTGGCTTCCCTGAGGCCACTGACACACTCAGAGAAGCTAGGACTGAGCCGGGGCCAGCAGAGGCCCGCCGGCTGGGCTTGGGATGGCGAGCAGGGCTGGGGGCATCGTTGGAGCCCAGAATCCTCAAAAACGGTGGAATCAGCCCAATGTTGGTCCTGCATCCTCAGCAGACTCGCCGGGGCCTGGGGTGTCAGACCCACCTTCTATCTCATCCTGCAGCTCCGTTTCCCGAGCTCTAACCCAGAGGCCAGATTCCCCACAAGCTCAGAGGGCTTTGGTTGTACACAGACCCAAGGACCACACCCGGACGCCCTGTTCCTGCAGCAGAAGCTTTGTTTGGAGGATTCTGATTCAGCGCCCTGACTTGGCTATCCCAGGGCTACCACTGCCCAACGGCCTCCACAGGGTGACCCATGCCCCCAGCCCTGGGGACCCGGGAGTACTCATTTATTGTGGCGTTATTTACTTGTTCTTTTTAATTTTTTTAATTAATTTGCGACAGAGGGAGACATCGATTTGTTGTTCCACTGATTTATGCATTCATTAGCTGATTCTTGTATGTGCCCTGACAAGGAACCAAGCCAAGACCTTGGCGTATCAGCCAGTTACTTCAGTATTTTTTTTAAATATATTTTATTGATTTTTTTCAGAGAGGAAGGGAGAGAAATAGAGAGTTAGAAACATCGATGAGAGAGAAACATCGATCAGCTGCCTCCTGCACATCTCCTACTGGGGATGTGCCCGCAACCCAGGTACATGCCCTTGACCGGAATCGAACCTGGGACCTTTCAGTCCGAAGGCCCATGCTCTATCCACTGAGCCAAAACGGTATCGGCTTCTTCAGTATCTTTAAGTTGTTGTGTAACCTCTGGCTCTGCTAGAGGATAATCCCACATAAAACCGATGCCTGTGATGCCAAGGAGCTGAGCCTGGCCGAAGAGTCCTGTGAGCACCTTGCGGGTCTCGTCGGGGTAGTCGATGAAGCTGCGGCCACTGTCCTGCCCGAATGTGGCCTGGCGCCCCAAGTTGGTATATACAACCAGGTAGCGGAGGTAGACCCTGTGTGAGCCGGCTACCCCTGTAATGTATTCATCTGGCTGCAGGATGAATTCCTGGGCACTCCCACCTGAGACACCATATATTTCGCTCCAGGCGGACCCAAATCTCAGCTGGATACTGGAAGAAAGGGGAGCTATGAACACTCTGGATTCAGGCTGACGCATCACCCCCAGGTCCTCTATCCCTCACACACCCCTCCCCGCAGCCACCAGCAAGGAGAACAGCCCTGTCACTGAGGCGTAAGTCCCTGAGCACATGCTTGGGGATCCTGAGACAGACAGGCCGCTCTCCGGCTTCGGGCTCTGTGGTCTTGGGCTTGTGGCCCAGCCTTCCGGGCCTCAGCGTCTTCATCTGCATGTGGGGGTGATTGTGGGGAGCAGGCACTGAGATCGTCCGGAAGGAGAGCTCTGCTAAATGCCAGGTCACCATGCCCCTCAGGCGGTGCCCGCTGTCACCCTTGCTCAGAGCAGGGAGCTGTTCCCCAGCCAAGCTTGGGTTTTCTGAGCCCAAATCGCTCCAACCAGATCAGGTTGCAGGCCTGAGAAGCAAGTGACTTCTCACACTCGCCTGGGGAATCCCACTCGCTTTGCTCATCTGAGTTTATCTGTGTCCTTCTTCACACTTTGATGCCTAGCCAAGAGCCTCCTCCTCCACTGCTCCCTACCCCATACTCTGTCCCTTTTGCTACTGGCTGCTCTCCCCCATTCTCTCTCCCAGGTCCCCGGGACCCCTAAGTGTAGAGCAAAGATTTCCCCCAGGCTTCAAGCAAGGACACCACCCTAACATTAGGGGAATGACCCTGGGCTTTCTGTCTCTACAGGGTCTTGTGAATTGTGCTCAAGCAGTGGTCCACTCTGACCCTCACTTCCTTCCTCTTTGACCCTAACCTCCCCCCTGAATTTCCCATCAGGCATTCTCAGACTGAAAGGCTGTTTTTCATTGAGTTGAGCTTGGGTTGAAAGGAGCAAGTTGGGAGAAACATTATTTATCCCTTTTTTAGATCCACCCAAGAAGCAATGTCTGCACTTGCAGGTGGAGACAGAAGGAAGTGGGACTGGTGTGCGGGAGAGGAGGTGGCTGAGGAAAAGGGACAAACCGAAAGGTGACGGCTGGTGGCTGCATGACTCCAAGACTGGCCTCAAGGAGTCATCGGGACCCAGTGAAGGTGTTGGAGAAGAGGCGCTGAGCCGCCCTCCCCAAGTTCCCAAGACTGAGGCATGAATTGGGACAGAGAGAGGAGTTTGTGCACAGCCCCTACTCACCTCCTAAATATGCCTATAGGACTTATAGACACCCGGATCCCAGATATGTCATTTTTATTGTCGATAGAGGAACTGAAATAGGTGCCTCCTCCATTCCCATACATCTCTAGATGGATGAAAGAACCAGGTGAGGGAGAGAGAAAAAATTACACAGTAATATATCGGTGATCTTTTTGCAGAACTGGATGAAGCCCCTCCAGGCAGATGGGACGGTCCTGAGACTAGAGTTAGTCAAGGGCCGAGCCCAGACCCAGGGGATGGGCTGGAGGGAGGGAGACCCAGCCAGACTTACGGTCTGCCCAGCAGGCGGTGCTCCACAGGATGGTAAGGGTCAGCCACAGCAGCATGGTTTCTGGCTCCCGTGTTCCAAGGCTCCTGGAAAGAAGGGACAGGACACCAGGCTCTCAGAGAAGGGGAGGGGAGCACCGCCCTACCTGGCCGCGAAATGTCTTGTTGCCCTATCCTGGCACTGGGGAGACTTGCGCCTAGGCACTCTCCACCTGGCCTTTTATACCCCAGGCCTTGTGGGCCCCCATCCAGAAGGAAGGAGAAGGGACACCCTGAAGCCAGATCGGTGGGGGCTCTTCCTTGCGGAGGCTCCCGGATAGACATGCTGTGTTTGTTGTCCTGGCCCCAGAGCTTAGGCAAACAAAACAGGACTGGGACATGGGATTTTGCTGTCAACTCTGAGCACCTGAACTAGACCTTGACTTCAGAGGTGTGGGGAGTTTGCTGACAACCCTTTCGGGGTTGGCCAGACAGGTTTCAACCCCATGAGGGGCCATAGGTGGAATGTCCACAGACGATTCGTGGGGTCCAGGGCTTCTGCTTTGTGCACAATTGGATTGAGGACCTCATTCAGGTCTGGGCAGAGCCCATGGTTCCTTGGGCTCTCAGGAGTCCAGGTCAAGCTCCCCTCTCTGAGAGCCGGGGAGGACAATCAAGTTCTGTGTGTCAGGTGTGAGTTGTTGGCCTCCCAGGGTCTGTCACGTGGAAGATGTCTGTGATCTTTCCTCTGTGCCAGGCCTGAGAGTAGCTGGGAATGATACAGCCTCAATGGGGTGTGGGGTGACCAACAACAAAGGTGACATGACAGGAGGCACAGAGGATTGGGAAGAGGTGAGCATCCTGGCCAGCCCTTCTGAGAAGGTCTGGGGCCAGGCCAAGGGGTCAGACTTTACCTGGAGGTAATAGCTTTCTTCCCAGGGTTGAGGGGACCCTGCTGGTGCAGCAAGTCTAGGCTTTGTGTGAGGGCTGGAACTGAGGCTGTCCACAGGGCCTCCCCAACGTTTTGGAAGAGCCATAGGGTCATAGTCATCAAGATAGGGGCTGATGCCCTGGCCAGTGTAGCTTGGTTTGTTATGTTTCAATAAAGCTGATTATAATGCAGGAAAATCCTGAGAAAATACAGTTGAATATCAAAACTCTATAGAGGATCACATGATCTAAGTTTAGAAGAAGGAGACAAAACCATAAGGCTGGGAGGCTGGTCTGGGTGAGTGCTCCATCAGTGGGCATTGTTGAAAGTCCTTGGACACGGCAGCAGAAGAGATCTTTTAAGGAGGGAATCTAAAGAGAGCTTAAGCAAATTCACCCAAAGGAGGAAAGGACAGGGGGCTTGTCTGGAACATTCTCTGCGGCTGGCCTTCTACTCTGGGCAGTTGCTTCTGTGTCTCCAGTCCCTTGGGGGTCATCTCAGGCAGGACCTGTCTGCTCTCTTCCTCCTCACGTGCCCAGGGCTCTGCAGACATCCCTTTGCCTTGGTTGCCCAATGTGACTGTTCTCCTTAACCCTCATTGGCTCGTCCTATGTCCTATGGGCTTCATCTTTGCAGTGGGGCTCAATTTTGGGGGCCCGTGGATAGGAACACAAACTCTGAGCACCCCTCCAGGACACCCCAAATGGATCCTGCTAAGGGCAGAGCATTTGGGGCCCCGCTGGTAGTGCATGTGGCTGGGTGGTGCCTGGGCATAAATGCAGTGACTGAAAGACTCTGACCACACAGAGCAGGTGGGAAACGCCTGGGGCTGGAATGGAAGTGGAGGCGACGTTGGCCTGCCTGGAGACTGAACCGGGAGCAGGGGGAGCAGGGTCCTTGGGAAACAGAGTCTCTCTTCCAGGGCTGGCTGCATACTTTGGGGGGCCTGGAGTAAAATGAAAATGTGAGGCCCTGCCCAGCCAGGTAATCAGTTGGTTGGAGCATCATCCAGGTGCACCCAGATTGCGGGTTCGATCCCTGGTCGGGGCACATGCAGGAGTCAATGGATGGAACAGCAGGTTGATGTTTCTCTCTCTTTCTTTCTCTCTCTCTCTAAAAAGCAATCAGTAAATAAAAATTAGAAAGACAATGCGAAGCCCCTTGATCAAAACTCATGATGGGGCCTGTCTGAGCGGCTGAGCAGGTGGCACAGCCGTGAAACAGCCCTGGACTCTGTCTCCTCATTAAGCCCTGAAACCTGTAGGAAAAGGTTCTCCTCAGTTCCCTTTCCTCTACCTCCAGGAGCCCAGGAGCCTCCACACCTGATCTCTCCTCCCCAGAGCCTCCCCTGAAGTGTTCTCGAAGTCTGTCCCCCGACCCCCAGGTCCAGGTCCTGGGGTGCCACCTCGGAGCCGTGCTGTTGTTCCCGGTCCTCTCGCTCCACTCAGTCCTGCCTTCAGTGCTCAGGTAAGACCCTGCCCTGTCCGTCCTTACCCCCCAGCATGAAGCCTGGCCTCCCCCGCTGAATGCAGAGCTGAGCCAGGCATTTGAAGATGGGGCCCTGAACCCAGGGCCTGTCCTGCCCCCTCACTTTCTGCCCCACTCTCCTATATACTGCTGCCTGCAGAGATGCAGGGCCAAGGGGAGCACCCAGGGGGATGGGATCTTCCTGCGGGTGATGGGCCTCATCAAGGGGCGAGTAAGACTCAGGGCCCTAGGGCTGGCTCCCCAAATGTGTCAACTCCGTGCTGCTTCTCCGAGGAGGGTTTGAAACCACTGGAGCCCCTAGAGCAGGCCCTGCCCTCCCCGCTCACGCTTCCTGGTGACGCCACCCAGCACACCCTCGGTCCCACCTAGGCTCTGGGTGCTAGAGAGAGGGATCGATTCGGCCTTGAGTGGGGGAGAAGCAATCCTAAATGAAGCTGGTGTGTCAAAATCGGAATGTGTGAAGGATCCCTTCTCTAGGGCTTTCCTGGTGCCTCAGTGCCTTGGTAGTCAGCAGCATTGACCTGCTTCATCATGTGCGGGTCTGTCTCCCTGATCTGCCCTTTCCTCTGGCTGGAGTGGCGGTCCTCCCTGACACACCCAGGCCTGACCACTCCCCCCATCCCCCAGCGCCCTCTCTTCCCACAGCTCCCAAGTGTCTTGGGTTAGGGCTGCCAAATTCAGCAAATAAAAATACAGTGCACCCCATTACAGGTTGTTACAGATATACACAAATAATTTTTTCGTATAACTATGTCACATGCAGTATTTCGGATATGCTTACACTTAAAAAAATAAAAATTCAAAATAAATAAATTAAAATTAAAGAAAATTAAATTAAATTAATAAAAAAATTAAAATAAAATGAATATTTGGGGCATAGTTATACTTTTCAAAAATGCAAGGTTTGATATACATATACTTAGACTAAAAAAAGTATTCATTGTATACCTGAAATTCGAATTTAACTGGGTGTCTTGCATTTTTTCTGGCATTCCTCCTTGGGATGTATCTTGGAATGTGAGAGCAGGAATAGCTGATCTAGACAGAGCCTGGCTGGAAGGCCTTTCAGACTCTCTCTCTGTCTTTCTGCTGTTCTTTGTTCATCACTTTTCAGCCCCTTGGTGGACAGGCTGCCCCAACGCCCGTATTCACACGTGACCCCACCAGGCACACGCAGAACCTGCCCACCTGAGGCCCTGAGAACGGCTGGCTCAGCGTGGATCAAGCTCCACCTGTGGCCATGGGCTTAGGCGAAGGCGTGGGCCAACGGGCCAGTGCGGCAGCCCCAGCCTCACTCTGGGTGGACGGCGGGAGCCGCCACAAGAAGGCCGACCGGACAGCTGCCCACACTCTTAGAGAGTCCTTCCCGCCAGGGCAGCAGGAGGTGACTGCCCACAACACCCGTGGCTGTGGGCCCTGCCCCGCCGGCTGGCAGCTGTCCACCGGCCCCGCAAGGACACGCAGGAATAGACTTAGGGGCAGCGGGCGACCAAGACGACAGCTGTGGGTCTCCTGCCCACACGTGGAGACCGAGGAGGAGGCATGTGTCTAAAGAGGCCTCCTTGGAGGGAGGGCGTGGTCACTGGTCTGGAGGACGGGGAGCACAGCACCTGCCCGGGAGAGAGGCCCCAGGAATCGCCCGGGGTGGAGGGTGGTCACAGAAGGGAAGGAACTGGCCGCTCCTAGGGGTGAAGCGGACTGCAGTCCAGCTCAGAGCTGGGCAGATGCAGGAAGGCCTCCTGGACGCTGGGGAATTGGGGCGGGGGTGATGGGGTTGGGGGGTGGGGAGCTGCAAGGGGGGGGCTGGCTGAGCTGGGAGGAGGTATGGAGTCCCACTCCTTCCCAGAATCCAGCTGAGGTTTGGGGGCGTTGTAGCCCCGGTACGGAGGGCCTTGGCCACGGGGCCCAGGAACTCCTGCAGTGAGCTGGGGAGCTCATCCCCGCGGGCCCAAAGCGCGCCGGCATCCAGCGCCTGCTCCCGAGCACCAGCAGGGGGCGACAGGCCGCCTTCCGGAGCTCTGCGGCCCGCCTTCGGGTGCCCTTCCTCGGGCGCCGCCCCCAGCTCCTGTCAGCCAGCGGCCAGCAGCGGGGACTCTTCTGCCCTCTAGGATCGGCTTCAGGTGGCTAACTGCCCCGAGAAGCTGTCTGCCCGCCCAGGACCTGGCGCGGTGAAGGGGTCCCAGGGAGGTTGCCTGAGGGTCCTGACTCCCACCTGGCGCTCCCTCACCTGGCAGAGCCAGGCGTCCAGGTGACTCGGGCCAGTACCAATGGGCATGGCCAGAGAGACCCCGAATGCCCGTGTTGAGGCTTAAAGGTCCTGCACATACCAGAGCCCGCGCGGTCCTTGTCACCACAGGGGGTGGCCCTGGACCCCGGCCCTATGCGAGGGTTGCACCCTGATGATCCCCGAGTCCTGAGCACAGGTGGGGCGTCTGAACCAGCGCCTGGCTATGAGGTGCCAGCCAGAGCTTGGCAGGGGGAGGTGCTGCGGGAAGGATGGAGGATTCCTGAGAACTCCTCCACAAATAAGGATCCACGGTGCCACCCACTGTGCTGCACTATTTGTCTGCACAACGGCCCTGAGCTGGTGCCATTGTCTGTCCTCCTCCCCGTTCCCTTCCTCTCCCCACTCTCCTCTCCCTCCTCACATCCTGCCTGATCCCGGTCACAGGCAATGACTTTAGTGCTCTCCCATCTCTGACCATCCTGTGGCCACACCAGGAGGTTTTGGGAAGCAGGGAAAGGTGAGCACCCATGAAAGGGGTCAAGAATCCCTTAATAACTGAAAGCAGGTTTCCCTTTAGCAAATCAAGGGCAAGAAACCAATTATGCAGCAGCAGGGCCCTCCAGCCTGGAAGAGCAGGAAGGAGGAGGGGTGCAAGGTGCGTCTCCCCCACGTCGGAGGACAAGGGGGTCCTGCACAGCTACCTCCGATGCACCTGTCAGAATGTTGCTGATACATGTTCTGTGTATTTCTGTGCTGTTACTACTGACACCTTGAAAGACACGTCTAAAACACCCATCATTTTGAAGTAGGGACGAGTGTATATTTCAAGACAACTGGACAACGGTAATTAATATGACAACGTCGCAGGCCCTGTTGATGAGGTGAACAAGGTCACATTAATAATGAAAGGAGAGCCCTAACCGGTTTGGCTCAGTGGATAGAGCGTCGGCCTGCAGACTGAAAGGTCCCAGGTTCAATTCCGGTCAAGGGCAGGTACCTTGGTTGTGGGCACATTCCCAGTGGGAGGTGTGCAGGAGGCAGCTGATTGATGTTTCTAACTCTCTATCCGTCTTCCTTCCTCTCTGTAAAAAATCAATAAAATATATTTTTTAAAAAATAGAAGGAGAAACAAAATTTCCAGTATGAGACGATGGAAACAGGAGGTGATTTTTTCCTCACCCAAGTTCATGGGCTCTCTGCATTTCCCCCACAGACTCCAAGTTAAGAACCACAAGTGGCTCTCAACCAGAACTTCAAATTAAAGTCCAGAAAAATAAATACGTCAGCCGCACCTCACCCAGGAAGATGAGAATCGGTTGGGAAACCTTTGCCTTGGTCTGTGGTTCTGAGCCCAGACTCTGCAGCCGGACCACGGCAGGTTGAACCTCCTTTTCTGCCGCGCGCGGCTGTGGGGCCGAGGCCAAGCCACCGTGCTCGCTGTGCCTTCGTTTCCCCTTTTGTAGACGGTGGTGTGGAAGTCCTGTCCTGCCAGGGCCGCCGTGAGCAGGGAGTTCGGGTGGATGGGCACTGGGCACCATGATTGCGTGGCTGTTGCAGTTTGACAGATGTGTGTGTGCTCCGTGTCACAGCATAGAATGTGCTTCTTCCTGTGGCCATGGTCCGCAATGTTTGGAGGCCTTGTCCCGGAGGATTCTGGGTCTCGGGCCTCGGCGAGAGATCGTGTGGGAGTCCCGGCTTGTGAAAGGAGAGACGAAGAGTGTGCCAGGCCTGGGTCTGCACTAGTTCCCCGTTGCCGCCATAATCACTTACCACACTTCAGGGAGCAGTGTCCTTGGCTGTCTCTGCCTCTCACCTTTGCCCGTGCTGCCCCCTCCGCCTGGAATGACCTCTTCCCCTCGTCCCCATCTGGCCTGTTCTCACTCGGCCCCTAGGACTGAGCTCTGCCAGGAAGCCTTCCCTGAAGCAAATCCCGACCACCGCACCTTGGGGAGGTGCCCATGCCTGATGCCCTGCATGTGTCCCCATCAACACAGATGCCACAACCAACCGCCACCATCTGCGTCAGTGATGGACTCTTCCCCCAGGAGGTGCCCTTCAGCGGAACATCTGGTCTCTTCCTCACACCCCTGCTTCCCAGGAGAGCCTGGCATGGGTGAGGTCTTGGCAAATATGTGCTGAGTGAGTGAATGAATGAGTGGCTTCCCTGAGGCCACTGACACACTCAGAGAAGCTAGGACTGAGCCGGGGCCAGCAGAGGCCCGCCGGCTGGGCTTGGGATGGCGAGCAGGGCTGGGGGGCATCGTTGGAGCCCAGAATCCTCAAAAACGGTGGAATCAGCCCAAGGTTGGTCCGGCATCCTCAGCAGACTCGCCGGGGCCTGGGGTGTCAGACCAACCTCCTGTCTCAACCTGCAGCTCCGTTCCCTTAGCTCTAACCCAGAGACCAGGTTCCCCACAAGCTCAGAGGGCTTTGGTTGCACACAGACCCAAGGACCACACCCGGACACCCTGTTCCTGCAGCAGAAGCTTTGTTTGGGGGATTCTGATTCAGCGCCCCAACTTGGCTATCCCAGGGCTACCACCGCCCAACCGCCTCCACAGGGTGACCCATGCCCCCAGCCCTGGGGACCCGGGAGTACTCATTTATTGTCGCGTTATTTACTTGTTCTTTTTAAAAAATTTTATTAATTAATTTGAGAGAGAGAGAGACATCGATTTGTTGTTCCACTGATTTATGCATTCATTAGCTGATTCTTGTATGTGCCCTGACCTTGGACCAAGCCAAGATCTTGCCGTATCAGGGAGTCCCTTCAATATTCTGGGTTGTCCTTGGTGGTGTAGTCTCCAGCTCTGCTAGAGGATAATCCCATTTAAAACCAATGCCTGTGATGCCAAGCAGCTGAGTCTGACCGAAGAGTCCCGTGAGCACCATACCAGGCTCGTTGGGGTAGACGATGAAGCTGCGGCCACTGTCCTGCCCGAATATGGCCTGGCGCCCCAGGTTGGTATATACAACCAGGTAGCGGAGGTAGATCCTGTGTGAGCCGACCAGCCCTATAATGTATTCATCTGGCTGCAGGATGAATTCCTGGGCACGCCCACCTGAGACACCATATATTTCGCTCCAGGCGGATCCAAATCTCAGCTGGATACTGGAAGAAAGGGGAGCTTTGAACACTCTGGATTCAGGCTGATTCCTCACCCCCAGGTCCTCTAACCCTCACACACCCCTCCCCGCAGCCACCAGCAAGGAGAACAGCCCTGTCACTGTGGCGTAAGTCCCTGAGCACATGCTTGGGGATCCTGAGACAGACAGGCCGCTCTGCGGCTTCGGGCTCTGTGGTCTTGGGCTTGTGGCCCAGCCTTCGGGGCCTCAGCGTCTTCATCTGCATGTGGGGGTGATTGTGGGGAGCAGGCACTGAGATCGTCAGGAGGAGAGCTCTGCTAAATGCCAGGTCACCGTGCCCCTCAGGCGGTGCCAGCTGTCACCCTTGCTCACAGCAGGAAGCTGTTCCCCAGCCAAGCTTGGGTTTTCTGAGCCCAAATCACTCCAACCAGATCAGGTTGCAGGCCTGAGAAGCAAGTGACTTCTCACACTCGCCTGGGGAATCCCACTCGCTTTGCTCATCTGACTTTATCTGTGTCCTTCTTCACACCTTGATGCCTATCCAAGAGCCTCCTCCTCCACTGCTCCCTACCCCATACTCTGTCCCCTTTGCTACTGGCTGCTCTCCCCCATTCTCTCTCCCAGGTCCCCGGGACCCCTAAGTGTAGAGCAAAGATTTCCCCCAGGCTTCTAGCAAGGACACCACCCTAACATTAGGGGAATGGCCCTGGGCTTTCTGCCTCTACAGGGTCTGGTGAATTGTTCTCAAGCAGTGTTCCACTCTGACCCTCACTTCCTTCCTCATTGACCCTAACCTCCCCCCTGAATTTCCCATCAGGCATTCTCAGACTGAAAGGCTGTTTTTCATTGAGTTGAGCTTGGGTTGAAAGGAGCAAGTAGGGGGAAGCATTATTTATCCCTTTTTTAGATCCACCCAAGAAGCAATGTCTGCACTTGCAGGTGGAGACAGAAAGAAGTGGGACTGGTGTGCGGGAGAGGAGGTGGCTGAGGAAAAGGGACAAACCGAAGGTTATGGCTGGTGGCTGCATGACTCCAAGACTGGCCTCAAGGAGTCATCGGGACCCAGTGAAGATGTTGGAGAAGAAGCACTGAGCCCCCCTCCCCAAGTTCCCAAGACTGAGGCATGAATTGGGACAGAGATAGGACTTTGTGCCCAGCCCCTACTCACCTCCTAAATATGCCTATAGGACTTATAGACACCCGGATCCCAGATATGTCATTTTTATTGTCGATAGAGGAACTGAAATACGTGCCTCCTCCATTCCCGTACATCTCTAGATGGACGAAAGCACCAGGTGAGGGAGAGAGAAAAAATTACACAGTAATATATCGGTGATCTTTTTGCAGAACTGGATGAAGCCCCTCCAGGCAGATGGGACGGTCCTGAGACTAGAGTTAGTCAAGGGCCGAGCCCAGACCCAGGGGATGGGCTGGAGGGAGGGAGACCCAGCCGGACTTACGGTCTGCCCAGCAGGTGGTGCTCCACAGGATGGTAAGGGTCAGCCACAGCAGCATGGTTTCTGGCTCCCGTGTCCCAAGGCTCCTGGAAAGAAGGGACAGGCCACCAGGCTCTCAGAGAAGGGCCCTGCCTGACCTGGTCCGTCCCATCCATGGGAGGGGAGCACCGCCCTACCTACCTGGCCGGGAAAAGTCTTATCGCCCTTTCCTGGCACTGGGGAGACTTGCGCCTAGGCACCCTCCGCCTGGCCTTTTATACCCCAGGCCTTGTGGGCCCCCGTCCAGAAGGAAGGAGAAGGGGACACCCTGAAGACAGATCGGTGGGGGCTCTTCCTGGGGGAGGCTCCCACATGGACATGCTGTGTTTGTTGTCCTGGCCCCAGAGCTTATGCAAACAAAACAGGACCGGGACATGGTATTTTGCTGTCAACTCTGAGCACCTGAACTAGACCTTGACTTCAGAGGTGTGGGGAGTTTGCTGACAGCCCTTTCCGGGTTGGCCAGACAGGTTTGAACCCCATGAGGGGCCATAGGTGCAATGTCCTCGGACAGTTCGTGGGGTCCAGGGCTCCCGCCTTGTGCATAATTGGATTGAGGACCTCATGCAGGTCTGGGCAGAGCCCATGGTCCCTTGGGCTCTCAGGAGTCCAGGTCAAGCTCCCCTCTCTGAGAGCCGGGGAGGACAATCAAGTTCTGTGTGTCTGGTGTGAGGTGTTGGCCTCCCAGGGTCTGTCACGTGAAAGATGTCTGTGATCGTTCCTCTGTGCCAGGCCTGAGAGTAGCTGGGGATGAAACAGCCTCAATGGGGTGTGGGGTGACCAACAACAAAGGTGACATGACAGGAGGCACAGAGGATTGGGAAGAGGTGAGGCTCCTGGCCAGCCCTTCTGAGAGGGCCTGGGGCCAGGCCAAGGGGTCAGACTTTACCTGGAGGTAATAGGGTACTTCCCTGTGTTGAGGGGACCCTGCTGGTGCAGCAAGTCTAGGCTTTGTGTGAGGGCTGGAACTGAGGCTGTCCACAGGGCCTCCCCAACTTTTTGGAAGAGCCATAGGGTCGTAGTCATCAAGATAGAGGCTGATGCCCTGGCCAGTGTAGCTCAGTTGGTTGGGCATTGCCCTATACACCTGAAGGTTTTTCAATTTGATTCCTCATCAGGGCACAGGCCCAGGTTGCGGGCTTAATCCCCGGTCGGGGGGATACAAGAGACAGCCGATCGATGTTTTCCTCTCAAATCGATGTTTCTCTCTCTCTCTCAAAATCAATAAAAAACCTTTACAAAAAAAGATAGGGGCTAATTGTTGGCATGGGTGCTGGAGCCAGACCATGTCCAAATCCTGTCTTTTGTACTTACTAGTCATGGGATTTGGGGCGTGTACATCGCCTATGTGTGCCTTGATTCATCTGATATGTAGGGATAACAGTAGAACTGACTCACAGGATGTTGTGACAATTCAGCAAGATGCTTCTCCAGCTAAGAGCCTGAACACCGAAGACTTACGCCATGCAGGCAGGTGTACGAGGTTTTGCTTTGCAGCATCCTTTGCAATCACAGATTTGAAACAGCGGACTTA
Organism: Myotis nattereri; assembly: GCF_964212035.1. Taxonomy (NCBI): domain Eukaryota; kingdom Metazoa; phylum Chordata; class Mammalia; order Chiroptera; family Vespertilionidae; genus Myotis; species Myotis nattereri. The sequence goes on along the minus strand of NC_138079.1, from coordinate 100,901,812 downwards.
CACGTCTAGAGGCAAACCCATTAAATAAATGATTGTGTCATCTATGCAGGGAAATACAGTGGGGCCTTGACTTACGAGTTTAATTCATTCTGTGACGGAGCTCGTAACTCAAATTGCTCGTATGTCAAATCATAAAGTGAACGAGTGAGACAAGTGATGCTGGGCTGATGTTGTGGCGTTCACTGTGACGTTCGCTGCGCCAACTAGCGGTGGGGTTTCTGAAGCTGGCTCTTAACCCGAATTTTAGCTCGCAACTCAAAGCAAAAAATCGGCCGAGAGACGGCTCGTATCTCGAAAAACTCGTTAGTCGGGACACTCGTAAGTCAAGGCCCCACTGTAGTACACGATGTGAAGAAGGAATAGAACACTCCTGCTGTCCCGGCACATTGCCCAAGGACACAGGCCAGTGGAAACTCGAGGGTTTAGAATGTCATTTGGCTAAAAGAGAATGGCCTCGTGTGTGCACAGACAGACTTGCTCCGGGAGTGCTGGTTCGCCAGGAACGGAACAGTCTGGTTTCACTGAGATGGCAATGCTGTGAGGCCTGAGAGATGGAGTGGAGGCCCTGTTTAGCTGGCAACTTCATTACCTGGGTTCCTCGGCCCGGGGGCAGCTACTGTAGCCTGCAGTCAGACCTGGCCCTCTTCCTGTTTCTGCACAGCCTGTGAGCTAAGAACACTTTTCACATCTTTAAATGGTTAGAAAAAAATTCAAAAGAATAGCATTTTGTGCCACATGAACATTCCATGAAATCCCAGTGCCATCACCCATCGATGAAGTGTTATCAGCATTCAGCCCCACCCGCCAATTTGCATATAGTCTGGGGCTGCTTTCCACTGCGGGCAGAGCTGAATCCTCGTGACAGAGACTTTAGGACTTAGGAACCCTAGAGAGACGCAGCAGAAGGGGGAGTCAGAGAGACTTGAAACAGGAGAAGGACTCCATGCGCCGTTACTGGCTTTGAAGATGAGCAGGGCCAGGGGGGCAGAGGTACGGGTTCTAGAACTGCAAGAAATGAATTCTGCTGACAGCCTGAATGAACATGGAAGTGGGTTCTTCCCTACCTGACCTGAGACACCTTGACTTCAGCCATGTGAGACCTTAAGCAGAAGCTCAGTCACCCTTGCTGGACATCACAGAAACTGCGAGATAATAAATGTGTATTGTTTTAAGCTGGAGAGAGAGAGAGAGAGAGAGAGAGAGAGAGAGAGAGAGAGAGAGAGACCTAGATGCCTGGCTGGCATGGCTCAGTGGTTGAGCTCTGACCTATGAACCAGGAGATCCCAGGTTAGATTGCCAGTCGGGGCACATGCCTGGGTTGGGGGCTCAGTCCCTAGTAGGGGACATGCAGGAGGCAGCCAATCAATGATTCTCTCTCATCATTGATGTTTCTCTCTCTCTCTCTCTCTCTCTCTCTCTCTCTCTCTCTCTCTCTCTCTCTGTCTCTCTCTCTCTCTCTCCCTTCCTTTCTGAAGTCAATTAAAAAAAAAAAAGACTTATAAAACCTAAACATAACCTTTCACCCATAAAGTCAGCGGAACTCGGGTGAGCCCTGTTTCCCTGCTCTGGAACAGCCACAGCCCCGTCCATGGTACTGGCCACACGGGGCTTGGGGGGCTATAGAAGGGTTTCATTTAACAGCCACCCTTTTGGGGAGACCAGAGCAGAGAGGCCCTCTAACTTGAAAACTGCACCCTTTCCTCTGGCCCTGAACTGGCCTCCCAGGCCCTCCCACCCAGGTCCCGGGAACCTCCTGCCAGAAGGAGGCAGAAGAGGCCCAGGGCCTCCTGGGGGGCAGGAGCCAGGACGCTGCACAAAGGGCCTTGTGTTCCAGCCCCAGCCCAGCCTGAGGGAATTTTTGGGCGTTTTGCTGCCAATTCAGGTGCCTTCTTCCCAGCTCCAGGCTGGCAGGGTCTGGAGCCCAGAGGAGGGTCTGTCTGGGCCCAGACTCCAGGGAGCACTACCTGGGGTGGGAGCTGGAGGAAGGGACAGTTTCTGGCCTGAACAAAGAGGGGAAGGCACAAGTTGCCCGAAAGTACACATGAGGTGCATTTTCATAGAGCCACGGGTTATAACGGAGGCACATGCACACACATGCGCTCACACACGGATGTGCCCTAAACACACACACTCGCCCACTAACGCTATGCATGGGAGCTTACACATGCCTCCCACACACATGCCTACAGTCGTGCACACCTGTGTAGGAGGCCCCCATCCTGGAGGAGACGCACCCCCTGTTCCACCTTGGCCCAGAGCTGGCCCTGCGGCTGAGGAAGACTCAACACAGGCCCTTTGTCCCTCGGGATCAGGGCTCCCCTCCAGGGGACTTACTGGGCATTTACAAGGCCATAATCCCCTCCGTGGGCGTGCCCCAGAACTCACTCTGTCAGGAGCCCAGAACAATGGGGCCTTCTCCACACAGCAGGCCCTGGCCTGGCTGCCTTGTTTGTTGAGGGATGGGTCAGGGCTGGCTGCCCTGGCTTCCCTGCCATCTAGGTGTGGAGCTTGGGCATCATGAGGCACAACAGACAGGAGGGCCTTCATCCCCTGTCCTCTCGGCTGGTCCAGGCTCCCTGCGGCCCTAGGCAGGGAGCCCCCACCTGCCCTTGGGGGCTGGAACCTGCGTCCTTCGCTTGGATCTTCGGCTTCAGGGGTGAGCCTGGCCTGGCCTGGCCTGGGCAAAGGTAGGGGAGCTGGACCCCCCATGTGACCTCATCTGGTCCCTGGGGACCCAGGAGTCAGAGGAAAGAGCCTGCTGGCGAGGGGAAAGGGGATGACTTTTATGGTTTTGGTTTTTGTTTGTGGGTTTTTAAAAAATATATTTTTATTGATTTCAGAGAGGAAGGGAAAGGGAGAGAGAGATAGAAACATCAATGATGAGAGAGAATCATTGATCGGCTGCCTCCTGCACGCCCCCTATTGGGGATTGAGCCCGCAACCTGGGCATGTGTCCTGACAGGGAATCGAACCATGACCTCCTGGTTCATAGGTTGATGCTCAACCACTGAGCCACGCTGGATGGGCAACCTTTGCGGTCTTTGTAGCTTGCCCTTGAGTGGCTGCTGCCAAGCGGGAAGGCCCACCCTAAGGGGGGCAATTCAGCTTTGCGTTTCTGAACCTCTCAATGCTCACCGACTTGTTTACTCACTCATGCAAATTCTTTGTTGGATGCAGAGCAATAAACTACAAATTTATCTGCACTTTCCCCCAGAGAAATTAAATAATTTTCTTGGAAAACCAGGACACCCAACCACACATTACGCCTAATCGTTTATGTAATTAAAATTCCATTAGTGTAAGCGTTGGAAATAAAATGAAACTACCCAAGTATCCAGCTGAAGAGGTCCAGGTTCCGATTCCCCAAGGCCACCCTGGCACGTGGTTTTTTAACCTTGTGTATTAGCTTGTGCTGCTGTCACAAATCTATAAGCTGAGGGCTTAAGCCACAGGCTGTCTCCTCCCTGACGTCCCCAGAACCCCCACCGCCAGCTCCACTGAGGCCCCCACCCCAATCTGCCTCCCTCCTTTGGGAGGCTCCACCACATCCCTTGCTAGGCCCAGCACGCTTAGAGAATTATTCCCTTTGTTAATATCTCCTTGTTGTTTTCTAGAGTTTGGAGGTGTCTTAGAAAAACAAGCATGTGGGTCCAAGCCTCCATCCTGACCCCATACCCTAGCCATCCTTCCATCTGCCTGTCCTTGAATCTGTCTTTCCAAACAGATTTCTGGAACAATGTTCAAACAAAACTATGGTTATTTCCAGATAGGATTTCAGACATTTTTCTCTATTCTTTTTCTGTATTGCTTCAATCTCTATATATAAAAGGCTAATATGCAAAGTGTCCCCTTGGGAGTTCCACTGGGAGACAGGGAGTTGGATTGCTCACTATGACGTGCGCTGACCACCAGGGGGCGGCGAGGAACAAAGGAAGGCCGGCATCTGGCAGCCGGGGGAAGGGAGGCCCCGATCGGCCCTGATCGCCAGCCAGGCCTAGAGTTTCGAGCCAGGCACAAATTTCGTGCACTGGGCCTCTAGTTTTTTAATAATACTGTACCAATCTTACAAAAGCAAAGTACTCTTTTGAAAACTGAGATGCATTTTCCCACACATGCTGACCCTGCAACCAGGTACACGCCTTTGCCGGGAAATTGAACTCAGAACCTTACAGTCCACAGGCCAACGCTCTAACCACAGAGCAAACCAGCCAGGGCTCATGGAGGTGTCGTTTTTTAATGACGTTTGTCAACAACTCAAATGCCCAACACCAAAAGGGTTAGCAGTTTGGTTCTGGTGATTTTCAAAAGTTATTTTCTTATGCTTCTTTCTAAACAGAATGCATTAATATTATAATCATCATACAGCTATTTTTATTTTGCAAAGAAGTCTGCTTCTGAAATGACAGAACCATTTCTCCCATTATCTTAAACAGTTGTCCAGGGCAGCACTGTGATCAGACTGTGAAAGACAGGCTGTGTGCAAATTCTTCTTCAAGCCATGATCCACTTCTCACCTGCAAAGGAGTCTTGATTAAAAGGGAAAAAAACAACTCCTTTGCAGGCAGATAATCTGGATATGTAGCTTTGCACCTGGTCATAGACTCAGACAGGGAAAGACCTGGAGGTGGAGAGAAAGGGAGACACCATTGAAGAAGGACTCTGCAGAGTGAGGCTGCTCAGCTGGAGACTGAGAGTGGGGGTGATGGGGAACAGGGAGGCAGGGGGCTGGGGTCATCGCGACATAGACTGGAAATAAGCACTGATTCAGTCACCTTAAGTTACCCCCATGTTTGCATACCTGCTTTATTGAGCAAATATCCAATGAGGACCGAGAACTGGGTGCCATTTCCTAACCTGGAAATGAGCTCTTGGGCAGCGATGTCTCAGCTCACCAGCGCCCCCTCCTGTTGGATGAGCCACAGGACAGGGACAGGTCCAGAAAGGAATGTCATTTTAGGGAAGAAAAATCCACCTGAGAAGACGGAGGATGTCTGATCAGGAGACCCTACAGAGGGAGGGACCAAAGGAATCTTGAAGATCCAGTCTGGCCCTAGAGACCATGGGGCAGCATCTCACAAGTCCCTTATGAAACTCCTCCAAAACCAGGGCTCCAAGTTTGCAGAATTCTGCCTACTGTATGTCCTCTTACAGTTTCCTGATGCATTTTAGCAGATCAAAGTCATCAAGAAGTCCTGCAACAAAGAAACTAATTTAGCTTTCCCAAAAATTTGTGACCACAGAGTCCTTTTACAAATAAAGCCCATTAACATCTCTTGGAAATAACGTTCCATGGGAACCACGGCTGAAGAGGACCCATACGTGAGGAGGAGGGCTGGGCTGCCCCAGGATCAGTCTGGAGAAGGGGGAGCACGATGGTCCTCTTGGCTCGGTGTCCATGGTGGGGCCTCAGGAGTTTGGCGCTCTCTCCCTCTCAGAGTCCTGCTGGCTGGGCTGAGATGACGATAATGATGGCAGTGGCTTCGCGCTTACTCTCTGCCAGGTATGGTTAAGCATTTGATGTATTCACTCACTTCATTCTCACAACAGTCAATAGGGTAGGTACAGGTTTTTAGATATAGAAATTTAGATATAAAAAACTAAGTTGAGCCCGGCCAGCGTGGCTCAGTGGTTGAGCGTCAACCTATGAACCAGGAGGTCACAGTTTAATTCCCAGTAGGGACACATGCCTGGGTTGTGGGCTTGATTCCCAATGGGGGGTGTGCGGGAGAAGGCTGATCAGATTCTTTCTCATCATTGATGTTTCTGTCTCTCTCTCTCCCTTTCCCTTCCTCTCTGAGATCAATAAAAAAATATATATTTAAAAAAACACGCAGTAAGTTAACTCTCATTCATTGCTGGTGAAAACACAAAATTGGTACAGACACTTTGGAAGACTGCTGTACAGTTTGGGACATGTCTAAATCCAAATAATGCCCACAGGCCCATCCACCGGGTCTCCTGATAGCCTGAGGGAGCTGTTTCTTCAGATAAGAGAGGGTCTCCCTAGAGAAGTGGTTCTCAACCTTCCTCATGCCGCGACCCTTTGATACAGTTCCTCATGTTGTGGTGACCCCCCAATTCCATTGTTACAAATTGAACATAATTAAAGCATAGTGATTAATCACAAAAACAATATGTAATTATATATGTGTTTTCCGATGGTCTTAGGTGACCCCTGTGAAAAGGTCGTTCAGCCCCCAAAGGGGTCGCGACCCACAGGTTGAGAACCGCTGCCCTAGAGGAAAAAGGGAAAGACTCGCTTGTTTCTGAGGTTCTCCAGAGGCAGACGCTGATGGGGATCAGATGTGAGGGAGGGAGGGCCAGTGTGGGGTAGGGACTGAGAGATGGCTGGCTGCCCGCTATTCCTACAAGGGGTGGGGGTGGGGGAACAATAGAAGGGTCCAAGGAATTCCTCCTGGAGCAGGAGGCAGCCAGGTTAAGGGCAGCACCGTCCTCATTCTCTTCGCATCTGCTGGCAGCTCTTATTCTGCCTGTCCCCAGGAGCCCATCAGTGTCGAAGTGGGGACTCCCTCCCAGGGCCAGGAGGGAGCGCTGTCTAAAACTGTACAGCGGCCTGGCAGGGGCGGAGGCCTGTGCCCCCAGGTGTGTGGGGAACCACCCTCCTCCACCAGGAGGGACAGGGAAGATGAGACCTTCAGAGACCATCCAGGACTTTGTCCAGGGGGCACCCCAGGAATCTCTGTAGGGCCAGAACCAGCCCCCACACTGCTCAGTAGAGAGGACCCACCCGCCCAGGTCATCTCCCCACTCCCAGTCCGGCCCAGCTGTGCAGCCAGCCTCCCCCAGGAACCTGGAGGAAAGGTGAGGCATGACTATTCTTGGTTTGGTTCATTTATTTGTTGACTGGCCGTCGCCCCAATGAGGAGGTGGTGTTCTTGAGGGCAGGCCAACAGGCCCCGGTGTGTCCGGGCTCCAGGAAAAGGGAACTACACTCCTCACCCCCACATCACCCCCACCTCCACTGCAAGGCCAGCATTGAGCCTGGGGCCCCTAGTCTGGGTCTCATATGGGCCTTTGGGCCCTGGGTGGCCTGGTCAGCTGCCCTGTTTTCCCCCAGCCATACCTTGGGTGCCCTCACCCAATGCCGCCACTGGGCTGGGCTTACCTGTCTTCCTGGTGTTGACGCAGATGCTCCTGGGCCCAGCCCTGCTGGCCCCACAGGCTCCCGGCCAGGCCAGGGCGCAGGTCCCACTGCTGTCCTCCAGGAAGGGATCAATCAGGGCTCTCATGCCCTCCTGGGCAGCGGTGTGCCCGAGGGCTGGGTCTGAGCCGACAGGGCTGGTTCCATGACTGGGTCCTGCTGCCCACTCCCAGGACCTTCCTGTTCTCTCCTGCTCCCTCACCCCAGGGGCTTATTCTGGCCCAGGGGGAGCTGCTTGTCTCCCGGGACACTGAGGATCCCCAACCTTAACCTCTCCAGCCACTGGGAGTGAGTGCAGGCGCCTGGAACCTCTGCCGGCACCAAAATGCCTATTCGGACCCACCAGGGAGTTGTGCGTTGTCACGTGGATGCCACTAGGGGGCGGCCTCTCCCCACCCTTCTTCTGTCCTCCAGGCCCCTCTGAACCGCAAGCCCTCTCCCACTTCCACCGCATGGAAGGTGCCTGGTGCCTGGTGGGTCGGATGGGAACTTGCTTCCCCAGGCCGGGCGGGGTCAGCCTGGCCTTCCTGGCTAGAAGCTGGAGGACATACTGTTTCGTTGTGGACCTTCAGTCCTGACTCCTTCCCTCCCCGCGTTTCTGATAGTCGTGCTTCTTGCAATTTCTTGTTTATTCTCTTTCTCCGACCCAGGCTGCTTCACAGCCCGAAGCCTGTGGCTTACTCTTCTGGTTGCTTTCAGGCCCCGCCACACGGTCACCTTGAATCTCGTTTCAGGACCCACTGGACGGGTTTCGCCGTTTTTGAACCTGAATCTTCCATTTTCTGAGTTTTCACCCTGAACTTGCAGGAGTGCAGGCTGACGTAATGTGTTGCTTTTCTATGGCTGCGGTAACTCTCTTGGTGGCCTAAAACAGCACAGGTTTATTTCCTTAAAGTTTGTAGGCTAGAATTCTGACAAGCATCTCACTAAAACCATGGCATCAGCCTGGCTGGTTTGGCTCAGTGGGTAGAGTGTCGGCCTGTGGACTGAAGGGTCCCAGGTTCGATTCCAGTCAAGGGCACGTGCCTGGGTTGTGGGCTCGATCCCCAGTGGGGGACTTGCAGGAGCCAGCCGATCCACCATGATTCTCACTCATTGTGGATGGATGTTTCTATCTCTCTCCCTCTTCCTTCCTCTCTGAAATCAATAAAAATGTATTTTTTTTAAAGAATTTATTTACCCCCCCCCGCAAAAAAAACCCCACAGCATCAGCACGGCTGCATTCCTATCTGGAGAAACCATTACCTCACCTTTTCCAGCTCCTGGGGCTGCCCTCAGTCCTTGGCTTGTGCCCCTTCTCCGTCTTCAAAGCCAGTAATAGTGGGTTGTGTCTTTTTCCTATCATATCGTTCGGCCTTCCTCTTCCGACTCCTTCCGGTTTCAAGGACACTTTTACACGGGGCTCACCCGGATAATCCAGGAAAACCTCCCATCTCACGCCCTTCATTTAATCACATCAGCAGAACCCCATGGCGGCCAAGAGAGAAGTGCCCACGCCCAGCATCCTTGTCTCCCAGGGGCCCAAGCTGGGGCACAGTCCCTGTGGCTTCTCAGAGGGCTCCAGCGGGACTATGCCTCAGCTGCTCACGCAGCAACTTCTTCTTTTGGGCAAATGTCATTGGGTGCCTCTCTCTCTGCCTTGGTTCCCCCACTTCCCACTATAGCAGTGGTTCTCAACCTTCCTCATGCCGCGACCCTTTAATACAGTTCCTCATGTTGCGGTGACCCCCAATTTCATGGTTACAAATTGAACATAATTAAAGCATAGTGATTCATCACAAAAACAATATGTAATTATATATGTGTTTTCCGATGGTCTTAGGCGACCCCTGTGAAAGGGTCGTTCGACCCCCAAAGGGGCCGCGACCCACAGGTTGAGAACCACTTTGCTCGAGCTTTTTGGTATCACCTCCCAAATAAATTACCTGTACCCCAGCCCGGATCCCAAGTCAGCATCTGGGGGGCCGCATTAAGACCAGGAGCACCTGACATCTGTGTGATGGGGCCACCAACATGAGCACTGGGGTGTTTGGGGGTGTTTCCTCCACAATACCCCACTCCAGTCTTCCTGGCGCCCAGGTACCCTGGTGCTACTAATGTCCTTCCATAAATTATCTTTCTGATTGAACTAACCTGAGCGGGTTCTGCTGTTTGCAACCCAAACCTGTAATAGCACGGGCGGGTGGAGAGAGATTTAAGAGTTAGGGAGTGGTCTTGGGGTGGACAGAACACGAGTGACCATGAGGGTGTCCAGGAAGCCACCTGGAGTCCACAGAATGTTTGGCAGCCACTAGAACATGCAAATGTTTTTATTAGAAACAGGACGGGAGCCTGGGCCTGAGGCAGCAGATGGCCCTGCCTCTCAGGGCTCCGCTGGGCTCAGGCTGGCTGCAGGAGTGGGGCAGTCCGGAGGAGGAGGAGGAGCAGCAGCAGCCAGGGGGATGGCTTGTGAATGCTGCTGCTGGCTATCAGCATCTGCATCCATCTGAAGTGAGTACTGACGTTGGTGTAGACACCGGGTCGGTTGGGCCGACCACAGCCCACTCCCCAGCTCACGACTCCAACCTGATACCACAGCCCTTTCTTTTCACAGGCCAAGGGTCCGCCGGAGTCACCCTGGGGAGCAGAAGGCGTGAGCAGGGCCTGGGGCGGGGCAGGAGGGGTTGGCAGAGGGAGGGAGAGCAGGAGGGGCTGTAGAGCTGGGAAAACTGGGTACGAATCCTACTCCTCCCCCAGGAAGCGCCCAAGTTTCTGCATCTGCAAAAGGGGGCCACAGTCTCAACTCCTCAGGTTGCCATGAGGACCAAATGCTACAGGTGCCTCTCAGGCCTGGGGCTGGGTTGGCGAGAGACGAGGACCCAGAAGGCTCTGGCTGGGGTGGGAGGGACACTCACGAAGCAGGCGTCCCTGCCGCCTTGAGCATGGCCAGCGCAAATCATGTCTCCCCAGATGTTGTAGCGGTAAGAAGGCTGTGTGTACATGAAGTCGCACATGGTGGTGTTTATGATGCCAACCTCCACTTCCTGGAGGCTGTAGGGAGCCGGCAGGTCTACAGAGGAGTTGAAAGACAGAAAGAGAGAGCATCCTGAGACTCCCCTCTGCCACCTGGTTGGGAGGGACAGGGTAGGTTACCGGGCAGGGGCAGGGTCCCTGGGGCATCCATGGTGCCTTGACGAGTCCTCTACTCAGGCCTGGCATCCAGCACCTCATGGGTGATGAGCAACATCACAGAAGGACCCAATAACTGGACAAGCCGTTACAGCTGCCCCCGGGTTCCCTATGTGCAACATACAGATGACAGCAGTGAAGAGCGGCCTTAGCATCCACGGGGGAGGCGGGTAACGCAGCTGAGATGTTTTAGGATTAACACATGTCAGGGCCTGAGCCAAGAGCTCCCACAGCCCCCCCAGGCTGCAGCACAGGCATGACCCACTTTCAGGAAAGATGCACCCAGAAATGGCAGAGCCTGACATGAAGCCAGGTCTATCCAATTCCTAAGTCTGGGCTGGGATTACCTTTTCCTGCAGGGGATGGTGACCACAATAACACCAAAAGCTGATGTGTCAGCAGAGCCTCCCATCTGCCGGGCACTCTGCTACCCCCTGTATGAATGCTTTTAAACCTCCGAGCCACCCTATGAGGTGGGAACTATTGTTACCCCATTGTACAGGCGAGGAAGTTGAGGCGCAGTTAGGAGAAGTGCTTATACAAGATCTTCCAGCGAGTGCGTGGCAGAGCTAAGGTTCACATCAGGCAGGGCTCCGCGAGTCACCCGCCACCTGTGACAATGAGTGGCGCCTAGGGCTGGATGTGATTACCTGTCGGCCTTGGGCCAGGGAGGGAGGGGACAGTCTGCCTGGCTGGGCCTCCCTGCAGCCCTTTGGAGCCAGGGAGGTGGACGGCAGGGGCACTTTATCCAGCCCCTTCTACAGGAAAGGAAAGGACCCCAACTCTAGAGGGAGGCAAGCCTAGTGTTGACTTCTCTATCCCCTCTGCCAATTCCAGATGTGTGACCACACAGACAGCCCTGGCTGCTCCAATGACCCCTTCTGGGGTCTTGGGCAATTTCCATTCCCTTGTCAGCTTGCTCATCTGTGAAGTGGGTATAAATGTTCCCAGCCTCATTTGCAGGTAAGCGTCTGAGGGAAGATAGATGATACCCTGCTCACTCCTGAGTCCCTAGAGCCTAGAACAGTGCCTGGCACAGTGTGCAGGCAGGAGCTTCTGCTGTTATTATTACTACTAGAAGCCCGGTGCACAAAAATTTGTGCACTGGCCAGGGGGTGTGGGGAGCGGAGTCCCTCACCCAACCTATGCCCTCTCACAGTCTGGGACCCCTCAGGAGATAACCACTTACTGGCTTAGGCCCGCACCCCTGGTAGGAGATAGCACGCCCAATCCCATGGTGTCTGCCCCATCTCCCCCTGTCGCAGATGGCAGGCCCGGATCCCGTGCTGGGTCGGGCGGCCGCTCAGATCGTGCTACCACCTGCCCCACCCTGCACAGGGCAGGCCTGGATCTTGTGCTGGGGCGGCCAGCTGCTAGGGATCGCGCTGCCGCCAGCCCCAGGTGGGGCGGCGCAGCAGGATCTGCCTGCAGTGTGCAAATTAGCCACCATATTTGTTGGCAGTTAATTTGCATATCGTGCTGATTAGCCAATGGGAGGCGTAGCGAAGGTATGGTCAATTACCAAGTTTGTCTATTATTAGATAGGATTGTTAAGGGTGAGGCAGGAATGGGCCAGGCCAGGGAGCAGTGTAAGGGGCAGTCCAGGTGGAGGGCCTATGCCTCCCCTACCCAGGGCACCTTGGGGGAGGTTGTGCCCAGCGGTTTCAGGGGATTCGTGGTGAGAGATAAGCAGATGGTGGCTGACTACTGACTCAAAAACCTCCTGCAGAGCCAAGGCTGGAGGATAGCTTGACATTTTGAGGATAGAGAAATGGGCTCAGCATTCCAGGAGAGCAGGCCAACGTGGATAGATAAAGAAGGCAGGGAGGAGACAGAGTGGGGAGGTTGGATGGCTGGGGGAGGGGTGAGCACCAGGGTGGGGCCTTTTTGTCAGGCCCTCCCACCAACACCCCTGCACACTGGGAGGATAGCCTGGGCCAAGCTGGCCTCCCTCTCACCACTAGCTTCTGGCTCAGTCTCTCGGGGGAAGAGGGACCTGAGTGTGGGCACAGCAAGTCCTGCCCTTTCAGGGGGAGCAGGAGTGCACAGCGGGTGAGGAGAGAATGCTGACCAGGCCCACAGAGGGGCCCAGCTGGTGCAGCTAGAACAGGGGGTGAAGGATCATGCCCCTGCTCCCCTGCCCTAAACCCCCCACCTGTCCCCCACCTCACCCTCATTTTCTTGGATGTCCCCCCAGCCGGTCACCCAGCAGTCACTCCGGTTCTGGAACTCATCAGAAGAGGCGAGGACACAGATGGGCTGGATGTACTTAGTGTAGGTGACAGGCGAGGCCAGCCTCAGCATGGCAATGTCAAAGGCTGACGCCCCCAGATACTTGGGGCTCATAACAATCTCCTCCACCTGGTAACGGTTGCGGTAGGCCTGCAGGTTCCAGATAGATGGCGCGGCAGACAGCTCACCAAACTGGACTGTCCACATGCCGGGGCTAGTGTTCCTGGCAGAGAGGAGAGAGCAGTCAGGAGGCCTTACCAGAGGGTCAGCCACCTGAGCACAGCTGGGGCCTGCTCCCAGGAGTGGTGAGCTCAGCCGCTGTGGCTCCGTGGTTGAGCATAGACCTATGAACCAGGAGTCATGGTTCGATTCCCGGTCAGGGCACATGCCCGGGTTACAGGCTCGATCCCCAGTGGGAGGGTGTACAGGAGGCAGCCGATCAATGATGCACTCTAATAAGTGATGTTTCTATCCCTCTCCCTTCCTCTCTCTGAAATCAATAGAAACATTAAAATAAAAAGGAGTGGTGAGAGGTTGTCCAGAGAGGTTGCAACCCAAATCCCAAAAACTGGGAACTTGGGGGTGGTGATGGGGCAGGAGTGATCTGGCCAGTCACTCAACCAGCCTGTCACCTCTCACAGCCTCGAGCGAGAGCGAGCAGACGCACAGATGCCCAAGCGGGACGCTCAGCAGAGTGCAGTCAGAACGGCCTCCAGGGCCCTAGCCGGTTTGGCTCAGTGGATAGAGCGTTGGTCCCGGGTTCGATTCCCGTCAAGGGCATGTACCTTGGTTGCAGGCTTCTCCCCGGCTGGGCCCTGGTCGGGGCTCATGCAGGAGGCAACCTATCAATGTGTTTCTCTCACATCAATGTTTCTCTCTGTCTTTCTCTCTCTCTCCCTAAAAATCAAGGGGAAATGTCCTCAGGTGAGGATTGCAACAAAACAAAACAGCCTCTGGGGCCCCTGTTGCCCCAGGCCAGGGTCTGTGCCCAGCACTCACCCACCTCGCTCATTCCTCCCCCCTGTGGCTCACCTCCACTGGGAGGTGGGAGGAGGAAGGCGAAGGCTAGCGATGCCATTTGGGGAGAAGAGAACAAGAAAGAGAACAGAACAAGACACGAATGTGCAGGGGAATGTTCTGGAAGACCCTTCTGGGAAAAACTGAAGAGTCCCCAGCAGGGCCACCTGCAGTGGGGCCTGGGGTTCAGAAGAACACGAGGGTCACATCGTATGCGAAGAGGGTGGTGCAGGCACGGGGTCGGGGTCCGGTTCTCCGCACCACAACCCCCGGGCTCACCTTTCAAAGCAGTGCGCGGCCGAGAGCACCCAGCGCCGGTTGAGCAGGCTCGCCCCGCAGGAGTGGTAACCCCAGAGGCGCAGGCTGCCCTGCCAGGGCCAGCGCCCAATCGTCGCGTCCTTTCCGCCCACCACACGCGTCCCTACGGCCCGGCGGCCACAGGGCCCTGGGATGGACAGACCGAACGGGACTGAGCTGCAGGACACAGGCCCGTCAGCCCGCCCCGGCCACCCGGGAGCGCGCAGGGCAGGGCAGGGGGTTCCCCGGACCCCGCGCGCAGCCTGGGGTCACGCGGCGGAGGGAGAAGAGGACGCTGGGGACCCTCCCCCCACTCGGTCTGCAGGCGCCCGCCCCTCCCCCCAGGGCCCCCTCAGTTACATGTGAGGAACGACGAGTTCTCGAAACCTGGGGTGAGAGAGACGAAAAGGTGAGGCGCCCTGTGCACTCCGGCCCAGGTGTGCGGGGCAGGGAAGCGAGCGCCTGGGCGCCTTACCTGCGAACAGCGTGTCATGTTCCGGCCACCCTGCGGGGAGGCGAGAAGGTGAGCTCCCCTCGGCCTCCAGGCTCCCCACCCCGCCCCGCCACCCCGAGGTCGCCGGCATCTCACCCAGCTCGTCGAGTTCCACTCGCACCAACAGCTGCACCAGCAGCTGCACCGCGACCGCCACCGCCGCCGCCGGCGCGCCCATGGCCTCCGCTCCCGCCGCTTGGCGCCCCCTGCGCTTCTGGCTGCTCCTGGGCCGGCGCAGGCGCCCCCTGGGGGAGCGGGAAGCCCGGCTGCCACCTTCTCCAAGCTTGACCTTGCTGGGTCAAAGGGCATTGGGGAACACTGACCTTTCTGACCTTACAGCGCCCAGCTTTGAGTTTCTCCTGGGCGGGGTCAACCGCACCCCCTTGATGTGGCCCCGGAACCGATGCACTTAAACCAGCGGTTCTCAACCTCCCTAGTGCCGCGACCCTTCAATACAGTTCCTCATGTGGTGGTGACCCCCAATTTCATGGTTACAAATTGAACATAATAAAAGCATAGTGATGAATCACAAAAAAAATATGTCATTATATATGTGTTTTCCGATGGTCTTAGGCGACCCCTGTGAAAGGGTCGTTCGACCCCCAAAGGGGTCGCGACCCACAGGTTGAGAACCGCTGAGTCCTAAACCATCCCCTTCTTGTCTGCAAACTCTGGGGTCCGGGCTGCCCTGCTGGCTGCCCACTCCTAGGAAGGAGCAAGGACCTGGCCCACGTCCAGGGCGCCGTGAAAGCACTAACAGTTCCACTGAGGCCTGTCGGGCAGGGTGGTTAGGCTGGTCCAGGAAGGCGAGATCCTTCACAAGACTTGCCTTGGGACATGATGGTCCAGGAGGGGTGGGCACACTTTTTGACTCGAGGGCCACAATGGGTTCTTAAACTGGACCGGAGGGCCGGAACAAAAGCATGGATGGAGTGTTTGTGTGAACTAATATAAATTCAGAGTAAACATCTACACTAATAAAAGAGAAAAATGGTAATTGGCGTACGGCGATACCTTTTTCATTGGCTAATCAGGGCTATATGCAAATTAACTGCCAACTAAGATTGGCAGTTAACTGCCAACTAAGATTGGCAGTTAACTGCCAACAAGATGGCGGCTAATTTGCATATGTAGGCACAATGCAGGGAGGCGAAAGGGAAAGCAGGAAGAAGCCCCCTGCCACTGACAGTGATTGGAAACCCAGGGGGGAGCTAAGAGTTGGGGGGCAGGGCAAAGGCGGCCCTGGGGCCACCTTTGCCCTGCCCCCCAGCCATGATCGGAGAATCAGGTGCCTTTTCTGCCCTGGCCAGTGATAGCAGGAAGTAGGGGTGGAGCCAGCGATGGGAGCTGGGCACGGTCGAAGCTGGCAGTCCCAGGAGCTAGGGGTCCCTTGCCTGGGCCTAAAGCGAAGCCCACGATCGCGGCGCCCCCCGCTGCCACTGCAGGTCCCCGCTGTCTGGGCCGGACGCCTAGGCCAGAGGTGTCAGGCCTGGGCAGGGGCGGAGCCTGCAACCGCGGGGAGCTGGGGGTCCCCTGCCCAGGCCTGACACCTCTGCCGGAGTCCTCCGGCCTGGGCAAGGGGCCGATCCGGTGATTGGTGATCGGAGGGTGATGAGGGTCAACTCCTCTGGCTGAGGCATCAAGCCTGGGCGGGGGGCGGAGCCGGGGATTGGGGGATATAATGGTCCCCTTGCCCAGGCCTGAAGCCTGGGTCAGAGGCGTCAGGCTTGGGCGGGGGGTGGAGCAAGCAATCAGAGGGAGATGGGGGTCCCCTGCCCAGGCATGATTCCTGGGCCAGAGGCCTCAGGCCTGGGCGGGGGCCAGAGCCAGTGATCGGGGGGAGATGGGGGTCCCCTGTCCAAGCCTGACACCTCTGGCGGAGGCGTCAGGCCTGGGCAAGGGGCCGATCAGGCGATCGGAGGGTGATGGGGGTCAATGCCTGAGGGCTCCCAGTATGTGAGAGGGGGCAGGCTGGGCTGAGGGACACTCCCCCCCACACACACACCCAGTGCACGAATTTCGTGCACCGGGCCCCTAGTCATTACATAAAAGGGTACGGTCTCTTTTTTTTTTTAGTTTTATTCATTTCAAACGGGCCGGATCCGGCCGCCGGGCCGTAGTTTGCCCACGGCTGGTCCAGGGCCTACCTAATCTCTTCCTGAGAAGACAGACAGGCTAGTCCCGCCTGCTCAGGCTGCCTGCTGGTGGCAGGCCTCTGCCCCTCTCCCCCTCCTCCTCCTCTTCCTCCTCTGGATTAAATCTTGAAAGGTGGAAAGGATCTTTCAAACACATTCCTGGGGTGCTGGGGTAAGGAAATCACCAACATGGGAGCGAGAGATACCCCAGCGGTTGTCCATCCCAGTGTCCCTGTGACCAGTGACTGCATGGTGGTCCCAGGAAGGCTGTGCCTGCCTGGTAGCGCTCTATGCCCAGGCACCACCAGAGACACTGTGGGATTCACAATGATGAGTGACTCAGCACTGGCTTCTGGGAGTCCCTCCAAGCAGGCACTCCCGCCAACAGCTGCACCAGCAGCAGTGCCCCAACCTGAGTGCCCGTGGACTCCAAGGCAGGGGCCACGGAGGGTAGAGGGTAGAGTGTCCTCGGCATGCTCCCCAGAGGAAGAGGTGAGAGCTATTGAAGGGTGTGACCACTCCAGTGGTTCTCAACCTTTGGCCCTTACAGTGCTCCTGGGCACAGGGACCCTGGCCTCTTCTACATCCTTGGCAAGACCCTCAGGCCTTCCCTCCTCTGCCCAGGCCCTGGCATCACAGCACCAGCCTTCTCACCTCCTATGGGGCACTTACTGTGTACTGGCACTCTGCCAACCATGCCACATGCCTCTTGCCTGATTTCCCAGGAGCTACTGTGAACCCTTCCTACAGCAGAGGAACTGAGACTCTGATGTTTGAAGGACTTGCTCAAAGCCCTACAGGTGGCAAAGCCAGATAAATCTACTCCGTGCTGTGTGTAGTGCCCAGCACCCCTCAGAGGGGTAAGAAGTTGGGGAGCAGAACTGCAGACTCTGGGGTACTTCCCACTTTGTACCCTCAAGCATTCGTTTTCAACCCGGGGCTCTTGAGGGCCCGAGGTGGGCCCAGGATGTCTGGGTTCTGAGGAGGGACCCTTTATTCAGGGAGGTGGAGCAGCTGGAGGAGACAGGGATTCTCAGCCTGAACGACCCCCAGTGATATTCTCCTCTGAATACCAGCGCCCCCTGCCCTGGCCTGCAGCTGTGAGCCTGGCCCCTCCGCCAGAGGCCTTGGGGAGGCTGTGTGGGCCAGAAAGGAGAGCCGGCCAGCCTTGGGCGCTGAGCGGGAGGGAGGATGTGGGAGACTTTTCCTGATTCCTAAGCTTTTCCCCTCCTTCTGATGGCCCCCCAGTTCCCATCAGCCTAACCTCCTGGTAGTCCCCCCTCTAAGAGCTTATTACCCCTGGGGGCACAGTGATTCTTCACAGCCCCACATGCTTGATTTCGGCTGAACTCATGCTCAGTGAGTACCCCAGTGTTATTGCTTTTTCTCTCTACCCGATCTCTTGATTTCTGAGAAAAAAATGTTGATTCGTTTGTTTCTTGAGTATTTAGAACGTTTTTTTTCTTTATGTATTTCAAGGCTCTGTTGACAGGGGCATAGAGACCCATGTCTCTTACATCTTTTCAGGGGCTTGTAACGTTTATCAAGGTAAAACACCCCTATCTCTAGTTCATGGGGTTAGCCCTGGGTTCTGTTTTACCTGAAATGATCTGATATGTGATCCTACACACAGCCACTTTCATATTGTTTGCCATTTCTTCACCAATGTATTTCTTTCAATCAAGACAAAATGAAAACATTTATGATTCCAGAGAGGCAAGTCCCTAGTGGGGACTCGAGCCCAGAGGGTTCTTGGCTACGGGCAGGAAAGAATTCAGGATGCGGGCCAGACAAGAGGTCGAAGTAGGAAAGCAGGTTTTATTGAACAGAGAGGACAAGCAAGAAAGGCCACTCCACACACAGAGTGGCAGACTCCCCTCACAAGAGCAGGAAGAGACCCCAGCCATCTCTAGAGGTTGAGCTTATATGTTTGTAGTTTCTGTGGGAAATTGCTGTATGGGGAAATAGAGAATGGAAAAGAAAAAAACACACCATTGGGATTAACCTTCACCTCTACAAGGTGTATTTTGTGGTCTGTTCTCCCTTTATGGGACGGGTAAGCGATGAGGTATGGGTGAGTAGCTATTAATCAGTCTTTGCAGGAATTGTCTTTGTCCGGAGTCTCTTACCGGTCTGCTCCCAGCTTCAGTCAGTCAGCTGAGTTCCATGTTGGACAGCACGGAGCAGGCCCGGATTTAACTCTGACGTTAGCTGATTTGTATAGTTCCCATGCCCCTTTTCTATATTACTTTGAAATTACAAAAAAATTAAATGTCTTATCCTACTTGCCCTTATGGAAATATACTTGCTAGAATACTTGTAAAGGTAGTAAACTAATTGCATGAACAGTATTATCAATTTTTGTGACTACAAAAATGGTTTTTATGATTCATTGATACCTGATGGGGCCAAAGACACATCCTGGCTTAGTTGAGATGGTTTGAGGACTCCTAGATTATCAGAATTATGAAAGAGCCAGCTCATTTAATAAGAAACCTGTCTTAAAGACATCACAACAGCCCTTACCGTAACCATCAGTGAGTTTCTTAGAACCACATGCACTCAATAATCCTTTATTGTGCTCACAGGTATCAGGTCACCTGCAAAGTGTGATATTGAGGAGGTAAAACATTCACAGCCTAAGTACTATTTTCTGAATGTTTGTGTCTCCCTACTCCCCCAAATTCACAGCTTGAAATCCTAACTCCCAGAGTGATGGTGCTCAGAGGCGGGCCTTTGGGAGGTGATTTGGTTATGAGACCAGAGCTCTCGGGAATGGAATTAGAACCCTTATAAAAGGGACCCCAGAGGACCCCTCCCCTCTTCTCCATGTGAGGACACAGAGAGAAGGCAGTAGCTATGCCCCATGAAGTGGGCTCTCAGCAGCCACTGAATCTGCTGGCGCCGTAATCTCAGAACTCCAGCCCAGGAACTGAGAGAAACAAATGTTTGTGGTTGATAAGCTATAGCAGCCCAAATGTACTAGGACACCCGGCCAAGCACTGGACTCAGAAATGTTTTTCCCACGTTGTGTACAGTACATTCCCTGTTTCTGCTGATGTTACTTTCAGAAGATACAGAATGGAGGAGATACTTCTTTATTCATACTTACATAATCTGGGATAGTTCATACGGCTGTAGACTGATACCTGGAGTATATGGAATCAACACCTGCCTTTCTAGTGATCTGCTGATGGGGATTTTACAACCCAAAGTCAAATCGCCTTCTGTCACCATATATTTGACACCCTTTACCCTTTACTACCCTCTCATCCCCCTTCCCTGTGGTAACCACCATACTGTTATCTGTGTCTATAAAACCAATTTTAGATTCCTCCATGTCTTTACATTCTTCTCTCACGTAATCTGCCTTTTTAAATTTTTGCTCTAAGTTATGATCATATTTCTCTACCATACCTTCAAGTTTGCCAATTCTTTCTTTAGCAATGTCCATTCTATTATTCAGCCCTTTGTCTAAAACGTTGTACTTCAGCAATATTTTAAATTTTCAACACTCTTTCTTGTTCTCTGACTGCTCTTTTCCCATATATTCTTGTTTCATGAAAATCTCCAACATTTCTTAATCCTGGGCTGCTGTGCAGTAAAAGGTTAACTGACCAGATCTAAGAATATCCAAACCTGCACAGTCCAAAGGAAGGACTGGCCCTTGACCGGCTCCTGGGAAGTGACCTCTGAGACCTTGGAATGTCCTGCCTGAAAAGAGGGTCTCTGTAGGCATGGAGTCCTGTGCCACTCCAGATAGCCGATGCCAACAACGTGACGTGTGGTGGGGCCTTGGGCCACATTTCCTCAGTTGGACCTCTGGCCCAGCTGGAGTCAGAGCATAAAGGTCACTTACATGGGTACTCCATGCCTATGGGATGGAACCCCAATAAAAACTTCAGACACCAAGGTTCAGGGAGCTTCCCTGGTTGGCAATACTTCACGTGTGTTGTCACAAATCATTGCCGGGAGAATTCAGCACATCCGCCTCCGCTGAGAGGGGACAGCAGGAAGCCTGCCCCTGCTCTCTCCTGGGTTCCGTCCTCTGTGCCGTTTGCACTTGTTGGTGTTGTCTCGTTCCTTTCACTAGAATGAACCAGGAGTGGAATAGCTTTTCTGAGTTCTGTGATTCCTTCTCGTGAACCATTGACTCTGAAGGTGGTGCTGTGGGACCGGCTTGGTTGTCCCTTCATCTCTACGATGGAAGCGCCCATTTGTTGACGTTGGTGCCCTGCAACATTGCCCACAAGAAAGGAAAGCTGCCTGTAGACTCTGTGGAGTTGGCTGGGGCCTGTTACAGAACAGCAGGCAGAGTGGGAGGCTGAGAGCTCTCCGGTGGTCAGAATCGGGCCAGCTTTTCCCCAGTGGGTCCTGTACAGGACCATCACTGTTAACAGAGGGGACCCAGTGCGGGGACCCCGATGGGCACTCCGTGAGGACTTGGTAGTGCGCTCTCATGGGAGCCATGGTCCTTCCTAGGAGGAAGGATGAGTAGAAAGGGGACAGCGAAGGAGGCAGCCAAGATCCCGGAGTTCAGACAGGAAAGGGACTTGGGGTGGGGGTGGGGGGGGGGAGAGTCTACTAGTTCCTGGGTCATATTATCAAGGGGTGTCATTGGGGACCCAGCCCCAGGGAAACTCAAAGCTGGGGCGCTGTGAGGTCTGATGTTCCCAAAGCCCTTGGAGCCGGAGAGGTCAAGCTGGTCAACAGCGCCAGGGTTGCTGTTGCTCCTTCTCCCCCAGGGGGGCGCCCCAGCGCTGGCCCTGGAGCCCGCAGAGCCGTGGAGGCGTCAAGCCGGGGAGAGGAGGCATGGGCGCCGGAGTCGGGGTGCTGCTGCTGGCACAGCTGTTGGTGAGGGTCGAACTCGAGATGCAGGGTGAGCTCAGGCCGGAGCTAGGGGTGTCAGGGGCAGGAGGGGAGCATGGACACCGAGGGGAGCTCACCTTCTCGCCTCACCCCAGGGTTGCAGGATCAGAACCAGCTGTTTTCAGGTAAGGCGCCCAGGATGCCCAGTTTCCCTGCCCAGGGCACCGGGGCCAGGACGCGAAGGGCGCCATCTCTTTTCATCTCTCCCCCGCCCCCGTTTCAAGAATTCGTCGTGGCTGAAGCGTAACTGACGGGCCCCTGGGGGAGGGGCGGGGCCTGCAGGCCGGTGGGAAGGGCCCCCCGCGTCCCCTGCTCCCCAGGCTGCAGGGTCCCAGCACGGTTCCCCTGGGGCCGAGGGCGGGCAGGTGGGCCGCATGTCCGTCTGTCCCCCCCAGAGCCTTGTGGCCGCCGGAACGTCCACTCGCTCATAGTGGGCGGAATGGAGTCTGCTCGCGGGCGCTGGCCGTGGCAGGTGAGCCTGCGGCTCCGTCACAAAGGCCACAGATGCGCGGGGAGCCTGCTCAACCGGCGCTGGGTGCTCTCGGCGGCGCACTGCTTCCGGAAGTGAGTCTGCCCCGAGCTCGCCTCACACACGTGACCCTCCTGTTCCCCCAGCCCCAGGCCTCGCTGCAGCGGCTCGCACCCATCGGAGTTCCCATGGTGCGCCTGCCGGGGACTCTTCAGTTTTTCCCAGAAGGGTCTTCCAGAGCATTCCCCTGCACATTTGTGTGTCTTGTTCTGTTCTCTTTCTTGTTCTCTTCTCCCCAAAAGGCATGACTAGCCTTCACCTGCCTCCTCCCACCTCCCAGTGGAGGGGCGCCACAGCGGGGAGGAATGAGCGAGGGGGTGAGTGCTGGGCACAGAACCTGCCTGGGGCAACTGTGGCCCCTGAGGCTGTTGGCACTCCTCTCTGCTGAGCATCCCGCTCAGGCGTCTGTGCATCTGCTCATTCATATTTTTAGGCTGGTTCTGAGGGGTGACAGGCTGGTTGAGTGACTTGCTAGTCAGACCACAGGGGGTGGGGGGCACCCTTCTGTCCTACTCCCAGCCCCCAAGCCTCCGGGTTCTGGGGCTTTGGTTGCAGGCTCTCTGGGCTCCCGCCATTTCTCACTGGACACTTTGTCCTGTAAGAAGAGCAGCTCCTGGTGTCCAGGATGAGCCCTAGTAGCACCTTGGGCAGTCTCCCCTTTGAGCAGGCCCAGGTGTGCTCAGGTGGCCCACACTTCGCTAAAGCCCCCTAACTGAACCCGGCCGGCATGGCCCAGTGGCTGAACGTTGACCTATGAACCAGGAGCTCATGGTTCGATTCCCAGGCAGGGCACATGCTTGGGTTGCGGTCTCCACCCCCAGTGGAGAGCTTACAGGAGGTAGCTGATCAATGATTCTCTCTCATCATTGATGTTTTTCTCTCTCTCTCTCTCCCTGTCCTTTCCTCTCTGAAATCAATAAAAATATATTTTTTTAAAAAAAGACCTCTAACTAACTGCTCTCCCCTGTCAGACTCAGGGATCCGTCGAATTGGATGGCCCAGTTTGGTGAGCTGTCTTCCAGGCCGTCTCTCTGGAACTTGGGGGCCATCTCCCACCGTTTCAGCGTGCAGGACATTATCGTGTACCCTCACTTCAAGGAGTCGTCACTCAACGACATCGCCTTGCTGAGGCTGACCTCCTCTGTCACCTACAACAAGTACATCCAGCCCATCTGTGTTATGGCCTCCGCCTTCGAATTCCACAACCAGAGTAACTGCTGGGTGACCGGCTGGGGGGACATCCGTGAGAATAAAAGTGAGACTGGGGACAGATGGGTGGGGAAGAGGGGGGGCGTTATCCTCCTTTTCCAGCTGCCACCTTGGCCGGTGTACAGCTGGGCCCCTCTGTGGGCCTAATCAGCATTCTCTCCCCACCTGCTGTCCACTCCTCCTCCCCCTCAAAGGGCAGGACTTTCTGTGCCCAATCAGTTCCTTGTCCTCCCCGGAGACTGAGCCAGAGCCAGCAATGAGGGAGGACCAGCTCCCCCCATGCTGAATTCCTCATCCTGCCAGGATCTGGGGTTTTGGGGGTGCATTTTTCAGAAAGGCCTTGGGTATTGGCTTTTTTTTATATATATAATTGAGATTTAATTCACAAACCATGAAATTCACCATTTTAAGTATATACAGTTCAGTGGATTTTAGTATAGTCACAGTTTGCACCATCATCACCACCTAATTGCAGAACATTTTCATCATCTCAAAATGAAATCCCATAACCACTAAACAGTCCCTCCCCATTACCCACTCCCTAGCAACCACTAACCAGATTTTTAAAAATATCTATGTTTTTATTGATTTGAGAGAGAAAGAGGAAGGGTAAGGGATAGAGAGATAGAAACATCAATCAGCTGCCTTCTGCACATCCCCTACTGGGGATCGAGCCCAAAACCCGGGTGTGTGCCCTGACCAGGAATCTAGCCGGTGACCTCCTGGCTTATGGGTCACCAGTGTGGCTCAATGACTGAGCCACACCAGCTGAGCCACTAACCAGCTTTTTACCTCTATGGGTTATGGATATTTTATAGAAATGAAATCATGTAATATGTGACATTTTGTGTCTGGTTTCTTTTACTGAGCATACTGAGCATAATGTTTTTAAGGTTCATGTAGCGTGAAATCAGAACTTCATTCCTTTTTATGACAGAATAATATTCCATTGTATGGATAAATCATATTTATTTCTTTATCCATTGATGAACATTTGTGTTGTTTCTTCCTTTTGGGTATTGCAAATGGAGCTGCTATGAACATTAGCATACAAATTATTGTTTGAACGTCCTTTTTCCATTCTTCTGCATATATACTTAGCAGTGCAATTTCTGGATCACATGGTAATTCCATGTTTGACTTTTGAAGAACCAACCATGTTCCACAGCAGCTGCGCCATTTTCCATTCCTGTCAACAATAAATGGGGGTAACAATTTCTCTCCATTTTCCTCAACTTGTTCTTTTCCAAATTGTTTTAATTTTTGCCATCCTAGTGGGTGTGGAGTGGAATCTCACTGTGGTTTTGATTTGCATTTCTTTAATGACAGTTACGTTGAGCATCATTACATGTGTGTGATGGACACTTGTATATCTTTCTTAGAGAAATATTCAAGTCCTTCACCTATTTTAAAATTGAGTTGTCTTTGTTGTTTAAGTGTAATCACTTTTTATATATTCTGGATACTAGACCCTTATCAGGTATATGATTTGCACACATTTCTGTAGGTTTCTTTTCACTTTCTTGATAGTGTCTTTTGATGCACAATTTTCAATTTTTTTAATGAAATCCAAATTGCATGTTTTTCTTTTGTTGTT
Organism: Myotis nattereri; assembly: GCF_964212035.1. Classification (NCBI taxonomy): domain Eukaryota; kingdom Metazoa; phylum Chordata; class Mammalia; order Chiroptera; family Vespertilionidae; genus Myotis; species Myotis nattereri. The sequence continues at coordinate 100,877,104 of NC_138079.1, read as the reverse complement.
TGTGCTTTTGAAGTTACATCTAAGAAACCATTGGAAAATACAAGGTCATGAAGATTTACCCCTATGTTTTCTTTAAAAGTTTTATTGTTTTAGTGCTTATATTTATGTCTTTGATCCATTTTGAGTTTATTTTTGCATATGGTATGAGGTAGGAGTCCCACTTCATTCTTTTTTATTGTTAATTCTTACCCGATGATATCTTTTCCATTGATTTTTTTTTTTTAGAGAGAGGAAGGGAGGGAGGAGGGGGCGGAGAGAGAAACATCAATGTGAGAGAGACATATCAATTGGTTGTCTCCCACATGTGCCTCGACAAGAGCAGGGCTCAAACCTGCAACCCAGGTACATGCCCTTGACTGGGAATTGAGCCCATGACCCTTCGGTGGGCAGGATGACATTCTAACCACTGGGAAATACTGGCCAGGGCCCAACTTCATTCTTTTGCATGTGCATATTCAGTTATGCAAGCGCTGTTTGTTGAAGAGATTGTTCTCTCCTCCATTGAATTGTCTTGGCACCTTTATCAAAAGTGGATTTACCATAGATGTATAGATTTATTTCTAGACTCACAATTTTAGTCCACTGGTCTGTATGTTTATCCTTGTGCCAGGATTTCATTGTTGATTCCTTTCGCTTTATAGTATGTTTTGAAATTGGGCAGTGTGAGTCCTCCAATTTTGTTCCACTTTTTCTTTTCTTTTTTTTTTCTTTTTAGTTAGGCAGGATCTTTTTTGTTTAATCCTCACCCAAGAACATGTTCATTGATTTTGAGAGAGAAAGAGAGAGAGAGAGAAAAACACTGTGAGAGATTAGTTGCCTCCCACACGCACCCTAACAGGGGCCAGGGATCGAGCCTGCAACCCAGGCATGTGCCCTTGACTGGGAATCAATCCTGAGACCCTTTGGCGTGCGGGCCAGCGCTCTAAGCCACACTGGCCAGGGCTGTACCAGTATTCTTTATTTCTTCCAATGGGTTTAAGTTACTGATTAGTGTCCTTTCATTTCATCCTGAAGGGCTCCCTTTCCCATTACTCATTGGGTAGATCTAACAGTGAATCCTCTCAGCATTTATTTATCTGGAAGTGTCCTAACTTCTTCGTTTTCTGAGCGATAGTTTTGCCTGAAATAGAATTCTTGGTTAACTTTTATTCTTTCAGCACTTTAAATATGTCATTCTAGCCCAGTGATGGCGAACCTATGACATGCGTGTCAGAGGCGACACGCGAACTCATTTTTTTTTTTTTTGGTTGATTTTTCTTTGTTAAATGGCATTTAAATATATAAAATAAATATCAAAAATATAAATCTTTGTTTTTCTATGGTTGCAACTATCAAAAAATTTCTATATGTGACACGGCACCAGAGTTAAGTTAGGGTTTTTCAAAATGCTGACACGAGCTCAAAAGGTTCGCCATCACTGTCCTAGCTCTAGCCAGTTTGGCTCAATGGACAGAGCGTTGGCCTGCAGACTAAAGGGTCCCAGGTTTGATTTGGGTTAAGGGCACATGCCCAGGTTTCGGGCCCGATACCCAGAAGGGGGCATGCAGGAGGCAGCCGATCAGTGATTCTCTCTCATCATTGATGTTTCTATCTCTTTTCCCCTCTCCCTTTCTCTCTGAAATCAATAAAAAATATATTTAAAATAAATAAATATTTTTAAAAGAACAATGGCCCTTGCCCTATTGGTGTGGCTCAGTGGTTGATCTATGACCCAGGAGGTCACAGTTTGATTCCCAGTCAGGGCACATGCCCAGGCTGCAGGCTTGATTGCCAGCAAGGAGCATGCAGGAGACAGCGATCAATTATTCTCTCTCATCATTGATGTTTCTATCTCCCTCTCCCTTACTCTCTGAAATCAATAAATCAAAATTATTTTTAAAAAGCCAGTTTGGCTCATTGGATAGAGCATCAGCCTGCGGACCAAAGGGTCCTTGGTCTGATTCTGGTCAAGGGCACGTACCTTGTTTGCAGGCTCCTCCCCAGCCTGGGCCCTAGTCAGGGTGCCTGCAGGGGGCAACCAATTGATGTTTCTCTCACATCAATGTTTCTCTCTGTCTTTCCCTCTCTCTTCCACTCTCTCTAAGAAAAATATCCTCAGATGAGGATTAACAACAACAACAACAATAATATATATAATTGTATATATAATTTTATTTATTTATTTGTTTGTTTGTTTATTTATTTTAAAGAAAAGAACAATGGCCCAGCCCTTGGGCAGTGTCACTCAGTTGGTTGAGCGTCATCCCATGCACCAGAAGATTCCCAGTTCATTAGGGCACATACTTGATTAGGGCACATACCTGATTGCAGGCTCAATCCCCAGTAGGGGGCGTGCAAGAGGCAGCCGAGGGAAGTTTCTCACATCAATGTTTCTCTTTTTTTATCTGGAAGTGTCTTAACACATAGTCACTGATGTCCCATCCTCCCTAAAAAATCAACAAAAACCTTTCTGTTTTTAAAGAACAATGGCCCAGGCATTGTGAGTGCCCCAGGGATCTCCGTTGCCATAGCGGCGTAGCCCATATCATTCCTCCCAACCTGATGGCAGAGGAGAGGCTCAGGATGCTATCTTTCTGTTTCCTCAACTCCTCTGCAGAGCTGCCAGCTCCCTACATCCTCCAGGAAGTACGGGTCTCCATCATAAACAACTCCCGGTGTAACGACCTGTTCCGACAGCCCAATTTCTTCTATAGACTGGCAGATGACGTGATTTGTGCTGGCTCTGAGGATGGCAAACATGACGCCTGCGAAGTGAGTGCCCCTGCCCCAGTCAGAGCCTTGCTGGAAACAGGCCCTGCCCCCTCAACCTTGGGCCTGAGAGCAACCCCCATGACCAGTCTACCCTCAGAGTTGGTTAATGAGGAAGTGATTCCGCCCTTACTTACCCTGCCTATAAAAGCTCGTTTTGCATTAGCAGTATCTCTTTGGATCCTCATGTGGGTAGCGACTTTTTCCCCCCTTTGCAGATGCGGAAACTGAGGCTTGGTCACTTCCAGGGGGAGGCGTAGGATTTGCACCTAGTTTGCCCAGCTCCATAGCCGCTCCTGTTCTGGGGCCTCCCCATGCACCCCTCCTGCCCCAGGCCAGGCTCACCTATGCTGCTCCCCAGGGTGACTCAGGCGGACCCTTGACCTGTGAGAAGAATGGACTGTGGACTCAGATTGGAATCGTGAGCTGGGGAATAGGCTGTGGTCGGCCCAACCGACCCGGTGTCTACACCAACATCAGTAGATACTTCAGCTGGATCCAGAAGCACACGGCCCACAGCGCACCCAGGCCAGACCCCTTCCCACGACTGCTGCTCCTCCCTCTGCTCTGGGCTGCCCCACTCGTGTAGCTGACCTGCACAGCTGGCCCTGTAAGGGTGCAGGAGTCACCACAGCACTGGGCACATTCACCCAGGGCTGTGGACAACCCCTGGACTGTCTGCTGGATCAGGCTCTGGTCCCTTCTGTCTCCTTTGCTAATAAACGTATGCATTTTCATTGATTCCTCGCAGAGTGTCTTGTGGACTTGGGTGGTTTCCTGGACACTCTCTTAGTCACTTATGTCCCATCCTCTCCAAGACCACTCCCTAATTCCTAATTCTTTCTCTGCTGATCTGCACTATACATATTTTGGTTGCAAACAGGAGAACCCTCACAGGTTAGTAGCACTAGGGGGCTAGGAAGACTGGAGCGGGGTATTGTGGAGGACATGCCCCAGAACACCCCAGTGCTCATCACACAGATGTCAGCTGCTCCTGGTCTTAATGCGGTCGGTGCCCCAAAGGCTGACCTGGGATTCGGACTGGGGTGCGGGTAGTTTATTTAGGAGGCGATACCAAGAAGCGCCAGTGAGGAGGGGGGACACTGAAGCAGGGAAGGAAGAGCCCCATGACGTTTGCCTGAATGAGGAGGGTACTGAGGCGCAGTCCTGCTGGGCCCCTGGAGAAACCGCAGGCTCCTGGAGGACAAGGATGCTGTGTGCGGGCACTTCTCTCCTGACCCCACAGGTTGAGGGTTGTCTGGTGGCATGGGTGCTCCCAGTTACAGCAGGTCCCGGGGAGGACGCCAGTGCCTCAGGAGCTGCTGCAGCACCACAAGGAGGCCTGGTGGAGGCGGCAGCACCAGGTCTGTCTGGCTCCTCACTGGTGTCCCAGAACCCAGCCTCAGCATGACCAGGGATCAGGCCAGTCGGAGGGCCCATTCAGGGGCACCTGGAACTGCTCAGGCAGATCTGCGTTTTCACAAGATTCCCAAGTGCTGTGAGCTCAAGACGTGTGAGGAGCTATGGCTGGTCTAGATTTCTTCCCTCGGCTCCCCGCCCTACAGTTCCCTGCTGTGGAGAGGCAGGTGTGGGCGTCTGCAGAGCGCAGGCCTTCCTGGTTTCTGCCCCACACCGCCAGCAGTGCATTGTGTAGGGCCGTGGTCGGCAAACTGCGGCTTGAGAGCCACATGCGGCTCTTTGGCCCCTTGGGTGTGGCTCTTCCTAAGCCTTAGGAGTACCCTAATTAAGTTAATAACAATGTACCTACCTATATAGTTTAAGTTTTAAAAATTTGGCTCTCAAAAGAAATTTCAATCGTTGTACTGTTGGTATTTGGCTCTGTTGACTAATGAGTTTGCCGACCACTGGTGTAGGGCATCACACTTGGACTTCGTGCCCTGGGGCAGCCCTGGGAGACTGGAGCTCCCCTTCCCTCCCCCAACCCCCCCCCCACACACACACACCCCACACACACCCCCAACCCCCCACACACCCCGGCCACAAAGAGGAAACTGATCTCAGTGAGGAGACAGGACTGCTGGAGTCACCCAGCTCACAAGGGCCGGCCTAGAGAGCATTTGGCCAGGCCTGGGGTCTGCGCTCCATGTTGGGCCCGCCAAGCCGGAACTTGGTGCCTCCGCAGCCAGCCCTGTCAGGAGCCTGGGGCTGGTCAGGTTTGGAGGAGAGCTGCCAAGGATCCTCTGGAGCTTCCTGGCCTGACCGCAGTCCCCCTTCTCCCCCCACCTCACTGCCCTTGCTTGGCTGGGCTCCTGCCCCCCGTTTCCAGCACCTTGGCCCAAACCAGACTTCTTTTGAGAATTGCAGGTGTCCCTTTCCTGCCACCTTGAAAGTGCTGCTCAAAGCATCTTTGTTTGAGGCTGGACAGGTGAAGCCGCAGCCCCTCCCTGGTCTCCTTAATTACCCCTGGCCAGGGCCCGCCCCCGCCTGGCCTTTTAAGCCCCCACATACAGGGCCAGCCCAGTCAGCTGGGAGGGACCAGGCTGTAAGGGTGAGAGCAGCGTCCAGGGGCTGGCAGGGTGGGTGGGGGCAGCAGTTGAGCAATGGAAATAGAGGGTGGGGTGGGGCTTGCCTGGAGGCCGAGGGTCCCCAAGTCTCAAAGGGGTTGGGGGCAAGGGTGTTCCCCGAGGCCTGGAAGCAGGCAGAGCCTGGGCCGTGGGCGTAAGCCTGAGACTAGCTGGGGGCTGAGGGAAGACAGAACGGCCTCTGGGACACAAGTGCTCTGGGCTAGGACCCGCCTTCCTCTCTCTGCAGAGTCTAAGCCCTGGGCAGGGCCACCTTCACCCAGCACAGTCCTAGAGACAGAATGAGGGGGGCTTCCTGCCCCCCAGTACTGCTCCTGCTGCTGCTACGTGAGTGTGGGACAGGGGCTACGGGTGCTGACCTCAGGGACCTTGGCTACCAGATGTCCCATCTCACCCCCCTCTGGCCTGGTTCCCATAGAGCACACCAGGGCAATCTAATCTTGGCTTCAAGGGTTCCAGTTCTCTCTGTCGCTGACCTTGGGCTCTCCAAACCTGGATGTGCTGCTGTCTTCGTAATGGGTATAAGTCCCCACCTCTCAGTGCTTTGGGGAAGGTTACATTGGGTAACCAGTTGGACATAATCCCGGCACCAGGTTAATGCAACAGATTTGTTCCACCTTCCTTATCTGTAACCTCCCTTCCCCTCGCTCCGTTATCTGATACCAAATCCATAATCCAGTGCCTTCCCTACTTCCTCTTCCAGGAGTGGCCGGGACACTGCAGTCTGCAGGTCAGGAAGCCTCAGGTCTGCCTCCCCACCCCACCCCACCCCCACCCCCACCCCCACCCCCGGGCCAACCCCTACCTAACCTTGGCTCTAAGTCTCCCCGCCCCCTTCCCAAGCCTCCCGTCCTCCGCCCACCCCGTCCCCCTTGTCCTCTGCAGCCTGCGGGCAGCCTCGTGTGTCCAGCCGGATCGTAGGGGGCCAGGACGCCCGGGCCGGAGAGTGGCCGTGGCAGGCGAGCATCCAGCACCGCGGGGCGCACGTGTGTGGGGGCTCGCTCATCGCCCCGCAGTGGGTCCTGACCGCGGCGCACTGCGTCCGGAGGTCAGCGGCCAGACGCCAGGCCCAGGCTCACCAGGGGATGCAGGGGTGGGGGCGGCGGGAGCGGGAAGCCAAGCCCGGGAAAATGCGGCGCCACCTAGCGGAGGCGCGGCGGTAAGCGGCCCTGCTCCTGTCGCGCAGGCGGGCGCCGGTGTCTGGGTACCGCGTGCGCCTCGGGGCGCTTCGTCTGGGTCAGGCCGCGCCCCGCGCGCTCTCGGTGCCCGTGCAGAGGATGCTGCTGCACCCCGACTACGCTGAGGACGGGGCCCGCGGTGACTTGGCGTTGCTCCAGCTGCGCCGCCCAGTGCACCTGAGCTCCCGAGTCCAGCCCGTGTGCCTGCCGGAACCCGGGGCCTGGCCGCCGCCCGGTACTCCGTGCTGGGTCACTGGCTGGGGCAGCCTCTTCCCAGGAGGTGAGGCAGAGGGCGGGGCCGGGGGGCACGGGGGGAGGCAGGCATCCCCCCCCCCCTTCCTCTGTCCCACCACTGCTTCAATCTGGGAATCAGTGCGACCTGCGGGCACCCCAAACCCCCCCCCCCAGTCCTGGCCAGTTAGATTCCCAGGTGAGGCTTCTCCCCCCACCCTGCTTACTGCCACACCCTCTCTCATGGCTCACGAGTCCCCCTTCGTCCCCCAGTGTCACTTCCAGAGTGGCGACCTCTTCAGGGAGTCAGAGTGCCGGTGCTGGATGCGGGCACTTGCGACCACCTCTACCATGTGGGCACCAGCGTGCCCCGCGCTGAGCAGATAGTGTTACCAGGGAACCTGTGCGCTGGCTACGTCCAGGGCCACAAGGATGCCTGCCAGGTGCGTGAAGCTGCCTCGAACCTCTGAGTCCATGCTCCTGTGCCCAGCAGTCTACCTCCCTTGAACCCAGGACCAAGGAGGTACCACCTCCAGGTTCGGCATCCTGGCTCCCAACCCAGATGTCCCACCTGGGGGACTGGAGCCCTAGGACTATGATCATAGCCTTCAGAGGACGGGGACCTAAGCTTGCCTTTCTCCTACAGGGTGATTCTGGGGGACCCCTGACCTGCTTGAAGTCTGGGCGCTGGGTCCTGGCGGGCGTGGTGAGCTGGGGCAAGGGCTGTGCTCTGCCCTACCGTCCAGGTGTCTATACCAATGTCGCCATGTACAGCCGCTGGATTCAGGCTTGCCTCGACCGCTGATGTGGTGACTCTGACTTGGGTTCCCCAGCTACTTGGTCCCTCTGGGGACCTGCACATCCCCAACCCTTCCACGTCTCACTTGAGGCTCAGAGGCCCGATAAAGCTAAGGGGCCATCTCTCCATCCAGCTGTCCATCCCCTGCCTTCCTTGGGGGTCACCAAACCTGGGCTGCCAGCCCCGCTCCAGGAGCCTCCCATCTGTGGGGGTCTCACACTCCTGCCTCCCCTTCCTGCTCATTTATCCTCCTCGGCTCCAGCCAGGACTGGGCCTGGCATCCAGCGACGGTAAATGGCATTCCCGGTTTGGCCTGTGTGCCCCTCTCTAGGGGAAGTCAGGGACATTCGAAGTGTAGAGGGATTCAGCACCAAGAAGAGAGGTCTCCCTCACCAGCTTTGAAGGTGGTGTAGGGGTCGCATGGCAAGGAACTTGCAGCCGCCGCCAGGAGCCGAGGGCAGCCTTGGCTGACAGGCTTCGGGGAAAGGGAAATCTCGGCACTGGCACCGAAAGGAACTGAATCTGGACACCTGACCAAGCCGGGAGGCGAATTCTTCCCCAGCCTCCATGAGAGTCCACTCGGCCAGCCCCACAGAGCTGTGTTTTAGTAAATTTGTGTTGTTTAAAGCTGCTATGTTTGTAGTCACTGGTTACACAACAATAGGAAATGAATCTAGATTTTGCCCCACCGCAGTGAAGATACCTGGGGGCAGGGTGAGCCTCCACCAGGCTCAGGAGTCTGGATCACCTGGCATCATGCCCTCTGCCCAAAAGGGGCCGGGGCCCCCAGGCAGGCCTGGCTGGAGTTTCTGTCATTACCCCACCCATGCCCTGCGGGAGTCTGGGGCTTGAACAGAACCCCCACACCCAGGACCCCCAACACCTGAATCTGGAGACTGGCTTAGACCTTTTGCAGCTCCATGCCCACCTTCATGTGCCTGGGACCGGCCATCCCCTCATCCCCAGCCCAAGGACACCCATTCAGTAGATAGAGCTCAGTTTCTAGAGCTGCAGGAAGAACAAGAAACTGAACAAAACCTGGAAAATCCAAAGCCTAATCTTTGGAGTTGACAGCAGCAGCCGGTAAAGAGGTAACGGGAAGGCCATCATCAAAGGTGCAGCCTGGTGGGGCAGGCCCAAGTGCAGCTGCCCCAGGTGGTCGGGGCTGGGCTGCTGGAGGCCAGGCCAGGCAGTGAGTGTACGGACCGGGGCAGCAGGGAACTCCAGGCTGCTCTTTCCCCCAGGCTGAGGGCCATCCATCTGGGGTAGAGCTGGGCTGTTTCTTGAGGGGCATCAGGGACTAGGGTGCCCAGAACAGGGTATGGCTGTGGCAGACCAGCCTGCAAAAGGCTGTGGTCACATTTGCAGTTGAACCAAAAGGACCCCTGTGGGTGATGTTGGCCATTCTCCCAGTTCTTCCTCAGTCTGAAGCCAGCCAAGGGATGCCTCCCAAAGCACTGAGATGGGAACAAGCCTGGGCTGGAGCCAGGGTTCCTCAGCCTTGGCCCTGCTGTGATTTTAGGGATGGGTTCCCATTCAGAGTCCAGTGTTTCTAAAGCATAACCTGGGAGCGGGGTAGGGGCAGGAACTGGGCAGAGAAGGGAAGGGCCAGTGAACGAGAAGAAATGCTACTTCCGGTCGGGCTCTTACCAGGAGGCTGGGCCACTGTGCAGGGGCTTTACTGGACTATCTCTGGGTTTTTCACGGAGGCTCCGTGAGGTAGGTTTGTTTTCTCATTTGTCAGATGAGAAAACTTGAGGCCTGAAGTCATGCAGCTGGTAGATGGTAGGCTGGGGTTTGAACCCAGGTGGTCTGACTCCAGGGGGAGCTGGGAAGGGTAGAGGAGGGATTTCTCCCTTCACTTCTTCCTATGCTGATATGGTGGCCGCCCAGCCCCATTCTTCTTGGCCTATTCCTGGTGTGGCAGCCTTGTGGGGCTGGGCAAGTTGCAGCACTTTTCAGCCTGCAGGCACAGCACCCTGTACTGCAGCGTCCTGTCAGCAAGGCCAGTTGAGGCGGGGGAGGGGGGGGTGGGGTGGGGGGGGGGTGCTGGCCGTGCATCCTGCTCCTGGGCCCACCATGGCTGCACAGGGGAGCTAGTCTCTTGTCCAAGGTAGGCTTCTTCTCGTTGCCCACCTACTCCTGTCTGTGGTGCGACAACCAGATGGCCTTGTCTCCCCCAATACTGACTCAACCTCATTTCCACACCCATCATCTGAACGGCTAACAACGGCCTTATTAAGGCTGTTGGGAGAGTCACGTTGACAGCTACAGCAATCATGGTGTTGCCCACTGAGCACGTTTGCTGTACCAGGCATGGGTGGGCTCTCCTGGGTGTTTTCATTTCCCATCCATGGGTGAAAAACAGGCCTTGAGAGGTTAAGGGATATGCCCTAAGGTACACGGCAGGTAAGAGATGGAGCCAGAATTGAATTTGGGCAACTGACTCAAATTCCATGTCACTTCCCTCAAGGAGATTAGTTAGTTGTAAAACACCACAAATGAGAGGCACACTAATAACTAGTGGTCATTTATAATTACTATTTATTAATCAATGTTAAAAAAATAGACAGGAGGGGAAGGCCCACCAAGGCCAAGACTCTGCAGGCTTACTTTGGAGGGTACCTGTCATGAGTGTTGGGTAGTTGAGGCAAGGGGGCAGAAAGGTCCAGGCCTTTCTGGGCAGAGAAGCAAGAGCAGCTGGCTAGCCAACTCACCTTAAGATTTCCATTCTGTCATGGCCTCTAGGAGGGAGGACATACATACACCAAGCGAGACCACAGAGCACAGGGGTTGGGGGTGGTCAGCCCGTTCTCCCCTCAAATTGCACCCCCACCCCATCCCTACGGGTACAAAGTATCATTGCCCTGAACGACAGGATGCCCGCAGTCACCTCCTACAACCAACTGACCAAGTGGGCAGAGCCTCCCCCTCTGAAGGGAAGGACTCACTACCTCTCCCAGGCCAGGGGACCTGAGACCGTTTCGATCAGACACATCATTGCTCAAACCCTGGCACTGTGCTCTGTGCACTGGTTCATTAATACTCCCAAATATCCTAAGGCGTCCCATCGGATAGTCCCTTCAAGGATGGAAAAACAGGTGCAGGCTCAGTGCCTTGCCCAAGATCACAGTTAGTAGGCTGGGGCTCGACCTCGGCCTGCTGGAGGAGGCTGGGGACGGGCATGATCCTCAGGGGGAGGGGGTGGGGGCTCAGAGTGCTGCCCACCCCCCAGACCTCCAGGGTGACTCCTGGTGAACATCAGCGGGGCACAAGCTGGGCGGACAGGTCAGCTGTCTACAGGACGGTCTGCAGGCCAGCCCAGCTCCAGACAGATGTGCTCAGGCCGCAGGCGGCCTGGACCTCTCCTGTCCCCGCACCCCGGGGACTCCGTCTGCACCTGCCTCATTCTGGGAGGTCTGCTGGCTGCCCTCTTCGCCCTCCCCTCCTCAGCAGCACAGGCACTGCAAAGCCTCCAACGCTCTGTTCACAAAGACGCTGATGTGAAGGAAGCTTTCAGGCTGGCCAGGGCCCTGCCCCACCACGTCCGGACTCCGGGGATGAAGGTCAAGGCGCGGTCAGCCTGGACCTGGCGGGCGAGCGGGGAGCCGCTGCTGCCTTGGGGCCCAGGGACGGGAGAGTGGCAAGAGGAGAAGGGACTTCAGAGGGCTCCTGAGGAGCCGGGAGTAGAAGGAAAAAACACCTCCAGTTAGGGTTCAGGAGACATCTGTTTAGTGCTAACTCTTGGAGAGGCTCTACAAACTTTACCAGCGGTTCCTTTCCCGTCTTGAAGAAGGGGAAAGTGGGCCTCGATGAGTGAGGTCAGCCGCCCAAAGCTGCACAGCCAGCGCTGGAACCAGGACTTGAATACCCGCTGATTTGGGCCCAGAGCCTGTGCAGCGAGCCACCAGCGTGACTCAGGGCCACGGCGGCGGCTTCCACACACTCAGGTTGCAGCCCAACACCTGCAGAGCTTCTGCCGCCCAGCGCCCAGCGCCATTCACCGGCTCCTCTGGGACACACGCCGGGGCGGACCCTGGGAGTGGGTTCAGTAGACGGAAAGCCTCCATCCCTTGCTCTAGGGCAGTGGTTCTCAACCTTCCTAACGCCGCGACCCTTTAACACAGTTCCCCATGTTGTGGTGACCCCCAACCATAAAGTTATTTTCGTTGCTACTTCATAACTATAATGTTGCTACTGTGATGAATCGTAATGTAAACATCTGCTATGCAGGATGTGTTTTCATGGTTACAAATTGAACACAATTAAAGCACAGTGTTTAATCACAAAAACAATCTGTAATTATATATGTGTTTTCCGATGGTCTTAGGCGACCCCTGTGAAAGGGTCGTTCGACCGCCAAAGGGGTCGCGACCCACAGGTTGAGAACCGCTGCTCTAGTGTGATTGCAATTGGGAGTGACGCAGGGCAGTGTCCAGCGCGGAGGAAGGGCGGGCTGGGCTGCGGGTCAGGCTGCCCCCGTGGACAGGCAGCCAGGGAAGCAAGGCTACAGGCCCTCCCGAGGCCAAGGGGACCCGGGCGGGGCGGCCGGCGGGCGCCCGAGGCCTGGGGCAGGGCCCGCCCGCCTCTGCTCCCGGCGGCTGCTCCAGGCCTGCGGCTTCCGCCCGGTTAGCCTGCCCGACCCACCCCCGGGCCCCCGCAGCAGCTTCCTAGCGCCATTACAGGCCATAACGCCCTGAGCCGGATGAAGCGGACTCACGCCTGAGGCGGGGCAGGGCGGTGCGGACAGTCCTCCTAGACGGCGGCTGGAGGGCCAGCATTGAAAAGCTCCTCCAATGGCCGCTGAGAGCCGTTGGAATCATGCGTCAGGCCCCTGCACGCGGCAGCCCGGGTCTCACTGAGATGCTCATGCTGCCTCCCCAGCGACCCAGAAGCCTATCATCCATTCACTCTTCCTGGATGCGGGAGTAGCCACGCTCGTAAGCTGGTCTCCCATAGCAACGAGAGAAGGCCGGCCCTGCGTCCGGGCCTCCCGCTGCCTGATCCAGACCCGGACCTCACTTTGCCACTCCCAAGATGGCGACGTCCCTCCCGCGTACGACCCCTGCCCGACTCCCACCACCTCCGCCACCCCGGCCGGAGACGTCCCGCGCCACGGCGCCAAGATGGCGGCCGGCCGTACAGTCTGAGGGACCCGCTTTTCCGATCACTTAAAATGGCAGCCGCGGGGCGGGGCCGCCGGGCGCGGGGCACGCTGGGGGCCAGCGCGAGGGACGCCGGGAACGGGGGCGGAGCGCGGCCGCGCCGGCGCGTCGAGTGGGAGAGGCAGCTGCTACGATGGTGAGCGGGCGTGGGGGAGGGGCGCTGGGCTGGGGCCGGGGGCGGCGGGGGCCGCGGGCCGCGCGGGGGTCGGGGGGGTCGGGCTCCCCGTGATGCCGGTCCGCTGCCCCCAGGACGTGTTCCTTATGATCCGGCGCCACAAGACCACCATCTTCACGGACGCCAAGGAGTCGAGCACCGTGTTCGAGCTGAAACGCATCGTTGAGGGCATTCTCAAGAGGCCGCCCGACGAGCAGCGGCTGTACAAGGTGCGGCCCCGCCGGTTCCGGGAGGGCGGGGGCCTGGCGATGGCCGGGGCCCGGGCGGACGCTGCCCGGAACCGCCTCCCTGAGCCTGGTCGTAGGCGCCCGGAGGCGGCGTCGTTGATGTAAACAGTAGTGGACGCCGCGGGCTGAACCTCCCCCACGTGGGGCCGTGTTCGAACTCGGGGAGAGGAAGCAGCGAGAGCGCTCGCCGCACCTGAGGTCGCGATGGAGGAGGGTGTGGAAGGCGCGCGCCCGGCCCCGTGCTGAGCGCCGGGGCCGGCCTCGCAGCCGATCCCTGCAAACGGTCCCACCCGCGCCGCGCCGCGCCGGCCCTGGACGTCCCTGCTCTGTTGTTAAGGAAACAGGCTCGGCGAGGTGGCCACTTGAGAGCCCAAGGTCGTTGGCAGAGCCAGGCTTTGATTCCGGATACCCTTACCCCGCTGCAGGCCCATCAGAACCACACTGACACCCCCCCCCCCCCACCCCGACACTCCGCACAAAGACATGGTGCTCGGACGAGTCCGGTTGAATCCGGTCCCGCCAGCGCTTCACAAAACGGATGACTCCCCAGCCTTGCTGATGTTATAAAAGCTCCCGCACCCCCACCCCTTCCCTCTTACAACCAACGAGTTATTTAGCAAGGATGGCTTGTGGTTTGGGGTTTCACTGGGGAATCGGGTGTGTCAGCCCCTGATTGAAGTTTGGAAGCATGAGGTCGCTCACGTGAGTGGCTGATTGATACCTACGGGGCTTCCCTGCTGGATGCGCGCCTTCACTCTGAAACCTCCTGCTGGGAATTCCAGCAGTTCCCATTTGACAGATAAGGAAACGTCACATCAAAAAGTTCACTTGGTCCGGGGTGGCAGAGCTGGGATTCAAACCATGTCTGCCTGTGGCCAGGTTGAGTTAACGGGCTCTTAAAATTAGATTCACCTGGAGTTTGGGAACAGACATTCCAGAGCCCTACCTTGGGAGGTTCCAGTTTGGAAGGACTTGACTGGCCCTGGGATCTTGGGTCAACGCTGTGGTGGTCCTGGGCCCTAGGATGGGCTGTCTCTCTACCCCTTCTGACGCCCTCTGTAGTTCTTGACCAGAGGAGCCTTTGGGACCTGACCCTCCCGGGGCCCCTCCTGCAACCCTGCCTGCCTCTCTCCTCAGGATGACCAACTTCTGGATGACAGCAAGACCCTGGGCGAGTGTGGCTTCACCAGTCAAACAGCCAGGCCCCAGGCCCCAGCCACTGTGGGGCTGGCCTTCCGGGCAGGTGAGAGGGGCAGCCAAGCCAGCCAGGGCCCGACAGCCAGAGTTAAGGGGGTCATCGGGGAACCTGCAATTACTCTTCCAGGACAATGTTTTCCCAGCCCACAAACGTCAGGCAATATCCTGTGACTGTATTTGTTACCTCGCAAACAAGATGCTTTGTAGAAATTGGAGCCTATTTCATGAAGGATTCAAAGGTCCCTATTCGTGATACCAGTTTATATTTACAGGGGACTTTTTTTTAAAATTCCCATCCCCCTTACTTTTCTTCCCCCTTTGGCAACCATCAGCTTATTTATGCATCTGTTTTGTTTCATTTATTCATTTGTTTTGGGTTTTTTTTAGATTCCACGCATGAGTGAAATTATAAGGTATTTGTTTTTCCTCTGTCTGACTTACTCCATTTAGTGTTACACCCTCTAGGCCAGTGATGGCGAACCGTTTGAGCTCGGCGTGTCAAGCATTTTGAAAAACCCTAACTTAACTCTGGTGCCGTGTCACATATAGAAATTTTTTGATATTTGCAACCATAGTAAAACAAAGATGTATATTTTTGATATTTATTTTATATATTTCAATGCCATTTAACAAAAATCAACCAAAAAAATGAGTTTGTGTGTCACCTCTGACACACGTGTCATAGGTTCGCCATCATTGCTCTAGGTCCATCCATGTTATGGCAAATGGAAAAATTTCATTCTTTTTTATTGCTGAATAATATTCCATCGTGTGTGTGTATGTCCACATCTTTTGTATCCATCTATTGATGGACATCTAGGTTATTTCCATATCTTGGCTATTACTAGTAATGCTGCAATGAACAAAGGGGTGCATATATTTTTTCAAATTAGTGTTTTTGTTTTCTTTACATAAATACCCAGAAGTGGAATTACTTGGTCATATGGTAGCTCTATTTTTAATTTTTTCAGGAATCTCCATACTGTTTTCCATAGTGGCTACACTAAGTTTACAGTCCCACCAACAGTGTATGAGGGTTCTTTTTTCTCTACTTACTCACCAGCACTTCTTGTTGATTTATTGATGATAGCATTCTGACAGATGTGAGGTGATAGTTCATTGTGATTTAATTTGCATCATTAGTGATGTTGAGTGTCATGTTTGTTGGCCATCTGTGTGTCCGCTTGGGAGAAATGTCTGTTCAGGTCCTCTGACCATTTTTTTTTTTTAAATATATTCTATTGATTTTTTTACAGAGGAAGGGAGAGGGATAGAGAGCCAGAAACATCGATGAGAAACATCGATCAGCTGCCTCCTGCACTCCCCCCACTGGGGATGTGCCCGCAACCAAGGTACATGCCCTTGACCGGAATTGAACCAAATCGAACCCAATCGAACCCAGGACCCTGAGTCCGAAGGCCGATGCTTTATCCACTGAGCCAAATCGGTTCTGGCTCTGACCATTTTATGTAATTGGATTGTTTTTTTGGTGTTAAGTTGTATGAGTTCCTTATATATTTTGGATATTAACTCCTTACAGATGTGTTATTGGCAAATATCTTCTCTCAGTCGGTTGTCTTTTCATTTTGCTGATCATATCTTTGCAGTGCAAAAATTATTTAGTGACGTAGTTCTATTTCTTTTTCTTAATATATATATATATTTATTAATTTCAGAGAAGACAGGAGAGGGAGAGATAGAAGCATCAATGATGAGAGTCACTGATTGGCTGCCTCCTGCGTGGCACCCTAACTGGGGATCGAGCCTGCAACCTAGGCATGTGCCCTGACCTGGAATCAAACCATGACCTTCTGGTTCAGTGGTCGACGCTCAACCACTGAGGTCGCTGTCTGGGCGTAGCTTTGTGTGTGTGTGTGTGTGTTTTAATGTTTTTGATTGATTTCAGAGAGGGAGGGAGGGATGGAGGGAAGAAGGAAGGGAGGAAGGAGAAGAAAAGAAGAGACGGTCAATGAAGAGAATCATTGATTGGCTGCCTCCTGCATGCCCCCTCCTACTGGGGATCGAACCCACAATCAGGAATTCAATGTGATCTCCTGGTTCCTAAGTCGATGCTCAACCACTGAGCCATGCCAGAATCGAACCTGGGAACCCTTCAGTCTGCAGGCTGACACCCTATCCACTGAGCCAAACCAGCCAGGGCTAGCAATGTTAATTCTAAACAGTATTTGTGATTTTTAGTCCAATAGTCTTCAGTCCAGTAAAATAACTGCTTTCTTGTTTTAATTTCAAACATTTCTGTAGGACACAGTGTTGCTTTGGGCTCAGTCCAAAGGTTATTTTGCCTTAACATTCCAAAGATTTGAGGCATAAAACATGCAAGGCCGTTCCTTCTGCATGTCAGCTCTGGCTCCATTTAGTTTTGAAAAGCTTTCACCATTGAGTATGAAATTACCTGTGGGTTTGTAACATACAGCGTATAGTATGTTGAAATATGTTCTTTCTATACTCACTTCGTTGTTTTTGTCATAAAAGGATGTTTAACTTGTCATACTTTTCTGCATCTATTGAGATGATCAAATGGTTTTTATGTTTTGTTAATATGATCTATCACATTGATTTATGGTTGTCCAACCATCCTTGCATCCCTGGGATCACCCACTTGGTCATGGTGTTTAATCCTGGTTTGCTAATATTTTGTTGAGAATTTTACATCTATGTCCATCAAAGATATTGACCTATAATTTTTTGGGGGGGGGGTAATGTCTTCATCTGGTTTTGGTATCAGGGTAATGCTGAATGAGTTTGGAAGTGTTTCTTCCTCTTTTGAAATAGGTTAAGGATACGTTTAATTCTTTGAATGCTTGGCAGAATTTACCGGTTAAGTCGCCTCCCACTGCAGGCGATAGGCATGGGGTGCGATCGCTTGGCTGGCCTGGGGCTCCCTCTGCGGGCGATCGATTGTGGGGCTCCGCAGAGGGAAGCCACTGGCCGGGTAGCCTGGGCCTCCCTCTAATATATTTTTCATTTCAGTTATGTATTCTAAAGGTGTGCTTGATTATTATACTTGCTAACTTTGTTGAAGTTCTAAGTTCCTCTTTTCTACTCCCAAGTTTGGAGAGCATCCTTAGGATTATTTGAATTCTTTGTCAGGAAAATTACTTGTTTCTGTTTCCTTCAGGTATTTTTCTGGGGATTTTTCATGTTCATTCATTTAAGAGATACTCTTCTGTCTTTTCATTTCGTTTGACTTTGTTTATATGAATTAAACAAAATAGCTTTCTCCCAGTCATGAAAAAGTAGCCTGAGGTAGAAGCGGCCTGTGTAGGCTGTGTGTGCTGGGTGGTTTGGGCAGGCTAGTAAGAGGCGTCCAGAGGCCTTGCCCACTGAGCCAGAATGGCTCCAGGGGGTTTAGGCAGCCAGGTGCATGTAGTAATGACCTGTTGATTTTCCGTGCTTCTTTTGTTGGGGGCTGAAATGGGCTGAGGCAATGTTTCTGGGAACATGTTACAGGGACCTTGCAGGTAGGCTAGAGCACCTGGATAGAGCCCATGATTACCCTGGTGGAGGCGGAGGGGGACATAAACAACTCTGGGGAAACAATGCCAACCTTGTAGAATTCCTGAAGTCCCGGGCTCCCCACCTTTCTCTGTATATGCTCTTTTTTGTTTATTGTACAGAAAGTGGTCTGGTGAAGAAGTTACCTTTATGTAGTCTTAGTTGGAGCACTAGCCTATAGGGCAGTGATGGCGAACCTTTTGAGCTCAGCGTGTCAGCATTTTGAAAAACCCTAACTTAACTCTGGTGCCGTGTCACATATAGAATTTTTTTGATATTTGCAACCATAGTAAAACAAAGATTTATATTTTGGATATTTTATGTATTTAATGCCATTTAACAAAGAAAAATCAACCAAAAAAATGAGTTTGCATATCACCTCTTGACACGTGTGTCATAGGTTCGCCATCACTGCTATAGGGGCTAGAGTGGCTCCCAGCAGGGAGGCCAGGTATTTGTGGTGATGCCTTATTTCTGGCTTGTTCCTTCTGTTGGGAGGCTAAAGACTGTGCAATGTAGCCAGGAACACCCAATGGTGATCTTGCAGGTAGGCCAAAGCACCTGGATAGAGCTCCCCAGCCCTATCAAGTGTAGGGGAATGTAAACAATGGTGCTCACTGGCTCCTTTGTCCAGTTTCCATACCTGCTAGATGGCTTTGTGACTTCCCAACCTTCCCTATTCTGTCTCTTCCTCATTTGTTGTTCAGAAATTGTTCATTCAACTTTCAGCTGTCTTGCATGAAGAATTGCTCTATTATTTGGAGTTTGCTCATGGGAGGGGGCGAGTTTGACCTTCTATGCCACCACCATCTTGGACCTGAGAGAGGACCTACTGAGTACCTGGCCCTGTGCTGTTTTATTTTCATTTTACTGTCTTTTTTGTTTTGTTAATCCTCACCCAAGGATTTCCCCTCCCCCCATTGATTTTTAGAGTGGAAGGGAGGATTGGGAGTTGTGGGGAGATAGAGACCCTTTGGTGCTTGGGCTGACGCTCTAACCACTAAGAACACTGGCTAGGGCCTATCTCATCCTCTTGGTAGCCCTGAGAGGTAAGCATTGCCATCCATATTTTGGAGATGTGGACACAGACTTGCCAGCAGTTATGTAGTGGAGACATGGTTCAGGTGCAAGCTGCCAGGACCTTGCCTGAGCTAGACACCCTGGCAGGCATTCTCTCAGCAGCACATCACTTAATCTCCCAGCATCTCTGCAGACCAAAAACTTGTGCCATATTAAGGATAAGTTAACTGTACATGGGGAGTTCAGGTCATTTGCTAATGTGGGTAGTTGTTTCCTTGTGCAGCTTGCAGAAGGACAAGACATTGGTCTGTCTTCTCACCCACAAACTGGCTTCAGTTAGGGAGGTGACAGTGTTCAACTCAAGTGTTAAATGGCATCATCCAGACTTTATCCAAGGAATGGAAAAGGTCTGCAGACCTCTACCTCCCAAGTTATGATAATTCAAAGTTTTGCCAGATATGGCCAACTTTCCCTGGGGGTACCTAATAGATTGAGAACCCTGAGCCAGATAAAGGGAAGTCTCTGGGTGGAAGAAAGTGAAGAAGAAAAGTGAAATGGGGCCCGAGCCGGTTTGGCTCAGCGAATAGAGTGTCGGCCTGTGGACCAAAGGGTCCCAGGGTCCATTCTGGTCAAGGGCACATACCTCGGTTGCAGGCTCTTCCCTGGCCCAGGCCCTGGTCAGGGCTTGTGCAAGAGGCAACCAACCAATGTGTTTCTCTCACATCGATGTTACCCTCTCTCTTTTTATTTTTTTAAAATATATTTTATTGATTTTTTTACAGAGAAAAAGGGAGAGGGATAGTTAGAAACATCCATGAGATCGATCAGCTGCCTCCTGCACGCCCCCTACTGGGGATGTGCCCGCAACCAAGGTACATGCCCTTGACCAGAATCGAACCCAGGACCCCTCAGTCCGCAGGCCGATGCTCTATCCACTGAGCCAAACCGGTTTGGCTACCCTCTCTCTTTTGCTCTCCCAAAAATCAATGGAAAAATAGAGTGAGGATTAACAATAAATAAAGGAGAAAGAAAAAGTGAAATGGGGTTCATTTGCTCTATGCTGACAGGGAAGCCACTGTTTCTGAAGAACAGAGAGCCATTTTGGCCAGTTTAGTGTTCCAAGGCAATGCACAGGGCATTGGGATGCAGAGTGGTGGTTCATGTGGGATGGCTGGGGAAGGCTTCTCTGAGGTGGTTTGGTTTGAATGTCATGGAATGGCAGGCTTGGACCAGTAAGTGCAAAGGCTCTGAGGCAGAGTTCGATATGGGAAACACAGTAGAGAGATTGGAGAAACATGATAGCAAGAACTTGACATTTTATTCAGACTATGTTACAAGCTATTGGAAGATTTTGAGGAGGAATAAAATAGTCTGGTTTTTTTTTTTTCCTCTCCAGAGGATATTTTTTCATTGATTTTTAGAGACAATGGAAGAGAGAGGGGGAGACACATCAATTGGTTGCCTCCCGCACATACTCTGACCAGGGCTGGGGATTGAGCCTGCAACCAAGGTATATGCCCTTGAACAAATTTGAGCCTGGGACCCTTCAGTCCATGGGCTGACACTCTCTTCACTGAGCCAAACCAGCTAGGGCTGGTTTGATTTTTTAAATCACTGCTTGGTAGAGAAGGGATGTGAAGGAAACAAGGAGATGAGATCAGAAGGTAAGGAAATGGGCCCCAGGATGGCCAGGCTCGGGGAGAACAGGGTCAGTTAGTCCTGTAGAGGTGGGAGACATTCCAATAGGACAGTTGGATGTAGGTAGGTCAGGGCTGTGGAGGAGACTCACTTTGGGGGGTGGGTGGGGGAGGGTTTGCTTGGAGGTCCCAGAAGTTAGAGGTATTTCCTCCAGCTCCCCCTATTTTCTTCAGATGATGCATTTGAAGCTCTGCGCATTGAGCCCTTCTCCAGCCCTCCAGAGCTGCCTGACGTGATGAAGCCACAGGACTCAGGAAGCAGTGCCAATGAACAAGCTGTGCAGTGATTGGGCCTGGGGCCCGCTCCTCCCCAGTGCCCCATCCCCCCAATAAAAGAGATTTGGGTGTCTGCCTGGTTGCTGCCTCTTTATGCACACCCTCTCCTGATTCCAGGCATCATCCTCACCAGGGTGGGGCTCACTCCTTGTGAGACTCCTCTCCAGCCTCTCCTCTTGCTTGCCAGGCTGGCCTGCTGGACCACAGGTTCTCTGTGCTCATCAGTCCATCCCCAGCCCAGCCTGTCCCTGAAAGGCCATGGGGAGGAACTGGGAGAAACCCAGGGCCCCAGGCTAGTTTTTTTCAGCCTGCTCCTGCCTAGGGGCAAAAGGTTTGAGGCTTTGTTCATTCCCAATCAATAGTCCCCTTTGCTGCTTCCCCCTCCACCTCTGCACACTGGCTTCCAGGCAGGTACCTCTTTCCTGCTCAGAGACCAGAAGCAAAAGCGTAAGCCAGAACCAGTATGTGGCTTCAGAGCGGTCTATGTGGAACCCTGTAGTCAGTCACTAGAAGGGGCAGCTCTTCTCCCTGCCCTTCTCCACCCTCTAATAAACAGTCTGTAGACCCAATTCCTGCATTTCTCATTTTTATTTGACAGAAAAAGTTGCTCTTGCTGTACAGATTTTAAAAAACCAAAATGCCTTTAAGAAATGTGAAAAGTTGGGGGGAAGGGGCCACAATCTCACTGGGGGGCAGTAAGGGCCAACTAATTTTAACTCCTGCCCCTTTCCATAACATACAAGTTCCCAAGTCCCAAATCATCACCTCCCCCTCTTCCCTGAACTCAGGAGTAAAGGGGGGACAGTGCCACCCAGGCCCTTTTTGACTCAAGACTGAAGGAATCCTGAACTCTATTTCCTCCTCCAGCAACTCCCATTCTTACTCCCACCCACCCCCAACCCCCCAAAACATGTGAACCAGAAAAACTCACAGATTAACATTTCACAGGAACAAAGAAAAAAAAGGGGGGTAGAGAAAGAAGGGAACCCCCTCAAAATGCTGCCAGGGTTCGGAGGGGACAAGCACCCCCACACACACACAGCTGTTGGGGAGAAAAGGGGGCACTCCCTGTGGCTCCAGAACTTGGGGTGTGGTGGGATTCCCCCAAGAAAACACTCATGGAGACCTGCAACAGAGAAGAATGCCATCAATGCAGAGGTCTCAGGCAGTCAGAGCTCTCAGGGAAGAAAAGGCTCAGTCCTGGAGCACAATGAAACACACCTGGAGGAGCGGTGCCGCACTGGGCGGGGGCTAGGTGTCTCCCTCCTGCGCTTGTGGCCTGGGGAGCGGCTGTCCCCACGCTGACCTCTCCGGGAACCATGCTCACTGCTGCTGCTCCTGAAACACACGACATCAGATCACATACACACCCCAATCTCTTGCATCTTTTAAGCCTGAAAACTGTTTTGCAGATGTTGACCAAATCGGGCTGGTTATTGGCAAGAACACACTAGTGGCCCTACCTCTGTTGGTCCTGTGGTGAGGGCTGGGGCGAGGGGTGTTGGCGCTCGGCAGGTGAATAGCTAAGGGACCGGGAGTCCCGGAGGGAGTCTATTGGCTTCCGGGGGCTGCGGGACCTAAAGAGCAGAGAAGGTCCCCATAGTGCCACATTCTTCCAAACCCACCAGCCAGCACTCAGGACCACCCCCCAGGTCTTAACCACCAAACCTCATACCACACAGGGCCAGCCTCAGACCCACCTTTGTCTGCTCACTCACCCATCCGCCCGCATACCATCCACCGAGTGCCCCAGTGGGCAGGGCATGGGGATGGGACGGTGGGGGACACAAAGGTACAGACAGTCCCTGCCCTTGGAGGGGCTCAGTCTGGTGGTGAAGGAAGGCCAAGAGGCACGCTCAGCCTCATGTGTGGGAAGCAGCCCCACAGGGACTGATATCGGTAGATCTGGGGACTCAGGGGAGGGAGATGAAGGGAAGGGGCGGGGTAGTCTTCTCGAAGGTGCTGTTTGAGCGGAGTCTTGCAGAACGAGGAGTTCACCAGGCGGACAAGGGAATTCCAGGCAGAAGGAACAGCATGTCCAAAGGCATGGGGTTCTCCTTAGACTGCAAGGCGCTGGGAGTGGCTGGAGCAGAGGGCATGTGTGGGGGCGGGCAGGAGAGGAGAACACAGGGCAGGCAAGGCCAGTTGGTGGAGAGCCTCACACGCCATTCCCGCAGAGATGGGGCTTTATCCTGCAGGCCACAGGGCGTCCCAGAAGGATTTGTGGAGTGGAGGGAAGTAACCAGATGTGCGTTTTAGAAAGATCCCTCTGGCTACAAGTGGAAGAGAATGGCGTGGAGGCAGGGAGACAGGGAAGAGGCTGTGGACAGAGTCAGGAGAAGATGACGGTGGCCAGACCAGAGCCCTGGCAATAGCAATGGGGAGACTTAAAAGCTAGAATCCCTGGGACCAGGGACTAGGGACCAGGCTGCATGTCAGGGGCAAAGAGAAGGAACCTAGGACTCCCCAATTTTGGCTGGGGCACCCACTTGGATGGCGCAGCCCTTGTCAGAACAAGGCACAAGAGTTATGTGGGGAGGAGAAGAGATTTTGACTCCTCCCATACAACCAGACACCAGAGTCCATATGAGACACCCAGCAGGGATCTCACACTTCCAGGGTCACATCCCTCCCCTACCATCTCAAGCAAGGTAGCACTCACCTCCGCTCGCCAGGGGGTGGCTTCTTGGGACTTGCAGGTTTGGGCAAGGCCTGAGGGTCAGGCTTAGCAGGGGAAGGAGAGGATGTAGAAGAGGAAGAGGAGGAGGAGGAGGAGGAAGAGGAGGAGGAGGAAGAAGAGGAGGAAGAGGAAGAAGAGGAAGATGAGGAAGAGGAAGAGGAAGAGCTGGAACTGGAGCTGCTATCACGCCTCTTCCTCTTGGCTGGGGTTGGTTCCTGAGGTCGTCCCTCTCGTTCAGTCTCTTTTGGGGCTGGGGGAGGAGTAGGGACCCTGTAGGAAGAGTACAATGTCACAAGGAGAGACAAGCTGCCCCAACCCCAACCCTACCTTCCAAGACCGGGAGGAAGGGCAGTGGGGGAGGGGGGCTTGAGAAAGGTCCTGGGAACTCTCCTAGCCAAAGCCAGAGAGCCAGTGACCCAGTGAGCATATTCTCTGGAGAGCAGTGGCCCCAAGCTGACCCAACCTCTGCCAACATAAGCAATAGGCTGGGCGTCTGCAGCACAAGGGATCAAGGTTAAACGTCAAGAATGTCCCTGATGAAGGAATACAGCCCCTGGGCTCAGGTGTGGGTGCAAAGCTGGGTGGTCTCCTTCCTTGGAGAGCCAGCTTGGGTAGGCTCCTGTGTGTGTGTGCGCTGGCTGGGGGAGGAGCTGTCCTGCCTGGAGGCAGGAAGAGGGATGGGATGACCTCTGAAGATCCTTCCAGCCCAGGGAGTTCCTCTTGAGGTCTAACTGCCATCCCTCCTGCTGTAAAATTAAGTCCATTTCCTCTAGTTCTGTCCTCTGTAGAGATGGAAAACTTATCATTATCCTCTAGAGAATTAACCTTTGGAGATTTTTCTGTCCCATTCCACCCTCCAACACCCCCACCCCACATTCTCTCTATTCCCAGCTTACACCTAAACAAGCCAGGAACCCTCTGGATAGGGCATTCCCTTCCCCATCCCGACCCATCCTTTACAAAACCTTCCCCTTGGAAAAGTTCTAAAAGCCAAGTCCCCTTACCTCTTCAGTGCCACCTCGGGTTGAAGGGGAAGGCTAGAGCCCTCCGAGTCACTAGAACTGGAGCCAGAGGAGGAGGAGGAGGAGGAGGATGACGACGATGACGAGGAGGAACTAGATGAGGAGGAGGAGGAGGAACTCCGCCGCTCCTTTGCTGGCTGCAGGGCCCCCGCAGAGGCAGGTGGTTCCCCCCCCTCAGGGTGGGCCCCCCCAGGGGCAGGGACAGAGAGCATGCCATTGTGGTCACCAGCAGAGGATGTGGTCTTTGCCACCGACCCAGAAGAGAGGGACTGAGATCCTGCTACAGGGGTCGTTGAGGCAAGCAAAGATCGGGATTGGTCAGAAAGAGCAGATGGCACAGGGGACCTAGGCCGATCCTGAGCTGGAGGGAGAACAGACTGTGAGGGAGGAGCCTGAACCATTCTAGAAACTGGAGAGGGAACCCGCTCAGAGGTCATTCTAGACTGGCTTGGGGCAGCTGGTGGGGTTCTGGAGCCTGGGCCTCCCGGTGGGGTTCTAGACCTGGCTCGGTCAAGGAGCGGTGGTGAGGTTCTGCCACTAATGCGCTCATAGGCAGAGAGGGGCACCCTGGGGCTGGTGAGGTTTGCACCAGACAAAGCTGGAGCCATTCTAGCACTGGTGAGGCTTGCAGGGGCCAAGGATGGCGGGGTTCTTGAGCTGGCAATATTCACAGGAGCTGTGGCATGTGTAGATCTAGGACCCACCAGGTTTGCAGGGGTTGGTGCCTGGGGTGTTCTGGAGCTGGATGGATAGTTTGCAGCGTTTGGGGGTGTGCCAGAGCCTGAGAGACTCAATGCTGCCAATGCCGCTGGGGTTCTGGCTCCTGGTAGGTTCACAGCTGGAGCTGTAGGGGTGCGCGGGTCAGCGAGGTTCACAGCAGATGGTGTGACTGCTGTTCTGGGGCTGGTCAAGTTCATGGCTGCTGCTGCAGCTGGTGTTCTCGAGTCAGCCAGGTTCACTGCTGTTGGTATGGCAGGTGTCCTGGCACTGGCCAGGTTCATGGCTGCTGCAGAGGCTGCAGGAATCCTACTGGCAAGGCTGGCAGCTGGGGCTGTTCTGAGACTCATGAGAGGCACTGGAGCAGGAACCTGGGACATTCTTGCAGCAAGGCCTGCAGCAGACATGGATGGAGGCGGCCGAGCAGTGCCAAGACTGATGGCTGTCAAGGCAAGTGCAATTCTAGACTGAGCATGATTTTCTGGCACAGATGTTCTAGGGTGATCAGGAATTCGGGGACCTGGACCATCCATCATGGAGCCACCAGCTTGCTGCAGGACAGACATGGGTGTTCTAGAGCTGCCAAGGGGTTCAAGCATTCCAGGAGATCTACAGCGGTCAAGAGGAGTTGGTGACATGCTAGGACGACTGAAGCAACTCATTCTGGAGCTATTGAGTGCCACTGGAGGTGTCCGAGAACCAGAATGATTCCTTGTTGCAGGAGGAGTAGCAGAACGTGAACGATCGGAACTACTTCCAGATACAGATCGTCTACGGATGGCTGGAGGAGATCTTGTTAAGGACCGTTTGCCCCGAGTCATTCGTGGAGTACGAGATCTAGAACGACGGCGGACAAGTGATGAGCGACTTCGAGAGCGTTTGCGTGGCAAAAGTGGGGTTCGAGACCTAGAGCGACGTCGAATAGCTGGAGGTGTTCGAGACCTAGATCTGCGGCGTGTCACTGGAGAGGTTCGAGAGCGGGACCTCCTTCGAGTTATTGGACTGGTGCGAGATCGAGATCTCCTGCGGGTGACTGGTGATGTTCTGGATCTGGATCTTCTGCGAGTGATAGGAGAGGTTCTGCTTCGGGATCGCCTCCTCATTACTGGTGGAGTCCTAGATCTAGATCTTCTGCGAGTCACTGGTGGTGTTCTAGAACGGGAACGCCGGCGAGCTGGTGTTCTGGATCTTGAACGCCGGCGGGTTACTGGTGGTGTTCTGGACCTGGATCGCCTTCGACTCACTGGGGATGCTCTTGAGCGAGATCTTCTTCGTGTCACTGATGTCCTAGATCTTGATCTTCTCCGACTGACTGGTGAAGTACGTGACCTGGACCTACGTCGGCTGACCAGGGGTGTTCTGGACCTGGATCGCCGATGAGTGGGAGACCTGGAACGCTTCCATGGGGCTGGTGATGTGCGTGAGCGGGAACGCTTCCGACTGGTTGGGGGTGTCCGAGAGCGACCTCTTCGACGTCGAGAGGAGGTTCGTGAACTCTCTTGCCGGGCAGGAGACCTTGAGTGGTAACCAGAGCCTCCTCTACGCCTACGAGTAACCCGAGACCTTGAACGGCTCCGCTGTCTTCTTCGAGAGGTTGACTGAGAAGATCCAGACCTATCTCGACGTCGGGTTGTTCTGGTTTTCTCCCTCCTTGACCGGGAACGGGACCTCTGGAGCCCACGAGGCTTTGGTGAAGGAGAACGACCTCTCCTTGAAGTTGTCTTAGTGCGGGGGGATGAAGCTGAACGCCGCCGGCGTGAAGATCTTGACTTTTCAGCTGGCTCTGGGGAGGACACTGAAGGACTTCGTCGGCGTCGTGGGGGAGTTCTAGAACGTGTCTCTGGTGAGGAAGATGCAGAACGACTTCTACGGGAGAGTCTGGTCTTCCTAGCCCTCTCTGATGATCGAGAGCTGCGACGACGAGGTGGGGTGCGAGACTTAGTCTTGGGCTGTGGTGATGACCTAGAGCTTCTTCTAGCCATTCTGGACTTGGGAGGGTGTTCTGGAGAAGACTCGGAACTGCTGCTTCCTTCAGGAGAAGGACCTCTACCTTTGCTTGATGAACCTGATCTGCTTCGTCTGGGAAGGGCCCGAGGGGCAGGAGCCTTGGGTTCAGGAGAGGAATCAGAACCACTCTGTGCCCTAGATGCTGCTCTTGGCTTATCTTTAACTTCAGGGGATGAGCCAGACCTACTAAGCTGAGGAGAAGGTCGGGATTTGCTATCAACCTCTGGAGATGATCCAGAACGACTCCTTTGTCTAAGTGACATTCGTGTTTTAACTTTAGCATCTGGAGAAGAGTCTGAATCACTTCTTTCCTGAGTGGATGCACTGGGTTTCTCATCAAGTTCTTGAGAAGATCCAGATCGACTTCTCTGCCCAAGAGGAGACCTACCCAAAGTCTTTTGTTCAACTGATGATTCTGACCCACTTCTTTCTCTCTGGGGGGTAATACACTTGAGTTCTGGGGATGATGGAGAACGACTCCTTGGCCTAGGAGTCTGAGGCAAAGCTTTTGTTTCTGGAGAAGAATCACATTCACTTCTCCCCCTGGATGGTGTTCTGGGTATGTCTTTCATTCCAGGAGAGGATCCAGACAAGCTGTGCCTTGAGGGAGTCCCAGACCCATCTCTAAGTCCTGGGGAAGACCCAGACCTGCTTCTCCTTGAGGGGGTTCTGGGTAAATCATCTTTCAGTTCAGGAGAAGATGCAGAACTACTTCTTTCCCTTGAGGGTGTTCTAGGTATAGCATCAAGTACTGGCGAAGAGAGAGTCTGATTTGAGGACACTCCTGCTTTTCCCACTGCATCTGGGGATAACTCAGAACTGCTGCGTCTGGAGGACCTCAATTGTTCTTTCATGTCTAGAGATGGATCTGTCTGCAACTGACTAGGAAAAGGTTCATTCAAACCTTTAACCTCAGCAGAAAATTCAGTATTTATTTCTGCAACAGGGCCTGAGTTTCTAAATTCTAAAGGTGACTCATAGTTATTCTCCCTGGGAGAGGTGTTAGACAGTTCTTTATGTTCTGGAGAATAATGTGGCCCACTCCAAGTTGATGCCACTGCAGGGAGTTCTGCTTCCAAAGAAGCCGGCAACAACTGGCCTTGGTCAAGATTCAAAGACACAGCAGTCCTTTCTTCTTTTTCAGAAGATGATTCAAAGTTACTTCCAGCCATTTCTTTGAGTTCTGGAGAAACATGGGACAAGACCTGGTTTGAGGACACTTCAGATTTGTCAGCTACCTCCATTAACTCCTCATCTTGGCTTGGTTTAGCTGATGGACTACTTTGGTCTTTTGTATCTGGAGATGACCCAACACCACCTCTTTCCTTTGAAGAGGTTCTAGGTGTATCTTTGAGTACTGGTGAGGGCTCAGGTCTATTCTGTACTGGAGGAGGACTCAATTTGTCACTTAGTATAGATGATGCAGTAATATCCTCCTGAAGGAGTAAGTCTGTTTGCTTTTTTGATTCAGGAGAAGGCTCCAATCTACTCTGCCCCAGAAGAGATTTACAGTCCACTGGAGGATATGGGGAAGAGTCAGACTGGGATCTGTTCTGTTCAGGAGACATTCCAGATTTCAGCCTAGGGCTCACCGACAATTTGCTTCTATCTTGTGTTGTTGGAGATCTGGGTGCAGGCTCAGTGACAGGAGAAGAGGGCCTGGATTGACCACCCTTAGGCGGTGTTTGAGATTTGCTCTTCAGAGATAGTGTGTCATAGTGATTCTGTCTCCTTTCTGGACTTGAAGTATCAGATCTAGAATCTAGTGAAGTGAGAGATTGTCCTTCTTGCTGCAGAGATGAAGTGCCAAAATAGCTCTCTCCTGGTGGTGTGCTAGACTTTAGTCCTGAACAGAGTGAGAAAGACCCAGAACAACTTTGTGCTGATGAATCTTTAGACATCTCTTGGGAACCTGGTGACTTTGATCCAGAAAGATTGTGGCCTGGTGAAGTTTGAGGCTGTACTTTGGGGCTTGGTGAAGTAGACCCTGAGTGACTTTGTCTTGGTGGTGTTCCAGGTTTCACTTTGGTATCTGGTGAGGAGGACCTAGAACGGCTGTGTCTTTGTAACAATATAGATTCCCCCTTGGAGCGAGGAGACTCTGATCTGTCTTGCCTTGGTGGTGTATTAGATGTCACCCTACCAGGACTTGGAGAAGATGAACCAGAACGGCTCTGGATTGGTGATTTTACTGCCTTTACTTTGGGTTGTGGAGATGACGACCCAGACCGGCTCCGTCTTGGAGATGTGCTCGATTTCACTGCAGAAGGCGAGGACACAGAGCAGCTTTGTCTCAAAGGGGTCCTAGACTTCACCTCAGGGTTAGGTGATGTTTCAGAACAGCTCTGTCTTTGTGGTGTTGCAGACTGTTCATTTGCCTGAGGACTTGTTACAGATCCTTGCCTTGGTGGTGTTCCAGATTTCCCTTCAGGTTGAGATGAACCAGAATGACTTCGTCTTGGTGGTGGTGTTTGAGATTTAGCTTTAGATTGGGATGATCCAGAGCGGCTACGCCTAGGTGGTGTCTGAGACTTTTGTTTAGGACACGGAGAGGATCCAGAAAGGCTTCGTCTCAAAGACAAGCGAGATTTTGCTTTGGATCGTGGAGAGGAGAGAGACCTGCTCCGCCTTGAAGAAACATGGAATTTTTTCATTTCTGGGCTTGAGTTGGACCTGCTCCTTCTCTGTGATGTTCTGGATTTATTCTTCCGCTCTGATGATGAGCCAGACCTGCCTCTCCTTTGTGGTGTTCTAGAATGAGATCTTCCCCGTCTAACTAGACTTCTACTACGGGATCTTCGTCTTGCTGGAGTCCTAGACCTAGATCTCCCTCGTCTTGCTGGTGTCCTAGACCGAGATTTTCCTCGCCTGGCTGAGGTTCTAGAGCGAGACCTGGCACGCCTGGCTGGGGTCCTAGAGGAAGACCTGCCACGCCTGGCTGGGGTTCTAGAGCGAGACCTGCCGCTTCTCCTGGCTGGTGACCTGCTACGAGACCTCCGTCGTACTGAATGGGTCCTAGATCTGCGCCTAGCCGGTGTTCTAGACCGAGATCTGCCCCTCCTGGCTGGTGTTCTAGACCGAGATCTACGCCTGTTTGGTGTTCTGGATCGTGATCTACGCCTCGTGGGTGTTCTAGAGCGAG
This sequence comes from Myotis nattereri, assembly GCF_964212035.1. Classification (NCBI taxonomy): domain Eukaryota; kingdom Metazoa; phylum Chordata; class Mammalia; order Chiroptera; family Vespertilionidae; genus Myotis; species Myotis nattereri. The sequence goes on along the minus strand of NC_138079.1, from coordinate 100,846,764 downwards.
ATCTGCCCCGTCTGGCTGGTGTTCTAGAGCGAGATCTGCCCCTAGCAGCTGGGGATCTGGAGTGTGACCTTCCTCGCCTTGCTGATCTAGATCTGCCTCTTCTCTGGGTATTTCTGCTCCTGGACCAGCCTGGTCGCTGAGGAGACCTAGATCGGCCACGTCGCTGGGGACTTCTAGATCGCCCCCATCTCTGTACAGACCGGGACCTATGCCACTGAGGGGACCGGGATCGAGAATGACCTCGCTTAGTAGGGGTTCGAGACCGCGATCGCCCCCTCTTCGTGGTGGTAGGGCTAGGGGACCTCCCCATCCTACGAGGAGTAGGAGAATGTGACTTATCCCGCTTTCCTCTGCCATGTGAGCGACTCTTCGATGCGGGAGAAGAAGAAATCTCTCGGTGGGACCCTGGAGCTGGTGTGGGTTTAGGACTTTCAGGGGAAGAGCTGGCATGCCGAGAAACTTTGGTAGGTTGAGGGGATGGTGGGGAGCTCTCTGAAGATGATTGGGGAGGTTTCTCAGGAGACTTAGGTGGTAATCGACCCCGGGTTGGGGAAGCCTCAGATGGGGGGTTCATTGGCTCCTGACTTATGGGGGTTTTTGCAATGGGTTGTGGGGAGCTGCCATGTTGCTCAGCAAGGAGCAGAGTGGGAGCAGATGGTTCTGGGCCCGTGCTGCTCCTTTCCGGAGAGGGGCTAGGTCGAACTGTAGATTTCTAAGGGTGAGGGGGAGGAAAAAAAGCAGGAATAGGGATATGTAAGCACTAAAACTTCTTATCACCCGTAAGATTCCAACACCCTTTCCAAAGGAATTTTTCTGCATGCCCCATTATACCAAACTGGTCCTTTTTCCCATGACAAGCCATCACATTTATTCAATAACAAGAGGCTATTTAACATAAAAAACATTGGGGGGAAACATGAAGATATGGATAGTCTGTGACCTCAAGGGTCATATAATATAGAGACAGGATGCAAACACAGTACATTTTACAGAAAAGAGCCATTATAAAATGTTGTAAACATAGAGAAAAGTATTTTTAAGTGGAAAGATAAAGCAGTTCACTAAAGTGGTGGACTCTGACTTTATCCTTAAAAAATGACTATTAAGTAAAAGAAAAAAGGCAAAGATTTGAGGACTTATATAAATAAAAAACACTGGGATGGAGCACAGGAAAAGACAGAGAACATGGAAAATGGAGAGGAGAGCTAAGAATTTAGCAAAACAGCAATTAAAATATAATAGTTGAAGCAAGAAAACATTAGGGCTTGCATTAGAATAGCAAGTATAAAAGCACAGGTGCTGAAAAATAAACACTCCAGAAGAGTGTTTTCAGATTGCAGGTAGCGACCCAGTAATGGGTTCAAACATTTTAGTTAGCCACAACCAGCATTTAATGAGAGAAAATATTAGAGGAATCTAAGTAGTAATACCAAGTATGAAGAAACTTTAGAGTTCTATATACATATATAAACAGGATGATAATGCAAAAACTACATTAAGTGAAGTTTGAAAACCACAATTCTAAAGGATTTGCAAATATAAAAGAAAACCTGACAACAAGACAGAAATACAGGGGAAAAAGAAAAACCAACTGAATTCACCCAGCCAGTGTGGCTTAATGGTTGAGCTTATACCTATGAACCAAGAGGTCCTGGTCAGGGCACATGCCCGGGTTACAGGCTCAATCCCCAAAAGAGGGCATGCAGGAGAGAGAGCCAATTGATGTCTCTCTTTCATTATGTTTCTTTCTCTCTCCCTTCCTTTCTCTAAATTCAAAAACATATTTAAAAAAACAACCCCAAATTCATTTATCTCAATAAGCTCTTACTTTTCTTCATGCAAACACCTATCCTAAGTCCATATCCTTATAACCCCACAAACATCCATTAACTCATGCACATACCTCCTCCTTCTTGTCTTTGTCTTCATAAGGGCTACTAGGCTGTTTTGTAGAGGGTTCTGGGCTGCTTGGATGCCCTGTGTTGTTGGTACCTGGTTCTCTGGAAGGTGCATCTCCCTCCCCTCTACGCCCTGAAGCAGGGGAAAGACTTTGCCCTGTCAAGGCAGTTGTATGGGTTTTTGTTGCAGCACTTCGAGACCTGAGGGAGGTAATTGAGGATTGGGGAGAGAAAGAAAATCAGTTCAGGGGAGTACAGAAAACCCCCTCCCCAGCTCCCATCCACCTTTCCCGACTGTACACAACCCTCTTCCAAGTAAACCTTCTCTTAATCATAAGATTCAAATCACTCACTGAAGTTCAAGTCCAATTCACTTTGTTGGTCCTCCTCTTCCCAACACGATCCCAAAAAATGTTCTCCCTCTACCCCTTTGTTCACCTCCCACAAACCTCCCAAAACCCTCCACCCAGCCATTCCCTACCCACTTCATTCACAACTCACCTCTGAGCCCACCTCCTTCAGGAAGCCTTCCCCGATTAAGGAAGCCAGGGCAAGGATTCCTTCCTCCCCCAGACACCACGAACAAACCACCACCCCCCCTATTCTGGCAGTCCATATACATCAGAACAAAACAAAAAAATAACAAAATAAACAAAACAAATATAAATCAAAAAAAAAAAAAAAAAAAAAAGAGAAGGGGAAATGTATATGTCTGTCCATCCTGTTGCTTTAGCCTGTCAGCTCCTAGAGGGCAGGGACCGTGTCTTCCGAATGGTCTGTGCAGCGCCTAGCACACCGTGGGCGCTCAATAAATATTAAATTAATTAACCCACAAGTCCCTCTCCCTCCCTTCCTCCTGGACCACCCCTTACCGACTGCGGGAAGTATCAGAAGAGGAGGCAGAGTCAGCAGAAGTTGAACGGTGGGCCCGGCGGCTCTTGGGGGCTGGTGTTGTACTTCGAGACCTGAAGGAAGACCACCACCCAGAACTCAGGTACTGTCACACCTGTATTGGTTTCCCCTCATTCCTCCCTCAACCCTTTTCTTTTTTTTAAATATATTTCTTTATTGGTTTCAGAGAGGAAGGGAGAAGGAGAGAGAGATAGAAACATCAATGATGAGAGAGAATCATTGATTGCCTGCCTCCTGCACACACCCACTGGAGATTGAGCCCGCAACCCAGGCATGTGCCCTTGGCCGGAATCGAACCTGGGACCCCTCAGTCTGCAGGCCGACTCTCTATCCACTGAGCCAAGGCGGCTAGGGCCATCCCTCAACCCTTTATCAGTCAGGTACATGACATATTCTACCCTAACCCCTTAGGCGGCATTCATCTACTTGCTAAGCAAATCCTCCTCCAATTCACTCACCGCTTCCGCTTCTTGTCCTTAGATTTACGTTTGCTCTTTGGAGTGGGAGACCTAGAAATTAAATTAAAATTATTAAAAGTAATAATCACATTTAAAAAATGAAATGAAAAGAATTAGGGAGTTATTGAAAAATCAAGGAATTGAGCTTTATTTCAAGAAAAAAGCCCCATAGAAAGCAAGCAAGGCCATCAAGCAATGGCTCACTGCTCTGTATGCCACTATGTTCCCTATGCCCCAAAGAGCTCTTACCTGTGCTTCCGCTTCTTGGATTCAGACTCTGACCTGTTGGGGGGAGGGTTGGGGTGGGGGGATAAAACATAAACCAATAACTATAACTGGACTCATTAAGCCTCTCAAATCATTCCATGTACTCCCACCTCATACCTGTGCTTCTTCTTCTTAGAGCTCTTCTTCCTCTCTCGTCGAGGAGAGCTGCTCTCTGACCTGCTAAAGATGAGTTCAGAAACAAGGTCATTCTGCTTGGCTCCTTCCCTAGCTCTCCCACTTATAACACCCCCCACCCTCCCCGCCACTAAAGGCTTCTAAAGCACCGAACAACTCCAACAGCATTAATGTCCCAGACCTAAGCCCAGGACTTATTAAAATGAAAAGCGTAAGTACCTCCTCCTTATATCAACAAACATCAAAGTGAAAATCTCAGAAATCCAAAATGCTGTTGGCCAGTTCTTAATTGATAAAGCTACAGAATCAACCCTTTCCACTAAAGAAGCATATACATTCCTTCTCCCAGCTGAAATCTGAATGGTAACTCCCTCTTCCCTGAGATAACTCTCTCCTGCTTTCTAGAAGCAAGAATTCTCTATAGACAGAGAGAGGTACACATATACAGGTTGATTGGGGAGAAAAAAAATGCAAGCATGACAGAACTAATCCTCTTGCTTACTACAGCAACTTTCCAACTAACTTACCGTCCTCTATCTTTCTTCTTTTTCTTCTTCTTTTGCTTTGGGGTTGGTGAACGAGAACTACTGGACTCCCGAACAAGGCTGGGGGGAAACGAAAAGGAAGGATGGGTGTTAAGACAAATTTTCTCAAGATATTTCAACTTCAAAAGAACAAAATCCAAAGAGTTTGGGAAGAAACAGTCTACATACATACATACATACATACATAAATAAATAAAGCAAGCAGAGCACTTAGAATTAGGGAGAGAAGCTGACACTGGTTTCTTGGACTTATGTACCTGTAAGGTTTAGGAGGCTCGGGAACTGGTTGTTTGGCTTCTCGAGCACGACGCTGAGGATCAAAAGAGCTCCCATCCACATAGGAATCACTGATGCCAAAGGCAGCACGAAGTCGTTCATTCTTTTTCTCATTCAATTCTGCCAACTGGTGAGTCTCAGTTACCCTATAGGGAAAAAACAGCAAAGGTGTGAAGGACACAATCATTTTTACAGAATTACAGGCAGGAGCCAAACAGGATTAGGAAAAGGAAGACAAAACAGAAAGTACAACGTAAGAAGAGAGGACAGAAGGAGCAGTATATAGTCCAGAGGAAATCAAAGGAGAATTAAACACTCACGCTGGTCTCTGCCCTGGGGTCTCCTCCTTGCCCCCAGGGTTCACATCCTTCTCCAGCAACATGAGTCGAAAGGTCGCCACTTTTTCCTGAATTTGCTGTTCCTCGTACCTGGAGAACAAATCCCTTCAGGGTTAAAGCTTGCTTAGACACTTTCCCCAGTCCCAGGTTTACAATTTCCTCATTCCCAACAGGGTCCCTTCCCTCTCCATGCACACATAGAACTTTTCACTCACTGTCACCCAAAGCACCCTTTTCTTAAGTCCTTCTGATCTGCTCTCTGTCATCTTCCTTCCACTTACTATACCCTCTAGAACAGTGGATTTTAAACATGCTACACTCAGGCCAAGAGAATAAAGTTAAACAGGCAGAGTTTCAGGTGCTCCTCCCCAACCTCAACAAGAACAGGTCTTTCATTTCCTAGGATTACAAAATAAGGTGATTGTATAAAAGGGGCGCCACTGCTGACGTTTGAAAACCACTGCTCTAAAAGGTTTTCTCCCTGAATGTGCTCCTTTCCCAAAATTTCACTTCTTATCCAACCCATGATCCTCTCTTATCCAGCCAGGTATTCTAGTTCCTGTTTTCCTGTCTTTGCTACTTTCCAAGGCCTAAATCCTTAAATACATTTATCTTCCTCTTCTCTATCAATAACAACACTGGTCAACTTATCTAGATCTTCTCTTGCCTGTTTTCTGCATTCCCACCTCTCCCTTAAAGCACATTTCCCCCCCCCTCAATGGCCCCCTTTCCCCATGTGCCTCTGTCTAAATCGGGCTCCCTTAGATGTCCCAGGCAGTTTCCTCATCTCCCACTCTGAACTGTCCCTTAACTCCTTTCAAGGTGCTACCTCCACCCCTCCTACAACTCCCCTCCAGGCCTCTTTCAACAACTCGTAAGCTACCTACACCCCACCTAACTCCCCCAGCTCTGTACTCATTCAGTGCTTGGCTCTCCCCAGCCCTCCCCTCACCCCTGCTCTTCCATCATCTCCTCCAGCTCGAGGCATCGCAGCTCCACTCGCCGCTTGCGCTCGTGGTCCAGGATGTCAGGATTAGGCCGCTTCACCAGGGCAGCCTCCAGGCGCCGCAGTTCCTCCTCTCCCTTGTAGTCAGGCCGCTCACCCCGACGGCCCCGAACCAGGGACAGGTTGCGCTGGACGTAGCCGTTGGTGCCGCTGCCCCGGGGCGTCGGCAGCCCGATCCCGTTGTACATGGCCCCGTGCCCGGGGGGAGTGGGGCACCACCGCTCCTGAGGGGGAGCGGGGAAACACGGGTCAGGCCCCTGGCCCCAAGCTAACCACTTACCACCACCCAAATCCCTGCTCTCCTTCATCCCTATTACAACATGTACATACACACTAAACAACCTTTAGCTGCATAATCTTCCTAGTCTCCTAACAAAACCTTCCTTCCCACAATGCTTTCTTTCCACCAACTCATAGCCCAGCTCTTACAGCATTTTCCTTCAAGGTGCAAGAGCCATTCCTACTTGCACCTAGATTTCTTCTTTTTTCTACCCTAAGCAAACAAAGATCCTTTCAAATATCTCCATACTGTCCCTTTATTCTCTTTTGGCCCCAATACACACAAATGGTGTCTCCACCAGCTACTCTAACTCCTAACCTCTGGTTACTGACGGAGGCCTCCAAACTGGCACAGCAAACACTCAAAGGGCCTACAGCTCAAGTTCAAAGACTTCCAAGAACTGACCTAAGGATTTCAGACTACCTTGTTATGAATACAAAATGGACTAAGCAGCCCCTAGATATCTAAACAGGTAGACCAACTGATTAAGAGAAATCAAAAGTATCCTGTGCAGCCTCAAACCCAGACTAAAGGCCAACATGCATGTCAGAAACCCATAAACCTTGGAAACAATCTTCATACTTTACTTCCCAGGGGCCATTTCCTTGATCCCAAATATTTATACCTCCTCTTAAATACCCCGATACCTTATTCCCTCAATTTCCTTGCTATAGGATTTCTCACGATTTGCAGCTCATCCAAGTCTCCCTAACACCTGTTAAATATTACCTGTTTCCAGTTCAATGCTCTAAATACATCAAACCAGCCTCCTGTTTCAACTGTTCCCATACTTTCTCTATTCTCTGTCTTATAATGAAAAACAACCCCTTTATAGTTCACTATCACTATGTCAAACTGCCGGCTTTCCCTACCAGTCTCCTATATCTCACTTCCTAGTTTTTCTCTTCCAGCCCTGCCTTATCCCTCTCACATTGCTATCCCACGCCTCCCACCAGGTCCTATCCTCTCAACTAGTCCCAACCTCAACATGACTCTAACGAGCCCTCAAGCCCCGGTTTTTCTTGTTAGATTTCTTGGCTACACATAGTCTATTCCTTTCTCATATTACATATACTCTATTTCTTTCTCCAACTTATCCTGGCCAAGATAATTTCACAAAACATAAATGTGTTAGGAAAACTACCCAAGGAACAAAGTGGATAGATTGGTGAAAGAGGGAAAAGAGACTGAATTAAATAAAAGGGAAGGCTATGTTTTTTAAAATCCCAGAATAAAGAAGTATCATACAAATGCCTGGGAAAATGTATTAAAGCAATTAAAAAAAAAAAGAGAGAGAGGTATGGCGAGATGTTGAATGGAAGGGAGATAGCCCAAACTCTAGAACAGCTTGGGAACCCCCTTCCCCCCCCCCCCCCCAATTCTAAGGCTGGGTCCCTGCCCATCTCAGTAGTAGACTCAAGAAGAAATTGAAAACAAAAAAGGTAACCATACCAGGTAAAGGGAATGACAGATGAGGCTAAGTCTAGGAAAGGCAAGTGATGATGACAAAGAAATGAAAAACTATAGCACAAGAAATCAGTTCCTCTACCTTCCAAACCTCACTTTCCCTTTTTCCAATACCAATCCCCCCCACTCTAAACCTAGGTCCTTCTTTGCCTCTCTACACCCCACCTAATTTTTCCCTTGCAGAAAGCTTCTGACCTGCAATTAATTCTTCAGTTTAACCATTCACCCACACTTCCATACCACCTCACACAATAATCCTCCCACTCCCTAGGGAGATTAAACCAGTAGCTGCTAAGCAAAGGGTATTAAGTCACAACGAACTGGAGAACTTGTAGAGAATGAGCCAAAAAAAGGAAAAGAAAAAAAAAAACAAACCACAGCATCCAAAACATTAAAAGGAAGGACCGACCAGGGGCACATTAACGCACACATCACCAAAACCGGATGACTTTATAAAACAGGGATTCTTAAACTGGGGTGCATGGACTTTTGAAGGATTATAAATGCAAAAGTTACCCAAGCTAAAGGCAGAAAATAAAAGCTGCAAAGGAATGCAAAAGAGAATTTTCTCTATTGGGAAATTATCACGATGCTTAACTAATGAGATAAAAGGCAGTCCTGAAATCCAATATTAAGGTATCCAAGAAACGAAAGGCACAAACAGGATGGAAGGGGGAACGTCAAGGAATATGGACATATGTAAGCAAAGCAAGCACGGCACTGGGGCACTGTATAGCTGAGTTGTCACTATGAAACCCAGAAAGCCTAAAATATTAGCTCCGAGACCTAAGCCTACACACTGAAGATGGAAGGCGAAACAGACTCTCTTCGAATTCTTGATCCAAAAGGTATCTTAAGATAAGCGTGACTGGAGACCAAGGCTCAGAAGCGTTGTGTGCCAAATAATGCCTGGAAGAGTCCAGCGTTTTCTTCCTCCAACAGCCAGCCTCCTCCCTAACTTTAACACAACTTTTGGGGAGACGATGAAAAAACACCTAAATTTTATAAAAGCACATGGTCTGCCTTTACATACCCAGGTTGAGTATTTTTTTTAAAGGTTTGGGCCTTTTCTCTTCCTAATACTTTCAGGGCGAACAGTAAGGAGTCCGAACGATCTAAACCTCCGCGGCTTGTAGTTCAAGGCTTTCTCTGCACTGACTGAGAAGCCAAGGCTTATTTTCGGACTTGAGAGATGGGGGGGGCGGGGGGGAGGAGAGGGGGCTGCGTGGCGCCCCAAAGTCTGGGAGGCTCCTAGCCGACCACAGGCCCAGGAAGGATGGGAAAGCCCGAGTGGAGCGGGGAAATGATCCCAGGGCAGGCCCTGGTCGCCGCCGCCGCCGCCTCCCCGCCAAGAAAGGGCAGCTACACAAGGAACCTCCTCGGCCGCACGCGTGGGGGAGACGATCAGCCGAGCCGCGCGCTCGCGCGCTCCCCCCTTCTCGCCGAGCGCGCGCACGCGCTTGAATGCAATCGGCGGCGCGCGCCGTTGCCATGGGGGAGGGGAAATAGGGTGAAAACCCGCGCGCGACAGAAACCGCGGGAAGGGGGAGGGGAGGCAGGCGAGCGAGGGCGTCCGCGCGAGCTAGGGGAGGCGAGCGCGCGTGCGCGCGGCGGCCTAGACCGTTCTCCGCGCGCTTTGGCCTCGAGCCGGGGCCGCCGCCCCTCCCCCACCCGGCTCGCGCGCTCCCTCACCCTCTCACCCGCCGCCGCCGCCGCCGCCCGCTGCTTCCTAGGGGAAGAGGTGCTACTGCTGCTCGAGCTCCTTAGTCCCTAGGGGCTTGAAGCCGCCGCCTCGCCGGTTCACCCGCCTCAGTCGACACTGACGCCTCCTCGCTTCCTCAAGGGCCGCAGCGGGCTCCGACTGCGCCACTCGCACCCCGCCTGGGCCGCGCTGCACGTCAGCACGACTAAGTGCGTCAGCACGCAGCCGCGGGCGTCGCAGTACCCGCCGGGCGCCGTAGTACGCACCGCGGCCTTGTGCGCAGGCGCCGAAACCCACCCGGAAGTGTAGTTTCTTAGGCCCGAGGGCCGTTCAATTATGTAGCCGAAGAACTACGAGTCCCGTTGGCCAGTGCGATGACGGGCTAGGGAGGGGCAACGTATTACGAAGGGGAGAAGAACACAGGGGCTAGTGCCCACATCGAGCGACGCTGGAACGTTCCACGGACTCCGAGTTCGACCGAGAGCATTCTGGGAGTTGTGGTTCTAGCGTAGCCCGGAACCCGTTTGTAGTTTCGGCCCTGGGCATGGCCGCCATTTTGTCTCCCCAAATTGGAAGGCGATGGCCCCGAGTCCGGTGACCCTGCTGCTTCTCTGTGACCGCGGGCTTCGTGTGTCGCTGGCACTGGCGCTGCCGCACTCGGCCTTGCGACCGCACCTGGGGAAAATCCCCTCAGCCCTCAGCCAGCGGGCTCCCACGGGACCCCAGGGCCTGAGGCGAAAGCCCATCCAGCTCGCAGCTTTCACGGTTGCAGAAAAGCAGAATCGGGTCCTCTATCCCGGGAAATAATTTTCTTTTAGCTCCAGGTGAAGCGGCCAGGCAACAGTGTGATATACAAACAAAGCAGGGCAAAAAACGTTACAAACACCCCTACATTTTTCCCACCTTTACAGAATGTCTCCTGTTAATTTAAGCACCTTTTCCTTTTGAGCCTGAGATCCTGCCAGTCTCAGAGCAGAGCTGAAAGAAGCTGAACTGCTCAGCCAGGCCGACATGTGTCGCCAGGTGCCACTCACTTGCCCTGACGTCAACCTTGGGCTCACACTCGGTGACCGTGATCCTTGGGGTGAGAGGCTGCCTCGCACCTTCAACAATACCCAGCACATGGTAGTTACTTCATGGCGGCGGTTTTGAATGGGAGGAGTTGTATTTGATGTTGCTAAGCATTCCTGTTAACCTGCCTTTGTAAGGATAGACTCACCTCAGACACTGGAACTGGGGGACCCACCGTTTTCTGCAGGAGCTTACAGGGCCCAAGCGCTGGTGTACCCGCCTCCTTGAATCCGGGCACCTCGCATACTGCTTCCATGAGCTGGACCCACCAATGGAATACCTTGTGGCAAAGTTCACTACCCCCAAGCTGATAGTGACAAAAGCCCCAAATTGGGAGTATGGAAAAAGGAAAAACTATTCAAGAGAATAGTTTGCAAACTCAGGAAATGAAGCCTCGGGTGGAAACCTAAAGTACCCCCTTAGAGACAAAGTGGGGTGTACTTTGGGTTTCTACAAGAGGCATTTATATATATATATATATATATGCTAGTAGCCCGGTGCACAAAATTCGTGCACACTAAAAGGAAATTAATTAGCGAAAATATTTTAATATTGCTATTTGCCCTTTCTCTATAATAGAAGTGTGAGAGATGAAAGGAAATTAGTAAAATGTATATGAAAATAATATATAAATGCATTAATAAATAAAGAGTAACAAAAGGATATAACAACAACAGAGGCATGATATAAAAATGACAAAAACATGATATGAAAACAACAAAAACATGATATAAAAACAACAGTGGCCCTAACCAGTTTGGCTCAGTGGATAGAGCGTCAGCCTGCAGACTGGAAGGTCCCAGGTTCGATTCCGGTCAAGGGCATGTACCTTGGTTGCGGGCACATCCCTAGTAGGAGGTGTGCAGGAGACAGCTGATTGATGTTTCTCTCTCATCAATGTTTCTAACTCTCTATCCCTCTCCCTTCCTCTCTGTAAAAAAATCAATAAAATATATTTTTTAAAAAACAACAGTGATGCAAACAATGACTGATAAAGTGATTAAACTTATTCTAATATCTCCCTGTACACCACATTGAGTGAAAACACTTTCAGAGTGCTTGACTAATTTCCTTTGTGCTGAAGTATTTAGAACTTTAATGTCACATGCTCTTCGAACTCGAGAGAAAGCAACATATAACTGAACATGTGTGAAAAAGGGTTCAGGTAGGAATATGCCTACTCTGTCTAGAGTTTGTCTTTGTGATTTATTAATAGTCATCACAAATGCTGGCATCACGGGGAACTGTCATTGAATCAATTTAAATGGGAGGCCAGTGCCAGATGGGGACAAATTAATTCTTGAAATCAGAACAACCTCTCCCTCTGCAGATCCTGTTAATACTTCAGCTTCGATAATGTTAGGTCACAATCTTTTGATAATAAATCTGGTACCATTGCAAAGACCCCATTTACTATTAAGATTTCTCAATAGCATGATGATTGCACCCACGTTCAATTTTAATTTATGACACGGCATTCCCAAAGGAGTAATACTATTAAGAAATTCAATGGGAAATTTTTCCTTTTCAGCATCATCTGTGGAATCAATGGAATCACCTCTCAAATATGTGTGAACATCTCCATCGAGTATATCCAAAATTTCTTCATTTACTTTTTGAACGTGCTCATTTTTTGGACAAAGAATTGCACGTTCAGATATAGTTTTAATATTATCTATAGATATAGTATTTCCAAAGGTAGCTTCAATAATAGATCCATTACAAATCATTTCACAGGGGATTTTAATAATATCCATTCCTAAATGAAAACTGCTATCAAATTTGCCATCTCCAAGTTTTACTAACCATCCACTATAAGCAGAATCCTCTGATCTTGTATTTGTTGTAAGAGACAACTTTCTGAAACATCCCCAAACACTGCAGTACTTTAAACTTGTACTATGGCCAATCGCATAGCATGTGGTACAATATTGAGACTTTGTTGAAAATCCCCTCCAAGAAGGAGAACTTTCCCACCAAATATAACATTTAAATTTCTCTTAGTAATCTGTCTATGGCGTTTATAGCATGACTGGATGCCATGGTGCATTCATTAATAATGAGAAGTTGGGCCTTTTTAATAGTTTTAGCAACTTCACTGTTTATATCGAGTCTAGAAATTGAAGTTTCATTTAGTGGAATGGGTAATTTATATTGGGAATGAAAGGCCCTTCCACTGAAAAGTAAATGTGCAGCAATTCCTGTAGACTCTGTGGGTAAAACAGTACCACCACGACCTCTAATATAATGTATTAAAACTTTATAAAGATATGCCTCCACGCTCCGAGGGCCGGTTCCTGCCTCAAACCTCGCCCTCCTGGGAAACAGCTCAGGGAAGGTGCAGCCGTTTCCAAGACAACCTCTGCAGGACTGACTTCCTTCCAGTTGGTCAAGCCTCTGGTTGTGATGTTACACCCAGGGTTTTTATATAAATGGAAGAGGTGTATAGCCTATATAATAAAATGATAATATGCAAATGGACCCCCAATATGCCATCACAAGATGGCTGCGCCCACAGAGGAGGCAGGGTTCCCATAACAGAAGATGGCTGTGCCCACAGCAGAGGTGGGATCCCTATAACGAGCCATAACAAGTGATCAGCAGGAACCTGAGGCTGTGTGGCGCCGGGCTGGGGTGTGGGACCTGAGGCCACGCTCCTGGCACAGCAGGGTTTGATGTGGGACCTGAGGCCACACCTCCCACCTGTTGGGGCTTGAACAGGAACCTCAGGCCATGCCTCCTGCCCCGGTGCTGGGCTGGGGGACCTGAGCCTGCACCCCCCTGCCCGGCAGGGCTTGACATGGGTGGTGCCAGCTGGGTCTGGATCTCACCCAATGGGGGTGGGGCCGGCTGGGTCTGGGTCTCACATGATTTCGAGATGCATGCAGGTGGGCGGGGACTTGAGTCTGGGTCCCGCAGCGTGCCCCAGACTCTGACAGGAGGTAGATTTTCATATACATTTTATTAATTTTCTTTCATCTCTGACACTTCTATTATAGAGAAAGGGCAAATAGCAATATTAAAATGTTTCCTCTAATTAATTCCCTTTTAATGTGCACAAATTTCATGCACCAGGCCACTAGTGTGTGTGTGTGTGTGTGTGTGTGTGTGTATAATATTTTTAATTGATTTTAGAGAGAGAAAGGGAGGAGAGAGAGATGAAAAAATCAATGAGAAAGAAATATGAATCTGGCATGCCCCCTACTGGTGATACAGTCTGTAACCCAGCTTGTGCCCTGACCTGGAATGGAACCTGCGATGGTGCTCAACCAACTGAGCGCACACCCTGTGTGGAGAGGCTGCTTTTTATATATTTTATTTAATTTATTGATTTTTAGAGAGAGGAAGGGGGGAGAGAAAAACATCCATTATTGTTCCACTTATTTATGCATTCATTGGTTGATACTTATATGTTCCCTGACTAGAGATCAAACCACACCTTGACATGTTGCGTCATGCTCTAACTAACTGAGCTCCATAGTCCACTTTTAAAAAATATATATATATTTTATTGCCAAAACCGGTTTGGCTCAGTGGATAGAGTGTCGGCCTGCGGACTGAAGGGTCCGGGTTTGATTCCGGTCGGGGGCATGTACCTGGGTTGCGGGCACATCCCCAATGGGGGATGTGCAGGAGGCAGCTGATCGATGTTTCTCTCCCATCGATGTTTCTAACTCTCTCTATCTCTCTCCCTTCCTCTCTGTAAAAAATCAATAAAATATATTTTTAAAAAAACGAAAGAAAATGAGGAGTTCAAATTTGCATAGTCTGACTGGTCCAAATAGCACTCTCCGGATTGGTTAGAATCACATGTTCTGATTGGTCATTATGGAGTTGCTCTGATTGGTTCATAAAGATGCAAATGAAGAAATAGCAGTGCAGCTCTTAGCTCACTGGTTAAAAGACAATACCAGAAACTCCTATAAGGGTTGGTGTTAGGAGCACAGTACAGAAATCTAAAGGTTCAGTCTGTAGCTTTTCCCTAAAATGCAGTGTGCATGACAGGCCTCTGTCAACGATGGCAACTTGACTTCAGTTATCAGACTGTGCCCAGTTAACTACGATTCCTTCCTGGCAGACATATTGTGGGGGTTTTGTGTGTGTGTGTGTGTGTGTGTGTGTGTGTGTGTGTGTGTTTTAATATATCCATAGTGGCAGAGCCTTTGTCTTTCTGCACCTAAGCTGGTATTTCTGAAGTTGAAGGTATAGGATGGTGGTTTTTTTTACCATACCACCTCCAGTGAGACCCTTTCTTGTAACCAAATTCCCAGTGGTATTTTCTCTATATTTACTAAATATTTTATGCTAAATTCTGTATGTGAATCAGTGCATTTAATGCTCTTGACAACCCCATGGGGTAGGTATTATTCTCCTTTTCCTATGGGAACAACAACGAATTCCCTTATATAGCCACAGAACAGTGTTCAAAATCAGGAAAGTAACCCTGAAATGATACTATTATCTACAGACCTTATCAAGGTGTTATCAATTGTCCTGATAATATTCTTTATAGCAAAAGAAAATTCAAAATCATACAAGGTTTGCATTTATTCTTTAAACTCCTTTAATCTGAAATAGTTCCTAGCTATTATAATCATTGTCATTTTGTTTTCGTTGTTTTCTTCGTTGTCGTTGTTTTGACATTGTCATCTTGAAGAGTACAGGCCATTTATTTTATAGAGTATCAGTTTCAGTTTCATCGTACTTAGATTTAGGCCATTCACTTTTTAGGCAGGAAGACTACGGAAGTGATGCTGAGTTCTCGGTGTATAATGTGAAGAGGTATATACTGCCCGATAGTTTCATTACTGCCAAGGCTGACTTTGATTGATCAACCAGGTTTCCTCTGCTATAAAACTTCTAGTTGACACTTTGTAGTTGTTTTTTAAATGTTTAGTGGAGCCCTAGCCTGTTTGGCTCAATGGATAGAGTGTCGGCCTACAGACTGAAGGGTCCCAGGTTCGATTCCAGTCAAGGACACATGCCCAGGTTGCAGGCTCAATCCCCAGGAAGGGGCATGCAGGAGGCAGCCAATCAATGATTCTCTCTCATCATTGCTGTTTCTATCTCTCCCTCTCCCTTCCTCTCTGAAATAAATAAAAATTAAAAGTAAATAAATAAATAAACACCACTCAAAGAGGATCACTATTAACATTAAAAAAAAAAAGAGTTTAGTGGAAAATGTAGTTAGAAACCAAGAGCTGGGTACTAAGTGTACTTATAGTTATTGTGGTGCCCTCTTGGAGGATAGAGCTGGGAAATGGGTGAAATGTATACATCCGTGAGTTTATACTGATATCTCCAATTCCAGTGTAATGCTATAGGGTTCTTTCTATCTCCCCTCTCTGTATATCTTTCTTTTTTTATCCCCACCTGAGATATTTTTCCATTGATTGAGTTTTAAAGAGACGGAAAGACAGAAATATCAATGTGAGAGAAATACATCAATTGATTGCCTCCTGCACACACCCTGACCAGGGCCTGGGCTGGGGAGGAGCCTACAACTGTGGTATGTGCTCTTGACTGGAATCGAACCCGGGACCGTTTGGTCCGCAGGCCGATGCTCTATCCACTGAGCCAAACAGGCTAGGGTTCCATATATATTTTTTAAATATTTTAAAATTGAGTTTTATTTTTTTAGCAGTTCATATTTCTTTTATTATCTGTATTATTGCTGGCGTGTCCTATGCCCTGTACATATTGAGGGTATGTCTCCCCCTTGAGGGCTGCAGCTATCGCTACACCCTGTATAAATGCTGGACTTACATCAGCACACTGTTTTATAAAATCATTTATAGTTCCCGTTCTGCGAATCGGCCTTCATAAAGCCTGACAGGTATTATTAGCATTTTCAAAAGCCAGTTGTTTAAGTAGGATATCGGCTGCCTCTTCATTAGTGATTACTCTCTTGACTGCCTGTATGAGGCGAGAAAGGAAATCCTGATACGTCCCTGGACCATCTGTTTAACCTCTGTAAGGGAGGTTGTTTTTCCTACTGTACAAGGTAGGGATTTCCAAAACCAGTTGCTGCCTAAGAGTAGTGGTCACTGACGAAAGCTTGAAATAACCTGTATTCACAGGGGGGTGTTCGCATTGCTGCATGTCATAATTGGGACCGCTTGCAACAATTCAACAAGGAACAAGGCAGCCCGCAAATGCAGAAAATGTGATTCATGAACCATAACTAGCAGGCTGTTCTCCGTGTCGTCGCATTATTTGATCATGCGTAAACTTCACAAATGCATCGTATTGTTCTGCAAGGTTTGTGTTCAGTATCTCTTCATACCTTCTCGAACTTCCCGTTCTTTCCACAAGCGTTCACAGATCACGCCGACCGGCCGTCGGGTAAGGGCTCTTCTTGCTTTGAAGGTGAGGCTGTTGCAGGTGAGGTCCCTGGCGAGGCGGGTCCACGGAGGAGATGCATGTGGCTGTGCATCCGAAGCACAACATGCAACCGTCTGCTGAAGACAAGTTTCTAAATGTCTTCTCTTCTGCGGGCGTTCATACTCTTGTTTTACGTGGTACAGGATTTGCTCTGTGGGGAGGCGGGTGAGACGTCGCCGAGGGGGCGGCTCCATTCGGAGGTGCTTCTGCGGAGCGGCGGCCGAGGTGGGGCGGACAATGGCGCACATGGCCGCCGCCTCCGGGACGCCGGGCTCAGCAGCGGGTCGAAACCCAGAGTCCTTTTCAGAGGGCCCCGCACGCCACGGCCGGGGGCTCCGGGGGTGGAGAGGGGGGCCGGGAGGAGGAGGAAACGGGGGGGCGGGGACTCCCAGAGCGGCTGACCCGCGGGCTCCGGAGCAGACAGGGGGGTGGGGAGGCCGTCCCCCCGCGGCAGGGGCAGGGGCAGGGGCAGGGGCAGGGGCCGGAGCAGGGGCAGGGGCAGGGGCAGGGGCAGGGGCAGGGGCAGGCGCAGGCGCAGGGGCAGGGGCAGGCGCAGGGGCAGGGGCAGGGGCAGGGGCAGGGGCAGGGGCAGGGGCCGGAGCAGGGGCAGGGGCAGGCGCAGGCGCAGGGGCAGGGGCAGGCGCAGGGGCAGGGGCAGGGGCAGTGGCAGGGGCAGGGGCAGGCGCAGGGGCAGGGGCAGGGGCAGGGGCAGGGGCAGGCGCAGGGGCAGGGGCCGGGGCAGGGGCAGGGGCAGGGGCAGGGGCAGGGGCAGGGGCAGGGGCAGGCGCAGGGGCAGGGGCAGGCGCAGGGGCAGGCGCAGGGGCAGGCGCAGGGGCAGGCGCAGGGGCAGGGGCAGGGGCCCGGGCAGGGGCAGGGGCCGGAGCAGGGGCAGGGGCAGGCGCAGGGGCAGGGGCAGGGGCAGGCGCAGGGGCAGGGCCAGGGGCAGGGGCAGGGGCAGGGGCAGGGGCAGGGGCCGGGGCCGGGGCAGGGGCAGGGGCAGGGGCCGGGGCCGGCCGGGGCGAAAGCGGGAGGGGCGGTGTCCCCAGCCCACACCAGCCGCGGCAGGGCGGCTCTCCCACCTCCAAAGGCGCGGATCCCGGGGAGAGGCTGCGGGCGCCCCCGCCGGCCGCTCGAGCTCTGCGCCGAAACGGGCTCCCTGCGGCAGTCAGTGGATGCCAGCCCCGTGGGGTGTGAGGCTGGCACGCGGCCGGTTGGCTCAGTCTGTAGAGCAGGAGACTCCTAATCTCAGGGTCGTGGGTTCGTGCCCCACGCTGGGCGCCAGATGTTGGGGTCCAGCCCCAGCAGGTCCAGGGGTTCCCAAAGGTGTGGATGGACGGAGTCAGCCAAAGAAGGAATGACAGGGAGGCAGCGTTCAGTCGATCAGTGATCAGCGTAGCGAGGTTCTCAGCCAGGTTCCTAAAATTGAGTTTTAGAGGGTAAAGGAGAGGAAGAGAAAGATCAGTGTGAACAAAACATTGATCAGCTGCCTCCTGCATGCCCCCTACTGGGGACTGAGCCCAAAATCTGGGCATGTGCCTTGAACAGGACTTGAACTGGCAACCTTTTGGTGCACGGGACAAAACCAACCAACTGAGCCACGCCGGCCAGGCATCCCCTCTCCATATTTGTAACTCCATTCTCCAACCATGAGGAACTTGGCTTTCATTTCCACAATACTGTATATTTACATATTTGCTCAATTCTAGAATTCCAAAAAGTAACCTCAAATTGTTCATTCATGCCGATGGGGAAAAACGCCTACCGAGTAGCGTTTAATATTTGTTTAGAGTTCTTTTTGTCTTTAACCTGAAGGCATGTGCTCTAAATACTATATTCAAAAGTTACCTAAGTTCATTGGTTTTATTTTTTTTCTCACCCTTAAGTATGTGTCTCTTTTTTTACTGCAGCACTTTATTCTTCTCTTGTTCTTGGAGCCTAATGTTCTCACATGACAGTACTTGTTATCTCTTAAAGAATTGAGGCTGAACAGGTTTGGCTCAGTGGATAGAGTGTCGGCCTGGGGACTCAAGGGTCCCGGGTTCGATTCCGGTCAGGGGCGTGTGCCCTGGTTGCGGGCACATCCCCCGTAGGAGATGTGCAGGAGGCAGCTGATCGATGTTTCTCTCTCATCGATGTTTCTGACTCTCTGTCTCTCTCCCTTTCTCTCTGTGAAAAATCAATAAAATATATTTAAAAAAAAAAGAATTGAGAATTGTGCACAAAAATTTTACATAAATTAAAAGGATGAATTGCCCAGCTGATGTAATTCAGTGGATTGAACGTAGTCCCATGAACCAAGAGGTCCCAGATTTGATTCCCAGTCAGGACACATGCCCAGGTTGTGGGCTTGATCCCCAGTAGGAGGCGTGTGAGAGGCAGCCTATGGATGTATCGCTCTCATCGATGTTTCTATGTATCTCCTCTCCTCCTCTCTGAAATCAATAAAAATGTATTTTTTAAAAAGCATCAGGTTTTTTTAAAAAAAGATGAATAAATTTAGAGGTGAAAATGCAAATTGTTTTCCAACTTAAGGCAAGAAACAAGCATCCTAGGTATTCTGGCAGGAAAACATCAGCTAAGAAAGGAAAATAGGTCTAGGTTCTCTAGATCCCTTCGTCTAGAGCAGCGGTTCTCAACCTGTGGGTCGCGACCCCTTTGGGAGTCGAACGACCCTTTCACAGGGGTCGCCTAAGACCATCGGAAAACACATATATAATTACATATTGTTTTTGTGATCATCACTGCGCTTTAATTATGTTCAATTTGTAACAATGACATTGGGGGTCACCACAACATGAGGAACTGTATTAAAGGGTCTGTTATGGGTTGGCTCAACGAGATAGACCACCGACTCAGAATTTAAATTTAAGAGCCTTTATTAAGCTGGCCAGCTGACCACAGCGCCTATCTCCCCCTCTGGGAGCTTCGGAGCATGTGGCAGAGATCAAGGGTGCAGTATGATCCTTTATAGCAAATCAGTGTTAGAAAAAAAATACAAAGCATTCCATTAGCTGTTCCTTAGAAGTTCACAGAAAGTTCATAAGCACAAAGGGGGGTAAACAGAGTCACACCTGGCTGGAGCATATCATAACACATT
The DNA here is from genome assembly GCF_964212035.1 of Myotis nattereri. NCBI lineage: Eukaryota > Metazoa > Chordata > Mammalia > Chiroptera > Vespertilionidae > Myotis > Myotis nattereri. The sequence goes on along the minus strand of NC_138079.1, from coordinate 100,826,928 downwards.
GCTTTTCTAAGACAATCTAGCAATTTTTCTTCTATGGTTCCTAACCTTGACACAATCCTCCATACGTCAGTCCCCCCCTCCCAGCACATTCAATTTCTCATGTCCCATTTCCTCCCCTTAGCACATTCTGTAACCCTTCCATGCTGCAGTCTCTCACCCTAGCACAGGTCGCGGCATTAGGAAGGTTGAGAACCACTGCTCTAGAGCATAAGCAGATTTATACCTGAGCCCATGCACTACCCACACTCCTTGCTTTCCAACCCTAAGCCCTCTTAGCCTGGTGTCACAACCTAATGAAAACGGTCTTGCTCCTTTTTTTTTTTTCTTGTCTTGCTCCTTTTATAAAGTACTATCATTTGTTTTTGAACCATTAACTTATTTGTGATTATATTACAACATGTAATTCTCAAAACAGGACTCTGCCTTTCAAGCCAGTAAAATAAAAAAACAGATAAGAGTTTTTAGAAACTAAATTTCCTATTTAGTGAAGTGACACAGTAATAAAGCGTGAAATACTATTTTTGAGGTCATCATAAGATGTGAATGACCCATGTCCCGCGTGGTTCAGGGTTCCGGCTCTGGAGAAGGGCTGCGAGCAAATGACAGAGATGAGACAAGAAATAATAATTTGGAAATTGGGGGGCCAGGTGGGAGCTGAACGCAAGAGGGAGGACTCCGCTTGTGCTCAGGCCTAGCCAGACTTTTATTCAGTTTGGGATACACCTATAGCCCTTAGGCAGGCATTTTCCAGTAACAGACAGGCTTTCTTATCAGTAAGGATTTCCATGACTATCTGGTGGGAAGTTGCTTCAGCTACCATTGTCTGGACTAAACAGTGGGTGCATTGCCCTGACCTTTGCCAGGGCTCCAGGGTCACCAGCCTTCTGGCTCCTTGTCCACACCTCTCTGCTAGTGAAGATAATAGGCGGCTTCCCACAATAAGATTAGTCATTCTCAATGTGTAATTGATTCCCTAACAGTTAAACCTTTTTAAAAAACCTGTATTTTCATTGATTTTTAGAGAGAGAGTAAAGGAGAGGGATAGAGAGATAGAAACTTTCCAAGCCTCAAACTCTCCCAACACCATCAGACTGGCAGGACAGAAATGACAGCTGGTTCAGGACTCATGCCAGCCTCTAAAGCAGGGGTGGGCAAACTTTTTTACTTGAGGGCCACAATGGGTTCTTAAACTGGACCGGAGGGCCGGAACAAAAGCATGGATGGAGTGTTTGTGTGAACTAATATAAATTCAAAGTAAACATCATTACATAAAAGGGTACGGTCTTTTGTTTTGTTTTGTTTTATTCATTTCAAACAGGCCGGATCCGGCCCGCGGGCCGTAGTTTGCCCATGCCTGCTCTAAAGAAATCCTGGAATTGCCCTAACCGGTTTGGCTCAGTGGCTAGAGCGTCGGCCTGCAGACTGAAGGGTCCCGGGTTTGATTCCGGTCAAGGGCATGTACCTTTGTTGCGGGCACATCCCCAGTGGGGGGTGTGCAGGAGGCAGCTAATCGATGTTTCTCTCTCATCGATGTTTCTAACTCTTTATCCTTCTCCCTTCCTCTCTGTAAAAAAATCAATAAAATATATTCAAATAAAAAACACAAAGAAATCCTGGAATAGGCAGCTTCTGCAGGTTAGTACCCTGAACAAATCAGGAATGCGTGGTCTCCCCACTTCTCACCAAGACGCTGGATTTCTCTTGCACAATCATGTTTTCGTTTCGGCCACCAAGTGACCAACCACATATGCAGGGGTTTAAATCATAAATATGGCCCTAACCGGTTTGGCTCAGTGGATAGAGTGTTGGCCTATGGAATGAAGGGTCCCAGGTTCGATTCCAGTCAAGGGCACATGCCTGGGTTGTGAGCTCGAGCCCCAGTAGCGGGTGTACAGGAGGCAGCCGATCAATGATTCTCTCTCATCAGTGATGTTTCTATCTCTCTCTCTCTCCCTTCCTCTCTGAAATCAATAAAAATATATATTTTTAAAAATCATAGATATGTACAGGGTCTTAAAACATGTACCAAGGGAACAGTTAACTTGAATACAAGATCAGATACAAGCTTCAAGGACAATTTCTTTTCAAAGGCTTATTCCAGTTCCATGAGGCCAGCCTGAGGTGTATACATTTGCTAGGGCAAACTCAGACTTGATCAACTCATGCAGCAAATGCTACTCATCTGCCTGCGGTATGTTTAGAAGCATTTACAGTGGACAACGGACAGGCCCAACTTGTCATACTCTTGCTGATCCACATCTGCTGGAAGGTGTACAGTGAGGCCAGAATGGAATCATCGATCCACATCGAGTACTTGTTCTTCGGCAGGGCAATGATCTTGATCTTGATCACAGCCAGGGCTGTGATCTCCTTCTGCATCCTGTCGGCAATGCTGGGGTACATGGCGGCCCTACAGACAACATTGTGTTGGCATACATGTCCTTCCGGATGTCAACATTACACTTCGTGATAGAGTTGAATGTGGTCTCTTGGATGCCACGGGACGCCATACCCAGGAAGGAGGGCTGAAAGAGTGCCTCCGGACACTGGAACCGCTCGCTGATGATGATCACCTGCCCCTCGGGCTCGTAGCTCTTCTCCAGGATGCGGCGGACACTGCAGTGGCCATCTCCTGCTCCAAGTCCGGGGCTACGTAGCAGAGCTTCTCCTTGATGTTACACATGATTTCCCATTCACTGCGGTGGTAAAGGTGTAGCCACACCCCATGAAGATCTTCAGTGAGATAGTTGGCCAGGCCCCAGCCAGCTAGGTCCAGACACAGGATAGAATGGGGGGGGAGTAGACCTCCTTGCTGGGCATAGTGTGGGTGACCCCCACCCCCAGAGCCCATAACAATATCAGTGGTGCAGCCAGAGGCATTCAGGGACAGCACCGCCTGGATGGCCATGTACATGGCCTGGGTGTTAAAGGTCTCGGACATGATCTGAGTCATCTTCTCATGGTTGGCCTTGGGGCTCAGGGGAACCTCGGTCGGCAGCACAAGATGTTCCTCGGGGGCCACAAGCAGCTCGTTGTAGAAGGTGTGGTGCCAAATCTTCTCCATCTTCATGTCATCCAAGACGGTGAGGATACTGTGCTTACTCTGGGCCTTGTTGCCCATATAGCTGTCTTCTGCCCCATGCCCACCATGATGCTGGTGTTGGGGGCATCTGGCAATGGAAGGAAACACAGCTGGGGGAGGGGTGGAATCATCCCCAGCAAAGCCAGCTCAGCACAGGCCATAGCCATGGTTGATGACATCTCTTCTTCCATGGCGACTGGAGGAGGAGACAACAGTCGTCTCGGAGAATGCAATAGCACAGAGCAAAGCTGCGGGCGGAGTGTGGGCCCGCTGCAGCGAGTGAGAACAAGTGTGTTTGTTATTCATTGGAAATGTGCTTTGGTTCTGTTTGTATTAAATTTTAGGACTCGTTCCTCCCATTTTGGAGATTTTACTTACTTTTTCAAATACGTAGAAAAATGGCATGGTTCCAAAAGGCAGGTCTGTACAAAAAGGTATATTCAGAGAAGTATCTTCTCCCCTGTCCCCTCCATCCTGCCCTTGGATTCCTGCCCACTGCCTTCTGGTAACCAATCTCAGTTCTCTCTGCTTTTTCCTTCCTAGGTTTCTTTAAAATGTATATTTTCTTAATTCTCCTTGTTTCTTATACAAAAATAGCACACTATAGATATTCTTTCCCACTTTGCCTGTTTCACTTAGCTTTATATCCTGGAAGCCACACCACCTCAATTCACAGAGGTGTGTGGAAGAACTTTTATTCAACCACTATTTTATGTATGAGCATCTAAATAGCTCCCCTGCTGCAATGAGCAACCAAGTACATATGTATTTTCATATTGTTGGGAGTATATCTCCAAGGTAAAGTTCTAGAAGTGGGGTTTCTGGGGCAAAAGGCAAGGACATATGTAGTTTTGTTACTGATGACAGATTCCTCTCAGTAAGCGTTGCATTCCCACTAGCAAAATATAAGAGGGCCTGCTTTCCCACAGCCTCGCCAACAGGGTGGGTTGCTATACTTTTCAATTTTGCTAACCTGATAGGTGAGAAATGGAATTTCAGTGTTGGTTTTTGTGGTAAAATTTCTATAACATAAAATTTACCAATTCAACTATTTGTAAGTGTACAATTCAGGGCATTAATTCACAATGTTGTGCAACAATCACCACTGTCCATTTCCAGAACTTTTTTTATCCCCCAAACGGAAACTCTAGACATTAAACAATAACTCCTCATTCCACCCTCTCCACAGCCCCTAGTAACCTCTATTCCATTTCTTTCTGTACCTAAGTATTTGACTACTCTAGGTATCTCATATGAGTGGAAATCATATAATAGTTGTCCTTTGTGTCTGGCTTATTGCATTTAGCATAATATTTTCTTTTCTTAGCATAATATTTTCAAGGTTTATCCATGTTGTAGCATGTATCAGAATTTCATTCTTTTTATGGCTGACTAATATTCCATGGACTATATAAACTGTGTTTTATCCATTCATTCGTTAACAAACATTTGAGTTGTTATCATTTTTTTTTTTAGCTATTGTGAATAATGCTGCTATACATGAACATTGGTATACAAGTTTTTGCGTGGGTATATTTTCATTTCTCTTGGATATATATCTAGGAGTAGAATTGCTGGCTCATGTGATAATTTCATGTTTAACTTTTCTGAGAAACTGCCAGACTCTTTTCCACAAGGCTTTCACCATTTTATATTCCTATCAGCAATGCACAGGGTTCCAATGCTTCACATCCCTAGCAACACTTGTTATTATGTCTTTTTGTCTTTTTTATTCTAGCCATCCTACTGGGTATGAAGTGGTATCTCATTGTGGTTTTGATTTGTATTTCTCTAATGGTTAGTGATTTTGAGCCTCTTTTCATGTGTTTATTGTTAATTTGTATATCTCCTTTAGAGAAATGTCTATTTAAGTCCTTTGCCCATTTTTTAACTGGGTTGTGTGTGATTTTGTTGTTGAGTTGTAAGAGTTCTTTATATATTCTGGAGATTAGTTCCTTATCAGATTTGTGACTGTTCTCTCCCATTCTGTGAGTTGTTTTTCAATTTTTTGTTGTTGTTTGTTAATCCTCTCCCAAGGATATTTTTCCATTGATTTTAAGGAGAGTGGAAGAGAGAGAAAGACAGAGAGAAATACCCATGTGAGAGAAACACATCGATTGGTTGCCTCCCGCACGAGCCCCAACCAGGGCCTGGGCCAGGGAGAAGCCTGCAACCAAGGTATGTGCCCTTGACTGGAATTGAACCTGGAACCCTTTGGTCCATAGGCCGATGCTCTATCCACTGAGAAAAACTATCACTTTTTTATAGTATCTTTTTATGCACAAAAGTTTTTTTAAATATGTTTTATTGTTTTTTTTACAGAGAGGAAGGGAGAGGGATAGAGAGTTAGAAACATCGATGAGAGAGAAACATCGATCAGCTGCCTCCTGCACACTCCCTACTGGAGATGTGCCCGCAACCCAGGTACATGTCCTTGACTGGAATCGAACCTGGGACCCTTCAGTCCGCAAGCCAATGCTCTATCCACTGAGCCAAACTGGCTATGGCTGCACAAAAGTTTTTAATTTTAATGAGATCCAGTTTATCTCAGTGTAGTTTGAATTTGCATTTCAATAATCACAAGTGAGGTTGAACATGAGATATATTTTTCCCTTATAGAAGTTTACAGTCTGGCCCTAACCAGTTTGACTCAGTGGATAGAGCGTCAACCTGTGGACTGAAGGGTCCCAGGTTCGATTCTGGTCAAGGGCATGTACCTTGGTTGTGGGCACATCCCCAGTGGGGTTTGTGCAGGAGGCAGCTGATCGATGTTTCTCTCTCATCAATGTTTCTAACTCTTTATCCCTCTTCCTTCCTCTCTGTAAAAAATCAATAAAATATATGTTTTTTAAAAAATAAGTTTACAGTCTTATTAAACTAGGCAAAACAGATAAAGCCGTATATTCTGAATGGTATACACTAGTTTTCAGTTTCCCCACCTGCAAAATGGAGCCGTTAGACAAATATGACCATTAGACAAGTATGCTTGCCATTAGTAGGAAACCATGAACACCTTTCTCACTGGGTTCTTTAGTCTTAGGACTCTTCCTTCAGAGACTATATCTTGGTCACTCGGAGTCTGTACCACTGGCTTGTGGAGAGTTTTCTCCTGCTTCTGGCAGATGCCTTTCTCCCCAACGTGCTCCTCCTCCTCCTCATTCCCATCTGGATACGTAGATTGTTATCCAAGCCAGAAAGCCAGCCGTTGGCCCTACTTGACGTCCATCTCCAGTTAACCCTGTGACATGGCCTCCACAGCCTCTCCCTCACCCTGCCCTCGGTATCCCCAGCTGCTGCTGCCCAAACTCCGGCCTCCAGCACCAGCCTCCTCTCCAGGCCCCTGGCCGCTAGGCTTTGCTTCCAGTCTCATGGGGCCTCCAGAATGATTTTTTTAATTTTCCTTTGATGCTTTATTTGTATCCTGCAATGTGGTGGGTTGAATAGCAGCCCTTCAAAACTTGATGTTAATTCAGAACCTCAGAACGTGACCTTATTTGGGACAAAGAAAGGGCGTTGCAGATGCAATTAGTTAAGGATCTCTGGATGAGATCATTATGAATTTAAGGGGGACCCTAAACCCAGTGACTGGTGTCCTTATAAGAAGAGGAGGCACAGAGGCACACAGGGGAGAAGGCCCTGTGAAGGTAGGGGCGGAGACCGGAGTGATGCAGCCACCAGCCAAGAAACCGAAGAGGCAGGAAGGATCCTTCCCTGGGTGCTCCTCTCTTGGAAGCACACCTCTGCCTTTCCCTTTCCCTTCCCCCTCCTACTTGCCTCCCTCTCCCACCCCTCCGTGGTGGTCCCAGGCACATCACATTTAGCTTCCTCACTCCCAAGCTCCCAGGGCCCTTCCTTTACCTCTATAACTTGTTTCCAGAGCCAATTTCTTTTAGGAATTACTTTTTCTACCTCTCTGATTTACCAAATAAATGTTCTCTTATAATTTGGGTTTGGGCTCTGAATTATTTCCTAGCCAGAACCCAAGTAAAAAAAAAAAGAGAAAAAGAGAGACAGGATCCTTCCCATGTAAAAACAAGAAAAGAAAAAAAAAAGAGAGAAAGCACCCTTCTCAGAGCCTTGGGAGGGAGCATGGCCCTGTGCCACCTTGATTTTGGGCGTCCGAGGGTCTCCCAATCTGGGAGATAAGAGATTCCTGTTGTTTTCAGTGACCCAGTTTGTGGTCCTTTATGATGGCAGCCCCTGGACACTGATACACACAGGTAGGCCGTGTTCATTGTGGAAAACATGATAAAATACAGATAAGTGAACAGAGAAGAAAAAAAAGTAAAGAAAAAACGTACACAAACAATTCCATCCCCCAGAGACAATCACTGTTAGCATTTTAGCATCTATATTGTTAGAGTAATATTTCTAAAATGCAAACTTCTAAAATCTCTCCTAAATGCCTTTGGAATAAAATCTACAACTCCTTAATCGGGCCTCCTAGAACACAGCCTGCTTGTCACCATAGTGTGTTGAAAAATCCGACGGAGGCCTAAAACCAGGACTACAGGCTTTATTAGAGGAGAAGCACCTGCCGGGCTGTCTCGCAAGGGGAGGACAGCAGCACATGCAGGGCTGGGCACACCTTTTGAGGGGCAGAATGGGAAGGGGTGGGGGCTTAGTGTACTCGGCGCACGCTGATTGGTGGCTTACTGCATTGTCCATATAGGACAAGGGCTTAGGGTATTTGGCAGGTGTGGACTGGCGGTCCAATGTATAGTCCATATAAGGTACCTGGTTAGTCACTCAGGTATTTCTGGGCTGCAGGTTACATCATACCCCGCCCACCAGTTGGGGGAAGGGAGGATCTATCATGTGTGGGTTCTTGACTTTGTGTAGAAAAGATTTCACAACACGAGTCCAGGTGGCTTTTGAGAGTGTGTTTGTTAAAGCTGGGGACAGTGAAACAAGGGAGGGCTTAGGTAGGAGAAGCAACAGGAGAGGAAAAGTCAGAGGAAAGGGGGCCATGGAGACAGGCCCGGGGGGCTAGCCCAGCTTGAGCCGTCATTGCCCACCGCTCTCCTGGTTACAAGTCTCATGGGGTCCCCTAGAGTTTAGGAGAAAACCAGCAAAGACACAAGGCATGGACATGCTCTTTGGAGGGCGCACTGTGGCTCTTTTGTCTTGAGGCTTTTTATCTCTCTTTGACCTGCCAGAATCCTAGGGGAGGTCTCAGGGGAGGGTCTTCACAGAATATTCATTAGCTTTGTTTTCTTTTTATTATTTTATTGATTTTTAACAGAGAGGAAGGGAGAGGGATAGAGAGTTAGAAACATCGATGAGAGAGAAACATCAATCAGCTGTCTCCTGTACACTCCCCACTGCGGATGTGCCCACAACCCAGGTACATGCCCTTGACTGGAATCGAACCTGGGACCCTTCAGTCTGCAGGCTGACGCTTTATCCACTGAGCCAAACCGGTTAGGGCTGTTTTCTTTTTTAAAAAAATATTTTTTAATTGACTTTAGAAAGAGAGGACAGGAGAGAGAGAGAGAGAGAGAGAGAGAGAGAGAGAGAGACATCAATGTGAGGGAGAAATATCAATTGGCTGCCTCCTGCCCACCCCCTACTGGGGACTGAGCCCGCAACCAAGGCTGGTGCCCTGACTGGGCATTGAACCAGCGATCTTTTGGCACATGGGACAAAGCTCAACCAACTGAGCCACACCTGCCAGGGCTCATTAGCGTTTCAGGTGTGTTCTTCAGTGTGTTCATTCATCCAAATGTGAGTATGGAGGGGACAGGGGTTCTTTTCTGGTTAGTTTCTTTTAAAAGAACGTCATTAAGAATGGTATTGAAAAAGGACCCAGGACCAAGTCCATTCTGTCCTGAGAGGATCTGAAATTTGCTCCTTAGTGTCCTTGGTTACGGAAGGTAAAACCTTGTGACTCACTGGCTCGCTGTAAGTTGCTCAGATTGTTTGGCCTGTTTCGTTGTATTGTCTCAGCTTCCCTGTTCCACTTGTCAAGGAATCTGCCCAGCTTCTTACCGTCCTGCCTCAGTGACTCCTCTCCTATTCCCACTTCTGATTCCTGGATCCAGGAATCCTGGAGCTGACATTCCTCTGGAAAGACAGACCATAAACACACACACAGAAAACCAATGCCCAGTTCTGGGAGCAGCTCAGGGGCGTGTAAAAGGCAGGGTTTGTGTCAGGAAAGCATCCTATTTCCTCCCTCTCCCCAGAGGGAGACCAGACCGAGGTGGAAGGGCAGCTCCCAGAGGTGGTGCTATAGCGCCCTCTGCTGCTGTGAGGTTCCTATGTCACCTCTTTATCTGAGGTCCCAGTTTCAGCCTGCCCGCTCCCACAGGCCTGCAACCATAGTCCCGCCAGGCCTGGCAGCCTCCAGGCGCTGCGTGGGTTAACGGCGTGGCCAGGACCACGCAGCCTCCGCACAGGCGAAGCAGGGCACCTGGCAAGCAGAGCGTTTGCCCTCAAAGAAGTCTTGGATTCAGCTCCTGGAAGATGCCCCTGTTCCCGTGGCCAAGAAAGACCCTGTGAGGGAAGGCCTTCCCCTGGGCAACAGGGATGTCCCTAGTCTGAGCCTTTTCAGGCACTGCCTCCTTCACCACACACCGTGGCCTTTGTGCAGCCCTCGCTCAGGCTGGCACTGCCCCCCTTCTTCTCAGGGTGGATGCTCTCTGTAATTTGGGGGTTTCTAGAGGTTATTTTTGTGTGTGTGTTTTTGTTAATCCTCACCCGAGGATATTTTTCCCATTGCTTTTCAGAGAGAGAGAGAGAGAGAGACGAAAAGAGAGAGAGGGGAAGGGAGAGAAGGGGGGGGAGAGAAAGAGAGAGAGAGAGAGAGAAACATCAATGTGAGAGAGACACATGGGGTGGGTGGGAAGGGAACCCGCAACCTGCAACCGAAGTGCATGCCTTTGACTGGGAATCAAACCGGCTACCATTCTGTGCGCAGGCCGACACTCCAACCATTGATCCACACCAGCCAGGGGGCGTTCTAGAGCTCTTAAAGCAGTAACTTTTATTTTCTTAGTGTTGGCAGTGAAAATAGCACCAGGTATTAGACCAGTGGAGTCAGACCAAACCTTGGTTCAGCAACCTTGGTACTTGAATTCTGTCTAAGAAAGACTCAAGACTCAAACTATAAAAGAAAGTTTATTTATGAAGTTAAAGAGGTAGAAGAAGTGAGCTGTAGAAGAAATGGGCTCAGGAAACAAGTTACAGAGGCAAAAGAAGGGCCTTGGAGCTTAGGAGAGAGAGAGGCAAGAAAACCATGCCTGGGGGGAAGGGAGAGGGGGAGGAGAGGGTGTGCTCCGTGGAGAGAGCGCCCTCCAGCTGAGGTCTCAGGGGAGGACCCCAATAGAATATTTATCAGCTTTCCCAGTGTGTCCTTTCAGGGCTGGCGCCAGGCAGGGGTCATTAGTCAACACAGCTGGTCCGGATGTCAGCCATAGTGTCGCTTGTCGGGTTTGGCTGCTTGTCCGGGCCTGGAGCTGAAACACAACTGAGGTGTAGGTGTCTTTGTTAGGGTCAGAGCCTCATTGTCCTGGGGCCTTAATGCTGAAGGGCTATTCTCAGGCCCCTTGGTTGTTCCCCTCTAAGGAGGTCTAACCTGTATGGCCAGCAACATGCCAGGGGACCAAAGGTCAGGGGAGTGTCCAAACCGAATGACCAGCGATAAGCTAGGGAAGCACAGGTCACCCTGGGGGCAAGGTCCTTGTTTTAACAGTTTTCCCCATTCTCTGCACCTGGGGCTCTCCACCCGGGTGGCTTTCTGTACCTGCCCAGCATCCTTGCTCTGCTCATGCCTAGCTGCCTACTGCATTAGGATTATTTACTCAGTCTCTTTAGAGAGGTTAGCAGTTGAAGTTTTTTTTTTAACTATATTTTTATTGATTTCAGAGAGGGAAGGAGGGGGAGAGAGAAATAGAAACATTCAATGATTAGAGAGAATCGTTGATTGGCTGCTTCCTGCGTGCCCCAACTGTGGTTTGAGCCCACAACCCAGTGTGGACGAAAGGGGCCACACGCTGACCTGACAAGCTCAGGGAAGGCCTGTGTGGCAGCCTAGCAGACTCAGAGACCTAAAATAACCACAAAGGATGGTCTGAAGTTAAACTTTAACTAAAAGCAGTTATGGTGGGCAGTTACGTCCTAGGCCAGTATCTTCACTGACAAGATCAACTTTGATCCTTACTGAGCCCATTTGCCTTTTTGCCTCTAAGATAACATACCCTTGAAGTGTCTGGGAAACTTGTAACTTCCCTTTTTCTGGAGCCCCTGGGGCATAACCAAATGTTCTGGGCTCCAGGACAGATACTACAAATTCCTTCATTATCATGTTAATTGATCCTGCACCCACCTAAGTATGTGTCCATCATTTTACTTTTTATCCTATCCTAGAGGTCCCCCCCCCTTCACTTAATCCCACCTCCTTAAATCTGTCACCAATGAATTTCATGTAACCCACCTATGTCCCTCCTTTGATTGCAATGTATAAATACAATTGTAACCCCGTCATTCTTCGGAGCACTATCTCAATCCCTTGAGGTTCTGCTTCCCGGCAATTGTAGAGTGTGGCTCAAATAAACTCACAAAAATTCTTTACAGGTTTGAATGTTTTTATGTTAACACATTCATGTACATATACTGCTGGCACAACTTCATAATATAAAAAAAGTAGAAAAAAACAAAATGCCCATCTATAGGATATTAGTTCAATTAACTGAAATAATCATGCATTGAAACAGGAACTCTGGGAGACAACCAAGATGGCGGCATAGGTAAACACCTGAACTTACTGTCACGCACACCACATCAAAACTACAACTAAAAGCCAAAACGAATATCATCCAGAACCACGGGAAGGCTGGCTGAGAGGAAATTCTACAACTAGGAAGAGAAAAGCACATTGAGTCTGGTAGGAGGTGCAGAGGTGTGGAAGTGCGGAGGTACAGAGGCACGCACGAAAGGAGCTGGCAGCTGGGTACGCTGTTGTCTTTTTCAATCCAGAGGGAGATACAAGCTCTGGACTGCTCCGAACTCCAGTTCCGGGTGAGAATTTGGGGACCCAGACTCATACGGAGAGAAACTGTACTGTCTGGCATGGGGCCGGAATGTGAGGGCGGCTTTCTCACAGAGGTGCTTGCAGTGGTCATTGTTCCTGCACGGGGCAGTGGGACAAAGACCCCAGGATTTTTTTTTTTAATATATTTTATTGATTTTTTACAGAGAGGAAGGGAGAGAGAGAGAGAGTCAGAAACATCGACGAGAGAGAAACATCGATCAGCTGCCTCCTGCACATCTCCCACAGGGGATGTGCCCACACCCCAGGTACATGCCCTTGACCGGAATCGAACCTGGGACCCTTCAGTCCGCAGGCCGACGCTCCATCCACTGAGCCAAACTGGTTTCGGCTGACCCCGGGATGTTTCCGAGGCAGAGCAGACTGGCCATTGCAGTTTGCTCCACCCTGGTGATTCCCTGAGACCCCGCCCCACCCAATTGACAACCCCACCCAAGCTGTGCCCAGAGGTTTTTGCATATGAATGGCCTGGCCTGTCTCCACCTAAAAACCTGGGCAGACTTAGTGAGCGCCAAAGCCCCACTGAAGCAAGTCCTGTACCAGAAGGGTGTCTCCAGCACAGAAGTTCTCCCATTGTAGACACAACTGGTCCTCACAGCCAATTGACCTGGAGGTCAATTCCTCCCAGTGATGCCAACAGCAATCAAGGCTTAACTACAACAAGATTGTGCACACAGCCCATAAAGGGGTGCACCAAGAGTGACCACCTCAGGTCATTGGGGAGGCTGAGCCACTAGGCCCTATAGGACACCTAGCACACAAAGCCACTCTATCAACACAGGGAAGCAGCCAAAATGTGGAGACAAAGAAACAGGTCACAAAGGAAAGAAATGGAGGAAAGCAAACTACTGGATATAGAGTTCAAAACCACGGTTATAAGGTTACTCAAGAATCTTCTAGAAACCTCCGAACAATATAATGAGACCCTCAAGGATATGAAAAAGGACCAATTAGAAATTAAGCATACACTGACTGAAATAAAGAATACTATACAGCCCTAACCAGTTTGGCTCAGGGATAGAGCGTCAGCCTGGGGACTCAAGGGTCCCAGGTTCAATTCCGGTCAAGGGCATGTACCTTGGTTGTGGGCACATCCCCAGTAGGGAGTGTGCAGGAGGCAGCTGATCAATGTTTCTCTCTCATCAATGTTTCTTACTCTCTATCCTTCTCCCTTCCTCTCTGTAAAAAAATCAATAAAATATATTTTTTAAAAAGAGCAAAACATATTTTAAAAAAAGAATAATATACAGAGATCCAACAGCAGACCAGAGGATCACAAGAATCAAATCAAAGATTTGAAATACAAAGAAGCAAAAAACACCCAACTGGAAAAGCAAAAGAAAAAAAGAATACAAAAATATGAAGATAGTGCAAGGAGCCTCTGTGACAACTTCAAGCGTACCAACATCCAAATTATCAGGGTGCCAGAAGAAGAAAGAGAACAAGATATTGAAAACCTATTTGAGCCCTAGCCAGTTTGGCTCAGTGAATAGAGCCTCAGCCTGGGGACTGAAGGGTCCCAGGTTTGATTCCAATCAAGGGCACATGCCTGGGTTGTGGGCTTGGTCCAACCTGCAGAAGGCAGCCAATCAATGATTCCCTCTCATCATTGATGTTTCTATCTCTCTCTTCCTCTCCCTTCCTCTCTGAAATCAATAAAAATATTTTTTAAAAAAGAAAACCTATTTGAAGAAATAATGACAGAAAACTTCCCCTACATGGTGAAAGAAATAGACTTACAAGTCCAGGAAGTGCAGAGAACCCCAAACAAAAGGAATCCAAAGAGGACCACATCAAGACACACCATAATTAAAATGCCAAGGGCTAAAGACAAAGAGAGAATCTTAAAAGCAGCAAGAGAAAAACAGTTAGTTAACCTATAAGGGAGTACCCATACGACTGTCAGCTGATTTCTCAACAGAAACCATGCAGGCCAGAAGGGAGTGGCAAGAAATATTCAAAGTGAGGAATAGCAAGAACCTACAACCAAGATTACTCTACCCAGCAAAGCTATCATTCAGAATTGAAGGTCAGATAAAGAACTTAACAGATAAGAACAAGCTAAAGGAGTTCATCACCGCCAAACCAGTATTATATGAAATGCTGAAGGGTATTCTTTAAGAAGAGGAAGAAGAAGAAAAAGGTAGCCCTGACTGGTTTGGCTCAATGGATGGAGTGTTGGACTGCGGACCAAAGGGTCCCAGGTTCAAGTCTGGTCAAGGGCCCATGTCTGGGTTGCAGGCTTGGTCCAACGTGCAGGAGGCAACCAATTCCCTCTCATCATTGATGTTTCTATCTCTCTCTCTTCCTCTCTGAAATCAGTAAAAATGAAAAATTAGAAAAAGAAAAAGGTAAAGATAAAAATTATGAACAATGAAGTGAAAACAAATACATATCTATCAATAAGTGAATCTAAAAATCAAGTGAGCCCTAACTGGTTTGGCTCAGTGGATAGAGCATTGGCCTGCGGACTGAAAGGTCGCATGTTCGATTCTGGTCAAGGGCATGTACCTTGGTTGCGGGCAACATTCCCAGTAGGGGGTGTGCAGGAGGCAGCTGATTGATGTTTCTAACTCTCTATCCCTCTCCCTTCCTCTCTGTAAAAAAATCAATAAAATATTAAAAAAACAACAAAAACAAAACAAAACAGGAACTCTGTATTCTCGTGGTTCTCAAGGCACAAGTCAGGCAGGCTGCATGCTCAGCAAGGTTAGCTGGGTAGGCAGATGCAGAGACACAGGGTGGGGGTGGGGGTGGGGGTGCGTGGGTGGCGGGCGGTGAGCCTGATTGTTATTTTGTCTGTGTCAGGGGTCCTCTCTGAGGGTCCTCCCTGCAGGACTTTCCCCAGGAGCCTCAGGCCCCTCCTGCTGGCCTTCCCCAGGGTGCCCCTTGGTCGTTGCCCTCCCAGGCCCAAGTGTTACCTCCTCCAGAAAGTCTCCCAGGACTGAAGGCTTCTGGCTGTTGTGAGAATAAACAAGTAATCTTTTCTGTCAAAGAACCATTTAGGCAGCCGCCATTTAGGCCCACAGGACTTACAGCTCCCCTGGGGCCACCATCTTGGGCTCTGTCTTACCCCTCCCCTTCTTCTGAATTAGCCCATCACACAATAATGGGAAGCCGCGCTCTGAGCCCTGACCAATCAAGTCAGAGTTCAGAGTGAGGGGCAGGGCAGACCCCGTGTCAGGAAATAAAACCCCATCAGACTTCCCTTTGGGTGCTTTGCCCTTGATTTCCAGCTGGAGGAACACCCTTCTCTGCACAGGGGTAGATTACCTTGCTGATCCAGTTTCCAGTTTGCCTCATTCCTGCGACATCCTTGAGAGCATTTCTATCACTGTGAGCTTCCAACGCAGTGGTTCTCAACCCTCTGGCCCTTTATTTATTTATTTATTTTTTTAAAAATATATTTTATTGAGTTTTTACAGAGAGGAAAGGAGAGAGATAGAGAGTTAGAAACAACGATGAGAGAGAAACATCGATCAGAGGCCTCTTGCACACTCCCCACTGGGGATGTGCCCGCAACCCAGGTACATGCCCTTGACCGGAATCGAACCTGGGACCTCTCAGTCCGCAGGCCAACGCTCTATCCACTGAGCCAAACCGGTTTCGGCCTTCTGGCCCTTTAAATACAGTCCCTCATGTTATGACCCAACCATAAAATTATTTTTGTTGCTACTTCATAACTGTAATGTTGCTACTGTTATGAATCATAATGTGCAGGATGGTCTTAGGCGACCCCTGTGAAAAGGTTGTTCGACTTCCAAAGGGGTCGAGACCCACAGATTGAGAACTGCTGTTCCAGGGAAGGGCCTTTGCTCAAAATGTTGACTTCGGGGATTCTGAGTGCGGGATGGGGACTGCAGACTGTGGGGCAGGGACTGGACCTGAAGCTCTGTTTGCACAACAGGCTCAGGGTCCTCTTCAAATGACTCCGATTATGGAATCTTTGGCCTCAGTCCCCACCACCCCCTGGCACTACCCCTACTGTCTGGGGCTTCAACTATATTTCTCCTCTAGCAGCCATGAGGCAAGCCTGCCCAGGCATTGATTTTCTCCCTTTGACCCTCGCCCTCAGATGTCCATAGTTGACTCACAAAAAGCTATGTGTTAACTGCTTTTTCTTCAGAGCAAATGAAAGGTAAACAAAATAAAATGAATCATAATCACCTCAGAAAAAAATTATCTCAGCGAAGCCACTGGATACTCAGTGGGAAGAGCAGGAAGCAAAGTCCCAAGTTTATTTCTGGGTCAGACCAGCCAGAGCAGGAGGAGAGAGGTTGGTCTGCTTCTGAAGGTAAGAGCAGGGGGACGGGCAGGGGCACCAGGTTAGGAGAGCTGCCTCACCAAGATGTGGGAGTCCAACAGGGGGTTCGTTATCTGGAACAGGGCGGCAGGCTCAGCCTCAGGGAATGGGGCCCTCAGCCAAGGGGGGCCTAGATACAGCAGGGAAATGATTTGCAGGCAGGAATCAGATCTGCCTTCTAGAAGGGGCAACTGAGGACAAAGGGTGGGAGCCAGGGTTAGCGACACCCTGGCCTTGGAATGCGTGGGGGGAGCTGGGCTGGGAGTGTCAGTGGGTCAAGGACTCCAGCTGTTCCTTTCTCTGTACCCAGTGGGGCCACCCTCACCCCACTACCACCTGTCAGATGGCCACTCCCCTCAGGTCCTCCCCAGATGTATCCCATGGCAGGTTCTTATCCATGGGTCCTGCTGGGAGCAGTGAGTTGGGGGAGGAGGGGTGTCAGGAATTCTGAGCAGCCAAAGGAAATACCCTGGTGGACAGGGAAGGGGAGGGGCTGCTGGTGAGTATCCCCATATGACCCCGGAAGCAGAGGAGAGGGGCCCAGGGGCCCAGGAGCCAAGACTGGATTTTCTAGGTGTGGGGGGTACAGCTGGAGGGGCTGAAGAGGATGGGCAGGAGGTGGGGGAAAGCCTGGGCTGGTGGCCTCAGGAGCTCCCTCAAAAAACAGTTTCCCAAGGTGGGTGAGGAGACAGGGTGGGAAAGGCTCACCTGTCTGAATTCAAATAACGGACTCAGACACAGAAGTCTGGCGAAAGGAGACTTTTAAAACTTTCTCAGGAGCAGGTGTCCGTTGGTGCAGGCTCACCTGAATTAGCTGGCACAGGCAATATTTATCCTCTTGTGTGAAAGTCCCTCCTCCAGTTCTTTGGCTGAGAATATGGAGTTTACATTCTATCCCATAGGTCGT
Source organism: Myotis nattereri (assembly GCF_964212035.1). Classification (NCBI taxonomy): domain Eukaryota; kingdom Metazoa; phylum Chordata; class Mammalia; order Chiroptera; family Vespertilionidae; genus Myotis; species Myotis nattereri. Next base: position 100,809,584 of record NC_138079.1, on the reverse strand, counting down.
CTAGATCTTATTGTCTCCTATTGGGGTTTTTTTCTTTTTCTTTTTCTTTTCTTTTCTTTTCTTTTCTTTTTTTTAATTGGCTGAGGCCTTTTCTAGTTGTCTCCACCTCCTTTTGTCTATAGAATCTTCCTGGAAAATGTGTTACCAGCCATGGTCACAGCTCTCATATTCTCTCCCCACCTCCCCTCCCACATCCTACTTGCTCTGAGGAAATTCAGTAACTGACTGGCTGCATGCTGTTTTTTTTCTATGAAGATGAATAAATCATAGAGGCATGTCTCCTACTGTTATGCCCAGATTTCAAGATCCCCAGCCGAAACCGGTTTGGCTCAGTGGATAGAGCGTCGGCCTGCGGACTGAAGGGTCCCGGGTTCGATTCCGGTCAAGGGCATGTGCCTGGGTTGCGCGCACCTCCCCAGTGGGAGATGTGCAGGAGGCAGCTGATCGATGTTTCTCTCTCATCGATGTTTCTAGCTCTCTATCTCTCTCCCTTCCTCTCTGTAAAAAATCAATAAAATATATTAAAAAAAAAAAAAAAAAAAAAGATCCCCAATAGACCACCAGGGAGCCAGCCGAGTCCGACGCAAAAGCAAAGAGTCTTTATTCAAGCCCGGGCTTGGCTCCCCTACCCTCCTTACTGATGCAGCAGCAAGTGGCATAGAGAGCCCCAGCCCTGTGTGGAGAGGGGTTTTATAGGGGGTTGGAGTAAGGGGAGGAGAAAGGACTGTGGGCCCTGCCGATTGGCCAGGCCCAAGTCGGTGTCTTGTTACACAGGATGTGGTCATATCTATGGTGCGCACTTCCCTTGATTGTCATTGGTTAGTTTAAAGAAGTCCTGGGTGTGGCTAGCAGAGGCTTGGGCTTCCTGGAAGAAGCCTTGCCGAGCACATGGCTGCCCAAAAATGGAGGATCCAGGGTAAGATGGAGGGCGTAGCCCTTACCCTGGGGCAAGATGGAGGGCATAGTCCTCGCCCTTTCACTACAACAGGAAGCCCCAGCCAGACTGGGGAGCTCAGAGGAAATGGGGGTGGGGCATAGGTGAGCTCTCCCCCAGGCCTGCAGAGGACACTCCTGAGCCCAAGGCAAAGCCAGGGCCTGGGACTCCACACACAAACCCCCATCCTTCCACCCCCAGAGAATGGGCCTGGCTCCAGGGCAATTAACCCTCAGGTCGCTTGTTGTCCAGGTGATCCCCTCAGGGCAGGATCCCTGTGAGGTTGGGACCTGCTTCCACCTTGGAGGAGCAGATCCCAGAGTCCCTAGGGGGATTGGAGTGTGTGGGAAGGTGACTTGGGTGTTCTCCCCACAGGTGTGAGCTATGATTCCTTGAGAAGATGATGGAAGAAAAACATGACTCATTCGCCCTCTCTCTGGTGAGATTCAGCCAGGCCTGGCCATGCCCAGCCACCAGTTCCTGGGACAATAACAGGACTCTGGTCATTTTCCCCACTGACAGGGTGCACCCAGGACAACTAAGGGCCTATAAGGGGCCCACTGCTTCCCCCTGGGCTAAGACCCCAGGACCATGGGATGGGGCATCTCAAGAGACAGGCCAGGAGTTCTCAGAGGACCCAGTTAATAGGGGCAGAAACAGAATATTGGGGACCAACTATAATTGTAAGAAGTATTAATCATGCTCTGTTAACTGTGATTGTTTTGTTCTGATTAAAGAAGGCACATTCTAGCCCTAACCAGTTTGGCACAATGGATAGAGCGTCAGCCTGTGGACTGAAAGGTCCCAGGTTCGATTCTGGTCAAGGGCATGTACCTTGGTCGCAGGCACATGCCTAGCAAGGGGTGTGCAGGAGGCAACTGATCAATGTTTCTCTCTCATCATCAATGTTTCTGACTATCTCTCTCCCTTCCTCTCTATAAAAAAATCAATAAAATATATTTTAAAAATATATAAATAAAGAAGGCACATTCCAACCTGGCTGGGAGCTCACCTGGAAATGCAGCCCATCATCCCCACCAGGGAGCTGCCTGTTATCATGGAAAGATTAACAGCCTAGTTGTAGAAACCAGAGACTGGAGCCCTTCCCATATTGCCAGCCCTTTGAAGACCCCCAGCCTTTGCAGATTCTCAGGCCTTTGCAAATCTCCAGCCTGTATTACCTGTAAACTCCCCATTTGGCATACCCTTGCCTACTTCCCCATATAATCTTTGTCCTTCTACCCAATATCAGCAGCGGGCTTACGGAGGGGTGCAGAGCAGATGTTTGGGGATGACCTGCTGCTCACCAGCACTGCCAGCAGTATTGGAATAAACGCTCTGCTGAATTGGCTCAGGGAGTGACAGCAGCACGGACCCCCTGATTGTCTGGTTACACAGGGACCCCTCAGCCTCCATCCCCTGCTGGGGAGTCAGAAGGGCCACATCCTCCAGAGCCTGCAGGACCCTCTACCGTGTGCCCAGCTCACCCTGTGAGCAGCTCCACTGGCCACTTGCTTTCTCCCTCCAGCCCAGGGGGTGGAGAGTGCCATCCCCATGACCTATGAGGTGGCAGCGCCCAGAGGGCCAAGGGCCATCCTGAGGCCCCCAGTTGCTCACTACAGAGGGTGGAGCAGAGCCAGCATCTGCCTTGAAGCCCATTCTTCCCACTCAGCTCAGTGGATGGGGCCATCTTGCATGTTCCTCCTCCCCCTGGTTCCACCCGTCCTGTCACCCGGGACCCTGAGCCCCATAGTCCCTCATTGTCTCTATCCTGCGGGGTGAGCGGGGGTCACAGGTCACCCTTCCCCTTTCTTCCTCCACATAGGGAATAGGTGGTCTGAAAATATGGGCATCGGGGTCCTCTGTGCGTGTGCTAGCCAGGGTCTCAGGAGCAGGACTCATCGGAATCGGTATCTTCCACTTGATTAAGGTCAGAGCAAGTCTGGGATTAGCATCTGGGGAGGTCTGGGGCTGGCTGGGGGTGGGGGTTGGGGCTGCATATGAGTAAGAGGGAGGGCTGGGGATGGTTTGAAGGAGGCACAGTTCAAATCCAAAAAGGTAGTGGGGCCCTCCATTGGCCTGGAGGTCTGGCAGCCCCTCCAAACTGACTGCCCATACCCTCCTCCCATTGTCAGCTCCGGGCCTTGTTTGCATACCCACAGGCCTTTGCAAATCTCCAGCCTACATCACCTGTAAACTGCCCATTGGCATACCCTTACCTACTTCCCCTTGTAACCTTTGTCCTTCTACCCAATAAAAGTGGTGGGGTGCAGCTGTGGATGACCTGCCCCTTTCTTCCTCCATATAGGCAGTGGGTGGTGTGCAATTACTATTATCGCCATCGGGGCTCGGTGCCCTTGTGCTATCCGTGGCCCTAGCAATAACACTCACACCAGGAATCAGAATCGGTATCCTCCGCTGGATTAAGGTCAGAGCAAGCCTCGGATTAGCATCTGGGGAGGTCTGAGGCTGGCTGGGGGTGGGGGTGGGGGCTGTGTATGAGTAAGAGGGAGGGCTGGGGATGGTTTGAAGGAGGCAAAGCAGATCCAAGAAGGTAGGGGGGCCCTCCATTGGCCTCCAAAATGTCTGACCATCCCTTCCTCCCCTTGTCACCTCCGGACCTGTCTGACATGCCCACCTTCTTTTGCAGGCCCTCAAAAACAAGATCCAAGAAATGTGTTGAGAGGAATCCTTTCCAATCTCCTGGCCGGAAGGAGAAGACTCCACCTTCCTGTGGAACGTGTGAAGCAACATGCTATACACAGTTTAATTTTGAGTATGAACAAAGTCAACTTTTGAGCAAAATAAAAATTAATTAAATACACATTGATTGAGTGCATACTGTGTGCCTGACTCTTCCAGAACCAGACTCTTTATCCCAGGATTCTGGGTCCTTTGAGACCCAGCCCTGGGGCCTCCCCACACCTAATCAGCCCCCACCTGGCCCTTCCCCAGGGCTGCCTGTTAAAGGACAGAACAGGACAGATAGCTGTGTCCTTAACCCCTCTTCCAAGAAAAAGCCAGCAGAATGTATCAGTTACTCAGCCTGCCCTTATCTCGGCCAATGGGAAAGCGGGGGAAACTAGCCCAAGGCCAAGAGTATGCTGAACATGCCCCTGTCTTTGTGTGACCAGACCCTAGCTGCACCCTGCCCTTGCGTCACTAGCTCCCGGCCCTCACTCAACCAACCAGAATCGGCCAAATCAGTGGTCCAAGTGTGCCCCCCCCCCCCCGAAGCCCCATAAATTCTTTGTTCTCTTGGGACTCGGGGCTCTCTCTTGCATCCAGTAATGGAGGCGGGGGTGGGGGGGGGGGGGACCAAGCGAGCTTGAATAAAAGACTCTCTGCTTTTGCATCGGATTTGGTGCTCCCTGGTGGACCTTTGGGGGGTCTTGAAATCTGGGCATAACACCTGACCTGATGCATCTTTCAGACCCAGGGCGGCTGGCTCTTCTGGGGCCTCCTCAGGGCCGGAAAAGGGAAAGTCACCTCTGTTTCTCCTCTACAACACTCACAGTCCAGACCAGCTGTGGGATTTCCCCACCAAACTGTTTCCAGTTCTCTGTGGACACCACTTTGTTTCCTCTGATTTAACTCAATTCTGACGCCAACAGGAGTTATTGAAGACCCCACAGGTTAAGGGTTCTGTCCCACCAATCTGCCCCAACTTCAGATGTCAATCCCAGATAAGGGGTCCCCGGTTACCCACAAATTTCTTTCCAGGAATTTCCACAACTTTTCCTTGGTTTCAATAATTTGCTAAACTCGCAGTCAGACATCCCTCTCACAACCCAGGACCGTTGGCTCCTAACTGCTCACCTGCCTGCCTGCCTCATCGCCCTTAACTGCCCCCACTTCCAGCCTGATCACCCCAAACCGCCTCTGCCTGTCAACGAGGTTACCCCCAACTGCCCATCCCCCACCAACCTAGTCGCCCTCAACTGCCACCCCCACCAGCCTGGTCTCCCCAACTGCCCCCCTGCCAGCTTGGTTGCCCCCAACTGCCCCCCCCCTCCACACACACACACACCAGACTGGTCGCCCCACACAGCCTGCTGTTCAGTCATTTGGTCGTCCCTCACTAACCCCCCTGCTGGCCTGGCCACTCCACACAGCCTGCTGTTCAGTTTCCATCCCGTTGTTTCTGTTGTGACAGCCCCTGGCTTTTTATATATTAGGATATTCGGGGGCAGGGGGCCTGCTGCAAAGTAAAAGACCAATCAGTCAAAATCCCATCACTTAAAAATGATAAAATATGAAGTGGCATTCCCCTCGACCGGTCGGACCCTTCAGCCCTGCACTGCAGAGCCCCCCAGAGGCACAGTGGGAGCTGCTCACTGGAGGGGCCACAAGCACCATGCAGGCTGAAGGGGAAAGCAGTTTTTTTGTTTGTTTGTTTTTTAAATATACTTATTTTTCTATCGCTTCTCGGCCTTTTGGCTAAGATCAAGTGTAGTATCTGTTCTTATCAGTTTAATATACTTATTTTTCTTTCAGAGAGGAAGGGAGAGGGAAAGAGAGATAGAAACATCAATGATGAAAAAGAACCATTGATTGGCTGCCTCCTGCACGCACCCTACCAGAGGTCGAGCCCACAAGCCAGGCATATGCCCTTGGCCAGAATCAAACCCGGGACCCTTCAGTCCACAGGCTGATGCTCTATCCACTGACCCAAACCAGCCAGGGTGGTGAAAGGAGCTTTTAGGGGTAAAATAGGCAGGTTTAGGAAGTTTTAGGAATGAGGGGTTCCATGGGGAGAACCACAAGGTTGCAAAGCTGAGAGCTGCCCAAAGGTATTCATTCACAGAATAAGGGAACAGCCAGGAGGTGTGCATTTACAGAGTAAAGGGAAGGAAGCCACTCACTCAGAGAAGGAAGAGGAGGCCAAAGGAAATAGAAAAACACAAGGGAGAGAAGAGGGGAACCCCACGTGGGGTTTGAGCTCTGAAGCTGCTATTAGTGACCAATCAGAGGGGATATCAGGACACAAAGACCTGCAGCCTTTATAAACCTTAGAGAAAGGGACTTAGTGGGACTCTCTCCCCCTCCCCACGTGGGAGACCGTGCTTGTTTCTCAATACATTTCCACCTTTTCCTGTACCACCTTTTGTCTGTGGCTTCATTCTTCGGATTTACCTGGACAAGAACCCGGGAAGCTACCTTTGCATCCTTCCCAGTTTGAAATTGGAGTTTCAAAGGTGCAACAGAAACATTTGTGGATGAAAGGGGCCACATGCTAACCTGACAAGCTCAGGGAAGGCCTGCTAGACGGTCTTGCAAACTCAGAGACCCTTAGTAACCACAAAGTTGGTCCTCGTACGGGCCACCAAAAAATAAATAAATAAATAAATAAAATATAAAATAAAATAAAGTAACCACAAAGGATGGTCTGAAATTAAACTTTAATTAAGAGCCGTTACGGTGGGCAGTTATGTCCTAGGCTGGTATCTTCACTGACAAGGTCAACCTTTACCTTTACTGAGCCTATCTGTCTCTTTGCATCTATGATTACACACCCTTGAAGTGTCTGGGTCACTTGTAACTTCCCTTTTTCTGGAGCCCTTGGGGCACAACCTAATGTGCTGGGCGCCAGGACAGACACCACAAACTCCTTCATTGTTATCATGTTAATTGATCCTGCACCCACCTAAGCATGTGTTTATCATTTTACTTTTTATCCAATCCCAGGGGTTGCTTCCCTCCCCCCACCCCCTTTGCTTTCTCCCGCCTCTCTAGTCTATCACCAATGCATTTCATGTAACTCACCTACATCTCTTCCTTGGATTGCAATGTATAACTATAGATGTAACCCGCCATTCTCCAGAGCATTATCTCAATCCCTTGAGGTTCTGCTTCCCAGCAATTGTCGACAGTTTGGCTCAAATAAACTCCCAAAAATTCCTTATGGGTTTGAATGTTTTTATGTTAACACATTCATGTACATATACTGTTGGCACAACTTCATAATATAAAAAAAAGTAGAAAAACACTAAATGCCCATCTATAGGGTATTAGTTCAATTATCTGAAATGATCATGCATTAGAACAGGAACTCTGTATTCTCGGGGTTCTCAAGGCACATGTCAGGCAGGCTGCATGCTCAGCACGGTCAGCTGGGTAGGCAGATGCAGACACAGGGATGGTGGGTGCTGGGTGGGGGTGGTGGGTGGGTAGGTGGCAGGCGGTGAGCTTGATGGTTATTTTGTCTGTGTCAAGGGCCCTCCCTGAGGGTCCTCCCTGCAGGACTTTCCCCAGGAGCCTCAGGCCCCTCCTGCTGGCCTTCCCCAGGTTGCCCCTTGGTCGGTGCCCACCCAGGCCCAAGTGTTACCTCCTCCAGAAAGTCTCCCAGGACTGAAGGCTTCTGGCTGTTGTGAGAATAAAGAAGTAATCTTTTCTGTCAAAGAACCATTTAGGCAGCCGCCATTTAGGCCCACAAGACTTACAGCTCCCCTGGGGCCACCATCTTGGGCTCTGTCTTACCCCTCCCCTTCCTCTCAATTAGCCAATCTTGCAATAATGGGAAGCCGAGCTCTGAGCCCTGACCAATCAAGTCAGAGTTCGGAGCGAGGGGCAGGGCAGACCCCGCCTTAGGAAATAAAACCCAAACAGACTTCCCTTTAGGTGTGCTTTGCCCGGATTTCGAGCTGCCGAGAGCACCCTTCTGGGTAGGGGTAGATGGCCTTGCTGATCCAGTTTCGAGTGTTTGTCTCATTCCTGCGACATTGTTGAGAGCATTTCTAACACTGTGAGCTTCCAGGTGTTGGAGGTCCCCTGCCAGGGAAGGCACCATGGCTTTCCTTTAAGTCATGTTGACTGAATCCAAGGCTTGGGCATAGCCCCACCTTTGGAGCATTTCTGGCCAAAAGGTGAGCATGCCTTCAGCTCAACTCTTCAAAGCCCAGGTGCTGGGAATGGGTTTTTATTATGTAAATCCAGTCAAGCACCAGGAATACCTCCCTTATCTTGAGTTTTGGTGAAACCTCCTAATATTTTGGGGAATTTGGACTATAAAATAAACACCCGTGAAAGGACAGAGCAGGACTGATGGCTGTGTCCTTAACCCCTCTTTCCAAGAAAAAGCCGCAGGGTGCATCAGTTACTCAGCCTGCCCTTATCTCGGCCAATGGGAAAGCGGGGGAAACTAGCCCAAGGCCAAAAGTATGCTGGCCACGCCCCCTGTCTTTGTGTAACCAGACCCTAGCTGCACCCTGCCCGAACCCCGACCCCAAGCCCTATAAATTCTTTGTTCTCTTGGGATTCGGGGCTCTCTCTTGCATCCAGTAATGGAGGCAAGGGGGGGACCAAGCGAGCTTGTATAAGAGACCCTCTGCTTTTGCATCGGACTGGCTCCCTGGCGTGGTTTCTTGGGGATCTTGAATTCTGGGCATAACAACCCGCTGCTTTGGTATTGGGTCTCTCTGCCTCTCCGCCAGAGGAAGACAGAAGCCCACCCAGACCCAGCTTTTCTTTCTATTTCTGCATCCGTCTTTCATTTCTCAATCCCAAAGCGCCTCTACTTGAAAGAACCAGTTCTCGCACTCTTTCCCCGTGTGGGATGCGGAGAAGGGAGCCCCCCCCGCCCAGACACACCAGAGGAAGAGCCTTTGCCAAAAAAGTTGGCTCCGGGGATTCTGAGTGCGGGATGGGGCTGCAGACTGTGGGGCGGGGACTGGACACAAGGACTGGACCTGAAGCTCTGTTTGCACAACAGGCTCAGGGTCCTCTTGCAATGACTCCGATTATGGAATCCTTGGCCTCAGTCCCCACCACCCCCTGGCACTGCCCCTACTGTCTGGGGCTTCAACTATATTTCTCCTCTAGCAGCCATGAGGCAAGCCTGCCCAGGCATTGATTTTCTCCCTCTGTCCCTCACCCTCAGTTGTCCCTAGTTGTCTCACAAAAAACTATGTGTTAACTGCTTTTTCTTCAGAGCAAGTGAAAGCGAAACAAAATAAAATGAACCATAATCACCTCAGAAAAAATGTCACATGATTTCAGGGAAACCACTGGATACACACCAAGGAAGAGCAGGAAGCAAAGTCCCAAGTCTGTTTTTGGGTCTGGACCTGCCACAGCAGAAGGAGAGAGGTTGGTCTCTTCCTCAAGGTAAGAGCAGGGGGACGGGCAGGGGGACTAGGGTAGGAGAGCTGCCTCACCAAGAGGTCGGAGTCCAGCAGGGGGTTCGCTATCTGGAACAGGGCGGCAGGCTCAGCCTCAGGGAATGGGGTCCTCAGCCAAGGGAGGCCTAGATACAGCAGGGAGACGATTTGCAGGCAGGAATCAGATCTGCCTTCTAGAAGGGCAACTGAGGACAAAGGGTGAGAGCCAGGGTTAGCCGTCACCCTGGCCTAGGAATGTGTGCCTTCGGATGTGTGGGTGGAGCTGGGCTGGGAGTGTCAGTGGGTCAAGGACCCCAGCTGTTCCTTTCTCTGTACCCAGTGGGGCTACCCCTCATCCCACTACCACCTGTCAGGTGACCACCCCCGCAGGTGCTCCCCAGATGTGTCCCAGGACAGGTGATTATCTATGGGTCCTGCTGGGAGCAGTGAGTTGGGGGAGGAGGGGTATCAGGAATTCTGAGCAGCCAAATGAAATACCCTGGTGGACAGGGAAGGGGGGAGGGGGCTGCTGGTGAGTATCCCCATATGACCCGGTGGGCAGAGGAGAGGGCCCCAGGGCCCAGGAGCCAAGCCTGGGTTTTCTAGGTAGGGGGGGGGGGGGGCACAGCTGGAGGGGCTGAAGAGGATGGGCAGGAGGTGGGGCAAAGCCTGGGCTGGTGGCCACAGGAGCTCCCTCAAAAAACAGTTTCCCAAGGTGGGTGAGGAGACAGGGTGGGAAAGGCTCACCTGTCTGAATTCAAATAACGGACTCAGAGACAGAAGTCTGGCAAAAATGAGACTTTTAAAACTTTCTCAGGAGCAGGTGTTCATTGGTGCAGGCTCACCTGAATTAGCTGGCACAGGCAATATTTATCCTCTTGTGGACGAAAGGGGCCACACGCTGACCTGACAAGCTCAGGGAAGGCCTGCGTGGCAGCCTAGCAGACTCAGAGACCTAAAATATCCACAAAAGATGGTCTGAAATTAAACTTTGACTAAAAGCAGTTATGGTGGGCAGTTATGTCCTAGGCCGGTATCTTCACTGACAAGATCAACTTTGATCCTTACTGAGCCCATTTGCCTTTTTGCCTCTAAGATAACATTTCTTTGAAGTGTCTGGGTAACTTGTAACTTCCCTTTTTCTGGAACCTCTGGGGCATAACCAAATGTTCTGGGCGCCAGGGCAGATACTACAAATTCCTTCATTATCATGTTGATTGATCCTGCACCCACCTAAGTATGTGTCCATCATTTTACTTTTTATCCTATCACAGAGGTTTCCCTGCTTCGCTTAATCCCACCTCCTTAAATCTGTCACCAATGAATTTCATGTATAAATACGGATGTAACCCTGCAATTCTCCGGAGCACTATCTCAATTCATTGAGGTTCTGCTTCCCGGCATATGTCGACAGTTTGGATCAAATAAACTCACAAAAATTCTTTACAGGTTTCAATGGTTTTTTTACATTAACACTCTTGTGTGAAAGTCGCTCCTCCAGTTCTTTGGCTGAGAATATGGAGTTTACATTCTATCCCATAGGTCGTCTAGGTCTTATTGTCTCCTACTGGGTTTGTTTGTTTGTTTTTTAATTGGATGAGGCATTTTCTACTTGTCTCCACCTCCTTTTGTCTACAGAATCTTCCTGGAAATTGTGCTACCAGCTAGCTGCACAGCTCTCATATTCTCCCCCCACCTCCCCTCCCACATCCTGTTTGCTCTGAGGAAATTCAGTAACTGACTGGCTACGTGCTGTTTCTTTTCTATGAAGATGAATAAATCATAGAGGCATGTCTCCTACAACAGGAAGCCCCACCCAGGCTGGGGAGCTCAGCGGCAATGGAGGGTGGGGGGTAGGTGAGCTCTCCCCCAGGCCTGCAGAAGACACTCCTGAGCCCAAGGCAAAGCTTGGACCTAGGACTCCACAGACAACCCCCCACCCCTCCACCCCCAGAGAATGGGCCTGGTCCAGGGCCATTAACCCTCAGGTCACTTGTTGTCCAGGTGATCCCCTCAGGGCAGGATCCCTGTGAGGTTGGGACCTGCTTCCGCCTTGGAGCAGCAGATCCCAGAGGTTCTAGGGGGATTGGAGTGTGTGGGAAGGTGACTTGGATGTTCTCCCCACAGGTGTGAGCTCTGATTCCTGGAGAAGATGGCGAAAGGAAAACATCACTCATTGGTCCTCTGTATGGTGAGATTCAGCCAGGCCTGGCCATGCCCAGCTACCAGTTACTGGAATAAAAACAGGACTCTGGTCATTTCCCCCACTGACAGGGTGCACCCAGGACAACTAAGGACCTATAAGGGGGCCCACAGCTTCCCCTTGGGCTCAGACCCCAAGACCATGGGATGGGGTATCTCAAGCGACAGGCCAGGAGTTCTCAGAGGACCCAGGTGATAGGGGCAGAAATAGAATATTGGGGACCAACTGAAATTGTAAGAAATATTAATCATGCTCTATAAACCATTTATTGTTTTGTTCTGATGAAAGAAGGCACATTCTGACCTGGCTGGGAGCTCACCTGGAAATGCAGCCCATCATCCCCACCAGGGAGCTGCCTGTTATCATGGAAAGATTAACAGCCTAGTTGTAGAAACCAGAGCCTGGAGCCCTTCCCATATCACCAGCCCTTTGAAGACCCCCAGCCTTTGCAGATTCTCAGGCCTTTGCAAATCTCCAGCCTGTATTACCTGCAAACTGCCCATTTGGCATACCCTTCCCTACTTGCCCATGCAATCTTTGTCCTTCTACCCAATATCAGCAGCGGGCTTACGGAGGGCTGCAGAGCAGATGTTTGGGGATGACCTGCTGCTCACCAGCACTGCCAGCAGCATTGGAATAAGCGCTCTGATGAATTGGCTCAGAGAGTGACAGCAGCACAGACCCACTGATTATCTAGTTACACAGGGACCCCTCAGCCTCCATCCCCTGCTGGGGAGTCAGAAGGGCCACATCCCCCAGAGCCTGAAAGACCCTCAAACTTTTTAAACAGGAGGCCAGTTCACTGTCCCTCAGACCGTTGGAGGCCGGACTATAGTTTAAAAGGGAAACAATGAACAAATTCCTATGCAGACAGCAGCGACAAAAACACCCAGCGGGCCGGATAAATGTTTTTGGCGGGCCGCATGTGGCCTGCGGGCCGTAGTTTGAGGACCCCTGCTCTACAGTGTGCCCAGCTCACCCTGTGAGCAGCTCCACTGGCCACTTGCTTTCTCCCTCCAGCCCAGGGGGTGGAGAGTGCCATCCCCATGACCCATGAGGTGGCAGGGCCCCGAGGGCCAAGGGCCATCCTGAGGCCCCCAGTTGCTCACTACAGAGGGTGGAGCAGAGCCAGCATCTGCCTTGAAGCCCATTCTTCCCACTCAGCTCAGTGGATGGGGCCATCTTGCGTGTTCCTCTTCCCCCTGGTTCCACCTGTCCTGTCAGCCGGGACCCTGAGCCCCATAGTCCCCTCATTGTCTCTATCCTGTGGGGTCAGCGGGGGTCACAGGTCACCCTTCCCCTTTCTTCCTCCACATAGGGAATAGGTGGTCTGAAAATGTGGGCATCGGGGTCCTGTGCGCTTGTGCTATCCGTGGGAGCAGCAGTAGTACTCCTAGGAATCGGTGTCACCTACTTGACTAAGGTCAGAGCAAGCCTGGGATTAGCATCTGGGGAGGTCTGGGGGTGGCTGGGGGTGGGGGTGGGGGCTGCATTTGTTAGGAGGGAGGGCTGGGGATGGTTTTAAGGAGGCACAGTTCAGATCCAAGAAGGTAGTTGGGCCCTCCATTGGCCTGGAGTCTGGCAGCCCCTCCAAACTGACTGCCCATACCCTCCTCCCATTGCCAGTTCCGGACCTGTCTGACACGCCCACCTTCTCTTGTAGGCCAGAGAAGACAAGACCCAGAAAATGTATTATTGACAGGAATTCTTTCCAATCCCCTGGCCGGAAGGAGAAGGCTCCACCTTCCTGGGGAACGTGTGAAGCAACATGCTATACACAGTTTATATTTTCATTATGAACAAAGTCAACTTTTGAGCAAAATAAAAATTAATTAAATACACATTGATTGAGTGCTTATTGTGTGCCTGACTCTTCCAGAACCAGACTCTTTATCCCAGGATTCTGGGTCCTTTGAGACCCAGCCCTGGGGCCTCCCCACACCCAATCAGCCCCACCTGGCCCTCCCCCAGGGCTGCCTGACCTGATTGATCCTTCAGACCCAGGCGGCTGGCTCTTCTGGGGCCTCCTCAGGGCCCGAAAAGGGAAGGTCACCTCTGTTTCTCCTCTACAACACTCACAGTCCAGACCAGCTGTGGGATTTCCCCACCAAGCTGTTTCCAGTCTCTGTGGACACCAACTTTGTTTCCTCTGATTTAACTCAGTTCTGACACCAACAGGAGTTATTGAAGACCCCACAGGTTAAGGGTTCAGTCCCTCCAATCTGCCCCAACTTCAGATGCCAATCCCAGATAATGGGTCCCAGGCTACCCACAAATTTCTTTCCAGGGATTCCCACGACTTCTCCTTGGGTTCAATAATTTGCTAAACTGGCAGTCGGGCATCCCTTTCTCAATCCAGGACTGCAGGCTCCTAACTGCTTACCTGCCTGCCTGCCTCATTGCCCCTAACTGCCCCCACTTCCAGCCTGATCACCCCTATCCGCCTCTGCCTGTCAGCCAGGTCGCCCCCAACTGCCCATCCCCACCAGCCTAGTCGCCCTCAACTGCCCACCCACCAGCCTGGTTGTCCCCAACTGCCCCTCCTGCCAGCCTGGTCACCCCACACAGCCTGCTGTTCAGCCATTTGGTCATCGCTCACTAACCCTCCTGGTGGCCTGGCCGCCCCACACAGCCTGCTGCTCAGTTTCCATCCGGTTGTTTCGGTTGTGACAGCCCCTGGCTTTTTATATATTAGGACTAGAGGCCCGGTGCACAAAAATTTGTGCACTCGGGGGGGGTAGAAGGGGGGGTCCCTCAGCCCGGCCTGTGCCCTCTCGCAGTCTGCGACCCCTCGGGAGATAACGACCTGCTGGCTTAGGCCTGCTTCTGGGTGGCAGAGGGCAGGCCCAATCCCTAGGTTCAGCCCCTGGTCGGGCTCAGAGCAGGGCTGATTGGGGAGTTGGGGCTCTGCCCCTTGTCATGCACAGAGCAGGGTGGATCGGGAGGTTGTGATGCCACCCTCAGTCACGCTCAGGGTAGGGCCAATGGGGGGGTTGGGGCACCGCCCCCTGTCACACTCAAGGCAGGGTCGATGGGGAGGTTGCGGCGCCACCCCCTGTCACGCACAGAGCAGGGCCAATCCGGGGGTTGGGGTGCTGCCCCCTGTCACTCACAGAGCAGGGCCGATGGGGAGGTTATGGCTCTACCCCATCACACACAGAGCAGGGCGGATCAGGGGGTTGGGGCGCCACACCCTGTCACACTCAGGGCAGGGCCCGTGGGGGGCTGTTGGGGCGCTGCCCTCTATCACCCACAGAGCAGGGCCAATCAGGGGGTTGGGGAGCTCCCCCCATCAGGCACAGAGCAGGGCCGATCAGGGGGTTTGGGCACTGCCCCCTGTCATGCTGCTCCAGGGGCCAGGAGGCCTCGGGGCTCCGCTGATCCTGGTGCTGGGAGGCATATTACCCTTTTACTATATAGGATAGAGGCCTGGTGCACGGGTGGGGGCCGGCTGGTTTGCCCTGAAGGGTGTCCTGGATCAGGGTGGGGGTCCCCACTGGGGTGCCTGGCCAGTCTGGGTGAGGGGCTGAGGGCCGTTTTCAGGCTGGCGCGTGACTGAAGCTCCCAACCGCTCCTTTCTTCTTTTTTTTTTTTTATTCTTGGATTTATGGCTGTCACTGGAGCTGAGAGCCCGCTTTAGCTGTGAGACCTTGCTGCTGAAAGCAGGTTTCTGGCTTTGTTTACTTTCTGTATTTGAAACTTTGTTGTGACTCCAGCTCTGAGATCCCTGCTGACTGAAAACAGGTTTCTGGGGTTTTGTTTAGCTTCTATATTTGTAACAATGTTTCATAGCAGCTCAGAGCCCAGCAGCGGCAGGCGGGGAACGTTGGAGTCCTCCGTCACTGAAGCAAGCAAGCCTCCTATTCCTGTCAGTAGCCTGGCTGCCAGCCGCCATCTTGGCTGGCAGTTAATTTGCATATCACCCTGATTAGCCAATGGGAAGTGTAGCAGATGCATGGCTAATTACCATGTTTCTCTTTTATTAGATAGGATATTCTGGGCAGGGGGCCTGCTGCAAAGTAAAGGACCAATCAGTCAAAATCCCATCACTTAAAAATGATAAAATATGAAGTGGCATTCCCCTCCACTGGCCGGACCCTTCAGCCCTGCACTGCAGAGCCCCCCAGAGGCACAGTGGGAGCTGATCACTGGAGGGGCCACAGAGCACCATGCAGGCTGAAGGTGAAAGCACTTTTTACGGGTAAAATAGGCAGGTTTAGGAAGTTTTAGGAATGAGGGGTTCCATGGGGAGAACCACAAGGCTGCAAAGCTGGGAGCTGCCCAAAGGTGTACATTCACAGAATAAGGGAGCAGCCAGGAGGTGTGTATTTACAGAGTAAAGGGAAGGAAGCCACTCACTCAGAGAAGGAAGAGGAAGGCCAAAGGGAATAGAAAAACAAAAGGGAGAGAAGAGGGGAACCCCACGTGGGGTTTGAGTTCTGAAGGTGCTATTAGTGACCAATCAGAGGGGATATCAGGACACAAAGAACTGCAGCCTTTATAAACCTTAGAGAAAGGGACTTAGTGGGACTCTCTCCCCTCCCCACGTGGGAGTCTGCGCTTGCTTCTCAATAAATTTCCACCTTTTGTCCGTGGCTTCATTCTTTGAATCCACATGGACAAGAACCCAGGAAGCTACCTTTGCATTCTGCCCAGTTGATTTTCGAGTTTCAAAGGTGCAACAGAAACATTTGTGGATGAAAGGGGCCACATGCTAACCTGACAAGCTCAG
Organism: Myotis nattereri; assembly: GCF_964212035.1. Taxonomy (NCBI): domain Eukaryota; kingdom Metazoa; phylum Chordata; class Mammalia; order Chiroptera; family Vespertilionidae; genus Myotis; species Myotis nattereri. The sequence continues at coordinate 100,793,616 of NC_138079.1, read as the reverse complement.
GGAAGGCCTGCTAGGGGGTCTTGCAAACTCAGAGACCTAAAGTAACCACAAAGGATGGTCTGAAATTAAACTTTAACTAAAAGCAGTTATAGTGGTTATTATATCCTAGGCTGGCATCTTCACTGACAAGGTCAACCTTTACGTTAACTGAGCCCATCTGTTTCTTTGCATCTGTAAAAATAATACCCTTGAAATGTCCGGGTAACTTGTAACTTCCCTTTTTCTGGAGCCCTTGGGGCACAACCTAATGTGCTGGACGCCAGGACAGACACCACAAACTCCTTCATTGTTATCATGTTAATTGATTCTGCACCCACCTAAGCATGTGTCTATCATTTTACATTTTATCCAATCCCAGGGGTTCCCCCATCCCCCGCTTTGCTTTTTCCCATCCATTGGTCTATCATCAATGGATTTCATGTAACTCACCTACATCTCTTCCTTTGATTGCAATGTATAAATATAGATGTAACCCACAATCCTCCAGAGCATTATCTCAATCCCTTGAGGTTCTGCTTCCCGGCAATTGTAGAGTTTGGCTCAAAAAAACTCACAAAAATTCTTTACGGGTTTGAATGCTTTTATTTTAACTCATTTATGTACATATACTGTTGGCACAATTTCATAATAAAAAAAAGTAGAAAAAAACTAAGTGCCCAACTACAGGGTATTAGTTCAATTATCTGAAATGATCATGCATTCGAACAGGAACTCTGTATTCTCGGGGTTCTCAGGGCACACGTCAGGCAGGCTGCATGCTCAGCACGGTCAGCTTGGTAGGGAGATGCAGACACAGGGATGGTGGGTGCTGGGTGGGGGTGGTGGGTGAGTAGGTGGCGGGCGGTGAGCTTGATTGTTATTTTGTCTGTGTCAAGGGCCCTCTCTGAGGGTCCTCCCTGCAGGACTTACCCCAGGAGCCTCAGGCCCCTCCTGCTGGCCTTCCCCAGGGTGCCCCTTGGTCGGTGCCCTCCCAGGCCCAAGTGTTACCTCCTCCAGAAAGTCTCCCAGGACTGAAGGCTTCTGGCTGTTGTGAGAATAAACAAGTAATCTTTTCTGTCAAAGAGCCTTTTAGGCAGCTGCCATTTAGGCCCACATGACTTACAGCTCCCCTGGGGGCCACCATCTTGGACTCTGTCTTACCCCTCCCCTTCCTCTGAATTAGCCAATCATACAATAATGGGAAGCCGAGCTCTGAGCCCTGACCAATCAACTCAGAGTTCAGAGTGAGGGGCAGGGCAGACCCCTCGTCAGGAAATAAAACCCTTTGGATGTGCTTTGCCCATGAGTTCCAGCTGGTAAGTGCACCCTTGTGGACAGGGGTAAATGGCCTTGCCGATCCAGTTTCGAGTGTTTGTCTCATTCCTGCGACATTGTTGAGAGCATGTCTAACGCTGTGAGCTTCCAGGGAAAGGGCCTTTGCCAAAAAAGTTGGCTCCGGGGATTCTGAGTGCGGGATGGGGCTGCAGACTGTGGGGCGGGGACTGGACACAAGGACTGGACCTGAAGCTCTGTTTGCACAACAGGCTCAGGGTCCTCTTCAAATGACTCCAAATTATGGAATCTTTGGCCTCAGTCCCCACCACCCCCTGGCACTGCCCCTACTGTCTGAGGCTTCAACTATATTTCTCCTCTAGCAGCCATGAGGCAAGCCTGCCCAGGCATTGATTTTCTCCTCTGTCCCTCACCCTCAGTTGTCCCTAGTTGACTCACAAAAAGCTATGTGTTAACTGCTTTTTCTTCAGAGCAAGTGAAAGAGAAACAAAATAAAATGAATCATAATCACCTCAGAAAAAAAGGCACATGATTTCAGGGAAACCACTGGATACACACCGGGCAAGAGCAGAAAGCAAAGTCCCAAGTCTGTTTCTGGGTCAGACCAGTCAGAGCAGGAGGATCGAGGTTGGCCTCCTCAAGGTAAGAGCAGGGGGACTCCCGGGCAGGGGGACTAGGGTAGGAGAGCTGCCTCACCAAGATGTGGGAGTCCAACAGGGAGTTGGAACAGGGCAGCAGGCTCAGCCTCAGGGAACGGGGTCCTCAGCCAAGCCAGGCCTAGATACAGCAGGGAAATTATTTGCAGGCAGGAATCAGATCTGCCTTCTAGAAGGGGCAACTGAGGACTGTTATGCCCAGAGTTCGGGGTCCCCAATAATCCACCACCAGGGAGCCTCTTCCGATGCAAAAGCAAGGAGTCTTTATTAATCAATCCTAGGATTGGCTCCCAGCCTCTGTCCGACACAGCGGTAAGGCGAGAGCCCGTGCCCCAGGAGAACAAAGGTTATATAGGGCTAGTTATTTGGGTGGGCTTAGGGGGTGACGTGGGTTACAGAGATCGGTCATTTAGGTCAGGGTTTTTCATCAGGGTCTTACAGCACAAAGGTCAGGAAGTGACCAGCACATTCTGAGGCTTGGGCCGTCCCCCACTATAGCCTTATCAGGACCTTAGCTGCATTCCTGGAGCTTCATTGGTCCACTCAGGTGGTGGTTGGGGGAGTTAGGTCAATACCGGCATTCTTGTGGTCACTCGGAAAAGGAGGGGGCTTGGGCTGAGGGCCCAGCCCTACAAGGCAGAATAGGAGAGATGGAGGGGAGTATGTTTCTGCTTTGTCCTTTCAAGGACAAAGGGTGAGAGCCAGGTTAGCTGACACCTGGCCTTAGAATGTGTACCTTGGAATGCGTGGGGGTAGCTGGGCAGGGAGTGTCAGTGGGTCAAGGACCCCAGCTGTTCCTTTCTCTGTACCCAGTGGGGCCACCCCTTACCCCACTACCACCTGTCAGGTGACCACCCCCCTCAGGTCCTCCCCAGATGTATCCCATGGCAGGTTCCTACCCACGGGTCCTGAAAAATCAGACAGAGGCCGAAAAACCAGGACTACAGGCTTTATTAGAGGAGAAGCACCTGCCGGGCTGTCTCGCAAGGGGAGGACAGCAGCATGTGCAGGGGTGGGCAGGCCTTTTGAGGGGCAGAATGGGAAGGGGTGGGGGGCTTAGTGTACACGGCGCACACTGATTGGTGGCTTACTGCATTGTCCATATAGGACAAGGGCTTAGGGTATTTGGCAGGTGTGGACTGGTGGTCCAATGTATAGTCCATATAAGGTACCTGGTTAGTCACTCAGGTATTTCTGGGCTGCAGGTTACGTCATACCCCGCCCACCAGTTGGGGGAAGGGAGGATCTATCAGGTCCTGCTGGGAGCAGTGAGTTGGGGGAGGAGGGGTGTCAGGAATTCTGAGCAGCCAAAGGAAATAGCCTGGTGGACAGGGAAGGGGAGGGGCTGCTGGTGAGTATCCCCATATGACCCGGGGAGCAGAGGAGAGGGGCCCAGGGCCCAGGAGCCAAGCCTGGGTTTTCTAGGTACGGGGGGGGGGCACAGCTGGAGGGGCTGAAGAGGATGGGCAGGAGGTGGGGCAAAGCCTGGCCTGCTGGCCACAGGAGCTCCCTCAAAAACCAGTTTCCACGGTGGGTGAGGAGACAGGGTGGGAAAGGCTCACCTGTCTGAATTCAAATAACAGACTCAGACACAGAAGTCTGGCAAAAAGGAGACTTTTAAAACTTTCTCGAGAGGGGGATGTCCGTTGGTGCAGGCTCACCTGGATTAGCTGGCACGGGCAATATTTCTCCTCTTGTGTGAAAGTCCCTCCTCCAGTTCCTCTTTGGCTGAGAATATGGAGTTTACATTCTATCCCATATGTCGCCTCGGTCTTATTGTGTCCTACGGGGTTTTCATTGTTTTGGTGTTTTTTTAAATTGACTGAGGCCTTTTCTAGTTGTCTCCACGTCCTTTTGTCTACAGAATCTTCCTGGAAAATGTGCTACCAGCCAGGTGCACAGCTCTCATAATCTCTCCCCACCTCCCCTCACATATTCTGCTGAAAGGGCGAGGGCTATGCCCTCCATCTTACCCTGGATCCTCCATGTTGGGGCAGAGGCCATGTGCTCAGAAGAGTGCCTTCTTCCCGGAAGCCCAGGCCCCTGCTGGCCACGCCCGGGATTTCTTTGAACTAACCAATGACAAGCAAGGGACGTGCGCGCCATAGAGATGACCACATCCTGTGTAACAAGACCCGACTTGCGCCTGGCCAATCGGCAGGGCCCACAGTCAGCTCCCCTCCCCTCACTATTAAAGCCCTGATTTTCTCATGGGTGGCACTCGGTTGGTCGCTGCGTCGACTGGAGGCCTTGGTCGGGTTAGCTAACTCAATAAAGGACCTTCTGCTTTTGCATCGGACTGGCTCCCTGGCGTGGTTTCTTGGGGATCTTGAATTCTGGGCATAACACTGCTTGCTCTGGGGAAATTCAGTAACTGACTGGCTACAAGCTGTTCCTTTTCTATGAAAATGAAAAGATGCATCTCCTACAGTGGAAAGCCCCACCCAGGCTGGGGAGCCTAGAGGCAACGGTGAGAGGGTAGGGGCGGTAGGTGAGCTCTCCCCGAGGCCTGCAGAGGACACTCCTGAGCCCAAGGCAAAGCCTGGCCCTGGGACTCCACAGACAACCCCCCACCCCTCCACCCCCAGAGAATGGGCCTGGCTCCAGGGCAATGAACCCTCAGGTCTCTTGTTGTCCAGGTGATCTCCTCAGGGCAGGATCCCTGTGAGGTTGGGACCTGCTTCTGCCTTGGAGGAGGAGATCCCAGAGGCCCTAGGGGGATTGGAGTGTGTGGGAAGGTGACTTGGGGTGTTCTCCCCACAGGTGTGAGCTCTGATTCCTTGAGAAGATGCCGAAAAAAGAAAAGGAAGAAAATAATTCCTGGCTCGGGATCGTTACGGTGAGATTCAGCCAGGCCTGGCCATGCCCAGCCACCAGTTCCTGGGACAAACACAGGACTCTGGCAGGGTGCACCCAGGACAACTAAGAACCTATAAGGGTGCCCACTGCTTCCCTCTGGGCTAAGACCCCAGGGCACATGGGGTGGGACATCTCAAGCGACAGGCCAGCAGTTCTCAGAGGACCCAGTTAATAGGGGCAGAAATAGAATACTGGGGACCAACTGAAATTGTAAGAAATATTAATCATGCTCTGTTAACCGTGATTGTTTTGTTCTGATGAAAGAAGGCACATTCTGACCTGGCTGGGAGCTCACCTGGAAATGCAGCCCATCATCCCCACCAGGGAGCTGCCTATTATCATGGAAAGATTAACAGCCTAGTTGTAGAAACCAGAGCCTGGAGCCCTTCCCATATCCCCAGCCATTTGAAGACCCCCAGCCTTTGCAGATGCTCAGGCCTTTGCAAATCTCCAGCCTGTATGACCTGTAAACTGCCCACTTGGCATACACTTGCCTACTTCCCCATGTAATCTTTGTCCTTGTACCCAATATAAGCAGCGGGCTTACGGAGGGGTGCAGAGCAGATGTTTGTGGATGACCTGCTGCTCACCAGCGCTGCCAGCAGGATTGGAATAAACGCTCATAATGATTTAATCCTGTCTCTGCTGAATTGGCTCAGGGAGTGACAGCAGCACAGACCCCCTGATTGTCCGGTTACACAGGACCCCTCAGCCTCCATCCCCTGCTGGGGAGTCAGAAGGGCCACATCCCCCAGAGCCTGCAGGACCCTCTACCGTGTGTCCAGCTCACCCTGTGAGCAGTTCCACTGGCCACTTGCTTTCTCCCTCCAGCCCAGGGGGTGGAGAGTGCCATCCCCATGACCTATGAGGTGGCAGCGCCCCGAGGGCCAAGGGCCATCCTGAGGCCCCCAGTTGCTCACTACAGAGGGTGGAGCAGAGCCAGCATCTGCCTTGAAGCCCATTCTTCCCACTGAGCTCAGTGGATGGGGCCATCTTGAGTGTTCCTCTTCCCCCTGGTTCCACCCGTCCTGTCAGCCGGGACCCTGAGCCCCATAGTCCCCTCATTGTCTCTGTCCTGTGGGGTGAGCGGGGGTCACAGGTCACCCTTCCCCTTTCTTCCTCCACATAGGGAGCAATCACTCTGAATTGCCTAGCATGGGCCACAGGGCCTGGTGTGCTTGTGCTAGCCGTGGGCTCCGTGGCAGTAGGACTCACAGGAATCAGCTTCTTCTGGTGGAATAAGGTCAGAGCAAGCCTGGGATTAGCATGTGGGGAGGTCTGGGCTGTCTGGGGGTGGGGGTGGGGGCTGTGTATGAGTAAGAGGGAGGGCTGGGGATGGTTTTAAGGAGGCACAGTTCAGATCTGAGAAGGTAGTGGGGCCCTCCATTGGCCTGGAGGTCTGGCAGCCCCTCCAAACTGACTGCCCATACCCTCCTCCCATTGTCAGCTCCGGGCCCTGTCTGACACGCCCACCTTCTTTTGCAGGCCATGGAATACAAGATGCAGGAAAAGCAGTCCTCGGGTTACCTACGTCATGTCCTGGTTACGACAGGAATTGTTACCTTTCTTTTCATTTTTTTTACTGTTTCACTTCATTTCTGACTGGTGAAAAAAATGGCGTTATGTCAAGCTATAGAAACTGATCTCCCAGGTTACCCGAGGACCTACTGTATTATTGCCAGGAATCCTTTCCAATCCCCTGGCCGGAAGCAGAAGGCTCCACCTTCTTGGGGAATGTGTGAAGCAACATGCTACACACAGCTTATATTTTGATTATGAACAAAGTCACCTTTTGAGCAAAATGAAAATTAATTAAATACACATTGATTGAGTGCATACTGTGTGCCGGACTCTTCCAGAACCAGACTCTTTACCCCAGGATTCTGGGTCCTTGGAGACTCAGCGCCACTACCTCCAGCCCTGATGTTAGTGGGGAAGGGCATGTATTAAGAACAGAGCCACAGTTGTCTGATGAATGATAGATGAGAAGTTTTCTTACAGACCCTGGAAACGGGAGGATGAAAGCGGCCTGTCAAAGACCAGACACCTCGGAGCCTAGATGGGCCCACTACTCAAAGAAAAGGAAAACATTCTGAAAACACATGCCACGTTTTGATTTGGTTGCTGCACCTGAACCCTTACCCTGACCCCTTCCGGGAGTTTTCCTCAGGAATGCTGACCACTCTCGGGTCCCAGTGAAGGGGAAAATAAGACATTTGGGGGCGGGGGAGGAGGGTAGCTATCAGAATCTGTGCCAGTAGCCTGCATTCTGATGCACACTCTTGCTTGCTGATAAACTTCATTCTTATCTGTCCTGCCTTGCAGAACCTTGTGGCGGGGTCTCTCTTTTCCACGTCCAGCACGGAAAGAGAGTGGTCCGGTTCTTTGAGTAGGGGGGCTGGGGATTGAGAAATGAAATAAAGAGACAAGACACAAAGATGGAAGGAAAGGGCTGGGACTGGGTGGGACCGCCATCCTCTTCTGAGGGGAGACAGGGACCCAGCACCGAAGCAGTGTGTTTATTTTATACCCCAAAACCAGGAGGTTTCACCAAAACTCAAGATAAAGGAGCTTGGGTGGGCCCAAGTCGTATTCATTCCCGGTGCTAGACTAGATTTACATATCAGAACCCACTCCCCAACACCTGGACAAAGATGAGAATCAAGCTGAGAACACTTCTTCCCCTTTTGGTAAGATGCGTATCCAAGATGTGGCTCTGCCTGTCGCCTTGGGTTCAGCTGACAATTATTAAGGAAAAATGCCCATGTGCCTTCTCAGGGGCCCTCTACAGAACCTGTTTCCCGGAATACTCCAATTTTACAGAGACCATAAGCCATGAACCATATACAACCCCCTAAGGGGGTTGGCAAGCGCTGGTGTCAGACAGACCTCCGAGTGTAATCTCACTTTCCCCATCCCAACTCACAGGGGGCCACAAAGCCCGTGAAAAGTCTGGAAGCCTGACCCATATTTGGGGGACAAAGGAACTAAGGGTATAAAGGGAAAGCTTCGTCCATATTCATCGCTCAGGATTTGAAGACTGACTCCCCTGAGTCTCGGCACTAGTGCATCTGCAAATAAAATCTACTTTTCTGAATATCCTCTTGAGTGCCTGGCTGATTAATTCTCCCGTGTTGCCTGGCAGCTTATCTGCAACATTAATTTGGTGCGTTGGCCGAGAAAATACCAGTCGTGCTGCCTACTTAGGGCACCACTGGGAAAGGTCCACGGCTGGTCCATTCGCCCAGGCCCCCCTGCAGACGGGAAAGGAGCACCTGCAAGTGATTTACTGGGTCCCAGTCCCCATCGGACCTGGACGACCAGGACCCCCGCTCGCGCCCCCGTGGACTCCAAGGAGGACAGAAAAGCCCTTTCTGGAACCAGATGTCTGACCAGTGAGTTTTCCCCCAGGGGACCAGTTCAGGCCTATCTTTCGGGACAGAAGAAGTGGCTGATCACCAGTGAGCCAAAATATTTGCCTCAGTTCAGGGACTTTCCGTGGGCGGAAGTCAAAGCTCAGGCTGACTGGTGTGTGAATGTGAACGTAAAAGTCTGTGTGAAGCGAAAGTTGCCTTGTGTTTGTCCCGTGTCTCTGTTAACTGGGAGGGATTACACAGTTTAACTGCAAATACGGGAAGCAGTTCCTCCAAACCCACTGTTTTGGAATGTATGTTAAAGAATTTTAAGAAAGGTTTTACTGGGGATTGTGGGGGGAATTTAGTTCCCTGGACGTTAAGAGAGATGTGTGAAATAGACTGGCCATCTTTTGGGGTAGGATGGCCAGCGGAGGGCACATTGGATGTCCCCACAATCAGGAATGTTTACAGAGTTATATCGGGAGACCCAGGTCATCCCGACCAGTTTCCCTGCATTGATCAGTGGCTGAAAATAGCTCAGCTCAAGACACCTTGGGTCGGGCTCTGTGTGTGTAAGGGGCAGAGTAAGGTTTTAGCGGCAGAAAAAAGAGACAGGCAGGAGAAGAGAAGCAGGCCCCTCAGAAGGAGAATAAGCCTCCTGTTCTGCAGGAACCCCCTGAGGAAGCCCCGCCAGTTTTACCACCTCCACATGTGGCACCCAGGGCTCCTTTGCCCGGTCAGGGAAGCTTAGATACGCCACCTCCTTCTGACTCTCCAGAGCCAGTTGGATGGCACTTGCGCTCAGCTGATCAGAGACCCAAGCCACCCCCAGCTTTTCAGATGCCTCTCTGGGAGACTCAGGGTCCCCACGTGCTTGGAGAAGATGGGGCCTACAAGAGGGGGGATTGGTCTTTTACTACCAGCCTTTTACCAAGACCGATCTCCTGAATTGGAAACAGCACACTCCTGCCTATTCTGAAAACCCTCAGGCCATGGTAGACCTCCAAGAGTCAATTGTCCAGACCCATACGCCCACCTGGGTTGACTGCAAGCAACTCCTTCTCACGCTTTTTAACACAGAGGAGCGCTTGAGAATAGTAACGGAAGCTCAGAAATGACTCCAGACCCAGGCCCTGGCAGGGATATTAGACACAGATAGATGGGCCGGGGAGGCCCTCCCAGATGAGGAGCCCAGATGGGAGCCGAACTCAGAAGACAGAGGGACAGGCTAAAAAGATAATGACTGGCCTTCCTCCAGGGGCTCAGAGCCAGAGCCAAGAAGCCCACCAATATGGCCAAGACCTCTAAGGTCTTCCAGAAACCTGATGAAAGTCCAGCAGCCTTCTTTTTTAAAAAAAAAAAAATATATTTTTTTATTGATTCCAGAGAAGAAGGGAAAGGGAGAGAGAGATAGAAACATCAATGATGAGTGAGAATCATTGATTGGCTGCCTCCTGCAAGCCCCCTACAGGGGATTGAGCCTACATCACAGGTATGTGCCTGTGAATATTTCTCTCTTCTCTGAGTAGAGAGCAGTCTGGTTCCTGAGTAGGGGCGGCTGGGGATTGAGAAAATGAAAAAAAAGAGACAGACGCAGAGATGGAAGGAAAAAGCTGGGGCCGGGTGAGACCGCTGTCCTCTGATGGAGAGACAGGGACCCAGAGCCAATACAACGTGTTTATTTTATACAGAAAAAAACAAACAAAACAGGAAGTTTTACTAAAGGTCAAGACAAAGGAGATTATGTGCATTCTTGGGTGGGCCCGAGTCATATTCATTCCTGGTGGTTGGCTGGATTTAAAAAACAAAACCCACTCCCTGGCACCTGGGCTGAAGGTCAAGCTGACAACACTCCTGCCTCTTAGCAAAGCATGTTTCCAGGACGTGGCTTTGCCAACACCACTGGATTCAGCTGACAGTAATTAAAGACATGCCCATGTGCCTTCCCAGGTGCTCTCTACATGTGCCCTTGACCGGAATCGAACCTGGGACCTTTCAGTTCACAGGCTGATGCTCTACCCACTGAGCCAAACCAGCTAGGGCCAGCAGCCTTCTATGAGAGACTCTGTGAGGCATATTGAATTACATTCCTTTTGACCCTGAAGCCCCAGAAAATCAAACTACGGTCAATGCCGCCTTTGTAGGTCAGGCTCAGCCCAATGTAAGGAGAAAGCTACAGAAGCTCAAAGGATTTGTTGGGGTGGGAAATGCAACCAAGCTGATAGAAATGCAAACAAGGTTTTCATCAACCGAGACAGGGCAACTAAGGAGGAAGCAGAGGAGAGACTGAAAAAGAAAGCAGCCTTGATAGCGGTGGCTTTAAGGAACCAAGCTCCCAGACAGAGAAAGGGAAACAACAAGGACCCAGGCCAGGGAGGAAGAATGGAGACTATACCTCCCAGTCAAAGGACTCGCCATTAGAGCCTGAATTAGAGGGAGAATTCCCTGCTCTGGGCAGAAGGAAATCCCCCTGGCCAGGCCAAGGACCACACCCCAGTACTAATTGACTTGAAGCCTGGGGCACAGCCTATCAAAATCTGCCAATATCTGATTCCAAGGGATGCAGGCCTAGGCATGTGCTCTTGGTTGGAATCGAACCCAGGATCCCTCAGTCCGCAGGCCAACACTCTATCCACTGAACCAAATCAGCTAGGGCAAGGTCATGACTTTTAAACGCTTATACCCTCTGACTGAAAAACAGCCACACAGTGGAGCTGGTAGCCACTGCATCCAATCGTTAACAATGGCAGGGGGGCTTGGGCACTCCAGAGAAGGAAATCAAGAGAGTTCACCATACACACACAAAATATTGCCCTAGTTCTGTGGTCACAGTGTCAGCCTGAGGACCGAAGAGTCGAGGGTTCAATTCCAGTCAAGGACACATACCTCAGCTGCAGGCTCTATCTCCAACCAATCAATATGTCTCTCTCACATCAATGTTTTTCTCTCTCTGTCTCTCCCCCTCTCTCCCACTCTCTCTAAAAATCAGTGGGGGTGAGGATCAACAACAAAAGTAGTCCTCTGGGAGAGGTTTACTATAGCTGGTGTGCCGGAGGGAGTTAGTCCCGAGGGAGAGGAAGGATCGGCTGCTCCCAAACAAAGGCTGGGAAACAGTTTAAAAGAAGTTGAGGGGTAGAAGATGAGGTCTAAGTATGTGGAGGGGAGGACTCTGACACTTGTGCAGTGGAACCACATGCTTTTTCTTGCAGGGCATGTCTCATTAGCATGTTAGATCTCCACCCAGGGGTGTGTGTTTTAGCATTTAAATGAGGGAGGGTCAGCGAAAGGTCAGTCTTTCTGGAAAGTGCGCCTGTGTGAGCAAAGGGAACGAAATTTAAGCTCAGGAAGTAAATCTTGCAGGCAGCAGGGTGATTCTTCAGTCTAACTGCTAATTGGCTGCAAGAAGAAGGGAAATCACTGGGGAAATTATGGGTTCCTGACTTCGTGCCAGCTGGGCCCAGGCAGAGACCTGACTATCTCACAATGAGGTCAGGGGCGACATTAAATACAGCTCAGTGATCTCTACAAGTATTGTTTAAACAATTAGTGATTTTAGTGTGAAAGAGGTTATGAGAATATGCAGAAAATGCATGTCAGGGAGAATCAGGGAGCTAAAGATATTTTAGTTTCACTTTTTGGTATTTAAAGTGAAATTATGTGCCCTAACCGGTTTGGCTCGGTGGCTAGAGCATCGGCCTGTGGACTGAAAGGTCCCAGGTTCGAGTCCGATCAAGGGCATGTACCTTGGTTGTGGGCACATCCCCAGTAGGAGGTGTGCAGGAGGCAGCTGATCGATGTTTCTCTCTCATCGATGTTTCTAACTCTCTATTCCTCTCCCTTCCTCTCTAAAAAATCAATAAAATATATTTAAAAATAAATAAATAAATAAATAAAGCGAAATTATGTAAAATAGATGAAATTATGGATATACTGTACAAACAATTTATGAGGGGGCAACTGTAATATACCTATCACTTTCTTGATCCTCAATAAAATTTACCACCTAAGAGTGTATAATTGTGTGGTTCTTAGTATATTTACAAGGTTGTACAACCATCACCATTTTCTAATTCCAGAACATTTTCATCACCCCAAACAAACGCTGCACCCATTAACAGTCACTCCCCATTGCCCCCCAAACTTCCTGGGCCCTGGCAACCACCACCTACTTTCTGTCTCTATGGATTTGACTAATCTGGACGTTTCAAATAAATTGACTCATTAAATGTGCCCCTTTTTCGTGACTGGCTTTTTTTCATTCACATGTTTTCTGAACTCAGGTTCACTCACTTTGTAGCGTGTATCTGTACTTCCTTCCTTATTGTGACTGAACTACTGTCCGGGTTACAACATTCCTGCACTGGTGGGGCAGGGGACTGGCGGGGAGGGGGGGAGGGGGGGAGTCCTCAGCCCCGCCTGCACCCTCTTGCAGCAGACATCCCCCCAGGGGTCCTTAGGCTCCCCCCACCACCGCTGCGCTCACCAGCCAGAAGCTGGGCTCCCTGCTCCTTAGCGCTGCCTCAGGGGCGAGAGATGCTCCTGCCACCACCAGCTGTGAGCCTGGCTTCTGGCTGAGCGGCGCTCCACCTGCGGGAGTGCACTGACCACCAGGGGGCAGCTGCTGCATTGAGCGTCTGCTCCCTGCTGGTCAGTGCGCGTCATAGTCCCACAGTTTTGATTTGCCTATTAGGGTTTTATTATATAGGATTATAGGATACTATTACATTGTAAGGACAAACCACATTTGTTTAGCATTTGATGGACATTTGAGTTACTTTATATTTGTTTCACTTATCAATTATTATTTTTACAAAAATGTTTTTATTGATCTTTAGAGAGAGGAAGGGAGAGACAGAAACATTCATGACAGAGAAACATCACCCATCAGCTGCCTCCCCCAGGCTCACTTACTTGGGATTGAGCCTGCAACCTGACCGAGAATTGAACTCGTGATCTCTTGGTTCCTGGGTGGAAGCTCAACCACTGAGCCATGCCAGCTGGGCTGCTATAAATTATCCACACGGCCCTGTGGCTAAATGCTTGTCACCTCAGGATAGGCCAAGTAGGGAAATTCCAATAAAGCAAGAAGCCAGAGGATAAACAGGTCTAATTATTAAAAAACTGGGGTAGGGTGGGAGGGGGCAGGCGAGGACCAGGCAGACAGAACAATGTTTCATCCCTGTACCGTTAGCTTTGTGCTTTTCCTGGCGAAGGTGAAGAGCGGGTCATGGTTTCGCTCAGATTTCCCTCCCGAGGAGACTTTGTGACTGATGTTCGCCGATGCTCCTGGCAGCCAGCAGGGGGCGAGCGCGCCTGGCCCCTGCTCAATCATTCGCACCAAGGAATCTCGTTAATAGGAAGTTCGCTTCCCCTCTCCGATACAAACAGATCTCCAATCTGAACTCTTCCTAACTTTTGCTCTAAGTATATTTTACAGGCTTGAGCAAAGTACTGATAAGACACCTCCCTAAGACATCTGCCAGACTGTCTCCTGGAAAGCAAACTGTAACTTTTCAAGACAACCCCCCTGGTATCCGCCTCCCTTCCTTGTCACTTAGCAACAACCAATGCTTCCCTGTATTGACTAGCATTGGCCTTTTCCTCTCTTGGAAAGTAAAATAAACTTCCTCTCTTCAGCTCTTCTTTTAGTTGTGAATTCTTTCACACCCATGTCACCAGCCAAACCCTAACAGATAGCAACTACCTTTAAACAGACAATATAACTGAATTATATGTTATATCTTTTTTTGTGTGTCTCCATCACTGCCCCTAGCATATAGGCGCTTAGAGGGCAGAATCTTTTTGTTCACTGAAGTTCCCAAGATCAGAGTACTGAGTAAATAACTATTGGACACTTGTTAGATAAATAAGTTCCCAAACAGGAGACAATCAAATGGAAAAGGAGATATTATCAAACCACTAGGAAAAAGTAAAGGCAAATGTTATGGGTTAAATTGTGTTCCCGAAAAACGAAAAAAAAAAGAAGTCCTGTGAATGTAACCTTATTTGGAAACAGGATCTTTGCAGATGATTATGTTAAGATGATATCATTAGATTACGGTGGGCCTTAATCCAATATGACAAATGTCCTTATAAAAAGGGAACATTGAGCCCGGCCAGTATGGCTCAGTGGTTGAATGTGTCGACCCATGAACCAGGAGGTCACGGTTCAATTCCAGGTCAGGGCACATGCCCGGGTGGCGGGCTCAATGATTCTCTCTCATCATTGATGTTTCCATCTCTCTCTCCCTCTCCCTTCCTCTCTCAGAAATCAATAAAAACATATTTTTTTTAAAGGATACATTTGGACACACACACAGGGAGAATGCCATGAGAAGATAAAAGTAGAGATGCCTATACAAGCCAAGGATAGAGGCATGGAGCAGATTCAGCCCTCAGAAGGGACCAGCCCTATGGACACCTTGATCTGTCTTCTGGTCTTCAGCCCTGAAAGACAATACATTTCTACTGTTTAAGTCCCCCTGTTTGTGGTTCTTTGTTAGGCATCTTTAAAAAACGAATACAGAAAATATCAAATATTTATCCAAGTCAGTATGGGAAGAATTTGCTAAGGATAATTCTTTAAAAGAACAACTCTGCCCAGCAGGTGTTGCTCAGTGGTTGAGCGTTCATCTATGAAACCGGAGGCCACAGTTCAATTCCCATTGCGCGGGTTGTGGCTCAATCCCCAGTAGGGGGTGTGCAGGAGGCAGCCGATCAGTGAGTCCCTATCATCATTGATGTCTCTATCTCTCTCTTCCTCTCTGAAATCAATACAAAATTATTGTTTAAAAAGAAGAAACTCAAACTGGAAAAGACCAGTAGATTCAACTCTAGAAACACGTTGTGGACCCTGAAAAAGAAAATACCTACTAAGAAGGGCTTCTGGTGGCTAACTGGGCTCCACTTTGAAACACAGTGTCTAGCAGCCATTTCTACATAGTGGCCTCTCATGCAAACTGCACCTCAGGGAGAAACCTGCACTGAACTACCTGCCTCTGAACTGAACCGCCTGCCTGTCCTTTTTTCTGCCATCTGAGCCAGCCCTTATAAAGGAGTTCCAATCCTCTTTCAACCAATAGGACTGAGGTTTTCCCCATCTAATCAGAGCTGCCCAGCTATATCTCCATCAGCTTCTTCACTGACCAATCAGAACAGTGCCTTTTGGACCAATCAAACTTTGAGAATTTGGATAAAGATGGACCAATCAGAGACCAGGGGCAGACCTTCTATCTATATAAATCAGTTTCCCTCTAGTTCTGGGAGCACACTTTGTTTTTGTTGTTCTTGTTGTTGCTGTTTTAAATTTTATTTTATTGTTTAAAGTATTACAAATAGTAATACATATGTCTCCTTTTTCCCCCCATTGACCTTCCCCCGCCCCCCCTCCCCCCTCCCCCCCACCCCCCCTGCACATGCCCTCACCCCCCCCCACCCCCACCCCCACCCCCCCACACACACACACTTTCTTTCCCACTGGCCACTGCCTTTCCCTGGCTACAGCTGAATAGGAGCGGAAACACTGAAGATGAAACATTGGATCTGGAGAGGGCCTGGTCCCAGGGCCACCTGCACCAGGGCCTCCAAACAGCTGTGCTATTTTTACAGCTGTGCTGTCTTACAATTGAGCTGTTTGCACTGAACAGATTTCTTCTTCGAAACACCTATTGGTGTCGAATTAATGTCAATGACCTTCTACCACCTAATTCCCTACCCCTCCACAAATGCAAATGCTATTCCCATCCTATGTGGAATGGTAGGATTAATCTGAGTTGAATAAAAAAGATTTCTTAAATCGGTAAGAAAATGATCAACAAGCTAGTAGAAAAATAGATAGCACAGAAGCTCTCAGAGTGTGGCCTAGTGACTCCTAGGGGCTCCCAAACCCCTTTCAGGAACTCGGTGCTTATTATTACTGGTATAGTAAAAGGTGGAAATTTATTGAGAAACAAGCACAGACTCCCACGTGAGGAGGAGGAAAGAATCCCACCAATGCCCTTTTCCACGGTTTATAAAGGCTGCAGTTCTTTGTGCCTTGATATCCCCTCTGATTGGTCACTATCCCCTTTGGTTGGTCACTATAGCAACCTCAGAGCTCAAACCTCACATGAGGTACGTGAGCCTCTCCTCTCCTTCTCTCTTACTGTTTTCCTATTCCCTTTGGGCTTTCTCTTCCCTCTCTGAATGAGGGGCTTTCTTCCCTTTATTTTATAAATGTATACCTTCTGCCGCTCCCAGCTCCCTTATTCTGTGGAAATGTACCTTCTGCAGCTCCCAGCTCCCTTATTCTGTGGAAATGTGTACCTTCCGCAGCTCTCAGCTCCCTTATTCTGTGGAAACATGTACCTTCTGCAGCTCCCAGCTCCCTTATTCTGTGGAAATATACCTTCTGCAGCTCCCAGCTCCCTTATTCTATGGAAATATACCTTCTGCAGCTCCCAGCTCCCTTATTCTATGGAAATGTACCTTCTGCAGCTCCCAGCTCCCTTATTCTGTGGAAACATGTACCTTCTGCAGCTCCCAGCTCCCTTATTCTGTGGAAATATACCTTCTGCAGCTCCCAGCTCCCTTATTCTGTGGAAACGTGTACCTTCTGCAGCTCTCAGCTCCCTTATTCTATGGAAATGTACCTTCTGCAGCTCCCAGCTCCCTTATTCTGTGGAAACGTGTACCTTCTGCAGCTCTCAGCTCCCTTATTCCATGGAAATATACCTTCTGCAGCTCCCAGCTCCCTTATTCTATGGAAATATACTTTCTGCAGCTCTGTAGCTTGTGCTTTTTCCATGGACCCTTTAAATTTTTAAAATTTCCTAAACCTGCCTATTTTACCCCTAAAAACTCCTTTCAGTCCCCCTCCAATTAGAAAACCCCAACTGCCACTGGGGGCAGGGGACGCTGGTCTGTCTGTCTGCTTCCTGCTGGCAAATGGGTGGTAGTTTGGGGGTGGCAGTCAGGGTCCCATCGGAAGTGGGTGATCTAAGGGTCCATGGAAGATGGATGTAGCAGCCTCCATCGGTGGTTCTTCCATGATTATTTTTATAGAAATGCTGAGAAAACAACAGTTTTCCTTTTTCACTGTGTTGACATTGCACTGATGATGCAAAAGCAATGGTGACTCTTAGTATGAACCAAAGTAGTATCACCAAATTCACTAGTTGTCACTCTGTACTTCACCACCACTCCTTCACTTAAGACAGTCCTTGGTGACCAGTACAAAATTACTAATTTCATTAAGTCTTTGTCCTTAGGCACACATCTTTTTAACATTCTGTTAGTTGAAATGGGAGATGAGAAATGCACATAAAACACTTCAATTGCATACCATTGTTTTCTCTGGGAAAAGGATGTGTGTGTAATTATTTGAGTTGCAAGACAAACTAGCTATTTTCATGAAACACTATTTTTACTTGGAAAAAAATGACCAATAGATAATCTGTGGCTATTCAGATTTTGGTAACTGGCAAACATTTTTTTTGAAAAATGAACAGTGTCTGTTAGTTCAAGGAATACAATTGTCAAGATTTGTTGCCGAAGATAAAATTCTATCTAGCCTTCTAGCAAAAAGTAAAATTTTGGAAAACTTGTATCTGCCACCTTTAGCTTCACAGCTTCCTAATATTGTAAGACTTTTGTGATGAGATTGGTGGCAGTATCAATGAGTGTTATATTTTTACTATTGTATAATAAAATGGGTCAACATTTGCAAGATCTGCATAAGAATTCTTAAAAATTATTTATGTATTTATTTTTTTAGAGGAAGAGAGAAACATTAATTTATTATTCTACTTATTCATGTATTCATTGGTTGATTTTTTAATTTTTTTGTTAATCCTCACCAGAGGAAATTTTTTACCTTGCTTTTCAGAGAGAATGGAAGGAAGGGGTGAAACTGGGGAGAAAGAGAGAAAGAGAAAGAGAAATATCTATGTGAGAGAGTCACATTGACTGGTTGCCTCCCACAGGAGGCCCAACCAGAGAGTGGAGGGTGAATCTGCAACCTAGGTACGTGCCCTTGACTGGGAATCGAATCTGTGACCCTTCAGTGTGCGGACCGACGCTCTAACCACTGAGCACACCGGCCAGGGCTGTGTCTCATTCTTAACTATAACACTTCAAATGGTGAACTCCTTGAGTTCAGTAACAAAACTATCAGTGGTTAAGCTTTGGTGCAGTATCAAAGAAGAATATCCACAATTATCTGCATAGGATATAAAAAATATTTCTTCTTTTTGCAATTACCTATCTGTGTGAGGCTGGATTTTCTTCTCATACTTCAACCAAAACAACATATTGTAATGGAGTGAAGGCAGAGGCAGGTATGAGAATCCAGCTGGTTTAAATCAGATATTAAAGAGATTTTCAAAAATGTAGAATACTGTCACTTTCCTCATTCACTCTTTGGCCTGGAGATATAATTACACTACACAGTGAATTTATTATTGCTGTTTTAAATTCTCAACTTAAATTTATAAAATTATAAATATTGATAGAGCCCTAACCAGTTTGGTTCAGTGGATAGAGTGTCAGCCTGCGGACTCAAGGGTCCCAGGTTCGAGTCCGGTCAAAGGCATGTACCTTGGTTGCGGGCACATCCCCAGTAGGGAGTGTGCAGAAGGCAGCTGATCGATGTTTCTCTCTCATCGATGTTTCTAACTCTCTATCCCTCTCCCTTCCTCTCTGTAAAAAAAATCAATAAAATATATTTTAAAAAGTATAGATGTGACCCATATAACCAAAAGCTTTTGAGCTGCTCAATAATTTAGAGAATGTAAAGGGGTTCTAAGGCCAAAAATTTTGAGAACCACTGGACTAAGAAATATAAATGTTAAAATCTAAGACCTACCTAGATAATACTCTGTGAATTCTCACAATGACTCCAGGGAGTAGGGACTATTATTATCCCCATTTACCAGGTGAATAAAACCGAGGCACAGTGCTTTTCCACCCTGGGCTGTAAAACAAGCTCAGAATAAAAGTTATGAAGAGTTTAAAAGAAACTTTTTTGAAAGGGAGGGGAAAGGGAACTTTCTACTAACTAGAGACTCCTTAGTGCCAATTAATCTTGAGTTGTGAAAACAGCAGGGAGGAGGGGGATGCAAGAATGTAGCTTTGAGAGTAGCTTATCTTTTCCTGCATTTTGAACAGAGGAGCTATTTGAATCAGAGGAACCAACAATCTTGGGGTTTAATTACCAGGTGCTTCTCATAAATTGTGGAAGGCCATAGCAAAGAAAAGGAAAGGCCTTTTTCTGTCCTTACACTAAGAACAGCTCTAGCAGGTTTGGCTGAGTGGATAGAGCGTTGGCCAGCAGACTGAAGGGTCCCAAGTTCTATTCTGGTCAAAGGCACATACCTCAGCTGCAGATTTGATCCCTGGACCTGGACAGGGTGCCCCCTAGTCAGTGTGCATGTGGGAGACAACCAATCAATGTCTCTCGCATCAATGTTTCTCTCTCTGTCTCTCCCCTTCCCTTCCATTCTCTATAAAAGTCAATGGAAAAATATCCTTGGGTGATGATTAGCAACAACAAAACAAAAACAGGCACACAAAGGGGAAGTAATTGCTCAAGTCATGCAGCAAGCAAATGCCAGGATTGGGATTTGAACCCAGGCATCTGGCCCCAAGCTTACATACTTCCTTTGGCAACATGTTTTAAAAGCCTTTAAAACAGTCACCTTCTTTGACCTCTTTTCAGAATTTAAAGAAAGTGATATCAGAAATTTATATACAAAAATGCTTATCAGGTGCCTGGTGGTGTGGCTCAGTGGTTGAGCTTGGACCTATGAACCAGGAGGTCATGGCTTGATTCCTGCTCAGGGCACGTGCCCGGGTTGTTGGCTTGATCCCCAGTGTGGGGCACGCAGAAGGCAGTGATTGATCATTGATGTTTCTCTCTCTCCCTCTGCCTCCCTCTCTGAAATCAATAAAATAAAATTTTTTTAAGTGCTTATCCTATATAATAAAAGGCTAATATACAAATTGTCCCCTCGACCAGGAGTTCAACCAGGGGTGGGCCCGGCCAGCCAACCTCCTGTGTGTCCCCCCCATTCTCACCCCCACCAGAACCCACCCATACACAAATTCGTGCACTGGGCCTCCAGTAAAGTAATAAAATTAGAAACAACCAGTAGTCGGTGGATGGTTAGTAATGATAAATAAATCCATGAAGGCCTTTGAATGACACTGGAGACTGTCCTGGAAATTATCATGGCCCCAGAAGAAAGGACTTAGGGACAATGGAAGCATTGCAGGCTGAACCTGGGATGGGAAGGAGCAATCAGCAGAGGCAGGGCCCAGAAGAAACAGGGAACCTCTCTGGAAGTGGGTGCGGGCTCTGTTGATATTTGGAAGAGAAAGATCCGGATTGGAAATCGGGAGAACATGGGAGAACTGGAGGGTGCAGAGGAGACGTGGGAAGAGCCGGAAGCCCAGAGGCAGGCCCCAAGGGGGCAGGACCTGCACGGGTCTGCAGCCTGGGGGCGCTGCCAGCAACCGCTTTAGAGAGACGGGAGGGAGGCGGAGGAAAGGGGTGTCAAGGGAGCGTGCAGTTTCCTAGCGAGGAGCAGCGTGGCAGCGTCTTCCCGCGCCGCACACGCCGAGGACTGGCAGCCAGAAGACCCAGGGCTCCGCCGGGCGAAGGGGAGCGGATGGAAGGCGGGATTCGCGAGCTGGAGAAGGTCACAGCGAGCCGAGGGCCGAGGGCCGAGGACTCCGTGCGGGAGGGAAGGCGGGCAGTCCGCGCCGGCGCAGGGGCTTAGCGCCTGGGCCGTGAGCGTGTAGGGGAGCGTTAGCTCAGACGATGCTGAGCCCGCTCCGCCCGCCACCGCCACCTGCCGAGTGACCAAGACAGCAGCGCGCGGCCCCGCGGCTTCCTGCACCGGGGCAATCCCGGTCCCCACCGCACCGGGTGGTTTGGATGATGACAAGTGTGCAGTGGCTGTGCGAGGGGCGACTGCCGGGCCGATGGGTGAGGCCGGGACCTATGGGCGACGGCTGGACCGATGGGTGAGGCCGGGACCTATGGGCGACGGCTGGACCGATGGGTGATGGCTAGACCAATGGACAAGGGCTGGGTGGATGGTGAAGGCTGGGCCGAAGGGTGAGGGCCGTACCTATTGGTTAGTGCTGGGCAGGTGGGCAAAGGAGAGACCAGTGGTGTGGGAGAGACCAACCTGCGAGGGCTTGACCTCTGAGCGGGGCCGGACCGTGGGGCGAGGGCGAGGGCGAGGGCGAGGGCGAGGGCGAGGGCGAGGGCGAGGGCGAGGGCGAGGGCGGGACCCTCCCGAGGATGCTGCGCGGTCCAGGACGCTCGCAGAGCGCAGCCGGTGGCTCAATGAGCGGAAAGGGAGACCTGCCCTCCGCGCGCTCGGGAAGAGACTGGAGTAACGAGGTCTTTAAAAAGTGCCCCCGCCTCCTCCGCAGGGACCCGGTGCCACGCCCTGGGGGCGGCCGGGGGGCTCTGACACCCACCGCCCGGCGCTGCGAGCGGGAGTCCTGCGCGGACCCCAGCCCGGGCCTCCCGCCCCGACGCCCCGCCCCGCGCGCCGATTGGTCCGGGAGCGCGAGTCCGGCGTCTCGCGGGGAAGACCCGGGAAAGCGGAGTTTCCCCGAGGAATGGGCCGCGGCGCCACTGCGCATGCCTGTGCCGTGACCCCGGCTTGAGGTGACGGCCGCTGCCGAGGCGGGGGCGCCAGCTCGGAGGCGGAGGGACTCGCTGCGCTCAGACCCGGGAAAGGGAGGGTCCCGCTGCGCACACAGCCCGGCCGGCGCCGGTAAGGACGGGCCCCGGAGGGTCGGGGAGGGTCCCGGGTCCCAGGGCGCGGACGCCCCCACCCCCCGCGGGGGTCTCTCTGAGTTCCTAGGGCGGCTGATCCTGGGGGTCCCCCTGGCTCTGCATCCCAGTGCTCAGGCCACCTCCTTGTCCTTCATCCGCGATTCACCCCCTTTTCCTCGCTCCTCCCCCCACCCCGCCGACCCGGGACTGAGCCCGGATAGACACCCTAAGTCCGGGAGCCCCACGTCAGCCTGCTCTCCTTGACCCCACCCAGTGCGGCTTCCCTCCCCGCACCCATCCTCACCCCGTCCCCCATGTGGCTCTGGCAGTCCCGCAGGGATGGCGGAGTCGGAAGGGTGCGATCCTGGGAGGGGGACACTCAGAGGCTCGGTCAGGAGGCGATGGACACGATTGGGGAGGATGGGAGCGGGGGGCCATTGGGGCGCAGCACAGACAGGTCTGATGGCAAATGACAATGGGGAAGGGGAATGAAAGTGACCGATATTCCGAGCCACGGTGATGAGGGAAAGGAGGGGCTATGACGTGAAATTCCCACTTTGGGGAAGCTCTTCCCTGCAAACTACGGAGTAGCAGTTCTTGGACCATCTTGGGGTCATTGCTGCTTTGAAAACCTCCCTGTAAGGATATGTACCAGCTAAGCTGGCCCGTCATCCCACCAGTGAGCCAGGCACAGCCCTCCCTGAAGCGCCTAGGACGGTGATGATGGGAGGTGGGAGCAGCTGTCAGTTTCACTGGGAACTTTTTTTAAAACAACCACTACACTCTTCCCCTACTTTTAAAAAATATATTGCTTTATTGATTTCAGAGAGGAAGGAAGAGGGAGAGAGAGATAGAAACATCAACGATGAGAGAGAATCATTGATTGGCTGCCTCCTGCACACCCCGACTGGGGATCGAGCCGGCAAGCCTGGCACGGAATCGAACCTGGGCCCTTCAGTCCACAGGCAGACGCTCTATCCACTGAGCCAAACTGTCTAGGGCATCCCTATCTATTTTTAAGAAGCTCTGCTAAATTCACCACTGTTCCCATTACACAGGTGTGACCAGCTCCAGAGGTGTTGTGTTGGTGGACGTTGATGGTATCTTTCATATAAATTACATGAAGGTAATTCAGCCGACCCATCATCAGCTACCAGGCAGGGCTCCCATCTTTCAGAATCTCACCAGTAAGGGATTGGACCTCTCACTAGTTTCCTATTGTTTCAGTAACAAATTAGCACAGACTTAGTGGCTGAAAACAACACAGCTTTGTAACAGTCTTACAGTTCTGGAGTTCAGAAGTCTGATACAGGTCTCAGTGGTTTCAAATCAAGGCATGTGCAGGGCTGTATTCCTTCCTGAGGACTCTAGAGGAGACCATCTATTTCTTTGTCTTTTGCAGTTTCTAGAGGCCTCCAGCATTCCTTGGCTCATGGCCCCCTCCCTCCATCTTCACAGCCAGCAATGTCGAATTCCTCTGACCCTGTTTCCATCAGCACATCTTTCTCTGACTCTCTCTGCTTCCCTCTTCGGCTTTTTAGGATCCTTTCAATTGGCCCCACCTGGATAACCCAAGCTCATCTACTTTAGTGGCCTTAATTCCATCTGAAAACTTAATTCTTCTTTGCCATGTAAGGTAACACATTCACAGGTTCCAGGGGTTGGGACTGGACATTGTTGGGGGCCATTGGGCATTGTTGGGGGCCATCACACTGCCTCCCAAAGACCTGGTGATATCTCAGAGGCTCCTGCCAGTTCTTAACATTGTGTGAACTGGGCCTTACACTGGGTCATCTTTACACTTCTGGGGTTCCTTTGTGCAGACCAACAGCATGACAGCTGGTTAGGATCAGTGGGTGACTGGTGGCCACAGCAATCTAAAACCATCGGATTACACAATTAAAGGAAGGGTGTAAACCGAGTCCAGTAAGGTAACTGTTAAACTTTTTAATTCATTTCTGCTTCACTTTTTAAAATTGTATTTATTTATTGAACTTTTACTGAGTAAAAATTTAATTTTCAAAATATACACATTTGGCTTAAAGTAGCCGCCTCTCATTCCTTCCCTTTACACCTAGAAAATAAATTTCTAGAAGGGTGAGGATGAGTCCAGAAGAGAGACTGATGTGCATCCCAGTGGTGTTAAGTAGTATCTCATTGTGGCTTTGTTCTGCATTTCCCATTTGACTAATGATGTGGAACATTTCATGTGCTTAATAGCCATTTGTATATCTTCTTTACAGAAAGGCCAATTCAGAGCCTTTGCCCATTATTAAATTGGGTTGCTTTTTTATTTCAGAGTTTGAGTTCTTTATAAATTCCAGATACAAGACCCTTATCAAATATGTAATTTACAAAAATTTTCTCCCATTCTATGGGTTATCTTTTAACTTTCTTTAAAAAAAAAAATAACTTACTGATTCCCCACCCCCACCCCCAGCCGGTGTTGATCAGTGGTTAGAATGTTGACCTGCAGACCAAAGTGTCATGGGTTCAATTCCCAGTCAAGGGCGCATACCTGGGTTGCAGATTTGATCCATCCCTAGTTGGGGCACATGTGGAAGGCAACCAATTAATGTGTCTCTTTCACATTGATCACTCTCCCTCTCCCCCCACTTCCCTCTCCCCACCTCCCTCCCTTCCATTCTCTAAAAATCAATGGAAAAAATATCCTCAGGTGAGGATTAACCAAAAATTTTTTTAAATAAAAATAAAATAGTTTATTGGTTTTGAGAGAGAGAGGAAGGGAGAGGGGGAGAGAGAGAGAAACATTGATGTGAGAGCACAAGAACCACCTGCCTCCTGCACAACCCCTGAGACTGCAGCATGTGCCCTTGACTGGGAATCTCCTGGTGCACAGGAAACGCCCAAGCAACTGCACCACACTCTTTTAACTTTCTTGACAGTGTCCTTCACAAAAGTTTTAAATTTTCTTCAATTTATCTGTTTCTTCTTTGGTTGCTTGTACCTTTAGGTGTCATATTGAAAAAAGCTGCCAATCCAAGTTCATGAAGACTTACTGTTATCTTTTTTAAAAAGAGTTTCATAACTAGCTTTTATGATCTATTTAGAGTTAATTTTTGTATATGGTGTAAGGAGGGGGTTCATCTTCATTCCTTTGTATTGGATATCTAATTGTCCCACTATTCAACATTTGTGAAAAGTCTATTCTTTCCCCCATATCAATGGTCGGATTTAACCTTCACCTCCTAAAGGGGAAGTGTTTTGGGAATTCTTCATAAGGATTTGTCCCTTCTCGCCCATTTATATCGGTGTGGGCTTATGGATATCTATTTTATTCTTTGGGTTATATCCTGAGGACTTACTCTAAAGTCCTGCATGCAGTTTCCTCTGTAACTGGCATTTTTCACTTTAAGCCACAGATGCTCAGGGCAGACCAGCCAGGCCTGGGTTCAAATTTTGGCTCCTGGTAGCTCTGCTATCTGGAGCCACTTACCTAAGTCCTGGAGTCTCAGTCTTCCCAGGGCAGGGGGGATGATGGTGACATTTAGAAGGAAGATTGTTCAGAGATATGGGCTGATGTCATAGGATTTTTGTTCCTGGCTCAGATCTCAACTTGAGGACCAACCACATGGCTCTGGGCAGGTCACTTTAACGTTGGACATGGACAGGCGTGCTGAAGGGGCCGGGTGTGTGCGCTCGCTCTCTCTCTCTCTCTCTCTCTCTCTCTCGAGTTTAATTTTATTCATTTTAAATTCTAGTTGTTTATATTAATCTTTATTTTCTTATATGACATTATGTGGCATAGGAATGGAGACCTTTTTTTTTCTAAAGTAGTAGATTAAAAGGAAAATTACCATCTCAGTATATGTATCTTATGTTTTAAATGTTAAATATTTTCCCTTGTAAAATTAGTTCATGCATGTTACAATTTGGGGGAAATTATAAAAAAATAGAAAACGAGCAAAAATGAAATCCCTCATTCCCACCACTGCTAACATTTTAATGAATACTTCTTAGTTAGCTTTAGTGCATTTTAGTATAATTCTTTGAAAACAGACTAGAAAGCACCTGCTTCTTAAGTTAAGAATGGGTTGCCGAAACCGGTTTGGCTCAGTGGATAGAGCATTGGCCTGCGGACTGAAGGTGCCCAGGTTCGATTCCGGTCAGGGGCATGTACCTGGGTTGAGGGCACATCCCCAGTGGGAGGTGTGCAGGAGGCAGCTGATCGATGTTTCTCTCTCATCGATGTTTCTAACTCTCTGTCTCTCTCCCTTCCTCTCTGTAAAAAATCAATAAAATATATTTAAAAAAAAAAAAAGAATGGGTCAAATAAAATTGGTAAATACATGAGAAATATAACTGGAATGGAGAATAAATAAAAGACAATTGGATTGAGAGAGAAAGACACAGGACAGGGATTAAAGTTCTTGGTCTTGCCCTAGCCAGCGTGATGATTCTCTCTCATCATTGATGTTTCTTTTTTTTTTTTTAATATATTTTTTATTGATTTTTTACAGAGAGGAAGGGAGAGAGATAGAGAGTTAGAAACATCGATGAGAGAGAAACATCGATCAGCCGCCTTCTGCACATCTCCTACTGGGGATGTGCCCGCAACCAAGGTACATGCCCTTGACCGGAATTGAACCTGGGACCCTTCAGTCCGCAGGCCGACGCTCTGTCTACTGAGCGAAACCGGTTTCGGCTCATCATTGATGTTTCTATCTCTCTCTCCTTCTCCCTTTCTCCCTGAAATCAATAAAAAAACATATTTAAAAAAAAAAAAAGGTTCTTGGTCTTTTTTTTTTTTTTTAAATGCACAGTTGTTTAGCCTAGAAAAGATCATCTTTGCTAAATGTGTTTACTGGACTTTCTAACAACGCTTTTTTGTAAACCAAATATAAACACTTTATTTTTATTTATAGTTAGATACCTTTTTTAAAAGTATATTTTATTGATTTTAGAGAGGAAGGGAGAGAGAGATAGAAACGTCAATGATAAGAAAGAATCACTGATTGGCTGCCTCCTGCACACCCCCTACTGGGGATCAAGGCTGCAACCCAGGCATGTGCCCTTGGCCGGAATCGAACCTGGGACCCTTCAGTTTGCAGGCCGACGCTCTAGCCACTGAGCCAAACCAACGAGGGCACAAATATAAACACTTTAAAACCTTATATCCTTTTTTACCCCTTGTGTCCTCTTTTTTTCATCTTGGAAAAATGGCTCATTTTAAGGAGCAACATCACTATCTTGTGGCCTTCTAGAATACTGCTGCTTAAAGTTTAAATTGAATTTTCTACAATTACAGGGTAAGTTAAATTGTGTTCCGGCCCTTTCTAGGGGTCTCTAGACAGGTGGTTTCTACCCTAATAAATGGAAAGAAAACAGGAAATAGGATTATTTGAAAGCTTTGCTTGTAGCTCTGAAAAAAGATGTATGTAGAAAACAATGCAGAAATGAAAGCAGTTTGTGATAGGAGGTGGGGATTATGCAGATTTACTATTACTGTTTAATGAATTCAATATTATTTTTTCAATTAAATATTTAAAACTTTCAAAATAACCTCAATATAACCTATCTCATTGCTTTCCTTTGGTTAGAAAACTAAATCCGGATAAATTAAGAGTGATGTCAGCCGAGTAGAGGAGCTGTTTATTATGCAGGAATGTTTTCAAATGGGTAGATCTTGGATAAAGGTGGTTTCTACAAGCATTTTTCATATTTTTAAAATTTGGATGATGCCCTAAAATTTGGATGATGAAAAAAAATCCATTTAAGCGTAGTCTGGCTCCCCTGGGTGACAGGCAGAGCTTTTGGAACTGTGGTGGCATTTGTGTGAAGATCCAGCTGGTTTGAGGGCTCCTAACCGAGTAAATAGCCCCTAGTGCAGTGGTTCTCAACCTTCTGGCCCTTTAAATACAGTTCCTCATGTTGTGACCCAACCGTACAATTATTTTCGTTGCTACTTCATAACTGTAATGTTGCTACTGTTATGAATCGTAAATATCTGATATGCAGGATGGTCTTAGGCGACCCCTGTGAAAGGGCCGTTCGTCCCAAAGGGGTCGCGACCCACAGGTTGAGAACCGCTGTCCTAGTGTCATGTGCAGGCCCTGCGCACTCCTGCCTTCCGGAACATGCTCTCGGTTTGAACGTGCATGGAAGTTTGGGGTCAAGATATAGAGACACCACACGCTATGATTTATTAGGCACTTACCTTGTTCTGTGTTGCTATGGACTGAATTGTGCCTGCCCCCAGACCCATGTGTTGAAGCTCTAACCCTCAGGACCTCAGAATGTGGCTGTGTTAGAGAAAGGGCCTTTAGGATATAGACACACACAGGGAAGACCATGTGAGGACACAGGAAAAGGAAACAGTGAGAACCGAGGGTGCAAGTAGGCCTGTGTGGGCTTTGCCGCAGCCTGGTCCTGGGCAGGGCAGGCAAGATGTCTCCCCAGGCTGCAGCGTTATTTCTGGGCTAACATGGTAAACTGGGAAGACCTGCCATCCGCTCATCACCTACTTGCCCCCAAAACAAAAAAGGCCACCCCATGCTTATGCCCCAGGGCCATGGTCTTCAGACCAGCCCGGCCCCGTAATCTTCCTTTCTGCTTCTCCAGGCCAGAAGCCAGGGAGCCCTCAGTGACCACAGATTCTCTGGACAGCTTCACAGCCCTGTCCCTGCCCAGCTGAGGCAGTGGAGCACCAGCTCAAGCACAAGATCGCTGCCTTCATGGACTATGAAAGCACCCTTGGCACCTCCTGAGCTCTGGGTGGCCCCAGGCCTCCCGCCTGGGGTGAGGGCCAGATCTAGTTGTGAGTCCAGAGAGTCACGCCTCTCAGAGCCAGGGACTCTGTGGTCTGCAGAGTGTCAGGGTGAGAGGGCGCTGGGGATCTGGGAAGGTCAGTGACCTGAGCTCATGTCCCCAGTGCTTGTCTCTGATGCTTGGTGCTCAGTGACTGTTATCCTGGACAAGGCACGCCAGGCGCCGTGTGGGGTGGGCTCCAGCTCGGCCTCAGCTGGCCTCCCAGCTCTGCCGCTTCGTGGCTGTGCTGGTCGCCCTGGGAGGCTCAGTGTCCTCATCTGTAACCTGGGTCAGTGAGAATGGCGGACTTTCATAACATGGGGCTGGAAGGTTAAATGGAAAACCCATGAGACACTTCACTTTAGGCTCAGCACCCAAGCACCTGGATTTGTAGTAACTCAGTTATCAGTATCTTAATCCCCAGCAGCCTCCCCCCCCCCCCCCCCCGCCCCCAAGGGCAGGGCTTAATTGTAAAAGCACGTTTACACGTGGGGAAGTGAGGTTTGGATGGAGGAGGTGACATGCTCACTGCGGCGGAGAGAGGAGCTGGCCAAGCAGAAGCACCGGCCCAGGCTTCTCCAGCTCTGTTCACACTGCGCCCCAGATCCATTCTCCTTGAGCCCAGGCTTCACTGTGGGGGTTTGCTTTCTCCCTTAGGACAGAGTCCCTGGACTGCCAGGTTGCTTGCCAGGAATCAGAAGGAGAAATCCATCTCCTGGAGCTTGAGTGTGGCCTGGGGGACAGGCCGTTGGTCCCAGAATGCCCCTGCCTGAGCCCAGCGAGCAGGAAGGCGAGAGTGTGACGGCCGGCCAGGAGCCGTCCCCACAGGCCCCTGAGCCGGGCACAGATGTCGTCCCTTCAGCTCCCAGGAAGCCCAATCCCAGGAAGTTCTCCAAACTAGTCCTGCTGACAGCATCCAAAGACAGTGACAAAGTGGCTGCCGCCAAGCGCAAGGGAGTGCACTGCATCATGTCCCTGGGGGTGCCCGGCCCCACCACCCTGGCCAAGGCCCTCCTCAAGATCCATCCCGAGGCCCAGCGTGCCATTGAGGCAGCCCCCCCGGAGCCTGAGCAGAAACGCAGGAAGCTGGACACAGGTGAGGCCCTCATTCCAGCGAGCCAAACTGAGCAAGACGTCCCTGGGGCTGCAAGTCCCCTGACACCCGCACAGCCGAGGGGCAGACAGGCTTGGCTGGCTCTAGAAAGAGCATGCCCGTGCTGTGAGCGTGTCTGCATGTTTCTCTCTCTCCACGTTACATATGAGTGTAAATCTCTGCGTGTCTGTAGCCTCGATGCATGTGTGTCTAGGGTTCTGTGTCTACATGTGGATTTGCCTGGAAAGGTATGTCTGTATGTGTGTCCACGTCCCTGGGCCTATTTCTGTCCATGTCTGCTCTTTTTTTTTTTTTAAATCCTCACCCTTTCCACTGATTTTTAGAGAATAGAAGGGAGGGAGGAGAGAGGGAGGGAGAAAGAGAGAGAGAGAGAGAGAGAGAGAAACATTGATGTAAGAGAGATACATTGATTGGTTGCCTCCTGCACACACCATGACCCGGATTAGGGATCAAGCCTGCAACCGAAGTATGTGTACTTGACAGGGGATCGAACCCACAGCCCTTCAGTCTGAGTGCTGATGATCTAACCACTGAGCAACTAGCGAGGGCTGTCCATTGCCTGCTCTTGTGTATTTCTGTATTTATGTGTTCAGGGGGTGCGTGTGTGCATATTTCTGTGCCAAAGTCTATTTGGAGCCCCAGGCTTGGTGCAGGTGACAGTGGAACTTGGAAACCTGAGGGACGCCTGGGCGGGGGGGATGCCTAGTAGCTGGGAAGGAGATGAGCTGAGGTTTCTTCCCAACCAGAAACAGGGTCTGCTGAGCCCTGAGAAGATAGAGAAAATAAAGCCACAGCAGTTGGCCCTATTTGCTGCGTATGAACAGGGGCCTCCTTGGAGTCAGTCAGGGCACTCGGTTTGGTAGCCAGTCCCGGGAAAGGGAAACCAAAGCTTCTTGGCTTCCACCAGGTAGCTGGGCAGTACAAGGGACCCCTCCGCACTGATGGAAACAGTGGTGAGTGCTGTGAAGTCAGGGGTGGAGGGCCCCTCCTACTTCCCCAAGGTTGAGACATTAAGGCTCCTGAGACAGGACACCCCAGCTACAGGCCTGAGGGACCCCTCACCCTCCATCCCCTGTTGGATAGGAGCTGTAATCAGGGAGTTGGGGACCCCTTCTCCCCAGAACCTGCAGTGTGCCCAGTGTACCCTGTGAGCGCTTCCACCAGCCAGTTCTGGCTCAGGGCCTCCGTGTGTATACCTGCTTCCTCCTGCCAGCCCAGGGGGTGGAGGGTGCTGTCCTGTGACCTGTTGGGAAGCAGGGTTCAGAGAGGCCAAGTTATACCCTGAGGCCACCAGCTCGTCCCTGCAGAGGGTTAGGGGGGACATCTGGCTCAGAGACCGTCTTCCCGCTCAACTCAGTGGGTTGGGTCAGCTCCATGGCCTTTCCCACCCTCTCTGAGACCTCAGCTTGGGCATCTGCCCAGGTTCTTGGGCCAGATAGGCTCTACCCCATACACGCTATTGTGAGGATTCGAACAAAAGCCAGCCTTCCTCAGGTGGAGAGATGGAGGGCAGAGCCAGGCTGTCTCTCTGCCCCACAGGCTCCCTTAGGCAGGTACTCCAGCAGTCACCAACCCCCTCAGCTGCCATCCCACCTTCACACACACACACACACACACACACACCCCTTGCTCCATCCCTGGCCAGGCACTGGGACAGCAGCAGCTTCCTAGTCCTCAGCCCAGATTTGGCCCAAAGTTTCCTGGAAATGACTGTAGCAGCCTCTGTGGCCTTTGGGAGCGTATCTCTGGAGTTGGCAATCTTCGAAGTCGGTCAGTGGTGCCCAGGTCATCCCCTGGTGGGCTGAGAGCTCAGGGATTCAGGCCTGTGCCACACCCTCACCCCTCCCTTTTCCTCTGAACCCTCCTGACCCACCCCATTCTCTTCCAGAAGGAAAAGAAGACGGAAGGTTGGCAGAGGGGCCAGTTCCCAGTCCCACAGTGGGCGGGGAGGAGGCCTCTGTGGGGCCCAGCGAGGCTCCGTAACCCTGACGACTGCAGGCACGGTGTCCTTGATGGCTCAGTGAACTTGGCTGTGACTTCTTCTGCCTGGGGCCAGTCCCCAATGATTTTCACTCACAACATTGTGTAATGTTTTTCAGCTCAAGCTCAAGTTACTTTTGTAAGCAGAACAAAAGATTAAAATAAAATAAATGCTAAATCCTATCATGAACAGGTTGTAAAAATTCCAGGATTCTGGGTCCTTTGTGGCCCAACTCCAACCCCACCAGCCCTCACATGGTCCTTCCCCAGGCTGCCTGGACTGGGCTCTATTTCCGATTCAGGAGGGCTCTCGAGGGCCTTCATCCCCCAGAACCTCACACCCCGAGGGCTCCTTCGATCTGGAAATCCAGCCCCTGGCAAGAGACTAGGTGGGTCTCTGAGGTTCCCTTCCTTCTGCCCTGGTCTGAAAAGGGACAGTGGGACCTCCAGCCCTGATCCCCTAGGAAGCTGATCCAGCCACCTCCCTGGCTCCCTCCAGGGCCTGTCCCCTTGCTGGAGCCTCAGGAGGCTCACCTCCTCCAGGCAGCCACATGGGACTGATAGCCCCCTGCACAGGGCTCTGCCATCACTGCGGCCCAGGGTTCTGCTGAGCGGGGGGCTGCAGTCTGGGGGCGGGCCCCCTGACAAGTGTGTGGTGTTCCTTCCAGGTGGGTTGGGGCTGAGATGACCAGGAGCCTGAACCCCTCTCTAGCCCCTGGGTGCTGCCACTGCTGGAGGAGGAAGTGGAGGAACTCCACAGCTCTCCTCCAACCAGAAGTCCAGGTCCCCCAGAGGCCCCCAGCCTCAGTTGCCTCACTACAGTGGCCCTCATTATTTGTAAACGGCCACTGGGCACAAGGAAATGGCTTATTTTTAAAAAATACATTTTTATTGATTTTGATACCAAATTTTTGGACTGGAACCCAGATTCTTTGTCCACCCGAATCGAAGAATGAATCCACGGACAGAAAGTGGTATAGCAAAGGTGAAGATTTATTGAAGAACAAGTACAGACTCCCACATGGGGAGAGGGAAAGAGTCCCACAGAACTGACTACCACGTAGGGAGGGGAAAAGGGCCCCACTGAGTTCCTTTTCCCTATGGCTTATAAAGCTACAGATCCTGGTGCCTTGATATCCCTTCTGATTGGTCAATATTCCCCTTCAAATTGGTTACTATAGTGATTCCTAAGGCCCTCCTCCCTCATCTCCTTCCATTCCTCTGGGCTTTCTTTTCCATCTGGATGAAGGACTTCCTTCTCTTTATTTTGTAAATGTAGACCTTTCCTGGCTACTTCCAGTTCCCTTGTCTTATGGAAATGCAACTATTGCTGCTCCCCTGTCTTATGGAGATGTAAGTGCACCTGGCTTCCTTGTGTTATGGAAATGTACTTTCTCCCAGTCTTCAGCCCCGAGCTTTTCCATGGACCCCAATTCTAAAAAAAACCCTAAGCCTGCCTGTGTTCCCCCCAAATCCCTGCTTCAATTTCAGAGAGGAAGGAAAAGGGGAGAGAAAGATAGAAACATCAATGGTGAGAGAGAATCATTGATCAGCTGCCTGCCCCACACTGGGGATTGAGCCCACAACCCGGGCATGTGTCCTGACCAGGAATCCAACTGTGACCTGCTTCATAGGTCGATGCTCAATCACCGGCCAGGTATCTCTTGACACCGTCTCAGGAGAGGTAGTTGCCCAGCACGTTTTCCTTGCCAGCTCTCCATTTCGCTATTTTATTTTTACAGCATGTTTGTCTGTAACGTTTATATTCTGCAACCATAATTTGAGATGTTCTTTTGTCTTAATTCCAGATTTAAATAGGTTCCCTTTACCCACCAATTCCTGCTTTCCTCTGTTCTGAGTCATCCTTTAGCGGGGCAGGTTTTGTCTGACGGTAAGAACGTAGGAGGAGTTGCTCAGGCTCTAGCGTGTGATGGCGGAGTGCCACCCGGGAAGCAGGGGTGAAGAAGGGGAGGAGAGGAGAGGGGGCAGGCCAGGCGTGACTTCATCCCACTCAGCCTGGCATCCAGGCAGCCCCAGCCTGGGCGGGTCAGAGAGGAATGACGGGCCTGCCCACTCCCTGAACTTCAGTGTGGCATTACCCCTCCTGCTGCTGCCAGGGAAGCTGCAGGCTGCGTGGGCACTCATGACCCCAGTGAGGGGCCTGGCTGACTTGGTGGCCCCTGTTGGCTGCTTGAGGGCACAGCAAAGGCCCATCTCCCTCCTGAGTGGCCGTCATCTGCCTGGAAGGTGTTCAGGACCGCGGGTCAGGAAGCCCCTGCTAGCCACGCCGGGAACACACGCAAGGGCCAGCAGTGTCCAAGATTTTCTTTATTTTGAAACAGTTCAAGTTCGTATAAAAGTTAAAGGAGCGGTGTAGAGGACATGGTATAATTCTCACCTAGGTTCACCCCCATTTCTACCCCTTCTCCTCTCTCCTGCCACTTGCCGGCCCCTTCACTTCTTGAAGACCTTCAAGTCTGTCCAGAGCAGGGTGCCTGGGATCTAGTGATAAACAAGTCACAGCGCTGGCCTCCCAGGGCTAGACAGGAAACACGGAACTTCCTGACTGGTAAGTCCATGAAAGCTGGGGCAAAGGGCTGCCCACAGTGTCTGACAGGGGCCTGGCTCACGGAGGGCAGCCTGAGAAAGCCCCTAGAGCAGTGGTTCTCAACCTTCCTGATGCCGCGACCCTTTAATACAGTTCCTCATGTTGTGGTTGTTAGGTTAGGTGGCTCAGGAGGCGGCGCAAGAAATAGTCCAGTGAATCAGAAAAGAAAGGAAAGGAAAAGGTTTATTTCTGCGTCCCCGGGAGACCCACGTACCCCAAGGACAGGGCACGTGGATTCACGCCAACTGGGAGGGGGGCGCTTTTTTTATACTGCGGTTGGGTGAGGGGCGGGGACATGAGCTGAGGTATTCAGTTGAGGAAGTTTCAGCTGCAGGGGTCAGCCAGGTATTCAGGAATGAGTCAGTATCTGTGTCGGGGTCGTTGTGGATTCAGGGAGAAGCCTGTATCTGTGTCTGGCACGCTGATCTGTTAGAAATGCCAGGGGGAGTCCATTATCTTGTCACATGTCTGCATGTATCCGATCCTGGGCTCTCTCCGACCTAACAGTGGTGACCCCCAACCATAAAACTATTTTCGTGGCTGCTTCATAACTGTAATGTTGCTACTGTGATGAATCGTAATGTAAATATCTGATATGCAGGATGTATTTTCATAGTTACAAATTGAACATAATGAAAGCACAGTGATTAATCACAAAAACAATATGTAATTATATATGTGTTTTCCGATGGTCTCAGGCGACCCCTGTGAAAGGGTCGTTCGACCCCCAAAGGGGTCGCGACCCACAGGTTGAGAACCGCTGCCCTAGAGGGAGTTGAAGGGTGAGGATAGTGGGTGAGAGGATTGAGCCCAGGGCCCGGATGGAGCCGGTCAGGAAGACCAGTGGCAGGAACGGTGAGCAGATGTGGGTGGCTCAGGGCCTGGAGGCCACAGTGAGGGTTTCAGATTCATCACAGGTTGGGAGGTCAGGAATGGATCCAGGAAGAGGAGGGACGTGGTCAGCATCATTACACAAAACTCCCCCCAGGGCCATGAGGATGGACTGGTAGGGTCCAAAGTGGGGGCTGGAGAGCCACTGAGGAGGCCCTGATAGGTTGTCTTGCTTGGGGGACAGGGCATGAGGGAGAGAGAGTAGCAGCCTTCCCAGCGAGGGGTGACAGTGCCACCTACCAGGAGGGTAATCCAGGAGAAGGGTCAGGGGAAAGTGACCCATTCTGGTCATATGGGAGGCAACCCATGGATGTTTCTTACAGGGATATTTCCCCTTCCTCTCTGTCTATATCTATCTATTTTTTTTTAAAATCCTCACCCAAGGACATTTTTCCATTGACTTTTAGAGAGAGTGAAAAGAGAGGGAAAGACAGAGAGAAACATCAATGTGAGAGAAACACATCCATGGGTTGCCTCCTGCACTGGCCCCAATGGGCCTTTGACTGTGTTAACGTAAAAACCATTCAAACCTGTAAAGAATTTTGTGAGTTTATTTGAGCCAATCTGTTGACCATTGCCAGGAAGCAGACTCTCAACAGATTAGGTTATGCTCCAGAGAATGGGGAGTTCATTCCTTGTTTTCATAAATTACCATCAAAAGGAAAATACGTGAGTTACATGAAATTCATTGGTGATAGATTAGGGAGGTGGGAGAAAGCAAAGGAGGGGGGAACCTCTGGGATTGGATAAAAAGTGAAATGATGGACATGTGCTTCTTTTACACAGATGGATACAGGATAGTTAACATAGTTAACAGGTGACGATTAACACGATAATAACAATGAGGGAGTGCCATGTCTTGTGCCCGGAAGGGTCCGGAAAAAGGGAAGTTACAAGTTACCCAGACATTTCACAGGTATGTTATTTTAGACGCAAAAAGACAAAAGGCCAGTAAAGATCAGAGTTGATCTCTGTCAGGGAAAATACTGGCCTAGGACATGACTACCCACCATAACCTGCTTGTAGTTAAATATTTAATTTTCAGACCATCCTTTGTGGTTATTTTAGGTCTTGAGTTTGCACAACCGCCATGCAGGCCTTCCCTGAGCTAGTCAAGGTTAGCACATGGCCCCTTTCGTCCCCAATCGGAATAGAACCCGGGACCCTTAGGTCCGCAGGCCCAAGCTCTACTCACTGAGCAAACCGGCTAGGGCTAAGTTTTGGACATATATATCCACTTTTTCTCGGGTGAGGATTAGAAAAAAGGAAATAATAGTACCCTCTTCTTGTGTGTACAACTTAAGCCTGTTTTCTCCTTGGGGTCGTATTCCCCTTGGTTGCTTTCCAGAGCTGTCGTGGGACCCCAGGTTCCCAATCCGCCGCGACTTTGCAGGGCAGCCCGGAGTGGGGGGAGGGGGGGAGGGGGGAAGAGGGGGAGGGAGGAGATCCAGGCGCCTCCCCAATACCGGGTCGGAAGGACCGCTGTTCTTCTGCAGTCTCAGTCTATCCCTACGGACCCAAGACGCCCAAGACGCCCACCCGCACCTTGAGGAGCGGGCAGCGGCCCTAAGGCGCCTTCTGCAGGGGGAGCGGGTGGGCGATTGACCGGCAGATGGCCAGATACCGGGAGAACGCGAGCGAAATCCTAACTCCTTGTCATTTTCCGACCTAAAGTCTAGCACACATTGCAGCCACCCCTCCTCCCCGTTTTATTTCCCCATAGCAATTTTTAAAAATTTTTAAAATTTAAAATTTATCTTTCAATTACAGTTTACATTCAATAAGCACGTACTACCTCTAAGACAGACCATTAACCCAGTGTTTGTATCTACTGCTTCCTGCCCCCATAACAGAAGCTCGACGTCTCCCAGGAGGGGAGCCTTGTGGATACTGGTCTCCGAGGTGCCGGGTGTGGAGAACAGGGCGGTGGGGAGGGGCGCGGGGCGCGGAGGACAGGCGGCGGGCGGAGGGCGGAGGCGGGCGGCGCACAGGGGTGAGAGGAAGACCTGGCGGTGCGGGCGGGAGGCGGAGGGCCGAACGTGTCGCGGGCAGGAAAGGGTGCGGGAGGGCGCGGGGGAGAAAGAGACGCCTGGAGCTCGCGGAGGTTGCGGAGACCGTGGAAACCGGAGCCGGCAGGAGACCCCGGGTTGGAGGGCCCCGTGGGCCCTGGACCTCCACCTGCCTGCCGCCAGGGGGCGCTTCCGGCCGCCGCTTCCAGCGACGGTAGAGGCGGAGGGAAGGGGGTCTGAAGCGCGAGGCATTTCCTAGCGAGAAGCAGCGTCTTCACTCTGCAAACTCCGAGGCCGGGACTGGGGGCCCTGGCGGGCGAGGGGGAGCAGAGGGGGCTGGGGAGGGTTGCGGCGAACGAAGGTCCGGGACACCGAGCGGGAGGGGAGGCGAGGGGCGTTGGGTCGACACGCAGGAGCTTCGAGTCTGCGGCCACTCGCCAGGTGTCCCGGAAAGCAGTGCGGGGCCCCACAGCTCCCCACGCCCGGTCCCCACAGCACAGGGTGGTCGGAGAATGACAAGTGTCCAGTGGCTGTGCGAAGGGAGACCGCTGGACAGACGGACAAGGTGGGGACCAAAGGGCCAAGGCTGGACCGATGGGCGAGAGAGGGACCAAGCGGAATAGGCGCTTCCCTCCCCGGAATGTCAAAGGGGTGGATAGTTCGGTTTGTCTGACGTTTTATTTGACCTAATTCCACACCTATAGAAAAATGTCAAGAAGTGTACAAAGGATTCCCATGTATTCTCCACCAGATTCCCCGACTGTTAGGAATGATGCCAGCCACAGCAGCAATATTTATAATAGGTTTAGAAACGAAATGTCCAATGGGAAAATAAATTATGTAGGCAATCACATGTAAAATAAGGTTGTAATATATATTTTAGTTGGCTACCTACTATAAGAAAGAGCTTCCCTTCTCTCCCATTTACTTGTTTACATCAGTGTTGACTCATAGATTCTTACTTTATTCAAGGTTATAATCCATTATTATTATTATTATTCATTTTGAATCTCAAATTGGCCCAGTTTGGGGCGGGGTCATTTGAAGGTTTCAATGAGGAGCATAAGAAACTTCCTTCTGTTCCCCCTTTGTAAGCTCGAAGTCAAGTCCAGGGGGAGGTCCGGGGTTCCCAATGAAACCCTGCACCCTCTAGTCCAGCGGTTCTCAACCTGTGGGTCGCGACCCCTTTGGGGGTCCAACGACCCTTTCACAGGGGTCGCCTAAGACCATGGGAAAACACACATATAATTACATATTGTTTTTGTGATTCGTCACTGTGCTTGAATTATGTTCAATTTGTAACAATGAAAATACATCCTGCATATCAGATATTTACATTACGATTCATAACAGTAGCAACATTACAGTTATGAAGTAGCAACGAAAATAATTTTATGGTTGGGGGTCACCACAACATGAGGAACTGTATTAAAGGGTCCCGGCATTAGGAAGGTTGAGAACCACTGCTCTAGTCTGAGACCTGCCGGCTCAGGACCCCGACCCCCAGTCGGAGCCGCAAGTCCTACCGAGGCTCCGCCCCGACGCCGCCACCCAATCCCGGGCTTTCCCCGCCTCCTTTGCGAGCCCTGGCCCCGCCCCCCGCGCCGATTGGTTGGGCTGCCGGCTCCGCGCAGCGCACGGAAGACCCGGAGAAGCGGAATTCTTGTGCCCCGATGGGCTCTGCTGCGCGGGCTCCCCGGGAGCTCGCCTAGGCGTTCTCCGAGGCCGGCCCCCCCAGCCCCGCGACGGGGTGACGCGCGCTCCCCACCACCCGCGGGACGGCGCGCGGGCGCGGGGCTCGCCCCCGAGAGGGCATGTGGGGGCGGGGACCCGGAGCTCGTGTTGCGCTGGCCGGAGGGGCCTGGGCCGCAAGGTGGACGCCGTGACTGCAGCGGCCGAGGCCAGAGGACCTGCCGCGGCTCGGTCCCGGAGAAGGAGGGCCCTGCTGCCGTCGCCACCCGGCCGGTGCCCGGTGAGGACGGGTACCAGCGGGTCGGGAGGGTCCCCGGTCCCAGGCGCGGGCGCGCCTCTCCCGGCCGTCCCTAGGGGTTGCTGCTGCTGGGAGGAGGGGGGTCCCCAGGCTTTGGGTACCGGCGCCTAGGCCGCCTCCTTGTCCTTCCCCCGGGATTCACCTCTTTTCTCCTCGCCCCTCCTCCCCCAACACACCCCACCCTGGGGCTGAGCCCTGACACCCCAAACCAGAGAGCCCCACATTTGCCCGTCGCCCCCAGCGGTGTCCACCCCACCGCACACTGCCTCCATCCTGGCACCCATCTCTGCGGCTCTGGAGGTACCAGTGAGTGACCTTGCACTTTTGCTGTTGTTGCATTCCTCCGTCCACGTCTGGTTATGTCGATTGTCCACTGTGGCTTTCAACTTCTTTTCAACTGACACCGAGAAATATATTTTACATGCAGACCCTGTGCCTGTAGATGTAGATTAATGAAAGATTACTTTAAAGGGAGATATTACCGTCACTGCACATTCCATTCCGTTCTGTTCTATTCTGTTCTGTTCTTTCCATTCCAGAAAACTATTGCTAACCCATGAAATTGATTTCAGGACCTAATCCGTGTGACCATAGTTCAAAATGCTTGCCCTCACCATCGGTCTTTCGCTTCCGTTACTCCTTGCCTTTGGAGGATGCTGAGCTCCAATAGAGAATCACGTGAAACCTTATTATTTTGACATTTCTGGTTCTCAAGGCCAAAACCGTTTCCAGGACTTGATTTGAATTTTCTGGCTTGATTCAATCAGGTTTCTCTTGTTCCTCTTCCAAAAGCCCTTAGTCAGATGGGGGGCAGAGATCGTGTGTGAGGTTGGTGCTAGATTGTGGGGCTTTTGTAACAGAGACAGATGGTTTTTACTGGAGAGAGAAATTATTAAAGTTGAAATTTAGCAAGATTAACCAGTCAGCACTGCATTGCGTAGGGAGAATTGGAAGGACCGGGAGGAGCTAGAGGGAAAGACCATTAGGGCAGTGGTGGGGATTGAAGTCCTGAGAAGGCACGGAAGGTGGCAGGCTCCGGTGTAGAGAGAATGAGATTTGAGGACAGGTTGGGCCTGGTAAGGGAGGAATAATACTAAGATTCTGATGGGGGTTCGGGGTAGGGAGTACTGTTGGCTGTAATCTCTCTTTCTATAGGGCAGCTCTAAGTTGTTTTGGAGCAGTGGTTCCCAGGGGACATTTACAATGCTGGTTGTGGGGACTTGGGAGATGCTCCTGGCATCTAGCAGGCAGAGGCCTGGATGCTTGTTAAATATCCTTCATTGCACAGGAGAGCTCCCACCACAAAGAATTATCTGGTGCAAAATACCAGTGGTGCTGAGTTTGAGAAGCCCTGCCTTAGAATAGCAGTTCTTAATCTTTTTTTATTTTTATTAGTAGTCTATTTTTTCCTCTAGTATTTTTTAAAAATATATTTTATTGATTTTTTACAGAGAGGAAGGGAGAGGGATAGAGAATTAGAAACTTTGATGAGAGAGAAACATCCATCAGCTGCCTCCTGAACACCCCCTACTGGGGATGTGCCCGCAACCAAGGTACATGCTCTCGACTGGAATCGAACCTGGGACCCTTCAGTCCGCAGGCCGACGCTCTGTCCACTGAGCCAAACCGGTCAGGGCAACAGTTCTTAATCTTGATCACTGCCACCTTCCAGCTCTCCCAAGTATAGCGCCTGTGTATACCAAGAGTGGTGCATGTAGTCATGGGAGGGTTCTTGGGCCAGCCAGCGTGCACCTGTAACCTACATAGCTCATTAGTAGCGGAAGGTGGGAGGACAGCAATTGGAATCACCCAGGAGCTTTTTAAAACAATTGATTTCAGAGAGAGGAAAGGAAAGAGAGAGAAACATCGATTCATTGTCCCACTTATGTATTCACTGGTTGATTCTAGTATGTGTCCTGACCTGGGATCGAACCCAAAACCTTGGCCTATCAGGATGATGCTCTGTCCAACTGAGCTACCTTGCCAGGGCTCATTCAGGAGCTTTTTCAAACATCATGAACTTCTCTCTTCCCTTTCTACTCTTCAGGACCCCTACTGGGGCCTGTACAAAGAATTCCTTGTTCTTGTGCGGTGATTTACAGTTTATAGAAGAATTTGACATAACATATCTCATCTGCCACTTTTCCTGTTTCACAGGTAAACCAGCTCAGAGAATTGGTGGGATTTGCCCCAGGTCTCCCACCCAGCAAGCCAGCGCCAAGGACCTGGGTGTTGGCACCTGAGGATGGTGGTTGTCGCTCTCTTGTATGAAGGTAATTCTGTTGATCCACCATCAACTGCTGAGCCCAGCTCTGCCTTTCCAGATCTTACTGATTAGGGCTTGGACCCAGGGATGTCTCCACGGTGTTGGGTTTACACTGAGCCCTTCGTAACCACCAGCAGGACAGCATTATCAAAGCCAGCAGTCGGAATACTGCCCTCAGATTGCTCTGTACCTCAGTTTTGGGGGAAGGGGAGAGAGGATAAGAGAGTGATCAACCATAAATTGTGAAGCTCTTGAACTTTCCATTTTCATCTGCCTGACTTAAAAACATCCCAGACACTCAAGAAATCCTTATTGAGTAAAAATTAAATACTACAAAATAATCATTAGGACCCAAGTATTTACCTCAAAACAATGACCATCCAAAGTTAAAAAAAAATGTGAGTCCAGCCCTGACCAGTTTGGCTCAGTGGATAGAGCATCGGCCTTCGGACTCAAGGGTCCCATGTTCGATTCCAGTCAAGGGCATGTACCTTGGTTGCGGGCATATACCCAGTAGGGAGTGTGCAGGAGGCAGCTGATCGATGTTTTTCTCTCATCGATGTTTCTAACTCTCTATCCCTCTCCCTTCCTCTCTATAAAAAATCAATAAAATGTATTTTAAAAAATGTGAGTCTACTAGGATAAATAAATATACATATGTATAACAAATAAAAGTTTTATATGATAATACTCACTTTTATTACATGCAGTAGAGACTGATATAGCCGATGTAATTTTTTAAATTGCTGATTGGAACTCAAAGATGTTAGGACCAATGACCAGGGCAATCTAAAAAGCAGAGCC
The DNA here is from genome assembly GCF_964212035.1 of Myotis nattereri. NCBI lineage: Eukaryota > Metazoa > Chordata > Mammalia > Chiroptera > Vespertilionidae > Myotis > Myotis nattereri. Next base: position 100,751,269 of record NC_138079.1, on the reverse strand, counting down.
TTAGACCAAAACAAAGGAAATAAAACTCATGATTTCATACAGATATGAAATGAACACATGTGAAAGCTTTTACTCAACTCATGAATCAAGGAACCAGTAAGATCTTACAGCCAGTTTGCAAGAGAACCCAAGGAAGATTCTAGAAGACTACAGATCAGGAATATTGAAATGAATGTGCAGATGGAGGCAAAACTGGTTTCTTCCACAGTTGGAAGAATCATTTACATGTCCATATTTATTTACATGGAGAGAGGGGATTTATTGTTTATAGACTATCAGTTCCTAGTTCTCATTATTCTCTATAATGTATAGAGTTGTAAAAATAGCTCAAAGGTACTGAAAGGCTAGATTTATATAACCTGGAAGGGTGTGTTCCAGACAATGCATAGTTTCCTATTGAAGAACAAATTTTCCCTACAGTCTCATAACCTCAATGAAAGATATTTTTGATAATGAAATAAGGCTGGTCTCGTTAGCTTTGGCTTGATTATTTGCCTAAGTGCAGTAAGGGAGTTAATTTATTATATAGGCTTTCTTGAGTTTGCTGGAAATCTTCATAAGGGACCTCAGATTGAATTTTTTTAAAAATCTGGTATTTGCTCTCCTGAGGTATGGCAGCCAGGAAGCTCTCTCCACAGTAGGTTTTACCTGAACTACTTATAAATTTGCTCAAGTTCCTCTCCTCTTGAGGTCCCCACAATACCCCAAAGTATCTGAAACTTGTTAAATTGTTAAAGGATCATTTCTTAAAAAATAAAATCATGGCTCTCCCATTGATATAAAGTAAACAGATATTAATGATTTTATTTAACACATTAATGAGGAAACCTGTATAGTATGACATATTTTTTTAATGTTTTTTATTGATTTTAGAGAGAGAGCAAGGGAGAGGATTAGAGATAGAAAAACTAATGAGAGAAACATCGATTGGCTGCTGCCTGCACAACCCCCCCCCCCCGCCCCCCCACTGGGGAATTGAGCCCTCAACCTGGGCATGTGCCCTGACTGGGAATCGAACCACTGATCTCTTGGTTCATAGGTCGACACTCAACCACTTAGCCACACTGGCTGGGCCAGTGTGACATTTAAATGAGGTAATATACGTAAAACATTTCCTGTGGTGCCCAGCAGGAAAAAAACCTCAGGTCTTTCTTAAGTTGGTCAATTAGCTGTAGACCACTTACTTCTCAAGGGCATCTATGCCATTGTGTCTGAAAGCACAGTCTACAATCTACTAGTACTTGTTCAAAATCCAGATTCTTGTTAAAAATCCAGATTCTTGAACCCCTCTCCAAAATTTTGGGTGTGGAATCTAAGCACCTGCATTTTTTTTTTCTTTTTGAGAGGAGGGGGAGAGAGAGAGAAACATCAGGTAGTTGCCTCCCGCACTCTTCACAACCTGGGATTGAATCCACAACCTGGGTATATGCCTGGACCAGGAATTGAACCTGGGACCTTTGGGTGTATGGGAAGATGCTTCAACCAACTGAGCCACACTGACCACCTGCATTGTGATCAAGAGCTCTGAGTAATTCTTATGGAGACGAGAATTACACGTACAAATAATTAAAAAAAGTTTTATGTAAACTATACTTAGCTTCATAATGTGGATGTTCTCTTTCTATTCTATTTCATTTTTTAAAAATTAAATCTTTATTGTTGAAAGTACTAATATGCCCCCTTTTTCCTCCATTGACCCCTTCTAGCCTGTTCCCACCCCAGGCCTTCACCACCCTATTGTCTGTCCATGGGGTGGTGCATACAAGTTCTTTGGTTGATCTCTTCCCAACCACCCACTGCCTTCCCTCTGAGATCCCACAGTCTGTTCTCTGCTTCTATGTCTCTGGATCTATTTTGTTCATCAGTTTATTTTGTTCATTAGATGCCACATATGAGTGAGATCATGTGATACTTGTCTTTCTCTGACTGGCTTATTTTGCTTAGCATAATACTTTCCAGGTCCCTCCATACAGTCTCAAAGGGTAAGAGATCCTTTTTCCTTTTTTTTTTTTCACTGCTGCATAGTATTCCATGGTGTAAATGTACCACAGCTTTTTTATCCACTCAGCTACTGATGGGCAGGTGGGCAGTTTCCAGATCTTAGCTATTATAAATTGCATCCCTATAAACATAGGGGTGCATACATTCTTTCTTATTGGTATTTTGGGTTTCTTAGGATATATTTCTAGAAGTGGGATCACTGGATCAAATGACAGTGATTTTTTTCAGAAAACTCCATACTGTTTTCCATAATGGCTGCACTAGTCTGCCTTTCCACCAGCAGTGTACTAGGGTTCCCTTTTCTCCACATTCTTGCCAGTACTTGTCATTTGTTGATGGTAGCCATTCTGACTGGTGTGAGGTGATACCTCATTGTCATTTTAATTTGCATCTCTCTGATGATCAGTGACTTTGAGCATTTTTCCATATGCCTCTTGGCCATCTATATGTCTACTTTGGAGAAGTGTCTATATAGGTTTTTTGCCCATTTAAAAAAATATATATATATATATATATTTGAATTCAAAGAGGAAGGGAGAGGGAGAGAGATTTAGAAACATCAGTGATGAGATGATGCATACCCCCCCTACTGGGGTTCCAGCCCACAACCCAGGCATGTGCCCTTGACCAGAATTGAACCTGTGACCCTTCAGTCCACAGGTTGATGCTCTATCCACTGAGCCAAACCAGCTAAGGCTGCCCATTTTTTAATCAGATTGTTTGTCTTTCTTTTGTTAAGTTGTATGAGTTCTTACATAATTTGGATATTAAACCTTTATAGATGTATCATTGCCAAATATGTTCTCCCATACAGTGGGCTCCCTTTTCGTTTCGTTGCTCAGAAGCTTTTTATTTTTATGTAGTCCTGTTTATTTATTTTCTCCATAGTTTCCATTGCCCTAGGAGATGTATCTGTAAATATATTGCTACAAGAGATGTCTGAGATTTTACTGCCTATGGTTTCTTCTGGGATTTTTATGGTTTCACAGTGTACATTTAAGTCTTTTATCCATTTTGAGTTTATTCTTGTGTATGGTGTTAAGTTGGTGGTCTAGTTTCTTTCTTTTTTTGGCGTGTACCTGTCCAGTTTTTCCAACACCATTTATTGAAGAGACTATCTTGACTCCATTGTATGTTCTTGCCTCCTTTGTCAAATATTAATTGAGCATGATGGCTTGGGTCAATTTCTGGGGTCTCTGTTATTTTCCATTGATTTATATGCCTGGTCTTGTGCCAGTATCAGTGGCTTTGTAGTGTAACTTGATATCTGGATTGTGATCCCTCCAACTTTGTTCTTTCTCAAGATTGCTGTGGCTATTAGGGGATTTTTTGGTTCCATATAAATTTTTGGAGTATTCTAGATCTCTGAAATATGCTGTTGGTATTTTAATAGGGATTGCACTGAATCTGTACATGCCTTGGGTAGTATGAACATTTTAATGTTAATTCTACTGGTCCACGAACACGGTATATTCTTCCATTTGTTTATGTCTTCCTCTATCTCTTTTTTCAACGTCCTGTAGTTTTCCAAGTACAAGTCTTTTACTTCCTTGGTTAAGTTTATTTCTAAGTATCTTAATTTTTTTATTACATTGGTAAATGGGATTGTTTGCTTAGTTTCTTTTTCTGAGAATTCATTATTGGTGTATAAAAATGCCATCGATTTCTGGGTGTTAATTTTGTATCCTGCTACATTGCTGAATTCCTTTACTAAATCTAGTACTTTTTTGGTGGAGTCTTTAGGATTTTCTATATACAATATCATGTCATCTGCGAATAATGACAGTTTTACTTCCTCCTTTACATCTAATTTGGATGCCTTTTATTTCTTCTTCTTATCTGATCGCTGTGGTTAGGACTTCCAGTACTATATTGACTAAGAGTGGTGAAAGTAGGCATCCCTGTCTTGTTCCTGTTCTTAGGGAAAATGGTTTTAGTTTTTGCCCACTGAGTATGATGTTCACTGTAGGTTTGTCATATATGGCCTTTATCATGTTGAGATATGATCCCTCTATTTCCACTTTGCTGAGAGTTTTTATCAAAAATGGATGCTGGATTTTGTCTAATGCTTTTTCTGCGTCTATTGACATGATCATGTGATTTTTTTTTTCCAGTTTGTTTAAGTGATATATCACATTTATTGATTTGCAAATATTGTACCAGCCTTGCATCCCTGGAATAAATTCCACTTGGCAATGGTGTATGATCTTTTTAATATATTGCTGGATCCAATTTGCTAATATTTTGCTGAGGATTTTAGCATCTATGTTCATCAGATATATGAGCCTGTAGTTCTCTTTCTTTTTAGTGTCTTTTTAAAAAATATATTTTTATTGATTTCAGAGAGGAAGGGAGAGGGAGAGAGAGATAGAAACATCAATGATGAGAAAGAATCATTGATCAGCTGCCTCCTGCACGCCCCCTACCGGGGATCGAGCCCACAACCTGGGCATGTGCCCTTGACTAGAATTGAACCCAGGACCCTTCAGTCCACAGGCCAACTCTCTATCCACTGAGCCAAATGGCTAGGGCTTTGTAATGTCTTTATCTGGTTTTGGAATTAGGATAATCCTGACCTCATAGAAAGAGCTTGGAAGTGTTCTTTCCTCTTGGATTTTTTGGAATAGTTTGAGGAGTATAGGTGTTAGCTCTTCTTTGAATGTTTGGTAGAACTTCCCTGTGAAGCTGTCCGGACCATGGCTTTTGTTTGCTGGGATTTTTTTTTTTTTTTTTTTTTTTTTTTTTTACTGCATCCATTTCATCAGTCGTTATTAGCCTATTCAGGTTTTCTGATTCTTCCTGATTCAGTTCTGGGAGATTGTATTTTTCTAGGAATTTGTTCATTTCATTCATGTTGTCCAGCTGTTGGCATTTAGTTAGTTGTTCATAGTATTTTCTTACAATCCTTTGTATTTCTGTGGTGTCAGTGATTACTTCTCCACTTTTGTGTCTGATTTTATTCATTTGGGTCCTCTCTCTTTGTTACTGGATGAGTCTGGCTAATGGTTCATCAATCTTCTTTATCTTTTCAAAGAATCAGCTCTTGGTTTCATTGGTTTGTTTTTAGTCTCTATGTAATTTATTTCTGCTCTAATCTTTATTATTTCCTTCTTTCTACTTACTCTAGTCTTTTCTTATTTTTCTCTTTCTAATTCATTGAGTCGTAGGTTAAATCGTTTATTATTAATTTTTCTTATTTTTTGAGCTATGCCTGTAGCGCTGTAAACTTCCCTCTCAGGACTGCTTTGCTGTGTCCCAGAGATTCTGGACTGTGTGTGTTCATTTTCACTTGTTTCCAGGAAGTTTTTTATTTATTTCTTGCGCTCATTGGTAACCCATTCATTGTTAAATAACATGCTATTTAGCCTCCATGTGTTTGAATGTTTTTGAGTGTTTTTACTGTAGTTGATTTCTAATTTCATTCCACTGTGATCTGAGAAGATGCTTGATATGATTTCAATCTTCTTGAACTTGGAGAGACTTGTTTTGTGTCCTCACATGTGGTCTATCTTTGAGAATGACCTATGTGCACTAGAGAAATAGGTATATTCTACAGCTTTGTGGTGAAATGTTCTATAGATATCAATTAAATATCCATCTAATCCAGTGTGTCATTTAGAGTCACTGTTTGCTTGTTAATTTTTTCTCCGGAATATCTATCCAGTGATGTCAGCGGGGTGTTTAAAGTCCCCTACTATGACTGTATTGTTGTCTTTCTCTCCCTTAAAGTCCTCTAGAAGTTTTTAAAATATATTTAGGTGCTCCTATGTTGGGTGCATATATGTTTACCTGGGTTATATCCTCTTGTTGGATCGATCCCTTTGGTATTATGTAGTGACCTTTGTTGTCTCTTGTTGGCCTTCATTTTGAAGTCTGTTTTGTCAGATCTGAGTATAGCTACCACAGCTTTTTTGGTTTCCATTTACATGGAAAATCTTTTCCATCCTTTCACTCTCATCCTGTGTGAGTCTTTTGTTTTGAGGTGGGTCTCTTGTAGACAGCGTATAATTGAGTCATGTTTTTGTATTCATTCAGCTACCCTATGTCTTTTGATTGGAGCATTTAATCCATTTATTTACCTTTCAGGTTATTATTAAAAGGTAATTATTTATTGCCATTTTAATTCTGTATGTCCATGTTTCTCTCTCTTCCTGTTTTTTTCTCATTACAGCAGTCCCTTTAGCATTTCTTTTTTTTTTTTTTACATATTCAGTATTTTTATTTAAATTTTTAGCAATTTACATATCTCTCCACCCTTTAAGTTAGTGTGACAATTTCCATAATAAACTACTGAAAGAGAAGCTTTGGTCAAAAATGGAATGAAATAGCAAAAACAAAAACCAAAAAAACAAACAAACAAAAAACCAAAATACAAACAAAACTCAATCACTGCTGCTTTTAAAAATCCAACACTTTCACCAATTATATTCAAACAAAACCACATAAACAACATTTGCGCGATATGTGTCTTCAGTGTTTCCTTACGGCTGGCTCTCCTCACCATCATGCACATGGTGGAGCTGCCGTGGGGCAGTTTGTCAGTTTGTCAGTTTGTCAGTTTGTCATGCTGGATCTGGGAGGCTCACTCAGCTTCACATTATCCGGAGGCCCTGGATGGAAGACTCTAAGGTCTTGAAATCCCAAATTGTCATGGCTCCATCGATGCCAGTAGTGCAAAATTTGCGACAATCTTGCTTGTCCACCTCATAAACAGATACTTGAGTGATGCTATTCTGGTGCAGCGTCTCCGAGGCTGTATTGCGGTCCTCGGTTGTGGCCCTCTTGTCCATGTTGCGGAAGCGTTCCATGGCAGACATGTTGCGCTGGATGCTCTGTTTTGGAATGTCTAGCTTGGAGACGCAAGTCAAGCTGCCACGGTCATCATAGTTAAAGAGCATTGGGCAGCAGTCATGGCCAGCGGCTACAACGCTATTCTCTGAAACAAATGACACACTCAGCAGAGGCAGGAATTCTGTTTTCAGAGTTGAGACCTGCACGCTTTTTGAGGCATCGGCAACGGACACGGTGCTGTCGTGGCTGACCCAGGCCAGTCGACTCCCACTGGCGGAGAAGCTGACGCCATGCACCCAGCCACCAGTACCACTGCCACCAAACTCTGACATCAGCTGACCAAAAGGCATCTTGCTGCCCCAGGGTGTACTGGCTGGCTTTTCATCCACTTCTTTAATGTATGCAGAAAACAGCCTGCATTTGAGATCACATGATCCTGCTGCCAGCAAAACATTGTTGGGATCCCTGTCCAAGCCGAGGACGGTGGAGCGAATTGGCTTTTTAATGTGCTTGCTTACCCACCAGTCATTTTCAGACTCAAAGTAACAAACAGAAATGAGTCTTGCTCCACTTCCCACAGCAAATTTGTTCTCTAGTGGGGACCACTTGACAAAAGTGGCTGCACGGTTAATTCTCAGGATCACCAGGGTTGGCTTCCAGACACCATCTTTCTGACTCCAGACATAGGCATTGCGGTCTGCCCCGCAAGTGACGATGCGGTCGCCTTGGGAGCCCAGTTGATACCTGTGATATGTCCATTGTGCTCCTTGAGTTCATGAGCTTTCACCCACTGGCTCCCGTTCTTTTAATAGATGTGGACTTCATGATTATTGGGGCTAAGGGCAATCTGGGTACGATCCCTTTTCCAGGCATGACAGGTGATTGGCTCTAGTAAAAATTGATGCAGGGACATTATTCTTAGTGGTTTCAAAGGATAGAAAGTGCAGCCGAGGAAACGGGGAGTCGGGATGAGAATTCTGACAGTCGGACCGGAGGGTGTGGCTGTGGCAGGTGCTGCTGCATCAAAGGCTACGTGGAGCCGGTATGTGTAATTCCGACTTCGGGGGCAACGGCACCCAAGAGGGGGAGCCTAAGGAACTCAGGGAAAGGTTTTCCTGGGGTCAGGGCGGTCCGGACCGGCTCGGAGCAGAGAATTCGTGGACTCTGGTCAGTCGACGCGAACAGGCCCCTTTAGCATTTCTTGAAGTGCTGGTTTGGTGGTGATAAACTCTTAGTAATCTTGGTTTCAGGTCCTTGCTTTTCATTACTTTGAATACCTCATGCTGTTCCCTCTGGCCTGTAGGTTTTCTGATGAGAAATCAGCTGACAGCCTTATGGGAACTCCTTTGTAGGTAACAAATTGCTTTTCTCTTGCTGCCTTTAAGATTCTCTCTTTGTCTAATTTTTGGCATTTTAATTATAATATATCTGGGCATGGGCCTGTTTGGGTTCTTCTTCTTTTACATATATTTTATTGCTTGCAGAGAGGAAGGGAGAGGGAGAGAGAGAGATAGAAACATCAATGATGAGAGAGAATCATTGATTAGCTGACTCTTGCACGCCCCTACTGGGGATCAAGCCTGCAACCCGAGCATGTGCCCTTGTCTGGAATCGAACCTGGGACCCTTTAGTCCGCAGGCTGATGCTCTATCCACTGAGCCAAATTGGCTAGGGCTGTTTGGGTTCTTCTTGCTTGGGACTCTCTGTGTCTCATTGGACTTGTGTGATTCTTTTTCCTTCACCAGGTTAGGGAACTTTTCTGCCTTATTTCTTCAAACATGCTCACTTTGTTCTCCTTGTGGCACTCTCATTATGAGACTATTGTTAGGTTTCATGTTGTCCCACAGCTCCCTTAAGCTGTCCTATTTTTTCATTTTTTTCTTTTTGGTTTCTCTGATTGAGTAATTTTTTTCTACCCTGTCTTCTGATTCACCGATCTGATCCTCAGCTTCCCCTAATTTGCTGTGCATTCCTTCCAATGTGTTCTTTATTAGTGCCGTGTCATTCTTTATTTCCAACTTGTCTTTCTTTCATAGTTATTATATCTTTTCTCATGCTTTTGAGCATCTTTTCCATCATTATTCTGAACACTATATCTGATAAATTTCTTAACTCCATTTTGTTTAGCTCTTCTTCTGGAGAATTCTCTTGTTCTTTCATTTGGGAGTTGTTGTTTTTTGTCTCCCCATTTTGGCTGCCTGTTTGTGTTTGTGTTTATATATTAGATATATCTGTTATGACTCCTCATCTCTAGTGCAGGACAATGTCAGATGCTATTTCTGACTGGCCCTGAATCCCCTGTTTAGAGTACAGCAATCCACAGCTTGTGGCTTGCTCTGCTGGGTCTGGTTGTCTTTGGAAAGGACCAAGATGTGCACCAGGGTCTGCTTTTCCTAGCCCCGGGCCCAGAAGGAGATCAGGCAAAGACTCAAAGCTTCCAGAGACCTGCCTCTGCCTGTAGTCTGCTTGTATTCAGGTTTGATTAGCTTCAGGCCATATTGATTGAAGGGTGGGTCAAGAGATCTTCCAACAGGATGGGGCAACTACCTTCCCCCCCAGACAAAAACTGCCTGGATAGCAAAGGTCTGTGGGAAAAGATGTCCTCTGCAGCGTGAGGGACTGACTCAGCGCAAGAAATCGTGGTGGTGAGGGAATGACTCAGTGCAAGAAATCGGGGTGGCTGCCTTATAAGCTCCAGCCCCAGAGCCCCCAACATGGACTCTCCTCACACAGCTCCAGTCCGCTCTGCCCTCCCTCTGCCAAAGCCCTGCCAAAGGTGAGTGCCTGCACAGGAAACCTTGTGCATTGGCCCTTAAGGGGGTGCCTGCATTTCTAGCTATCTCTGGATGGTGAGCAGCAACCCTGCTGTTTTTCACAACCAGATGTTCTGGGGCACCTTTCTAAGTTCTGGCGCTCTGGGCTGGGAAGTCCAGCTTGGGGTTTAGACCCCAGAGTTTTCTATGGGAACCCCCCACAGCTGAGATATCCCCCCAGACCTCCAGCTGCTGTCTGTGGAAGCCTAGCCAGCCCTTTTGCAGCTCTGCACTCCCTACCAGTCTCTATGCGGTTTCCACTTTGCACCCTTGGTTGTCAGGATTCTCTCCAGCTCGTCTTCAGTTGATTTTTCAGGGTGGTTTTTCTGTATTTTAGTTGTATTTCTAGGAGTGTCAGTATAGCTTCCACTTACTCCACCGCCACTTTTAAGACATCTATTTCATTTATTTATTTATTTATTTTTAAAAATGTATATTCTTATTGATTTCAGAGAGGAAGGGAGAGGGAGAGAGAGAGATAGAAACATAGAGTCATTGATCAGCTGCCTCCTGCATTCCCTACACTGGGGTTTGAGTCAGCAGCCCAGGCATGTGCCCTGACTGGAAATTGAACTGTGACCTCCTGGTTCATAGGTCGATGCTCAACCCCTGAGCCACATCGGCTGGGCAGTCTTTATTTTCTTATATGACATAGGAATGTTCCCTGTGAGTTATGGAGTTATAGAAAAATTACCAAGCAAGGAAATACAGCTTATCTTTAGAGCATTTAATATTTTTCCACTGTAAAAAGAGTTCATGTACATTGTAAACAATTTTGAAATGTAAGGAAAAATAAATCGCTATTCTTACTACTTTTAACATTTTGAGATATTTTTTCCAGTTATTTAAGGTGTTTGTTTGTTTTAAGTTATGATTTATTGACTAAAATTAGTCAATAAATAAAAAATATGACTGGAGTTAAGAAGAGAGGGAAGAAAAGTGGATTGAAAGCTAGATGTAATGTTATTGTCCAAATAATACTGTGGTCTTTAAAAAAAAAAAACACACAAAATAAAAAACACCAAAAAACCCTTAGCTTGGAAAAAATAGTTTTTGTTGAACTTGTTAATTGGGTTTTGCTTTCTAACTAATAAGTTTTTCAAATAAACATTTTAGAAATTCTTGAATTATTTTTGTAACACATTGAAACTCCCAAATTTTTGTTTTGGAAACGCTGTGCTATGCATCTAATTTTTATCAAGAATGTGGTATAGGACAGTGGGGCCTTGACTTACGAGTTTAATTCGTTCCGTGACGGAGCTCATAACTCAAATTACTCGTATGTCAAATCACTGTGACGTTCGCTGCGCCAACTAGCGGTGGGGTATCTGAAGCTGGCTCATAACCTGAATTTTTTTGAGCTTGCAACTCAAAGCAAAAAATTGGCCGAGAGACGGCTTGTATCTCAAAAAAACTTGTTAGTCGGGACACTCATAAGTCAAGGCCCCACTGTACTTTCATTTTTAAGAAGTAACATCGCCATCTTGTGGTTTTCCAGAGTATTGTTGTTGAGGATTTAGATTTTGTTTTCATAACTGTTATGGGCCTAGGTTACATAATACTTTAGGGTTCCATCTGGTCTGCAGGTGAGGGCTTCCCACTCTAATGTGGAGTAAAATAGCAAACAACATGTAGAACACAATGTGTGTGCAACAGAAAATAAAGTGTTAAAGGTACAAATACAAGAGTGTAAATAGCCGTGCATTCAAGTGGCAGGATTATGGGTGATTTACTACTATTTTGTTCAGATATTAGCAACGTACAAAATATCTCAATTCGTAATCCACTGTCCCTCTCCTTTGATGAAGAAACCAAGCCCAGGAGAGAGAAATCTGTCTGTGATGTATAAAACTGGTTTTTATTCAAGTGACTCTGGGGACCTGAGTCAGAGCTATAAGGATTTTTTAAATAACTTTATTTGGATATGATTTATATACCGTACGGCTCCCCCATCTAAAGTGTGCAATTCAATGTTTTGAGTGTGTTCACAGTGGTGTGGAGTACAACCATCACCACAATCCATTTTACATTTTCATTCCCCACAAAAGAACCCCCACACTCTTTAGCATCACTCCCTGATTCCTGCCCTATGTTCTATGAAACCACTAATCTGCTTTCTGTCTCTATGGATTTGCCTCTTCTGGACATTTCATATGAATGAACCATCCAATATGTGACCTTCTATGTCTGGCTTTTTTCATTGAGCATCATGTTTTCAAAGTTCATCCACATGGTAATGCGTGTCAGAACTGTATTCCTTTATTGCTGAATGAATTCCATCGTACCGATAGGCCACATACAGGCGTGAGGAAGTGTTTCAGAGAGAACATGGTTCATGGATGGAGCGAGCCAGTGCTGATCCTGCATGGCGACCAAAGGGGAGAATGGTGTCTGCAGAGTTAAGGCGCAGCTGCCAGATGACCAGGGTGAAAAGGAAGGGGTATGTGCTGTTCTTGCAAAATTAAATCATTAATTTTGATTAATGTTTTAAGGAGGGGGTTTTGTTTTAGGACACAGGAACCCTAAAAACCTTGATCATCCAAATGCAAAGAACCAGCAGAGACACACAGATTTGGTGACCAGAGAGAGCAGGGCATGAATGGTGGAGAAAGGGCCTCCTGGGGGGAAGGGAGATGTGCCCAAGGAAATGGATAGAGACACTACCTTTTCTAAATCAGGATAAAATATTATGTGTAAAATATTACACATAAAAGAGGATATCTGGATATCCTCTTTATCCAGAAAGTGAGGAGTGACAAGAGCTTGTGAAGATATCTATCCCAAATGGATAAATTGTGAAACAGATAAAGTTGTAAAATTCTGAATCATGGAGGGATACCTTTATTTAATCAGATGTTAGGTAAATGGGGCATCACTACATATAATTTGTTACAGATTTGGGGGGGGGGCGTGTGTGGTAAAATATACACAAAAAATATTACAACTTAAATCATTTTAAAGTGTACAGTTCAGTGGCATTAAGTACTTTCACAGTGTTGTGCAACTATAGCCACCATCTATCTTTTTATCATCCCAAACATCATCCGGTATCCATTACACAACACAACACTCCCATCCCCTACCCCCCAACCCCTGTCAACCACCATTTGAATTTCTCTCTCTCTCTCTCTCTCTCTCTCTCTCTCTCTCTCTCTCTCTCTTTTAGTTGATGTAGTTAATTTACCTAAATATAATTATTTGTCTCCTGGTTTGTTGAAGCAATAGGTCAGACAGCATTTGCCACGATAATGTCTGTCAGAGTGGCTGGCCATAAACACTCCTAGCAGAAGTGTCTGATGTTGCCATTCGTGTCCACTGTGTAGTATTTCAGGGCAGCCAGCTTAACCTTCTTTTTCTTACGCTTACTCTTCCTGGGGGTGGGTAAGACTTCTTCTTCCTTTTCTAAGCAGCACCATAAAGTCTCAACACAAGGTGAAGAGTGGACTCTCTTTGAATGTTGTAGTCAAAGAACGCCCGTCTTCCAGTCGCTTGCCAGCAAAGATCAGTCTTTGCTGACCAGGAGGAATTCCTTCCTCATCCTAGTTCTTGGTCTTACATTTTCTGTTGTAGCCAAGGGTTCAACCTCGAAAGTAATGGTCTTACCTGTTAGGATTTTCACAAAAATCTGCATATTGGAGAGGATTCCACCACAGATAACAGATCAGCATTTTACTTTCTGTCTCTATAAAATTTGATCACTCTAGCTTCATCATATACCAGTAAGTGGAATCATATAATACTTTTCTTTTTTGACTGGCTTATTTCATGTTAGATTTTTTCAATATGTAATTCTCATTTGCTATCCTTTATACTTAATATTTTTGTTCCTTTCACGGGATTACCAGCCCTTTAATGCAATCATCTGAGGGATTTAACATTTGTGTAGCATGGCACCTGGAGTTCAAAAGCACTTTGATGTTAGATATTTCAGAGCCATTAGTATTATTCCATTCATCAAAAAGCCAAAACCCATGCGATTCAGTCATTGCCAAGAACTGCTGTGTAATAAATGATCTCTGATCTTACTAGCTGAAATAGCAGTAGTTTATTGTTGATCAGGTACCAGATCAAACTGTAAAATTCTGAATCATGGGGTGGCTGGGCTGGGCCTCTACTGGTTTTCTCAGGCACCTCATGTGACTACACCCAGCTGGAGGGAGGGCTAGGCTGGACGGTGCCAGATGGTCTTCCTCCATTCCTGGCAGTGCCCCTGCCCCCTGCATGTGGCCTCTCCCACAGCTTCCTTCCCCACTGGCCTCAGGGCTATGGCCCTGGCGGGCAAGGCTCTCCACCCCCCACTGTGAGCTCCTGGCGCACTCAGGTTACACAGGGAGGATCAATCTGGGCTGCAGGCCAGTCCAGATTCAAGACCACAGTGCAAAGGGCCTGCATAACTTTGCAGGAGAATTTGTGGTCATTAAACAGTCTACAATTTAAGGGCCTTTAATGGTTGAGAATGGGAACCGTCTATCAATCAAATCTAAATTCTAGTCCATTGAGGGCTTTCCACAGCCCATGGTCAGCCATAGTTCAAGGTCTTTTGTTTTCCATTTCCTTTGAGACGCAAGGGTCCTGAATTTAAACAGCAGTTTGAGTTGAGAGGATTGCAGTGTCTCCTGTCTCGGGCTCCATGACAACGCGCACAGTTCCCCGGGAACGCGGGGCCTTTGCCAGCTGACCCCTGTTGGTCTTTGTTGGTCATGTCCACCCAGCTGACCTGGAGGCGGCGGGGCTCCGGCGCCTGATCCTGAGGCCAGGGCGGTTGGTGTGGGTGGGTCCCTGCAGCCTTCACTCCGGTCCAGCTGCGTGGCGGGACCGACTGTAGGAATGTGCACGCTGGCCGGGCAGTGACCGCACCGATTTGGGTGGCCTGCGTGTCTGAAAGGCCTGTGAAAGGGTTCCAGCTGCTCTGCGCCGTTTCATCCTGTCGGTGGAGGCCATAGGGAAGGCGGGAGCGCGGGCAGCTCTCGGGCACAGCACGGGAGGGAGGACTTGGCGCTGGGGACCTGCCGCTTGCGTTCAGGGACCATTCAGAGACCCCGGAGCTTGCGGGCCATAGGGGCGGACTGCGGGTGGAGGGACTCGAGGAGCTGATCACACGCAGCGGGCGGCCTGTAGGCGGGGCCTCAACTGCTACCCTTTCCTGCCCAGAGCTGCCCTGCCCAGGGGGGCGCAGGTGCGTCTTGCTGCTGCCAGGCCGTGTTCCCGGTCCGTCCCCCCACCCCTCCAGCGCTTTGTGGGGCAGGATGGACAGGGCGGAGAAGGACCACACGGGAGAGCCAGAGATTGGCTTGTCTGGGAGGAGCTGGACGGGGGAGAGGGGAGGGGGAGGATGACGCAGGTTAGGCAGGGACGCCTACCATTTGTCCTGGTACCTGGAGGAATTGTTTTCCTGGGTCTCGCCCATCCGGACCGGGCTTTGCTGCTGCCCGCGGCTGGGCAAGCATGCAGCACAGGGACTTTGAGGGAAGCCTGGGGAATCAGGGGCTCTGGGCCCCCGCACTTAGGTTGACCGGGGCTTGGGGAGCTAAATGCGGGCACCAGCCCAAGGAACTTCCTAGTAGGAAAGGGGACCAGGAGGAATTGGAACCACAGAACTTGGGATGGGATGACAGCTCACCGTGGGGAAACGGAAATGTGAGGGGAGGCAACAGTCTTGTTTTTGGACTGAGAAACAGACCCACAATGTGCCCACCACCCCAGTCCCCCAAGAAGACCCCACACTGGTGTCCCTACCCCGGTCTCCAGGACACCCTGGTCCCCATAGTCCATTCTTTCTGCTTCTCCAGGCCAGAAGCCAGGGAGCCGTCAGTGACCGCGGATCCTCTGGACAGCTTCACAGCCCCGTCCCCGCCCAGCTGAGGCAGCGCCAGCACCAGCTCAAGCACAAGGTCACTGCCTTCATGGGGCCCTGGCACCTCCTGAGCTCTGGGTGGCCCCAGGCCTCCCGCCTAGGGTGGGCACAGGATCTAGTTGTGAGTCCAGAGAGTCACACCGCTCAGGGCCATGGACTCTGTGGTCTGCAGAGTGTCAGGGTGAGAGGGCGCTGGGGATTCTGGGAAGGTCAGTGACCTGAGCTCATGTCCCCAGTGCTTGTCTCTGATGCTTGGTGCCCAGGAACGCCAGTGACTGTTATCCTGGACAAGGCACGCCAGGCGCCGTGTGGGGTGGGCTCCAGCTCGGCCTCAGCTGCCCTCCCACCTCTGCCGCTTCGTGGCCGTGCTGGTCGCCCTGGGAGGCTCAGTGTCCTCATCTGTAACCTGGGTCAGTGAGAATGGCGGACTTTCATAACATGGGGCTGGAAGGTTAAATGGAAAAAGCCATGAAACACGTCTCCCTGTGGGCCTCAATTCATAGTAACTCACAGTTACCAGTATCTTAGGCCCTGACAGTCCCCCCACCCCCCCGCCAAGAGCCTTGTGTTTGGTACATTCACACGTGGAGAAAGTGAGGTTTGGGTGAGGGAGGTGACATACTCACTGTCGCCAAGAGAGGAACTGGCCAAGCAGAAGCACCAGCCTGGGCTTCTGCAGCTCCGTCAGGTCCTTGCCTAGCCTAGTGCCTCGTCTCCCTACCTGCACCCAGATCCATCCTCCTGAGCCCCAGGCTTCTCCACTGATGGGGCTTTGCCTCCTCCCTTAGGACAGACACCCTGGACTGCCAGGTTCCTTCCTGGGAGGAGGAGGGGAAATCCAACAGCTGGGGCCTGAGTGTGGTCTAGGGGACAGGCCGTTGGTTCCGGAATGCCCCTGCCTGAACCCAGCGAGCAGGAGAGCGCGAGTATGAAGACTGGCCAGGAGCCGTCCCCTGAGACTGGCACAGATGTCGTCCCCGCAGCCCCCACAGACCCCGCAGACCCCAACGAATACTTCAATCTGGTCCTGGTAACAGTCTGCACTGGGGACGGGGATGGCGTGGACTCCCTGCCCAAAGAAGTGCACTGCGCCATGTCCCTGGAGATGACTGGCCCCGACACCCTGGGCAGAACCCTCCAGACCCTGCCAGCAGAGGAGCAGGGAGGGCCAGTCCAGCCAAGCCCCCAGGCCCTTGAGCAGAAATGCAGCCAGCCAGACACAGGTGAGCTCCCGGCCTGCTAACCCTGACCCTGCATGCTCACACCTGGGCCTCCGTGCACCCCCCTTTCCAGTGGGGTGACTTTGGCTGTCCCATCCCTGCTCCAAGCCTCCTTATCTCTAAGTACAAATCTGAGCCAGGCTGGTATGTTCTTCATCCCTGTCCAACCACGCTCCCCCCAACCCTCCCATCCATGTCCCTGGTGCCGTGTTTACTCCATGTCCGCTAACCCAGCCCTCTCCTTGCCCTTAGCAGCCCCCAAGCCCCTGGAGTTCCTGAGGACCCCGTTCGGGGGCCGCCTCCTGGTGCTGGAGTCCTTCTTGTACAAGCAGGAGAAGGCCGTGGGGGACAAAGTGTACTGGAAGTGCCGAGAGCACACTGAGCTGGGCTGCCGCGGCCGGGCCATCACCCGAGGCCCGCGGGCCACCGTGATGCGGGGCCACTGTCACCCCCCTGACGAGGAAGGCCTGGAGGCCCGGCGCCGGAAACAGAAGCTGCTGCGCAGCCCAGCCCTGCCGGAGGGCTTGGGGAGCCCCCAGATCCCCGGAGGCCAGGTGGAGGAGCCACTCAAGGGGGCAGGCCCAAGGCTGTGCCCTGAGGAGCCAGAGCCCGCCCCAGAGCAGAACTTCCGGAGAAGCCTGTCCATGCTGACCTTGCCTCTCCGGAGCTTGCCTCTCAAGAAACGCCGATTACTGATGTTTGGTGAGTGTCGCCCCACCCAGCTCCCCTCTGGGACAGGCATGACCCCGTGGGCCCTTTCTTCTGCCCAAATAGAAATGTGGGGTTCCACACACGTTATAAAATGTGTTCAAAGTTAAAACGGCTTTTAAAAATATGAACGTGTCCCCTTGGTCATTAAGCCCATAGGATAGAACCAGAGCTCCTAAACCAAGGCGTCCCAAGTGCGTGTGGAATTTTCTGACACCGCAGGGTCTGGTGTGGGGCCCAGAATCATGAGTTTTAATGGGCTCCATGTGATTCTGGCGACCTGGGCAGTTTGGGAAGGTCAGCCTGGTGGGAGATCTTTGAGCTGTGGGTCCCAGGTTCACGTTCCAGCCCCATCTCATGAAGCTGGGTAGCCTCAGAACATCTGCTAAATTTCTGCAGTTTTGGGGGCTTTGTCCTAGGTGGATCAGAGTCCAAATGCCAGGGAGATTGGGTGTTGGACATGTGGGCAGTGCTCAGCACCGGCCCAGCATGTGGTGGCTCTGAGTAACTTGCAGGCGGAATTTTTGCGCCGTTTTTATTACCCACAACTGGGTGGTGGGCTTGGCCCCAAAGGCTGGTTGGAAAGGAGTCAACCGCTGTTAAAACAACTGCTGTTCTGAGTGCCGGGGCAGGGCGGGAGAGAGGGGCTTGTTTTACACTGTGTATCTTTTGGTGCCATCTGTATTTTATGGCGCGTGCAAGTATAAATCAAAAATTAGATAACATTTTCAAGTAAACCCTAAAAAAAAGTATGGCCTGGAGTGCGTGAGGGCATAGGCTGTGGAGTCAGAGCCAGCTTGGACCACCTGGGCCTGTGATCTTGGGCATGGCCACCTCTCTGACCACCAGAAGAGGAACTGCAACTCCCCCTTGAGCTGCTGGGCGGGGGTGCAGTGGCTGCATTTGGACAGAGCACGCCTGGCCACACATTCCACTAGCAGCACTGCCTGACCGCCACCCCCCTGACCACTGTGACTGCTGGTTCCTTCCCCAACAGAGCGCCCGCCCTTCGAGTTCTTGAAGACCTGTTATGGGGGCAGCTTTCTGGTGCACAAGTCATTCCTGTACAAGCGAGAGAAGGCCGTGGGAGACAAGGTGTACTGGACGTGCCGAGACCACGTACTCCACGGCTGCCGCAGCCGGGCCATCACCCAGGGCCAGCGTGTGACCGTGATGCGCGGCCACTGCCATCCGCCCGACATGGAGGGCCTGCAGGCCCGGCGGCAGCAGGAGAAGACCATGGCGACACAGAAGGCCAGGCCGGGCGGCCCTGGGGGCCAAGTGGACAAGCTGCTCCAAGGTGTGGACAGCCTGCTGTACCACAGGGGGCCTGGCACCCTGACCCTCACCAGGCCCCGGCCCAGAAAGCACACGAGGCCACAGGCCCTGCAGGAATCTCCCGCCAGGGACCAGGAAAAGGGCCTGGGTGAGTCCTTCAAGCCCACTGGCCAGAGCCGGGGGCCCCTCAAGTCTTCCATCCTGAGGGCCTGGGAGCGGGAGGGGGTGGCATCAGGCCTGGCTCAGCCTTTGCTGACCACCTACCCCATTTCTCATAAGGAGGCCCTGAGTTCTTGAGGACCCCTTTGGGGGGCAGCTTCCTGGTGCACGAGTCCTTCCTCTACAGGCGGGAGAAGGCCGCTGGCAACAAGGTGTACTGGACCTGCCGGGACCAGGCCCGCATGCGCTGCCGCAGCCGGGCCATCACCCAGGGCCAGCAGGTGACCGTGATGCGAGGCCACTGCCACCCTCCTGATCTGATGGGCCTGGAGACCCTGAGGCAGCGGGAGAAACGCCCTGGTGTCGGCCAGAGGGGGAGTTCAGGTAAGACAGATGGGGAGCAGGTCTGGGGACAGGCAGGAGATCAGCCAGCCTTTCCTTTTTGACCCCCATGTCCCTTAGCAGGCACCTCCCGTACCTTACCAGGAGCTCTCTGGAAGGAGTTACGGCCCTCTCCTCTCGCCTTTCCCTTTCCTTGCCTCCACTCCTCCACCGCCACCTCTCCACATTCCCTGACCAGACTCGGGGTGACTCTAGGTCAGCCGAGGGCAAACTACGGCCCGCGGGCCGGATCCGGCCCGTTTGAAATGAATAAAACTAAAAAAAAAAAAAAAAAAAGACCGTACCCTTTTATGGAATGATGTTTACTTTGAATTTATATTAGTTCACACAAACACTCCATCCATGCTTTTGTTCCGGCCCTCCGGTCCAGTTTAAGAACCCATTGTGGCCCTCGAGTCAAAAAGTCTGCCCACCCCTGATCTAGGTAGTCCCACTCACTCAGGTGGTAGATCAGCCCCAAGCTGCCCCCAAATCTCCACAGCACGTGGTCAACCCAGGCTTCCTTTCCTCTTCCTCCTCCCTTTTCTTTCTTAAGAATTCATAGAGGAAGCTAATTGCACACAGCCAGTTTCTCACTTTTACAGTGTGATTGGATAATACAGAATTGATTAACAGGCACACCCTACAGACCACGTGATTAAAGACAGAAGGTGGTATTTTCATGTAATTAACCAACTACTTCTCTCCTCTGCTCTGCTCCATAAATATCTATCATCTGCCCTAAGGGAGCCATTGACGAGGGTCACAGCCCCTCTTTTTCCATCGTTGTCCACTTGGTCAGCCCCAGAGGGCCTGGTTTTTGGACTCTCACAGGCATAAGATGTAAATAACGTAAATGTTCTTGTCCTTGTCTTGCTAAGAAGAGCAGCTTTGGCCCTGCCTTCTCTTACTTACCCGGCTTTTCACTCATGTCTGAGAGACACCTGCCTCTCTTTCAGAAGTTATCAGTTGTATAATTTCTAAATTAGGAACTTTTTGACCCTAAAGTTCTCTCAGGTTTTCTGGGCAGTTGAGATTTCTGATTGTATTTCTTTCTGACTCTTTTTATTCCATTTCCATGTAACTTCCGTGTACCTGGAGATGAAGCTACAAGGCACACGGCAGCCCTGCCCCATCCTCACTCCCAATTCCCACCCCAAATAATAATTCTGAGCTCTTTCCCTTGTTTCTTTTATTTTTTTATTGATTTTTTAGAGTGAGAAAGAGAGAAACATCAGTTGGCTGCCTCCCACTTGTGCCTGACTAGGGATCAAACCTGCGACCTGGGTTGGCGCCCTGACCGGGAATCCAATCTGCCACCCTTGGTGTATTGGACAACACTCCAACCACTGAACCACACCAGCCGGGGTTACCCTATTTCTTGAAACGTGCTTCTACCATCATCACCTGAATCTCTTGTTGATTTCTAATGAGAGGAAGTGTTGGTAAAGATAGAGGATTCAGCTGTTACCTGCTGCCCCCATCCTTTCAGTGCAGTTACTGCAGGTTTTGTTTTCGCTTTGTTATATAAATCGGTTCGCTGAGCGAGCTGGGAGTGCATTGCGATGGCTTCTCCCTCACACAGCTCTTCGTTTTCCGGGCAGTTGAGCAGCTGCTTCATTTGTCCACCATTTGTTCTGCGTGCCCATCACTCCTTCCTCACCCAGCAGCGGACAGCTCGCCCGGCTTTTTGCTCCAGTCTGACTGGGGTCCCCTAGCTGGACCTCATCTCTAGGTCTCTCTTTCTCTTGCTTGGTTTACCTCCTTGTGTTTTGAAGTCCCTCCTCTAGTTACCAGCCTGGCAAGGGCGCCTGGAGGCCGCACTTTGAGACCATGTGTGTCTGAAGGTATCTCGATGGAGAGTGTGGCTGTTTGCAGAGCTCCAGGTTATAAATCCTTCCTTGGTTATATGGTCTCTGTTATTGAATGACCACAGCTTTCTGAAGTGATCCTATGCAAGGGATGGGCCAGTGCCCACAGGGGGACCCTCCCACAGGGGTCTAAGACTGGCTGCCCCGTTCTGGGCCTGGGGCATGGAAAACGGGCAAGAAGTGTCACAGTCCGATTCCACTTCCTTGTTCCCCACCCGAAGATTCTTCCTCCCCAGGCGCAGACACCCTTACATGGTTGTTCTTCAAACAACCCACACCCAGGCCCTGCGTGGCGCTGCCCTGGACCCACCTTCAGAGGGACCTCAGGCCTTCCAGACTTGGCCACTGGACTCCACTGTTGTCAGTGGCTTCCCCTAACAGCGGTTCTCAACCTGTGGGTCACGAACAATGAAAATACATCCTGCATATCAGATATTTACATGACGATTCATAACAGTAGCAAAATTACAGTTATGAAGTAGCAACGAAAATAATTTTATGGTTGGGGGTCACCACAACATGAGGAACTGTATTAAAGGGTCGCGGCGTCAGGAAGGTTGAGAACCGCTGCGCTACAGGCTGGTTTGCCAAGTCTGTGATCACACCCCACCCCTCACCCCCAGCCTCGACCATTCTGTCAGCATCTCTGCTCTGTGGCCCGCTCCTCCCCTCTCCCGATCTCTGTCCTTGTGCTCTGTGCCTTCCTTCCTCAGGGGACATTTTCATCGGGTGCCAGAGGAACAGAAACATGCCCTGAGGTCACCTAGCTCCATGCCACATCCAGGCACCCCCACCTCTCCAGGGCGTTCTCGCCCCCTTGACTTCTGCCGTCCTCTGCTGTGGGGAAACAGACTCCCCGGTTTTTCTCCAGCTCCTCTGTGTGGTCCCTGTACCTGGACAGAGGGAAGGGAGTTCTTTGGGCAGAAGCATTTAACTGCCTCCGTCTCGACACATCCAACGCATTCACACCATTGCTTGCCTCCTCCTGCTGCCCTAGCGTCAAATCCCCACCCAGCCTGGCTCCCTGGAGAGTCGGCTGTGCGTTCCACACTGTGCCTATTGTACTGCTGATTACTTGTCCCCCGGAGTGGCCCTCCACTTACCCTCCCACTCAGCAGGGACTGCATGGCCAGTGTGCACCCCATTGCAGCCACCTGGGGTAAGCTAGGAGATGTAGCAAAGACACCCCCTTCCTGTCGGCACCATGAGATGGAGGGATGGCCCTCTGCCTTCAGGGGCCTCCACCTCACCAGCCTCTCATCTCCCCTCCCTGCCAGGCTTGGGAAAGGAGCCCCCGGGAGCTAAGGCGAGGCTGGGTTGGAAGCTGGTGGGGTGGGTGTCTGTGTCCTGGGCTCCAGGGCCCTCTAGCTGGGAGGAAGTGGGTACAGCTTGGGGTGGAGCTTGTGGAGGTCACTCCTCGAACCATGTTGCCCTGGGTCTGAGAACAGGGCCCCTGCCCACCTCATTGCTCTGTTCCAAGGCCTGGGCTCCGGGCTCTCCCTCCCCTGACTGCTTCCCCCATTTCTCCCCAGGAGACCCTGAGTTCCTGAGGACCCCTCTGGGCGGCAGCTTCCTGGTGCACGAGTCCTTCATCTACAGGCGGGAGAAAGCCACTGGCGACAAGGTGTACTGGACGTGCCGGGACCAGGCCCGCATGGGCTGCCGCAGCCGGGCCATCACCCAGGGCCAGCGGGTGATGGTAATGCGCAGGCACTGCCACCCGCCGGACCTGGGGGGCCTGGAGGCCCTGAAGCAGCGCGAGCCGTTCCCCACCCAAGTCCTGAGGGAAGGTTCAGGTGTGGGCGGGCACTGGGCCCTGGTCTCCCTGCTGGCCTGGCAGCCCCCGGGGCCAACCCCAAAACACAGACTGGAGCTGCCTGCTAGAACCTCCCATCCATCGCCCATGTCGAATGGGGTCCAACCATGCCTGTCAGTCTGTCCACCTGGCTGAGCTCCCTGAGGGCAGAGGCTACCTCTGGGTTCCCCACTCATGTTGTTGGGGCCCAGTCCGGGATGGGTTGTCAGTAAGAGAAACCAGCTCAGACCACTGGAGGAATGGGGTGGGCCAGGGTGGCATGATTGTGCTCGGCACCCATGTATGGGGCAGTGTGCCTGCACCTTGGGGACCCTTTGTCTCCGCTCTCTGGGCCTCTCTTGTTTCTGGTTTCCTCTGTCTCTCCTTTCCCCCACCTCCCCACCCAGTTCTCTTCGTCC
Organism: Myotis nattereri; assembly: GCF_964212035.1. Taxonomy (NCBI): domain Eukaryota; kingdom Metazoa; phylum Chordata; class Mammalia; order Chiroptera; family Vespertilionidae; genus Myotis; species Myotis nattereri. The sequence goes on along the minus strand of NC_138079.1, from coordinate 100,727,979 downwards.
ACCCCAACCTCAACATGCATGACCTTTCAGTTAAGGTTCTGAAAAGTCTTAAGAGAGCGAGAGTTGACTGGTTGACATGGCTGGCCAAAGGTTCAGACCAGCCATGGGCCTCCCAGAATGTTCCAGCTCAGGCCCTGTCCCGGGGCACTTGCCATCAAGTGTGGGGTCCAAGCCAAGTCCGGAGAGGCTTGCAGGAAACTCGGGGTTCGGGTGGCTGCAGAACCAACCTCCCCAGGCAGCACCAGAGCCCTTAGGCACCTAGTCTCCACTTGAAGCTGTCAGGGCTGGTGACCTGAGCTTCAGCCCAGGTCCCTGCGGCACAGACAGGGGTAGAGGGCAGGGACCAGAGTGGTCCTGCCGGGGGGGTGAGTTTCCCGGTTGGCGCGGGCTGGTGGGAAGAAGGAAACAGCTTCCGTCTCTGGCACCCATGCTCCTTCCCGTTTCCAAGGCCCGGCCAGGCACCCCACTCACAGCATGATGTTCCTTCTAGGACCCCCCCAGCCGCTGGAGTTCCTGAAGACTTCCCTCGGGGGCAGGTTCCTGGTGCACGAGTGCTTCCTCTACAGGAAGGAGAAGGCTGCCGGTGAGAAGGTGTACTGGATGTGCCGGGACCAGGCCCGGCTGGGCTGCCGCAGCCGGGCCATCACCCAGGGCCAGCAGGTGACAGTGATGCGCGCCCACTGCCACATGCCCGATCTGGTTGGCCTGGAGGCCCTGAGGCGGCGGGAGCGGCTTCCCATTGCAGCCCAGCAGGAGGATCCAGGTACCAACGGGGAGGGTGGCGGGGGAGGGGGGGTGCAGAAGGGATTAAAAAGACCTGTGGGATCTTGGTCTCTGCCAGCCCAAAGTTCAGACACCTCGGGGGATAGGCACTATCTGCCAGGGCATTTCTGCCTTTCCAGAATTTTCTCTCTGTACTCTCTATTGGCTTCTTCTCCTGAACCTGAAAATACACCTAAATCTGTCCCATCCTTACAAACTACAATTTTCTCTTTCTTTTATTGTAAGAGGTCTTAATTTTTTACTGATTAAAAATCTGGTGAAAAAATAGAGACTACCCAGAAGAATGTACTAATGCGTGCACACATGAACACACACGCATGTAAAGTTCTGCAAATAATGAACTGTGTGAACCAAGTGGGTTCTCTATTCATAAACAGCATATAAACTCGGTCTCTGGAAAGCAGTGTGTGCCTGCTATTAATTCATGTAAACATTATGGCCACATCTTATAAAATACTGAAACGAATCCAAGTTCTATAAAATAACCAAAAGAAACTTGATTTCTACCTAAAACAAAAAAGGAGATTTCTAAGAGAAAGCCACTGTTGGGTTTAAACAGGAAGTAGACATTACGGCGTGCCTTTGGCATGGTAAAGGGTGGATCATCTCTGATATCTGGTTGATTACCAATCTTTCTGTTGACAAGGGCTGCAGATTGACTCAGAATCTCAAATAGCATATTTTACCAGGCACCCAGGTCATTTGGGGCTTCCCAATGACTCCCCAAGTCAGCATCATTTTACCTGATTTTCATTATCCTCAAGGCTTTGATGTCATCATTACAACGTGTGTATCATTGGCTCTAGCAGCTTCCACAAGAAAAAAATTATTAATCTAGCTTTTCAATTTTTTTTTCCTTAGAAAAGATAAAACTGCTGACTAAAGTTCAACTGTGCTTCAAGAGTTATTCTCCTGAAAGCCAGCAGATTAATGGGTAATTATACTAGTTATCTAATCCTGTGTCACAAATGAACCCCAAACTTAGAGGCTTAAAATGACAAATATTTACTATCTCCCCCCCATTTCTGTGGGTCAGGATTTCAGGAGTGGTTGGGCTGGGTGGTTCTGGATCAGGGTCTCTCACAGGCTGAAGAAGCGATGTCAGCCAGGGCTGCAGTCCTCCGAAGGCTCGAGTGGGGCGGTAGGAAATAGCTCCAGCATGGCCTGTTCACTTAAATGGCTATGGGCTGGAGGAATGTTTCTCACCATATGGAGTCCTCTGGGGGCTGCTTGAATGTCCTCAAACATGTCAGCTATCTTCCCCCAAAATGAGTGAGAGAGCAGAACAAGAAGAAAACTGCCAACAATAGCAGAGTTCTTCTCAAACTCATATAGAACATTCTCCAGGATAGACCGTACCTGGGTCATATAACAAGACTCCATAAATTTAAAAGGATTGAAATCATACAAAGTGTATTATCTGACCACAGTGGAATGAAACCAGAAACCAGTAACTAGAAAGAAATGTGGGAAACTCACAAATATGTGAAAATTAAACAATACACTCCCAAATAACCAATGATTCCAAGAAGAATCACAAGGGAAATTAGGAAATACTTTGAAATGAACAAAATGTAGACACAGCATACCAAAACTTATGGGATACAACCAAGTAATGCTTAGAGGGAAATTTATAGCTATAAAACTTATATTAAAAAAGGAAAGATCTCAACTCTATAACTTAAACTTACATGTTAAAACACTAGAAAAAGAGCAAAGTAGCCTGGCCAGCTTGGGTCAGTCAGTAGTTGAGCATCAACCTACAAACCAGGAGGTCACAGTTTGATTCCTGGTCAGGGCACATGCCCCAGTTACGGGCTCCATCCCCATTGTGGGGCATGCAGGATCGATGATTCTCTCTCATCATTGATGTTTCTATCTCTCTCTCCCTCTCCCTTCCTCTCTGAAATCAATAAAAATATATTAAAAAAACAAAAAAGGATAAGTAAACTAAAGAAAGTAGAAGGAATGAAATAGTAAAGATAAGAATAGAAATTAAATAGAGAAGAGAAAATTAACTAAATCAAAACTTGGTTCTTTGAAAGGATCAACAAAATTGACAAATCTTTAGTTAAATTGACCCAAAAATATTTTTTAAAGGTAGAGAAAATTAAAATTCTTAAAATTATGAATGAAAGATGGGACATTACTATCTAGCTCAAAGAAAAAGGATTTTAAGGGAATACTATGAACAATGGTGTGCCAACCAATTAGATAACAAATGAAATGAAAAAATTCCTATAAAGACAGGCTATCAAAACTGACTCAAGGAAATCTAAATAGGCCTACAATAAGAGAATGAATTCATAATTTCAAAACTTTCCACAAAGAAAAGCCCAGACTCAGATGCATGACTTCATTGGTGACTTCTAAACATTTAAAGAGCGCTGGCCAGTGGGGCTCAGTTGGTTGACCATTGTTCCATGCACCAAAAGGTCGCCAGTTCCGTTCCTGGTCAGGGCATATGCCGGGGTTGTGGGCTTGTGGGAGATTGTTTCTCTCTTCCTCTCCCTTTCTCTCTCTAAAATAAAAACATATTTGAAGAAATAAAATTGCCTCAAATAAATAAGTAAATAAATAACATTTAAAGTCCTGGCCAGTCGTCCAGAGGCTGCTGGGTCAGTTCCCTGCCAGGGCACGGGCCTGAGCTGTCCCTGCTCAGGGGCATCAGGAGGCAGCCAGCCAGCTGATTGATGTTCCACTTTCCCTTCTTCTCTCTAAAAAAATCAATAAAAAAATAATTTAAAAAAAAATTCAAAGAATTAACACCAATCCTTCACAAACTCTCCCCAAAAATAGAAGAGGAGGGAGAGGACTTTGGGGTAGTGAAAATGTTCTAAAAGTAATTATGATAATGGCTGCACAACTCTGTGAATATACTAAAAACTATCAGATTCTGTACTTAAAATGGGTGAACTATATGGTATGTGATTATAACTCAATAAAGCTGTTTGGGAAAAAAAAAAAAAGCCCAGCTGGTGTGGCTCAGTGGTTGAGCATCAACTTATGAACCAGGAGGTCATGGTTCCATTCTCAATCAAGGCACGTGCCCTGGCTGCAGGCTCGATCCCCAGTAGGGGGCATGCAGGAGGCAGCCAATCAATGATTCTCATCATGGATGTTTGTATCTCTCTCTCCCTCTCCCTCTCTTTGCAATCAATTTAAAAAAAACAAAACATTTTAAAAAGCCAAAACTGGTAGGTCACATAAAAAAAAAAAAGAAGAAGAAGGAAAAAAAGAAAAAGAAAAAAGGAAGCCCTGGCCAAGTAGCTCAGTGGGTTAGAGCATTGTCCTGATACGCCAAGGTTGCGAGTTTGATCCCCAGTCAGGGCACATACATATAAGAATCAATCAATGAATGCATAAATAAGTGGAACAACAAATAAATCTCTCTCTCCACCACCCCCCCTTCTCTCTCGAAATAAATAAATAAAAATTTGACCAGTTAATTATATTTCCAATAGGCTGTTTTCCTTTATTTTTATTTATTTACTTATTTATTGAATATTTTTATTGACTTCAGAGAGGAAGGGAGAGGAGAGTTAGACAGAAGAAACATCAATGATGAGAGAGAATCATTGATTGGCTGCCTCCTGCACACCCCTTGCTAGGGATCGAGCCCACAACCTGTGCATGTGCCCTTGACCGGAATCGAACCCTGAACTTTAGGGTCCTCAGGCTGACGCTGTATCCACTGAGCCAAGCCAGCTAGGCAGGCTGTTTCCCTTTAAAAAAAAAAAAAAGGAAGGAAGCCACAGGGCTTTATAACCAGTGTCACATCCCGTCACTCCTGCTTTACTCTGTTCGTTAGAAGTCAGTCACCACACCCAAGGGAGAGGAATCACGCTCTTCCACTTGGAATGAGGAATATCAAGGAATTTGTAAACATTTTCTAAACCTATCGCAGCAACAGAGGAAAACTGTCTTTCCTGACAGAATCTTGGAAAGGCCCAGAGACGTCCAGAGCAGGACATGGGACTTCGTAGGCATGCTGGTGTTTCCTCCCAGGACTTGCTAGTGTGGAAAGCTAAGGATTCCCAAGTTTTATGGCAATGGAGCAAACTCATGTTTTAAAAGAATTGATATGATGTATGCATATATGTGTGTATAAAAATGATCTAGCGGATGGTTTTTCTCTAAGGAAAGGTATTACAGGAATCCTTAACTTTCTGTGTTACCTATTTCTGCAATGTTTGGGTTTTTATAATGAATATGTGTTTCTTTGTAATCACATAAACCCAACAGCGAGTCTCAGTGAGGCCAGCCTCCGTTCCCACTGGTGTCGCCGGCATCAAGGATACTTCATGTCCACACAGGACCCTGGCATTTCCCACCAAACTAGCTGCTGCTGGACAAAAGCTCTTTCTCACTCTTTCAAAGCATCAACAGCCGTCACACTCCTCAGGAGGCCTCCCAGGAGGAATACCTGATGGTGTCTTCATGCAGACGAGGAGGAGTGCCAGGAGCTGGCAGCGTGAAGGTGTGCGTGATGTGGGGAAGGCCTGACCTCCGAAAGATCTGAAGAAGCATCTTTTTACAAAGTCTTCCCTGTTCTGCCGCCCCAAGCCACAAACACCTATCTGTTTCCAGAGCACGAGACTTGCCAAGGACTTTCCCGCTGGGTGTGGCCCTGCTCTGGCCAGGGCACGTGTGGGGAACTTGTCGATTTCTGGAGCTCAGCTGACCAGCCCTGCCGGGCTCCGGCCACTCAGGTGTTTTCTGGGCAGGTGCCACGTGGGCCTTTGTGCCCCTTGGCCACCTGCTGCTGGGGCGCAGCCATCCCTCAGTTACAGAGCCCGCCAACCAGAGGCGCCACTACACACTGTCAGACTTTTTTCCTCACTGTTTTCCCATTTAAACCCAGTGTCCATGATCCCATGGCAGGAGTTGTTTCTGGCCGTGGGAGCCAGCCCGGATGTCCACAGCCAGTCAGCATGGAGAAGACTCCATCTGGCTGAGGCCGCAGTGTCCTGGGTCAGCCACGTTCATCTGAGGCAGGAAGAGAGGCAGACCTGGGTGGCGGCAGACGGGCTCCTTTCTCCAGCCTGGTCACAGCAGAGCTGGCCTAGCAGGTCCAGGGGCGGCAGGGGTTGCTGGCTGCTCATGAGGACTTGTCTTTGACAGCAAGGCTCCTGGCCCTCATCCTGTGATTGCAGAGGGAGCACAGATGGCAGGCTCTCCCTCTCCTGGCAAGCTGGCCATGGAGCCTGCCACCCTTCTATGGGACAGTGACATCTCCGCGTCCCCCACCGTCCCTCTGCTTGTTCATGTCCCTCAATAAACCTTATTTAATAACTCACCATGCAGAGCTGGCGTGTACATCCACGTCCCCTTGGCAACAACAGAGGCCACCAAAGCCACACAGTCCACGTATCTCGGTGGCACATGGTCGGAAAATGGAGTTTCACTGGAATCACACAGGCCTGAGGCGCCTGGTGAGAAGCACTGAGCCACAGCCATTGCCACCTGCAGAGCCTGCTCTGTGCCTCTCCCGTGGGGTCTGCAGGCCGGCGACTTCCCTAGTCCTAAGTCCCCCGGGTGTCACCTTGGCTGGGCTCTAGGCACCCAGAAGTTGGGGTGCAGTGTGAGAAGAATCTAAAGAGGATGCAGGCCTCTCTTTCCTCCTGGACGTTCATATTGATGGAGCCGGTACACTCTTACTCTTCGCCGCACCTGCTTTGACCTTAGAGGACAGATGGATGGTCCGTGTTGCTCACACTAAGGATGCCGATGGACATGAATTTGCACACTCCCATCACCTTGGGTGGCCCCATGGCCACTTAGCTACTGAACTACAGAAGTGTCTTCTAAGTCCACTTCCTCCATGGTTCGAAAGCCACAGAGATGTCCCTTGCTCCATCACTGTCACGGCAAAGTGCATAGGGCGGATCCCTCTCTTGGAAGCTGGTGTGCCCTCTGCAGACAGCGTCATCTCAGAGGAGTTGTGCTTTCCTTCCCTGCTCCCACTCTGCTGCTAGTTTCCGCCAATAAACCTTATTCTGTTATGGCTGCACCATGTGGTGTGCGTGGTGTCTCTGTGCCCCTTTGCATGACAGTTCACATCGATGTCTCAATTATAAAATTAAAAGTTCACAAGGATTAGTGAAATTATCAACAAGGGACTCAGATTTTAAAAGTGGGGCACAGTGGCTGGCTGTAGGAGTCTCAGTCCCCAGTCCCTGTCCCCGAGGTTGTAAGGTGAGCATCATAGAAATCTTTCTCATAACCCCCCTCCCCCTTCTGGCCCCAGCCCAGCCTCCTGTCCCCATGTCCTCTGTCAGGAAGACTTGTAGGGTGGCGCTAAGGACCTCCTTTTCATTAAAGTCAGCAGATGCTTCTCAGAGCTCGCCCTCTGGCACTGACCACCTCCTCCTCGATCCCTCCTCTGGGCTCACCACCCCATCCCTGCATTCCCTCCCTGTCTCCCTCAAGGGATTCTGCCCCTCCACCCAACCTGTAAGCCCAGAGGTTGGTGTTCTGGAAACTGGACCTCGGTCCTTTTGGGCCCAACCACTTTCAAGGTTCATGGTTTGTCAGCCTGCAGCACCAGCTTGGCCCTCCTTTCTGCAACCAAAGCTGTGAGTCCTGCTGCCTCCAGGGCCCTGGCCCTGGGTGTCCGGCGAGCACCAGAGGCAGGCAGCGAAAGGGAGTGTCTACCTGTTGTCCTCATCTGAAGGCCCCAGGACACAAGTAGAACGCAGAGCCATCCTCGACAAGGTCCTGCCTGTCCCTAAATGCCCCATCAGTTGTGTCCACCAGAGCCCTCCTGCCTAGTTCTTTTTGTTTCTGTTTTTAGTAAAAGCTTTATTGAGATATAGAGGCCCAGTGCATGGATTCATGCACCCGTAGGGTCCCTCAGCCTGGCCTGTGCCCTCTTGCAATCCAGATCCCTCGGGGGATGTCGGACTGCTGGTTTAGGCCCAATCCCACAGGCCAGGCCCTGTGGGGAGCGGCTGAAACCGGCAGTCCGATATCCCTCGAAGGATGTAGTAGTGACCAAAGCAGCAGGTGGCCTTTGAGAAGCCTGAGCCCTCCCCGCTCATCCAGACCCAGCTGTGCCTGCCGCCCAGCGCCTAGCACCCGAAGGTCAGCTGAGCGGCACTCGCACTGTGGGAGTGCACTGACCACCAGGGGCAGCTGCTGCATTGAGTGTCTGCTCCCTGATGGTCAGTGCACGTCATAGTGACCAGTCGTTTGGTCGCTCGGTTATTTAGGCTTTTAGATAGATAGTCCACATACCATACAACTCAGCTATTAGGCCGTAGCAGTTGTATTTAGTTAAGATGAGGTCATCCTGGAGTAGGAAGAGCCCTAATCCAATCCTGAGGAATGGAACAGGTTCTCCCTCACAGCTCTCGGAAGACTTGTAGCCTCCAGACTGTGACACAATGCATTTCTATTGTTTAATTCCCCGGTCTGTGGGTCCCCTCAGCAGGGGCAAGGGCCCTGGCCTTCCTTGGAGGGTCCATGAGCCTCCTTTCAGAGCCTGAGTCCTGGTACTGAGCACCCCCTTCCTCTCATCCCACCCACCCTCTGCAGGAGACTGAGGCAGTAGGGAGTGGAGTGGGCGATGGAAGTGCTGTGGACCGAATGGACAGTCCTTTTTGGTCCAACCTCCCTTCAGGGAAGGGGCCAGTTCCTCTTCTAACCCCCCACTTGGGCCCCATTCTTCACATGGGGACCGGGCTGTCCCATCCCACACTCACCCTTCCCTTGACAGGCTGTGACAGCAGGCGGGGAGGCTCCCAGTGCAGCCCTCACCCTGGCCCAGGCTTGCGGCCCTGGGATGCTCTGTGATGCCACCGAGCCTTGGCAGTGAGGGTGCTCGCAGGCCGGAAGGAGAAGAGGACCAGGCCACGGGTCACCAGTTACCAAACCCCTAGCCAAGTGCCTGAAAGCGGGAAGCGAGCCCGGGCCAGCCTGGCTGCTGACCGGGTGCCCTCAGGAGGCACTCCGGTGCCAGTCTTGACCCTCAGCAAGCCCTCCTCTGAATGCTCCCCTCTGTGCCACCCACCCAAGAGTCTGCGTGTGAGGCACAAACTGTGAAGTCTTCTGTCTCATCACAGCTGCATCTTGGCCTTTCTAGAATCTTCCCTGCGCCCCCCCCCCATCTTGGGGGGCTACTGACCTAGTGGAGACAGGTCCTCCCAGGATGGATAGCCGGGTGTGGACCCGGTGAGGGGCTAGCTAGACTGAGGGCTAGGGTTCTGGGAGGGACGGATCCGTTCTGAGCCTCCAGCCACCACCCGTCTCCTCCCGGTCCCCTCCCTCACCCTCCGACGCACCTGCGCTGGCCTCCCCCCAAGCCCTGGGGGCAGCCGGCGGGCGGCGCTGGCAGATCAGAGAACTCAGGGGAGTGGGGCCCAGGGGGAGGGGGCGGGGAATTTCCCCCCACGCCTGCCCGGGCCTGTTACCCTCCCCCTCCCGCGCCGGGGGCAGGGGTACAGCCGGGGAATTCCATCGTGCTGCGAGGGCTCCGGCGAGCCTGGGCTGGGGGGTCTCGGAAGGAAGGGGGGGGAGAGAAGGGGGCAGGCTGGGACCAGGGGCGCAGCTGCCTTCTTCCCCAGACACCAGCTGCCCCTGCCTGTCCAGGACTGAGTGTCCACCAGCCCCGCCTGTCTGGAGGGTGCAGGGGCCGGGAGGGGCACTCCCTCCATCAGGCCAGAGGCGTCGGGACCTGGGGAGCGAAGGGCGTGAGGATCTGACACAGGGTAAGTGTGTGTCTGACAACCGAGTGGGTGACCGAGTGGGAGGGGTGCGTGCGTTTCCTCTAAGGGTGCTTGTGAACGGTGTCCCGGGGCGTGTGTCTGGGGGGAGGGTCCTGGACCTCCCCCTTAGGGTCCTCCCCACACACTCCCACGGGAGCCTGCACTCACCCTGGGAGGGGAGGGGGGAGGCGCGCTCCTGGACGCCGAGGGTCCCAGGGCAAGTGAGGAAGGCGTCCGGACCTGCTGTCTTCGCTCCAGTCTCGGGCGGGGCTTCCCGGCCGCAGGGATGGGGGGTGGGAGGGAGGGACCCAGGAGGGAGGGACACGAGGGGGGCAGGAGCAGCGCATTAGATGCTGGGCTAGGGAACCTCAGAGAGCGAGGTGCAGCGGGAGGAGGAAGGTGTGGAGGCCCAGGCCAGACCCTGAGCTCCAGAGGCGGAGACGGAGGAAGCCTGGCCAGGGATCCCCCGGGAGACCCCCAGGGGGGACAGGGCAGAGAGGGGCCTGCAGGCGCAGAAACCCTGGGAGGCAAATCCCCCGGGAGACACTTCCCCGCCCCAGACGAGAGTGCTGCCCAGAGTGGGACGAGGATTCAAGGTCAGAGGACAACGCCTCCCCCCAGGTCGCCTGGGAGACCCCGAAGCGACCCCGGGGGTGGCACAGGTCGTATGCAGGCCTGGGCGACCTCTCCTAGGTTGGGGGCGATGGGGACAGGAGCCCCGCAGAGCCTCCTCCTTCTCCTCCTCCTTCTCCTCCCCATGCTGTCGCCACGCGGGGCCTCCGCGGGGAGCCTGCATACCCCAGGTGAGTCTTGGCCGGATGACTGCGCCTTGGTCGCACTCCCTCCTTCGCCTCCCCGCCTCGGACCCGGGTCCTGAGCCTGGGGAGGGGTCAGAGCAGGTGGCGGGAGCAGCCGAGCAGCCCCAGGGCCCCGGGGACACCAGGAGCGCTAGCTGCGGAGCCGGGCAGGAGTTGGCCTCGTGTGGGGAGGGAGGGACCCTTAGGATGTCGGGCGAGGCTCCGAACCTCCCAAGGCCCTGCCGTCGCCGTGCAGGCCTGTCCGAGTGCTTCCAGGTGAATGGCGCCGACTACCGCGGCCGCCAGAACCGCACAGGCCCGCGCGGGACCGGCCGCCCGTGCCTCTTCTGGGACCAGACGCAGCAGCACAGCTACAGCAGCGCCAGAGACCCCCAGGGTCGCTGGGGGCTGGGAGCGCACAACTTCTGCCGGTGAGGGGCGGGCCGGGGGCGTGGTCTTATTGGGGGCGGGGCCTTTAGGGGCGGGGTCTTATTGGGGGCGGGACTGAGTCCACTATTTCGGGCGTGGGCCTGAGGCCCGGGCCGGGGACCGGGGAGAAGAGGCCTCGCTTGGACCGGCCCAGCGGAAGGGCATGGGACAGGCCTCGGCCTGCGCTGGGCGCTCACATTTTATGACGCGGGTCCGGCCTGAGGTGCCAGCTTCTGTGCAGGCCTGGGTACCGGAGAGCTCGTGTGGATGGGGCCAGGAAGCAATCTCCGGCGTGAGGGGCCGGGCCTTGCCCTACAGCTTCTTTGAGGGGCACCCACTGGCGGTGGTGACCGAGGGACTTGGGGTTCAGAGACACAGCTGCTGTCGGGAGCAGCAGGGACCGAGCTGAGCGGGAGGACACTTCTCTGCGGGTAGAAGCCACCACTTCTGCTGGGAAGCGGGGCTCGAAGGCCAGGCGGCGGCCGAGGCCCTCGGCGCGGTGGGGGAGGAGCACTGCAAAGGCACAGTCCGCAGCCGAATGCCTAAAACCTGCCCTCGGGGCCCTTCATGACTTCCCGCCGTCCGCGTGGACGTCTACGCGCAGAACAGGGAGTTGCTGCACCTCGGGGGGCGGGGATGGAGTGTGGGATTTGCGGGCAGCAGGGTCTGGACCACCTCCCCGCCCGCAGGAACCCAGATGGCGACGTGCAGCCGTGGTGCTACGTGGCCGAGACCGAGGAGGGCATCTACTGGCGCTACTGCGACATCCCCACCTGTCACAGTGAGTGGGCAGCTGGACACGGGCGAGCGCGGGCTGCCTGCGTGCAGTTCCCGAGGGAAGGCGCCAGACAGACCCCGCGTCCCCTGCCCCCGCAGTGCCCGGCTACCTGGGCTGCTTCGTGGACTCGGGAGCCCCCCCGGCCCTCAGCGGCCCCAGCGGCACCTCTACGAAGCTCACGGTCCAGGTGTGCCTCCGCTTCTGCCGCATGAAGGGCTACCAGGTACTGTCCACCGGCCCCGGCCAGTGGCCCCTGACCTTGACTGAAATCAGGGCCCAGAACAACTCCCAGCGCTGACACCAAACCTTGATACTCATCTCTGGGCCTCTGGGCCGCTTCCCACTTCCGAGCCCGACCCCAGGCGCCCACTGCCCTGCCCGTACCCCAGGCCCTGCCCCTGGCGTCACCCACTCTGTGCCCCCAGCTGGCGGGAGTGGAAGCTGGCTACGCCTGCTTCTGTGGCTCCGAGAGCGACTTGGCTCGGGGTCGCCCAGCACCGGCCACCGACTGTGACCAGATCTGCTTCGGCCACCCCGGCCAGCTGTGCGGCGGCGATGGGCGCCTGGGAGTCTACGAAGGTGAGGACGGGGCGAAACGTGGACAATAAGGTAAAGGGAAGGGAGGCGGGGGGCGGGGCCTGAGAAGGGAAGTGGGCTGGGGGCGGGGCCTGAGAAGGGACTTGGGCTGGGGGCGGGGCCTGGAGAGGGGACTTGGGCTGGGGGCGGGGCCTGAGAAGGGAAGTGGGATGGGGGCGGGGCCTGAGAAGGGAAGTGGGATGGGGGCGGGGCCTGAGAAGGGACTTGGGCTGGAGGCGGGTCCTGGAGAGGGGACTGGGCCGAGGGCGGGGTCTAGGACGGAGCAGGATTTGCCGAGGGGGATCAAGGGAAGGGGCCCCGAGGAAGCCCGGGGTCAGCCTGGGGGCGGGGCCGGGCTGGGAGGAGGCGGGGCTTTGGCGTAGAGCTCCGCCCCGTGAAGTGGCCCCAGGGTCTCCGGGTTCTGACCGCCGGCCCCGCCCACAGTGTCGGTGGGCTCCTGCCAGGGGAACTGGACTGCGCCGCAGGGCGTCATCTACTCCCCGGACTTCCCGGATGAGTACGGGCCGGACCAGAACTGCAGCTGGGCTCTTGGCCCGCCGGGCGCAGCTCTGGAGCTCACCTTCCGCCTCTTCGAGCTGGCAGACCAGCGCGACCGCCTGGAGCTGCGCGACGCGGCCTCGGGCAGCCTGCTCCGCGCCTTCGACGGCGCCCGCCCGCCGCCCACTGGGACGCTGCACCTGCGCGCCGCTGCGCTGCTGCTCACCTTCCGCAGCGACGCGCGTGGCCACGCGCAGGGCTTCGCACTCACCTACCGAGGTGAGGCCCCGCCCCATCCCCCCGGGGCTTGCCCCACAGCCACGCTGCCTCACACCCCTCTCCACAGGCGTGCAGGATGCTTCGGAGAACCCGGTGCTCCCCAAGGGCTCGGCCCAGACCCCTGCAGTGCTCCCCGATGGGACTAATGTGAGCTGCAGCCCCCGGCTTGGGGCTCCGGAGGCCACAATGGGGGGTGAGGCAGGAGCTTGAGGAGGGCGGGAGTTTGGGAAGCAGCGCTCTCTGGAGCCCTGTCCTCACCGCGCCTGTGTGCCCACAGCCCGGGTCTTCTCGACAGTGATGGCCATCTCAGTGTTGCTGCTGCTGCTGCTGCTGCTGCTGCTACTGCTGTCGCTGCTACGCCTGCTGCGCCGACGGTGCGCACGCTGGGGCAGGGCCTGAGGGTGACCCAGCTGGGCAGTCGGGCACCTGATACTTGATGCCTCGGTGCCCAGGCGCGTGGTGGGGGACTGGAGTGGCGGGTGGGGGGGGGGGGCGGTCTGGTGGGAAGCTGGGACCCAGAGGAATGGAGCTGAAACTCCTAGGCTCTTGAGGGACCTTGGGTCTACACAGGAAATCGAGCCTGGGATCACAGGCGAAGCAGGATGCTGGGGGTGAGACTGGTTGGGTCTTTGGCTGATGTCTGCTCCCTCTCTAGGAGCTGTCTACTGGCTCCAGGAAAAGGGCCCCCACCCTTGAGGCCTTCCCAGGGCTCTGGGAGAAGTTGGGCTGTGTGGTACCGCCGACCTGGAGGGGTGGCACTGCCCTGCCCCCCGGGGGACTCCCAGGCTGAGGGTCTAGCCTCCACTTACCGCCCCCTGAGCGCCTCCAGCCAGAGTTCCCTGCGTTCGCTCATCTCTGCTCTCTGACTCAGGACCCCCAGGGTCCATTGGATCCTCCAACAGTGTGATGGACACCAGAGACTCCATGCCGCGCTCTGCCTTGGCCTTCCAGTTTGTTAAGGGCAGCTCTGCCTCTGTTCATCTCTCAGAGGCCAGTCGTCGGACTGGAAGCATCTGGTACTATTATTGGGAACTTGGCCTAACTCTGGGTGTCCAGATGGTCCAGGCCAAATGGCAAGAGGAATCGGCTCCCCTCCTCATAGACCTTGATAAGGAGCTCTCTGATTTCAGGGTCTTTGAGCCCCTCTGGGGGTAGTCCTGGACTGCTGCCTTACGTGAAATGTGAGAGGTCAACAAAAGTGGTCAAAAGACCAGACACAGACTTTGAATAAAGGACCTATTTTGGTATAGGGCTCTGCAAATTCTTAAGTGGTGGGAAATTATGTTGATGATACTGAAGCGAAGGGTTGGGTGTGTCCATGCAAGTTGAGGGCGTTCCACGCAGTTCCTGGGAGCCAACTGAAATGCAGAGGGCTGAGGAATGCCTGCAGAAGCATGGGTGGGCGGGGTCCTGGAGAAGGGCGGCGAGGGGAAAGGCTGGCTGGCGAGGCTGAGCCAGATTAAGCGGAAGAAGAGATGCCTTCCTGGGCCCCACCTTAGTATGAACCCAGGCAGGGAATGAACTTTCTTCCCTGGCCAGTTGCCCTCTTTCTTCCCCTCCATTTCCTGCCTGTCCTGGGCGGGGCGGAAAGTGTACGTTGTGGGCGATAATAGTGAGTTTTGTTGAGCTCCAAGACGGTCCAAAGGGCAGGGCCTCTCCCGATGGCGCCTGGAATGTCAGGAACACTGTAGGAGACATCTCGGCGGGCCTTGCCGCGCTCCAGGGGAGCCAGGCCTGTGGATAGATCATCCCTGGAGTGGGGGGTGCCGGCTCTAGACCTGACCTGTCCGAACGGCCCGGGCTGGCAGCACCGTGGACAGAGCCCAGGCTGCGAGGGTAGCGTTGGGTGTGGGGCGGTGCTGGGGAGGGTGGCCGCCCAAGGGTGCGTTGACCTGGGAGTAGTTCGGAAAGCCGGGGCGCGCACTGCGGGAGGACGCAAGGTGCTGGGGCCACTCCAGCAAAGCCACCGGCACCCAGAACGTTGGGTCCCAAGCCAACAGCCACTCCATGCAGTTGAGACGGGCACCGCATATATTATGCTAAGAGGGTGATGGCCTGGGAAGCCTCGGGGCGGGGCCTCCCCCACCAGCTGTACCTATTGGCTCTCACAGCGTCTAGGTCTGGAGCTCAGCGCGCGAAACGTTGGTGGGATGGAGGGGGTGGTTAGTTGGGGCGGAGCCTGGCGTCCCGTCCCGCGTCCGGCCGCACCCTTCCTCAGGGCTTCAGAGGACTTCTGGTCGCTGCTGCAGCTGCCGGCGAGCTGTCCCTGCTGGCGCCTGCACGGGCGGAGCGGGCCGCACTGCGCTCGGGAAGCCAGCGCGTTCCCAGCCTCCGCCCTGACGCGGGGGCGCAGGGCCCGCGCTTGCGCAGCGCAGGAGGGGCACGAGCAGGGACCCCCGGGCCGGCGCGTGCGCGGACCGAGCCCGGACCGTGGGCAGGCGCAGGGATGAGCCTCGCGCCGCTGCAGCCCCGCTGAAGAGGCCCCGGGCTCAGAGCTGCGCGGGCCGCCCGCGCTTGGCCAGGCCATGGCGTTCCTGGCCGGGCCGCGCCTGCTGGACTGGGCCAGCTCGCCGCCGCACCTGCAGTTCAACAAGTTCGTGTTGACCGGCTACCGGCCAGCCAGTAGCGGCTCAGGCTGCCTGCGCAGCCTCTTCTACCTGCACAACGAGCTGGGCAACATCTACACGCACGGTGAGCTGCGCCCGCATCCCATACCCGCGGTAGCTCTGCCTGCGCCGGGCCGGTGGCCGGAAGGCCGAGGAGCGCCCCAGTGACCCGATCCTGGGCTGCCCCGGCCCTGGCACAGCCAGGAGCCGCGGTGACAAAGCTGCCATTGTCCCGGACGGCGCTACCTGCTTCCGCTACCCCGGCGGGGCCCCCGGGCAGGCAAGGGAAGCAGAGTGGGGGACCGAGTCCACTTAATCCCTCTGAGCCCCGGGGAGAAGCAGCCTGGTGTACAGCCCCTTCGTAATCCCGGCCCCCTGCGCATCTCCCCGCCCCCTTCCCCACTCCTGCCTGCGCCCGTCCGGACCTGGGTGTTGAGTTGGGCAAGAAGTAATCCAGGAGCAAAAGCCAGGCCCCGGCCCCTCCCCGCGTAGCCGCCCTGTTACCCCATCAGAGCAGCCCAGTCTTTGGGGCTCCGCCTGGTGGAACACCTCCCCCCACCCACCCCGCCCCACAGGCGTCGGGGCCCCTCCTCCGCGGCCCGTGGAGCTGTGCTGACACAGCCTTGTACGTCCTTGGCCTGTCCCAGCAGAGAGGGCCCCTGAGCAGGCTGGGCCCAGCCTTGGTACCTGTCCCACTGGGGGACTGTGGCCTGGCCAGACCCTGCCGATAGTGCAGTCAGTGGCCCCAGCCTGCAGTGCCCACCTTTGACCCCTGTGAGGGCAATGCTGGAGAGCCAGCAGGGAAAGGTAGGACGCCTGGGCTGGGAGGAATTGAGCACCCAGGAGAGGTGCTGGGGAGATGGAACAAACTCCTTTCTGCCCCCTTCCCCTGCCTTGCCTCGCCCCTTTTGAAAGATAAGGGCTCAAAGCCTTCATTTGCCTGGTCACTTATGGAGAGGACATGGGGTTGGGAGGAACAAGCTAAGTTGTCCTGGGATCTGGTATCATTGCCCACGTGTTCTTTCCAGAACTCAGCTTGAGTCACGCCTCCTTCTGGCCTCTGCTGACACAGAGGGCAGGTTGGGGGTTGGGGGCCGTGGCTTTCTGGGGAGGTGATGTAATGTGGCTGCAGGGGTGAGAGCAGCCTGGGAGTTAGAATGCCTGGGCTCTCTCCTACTCACCCGGGACAGTTTCCTCAGCTGCAAAGTGGGCGTAATCTCTTCTACTTCCAGAACTATTGTGAGCCTGCTGAGTAAGTAAAGTTCCGAAAACCCAGGGCCTGCCTCTGTCCCAGGTCTGGCGGTAGTTGTCTATCACTGTTGTCAAGACCTGTCTTGCTCTCATTCCTTTCATGTTGTCTCTAGACTGTGGACTCCCTGAGGACATTACCTGTCCTCTCTGCTGAAGCTGTGTGATGGATAACTGTTTCCCTCCCCCAGGGCTGGCCCTGCTGGGCTTCCTGGTGCTGCTGCCAATGACCATGCCCTGGGGTCAGCTGGGCAAGGATGGCTGGCTGGGGGGCACACACTGTGTGGCCTGCCTGGCACCACCTGCAGGCTCTGTGCTCTATCATCTCTTCATGTGCCATCAAGGGGGCAGCCCTGTGTACACTCGGCTCCTTGCCCTGGATATGTGTGGGGTCTGCCTCGTCAACACCCTCGGTGAGCCAAACGATGGGGTGGGGGGCTAGAAGAATGGAAGCTGGGGGGCAACTGGGGAGGGGGGAGCAGGGGACACTCACATGAAAGGGCAGGCAGTCCCCAAACTGATGTGCCCTCTCCTGCCTCTCTCCTCTGTGCAGGGGCCCTGCCTATCATCCACTGCACCCTGGCCTGCAGGCCCTGGCTGCGCCCAGCTGCCCTGGTGGGCTACACCATGCTGTCAGGTGTGGCTGGCTGGAGGGCCCTCACCGCTCCCTCCACCAGTGCCCGTCTTCGAGCTTTTGGTTGGCAGGCTGGTGCCCGCCTCCTGGTGTTTGGGGCCCGGGGAGTGGGACTGGGCTCTGGAGCTCCAGGCTCCCTGCCCTGTTACCTGCGCATGGATGCCCTAGCACTGCTTGGGGGGCTAGTGAACGTGGCCCGTCTGCCAGAGCGCTGGGGACCAGGCCGCTTCGACTACTGGGGCAATTCACACCAGATCATGCACCTGCTCAGTGTGGGCTCCATCCTGCAGCTGCACGCTGGCGTCGTGCCTGACCTGCTCTGGGCCGCCCACCACGCCTGTCCCCCAGACTGAGCCATGGCCCACACACAGTGCCAGCCTGTCCAGTCTTCTAGGGCCAACACCACCAGGCTTCCCTCCTCCTGCTGGTCTGCAAGGGACTGGCTCCTTGGATGCCTCCCAGCTGTTCACCCATTCTTCCCTGTGGACGAGCCTCTCCTCCACCCACACCTTGGAGCTCCAGCTTCCTTCCCCGCCTTCTTCCAGGGCAGTGTCTTCCTGTGCAGCTAGAAGGAAACTGGTCCTTCTAAGGGCCTGTTTACCCTCTATGACCTGTGAGGGTTGGACCAGAGGGATGTTTGGGTCCGTCTAGCTCTGATGGCTGGAGTCCTGCCAGCCCAGAGCCATAGCCCCACCCTCCCCCTTCTAAGGTACCTCATGGGTGGCTGGCCCAGCCACCAGTCCACGATTCCTCCATCTTTTGGCCCTGCATGCCAGCCCATCCAGCAACCTAAGGCTCACCCACCCCTTCTTCCTCTGTCCAGAATGGAGTGGGGTTTGGACAGCAGGACTATCCATTGATCCCAGGACCAAGGGGCAGGAAGACTGCTGCTGCTTTTCCCAGGCAACTGGCACAGATGTGAAGAGCTGAGTGGCCCTGGACCACTGGGCTAAGGGCCCACCCTCCACCTTGAGTGCCATGTTCTGAAGGCTCAACCTGCCCACCGGGGACACGCCTGCTCAGGAAACCTCTGGTCCACACAGCATGGGGCCCCAGCTGCAATGTGCTGGCCTGGGGCTCTGCAGCCAGCCTCAGCCTCAGCCTCAGCCTGTCCCAGGGCCCTCAGACCCTGGGCGATGTCAATAAAATGGGCAGGAAGTGCTGTGTTGCCATGCAAGCAAGCTTGGGTGCTCCCAAGATTCAGGTATCTTTTATTAGACATGGCCAGGCAGAAGGGACCACGGGAGTGCCCACAGGGACCCCAACCTCCAGGATGGGGAAAGGAGCTAAAAGGTTAAAAGCACCAAGGCTGCAATGGGCTCAGGTTGGGCCCAGTGAGTCCTCAAACAGGCTGAGGAGGTTCCGAGGCTCAAAGGAGGGGAAGGAGCCATGAGGGGACTCTGAGTCAATGTCACTGAGGTCCAGGTCATCCCTAGGGGATAGAAGAGAGAGAAATGACACTCAGGATTTGAAAGGACCCTCCCACCTCCCTACCTCTGACCCTGGGCCTACCCACCTCAGGGTTTGCCTCCTCTGGGGAGTGGAGGAGGTGCTCCTGGCAGTCCTGGCCAGGATGGCCTCTGGAGAGAATGAGGGTCTGCACGGGGCGGGCAAGACAAGCAGGGTGTCAGAGCAGTGGGGAGCGCATGGGGAGGAGGCTGTGGGAACAGCACAGTCACCCCTGTCCCTGTGTAGGTTCCTACGGGACACAGGCAACGAAGTGTGGTGCCCTTTGAAAGAATCATTCGCACAACTTTTAAAGTCTCCCCGATCACCTAGTCCCTTTTCAGAACACATGGCTTCAATTGAGCTGGCTCTGACATGAGCCTGTGGTAAATGAAGCTTATTTTGCACTTCTCTTCTGCTATAAAGTGTCCCTATGACAACAGGGTGACATTTTAATTCTCACCTAAGGATGTTTTGTTTATTGATTTTTTTTGAGAGAGAAAGGGAAAGAGAAACTTCAATGTGAGAGAAACACCAACAGATTGCCTCCCATAGGCACCCTGACAAGGGATGGAACCCGAAACCTATGTATATGCCTTGACCGGAAATCAAAACCACGACCTTTTGGTGTGTAGGCCAATGATCCAACTAACGGAGCCGCCCAGCGGGACTGCACTGTGATGACACTTTCATAAGGAAGGGTTAACGGTGTGATTTCTCCTGAGAACTGTCTGCCCTGAGCATGTGGTTTTCCTTTGCCACAGTTTCTTCATTATAGCCTCTCACTTGGCCACCAGGCATCTGGGACGAAGGAAGTCCTCCCAGGATGGGGGCTCACCAGGCTCTGGGAACTCTGTCCCCTGAAAAGGACAATGCCTTGTCCTTGGGCACTGGCAGCCTGAACTGCGGCTGGAGCTGCACCACCTGCCTCTCCCTATGTGGCAGTGCCCTAAGTGTGAAGTTGCCATTCTGCTGTGCTCTGAGCTCAGAAGAAACAACTGCATTCAAACCAGGCTGGGCTGTACTCCCACCAGCCTTGGTGCCCTTCCCAGGGTATGATGGGGGCCAGGTTTATGGGAGGGTCCCTGTTCACCACTAATCCCCATGGAGCCTGGCCTCTGTATGGGGTTTGGCCAAGCTGACAGCCCGTCTCCCCACCCCTGCCCATCAGTCCTGAGCTCTCACCCACCCTATGCTGTCGTCATCCCAGTTGCTGGAGTGGCTGTTGTCCAGGAGGAAGCTGTAGGACGGCGAGCTGGGCGGGGTGGCTGGAGGCCTCAGGGGCTGTAGCCAGCTGGCAGGGTGAGCCAGCCCATGCCAGAGCCAGCACAGCAGGGCAAGCAGGGCCTGTGGGGACAGGGGGCCAAGGGAGGCTGGACAGAATCCAGGGCCAGAAGCAGGGTAGTCTGTTACCTTCACCAGTCTTACCTGCCAAAGGGCCCACCCTCGGCTCAGGGCTTCAGCAGCCATGCACCACAGGACACTCCAGGGCTGTGGCTGCCTGAGCATAGGCAGGGCCAGCAGGGTCTCAGCTGTGGCCCGCAGCTTGGGGTCAGGCTCCAGCATCATGCTGAGGACAGACCGCAGCTCAGAAGACAGGCCTGTCCACAGGGTAGAACTATGTCAAGGGTGACTGGGCTCTGAGCCCAGCAGTCTCCTTACAACCAACCATTTCCTCACACAAGTCTGTAGCACCATGTCCCCTCCCCCCCGACCCCCCCCCCCACCACTCACCGGCAGTGAATTCAGGGGGCAAGTAGCCCTGGCGCAGCTGCTGCCAGCCCTCTCCACCATGGGGCAGCTCCATGTTGCACGCCACTTCCAGGATGGTGAGACCCAGACTGGGGGGGAAGGGGAGTGGAGACAGGGACAGAAGACAGACAAGGTTAGCCTTGGGCCACAGATCCCAGAGCCCCAGGATGCCCCTCAGAAGAGGGTGGAAAGAGCCGCTGTCTTCTACCATGAGCCAGGCAGGTGGGGAAGGGGTGGCTGGGGGCTCGGAGAAGGCCCCAGCAGAGCCAATGAGGGGAACACATTCATGAAGCATGGACCCAGTGTTCAGTGCAGCCCACAAACCACTGCGATGAATCCTCCTGGCACCCCTGCCAGATAGACACTATGGTTGCTAGTGTTACTATCAGGATTCTGTAGATATGGCTGGATAGACGGTTAGAGGCAGAGCAATGGTTACTGACATGCATCATGGAACCCAGTGCCTGGTCTAGTCCCAGCTTCACCCACTGCTAACTGTGGACTCTGGGCAAGTCCTTTAACCCCACTGTGCCCATTCCCCTATAAATGGAGTAATAATAGTCCCTCCATGGAGATGTGGTAAAAAGATGGGTGAATCTAGTAAAGTAACTCCAGATGATTTGCTGCTTAGACAGCCTGACTGTAGACTACCCTCAACTAGAGGGTGGTAGCTTCACCCCCTCAGGGCACTGTCTCCCAGCCTGAGGCCAGATCTTCCTGACTTTGGGCTAGGATGGCATTTCCCTCCCTCTGCTGACTGCACCCCAGCCATGAAGGGCCTCCCATGGCCCAGCCCTTACCTGAACACATCGGCTGCTGTCCCATAGGAGCCCTGCAGCAGCTCGGGGGCCATGTAGCGGGGGTCTCCCTCCTGGGCCTCACCAGCTCCAGATTCATCCAGCTCCACCAGCAGCCCAAAGTCACCCACTTTGCAGCGGCCCCGGGACCCCAGGAAGATGTTGGCAGGCTTGATGTCAAGGTGGACCAGGCCTTGGCCATGCAGGTGGGCCAGAGCGAGGAGGGTATCCCGCAGGTAGCCCCAGACCTGGGCCTCAGGCAGGCCAGTGCCCCAGGCCTCACAGTGCTGCTGCAGGCTGGGCCCACACAGCTCTGTCTGCAGGTACAGGATGCCGCCCTCCTCCCAGGCTCGCTCCAGCCGCACACAGCATGGGTGCTGCCCCACCTTCTCATGGCCACTGACCTCAGCCAGCTTTCGGGCCCGGTCCTTGGGGCCCCGGAATGGTGACATGGAACGCTTTATGGCATAGAGCTGGCCATCTTCCTTGGAACGCACCTGCAAGGGAGATAGTACCTGAGGGTGGGATGGGAAATAGCACAACCATTTAGCAGAACAGCAGATTCTATTAAGATTTCACATGTGTGGAAGGTGCAGCAGGGCATCTACCTTAGAGACCCCTGCACATGCAATAGCAAGACCAGACAGACCTCCACCCCACGCACTGGCTCACTAGAGACCCAAGCAAGGAAGAGACAGGGCAGACCTCTACTGTTTATTTCAACAATAAACAGTACTAATCTGGAGGGTCTCTCAAACTATTATGAAATAAAAAAGCTGGCTTCAGAACAATACAGGCAGTGTGATCCACTGTGTAGAATACTAATTGGTTTGTTTCTATATGGCCAATTCTAGAGATGTATAGGGAGAGTTCTGGAAGGGAGGGTGCCCACCTGAGAAGCCCAGCGGTTTCCTCTGGAAGAAGAGCTAATCTAGGGGCCCACGTTGTTTGTAGTACTTGTGTAAGGAATACTACCATTTTAAAGGAAATATAAATTATTGGAAAATATATTTTAAGAAAAAAAAAAGGTGGTGTACAGAGTATAGCCTAAGTATCTGCGGCCTGGGGGGTGGCGGGAGCAGGGTGTGCGCTGCACTCTGAGGGCTGGCTCTGGGACCAGGCAGAGCTTGCCAAGAACAGCTGGCTCCAGGGTGGGAGGAGATGGTAGCCAGGAGCCACTGCCAGGCTCTGGACAAAGGGAGAGTGTGCACTGAGGGGGCCCTCGAAGGGGCCTGTGTGGGGGTTTATGAGAAAGCAGCCAAATCAAACACTGAGGAGGGGTGTCTGTCAGCCCAGGAGAAGTGGGCTGTCAGGAGAGAAGGGGAGCAGGCTGCCCAGGATACTATCCCATCCAGGCAGAGGGAGGGAGGCAAGGGGGCACCCCCAGACAGGCCCATAGCACTGTCACTCCACTCACCTTGAAGACCTCTCCATAGGAGCCACGACCCAGGCGGCCCAGCCTCTGGAAACTCTGTTGGAAGAAGGACTCCGGCCGGCTTGGGTCGTAACTGGGGCTCTGCAGGGGCCCAGAGGCTTTGCCTTGAAATGACACCTTCCGGGGTTTGGGCTGGTGCCAGCCTGGGGTCCGAGGGAAGAGGCGACTAATGGGGATGCTGCCCTTGGCAGGGGGCCGGGGCGGAAGGCTCTGACTAAGCCCCCTGGGCCTCTTGAGGGAAAAGCCAGGTTCTGCATGGCGGAAGTAAGCTGGGACTGGGGTCGGGGTGCCACTCAGGGGTGGTGGGGTGCCCTCTGTGGGCACAGGCATGGCCAGCACAGGAGGCACTGAGAGGCAGAGTACAGAACAACGTGTCCACTCCAACAGTTCCTTGTCCTGTGGCCCCAGAGAGGCTGTGGAAGAAGCCGCGTCTACTCCTCACACATGTTCTCCTTTAAACATGGAGGCTGTGGAGACACGAGCACCTGGTGGGAAACGGCAGAGAACAAATATATACACACCTGCACACAGTCGTCTGTACCTGGAGGTCCTAGAAACACAAACTGAAATGCATGGGACCATGTCCCAGAGGCTCCCACCATTCAGCAGAGGTTAAATCAAGGCAGGTTCTGGAGCCAGACTCTGTGCACACATCCCTGCCTTGTCACAACTGCTATTTGACCTTAAGATATGCAATCTCTTCCAAGACTGTAAGGGGGACATATTCACACAGGCCCACACTCCCTTATCTCCCATTTCAAAGTATAAAAAGGTCTGATCCCAAGTTTCTTGCTCTCTTTTTCATAGTTGTGATTCTAAAGCTCGGGTAGTGGAGTTCCATGTTGCAGAGGCTAAGTCCCAGCTGGATGTAGCCGAGAGGTCAGGCTCCCTCCTTTCACCAGCCCCCACCCGGAAGGCGCAAGCTCTGCCTTGGGTCCAGCAGGTCAGGAATACAGACAGCACAATCGCTCAAGCCCCAGCTCATTCCTCAGAAGGAGGTTCCACGCTGGGCGGGGCAAGCTGAGACCACAGGCTGCAGCCCCATCTAAGGCAGCGGTGTCACTCAGGGAGATGGGCTTAACTGCCCCTGCCCGCAGCTCAGAGCGGCAGCTCAGACATTCTGCCTGGGGGAGAGGTAGTTATAAAACAGACAGCTCTGAAGCTCTCCCTATAAACAAACAAACAAACAGACTTTATTTGAAACAGAATATGGGCAGTTCAAGTATAAAGGTGCTCTAAAAAATCAGTAACAGAATGGCTACCATCAACAAATCAACAAATGACAAGTGCTGGTGAGAATGTGGAGAAAAGGGAACCCTAGTACACTGCTGGTGGGAAGGCAGACTGGTGCAGCCATGCAGCCATTATGGAAAACAGTATGAAGTTTTCTCAAAAAGTTAAATATGGATATGCACTTTGATCCAGTGATTCCCACTTCTAGGAATACATCCTAAGAAACCCAAAACACCAATCAGAAAGAATGTATGCACCCCTATGTTCATAACAGCACAATTTATAATAGCTAAGATCTGGAAATAGCCCAAGTGCCTATCAGCAGATGATTGAATAAAAAAGCTGTGGTACATCTACACCATGGAATACTATGCAGCAGTAAAAAAAAGAAGGATCTCTTACCCTTTGAAACAGCATGGAGGGACCTGGAGAGTATTATGCTAAGCAAAATAAGCCAGTCAGAGAAAGACAAGTATTACACGATCTCACTCATATGTGAAATCTAATGAACAAAATAAACTGATGAACAATATAGATCTAAAGACATAGAAGCATAAAACACACTGCAGAATCTCAGAGGGAAGGTGGGGGAGGATGGGTGGGTGAGAAGAGATCAACCAAGGAACTTGTATACATACATGCATAACCCATGGACACAGACGATAGGGTGGTGAAGGTCTGGGGTGGGGGGCAGGGGTGGGCTAGAAGAGGTCAATGGGTGGGGGGAGACATGCAATACTTTCAACAATAAAGATTTAATTTAAAAATCAATCAAGGTATGGGTGGTACACAAATAGGCCGAGGCTGGTGCCTCCATTATTACAACCAGGTAATTTACCAGAGAGAACCAGGTAAAGAGATAGATAAAAAGAGCCTTCCTGGGGTCAAAACAAACCTCAAACACTGAACTCAAAAGCTATCCCGTTAAAGGAGCCTAAATTTAATTGGACCAGTCAATGGAGCAATTGATGCTCCACAACAAAAACAATAGAGAAGACAGCTAGCAACTAGGGGAGCCCAACAGGTGGATATGATTAGGGAAAGCAGTCAAAGACAGCCCCCCTTAAAGACCCGGGGTCCCAGGACTGTAGATGTTCCAGGCTGGGTCCTCTGAGGAGCCATGTCAGAGACTTCATACTGCAGAAAGAAATGTCACTGCAATGGTCCAGTCAGTCACTAAACAAATAGATAAGAAAAAAAAAAATCACAAGCCCCAGGGGGGTTGAGGAGCCAGTACACACAGTCGCTAAAATGTAAAAAAAAAAAAAAAGCAACAACATCATCCAGTTTTTGCCCAGTCAGCGTGGCTCAGTGACCTATGAACCAGGAGATCATGGTTGCAGGCTAGATCCCCAACTGGGGGTTGGAGGGGGATGCAGGAGGCAGCCAATCAACGATTCTCTCTCATCACTGATGTTTCTATCTCTCTCTCACTATCCCTTACTCTCTGAAATCAATAAAAACATATAAAAAGTAAAATGTCCGGTTTTGCCGGCCGGTGTGGCTCAGTGGTTGAGCTTCAACCCACAATCCAGGAGGTTTCAGTTGGATTCCCCCTCAGGGCACATGTCCAGGTTGCAGGCTCCATCCCCAGCAGGGGGCCTGCAGGAGGCAGCCAATCAATGATTCTCTCTCATCATTGATGTTTCTATCTCCCTCTCCCTTCTGAAATCAATAAAAACATATTTGTTAAAAGTTTACCAATCTTTAAAAAAATCTCCAGTTTTCAACAAAAAATTACAAGATGTGCAAAACACAGGGAAGTATGACCCCCACACAGGAAAGATAAAACAAAATAAAAGGCAGCCCTGGCTGGCTGGTTGGTTTAGAGCTTCATCCTGAGACACCAAGGTTGCAAGTTCCATCCCCAGTCAGGGCACATCCCCAATCAGGGAACATACAAACCAATAAACGCATAAGTAAGTGAACAACAAATTGATGTTTCTCCTCCTCTCTCTGTCTTTCTCTCTAAACTCAATAAATAAAATGTTTAAAAAAATAAAAGTAAAAACTTAAATAAAATTTAAATAAAAATAACAGGCAACAGAAACTACTTGTAAGAAGGACTAGGTGTCAGATTTAACAAAGAAAGACTTCAAAGTAGTCTATAAATATGCTCAAAGAACTAAACGAATAGTTCAGTTTGGCTCAGCGGATAAAGCGTGTCAGCCTTGGATTGAAGGGTCCTGGGTTCAATTCCAGTCAAGGACATATGCCCGGGTTGCAGGCTCAATCCTCAGTGTGGGGCCTGCAGGAGGCAGTCAATCAATGATTCTCTCCCATCACTGATGTTCCTATTTCTCTCTCCCTCTCTCTTCCTCTCTGAAATCAATAAAAATATATATTTTTTAAAAAGCAATTGTATGAAACAATATGTGTATAAATGCATTCTTAGGCATGTAACATAAAGAAATGTGATATACTTGCAAATAACAGCACAAACGAGATGGGAGAGAACAAAACTATACTGGACTAGAAAATGACACCAAGCCGAAACCGGTTTGGCTCAGTGGATAGAGCGTCGGCCTGCGGACTGAAAAGTCCCAGGTTCGATTCTGGTCAAGGGCATGTACCTGGGTTGCAGGCACATCCCCAGTGGGGGGTGTGCAGGAGGCGGCTGATCGATGTTTCTCTCTCATCGATGTTTCTAACTATCTCTCTCCCTTCCTCTCTGTAAAAAAATCAATAAAATATGTTTTAAAAAAAAAGAAAATGACACCAAGTGGTAACAAATGAAGAGAACCAGACATTGTAAATAAGAATGTCAATATAACAAACATGCATATATACTTTCTTTCCTTCATTCCCTCAGCTTCTTTTTTTTTTAAAATATATTTTATTGATTTTTTACAGAGAGGAAGGGAGAGGGACAGAGAGTTAGAAACATTGATCAGCTGCCTCCTGCACACTCCCCACTGGGGATGTGCCCGCAACCCAGGTACATGCCCTTGACCGGAATCGAACCTGGGACCCTTCAGTCCGCAGGCCGACGCTCCATCCACTGAGCAAAACCAGCTAGGGCCCCTCAGCTTCTTTAGGAAATTAAAGACAACCCAAATAGAGAGTGGGGCAAAAGTAAGTTTACAGTTGTGAGTATGCAAAGTTTATTCTTATATTATTATTTATGAATTATTGTATTATTTTCCATACGAACTATAATCCTACTTTTGCCCCACCTGTAAATGAAAAGATATTACATGTTCATAGATCCAAAGATTTAATACGGATAAAATGGCAATAGTCCCCAAATTGATCTACAGATTCAGCACAATCCCTATTAGAATTCCAGCTGGATTCTTTGTAGAAATTGACAAGCTGATCCTAAAATTTATATGCAAATTCACTAGACCCAGAATAGTCAAAACATTCAAAATGAAGTTGGAGGATTCATACTTCCCAATTTCAAAACTTACAATACTACAAAGTTACAATAATCAAAACAGTATTGTATTTTCATAAGGATAGACATATAGATCAATGGAATAGAATTGAAAATTCAGAAATAAACACTCACATTTATAATCAATTGATTTTGACAGGGTGCCAAAACAATTCAGTGGGTAAAAACAGTTTTCTCAACAAGTGGGACAACTAGAAATTTACATAAAACTCATTTGGCCATAAACACATAAATAAATAAATACCTCATTTGGCAGAAAAATATGGTCTGACCTACTTTTCCCCTCTAAGTGTGACTATGCATATATTTCTTGACAAAAATATTAATGTTCTTGATTACTGAATGATGTCCCAGACCCATGGGTGGTGTTACATATAAATGTTATATGCACCCTATTAGCTTTCTAAAATCTGACACATTTTGAATTCCAAGGCACTCCTGGCCTCAGGATTTGTGGACCTGTAATAATCATCTCCGGGAAGGCTCGGCCTGGCGTCTGGCATGCAGATTCCTTAATAAAGGCTGTTAAAAGACTCACAAAGCCACAGAGGCCCCACAGGTATCAGTAGCTTTGTGTGCTGGGGCAGAGAAGGCTTTTTGTGTTGCTATAATGTTGTCACTGAAACACGAACAAGGACACAGAAGGAGAGGAATGTAATTTTGAGAGGCAGCCACAGTGTATCAAAAGATGCCATGCCACCACGGCCAGTGTGGCTCTGTCGGTTGGGCATCGCCCCTGCACTGAAAGGCTGCGGGTTTGACCCCCGGTAGGAGGCAGGCGGTAGGAGGCAGGCGGCAGGAGGCAGGCGGCAGGCGGGAGGAGGCCAATGGGTGTTTAGCTTTCATGTCACATGCATGTGTTCTCTTCTCTCTCTCCCCCTCTCCCTTCCTCTCTCTCTCTCTCTAAAAAAAATCAATTAAAAATATTTTTAAAAAAAGGATGCCATACCTAACGGGGGGGGGGGGGGGGGGAAGAGGGGGCAGTCACCGGAAGTGTGCCCTCCAGGCCCTGGGAGAGTGAGGCCTGCGGGAGGGTCCCCCAGGGCGCCTCCCTAGAGGACTCGCCCTACATGTTGTGATAACCCTTCCTCTGCCTTTTCCCCCAAACATCCCACTCCCAGGGGTTCTCAAAGGGAGGAACTGGGATGCCAGGCCCCCCGGGGCGCTGATGAGAAGTTGGGCCTCCAGACCCCGTCCCGGCACACTCAGAGGCACGGACAGCCGCATCTTACAGCAGCTCCCAGGCGTGGGCAAACTACGGCCCGCGGGCCTGATCCGGCCCGTTTGAAATGAATAAAACTATTCAAAAAAAAGACCGTACCCTTTTATGTAATGATGTTTACTTTGAATTTATATTAGTTCACACAAACACTCCATCCATGCTTTTGTTCCGGCCTCCGGTCCAGTTTAAGAACCCATTGTGGCCCTTGAGTCAAAAAGTTTGCCCACCCCTGTCTCAGCCCCTCCAATGTCCTCCACGTCCAGCACCTCTGGCCTGGCCACTCAGCTTTGGGGGCGGGGGAGGGTTGGCAGAAGGAGCCAGACGAATCCAGGGCGGCCCTGCCCGGTTTCCAGGACGCCAGCCAAAGGCCTCCCCACCCCCCCACCCCCCCACCCCCCTGTTGGCCGGACACCTCTGCTGCCCGGTCTACCGCGCTCGACTGCGACCTCCCACCGGGCGGGGCAGCCGCGATCCACCCCCGTGCGCGCGGGGCGACCCTGGCGCACAGAGCCGAGCCGACCGGCTGTCACGCTGCAGGGGCTGCAGCGGGGACGTGGGTGGGGCTGTTCCCGAGGAAGGACCAGCCGCGGGGCGGGGCGGGGCGGTCGCGTGGTGCGTGGTGCCCACATGAAAGCGGACGGGGAGGCCGAGGAAGGACTCAGGGGCAGCCGGGCAGTCCCCAGAGCGGCGGGAGGGGAGGGGCGGGGCGGGGCGCCCGGGGCCTGGCTACGGAAGAGGGGTGAGCAGAGGGACAGGGCGGGACCCAGCCCGACGGGGAGGGGAGGAAGCCGGAGGGCGACGGGGGAGGAGGGGGAGGCTGACCGGAGCTCGCAGAGGGCGGGGGCGCCGGAGCCAAGGGGAGCGGAGGGGAGGGGGGCGGCCGAGGAGCGCTCAGGGCCCGGCCGGCTCACCTGGCGCAGGTGGGCGGGGCGCCGCTCCGCGAGGTCCCGACTCCGGGTCCGCCGAGGCCGCGGGGCACCCTCGGGGCGGTCAGGCGGGCCGGGCCGCCGTCGACAGCTCTCCCCGCCGGGACGAGAGGACCCTCCGGCGGGGGAACGGCCCGTGAACGCCCGCGGAGCCAACTCGCGCCAAAAATTCCAAACCGGCCTCGAGTCCCCGCCCAGGAACGCCTCTTCCCCCGCCCCCGCCCCGAGGAGCCCATCGCGGGCGCCCAGCCTTCCGGGCTCCGCCGCTCACGTCCGCGGAAGCGCCGCCGCCCCCGCCCCCGCCTCCGCCCGCCCCGCCCCCCGCGTTCTCACTGCGCAGGCGCAGTGCCGCTCGGCGCCGGCCCGGGGCGGAGGTGTCTGCGCCCTGCCTCCCGGGGCTGCGGCGTGGCCGCGGGTCCGCAGCCGACGGGGATCCCTCCCGCCCGTTCTCCCAGACACCAGCCGACCTCCGGACCCCGGCCCCGTCTCCCGGGACCGTCGCTAGGCTGAGTTAGTGTTCGCGACTATAAAGGGAGCAGACGAGTCGGCCCGGGAGGCGATCACCTCTGGGCAGGGCAGGAAGTCCCTGCGTCCTCGGGGATCCCGACGGGGCGGGTGCCGGACACACCTTCCTCAGACCCGCGGGACGCCTGGCTCTGGCTTGGGGGACCAGAAAATGCTGACTCCCTGCAGACACCGAGGCTGGAGCCCCGGGCCTCAGCCACCACGGCAGCAACCCCACCACCCCACCCACCTTCATTGGATTGGAAACCTGAGCTCGGCTCACAGCGCCCTCAGCTCCTTCCGGGCTGAACGACCTTGGGGACGCACCTGGGCCTTTCTGAGTCTCCTCTCCTCTAAAAACTGAGCTGACCAAGCCTTCCTCACGGCGCTGGAGTGTGAAGGGAGATGATCCCCTTAAAGTACTTAGCAGGAGGCTGGCTCAAAGCAAGTGCAGACTCCTGACCATATACCTGGCAGGAGCGGCTGGGGCTCCTTCACGGGGTGGAGGGGAGTCACTCTTCCAGGCCAACCGCCCCCCCAGAATGCTCTGCATCTCATCACATATCCCTTCCCACTTTCGTATTGCACTTACCTCTATCTAAAATTCTATCCTCTCCGTTTATTGGTTTACTTGTTGACCATCCATCTCCCAAGACTCTGAAAGGTGTCATGGGCTTCAGGGCACCCAACCCATTGCAGTGCTTGCCCTTCAGGGGACATTCTCCAGCGCACCCCAGGTTAGGCCTGGAACGCCTCTGGGGGATTCAGCCCCCTCCCGCCTCCTTGCGCTCTTCCTTTGCATTAGCATCTCTGGCAGCCACGGCCCCCATGACTCACCCTGGATCCATGACTCACCCTGGATCCACGTTAAAGACCCCAGGCTTGTCCCCAGGAGGCCTGGGGAGCAGGCATGCCTCTCTCCAGCTGTCATCCCCTCTGCCAATCCCATCTCCAGGAGTCCTGGATTCAGGCCTCTTTCCAGCTGCTCATTCTTGAAAGTCTAATTTGCAATGACTTAAAACATTTTTTTAAAAATTTAAAAACATTCTTCCACCCAGCCAGCATGGCTCAGTGGTTGAGCATCGACCTATGAACCGGGAGGTCACGGTTCCATTCCCCGTCGGGGCACATGCCTGGGTTGCGGGCTCGATCCCCATTGTGGAGCCTGCAGGAGGCAACCAATTGATGATTCTCTCTCATCATGGATGTTTCTCCCTCTCTCTCCCTCTCTCTTCCTCTTTGAAATCAATAAAAAATATTTTTTTTAAAAAAATAAGTAAGTAAATAAATAATAAAAACATTCTTCCAATATACATTCCACTGTGTGGAAGGGATATAATGTAAAGTTGGGTACAGCTAGCAGGTAAGCGCCTGGGCCATAGAGTCAGGGAAATTTAGGCTCTTTCTCTGTCACACACAAGTTGCTTTATGTCTCTGGGCCTGTTCTCACATTTGTAAAATGGGGATAATAATAATGGTTCCTACCTCCTTGGGGGTTCTGAGCATTAAATGAGCAAATGCATGTGAAGTGCTTAGTACAGGGCCTAGCACATGGTAGGAACTTACTCGTTTAATAACAGTAACACTCCCTCCTTTGCACAGTGTTTTGCCGTTTTCAAAGCAGCCGTCTGGGCCAAAAGGAGGAATCTGGAGGTGAGGGGTCAGGACTTCCACACCCACCCGGGGTCACAGGGACGGAGAGCCCTGGGCCCACAGGATTTGAGGCCAAAGCGCTTGTCTGTAGCTTGGTCCAGGAGAAAGCCCCCAAGCCCTGCTCAATAGTGGGATTCCCAGCCGAATATCTAGGTGTGTCCCCGTTGTTGTCATCGTGTCACAGTACCAGGCCCACCCAGATTTTCCTCTGGGAATTCTCCAATGTGGCCACATACAGGATAAGATGAAGTAAAAAGGCGAGGAAACAGCCACAATGCAAATGTGGCTACCCTGGCAGGAAGGAGGAGAGTGTGAGGGGCGCTGCTGGGGAGCTGGCTGGGTTCTGTTTCTTGGCCTCCGAGCCAGCTGCATAGGTGTTTGCTTTACAGGTATTTGTTATATTGTACATTCCTGTCTTATGCACACTTCGGAATGTACCCCCTATTTCACACTGGCACGAGGTTTTTATAAACTGACAGGTGAGTGAGGAGAGGGAGTCGCTACAGCTCAGCTTTGCGCAGTGCAAGGGCCTGGGGACGCCTGGGAGGGGTTCCCAGAGGCTCCGAGTCAGGGATGGGGCCAAAGAGCTGCCACAAAGAGGGAGGAGAGGGTGACCTGAGGAGGCGTTAGCACAGCTGCAGGTTCGGAAGGTGTCTGCCCTGCAGGCGCCTGGCCGCCCTTCAAGCTATTCTCCCCACATTCCCCCCCTGGCAGGTGGCGCTTCCGTGAGCAGATGGCCGGGAGTCTATTGGCACAGGCGGGGTCATTTTAGGTGATGCACTTCCTGGGCCTCCATCGTCCGCTTTTAACACTCCAGCTGTCTCCTTGCCCTGGGCTTCTAGCTCTGGCCCTGAAGATGCTTCTCTGTTCAGAGGCTGGGCTGAGTCCCCTCAAGCCTGGGAGCAAAGGGTAGCCCAGGCCTGGGCTCCGTCAAGAGCTCTGTCAGCCCCAAGTGATCCATGTGCTCTCAGGCCCTCCCTGCCTGTTTGGGGCTGGGGGTGAGCTGAGGGGACTAGCTGTGCTGGGGGTAGGGGTGGTGGCAATGCAGGGGCTGCGGGTGCCCCACCGGGCTCAGCCCTGGTCCTGAGTGGCATCAAGCTGGCCGGAGGCCCCTGGCTGGCTGGCATTTCCCACAGGCCCATGCCAGCACCCAGACAGCCTGGCAGAGGTGGTGGACATTGGCATTCCCTCCGGCAGTGACCAAGCAGGCACCTGGCCTTTACCTCCTGCGTTGCCCCTGCTAGTCTCCCCGCCTGCCTCCTCCTGGGCCAAGCTTCCCTGGCGCCCTTCGGGGTGAGCTGAGTGTCTGTGTGTCTGGGTCTGTACAGGGGACCCTCAGCTATCCCAGGTCTAAGGCAGGGTCCAGACTGGCGTGGGGCAGGCAAAGAGCAATGCTGTGTCTCAAATAACTGGGCCTGTCGCTGCCAAAAGTATGTGGAGTAGCAGAGAGTGGAGGACTGCAGACTGGGATAGGGCTGGGGGTGGACTGCCTGGCTTCAAACTCCAGCCCCGCTGCTTAGGAGGTGTGCAATCTGAGCCAAGTCCCTTCTCCGCTCTGCCTCTGTTTCCCCATCTGTAAAACGGAGTATGAAGTAGCTCCCTCAATAGCCCCGACACTATGGCATCATCATTTTAGTACACGTGCTGCTGAAGCGAGCACTGGCATCCTCATTTTAGAGGAGAGTGGACAGACTCAGGGAGGTCAGGTACCTGCCCCAGCTCCCCAGCTGGATAAAGCAGACACTTAACCCAATCTGCATCTGAATCCAGCACCCAGCCTGCTACCCCGGAGGCCACTCAGCTGCCCGCCATGAGGAGGCCAGGGAGCCAGTGCTTGTTGCCACGGGGAGGAGCAGGGGGCAGGCAGGAGAGCCCTCCCCGGGGAGCCTGAGGGAACCGTCCCCGCTATCCCAGGCTCCTTTGGGTGGTTGGAGCCAGGGGCCACCCCTGAGCCACTCCCAGCAGCCAGTGGAAGGTCCAGCCTCCAGGACTCCAGGTCACAGCCCTCTGCCAGGCAGGGCAGGAGGTGGGCATGTGGGATGCTGTGCCAGGGCACTGGACTGAAGGGACCCAGCAGGAGGCTTGTGCAAAGGTGGGTCTGTCGGGGGAGATGGGTGCCACAGGCGTGTGTGTGTGTGTGTGTGTGTGTGTGTGTGTGCGCCCGCGCGCGGACATACGCAGGCATGCTCAGGTAAGCATGATCCCTGGGTGCAGGCCCTCAGGTGTGGGGAGAGAGAGCAGCAAGGGTGGGTGGGAGGGGAGATGCAGGCACAACTCAGTGCTGGGGGGACTGCAGGTAAAGGGATACCTGGAAAAGCCCTGCAGTCGCTGGTGACTGGAGCTGTCCCGTTAGGTGTTGTGGGCTCAAAGGCCTCACATAAGAAGCAAAACCCATCACCCGCTGCCCACTCCTCACTGTAGCTCCTCTCCGGGCCCTCGCTGTGCCAGCCTGCTTCGTTTGGCAGACTGCACCCCTTAGCCACAGGTGCTGGGGAGGAAGGGGCTGACGGGGCAGGGGGCAAGCCAGCAGATAGACAGGGCGCGGGGCTTCTGGACTAGGGTCCTGGGGTCGGAGTCACCGCTGTCCCCAGCAGCCCAGGGGGGTCCACAGACTCCCTGGAGGAGGTGAGGGCTGGTGTCCAGACCCTTGACTCCCGACATTTCCCAGGCCTGCCTCTCCTGTCCGCTCATGCTCACCAGGCCCCTTCACCTGGCCCGATTCCATCTGCCCGCCCCAGAGGAATGGGGTGTCACTAGCCCCCCAGGTACCCTTCTTGCAATCTTGCCCCCACCACACCCTAAGAGTGGCCCCCTGAGAGTCTGTCCCCCAAAACTAGAGTCAGTGCTGCTGCATTTCGGCTAGAGATGGAGGTGAAACTGGGAGGACCTCCTGCCGTGGGTGGGCCTTGCAGAGCCTTCAACAGTGAGGCCCTGGCCAGTGTGACTCGGTTGGTTGTGCCGCAGCCCATGCCCCAAAAGGCTGTAGGTTCCATTCCCAGTTAGGGCACATGCCCGGCGTGCAGGCTCCAATCCCCAGTAGGGAACGTGCAGGAGGCATCAATGGGTCAGTCAGTGTTTCTCTCTTTCCCCCTCCCTTCCTCTCTCTTTAAAATCAATTTTTTTAAATATATTTTATTGATTTTTTACAGAGAGGAAGGGAGAGAGATAGAGAGTTAAAAACATCGATGAGAGAGAAACATCGATCAGCTGCCTCCTGCACATCTCCCACTGGGGATGTGCCTGCAACCCAGGTACATGCCCTTGACCGGAATCGAACCTGGGACCTTTCAGTCCACAGGCCAACGCTCTATCCACTGAGCCAAACCAGTTCCGGCTAAAATCAAATTTTAAAATATTTTCCTAGAGTCTTTTTAAAAATATATTTGTATTGATTTCAGAGAGGGAGGGGAAGGGAGAGAAAGATTGAAACATCAATGATGAGAGAGAATCATTGATCGGCTGCCTCCTGCACGCCCCCTGCTGGGGACTGAGCCTGCAACCTGGTCATGTGCCCTTGACCGGAACCGAACCCAGGACCCTTCAGTCCACAGGCCGATGCTCTATCCACTGAGCCAAACCGGCCAGGACTAAACATATTTTTAACAAAGAAAACCCTGGACTTTGGACAGGGTGAGCACGGGGTAACCGGTCCCTGTGATCCCATTCCCTGTGGGAAGGGGGCTCAGGCTCACTCTGCAAGCCCAGCCCCAGGTGGGGACCAAGGGCCAGCTCCCAGGCCACCCTTCAGTCCTCGGGGTTGGATGGGGTAATATTACCCCTCTTCTGGTGGGCAAGTCCACACGCCAGATACAGTGCCCCTCATTGTTAGCTGGCCACAGGCCTTTGTGACACTGTAGCCTCTGCCTCCTTCTTTCTCTCTCTCCCAGTAACACAGGAACTCATTCTGAGTCCCGCCTGTCAGCCACACCCACATTTCTGGGCCTGGCTCCCCCCTCTCCCCAGCTGTGTTTAGGCTGGACCTGGGTGCCCACGGTGCCTGCCTGCTCCTCACCAGCTGCTGGGGTAACATCTGAGCCCGCCAGGCCTGGCGCCAGGGTCCCCGGCCCTGACAGGAGTCGAGGATCCTCGGGCGCCAGGTGGGGGCCTGTCCCAGCTGTCAGCACCCATGATGGATGAGGAGTGGGGCAGGGGGCAGGCCAAGGACTGGGCGCCTGCTGCAGAGGGAGGTGGGGGTTGGCCCCCTGGGGTCTGCCAACAGAGCCTCTGTCACTCACAGCGGGGGGCCTGGGTAAGGGCCCCCACCCAGCAGAGGTGTTTAAAGGCTCAAAGGGTGTGTGCCCTCCCACTCTGCCAGGAATCATGGGCACCTGGGCCTTCCCCGCAGCCCTTTTCCTGCTCTGCCTGACTTCTGAAAGCCTGCAAGGCGGTGAGGGCAGGCCTCAGGCAGCTACAGGGTCTGGGCAGCTGGGGTTGGAGCTGGGTGTATAGGTAGAACATTGGGTCAGAGGCTGGGATTCCAAGGGGGAGGGGTGGGTGTGAGAAGTCTGGGTTTTGGGGGGCTGGGGCAGATATGCATGGGTCCTGCCCCTCTCTGCCTCTGGGTCCCCACTCTGAGTCAGCACTCCCTGCTCCCCAGGGCTGCCTTCATTGCCATCTGGCCTAGGAAAAGGTGAGTGGACCCTCCAGGCACTGGGGTTCAAGAGGACCTGGTCTCTCCTCCCGGGGGTCTGGGAGCTCTCTGGGGGCGAGCCCCACATATCCCCCAGCTCTGGGATCCCAGGAGAGCAGGGTCCCTCCCTGTCTTCCTGGCAGTCGGTCTTGTCCAGGGTCAGCTCAAGTGTGGGAAGCACAGGCCTGAACCCTTAGAACAGAGTGAGATCGGGCAGAATTTCAGCTCTGGGGGTGAGAATACGGGACCCAGAGGAGGGGCTTGGAGCTGGGTCTGGAAGGGCCGGGGAACTGGGTTATGACAGGACAGGGAAGGAAATCGCTGGAAGCAAGAGGGTCAAAGGCCTGGAGGTGGGACGGGATGGGAGGAGAGGAGGCTGGAGCGGGGGGAGGGGAGTAGGGGGCATCTTACGGGCAGGCGGGAGAAAGGGTTCCCTCCGGAGACCTAATGTGTCTAAGCTGCTGGAGAGGAACGCTGAGGAACTGGGGTGAGGAGGATAAGATTTCCAGGAAAGGGGGGTCCCAAAGATGCTCCAGTGAGCATGGAGGGAAGAGGTGCACACCCCTGAGGAAGAGGGCATGGGGGCCTGCCCCCCCCCCCCCGGCCCCGCACAGCTCAGACAGCCCCCTCT
The DNA here is from genome assembly GCF_964212035.1 of Myotis nattereri. NCBI lineage: Eukaryota > Metazoa > Chordata > Mammalia > Chiroptera > Vespertilionidae > Myotis > Myotis nattereri. The sequence continues at coordinate 100,691,014 of NC_138079.1, read as the reverse complement.
TGGCCACCAGCCTGCTCACCTGGTTCTGTCCTTACTCCTCCAGTGACCAGAGTAGAAAGCGAGTCCCAGGGGGGAGGGGGTGCACTCTTGCTCTGCAGGGTGGGAGGGGAGGCCCGGATTTGGCCCTCCTTGCCCCTCCCGGTTACCCCTTCTCCCTGACCTTGCAGGCTTAGGGAGCCCGAATGGCTACAGACCAGGTAACGCTGAGGGGGTGGGCAGCTCCTACCCTCCAAACGAGGGCAGAGCACCCTGGCTCCTGGGCCCTCCTGCCCCCTTTGGCCCCACACACTCCCTCCCCGCCCCCCGGCTACCCCCTCCCAGTGGCCGGGGAGTAGGTAAGGGGTGGGTAAATAGGATTTGGGGGGCAGCCACTCGGAAGTACCTGACACCCCTCAGGTGGAGAAGCCCACCTGAGACCCCTTCCAGCATGCCCTCTCCTTCCCCTCCTGCACACACCGCCCCCCACCCCCCCAGGAATCCATCAAAGCTGTTGTGGTGTCATCTAACGCATGTACCCTGCCCCTCACTGCATGGCCCCCAGGCCAGTTGGGAGCAGGCTTTGTGGGGGTGGGGGGAGGTGAAAGGGGGAACGTGGGTCCCTCGCCTGCTCCCTGAGTCTCCCCCAGGCCTCCTGGGGTATTAAACTTCAGAGCCCTGCCCAGCCCCTGCTCTCTCTCTCTGTGTCTCCCCATCTTCCTCTCACACCCCTCACCTCTATCTGTCCCCCCAGGATTTGGGGACAGGAATGGCCTGGGAGTCCAGCCAGGTGAGAGTGATGGGGTCTGGGTTGGTCCTCTCCCTGCTCCCTCCCAAGCCTCAGAGGGGAGGGGGAGGGCTGGTGAATGATTGAGGGGGGGTGGGGGGAAGGGGTGCAGAGATTGGGAGCCTTCAGGTTTGCTGTTTCTGGCTGGGTCCAAGGATCCTGCACACCCACCCCATCTAGGACCCCAAACCTCCCAGATGATTCCTCCCTCTCCCCATAGCCCTCCAGCTCCGAATGGCTACAGCACTGGGAGAGGTGGGCCCAGAGTGTGTTTGGGGGGAGTTGGGACCAGTACTCTAGGGGCATCCCTGAAACGGGGTCTCTTCAGACCCTCACCTGATCCATCTCCTTCTCAGGCATTGGAGGGGGGATAAAACCCCACAAGCCAGGTGAGCCCTCCAGCTGCTTGTCTCCCGTCTGTGTGCCCTGACGCCCCGTTGTTCTCTGCCCCTTGCTGACCCCTCCTGCCCTGTCTCCTCAGGGTTTGGGAATGGGAACGGGCATGGAGCAGGGGCCTTCCCAGGTGCCGCAGCCCAACCAGGTGAGGTGGGGCGGGGGGATAGGGCTGGGTCGGCATTAGGGGGTGCCTATCCCAGGCTCCCCCGGGGCAGAACTGGTGACTCACTGGAGGCAGAGGGAAGGACCCTGAGGGTTCCTGATATCTGGTTTGAGGACGGCAGAGCAGGGTACCCCTGCTTCACCCTCACCCCAGCTGGGACCCCAAATGCCCCCTGCCCCTTAGCTCAGCATGGCTATGGAGCCCTAGGAAGAGGCTGGCCCCCTGGGGTCCCCTCATCTGCCACATCTCTGTCCTCAGGCTTTGGAGGGGGGGTGAAGCCCCAGAAGCCAGGTGAGACCCGCTCCCCACGCCCGCCCCTCTGTCCACCTGACATCTGTCTGGATGCCTTTGGAGCTGCTCCTCCCTCCTCTTCCCTCTTGGCTCTGTCTCCCCAGGATATGGAAATGGACTGGGAGCGGGTGCCTTCCCAGGGCCGGGAGCCCAGCCAGGTGAGGGCACCCGGGCTCCACCCTGGGGTTCAGGGAGGGAGGAGGTGGGGGCAGAGCTGGGACCCAGGAACCAGTAGGGGAGGGAGTTGGGTTCTTGGGGGAGGACCGCAGGCTCAGCCCCTCTGTCGCCCCCCAGGCCTGGGAGGGGGAATGAAACCTCCGAAGCCCGGTGAGTGGAGAGCCAGCCTCACCCCTACCCGTTTCCCCCCAGTTCCTCCGTGAGCCCCAAACCCGCCCACCTCAGGGCTGCAGCCCCCACCTCTGTGTCCCCAGGATTCGGGAGCACAAATGGTGTAGGAACCAGCACGTTCCCGGGGGCAGGACCCCGGCCAGGTGGGGGTGACGGGCAGGCAGAGGAAAGGGGGTTCAGGGTCACGGTCCGTATTCCTGGGGGGCGGGGTCAGTGTCGACCTCTTTCCCTCTCTCTTCCTAGGCCTGGGAGGGGGGATGAAACCTCAGAAGCCAGGTGAGTGGAGGCCACTCCCGCTCACTCACCCTGGCCTTGGGGAGGGTCTCCCAGGCCCTTCTTACACTGGCTCCCTGAGAGGAGCTGCCAGGGAGGGTGGGCACCGAGGTCCTGGGACGAGGACAGCACAGGTGTGAGCCCACTCTCGCCCACCCGCAGTCTCTGCCTTCCCTCTCGCCACAGGCCCTGCCCCTCCACATGGTGGCCAGGCACCAGGTAGGCGATGGGGTGAGAGCTGGGGGCACCTGCTTCAGTTTGGGGAGTCGAGGGCGGGCGCGCCAGGCTCCTTTACCTGGTCCCCCGTCTCTTTCTCAGGAGTCGGAGGGGGTGTGAAACCTCCGAAGCCAGGTGAGCCCTACCCAGTCCCCCTGTCCCTGTGGTCGCGTCTTCCATCCGCCCCCTTCTCCCCTGCCCCCTGGCGGACACTGACCTCCTTCCTCTCTGGCTCCCCAGGATTCGGGAACGGGGCCCTCCCGGGAGCAGGAGCCCAGCCAGGTGAGGACACCTGGGCCAAGCTGGGGTCCGGGAAGGAAGAGGGGGGAGGAGCTGGGTGATCAGGAGGGCGGGAAACTGATTTCCGTGGGGTGGGGGTGGGGGCCACACATGGCCCAGTGGCACCTGGTCTTCCCCAGGCTTGGGCGGAGGCCTGAAGCAGCAGCAACCAGGTGAGCCCGTGAGCCTGCCCTCCCGCCCCACCTTCTCGATTCTACCCCTACCCATCCCCAGACCCCTCCTCACTGCTGCTTCCCGCCAGGACCTGCACACTGGCAACGCGTCTGGGGGAGGGAGTCAGAGAAAGAGCCCGGGATCCCGGGCACCCCTCCCCGCCTCCTGCTCCCAGCAGAGGGGCCCATTCCCCTCATTCATCCTGAGTGAGGCCGTGGCTGGCACAGCAGACACTCTGGTCGGCCTGAAAGGAGCTGACGACTCCCTAGGCTCAGCCCACAGGCCCCGAGCCACACCAGCCCAGTGCCCTCTCAAGGCCGGGCGGGGACAGCCCTGGGAGCTGGAAAGTGAGAAGGCAGACCCTGAGGCTGGAAGGGAGCTGGAGGCCTGGGGCTGGAAGCAGAGCGAGAACCCAGCTCCTGGAGGCTGGTGTTCCCAGGGCTGGGCTCCCTGGATGGCTGGCCTCGAAGGAAGACGCAGCGGAGTTTACCACCTGGGTCTCCCGGGCCAGACCCGGAGGGCGGCGGTGGGGAGGGGCCTGGGGCTCGGGTTCCTCACAGCCTCAGGCCCCCTAGTCCCTCCCTGACACAGGGCACAGCCCCCACAGTCACCTACCCGCTTTGTGAATCCAGCCAGGCTGAGTGGAGGGGAGGGCAGGGGTGCGCGGGGCAGGGGAGGGGAGGCTGGGGGCCATTGCCCGGCCAGCAGCACCCAGCTTTTCTGTGTCATCCCCGCCCGCCCCCCCCCCCCGCCCCCTCCAGGTGGCACAGCACAGAATGGCTTTGGACCAGGTAGAGCAGGGGCCGCTGGGGCCCGAGGGCAGAAGCTGTTTCTGGGGCAGGCCCAGGGGTGGGGTTTCTGGGTCCCTCACCTGCTCATCTCTTCCCCAGGCTATGGAGGGAACGGAAAGCCCCAGAAGCCAGGTGAGCCCCACTCTGTAACGGCTCCTATCCGTCTGCTCCACCCACGCCCCCGATCCCCCCTCACTCCCTCCTGCTCTGTCTCCCCAGGATTCGGGAACGGGGCCCTCCCGGGAGCAGGCGCCCAGCCAGGCAAGGCCCTGGAGCTCCGGAGCAGGGGTTTGCCGAGGGGGGTCTGGTGTGGGTGCCTGACCCTGGTTCTGAGGGGAGAGGAGGGGCGCGGTGGACTCACAGACTCAGGGGCAGTGCCTTCCCTCCTCAGGTCTCGGGGGACTGAAACCTCAGAAGCCAGGTGAGACCCGCCCTCCGCCTCTCCCACTTGGTTTCCCACGAGAAACACTCATTGAACAAACATCCAGGGGCGGCCAAGGGCTGGAGACAGGCCCTCCCAGAGCCGGGGGCACCTGGGCAGGCAGAGGCAGACAGGAGAGGAGTGCGAAGGCCGCTCCGGGGCCGGAATGCCCGCTAGAGGGCGTGGCCCGCTGATAAATGAGGACCAGGGAGGGTGCCCACGGGAAAGGCTGGGAGGCCGTGGGGCAGGGGCAATGCTGATGGCACGTGGCTGGGGAGAGAAGGAGGCCTCAGGTTCACCCTGCTGGCGGGTAGACATGGCTGCTGGCAGTGACGCCTACCCAGATGGACCAGGCAGCTGGGTATGACATTCAGGCTCTAGGAGGCCGGACTCCAAGGGGAAGCCTAGGACCCAGCTGGGCGGGTCCAGGTCAGGGGTGAGAGCTAAAGGGGCCAGGCCTAGGGTAGAGCCTCAGAGAGAGATGAGTAGCCAGAGCCCCCTCTCTCCTTCCACCAGGCCCTGCAGCTCAAAACGGCTATGGACCAGGTAGGGGCACCCTAGGGCTCTGGGGAGGCACAGAGATGGGACTCCGATCCCTCACTGCTCCCTGTCTCTCCACCAGGCTTAGGAGCAGCTATGAAACCCCAGAAGCCAGGTGAGCCTCACCCCTGTCTTTTCTCTCCACCTCCCCAAAACCTGAGCTCGTGCTTCAGGAGTGAAGGGTGTCAGGGCGCCAAGGACCATGGGGAGAGAAGTGGAAGGCAAGACCAGGGGACCCTCAAGGCTGGCCTCAGCCCCATAGCCCCACAGCCAGCTTTATGGTTCCCCCACCTTCTCCCCACAGGCCCTGCAGCTCAGAATGGCTATGGACCAGGTAGGGGTGGGCCAGGACTCTGGGGAGGCACAGGGATGGGGCCAGGGACCCTCACCTGCTCCCTGACTCTCCACCAGGCTTCGGAGCGGGTATGAAACCCCAGAAGCCAGGTGAGCCTCACCCCTGTCTTTTCTCTCCACCTCCCCCAAAACCTGAGCTCCTGCTTCAGGAGTGAAGGGTGTCAGGGCGCCAAGGACCATGGGGAGTGGGAGGCAACCAGGGGACCCCCAGGGCTGGCCTCAACCCCTCAGCCCACAGCCAGCTTTATGGTTCCCCCACCTTCTCCCCACAGGCCCTGCAGCTCGGAATGGCTATGGACCAGGTAAGGGTGGGCCGGGGCTCTGGGGAGGTGCAGGGATGAGGCCAGGGTCCCTCAGTGCTGCCTGTCTCTCCACCAGGCTTTGGAGCGGCTATGAAACCCCAGAAGCCAGGTGAGCCTCACCCCTGCCTTCTCTCTCCACCTCCCCCAAACCCTGAGCTCCCCTCCCCTCATTCACACCCACACCCGGATCTGTGTCCCCAGGATTTGGGAATGGGAATGGGCACAGGCATGGGGCCCAGCCAGGTGATACTGGGGGGAGGGGGGAGGGGTGTTTCTATGTCTGGGTGTCTTCTCCTGCCTCCCTCCCAGGCCTCAGAGGGGCAGGACTGGTGAATAATTGAGGGAGCACTTAGTTGGAAGCCTCTAGGATCCCAGCTTTCTGACTTGGCCTAAGAGGGGGCACATTTACCTCTACCTCAGCCAGACCCCCAGCCCTCAGCTCACCCTCCCTTTCCCCCAGGCCCAGCAACCCAGAACGGATTTGGAGCAGGTAGGAGTAGAGCGGGTAGGAGCCTGGGGAGGCCTGAGAGGGGCTCCCGAGTCCCTCACCTGCTCCCAAATCCTTTTCAGGCTTTGGGGGAGGCATGAAGCCCCAGAAGCCAGGTGAGTCCTGCAGTAGTCGTGTCTCTGTTCATGTGCCCTCTGAAGCCAGAGCACCCCACTCACACCCTGTCTCTCTCCAGGATCTGCAGCCAGCGGGGTCTTCTGTGGGGCAGGAGCCCAGGCTTCTTAGAGGGAGGGGGTGGGTTAGGGACTGGGGCAGGGGCCTCATGGGGAGCGGGGGGTAGAGAACTAGGTGCCCTGTAGTGGGGAGATGGAGGGTTGGCCTGTGGCCTGGGAGGGGGAGTGAACCCGCAGAAACCAGGTGAGGGAAAGACCCCCCCACACCCCTGCCTCTTCTCTGAGGCTGCCTGACTCTGTCCTGCTTCTACTGAACCCCTCCACATACTGCCCCTCACGCCCACCCCTGTTTTTCCTCCCCAGGATATGGTCATGGAAATGGACTGGGAGCCCCAGCAGGTGAGGGCAGCTGGGCTTGGTCCTGAGGTGGGTGGAGGGTGGGATGGGGGTGAGTGAGGACAGGGGCACGGGCTGGAGGCCTGGCAGAGGCTGTCAGCCTCTCTGCCTCCCAGGCCTGGGAAGGGGTGGGAAAGCCCTGGGCCAGGTGAGAGGACAGCCATCCTGTCCTCATTTCTCTCAGGCCTCTCTCTCTGGCACCACCTTCCTCAGCACTAATGCTTGGAGCGGGGTCTGCATACCTCTAACAAGAGGGACCCTCCCTGCTTCAGGAGTGAAGGGTGTCAGGGCCCCAAGGACCTTGGGAGAGAAGCGGGAGGCAAGACCAGGGGACCCTCAGGGCTGGTCTCAGCCCCTCAGCCCCACAGCCAGCTTTATGGTTCCCCCACCTTCTCCCCACAGGCCCTGCAGCTCAGAATGGCTATGGACCAGGTAGGGGTGGGCCGAGGCTCTGGGGAGGCACAGGGATGGGGCCAGGGACCCTCACCTGCTCCCTGTCTCTCCACCAGGCTTTGGAGCGGCTATGAAACCCCAGAAGCTAGGTGAGCCTCACCCCAGCCTTTTCCCTCCGCCTCCCCGAAACCCTGAGCTCCCCTCCCCTCATTTACACCCACACCCGGATCTGTGTCCCCAGGATTCGGGAATGGGAATGGGCATAGGCTTGGAGACCAGCCAGGTGATACTGAGGGGAGCGTCTATGTCTGGGTGTCTTCTCCTGCCTCCCTCCTAGGCCTCAGAGGGGCAGGACTGGTGAATAATTGAGGGAGCACTTAGTTGGAAGCCTCTAGAATCCCAGCTTTCTGACTTGGCCTAAGAGGGGGCACCTTTACCTCTACCTCAGCCAGACCCCCAGCCCTCAGCTCACCCTCCCTTTCCCCCAGGCCCAGCAACCCAGAACGGATTTGGAGCAGGTAGGAGTAGAGCGGGTAGGAGCCTGGGGAGGCCTGAGAGGGGCTCCCGAGTCCCTCACCTGCTCCCAAATCCTTTTCAGGCTTTGGGGGAGGCATGAAGCCCCAGAAGCCAGGTGAGTCCTGCAGTAGTCGTGTCTCTGTTCATGTGCCCTCTGAAGCCAGAGCACCCCACTCACACCCTGTCTCTCTCCAGGATCTGCAGCCAGCGGGGCCTTCTGTGGGGCAGGAGCCCAGGCTTCTTAGAGGGAGGGGGTGGGTTCGGTGTTTAAAGTTTCCCCCCACGTCCCGCGTGATTCAGGATCTGGAGGAGGAGCTGCACACAAATGAAAGAGATGAGACGAGATAATTTGGAAATATTGGGGAGCCAGGCAGGCAAGTCCAACTGAAGGGGAAGGACTTCCCCTGGTCCTCAGGCCTCACCAACATTTTATTGGTTTGGGATCCACCCATAGCCCTTAGGCAGGCAATTTCCAGTAACAGGCAGACTAGCCCATCAGCAAGGATCCTATCTAATAAAAGAGAAACATGGTAATTGGCGTAGGACCGCTACCCTTCCCATTGGCTAATCAGCAAGATATGCAAATTAACTGCCAGCCAAGATGGCGGCCGGCAGCCAGGCAGCTTGAAACTAACACGAGGCTTGCTTACTTCAGTGACAGGGGACTCCAACGTTCCCCGCCTGCCTTGCCGGCCTCTGAGCCTGCAGTCTGAAACATTGTAACAAATATAGAAGCTAAACAAAACCCAGAAACCAGCTTTCAGTGAGCCGGGATCTCAGAGCTGGAGTTGATACAGTGTCTCGACTATAGAACCCAGCAGAGGCCTCAGAGCTGGAGCCAGAGCTAAAGCTGGCCCAGAATAAAAAAAATAAAAAAATAAAAAAAGGAGCAGTTGGGAGCTTCTGTCACCTGTGAGCCTGAAAACAGCCCTCATCCCCTCACCCAGGCTGGCCAGGCACCCCAGTGGGGACCCCCACTCTGGTCCAGGACACCCTTCAGGGCAAACCAGCCAGCCCCACCCATGCACCAGGCCTCTACCCTATATAGTAAAAGGGTAATATGCCTCCCAGCACCAGGATCAGTGGAGCCGCGAGGCCTCCCAGCACCGGGATCAGTGTGACAGGGGGCAGCGCCCAAACCCCCTGATCACTCTGCGGCTCTGTGTGTGACAGGGTGCAGTGCCCCAACCCCAACCCCCCCCCGCCACGGGCCCTGCTCTGTGTGTGACAGGGTAGAGCCATAACCTCCCCATCGGCCCTGCCCTGAGTGTGACAGTGGCGGTGCCCCAACCCCCTGATCCGCCCTGCTCTGTGTGTGAAAGGGGGTGGTGCCCCAACTCCCCTATCGGCCCTACTCTGTGAGTGACAGGGGGCAGCTCCTCAACCCCCTGATGGGCCTCTAGTTTATATAATAATAAATAGGGAAGTTGCTTCAGCGACCATTGTCTGGACTAACAGCGGGTGCACAGCTCTGACCTTTGCCAGGGCTTCAAGGGTCACCAGCCTTCCGGGCTCCTTGTCCGCACCTCTCCCCTAGTGAAGACAATAGACAGCTTCCCGCAGTTAGGGACTGGAGTAGGGGACTGGGGAGCGGAAGGTCAGGGCAGAGAACTAGGTGCCCTGTAGTGGGGAGATGGAGGGTTGGCCTGTGGCCTGGGAGGGGGAGTGAACTCGCAGAAACCAGGTGAGGGAAAGACCCCCCACACCCCTGCCTCTTCTGTGAGGCTGCCTGACTCTGTCCTGCTTCTACTGAACCCTCCACATACTGCCCCTCATGCCCACCCCTGTTTTTCCTCCCCAGGATATGGTCATGGAAATGGACTGGGAGCCCCAGCAGGTGAGGGCAGCTGGGCTTGGTCCTGAGGGGTGGGGGGTGGGGGTGGAGGGTGGGATGGGGGTGAGTGAGGACAGGAGCACGGGCTGGAGGCCTGGCAGAGGCTGTCAGCCTCTCTGCCTCCCAGGCCTGGGAAGGGGTGGGAAAGCCCTGGGCCAGGTGAGAGGACAGCCATCCTGTCCTCATTTCTCTCAGGCCTCTCTCTCTGGCACCACCTTCCTCAGCACTAATGCTTGGAGCGGGGTCTGCTTACCTCTAACAAGAGGGACACTCCCTGCTTCAGGAGTGAAGGGTGCCAGAGCCCCAAGGACCGTGGGGAGAGAAGTGGGAGGCAAGACCAGGGGACCCCCAGGCCTGGCCTCAGCCCCTCAGCCCCACAGCCAGCTTTATGGTTCCCCCACCTTCTCCCCACAGGCCCTGCAGCTCGGAATGGCTATGGACCAGGTAGGGGTAGGCCTGGGCTCTGGGAAGGCGCAGGGATGGGGCCAGGGACCCTCACCTGCTGCCTGTCTCTCCACCAGGCTTTGGAGCGGCTATGAAACCCCAGAAGCCAGGTGAGCCTCACCCCTGCCTTTTCCCTCCGCCTCCCCCAAACCCTGAGATCCCCTCCCCTCATTCACACCCACACCTGGATCTGTGTCCCCAGGATTCGGGAATGGGAATGGGCACAGGCTTGGAGCCCAGCCAGGTGATACTGAGAGGGGGTCTATGTCTGGGTGTCTTCTCCTGCCTCCCTCCCAGGCCTCAGAGGGGCAGGACTGGTGAATAATTGAGGGAGCACTTAGTTGGAAGCCTCTAGGATCCCAGCTTTCTGACTTGGCCTAAGAGGGGGCACCTTTACCTCTACCTCAGCCAGACCCCCAGCCCTCAGCTCACCCTCCCTTTCCCCCAGGCCCAGCAACCCAGAACGGATTTGGAGCAGGTAGGAGTAGAGCGGGTAGGAGCCTGGGGAGGCCTGAGAGGGGCTCCTGAGTCCCTCACCTGCTCCCAAATCCTTTCAGGCTTTGGGGGAGGCATGAAGCCCCAGAAGCCAGGTGAGTCCTGCAGTAGTCGTGTCTCTGTTCATGTGCCCTCTGAAGCCAGAGCACCCCACTCACACCCTGTCTCTCTCCAGGATCTGCAGCCAGCGGGGCCTTCTGTGGGGCAGGAGCCCAGGCTTCTTAGAGGGAGGGGGTGGGTTAGGGACTGGGGCAGGGGCCTCATTGGGGAGCGGGAGGTAGAGAACTAGGTGCCCTGTAGTGGGGAGATGGAGGGTTGGCCTGTGGCCTGGGAGGGGGAGTGAACACGCAGAAACCAGGTGAGGGAAAGACCCCCCACACCCTCGCCTCTTCTGTGAGGCTGCCTGACTCTGTCCTGCGTCTACTGAACCCCTCCACATACTGCCCCTCATGCCACCCCTGTTTTTCCTCCCCAGGATATGGTCATGGAAATGGACTGGGAGCCCCAGCAGGTGAGGGCAGCTGGGCTTGGTCCTGAGGGGTGGGGGGTGGGGGTGGGGGTTGGGGTGGGGGTGGGGGGACAGGAGCACGGGCTGGTGGCTGGCAGAGGCTGTCAGCCTCTCTGCCTCCCAGGCCTGGGAAGGGGTGGGAAAGCCCTGGGCCAGGTGAGAGGACAGCCATCCTGTCCTCATTTCTCTCAGGCCTCTCTCTCTGGCACCACCTTCCTCAGCACTAATGCATGGAGCGGGGTCTGCTTACCTCTAACAAGGGGGACCCTCCCTGCTTCAGGAGTGAAGGGTGTCAGGGCGCCAAGGACCATGGGAGAGAAGTGGGAGGCAAGACCAAGGGACCCCCAGGGCTGGCCTCAGCCCCTCAGCCCACCGCCAGCTTTATGGTTCCCCCACCTTCTCCCCACAGGCCCTGCAGCTCAAAATGGCTATGGACCAGGTAGGGGTGGGCCGGGGCTCTGGGGAGGCGCAGGGATGGGGCCAGGGTTCCTCACCTGCTGCCTCTCTCCCCACCAGGCTTTGGAGCGGCTATGAAACCCCAGAAGCCAGGTGAGCCTCACCCCTGCCTTGCTTTCTTCTTTCTCCACCTCCCCCAAACCCTTAGCTCCAGACACCTATTCACACCCCACTGAGATACTGCCAGACAGACACACACACAGACAGACAGACAGACACACACACACAGACAGACAGACAGACACACACACACACACACACACACACACACACACGGGATTCGGGAATGGGCTGGGAGCCCAGCCTGCTGGGACTGGTGGGGTCTGAGGTGGGCATCCGCATCTGCGTGTCCTCTCCCACCTCCCTCCAGGCCTTTGAGGGGCCGGATTGGTAAATGATTAAAAGAGGCCCAGGGCAACCTCCATGATCCCTGGTTCTGGCTTGGCTGCCTGCCAGCCTTTACCCCACCTTAGCCAGGGCCCCAAGTCTCCTGTTAATCCATCCAGTCCCCCTGGCCCCTGCTCAGGATGGCTACAAAACAGGTCGGGACTGAGGGGCTGAGAGAGGCCGGAAGGAGGAGAGGAGGTGGCTCTTGGAGGGAGCTGGTGTCTTCACCCAGATCCTGTCTCATGGTCCTCTCATGGGCCCCACAGACTTGGAGAATTGAACGGGGGTGGCAGGAGGCAGGAGAGACCCCAGGGCTTCTGGTTCCTAAGCTGGGAGGAAAGGCAGCCCAGCTGCCCGCCTCCTGCCTCTCCCTCTCCTGCCCGCACAGGCCTGTGGCTCCCATCAGCCAGGGACCAGGTAGTGGAGTGGGCCCTGGGGAGCCTGAGTTCTAGAGGAGAGGCCCAGTGGGTGGGTAAGGGGCACCTCACCCCCTCCCCTCTCTTCTCCAGGCATTGGTGAGGGCATGAGGCCTCAGAAGCCAGGTAAACCCTTCTTTTTGATCCACACTGTGATACTGTGATTTATGGTAAGAAATATATACTTGGTCTTCTCCCATTCCTGGCACAGAGCTGGCTCTAAAAGCCTTGGAATTTCCTAAGTTCTTTTGTTGTGTTAATGAGGTGACTTTTGGAAAGCCCCTGGGGCCGGTTGCCACCTTGTGATTGGAGGGTTGCAACTTTTAATCCCACCCCTTTGCTTGTAAGGAAGCCTCTGTAAAAACCCCCAAGGACAGGGTTGGGAGAGCGTCCTTTCGGGTTGGTGAAGGGGGTGGGGGGTGGAGAGAAGGGTGATGGGCTGGAGCATGGAAGCTCCGAATGCCTTCTCACATACAAACCTTATCCTATACATTTTGTTCATCTGTTTCTGAGCTGTATCCTTTCATAATATACCTAAGTTCTGGGAGCCACGCTGGAACAGCGGTTCTCAACCTGTGGGTCGCAACCCCTTTGGGGGTCAAACGACCCTTTCACAGGGGTCGCCTAAGACCATCGGAAAACACATATATAATTACATATTGTTTTTGTGATTAATCACTATGCTTTCATTATGTTCAATTTGTAACAATGAAATTGGGGGTCACCACAACATGAGGAACTGTATGAAAGGGTCGCAGCATTAGGAAGGTTGAGAACCACTGCTCTAGAAGATTAATTGAACCCAAAGAGGGGGTCATCGGAACTTCTGATTTATAGAGCTGGTTGGTCAGAAGCACAGATGACAACCTGGATTGGCAATGGGCAGAAGTGGGAGGAGGGAACAGTATTGTGGGACTGAGCCCTTAACCGGTGGGACCTGATGCCACCTCCAGGTAGGTAGGGTCAGAATTGTAGGACACCCAGCTGGTACCCGAAAATTGCTCGGTGATGTTGGAAAAAACCCCAGAATTGAAACTAGTGTCAGAACTGGACCCCCTACTCTCTACCTCCAGAAAAGATCGATTCCCTTAATCTGTGACCCCTCAAAGCCCCCAGCCTGTCCCCCCCCACCCCGTCCCCCCCCACACCCAGTTTACAGGAATGGGCTGGGAGCTGGATGGAGCCTTCCTGAGGGAAGGGGCCCAGCCAGATGGGGGAGGCAGGGCAGGCATGGAGCTCTGGAAGGTGGAGGGGAAGAGGTGTCCCAGGGTCCCGTGGAGCAAAGAGTTTGGTCCTGGGAAAGAGAAGGGGCAGAATGGCGTCCATCTGTCACTCAGCCTCCATCTGTCTCTCCCCAGGCCTAGCAGGGGGCATGAGCCCTCCAAAGCCAGGTGAGCCCACCCCTGCCCCTCTCCCACCTCCACCTGAAGTCTCCCCCCATCCCAGCCCCCGCCCTCATTCCTGCTCTCCCTCCCAGGATACACACCAGGAAACGGGCTCCCGCCTGGTGAGTCCCTGAGGGCCTCAGTGTCAGGTAGAGAGGGCTCCCTCTGGGGAGGGTTGCCCCTCCGAAGCTGTCTCTCTGCTTCTCCTGCAGGTCTGGAAGGGGGCGTGAAACCTCAGAAGCCAGGCAAGTGCGAGAGCCCCTATCTCAGTCCCGTACCTTCTCCTATGGCTCCTTCCAGGACCCCCGCCCCCAGTATCCCTAACATCCCTGCTTTTCCTCTCCAGGATATGGCAGCAGAAATGGGCTGGGGGCCCAGGCAGGTGAGGCCCCAGGGGCAAGGGGGGTAGGCTGACAGGCCTTGGGGCTGGGTGGGCAACTAGCAGAAACCGTGTCAGGTGGCTGGGTCCCCTGGTCCCCAGAGCAGTTGTGGCCCAGAGGAACTGGGCCTTTCCTGTCCTGGCCAATGCCCCCCCTTGGGAGCTATGTCTGCCCTAGAAGCTACTGCAGGCTGGTGGACTAGCCGGACCCAGGCCCGTCTGGGCTCACGGCCCCCTCCCTCCTCCCATCTAGGTCCCTGCAATGGGCTTCCCACTCCCGGAGGCCCTTCGGACAAAGCAGGGGGCTGGGGCTCCAAAGCCCAGCCCCCCGCCCCAGCGCAGAACGGCAAGTTCCCAGGTCAGTGTGGGTGGGTGGCAATGGGGGGAGGGAGGGGTGTACCAGGTCCCAGAAGGGGCTGGGCCTGGCTGGGCTGCTCAGAAGCCCCCATGCCCATTCTTCACCTGAGAGTGAGGCTTGTTGTGAGCCAACTGAGGAAAAGCTCGGAGACCCACGTGACCCCCAATATGGCAGCTCCCCCAAGCGCCGGTCCCCCGCATGGCAGGCTGTGGCAGTCCCAAACTGCCTGGCCCTGGCTCACTCCTGTCCCCTGGTTTTCTTCCTAGCACCGACGCCAGCCATCCAGTGGGGACTGAAGCCTCAGAAAGCAGGTGTGAGTCTGCTCGCCTCTGTGCCCATCCAGATCAGGGTCACTCCCCCATCACCCTATGCCCAGGCTGCCTCAGCTGTTCAGGCCAGGGAGGTCCCCCCCAAGTCTGCCCTCCTTCTCTCTTGCTGCTTTCTAAACTCGGTTATTCTGACCCCTTTCCCTGTGGGTAGAGAGAATCCCTCCTTCCTCCTCAGGGTTCCTAAGGTCCATCCTTGGGAAAGGGTGGTCCTCCCCCCTGAGCTCAGTTCTCCTCACAGGGTTCCACCCTTCAAACGGCTACGGACCAGGAGCAGAACTGGGTGAGGAGGCCCTCGTCTGAGTTCTTCCTCCTCCCATCCCATCCCCACCCTGTGGCCATCTCTGACCCCGAACCCCACCTCTGACCCCGCCCCCCACCTCTGACCCCCGTTTCCTCTACTCTAGGCTTTGGTGATGGCCTCAAACCTCAGAAAGTTGGTGAGCCCCCCCCGCCCCCCCTTTCGCCCAGGCCCTCATCTTGGGCACAGCCTGGCACCTCCTTCATGATGAGTCCCCCTTGTTGCTACCTTTGTCATGTCTGTCTCTTTCCTTATTCACCCAGCCCATATTTACTATGCATTGGGCTACAGTGGTGGCCAGACCAGGTGCCATCTTATTTCAGGCGAGGGTGGAGTGACAGACCGAGGCCAGGAGGGAAGGGAGGCTGCCCAGAGAGAAGCCGGGGAAGGCTTCCAGGAGGTTGACAGGGTCAGCGTGCTGAGGGTGGGGGATGTGAGAGGCCCTCTCCAGGTGACCTGTGTGAGTCAGTCTGCCTCTCCATGAGCTGGTCACCCTGGCTTCCCCACTTCTGTCCACCCTCAGCCCCGCTCCCAGCCCCTCTCCAATCTGTCTCCTGCAGGTTTTAGTTACGGGAATGGTGGTCTGGGAGCCGGGGTCTTCGCCGAGGCCCTCCTGCAGCCAGGTGCCTAAGGGTGGGGTTGGGAAGGTTGGAGGGGCTCCCGGCTCAGGGGCTGTTCATGCCTCTGACTTCTTTCCTCCTCAGGGTTCTCTGGGGCCAATGGCTTTAGAAACGGTGAGTTGGGTCCCGGGGGACAGAGTGCAGGGGGTGAGGGGAAGGGACATCAAGGTCTGGTCAGGAATGAATCACATGGACCTCGCGCAGGGTATGGCGAGGAAGCGCTGGTGTACCCCAAAGCCGCAGCTCCGGCCTCTGAAGGAAATGGTAAGAAATGAGAGTTCAGGGAGCGGAGTGGACCCTGGCAAGGGCTCCTGGGGGTTGGGGGGCTCTGAGGCCCAGGGAGGACTGGGGCCTCTGGATGTTCAGGTCCAGTGGGCAGTGGTTCCCACAGAAGCTCTCCTCCTGCAGGTCAGACTGAGGCTTTGAGAGGCTCGCCTTGGCCCTCCCTCCAGCCTTGGGGGGCTGCCTGGAAGCCTGGATATGGGGCCGGAGGTGCATATCCAGGGGTCGAAAGCCAGCCAGGTAATGGGGTGTGTGGAAGAACTTTGAGGGGGGGACGAGGGGTGGCTTTAGGGAGCTGGGTCCTGGGCCCAGGCCCACCCCATAGCCCTACGGAGATGGAGGGGGCATTGATGGTGGAGGAAGTATGAGGGGGACAGGAATGAATGGGACTGGAGGAGGGACAGGGAGAGCAGGGGGCCCTGAGCACGAGCCTGGCACCTGGACTAAGGTGAGGAGGTGACAGACCAGATCAAGGGCCATCAGGGACGCAGTGCTCTACCTCCCGTCCCTATCTCCAGGGCCCTATGAGCAGCTGAGGCCAGAGCTGGGCCCCAGACCCTTTGGTGAGTGGGGTTCTCCCAGGGCCCGGGATGAAGCTGGGGGAGCACTGAAAAGTTCCGTGACCCGGGTCCCCTGGCTTGTTTGTGCCTTAGGAGGCCCTGAGGTGAAGCGAGGCAGCAGTGGCCCGCTGGAAAATGGCTATGGAGGTGAGGGGGAGCCCGTGGCCCTGTTCCCCACTCTCCCCATGCCACCATTGTCACCCTTTCAAGCCGCACTTGGGGATGCCCCCAGCCCTTGGGAGGGAGGGCAGGCTCTCAGACCAGCTGGAGTCACCTGCTGAGTGACTGACCTCGGAGACCAGAGGAGGGAGAGGGCTCGTTTCCCCCAGGAGGCGGGGAGGGGGCACCTCACCAGAGCTCTGCTCTACCTCTCCCCAGGCCACTGCCCTTTTGGGAAATGCTGAGCCCCTGAGCTGCTCCACTGTCATCCTGAGAGCCTGGTCTGCTTGGCAAGGACGGCCAGACCCTTGGGCTTGGTCTCTGGCCTGGGCTCGCCTGCGGGCTGGAAGTATTAATAAAGGCGATGTGCTTCTCTGTTTGCCTTTGTGTGCCGTGGCGGGGTGAGGGGTGGGATGGGCTGCCTGGGGTTAGAGCCCCCTGGGCCTACAGTCTCCACTCTACACCTCATTCATTCATTCATTTATTCATTTATTCATTCAACAAGCTGTGTGGCTGTGTGCTACGGGCTTTGCTCTGATGGGAGTGACCATGAGAACAGAACAGATTTGGGCCTGCCCTTGGAGAGGGGGCATCGCTTGGCAACAATCTATTGGGAGAGCCACATCCAAGTTAGGGAGCTTGTGTATTATTTGTGTCTTAATTTATGACAATTTATTAGAGTTATTAAACTCTCATTTTCCTTAAGCCCTTACACTTGCTTCTGGACATCATTTTACTGATTAATCTTATAATTTGGATGTAAAATTCACTTTCACATTCTTTGATTAATGTTCCATTAGATTATAAATTTGACAGATCGATGCCCCCTCCCTAAACATTTTACTTGTCTTACAAGTCTGATTAATTCAATTCCCTTAGGTATTTCAAACTATTATATACACATAATCTACTTGATGGAGAGTGTGGGCGAATCTAATCAGTAACATCTTCCTAAACACTCCTGGAAATGAATAAATGAGATATTTGTTATCTCAGATTACTGAATGTTTTCAAAAAACATTAGTAACTGGATTAAAAAACCAGTTACTAACCCACTCTACAGTATCAGTACTACTGGATCACTTTATTTTCTCATCTCATGATTACAAATTGACTCACCCAGAAATGCAGTACAAATTACTCTCCTAGTCTGGGTCTGGAATGGAGGTTGGGAATTGACCCCCTATTCTGTCTGACCTTTGACCCAGTTAAGGACCAGTGTGTTCTGAGTCTTTCCAAACCCACACCCCTTCTTGCAACCTGGTGAAGTTTTCGCTGAAGAATTCAAGTTGGCTGGGCCAGCATGGCTCAGTGTGTGAGCATCGACCTAAGAACCAGGAGGTCACAGGCCATGCCTAGATGGAGGGCTCAATCCCCAGTGGCAGCCAATCCACTTTCTGCTCTCATATTGATGGTTCTTTCTCTCTCTGTCCCTTCCTCTTTCTCTAGAAATTAATAACATTTTTTTTTTAAAGAGAAAAAAAAGAATTCAAGTTGAATAGAGTTGATGGAACTTGGCACTCTATGAGGAACTCAGTTCATCTTTATGGCCTGGTTTACAATAACTTGGGTGGAGATCAAAATGTTACTGCAGTATGCACAATGTTTTGGGGATCAACCTTTGGGAGATTCTGTAAACATCATTGGAATTCCAGCCTAACTTCCCTCATTTGATTTTGCTGTATTTGAGAATCATATAGACTTTTGCTTTTTCACACTGATTCTTTAAAATATCCAAAATGTCTCCTCATGTATTTCTTTTCCCTGAGGTATGGAATAAACCACATCATCTCTTTACTGGAGAACAGGATTAGGAGCCAACATCTGGGCACAGGCACCACTGAGCAGGCTGTCTCTGAGGGCAGTACCCACCTAGAAATGTTCTAATATTATAAAGGTTTCTATATTCCGACTAAATAAATTGACCATTCTTTTTTTTTTAATGATTTTCACCCATGTCATTTACTATTCTTAACAATATTAACAAATGCTACATGTCAGTCAAGCTTTGCTATTGAATTAATATAATTTTAAATATATATTTTATTGATTTTTTACAGAGAGGAAGGGAGAGAGAGTTAGAAACATTGATGAGAGAGAAACATTGATCAGCTGCCTCCTGTACACCCCCTACTGGGGATGTGCCCGCAACCAAGGTACATGCCCTTGACCGGAATCGAACCTCGGACCCTTCAGTCCGCAGGCCGACGCTCTGTCCACTGAGCCAAACCAGTCAGGACTAAAAAGTCCTCACCAGCGGATATGTTTTTCATTGATTCGAGAGAGGAAAGGAAGAAAGAGAGAGAGAAAAATTCGGTTGCCTCCTATATGCATCTGACTAGGATCGAACCCACAACCTGGGTGTATGCCCAGACCAGGAATCCAACCGGCCACCCTATGGGGCCCATGCTCTATCGGAATCTAATCAGTAACATCTTCCTAAGCGCTCCAAGTGAGCCATACCGGCCAGGGCAGAATTAATATGCTTTTATCTTTTCTATAAGATAACTACGTGGAGCCCTAACCGGTTTGGCTCTGGATAGAGCGTCGGCCTGCGGACTGAAGGGTCCCAGGTTCGATTCCGGTCAAGGGCATGTACCTTGGTTGCAGGCACATCCCCAGTAGGGGGCGTGCAAGAGGCAGCTGATCGATGTTTCTCTCTCATCGATGTTCCTAACTCTCGATCCCTCTCCCTCTCCCTTCCTCTCTGTAAAAAAATCAATAAAATATATTAAAAAAATAAAAGATGACTACGTGGAAATCTGCGTAGATCTTGCCCACACGCAGGCACCTCAGTCCGGAATTGCTAAGAACATGACCCAAGAGGAGAGCCACACACGCTCCGCAGCGGCCGCCGCAGGTGGGTGGGCGGTGTCGGTCCAGGGACCTGCAGCGGCTCAGGGTCCCTCGGGCCAGGGGGGCGCGCCCCTCGTGCGCGTGCAGCGCCTGCCGTCGGGGCAAGCAGGCCGTGGAGCGTGCGGCGCCGGGGGACGCGGTGATAGGCTGGGCCCGAGACAGAGAGCGCTGCCGCCTCTGATTGGCTGCCAGGGATCGCTAGTGCCCTCCGGGGAGAAGATGCGTAGACCGTCGGCACACTGTCTCTGGATTGGCTGGAACGCGTCGGTGCGCGGCTCCGATTGGCCGGGCGGTCCGCCGTACACTCCGCGGGCCCCAGTCCGAGGGGAGAAGCGCGGACGGGAGGCGCGAGCGGCGCCCGGGCGCAGGGGCGACGGCGACGACACTCAAGCTGGCGACGCGGTTCTCTCGCTCCCGCTCGCACCCGCGGCTCGCCCGCGCCCGCTCACGGCCGGGCCGGGCCCGCGCGTCGCTCTCGCTGACCCCGCCGCCCGCGCCGACCCTGCCGCACCCGCCGCTCCCCGGCCTCCCTCCCGACCTCCGGCCCGGGCCGCCGCCGCCTTCGGCGCTCGCCCTGGCTGAGCTGCCTCCGCTGCCCTCGCTCCCGCTGCGGCCGGAGCCGCTGGCGCCCTGGGGCCCCGGCGCCCACCTGGCGCTGCCCGAGCTGCCGCCCGAGGCTTGCGTTCCCCCGCCGCCCGCATCCGCTCTTGCCCTGCAGCACCTACCGCGCCTGCCGGCGCCAGCGCCGCGACCCACGCACCTGCCGCTGCCGCCGCTCCCGGAGACCGCGATCGCCGCCACCCCCGGGCCGGTGGGCGCGCGCGGCCGCCCGCCGCTCATAGCCGAGGCGCCCCCGCAGCCGCTGCCGCCGCTGCCCGCGCGGCCCTCGCCCTTCAGCCTGCTGGCGCCGCCGGCGCCCCGCGAGTCCTGGCCGCCGCCCCCCTTCCCCCCGCCCCTGCCGCCTCCGCTGCCGCCGCCGCACTTCTTCCTGTTGCCGCCCTATTGACAGCCCGGCCCTCCCGCGGACGCGTGGGGAGACCTCCCTCCCCGGACCCCGGGCTGTGCTCCTCGCCGCCTGCCCCACGGGCAGATGCGGAATGCGTGGGTCAGCGCCCTGGCTGGAGGAGAGGGGAGGGCCAGGGGAGAAGTCCAGGTTTGGGGGAGAAAGCAGCATGTCTGAAAATAAACTCATTTTTTCCATTTTCTCTTCCTGCTCCATAGCAAGCCTCTTGCCTGGTTATTTGAGAATGTAACTCCTTCCCTGTGCTGATAAGCTGGCTGGGAATCAGGGCGCGTGGGGCTCGGGGCCCACAGCACGTGGTTTGAGGAATGAAACAAAAGTTGAAAATGCTTTAGTAAGGTACCCAAAATGTCTCCTTTTCTTTCTTTTTAAGCTGCAAAAAGCTTTTTTGTTTCCGTTTGGTCCGATGCATGGGAGAGGGCTCCAGGGTGGTTAAAAGGATGCTTGGTGGTTTCAGGGAGTGGCTCAGGCAAAAGACAGCAGGGGGATGAATGCAGAAGGGCCGCTCAAAGCTTCAGCTTCCAAAGCTCCTAGTGGTGCTTGAGGGTGAGCCTTCTGAAGAGATGCTTCCCCAGCCCAGCCTGGGGGCCAGCAGGCCTGGGCAGTTAGTGGGGTGGTCACCCATCTGCTTGGTGAGTTTCACCTCCTCATCCAGGAGGCGGTTCCCCAGGAAGTCACAGAGATAAGGGTCTGTGCAGGTGAAATGCAGGACATGCAGAGCCAAAGAGCTTGTTTTGGTTTCTTCTCCAAAACCATGGCGGCTTCCATGGCATCCTGAGTTTTGCCCATCATCTTGGGAAAGCATCACCTCCTAGAAGATAACGGCAACTGTACTGGTTTTGATCTTTTAAGAGACCCTCGCACCCTAGCCGGTTTGGCTCAATGGCTAGAGCATAGGCCGGAGAATGGAAGGGTCCCAGGTTTGATTCCAGTCAAGAGCATGTACCTTGGTTGCAGGCTCGATCCGATCCCTGGCCTTGGTTGGGGTGTGTGCCAGAGGCAACTAATCCATGTGTCTCTCTCACATCGATGGTTCTCTCTCTGTCTCCCCCCCACCCCCCTTCCATTCTGAAAATCAATGGAAAAATATCCTCGGGTGAGGATTAACAAACAAACAAACAAACAAACAAAAAAAAAGAAAGGCCCCAGCCAAAACCGGTTTGGCTCGGTGGATAGAGCGTAGGCCTGCGGACTGAGGGGTCCCAGGTTCGATTCCGGTCAAGGGCATGTACCTGGGTTGCGGGCACATCCCCAGTGGGAGATGTGCAGGAGGCGGCTGATCGATGTTTCTGACTATCTCTCTTCCTTCCTCTCTGTAAAAAATCAATAAAATATATTAAAAAAAAAAAAAAAAAGAAAGGCCCCAGGTTTGATCCTGGTCAAGGCCATGTACCTGAGTTGCACAAGGCTTCGTTCCGTGTAGGAGGCCACCAGTCGATGTGCCTCTCACATTGATGTTTCTCTCTCTCTATTCCTCTCTCTCTAAAAAAATCAATGAAAAAATGTCCTTGGGTGAGGAACAACGCAAAATTAATTAGTTATTTTTTTTAAAAGGTGCCCTTGAGCTTCTCTTTGGCCAACTCAACTCAAGGAGGAAGTGCCCACCCCTTCCAAAGCCACACTCATGGTAGAAACAGAAGCCCAGAGAGAGGTAGGTGTGGGAGGCCCTCAGATGCAGTTGACCAGGCAGTTGATGGCAGCCTTTACCTCAGTAGAATAATTCCGACCATGGGAACTCACGGTTGTCCAGCAATAAGGCAAAAATGGTGTTGGCTGGTCTGGGACGCTGAGGAAGTCTGAGGTGGTTCTGAAGGCGGTGACTAGAAAAGAGGTTGGAGGGTGGTCGGAGGCTGGAAGAGGCATCCCTGGGTCTGTTCCGTCCAAACACTGTTGGAGCAAGAGACAGACAAGAGGACTGCCAACGGCTCGGCCTCATTTTCTTTTATAAAATAGAGGGTTTGGACGCTACTGTTCAGGCCTTCCTCTACTCAGGTTTGTATGGCTTCTTGGAAACTCACATCTTGCCTTCCACATCTTAAGTCATACTTTCACCTGAAATAGATCCATGGGTCCCAAGGGCCTGGGTGCACCAGGAAAACAGCGGTGTTGACTGGACAGTCGATACTGGACCCTGGGGCAAGGGCTGTAAAGTCATCCCCACGGGACAGGAAAGCTCCCAGGGTGAGTCATGAGAGGAAGCCCCTGTCCTTTCCCGTCTTCACCTGCTCTCCTCAGCCGCCCTGCCAGTTTCTGCCCAGCATGCTACAACTCAGAATAAAGTTCTCTTTGTTACTCAGGTAGCTGGGGCTCAGGTAACCAGGCAGACATCCTATCTCAATGGGCTCTTCTGTGGCAGTGCAGGAGCAGTATCAGGAAGCCAACTTGACCTTGGGAGACCTCTGAGGTCCTGGGACCTACCAGCAAGAAGGGCAGTGCATGAGTTCCCTGTGACTGCTGTAGCAACGCACCACAAGCTGGGTGCCTCAAAACAACAGGAATTTATTCTTTCCCAGCTCTGGGAGCCAGAAGTACAAAATCGGGGCTGTGCTCCCTACCAAGGCTCTAGGGGAGGGTCCTTCCTTGCCCCGTTCAGCTTCTGGTGGCTCCTGGCCTTCCTTGGCTTACGGCTAAATCACTCTACCCTTGCCCTAACCGGTTTGGCTCAGTGGATAGAGTATTGGCCTGCAGACTGAAGGGTCCCGGGTTCGATTCCAGTCAAGGGCATGTACCTTGGTTGTGGGCACATCCCCAGGAGGGGGTGTGCAGGAGGCAGCTGACTGATGTTTCTAACTATCTCTCTCCCTTCCTCTCTGTAAAAAAATCAATAAAAAAATATTTTTAAAAAATAAAAAGAAATCACTCTAGCCTCTGCCTTCATTTTCACATGGCCTTCTCCCCTGTGTCTGTGTCTCAAATCTCCCTCTGTTTTTTCTTTTTTTTTTTCTTCTAAGACACCTGTTATGGGGTAGGGGGCCCACCCTAAGTCCAGAATGATCTCATCTTGAGATTCTTAACCTAATTACACGTGCAAAGACCCTTTTTTCAAATAAGGCGATACTCAGGTCCCAGGGTTTAGGGCCGCCCAATCCATAGAGGCCGTGTCCTTTCCCTTTGGGGCTGGCCCACCTCCTGAGCTGTCTTCCCCACTTCCCTTACTGGGTTTTAGGCTCTGTCCCTTGCTGACCTGGAGCCTTGGGTGCCCGTGGAGTCCCCAGGCAAGAGCCTAAGGTACTAGCACCTTGACGAAGCTCTCACTGGTACAGGAAGGAAATAGAGTGATGGTCTTTCCCCTTTTGCTGGATTGTGGCCGAGTTCTCACTCCTGCTGGCCTGCTGCTTCCTCCACCCTCTAGAGCAGTGGCTCTCAACCTTAGCTGCACATTAGAATCACCTGGGAATCTTTTTAAAATCCTGATTTCTGGGCCTCACCCTCCAGAAGTTCTGTTTCTTTGTTACTAATGTTGTGGCCTCACCCCATAACAAAGAAACAGAAACCAGGAGTTTAAAAAGATTCCCAGGTGATTCTAATGTGCAGCCAGGGTTGAGAACCACTGCTCTATAGGGCCCGTCCTCTTCCTCTCCTCTCAGCTAAGGATCAGGCAGTAAACAGGGAGGACAAGACCATGTGTATCTTTCAAGAAGGCAACTTTGAGGAGGGGGCAACCCCACCCTCAAAACTCCAGCCGGATAACTGCTGCTGCTTGAAAGCTGACAATTTCAGCTGACAATAAAGTCAGATCAATCCATGGAGTCTGCCTCGGTTTACAAGTGAAACCCCCATTATGCTCTTGACAAAATATGCTTGCAGTGATCCCCGAGGCGTATGAGGGGCTGGCAGCCTAGGCAAGTGTCTTTGGTGACTGTGGAGGTGAGCAGGGCAGACCTCTCCCTCATTTTACAGCCAGGAGGCAAGGCACCTGAGATTAGGGTAGCTGTGTCTTGTCCAGTGAATCCCTAGGGTGGGGGTGACACCAGGTCTGACCCAGGGTCCGGGAAGCTGCCTGCTGCAGCTGGTGAGCAAACACAGGTGCTCTCTGCATCAGGTACGCAGACACGGACGCAGACACGGACGTGGTGCAAGTGAGCCAGGTGGAGGGTGGGTTCAGATCCAGGCGTGACTCTGCAGAGACTTCCCGGCACAGGAAGTGGGGGGAAGGAGAGGATAGCTGACTCCGGGCTGTCCTGCTGTGCTGCCCGCAGAGGAAAGCGCCAGGAGGCCCAGCTTACCCGGCATTCCCCTCTGTGCTGGGCAAGGAGCCTGCTTTGAAGCCAGCTCAGGGTCTGGGGTTGCCTCAGGCTTGTCCTGTTTCACTCACATACACTTAGGCCATGTTTCCTTAGCTTGTTTCCATGTCTGTAAAATGGGGGTGGTAAAACCAGTGAGAATTCTTTACTATATGTTTATTCCTCACCGGAGGACTTTTTCCCATTGATTTTAGGGAGAGTGGAAGGGAAGGAAAGGGAGAGAGAAAAACATCGGATGTAAGAGAAACACATTGATTGCCCAGGCCTGATCGAACCTGCAACCCAGGTACGTGCCCTTAAAGCGGGAATTGAACCCGAGATCCTTCAGTGCGCAGGCCAGCGCTCCAGTCACCCCACCACACTGGCCAGGGCCTGGTGAGAATTCTTATGGGACCTCAAAGTTTGATCCACACCTTTTGGTTCAGGAACCTGGACCTGCTCTTCTACCTATAATACCAGGGCCTCAGGCGCCTCCCCAGAGCAGTATGTGATGCCTTTGGGGCCGTGCAGCCACTAAGCCCACCCCAGACCACTCCTAGCACCATGGTGGCTATGGTAACCACTAATTCTCCATTATCGTGGGCCCACACGTCCTCTCTAAGAGTGAGATAGATGACCTGGCCGGTGTGGCTCACCCCGTACACTGAAAGGTGGCGGGTTCGATTCCCAATCAGGACACATAACCGGGTTTCAGGTTCAATCCCCAGGTTGGTTGGGGCACATATGGAAAGCAATCGAAGAAGTTTCTCTCTCACATCGATATCTCCCCCCCTTTTTTTAATATATATTTTATTGATTTTGTACAGAGAGGAAGGGAGAGAGATAGAGAGTTAGAAACATCGATGAGAGAGAAACATCGATCAGCTGCCTCCTGCACATCTCCCACTGGGGATGTGCCCGCAACCCAGGTACATGCCCTTGACCAGAATCGAACCTGGGACCTTTCAGTCTGCAGGCCAATGCTCTATCCACTGAGCCAAACCGGTTTGGGCTCCCCTTTTTAAAATCAATAAAAAGCATATTCTCAGGTGAGGAAAAATAAAATAAATTTTAAAAAGAGTGAGAGAGAAGATGGGGCTTTGTATTCTTCTGCCCACCAGAGCGTCCCCAGCCCCGCGCCCGCCCAGCGAGAACAAAGACTAGTCCGGTTCTGTCCCTCCCTGAAGGGGCCGGCGGAGGGCCAGGCCACCTCCGGAGTTTCCTCCCTCTGCGGGGAAAGTTCTACCCCACCTCTTTCCAGGCAGAGGCCGATGGGGGTAGGGATTCGAGAGGCAGTGTTAAAGTGCCATTGAAATGCTAGCCTTGGTGGGTGGGAGTCTCCATATCACTGGCATTCCAGCCCCATCTCCGTCCCTGCTTCAGGCTCCAACTTTAACCCTTCAGTTCCCAGATCCAAACAAATCCTGGTGGACCAGGGGACCTAAGAGAGGGGCTGGGGCCTCCTGGCCTCTATCCAAGGAGGCCTGAGGGCGGGAAATGCATTCTTGTCGAGGTGCCCTAGGACTCTGCCCTCTGCCACACCCACCCCCCCTGCGGGTCTCTCCAGTTCCGCGACAGATTTTCCCCCTTTTACTCTCCCTCTAGGCAAGCGCCTTATCAAAGAGGGGAAGAATGGGCGTGTCCAGGGAGGAAGCTGAAGCGGCCAGGCCAGGCTGGAGGTACCTCCCGCAGGGACTGGTTTCTGGAGGTGCGGATAAAAGTGGGGGGATCTTTATCTTCTGAGAACCCATCTCCCATGTGGCTGGCCAGTCCTTAGCAGTGTGGGGTCTCCCCTTGCTTGAGTGTAGAGATTTTGGGCCAAAGAACTAAGATCTAAAAAAATTAGGGTCCTGCCCTAACCGGTTTGGCTCAGTGGATAGAGCGTCGGCCTGCGGACTGAAGGGTCCCAGATTCGATTCCGGTCAAGGGCATGTACCTTGGTTGGGGGCACATCCCCAGTGGGAAGTGTGCAGGAGGCAACTGATTGATGTTTCTGTCTCATTGATATTTCTAACTCTCTATCCCTCTCCCTTTCTCTGTAAAAAAATCAATAACATGTATTTAAAATAAAATACAAAAATTAGGGTCCTCTTATTGCCTTCTTGGGGCACTATCATTACCTGGAGTGCGCGGCACCACACAAGGCCCCGTGACAACGTTAAGGGTTTGCTTGTTTGTTCGTTTATTTATTTGTTTTTAATATATTTTTATTGATTTCGGAGAGGAAGGGAGAGGGAGAGTTGTAAGGTCCCAAGACCCCCGGTGAGTCCGACGGAGGGGGCGACGACCCCAAGTCAAACGCGGAGACCGAAAGATAGAAACATCAATGATGAGAGAGCCATTGATTGGCTGCCTCCTGCCCGCCCCCTACTGGGGACCGAGCCTGCAACCAGTGCACTTGGCTCTTGACTGGAAAGAACCTGGGACCCTTCAGTCTGCAGGCCGGCGCTCTATCCATTGAGCCACACCAGCCCGGGGAACGTTAAGGATTTAGAGCTGCCTGTGGAACTGGTGTGCCCTGGAAGCAAGGCTGACCAACTGTCCCTGAATCCCCAGGACGCAGCACTCAGTGCTCAAAAAAGAATGTCCCAGGCAAATCAGGATGAGCTGGGCACCTTATGGCCAAGGCAGGAGGCAGACTTGCTCTGGGCGTGGGGACCACAAAGGCCCTGTGCTGGCTGCCCAGGATGGGAGGCCTTGTGGGCAGGCCAGTGGGCCCTTCCAGAGACCCCTGCTTGCTGAGTCCACCTGACACCTGCCCAAACCTGTGGGGCTGGATTCCTGGCAGCCCTGCAGAAACCCTAGAGCAGTGGTTCTCAACCTTCCTAATGCCGCGACCCTTTAACACAGCTCCTCATGTTGTGGTGACCCCCAATTTCATGGTTACAAATTGAACATAATTAAAGCACAGTGATTCATCACAAAACAATATGTAATTATATATGTTTTCCGATGGTCTTAGGCGACCCCTGTGAAAGGGTCGTTCGACCCCCAAAGGGGTCGCGACCCACAGGTTGAGAACCGCTGCCCTAGAGGGAGCCTACTGAAAGCTTGCTTTTATTTGCCTTTCTTCTCAGACACCCCCTCTCCCCATGCAATGTGGGGCCTGGGAAGCTGGAGGAGCTGGACAAACCCACCCCAGGATTCCCTGTGTCCATCATTCTGCTGTCGTCAGCACCCCCTCCCAGTTCTCAGACATCCAGAGTCAGCCCCTCTTACTGGACAGCACTTCCCCACGGCCCTATGGGGTGGTATGAGACAGGTACCAGGGGTAGAGGAAGCCCCAACCACAGCAGCTCGCTCACTTGCAGACCCACCGATGAGCTCTAGCCTCAGTCTCCCCATTTTAGGGGTTCTTAAGCTTTCTTGGGTCAACCATCCCTTTGCAAATCTGATGAAAGTATAAACCTCTCTTAAACTATCCTAAAGAGCAATGCACCAATCTGAAATTAGAATCATTTATAGCCCTGGCCGGGTGGCTCAGTTGGTTGGAGCACCGTCCAGATGGGCCAGGGTTTTGGGTTTGCTATCTAGTCAGACCACATACAGGAGTCGCTAATGATGCGTGAATGGGTGGGACAGTGGTAGATGTTTCTCTCTCTCTCTCTCTTCCTGTCTCTAAAATCAATTTTAACATTTTTAAATAATTATTTATAAATAGAGCCCCATTGAGCAGAGGAGGAAGCACCAGCACCCCCCCCCCCCCCCAGGGTCGTAAAGTGGTGCAGGGACCAGGTGTGTGGGGTACTCCCAGCCCCCGGGGCACCTGTTGAAGGGCACTTCCTCCCAGGTGGTCAGGCCTCCGGTCCTCCTCAGGAGGCATGGAAGCGAGAGGCTCCCCCAGGCGTGGGCTGCCTTTGAGAGTCCTCACAACCATCTTGGAAAGTTGGAATTTTCATCAGCCTCCCCCCCTCCCCCACCCCTTCACACAATAATTCTCAATTCTCAGCACCCAGGGAGGGGCTTAAGAGAGTTCACGACCCCTCCCTGCAAATGAGGGGCTCATGTTTGTGGATCTCAGGAGGTTTCTCAAACGAGTATTTGACCCAAGGAGGTTAAGGACCTTGACTTTCCAAGATCTGTCCAGGTGGGGTAGGGCAGGGTTTGAGCCATGGTCTGTGACTCCCAGGCTGCCCTCCACAAGGGGAGTACCAGGGCTCCAAGGGGTTTTGAGGAAGAGGGTCTTTCTTTCTTTTTTTCCTTTTTTTTTGGAGTCAAATCTACAAATCCATTGCCAAATTTGAATACATTAAGAATTATCCCCCCATATTATCTTCTGAAAGTTATAGTTTTACACCTTACATTTAGGTTGTTGGTCCATTTTGAGTTCATTTTTTAAAAAAAATATATTTTATTGATTTTTTTACAGAGAGGAAGGGAGAGGGACAGAGAGCCAGAAACATTGATGAGAGAGAAACATCGATCAGCTGCCTCCTGCACACCCCCTACTGGGGATGTGCCCGCAACCAAGGTACATGCCCTTGACCAGAATCGAACCTGGGACCCTTGAGTCCACAGGCCGACGATCTATCCGCTGAGCCAAACCAGTCAGGGCTTGAGTTTATTTTTGTATATGGAGTTAGATAGGGTTCCAACTTCATTCTTTTGCATGTGGTTCTCCAATTTTCTCAGCACCATTTGTTGAAGAGACTTTTCTTTTTCTATTGGAAGATCTTGGCATCCTTGTCAAAAATCAATTGTACATCAATATTTTGGTTTATTTGTGGACATATAATGGTACCCTTTGTGCTACAGAGCTGGCCTCATGACTTCCATAAAATCTAGAAAGACAATATACTCAGCTTTTGACTGGTTAGTTCTTCATGTCATCAATCTCGATAACACATTATGAGAGCTACTAATATAAAAATCATTTGACCATGCTTAAAGAAATACTAACAGCCCTAGCCGGTTTGGCTCAGTGGATAGAGCGTCAGCCTGCAAACTGAAGGGTCCTGGGTTCGATTCCTGTCAAACCCAGGTTGTGGGCTCCATCCCCAGTAGGGGGCATGCAGGAGCCAGCCAATCAATGGTTCTCTTTCATCATTGATGTTTCTCTCTCTCCCTTTCTCTCTGAAATCAATAAAAATATATTTTAAAAAAGAAATACTAAAATTTAATATTTGTAGGTAAAGAGCTATAATTTTTGTCTTTCCTTTGCCAGCAGAAATAGCAGGTTGAGCTATTGTGTATTGTGTGTGTGTGTGTGTGTGTGTGTGTGTGTGTGTGTGTTTATTTACCTCCAGCCTGGCTGGTATGGCTCAGTGATTGAGTGTCGACCCATGAACCAGGAGGTCACGGTTTGATTCCCCGTCAGGGCGCAGGCCGGGGTTGTGGGCTGGATCTCCAGTAGGGGGCATGCAGGAGGCAGCCGGTCAATGATTCTCATCATTGATGTTTCTATCAAGAGCGTCTTTCTTGAGGATGATGAGGCTGGGTTCAAAGAAACCCGAGTCACCTGGGCCTAACCCCTGCTGCCTTTCTTGGCGGTATCTCACCCAGAGTAATCACTCACTTCCCAGGGGCATGGGAGGGGTCCTGAGCGTCAGCTCCGCCCGGTGCTCTGTCCCTGCCTCTCCCCTTTCACTCCGGGCCCTGAGTGCTCCTCCCCCAGGCCCACAACGGGCTCTTTATCCCGGGCCTCTAGAGACTGCAGCCTGGCCCTCGGTTTCAGTGGAGGGGGTGGAGAGGGCGTACCTGGGCTGAGGTAGAAGCGAGGGGGTGGTTTTCTAGGCCGTTGCCTGGACGATGCCACCTGAGCTGGGCGCCAGGCACCTGTCGCCTAGGAAACGGTGCGGGCGGGGCCCCTCCCCCGGGAGCCGCCAGGGCCCTGGGCTGAGACAGGAGGCAGATCGAATTCCGGAGAGTCCTAGCGCTGGGTAGGGGCGGGTGGGGGTTCTCGATACTGGAAAAGCTGGGGTACCCTTGCATCATCATGAAATGAACCAGCCCGGAAGAGCGAAGACGGGAGGGAGGGGTGGCTGGGGGTGGAGGAGGCTCAGGAGGCGGGCTGAGCCCCCAACTCTCCACTTCTTTGTCCTGAGCCAACTGTTACTTTGTGAGCTGCACTTCTTCTCCCTGAGACCATTTCTTCCTTCCTTCCTTTCTTTCTTCCTTTTTTTAAATTTTTTTTTATTTTATTATTTTTTTTAGAGAGGATGGGAGAGAGGTCTGTGTTCCACTCATTTATGCATTCATTGGTTGATTCTTGCATGTACCCTGACCGGGGATGGAACTCCAAGCCTTGGCATACGTGGAGGACACTCTAACGAAGTGAGCTACCAGGCCTGGCCTCACCATTCCTTTGTGTCTGGGTTCCCACAGCCTCACCATTCCTTTGTGTCTGGGTTCCCACAGGCATGGATGTTCTTCTTTCCCCCCCTGTTTCTTCCCGGTCATGGTATGTGTTCTTTCCCCATCCCCGACACTCTGGGTCCCCCCTTGCCCCGCCCCCGCCTCCTCCCACAGCACCAGCCTCCCAGCCTTGGTCTGGTGGCTCCTCCCCTGCCTCGGCCTTAAAACCCCGTGTCTGTGGCCAGGAGCGCAGTCCTCAGGTGCCCCGGGCAAGGCTGCACTGCTCCTCGCGATCCTGCGCCAGCCAGAGGGAGGAGGCTCTCCCCAGCCTGAAGGTGGGTCGCAGGGTAGGTTCTGCGTAGCTGGTCAGACAGGCGGTGGTAGGAACGTGTCTGCAGAGTGGCAGGAGAAGAAGCAGCCACCAGGCGCCTCAAGGGGACACCAGCCATTCAACTGAGCAGGACTGTGCGATTTTGTTTGCTGGGGACCAGGGGCACACCTGCCAGGGGCACAGAGCGAGGAGGTGCCTTGCAAGAGGCTCACAAATGTGAGGACTGTCTTGGCCTGAGGACACTGACCGCCCACTCCTGGCAGGCACCAAGACCCTGCTTGGCAGCGTCGGACGCCGCACTCCTGTTAACCAGGCCACCGAGAGCGGAGAAGACCTAACTGAGGGGACAGATGGCTTCAGCTGGCCTCGAACTCCTAGGCATGACCCTGGCTGTGCTGGGCTGGCTGGGGACCCTGGTGTCCTGCGCCCTGCCGCTGTGGAAGGTGACCGCCTTCATCGGCAACAGCATTGTGGTGGCCCAGGTGATGTGGGAGGGGCTGTGGATGTCCTGCGTGGTGCAGAGCACAGGCCAGCTGCAGTGCAAGGTGTACGACTCGATGCTGGCGCTGCCCCAGGACCTGCAGGCCGCCCGCGCCCTC
Organism: Myotis nattereri; assembly: GCF_964212035.1. Classification (NCBI taxonomy): domain Eukaryota; kingdom Metazoa; phylum Chordata; class Mammalia; order Chiroptera; family Vespertilionidae; genus Myotis; species Myotis nattereri. The sequence goes on along the minus strand of NC_138079.1, from coordinate 100,659,543 downwards.
TGTGTCATCGCCCTCCTGCTCTCCCTGCTGGGTCTGCTGGTGGCCATCACGGGAGCCCAGTGCACCACCTGTGTGGAGGACGAAGTTGCAAAAGCCCGAATTGTGCTCACCGCGGGAGTCATCCTCGTCCTCTCGGGCATCCTGGTTCTCATCCCCATCTGCTGGACGGCCCACGCCATCATCCAGGACTTCTACAACCCCCTGGTGGCTGAGGCCCTCAAGCGGGAGCTGGGGGCCTCCCTTTACCTGGGCTGGGCAGCAGCTGCCCTGCTCATGCTGGGCGGGGGCCTCCTCTGCTGCACATGCCCCCCGCCCCAGATCGACCGGCCCAGAGGACCCAGGCTGGGCTACTCCATCCCCTCCCGCTCTGGCACCTCTGGAATGGACAAGAGGGACTATGTGTGAAGTGTCTGCAGAAGCCCACTGCTCAGAGCCTTGGCTTGCGCTGGATGCCCTCTCCAACTCCTGCCTTCTACCCTCCACCCCTTCCCCACATGAAACCTACTTTCTAGGCGTTCCAGCCAGGTTTGGCTGCTGGGCTAGTCTCAGATGGCTTGGCTGAGCCCAGATCCTCCTCCATGGGGTCCCCACCTCCTGGCCACCCAACTCCCCCAACCAGTTGCTGTCTTCTGCTTCCTGGACCTACGTTGGCTCTCCTCCCCTTCCTGAGGCCTCCCCTGCCCCTGGAACCGGGGCCTCCCCCAAAGGGCCGTACTCCTTGGCTCAAACAAGGAGAGGATTATGCTCTGCTGGCCCTGGAGCCGGTCCCCTCCAGTCTGGCCACCACCTTCATTCAGAGACCCAGGCCAGGCCCTCTGGGAGAAGCCAATCTCCTCCAGGCCAGAAGGGCCCAACCCACTCCCTGCCCCCACCCGTTCCCAGAATAAAGAGTATTTGTACCTCTGCTGCCTTGACCTGTGATTGGGCAGGGAAGACCAGGTGGCCCGGCTGTCAGGCCAAGGTCTGCTCCAGGTCCTGCTGAGCGGGTAACCTCACTCAGGCCGTGCTAGGCAGGTGAGCAGCAGAGGTGAGTCGCTCACGTTCACCTTATTCCAGGCTGGAACTCAACAGCCTCCCAGCAACTCCAATGGCAAGTGACAAAACAAAACACTCTTTATTTAGTAAAAACTAGTGGGTGGGTGTGCCATGGCAGAAGTGTGCAGGGCCCGCAGATGAGAGGGTCAGGGGTCTACAGCGTGGTTGGGAAGCAACTCTGAGACAAGCATGGAAGAGCCAGAGGTCAGAATCCTTGGAGGTAAGTGGTTCTGGGTAACTTATCACCTGCTCTTCTCAAGGGTACTGAGGCTCGAGCTCCAGGTCACAGAGGCCTGACCAAGAAGGTGGAGCTCATCCCTGCAAGCCCTGCCCCACCAGAGCAGGAACTCTTGGGGACAGACTGTCAAAGCACCTGGTTGTCACAAAGTACCTGGCCAGCAAACAGCCTTCACCCAGGGGTCACAGCTCCAGGCTGGCCTCCAAGGCGGGAATGTCCAAGGTGGAGAAAGATGGAGAAACTGAAGTGTTGCCCCCTTGGTCTCATCATCCAAAGTGAGAAATGCCAGCAGCAGAGCCCAGGTGAGACTGAATTTCTTCTTGGTTTGGTGTTTAACAAATGGCTTAAAAGAAAAATACCCCCTTGCCCAATTAAAAGGAAAAACCAGATAAAAGCAACCCAGAAACTGTCGTGCGTTCTGATGACTCCAGCTCAGGGGTTAAGCTCCATGGTCAAGGGAGCCCCCGTCCTCCTACCCATCAGACGTAATTCTTGGTGGGGTATTCAGAGGGCCCCTGAGAGATGGCTCGTGGGGCAGATGCTGAGTATCGGGCCAGGTAATGGCTGGAGCCCCGGGACCCCCCAGAGGGGCAGGTGTAGCACAGAAGCCCCCCACCCAGCAACAAAAGACCAGAAGCCGCCCAGCCCAGGTAGAGGGAGGCCCCCAGCTCCCGCTTTTGGGGCTCTGCCACGAGGGGGTTGTAGAAGTCCTGGATGATGGCGTGGGCCGTCCAGCAGATGGGGATCAGGGTCAGGACCCCTGAGATGACAAAGATGATCCCAGAGGTGAGCACCAGACGGGCCTTGGAGTCCTTGTCTTCCACACAGGTGGTACACTTGGCCCCACCGAGGTAGATCAGCAGACCCAGCAGGGTGATGAGGAGGGTGATGATGCAGAGGGCTCGGGCGGCCTGCAGGTCCTGGGGCAGCGCCAGCATCGAGTCGTACACCTTGCACTGCATCTGGCCTGTGCTCTGCACCACGCAGGACATCCACAGCCCCTCCCACATCACCTGGGCCACCACAATGCTGTTGCCGATGAAGGCAGTTACCTTCCACAGGGGCAGGGCGCAGGACACTAGAGCATTCACCCAGCCCAGCAACGTCAGGACGATCCCCAGGATTTGCAGACCAGCAGAGGCCATGATGAGGTTGAGGTTGAAAGGAGCTGCCCTGGGGACAGAACAGAGTAATATTAAGACCAGCTGGCCAAGGTCCCTCATCTCCAACGAGTGCTAATCCCCATGGCCGATGCCATGGCCACACAGAACACCATGAGTATAAACCTTGGGAGTTGGGGTGCCATGTCTTGCCCCGAGCCTCATTTTCTCATGGGCAAAATGAGCATGAATGCCTTAGCATATATTTCTTTCCCCCTAGTTATGTGACAGTCTGTTTTGAGTACAAAGGGAAGATAATATAAAGCCTAAGCCAGCGCTAGTCCCTGGCCTCAGCCACTATGGGTACATTTGATCAAACAGCAAAGTGACAAAAGAGGATGGAGTGACAGCGAAGTTTGCAGGTGTTTCCACAGAGCGCACAGATGGGAGGTTGGCTCTAGCTATTGAGTTTCAATCTCAAAGCCATCAAGATTAGCCATCCAACCTCCTTCCCACCACCCAACGGGAGAGTCCAGACCCCTCACCCCAACATGGTTCGGTTCCTCAGGCAGGTGGCTACCAGTTTGATCTTAAAGATCTTCTGTGCTGTGTCCCCACCAGTCCCCACCTGGCCTGCCCCAGCACAGCCTCCTTCCCTCCGGCCCCTGGCTGTCTCCCCGGGTCCCACTCGCCTGCCCTCCCTTTGGGGCCCTAGGGCATACTGCCAAGGTCGGGGGCATTTTCCTTGTGTATTCTTTTCCATAATGCCATCCTCTCAAGACACAACTTCTCGAAAAGGAGCTGAAATCCTTGGGGTCTATCCAGTGAACCAGCTCCTCTGCAGCAGCCCCTCCGCCTGTCTCCCCTCACATCTCATTTCATGTTGGAGGACTCCATCCAGATCAGTTCTGTGTAGGTGTTTGTTACGGCTCTCCATTGCCCAAAGGTTCCGGGCCACGGCCTGGACCTGAACCTAGCACCAGCCCAGCAGTGTGACCAGAGAGCAGACCCTCCACTCACTTTTATTTGCACCCGCTAGGCCGGAGCTGAAGACCTGGGCGGGGGAGGCCGGATGGGGTGGGCCAGCCCTCCTCCATCCCAGTCCCGGGTCTACCCCTCCAGGCCTCTGGCCCAGGGCACCTCGCGCTTCTCCCCTGCCCTCCACTCCGTCCCCTTCCCACATACTATCGGCTCGATTCTGTCCGAGGACGCTCCCTACCGCTCCCGATGCCCCCTTCGGAGTCCCGCCCACAAGCGGGTGTCCTCAGTCCCCCATCTTCCCGGGGGCAGCGCGCGCGCGGGGTGGTTTAAAGGCGGCGCGGGCCCAGGGTCGGCTCCCGCAGGTGAGGGGGAGGGGCGACCGGCCAGGCGCGCATGCAGGTGGGGGAAGGGCGCCCGGGTGTCGGGGCCTTTGTCCCAGGGGAAGAGAGGAGGGGCGTTTAGCCAGTTCGAGCCGCCGAAGGACCCGATCTGCCCCCGCCGGGGACTCGGCAGAAGATCAGCCCAGTTCTCCATGCTGCCCGCACCCTGCACCCCGTTCCTCGAGGCACCCATCTCCTCCCCAGCACGCGCACTGCCCCGAGGCTCACCTGAGCAGGTGGGGCTCTGCCGAGATCCGAAGGAGCCGCGAGTGCGGGGACGGGGCGGAGCGGGGGTCTTAAAGAGGCAGTGACGTCACCGGACCACCGCCCCGGGGAGGGGCAGAGACCACTGCGTCCCGCGGATTCCGACTTGGTCGGTCCCGGGCGCTTGAGACGCGCTGCAGCGCCCGCATCTGGCCGGGGTGAGGGGACATCAGCGACTGACGGGGGCCCGCAGTGAGTCAGGGCGCAGGCCGGGGAGCCAAACGGACCTCGGGCCTCGGCTCCTCCACCTTCCGGAGCCTCAGTTTCACACTCTGCAAAATGGAGACAAGCCCACACTTTACTTAGGTGACTGTGTCCTAAGGTAAACATCAGAGGACACACCGTCATTTTTATGCTGCCCTCCGCGCTGCGAGGGATGGTTTCATGTCTGCCCTCCGCCCCCTCCCCCGACACGCACACCTCCCGGACCTGGGCCCCGAGGGCAACCCGGACTGTCCCGGCGAGGTGCCCGCAGCCCGCGCGTGCAGGCGGGTTAGACCTACGGGGTGAATTAGCGGGCCGGGCGGGGCGGAGCCCGGGGGCGGGCCGCTGGGCCGGAGGCGTGGGGTCCGCCCCGGAAGGCGGGGGCGGGGACCGGGCTGAGGTTGTCTGTCCCGGCGACTAGCGGCGGGCTCAGACCGTAGCGGTCGCGGGACGCGCACGATGGCTCTGGCCCTGCTGCGCCCTCTGCCGCGGCTGCTGGTGCTGGGGCTCGGGCTGGCGCTGCTGTGCGCGGCGGCCGGGGAGCCGGTGTCAGGTACGCCGGGCGCCGAGCTGGGGCTGGGCGGGAGGCGGGAGGGCGTGAGGACCGGGGAACCCCGGACTGGGATGCGGGAGCCGGTTTGGGGGAGCTAGAGGAGGGGGCAGAACTGGGGCGTGCATGGGATCGGGGGTCAGGTAGTTCCCAGACACCGCGCTCCCTGGCCAGGGGAGGTCCCGTCTCGCTCCGAGCTTCCTTCCCAGTCCCGGCCTCAGTTTCCTGCCGGTCCCACTCGGACTCGGAAGTGGAGAAAGTTTGAAGGCGGGATGTCTCATCCGGTGAGGGGGCAGGCCCCCAGCCTGGTCAGCCTGGTCAGTACCGGGCCTGCCCAGCCCCAGGGACCGGAGTCGGGGTGGGGTGTCGAGAGGCACGGGGGTCTGTGTCCCCCATACCATGTGGGGTGCTCCCTTCCATCCGGTGACTTCAGTGCCCAGCTATGCGGGGGGGGAGGGACCGGGGTCGGGCCCGGTGCCCAGGAATGAGTCACTCGCCGGCGGCGGCGGCGGCGAGGAGGGACCTGACCCCCCCAGCCTCCTGCCCGCCGGCTCCCCCACCCCGCGCTGCCGTATCCCGGTCGGGCGGTGCGGTCACCTGTGAGGAATGCGCGAAGAGGGCGCCGGTGACTCACGTTATACGAGCCGCCGACCCAGACCTCGGCCCCCAGAATAGCCGCGCCCCGCCCCCAGCCTCTGATCCCCTTCCCCAGGCACCACTCCCTGCTCCCGCGGCAGCTCCTGGAGCGAGGACCTCGACAAGTGCATGAACTGCGAGTCATGTCCAGCCCTACCGCACAGCGACTTCTGCCGGGGATGTGAGTGGGGGCGGGGCCAGAGGCGAGCGGACCCCAGCATAGGGGAGTGGCTGGGGTAGAGAGGGGAGCAGGTGGCTTTAGATCGGGGGAATTAGGTGGGAGGCGAATGGGGCAGGGGCGCCAGTCCGGGTAGGGGAAAGACTTGAGGCTCAGCTCTAGGGGGTGGGGCTGGTCGGGAGAGGGGTGAGGTCTGACTTTGAGTCCTGCCTGCAGGTGCTGGGGCTCCTTCAGCCTCCTTTGGGCTGTTGTGGCCCATCTTGGGGGGCGCCTTGAGCCTAGCCCTTGTGCTGGGGCTGCTTTCTGGCTTCCTGGTCTGGAGACGGTGCCGCAGGAGAGAGAAGTTTACCAGTAAGTGTGCCTGTCCCCCTTGCCCCGCCGTCACTCCTCAGCATGTCCCCAGCTCTTGATGACCCCTCTTCTTATTTTGCAGCCCCCATCGAGGAGACCGGCGGGGAGGGCTGTCCTGGCGCAGCGCTGATCCAGTGACCACGAGCTTTCCTGGTCATCAGGAAACTGTGCCCACCCGCCATTCATTCATTCATTCATTGTGGAGCCAGCCCCTGCCTCCCAGACAACTAGAGCCATGCTACTCCCATCACAGGGGTGTGCAGGGGGGGGATGACAGGTGAATCACTTATCTGAGGCCTGGATCCAGGTTTCAGAGGAACCTTCCAAGGTATCTGACTGCGCTGTCTCTGGCTCCGGGACAGAAAAGGAGACCCAGGCTGGCTCACACCAGATGGCTGACACTAGGAACTGCAACATTTGCACAAAGGCCCCCTATCCCCATGGCTTGGGGGTCAGGGTGAAGTGAGGCACAGACAGAACACCAGGTCCCACCCACTGCTATGTGCTGAAATCCCAGCACTGGGGTCTTAGCCTGGGGGGTTAGGGATCTGTTCCTAACACTAGGGGGCTGGCCCTCTAGGGGGGGCTGGCCTTGAGACACTGCCCCCACCAACCCTCAAAGGAGGGGAGATATTTATTTTGGGTAGAAAGTTTGGAGGGGCGGGAGAATTTATTAATAAAAGAATCTTTAACTTTAAATGGATTGGAGAGTGGCATGATTCCCCAGCCTGAGCTGGAGGGAGGAGTGAGTCAGCCTCGGGGGCGGGGGTGAGGCTCTGACTCACACATTCTCAATGCCTGAGCCCAGCCTGCCAGGACCTGGGCAGACCCTGACCCCTTTCCGGGGAAGATCTTGAGGAGAAACTGAAGCATCTTGTGCCCCAGTCTTGCCCTCTCTTCCCAAAGGCCCCAGGTTCCAGACTGAAGCCATCATCTGCTCAGCAATGTTTATTCATTTCTTCTGGGGAGGGGGGGATGGGGGAGAATGCCTCCCTTTTCATGCTACTGTCCCTCCTACCCCAGGCTCTGTCTTTCTCTGTTGGGGGAAGGTCTTGATGCTCACAGGCCTGGTCTGGAGGAAAAGCAGGGCAGCTGTTCCCTTCATGAGGGTGTTGATCTCCCCCGTTGTGGGGGAGAAGCAGCGGGGCAGGTACACGGTCTGCCGGCCCTCAGGGCTCCATTATTTCCCCAGCTGGGGTTGCAGGGTAGTGGGAGGCAGGGGTGTCCCCCAGCCTCAGCAGCCTCAGAGCCTCAGGGATCAGGTTTCCAGGGTAGCGCCAGAGAAGCAGTTCAGAGCAAGGGCTCCTGGAAGAGGAAGTGACAGCGAGGGCAGAGGGCTGAGGGTGGCCTGGCAGAGCCGCCTCCTACCAGGTTCAGGTCCCCCGGGGCTCCTGGGCTGCCTCTACCTTCTAAGGAGCCAAGAGGAGAAACGACAGAGGTTGGCTAGAAGCTAAAAATAGCAGGATGAGGCAAGGCCTGGAGGCTGGCTCCCAGGAGGTGTGATCCTCCAGAAGGCCTGGTCAGCGGATAGCGGACAGTGGATGGGGCTTACCTGAGTCGGGGCAGAGCTGGGGAGAATGCCAGGGGGGGGCTGCAGTAAGGGTGGTCATTATGCAGGCTGAGCTGAGAGAAGTGGGTGGCCATATTCTCCTCGGACAGGAACTGCTTGCGCTGGGGCTCCCTGGGGAGAGACCAGGAGGCAGGTAGGCTGGGCTATGCGGAGGGGAGGCTGGCTGATGGGGACCTGAGTTGCCAGAGGTCTTGTTGGGAGTCCCTCCCTGTCCCCAGACTCACTGCTCCTCCTTCAGGCGCCGTTTGGTGCTCAGGGGCACAGCTCCTCGGAGAGGGGAGCTAGGGAGAAAAGAGAGCCAGGTGCACCCCACCCTCTTGGCCCCATGCCAGGATCTGCCAGCCTGAGCCAGGAACGTCTGCCAGGAATCCCCCAGCCCATGTCTCAGCTGACGCCTAAGTCACCCCCATTCTCTGGAAGTCTCCAAACCTGACTCAGCTCCTGCCCAAGTCCTGCTGATTTCCCCCACTGTATGTCATCTTGCAGACGAGCCCTGAGCCCCCCGCCAAAGCTCTTGCGCCCCTGGGCGAGGCCCACCTGGGACCCCCCATACACACCTCCCGTCCAGGCTTCGAGACAGCCCCGAGTCGCGTTGGGCCCGACTCGGGGAGCCACGCTCCAGGGGCTGCTGAAGGATCATTGGAGTTTGGGGTCCTGGGGCAGAGGGTGGGATGCGGGGAGCAGAGGCGGAGCTCCGGGGGCGTGGCCACACGCGGGAGGCGTGGCTTTAGGCGCTCTCAGCAGCGAGATTCCGCGCGGCGCGGAAGACTGGTGGCGCGCGGCTGGAAGGCGGGTCTGCTCGGCGGGGTGGGGGAGGGGATCCGGCGTAGCGGCGCGGCGGTGGGCGCCTCTTAGTGTCGAGGGCCCGGGAGGTCTTCGCGGCGTTCACCTCTGCTCCTGGGGCTCCGGTGGCACGCGGCGACCGCCTGCCGGCCGAGCCTGCCGGCGGTACTGGACCAGTGGGACGCCGGGAAGGTAAACCGCTCCAGAACACGTCCGGACCCGGGAGGCTGTGTCGCGAGGAGCACTCTGGGATTTGTAGTTCTCGAGATGGAGCGAGCTGTGCCGCCCACGGTGCCTCTGGGTCAGGTGAGGCGGCGTGATGCGCGGTGCATTCTGGGGTTTGTAGTCTGTGCCCAGTTCAGAAGGGGAGAGCTAGGACTCCTTCCCTGAACCGTTTTCCTTTTAAAAAAAACTATTTTGCTTAAAGTACTGTCATGAGGAATATAGAAAGGACTCTTAGAACTCAACAAGACAACCCAATTTTATTGTTGTTGTTCATCCTCACATGAGGATATTTTTTCCATAGATTAGAGAGAATGGAAGGGGGTAAGGAGGGTGGGGGTAGAGAGAGAAACAAACACCCATGCGAGAGAGAGACACATCAATTGGTTGCCTCCCGCAGGCGCCCCAACTCGGCCAGGGATGGAACCTGTAACCCAGGCATGTGCCCTTGATCAGGAATTGAACCCCGGACCCTTTAGTCCGCAGGCCGACGCTCTAACCACTGAACACACTGGCAGGGCAAGTTTTAAAATTTTATCTTTATTGTTGAAAGTATTCCAGATGTCCCCTTTTTCTCCCCATTGACCCCCTCCACCCTGCACCTGCTCACCTTCCCCAGGCCTTCACTGTACTGTTGTCCTGAACCCTGTTTTGCGCGGGCTGGTGGTAGGACTTGGACTCTGACCCCAGGGCAGAAGAGTAAGCCAGAAATACCTCGTGGGCCTAACATGAAAGCCAGAGGGTAGGGCTTAGGAAGTAGTACGTTATTCTTTATTGGGGTAATGGAGCCACGTTTTGTGCACTTTCAACAAGGCAACCCGTTGTGAAGCTCTTTATATACAGTAGCTCATGCAATCTTTTTTTTTTTAATATGTATTTTATTGATTTTAGAGAGGAAGGGAGAAGGAGAGATAGAAACATCAATGATGAGAGAGAATCATTGATTGGCTGCCTCCTGCACGCCCCCCACCGGGAATCAAACCCGCAACCCAGGCATGTGCCCTTGGCCGGAATCGAACCTGTGACCCTTCAGTCCACAGGCCGACGCTCTATCCACTGAGCCAAACCAGCCAGGGCAGCTCATACAATCTTGACAGAATCTCCCCTGAGCTCCATTTAACAATTAAGGAAACTTGGAAGAGAGCCTGGGTGCTTGCTCAAGGTCTTTCTAGGCACCTTGCATCAACTCTCCCCTTCCTTCCTCACCCTCTTCTTGGAGCCACCCCTGGGACTTTATGGGCAGATGCCTGCTTAGGGGGCCTCAATGGAGGTCTGAGAAGTATGGGCAGCAGCTGAACTGGCGGTAGGGGGACCAGGAAGGAGTCTTCGGATTGGAGTTCCCAGACAGCTTCCGCCCGCCTCTCCCCACAGATGGAGGTGTTTCAGGCCCTGCAGCGGTTGCACATGACCATCTTCTCCCAGTGTTTTTCACCCTGCGGGAAGTTCCTGGCGGCTGGGAACAATTATGGGCAGATCGCCATCTTCAGGTACCCTGGCCTCTGCTCGCCAACACCCATTGGCTCTGGTATGTGGCCTTCCTAGGAATGATGCCCCCAGCTTCCGACTCAGACACTCTCTCCCCTCCGCCTGCAGCTTGTCTGCTGCTTTGAGCTCCGAGGCCAAAGAGGAAAGTAAGAAGCCCATCGTGACCTTCCAAGGTGGGTGGCAGCCATTGAGTTTGGCCTCGGGGACCCCAAGGTGAAGGAGGGGAGCAGGATAGGGTCATTCAGGTTCTGCATTTCCATTTAGCCCACGATGGGCCTGTCTATAGCATGGTCTCCACTGATCGACATCTGTTCAGCGCTGGGGACGGGGAGGTGAAGGCCTGGCTTTGGGCAGAGATCCTCAAGAAGGTAAGGAGTGTGGAGCTGCGGGGCAGGGGCACTCGGGCACCCAGCCCCAGAGAGAACCTTTGAGGTCACCCAGTGCTTCTCTCCCTGAAGGGCTGTAAGGAGCTATGGTGTCGTCAGCCCCCGTACAGGTAAGCCAGGGCCGCGTGGGCAGAGGGCACGTGAGGGTGCAGATGCTGCCTCAGCAGAGCTGACCCTGCTTTCTCTCCTCCAGGACCAGCCTGGAAGTGCCTGAGATCAACGCTTTGCTTCTCGTCCCCAAGGTCTGAGCCTTTTGTGACTCGGGCTCTACCCTGCCCTGTTTCTGGCCCAAACGACTACTTCCCCGATCCCTGTCCTTATTTGACACTGACGGGTGACCCCACCCCATCTTCCCCCCTGCAGGAGAATTCCCTCATCTTGGCAGGGGGGGACTGCCAGCTGCATACGATGGACCTAGAGACGGGGACCTTCACGGTGAGAGGGCCCTGGAGCCGGGTGGGAGGGGGAGGCATTCTTTCCGGATCTCATTCTGACACTGCCCCTCTCCCTGCAGCGGGCCCTCCGGGGCCACACAGACTACATCCACTGCCTGGCGCTGAGGGACCGGAACCCTGAGGTGCTGTCTGGCGGCGAGGATGGGACCGTGCGGCTTTGGGGTAAGGGAGTGACTAGTTGGAGGGGAAGGTGGTAATGAGGAAGGCTGGGGTGGGGTGAGTGGGGTACCTCTCATGGTTTTCCCTCACAGATCTGCGCTTGGCCAAGGAGGTCCAGACAATTGAGGTCTACAAGCATGAGGTGAGGGCATGCCCCCCACACACCCTGTCCTCCCTTCTCCCTGGGCATCTCCTGTGCCTTGACCTCCTCCTCTCTTCCCCTCCTCCCTCCCAGGAGTGCTCCAGGCCCCACAATGGGCGCTGGATCGGATGCTTGGCAACCGACTCCGACTGGATGGTGAGCTAGGCAAAGTGCAAGATGGGTGGCAGCTCCGGGCCCTCCCAGCTGAGAGCCCGTGGCTTATGGTGGTGGGGGACCCTCACCTCTCTGCCAGGTTTGTGGAGGAGGCCCAGCACTCACCCTCTGGCACCTACGATCCTCCACACCCACCACCATCTTCCCCATGTGGGCACCACAGAAGCATGTCACCTTCTACCAGGACCTGGTGAGGCGCGCTGCCTTGACTTTACGACCCCTGCCTGGTTCCTGTCTCTTGGTTCCTGACCCTGAAACCCTCTGCCTGCTCTCCACAGATTCTGTCAGCTGGCCAGGGCCCCTGCGTCAACCAGTGGCAACTGAGTGGGGAGCTGAAGGCCCAGGTGCCCGGTTCCTCCCCAGGGCTGCTCAGCCTCAGTCTGAACCAGCAGCCAGCAGCACCGGAGTGCAAGGTGGGTCCTGCAAGGAGCTGTGGGGGTCCTGGGAGGCCAGGGGTGTGGGTAGCTCAGTCACCCCCCTCTTGCCTCCAGGTGCTGACAGCTGCAGGCAACAGCTGCCGGGTGGATGTTTTCACCAATCTGGGCTATCGGGCCTTCTCCCTGTCCTTCTGACCTCCCGAGGCTGGTAGGGCCGGAGCAGAGGACCTGGAAGAGGCCCTAAGCCCACCCTCTCAGGCAGGGAGAGGCCTGGGGCCTCAGCGAGCAGGGGTCGGAACTGTTTTCATTTTACAAAATAAAATTTCAGGCTTTTCTTCCCTGTGCTTGCTTTTCAAGAATGAAGACTAAGTCGGTGCAATGAATTATATATTACTATCTGATCTGATACATAAATAACCACCCCCACCCCTTCCCCGGAGCTTGCCAGGGCCAGGGGGCCCGGTGCCCTGGTGCTTAGAAAAGACCTATATAGATTCAAAAAATAGACAGCTCTGCCCCACCTGCCCCCCACCACCGACCTGGGGCCTCTGACCCTCAAAGCTGGGGCCTGCTCCCAGGGAGCCCCTGCCCAGCTTTCCTGGGTTGGGAGGGTACCAGCCCCCTTTGGAAGACAATCTGGGCCCTGTCGCTCCGCCGCCCAGAAGAGGAAAGTGAGCCAGAGATGGCAGGGCAGGCCCCTTGGACGGCCCTCAGGTCCTTCGGAAGAGGTTGCTGAAGAAGCCGCCGGCATGCCCAGGCCGCCCGCGCAGTGAGAAGCGCGGTGCCGGGCGACTTGGAGCGGACCCGGCCGCGCTCAGCTCCTTCTGGCGCTGGGAGCGCAGCTGCTGCCCAATCACCACTTGCATGTCGTCCTGCGGGGAGGTCAGCGGGGCGGGAGGAGCCGGTCAGCGCGCGGGCCCCGCCCCAAGCCCCGCCCCCTCGGGCCCCGCCCCTTACCTGCCAGGCCTCCAGCTCTTGCGTCAGCGCCACCTTCTGGCGGATGGTGCGAAGCAGCTCCCGGGAGAGGGAGTCCCGCTCCAGAGAGACGCGGCTGAGCTCCAGGGACAGTTCCAGGGCCCTGCAAGCGGAGGGCAAGCAGGGGAGCGGGGGCGGGAGTGGGACCCGGAACACCGAAACCAAGGAGGTCAGAGGGCCCCTGGGTCGGAGTGGGGAAATTAGAACCCATGTCCCCGGTGAGGTCTAGCAGGACCGGAGTGCCCTGCTGGGGAGGTGGTGAACGGCGGAGGCAGGCTCACTTGTTCACAGCCGTTTCCCTGTCCGAGAGGGCGCAGCTCAGGGCCTCCTCGGGGTCCTCCTGTTCCCGCAGCTCCTTCTGCCTCTGCAGCTCCTCCCGCAGCAACTGGAGCTCTGCCCGCTGAAGCTCGATCTGCAGGCAGGGAAGGAGGCAGAGAGGCAAGTAGGCCTCTGAGTCCCCAAGCCCTTGCTCTCCTTGGCAGCCTGGGCGTCAGCTCTCCCACCACCCTTCCCTTGCCTGCTCCACAAACACCCCAGGCAGCTGTGGCCCTGTGCTGGAGATGAATCTTCTGAGCCCCCAGGCTGGTGTGGGGCTACTTGGATGGTATAAACCTGCAGGAAGGGTGCATGGAGAAGCATTGGAAGGTGGGACTAAGGGGGCAGTGCATCCAGGAAGTCATCCTGGAGGAGGTGGCAAACAGGCTGACCTTTTTTTTAAAATACGCACCAAGTATATCCCCCCCCCCTTTTTTTAGGGAGGGAGGGAGAGGGGGAGAGAGAGAAACTTCAGTGTGAGCGAGATACATTGACTGGTTGCCTCCCATACCCATACTGATAGGGGCCAGGGATTGAACCTGCAACCCAGGAATGTGCCTTTGACCTGGAATCGAACCCACGACCTTTTAGTGCACAGGCCAGCGCTGTAATCACTGAGCAAAACTGGCCAGGGCCAGGCAGGCTCTTCAAGCATGACTGCAAGTTTGTTGGGATGAAGGGTTGTCCAGGTAGAGGGGCATTAGTGGAAAAAGGCCGAGTTATAGATGGAAAAAGAAACACATTGAGAAGGGCTCTACACCCAGCACTATGTTCTCCTCCCCACCTCGTCCTGCAGCTGGGCCACTTCCATCTCCTTCTCCTCCAGCATCTCTCCTGGGCTCAGGGACGCTCTCTTTATGGGAGGCTCCAAGCTCTCCTCCTGGGATGAAGGCTGTTGACTGGATGCCTCCTGGGTCTCCGTGGACAGAGTGGTCTGTTCACCAAAGGAATTAGTCAGTGAGGTGTTGAACCCCGTGGGAAAAGGAAGCGGGGTAGAGTCTGCAGCCCTCCTGGATGGCTGCGGGGCATCGAGCTCACCGGGGCGTCTCTGTGTCCATCTGCGTTCTGGTTCTGGTTCTGGTCGCTGTCCAGGCTGTGGGCCAGCTCTGACTGCAGCGAGGCCCCCGATGTGTCGGCGTCCTGCAGGCGTGACTCCTCCTCCAGCTCCGAAACCCGCCGCTGCAGCCTCCGCAGGGCACTCAGGGCCTCCCTGGCCTCGGAGCGCGCGCATTCCAGCTGTGCACGCACCGACGGACAAGCAAAGGCGGTCTGCCAGGCGCACCCGCCAGGCATCCCGCGGCTGGCCCATTGAGGGCGCTGGCGTGCCGCGGAGGGCCAGGCAGCCCCGCGTGTCTGCGCATCCCATTTATAGGTGCCTGCTCCCCCACTCCTGGGTCGCCAGGCGGCAATTGGGTGGTGCACTTCCCCTTACCAATTTCCTCCCCTATAAATCAGGGTGCGGATAGGCGCCTGGGTTTTACAGTTTTCCATCGCCTTCCCTCCAGCCACACCCCATAAAGTAACTTCTCAGAGAGCCCGGCCCTGTCTTTGATCAGTCAGTCTTCTAACTGCTATCATCCAGCATTTCCTGAGCCTTCCTGCTAAGCCAGCAGTGCTGGGCTCAGTGCCTCACACCCCCAACAAAGCTGTACACCATGACTATCCCATCCCACAACTTGGGAAACAGGCTGGGTATTTCACAATATTAGAAGAGATCCTGGGATAAGAACCCAGAAAATCTGACCCTGAAGCGCTGCCTCTTTTCATTCCCTTTTCGCCATCTCTACCGCCTCAGACCTGGTCCATGTCCCCATCATCTCTGGCCTGAGCTCTAGCCTCAGCCTCTTCCTGACCTCCCAGCTGCTTGGTTCTGATGCATTCTAGGAGTGTGCCACCCTGGCATTCTAGGAGTGTGCCACCCCTGCTTAATTCCCTTCCGTGGCCCCACTTGTCCTTGGGCTAATGCTTATGCTCTCGTGGCCCTGCTGCTGGGCTCCCATTGACCCAGCTCTGGCCTCATCTCCCGGGAAGACCTGAGACAGTGGCCAAGGCCAGCTGGATGCACCCACACACCCCACCCCCACTGGTCACCTCCAAGCTGTGCTCCCGCCTCTCTCGCCGCAGTAGCAACAGCTCCTCGTGGGTTGCCTGTAGCCTGCCCTGGCCCTTCTCCACCTCCTCACGCAGTCCTCGGATCTGGGCCTCCAGGTCCTGCCGGCGACTCTGCAGCATCTGGTTCTAGGGAAAGGTCTCAGCTGGAGGGCAGGTGCTGGGCTAGCTCCCGATTGCCCCCAGCCCAGCTTTCCTGGCTCCACAGGCCCCCAGCCCTAGCTGGCACTCACCTCCCCCTGCAGACTTTCCAGTCGTGTCCTCAGCTCTGCCCTGGCCAGGGCCTGGGCCTGGCACTGCCCCCGAAGGCCATCTAGTTCCTTCTGAAGCTCCTGCTCAGTCTGGGAGGCCTGGTGGTGGTGGTTGGGGGCGAGAGGGGAACAGTGGAGCCCTCAGGTGGCCAAAGCCTCAACACCAATCCCAGGGCACCCACCCCCCAACTGGGACCCAGGAACCTGGATGGGTTAGGGCTGTCCCACCTGGGCCAACTGCTGGCTGAGCCGCAGGTTCTGCTCACTGAGTTCCCTGAGGGCCTGGGCTCGTTCCCGTCCACTGTCCTGCTGCTCTGAGCGTTGCTCTCCAAGCTGGGCCCGCAGGGCCTCCACATCCCCCTCCAGCTCCACAGCCCTGGCCTCCCACTCGGCGCCCCGTGCTGCCAGGCCCCGGCGGAGCTCGTGATTCTCCTGCTGCAGCCGCTGTGGGGCCAGGACAGAAGGTCAGAGGGAGGGAGAGATGAGCCCCAGATGGAGAAACAGACCTACAGAGTTTGCGGGAGTCTGAGACAGGGAGGGAGCGGGCAGAGAGCAAAAGGCAGATTCAGAGAAAGGAGAGCAGGGTGGGCACAGTAGAGAGAAGTTTCCAGGCCCGACAGGAGGGGCTGACCACCCCGCTCCGGCCATGAGGTGGGGCTCCCTGACGCCCACTCACCTCTGGCTGCTGCCTGGACTTCTGGACCCGATGTTGCAGGCGCCGTTTCTGGCGCCTGAGTCTGGCAGAATTGAAGCCCCGACCCATAGTCTCACACAGCTAGGGGCTCTGGAGGTTGAGCTTCTGCACAGCCTCTGCTCAGCCCCTCTCCCCCAGCTCCTCCCAGCCAGCTCCCTCTAATTAACCCTGGCCAGCCCCTCCTGGGCCCCACGCCTCTGCCCGCCCTCTCCCAAACCTGCCCAGCGAGTGGGAGGGCAAGCCTGGCACACCCAGATACCCAGCGTGGGGAGGCCGGCAAGTCAGCCCCACGCTCTAATTATCGAAGCGGGAAAGTGCTGCCAGCCACAGTTGCTACAGTTATTAGCAGTGCTCCTGCCAGGCCGTGTGCGACTTCACTTAATCCACTAGAGTTAGAATCGTTAACGTCCTCATTTTACAAAGGAGAACACAGGCTCAGAGAGGGAAAGATGCCTTGCCAAGGACACAGTGAATTAGTGGAGCAGGGATCCCAGCCCAGGCAGCCGGGTTTTTAACCCAACACTGTGGGGGCAACACTTCTCCAGGATTAAGCCCACAGGATTGAGGTCCAATGGTCTTGGCTGGTGCTCAGCTCTGCTGCTGCTTTGTGGTCAGGCAAGTCCCTTAATATCACCATGTCCCATCCATTCATCCATCCATCCATCCATCCATCCATCCATCCAATATTGCCTGAGCTCCTCCTGTTCTGGGGTCTGGCTGTCAGCAGCAAGCCAGAGCACAGCGTTCCCCGCCTCAAACAGCTTGCGTCCAGAGGTCTTAGGCAAACAGACACATGCTTGAACTAGGTGTTTTGGAGGGACAGTAAAGGCTGTAAAGAAACCCTGGGAAGTAATGAAGAGCAGGGTAGGGTGGAGGCTCCCTAGGTAGGAAGTGATGTTTGAATGGACTCCTGCAGGGCAAGAAGGAAGAGGGCTAAATGCAAGGAACAGTAAGTGCAAAGGCCCTGAGGGAACCAACTTGGGCCACTCAAGGAACTGAAAAGAACACCACCCCCGCCCCCACCAGTAGGAGGGGTGGTAAGCTGAGCTCAGGTTGGGGAAGCCGCCCATGAGCACTTTTAGGCTCTGGTGAGGAGTTTCGATTTCAGTCTAAATGTGATGAAGAACCTCTGGGAGAATCTGAGCAAGGACTGGAATGATCTGATTTGTAATTTTTGAAGATCCCTCTGGCTGCCCCATAGGCAGTGGGCTCCAGGGAGCAAGAGGAGAAGCTGGGGACCGGTGAAGAGGTGGCTGCCGTGTCTGGGGCAGAGACAATCGAGGCTGTGACCAGATGGGAGGCTGCAGAAATGGTAAGGGGGCAGCCTCAGGATCCTGTTTAGAAGAAGAATCAATAGGGCTTGCAGGCGTGGTAGAGGAGGTCATGGAGTTGCTCAGGGTCTGGTTCTGAGGTGGAAGATGGGGTGGGGACAGTGGGTGATGGGTCATAATGAAGAGTGCCACTTATGTGGAGAGGTGCAGGGAGGTAAGCTACTCAGGTTGGGCTCAGGGCAGCAGTTGGGGCTGATGACATGATCCCAGAGTCAGGGGTGCCCAGGGTGTTCACCCTAGGTGACAGACAGTGTGGCTGACAACAGAAGCTGGGCAGAGGAAGGAATTGTTCCTACCGCAAAGGTGGAGCGAGAATTGACAGAGATGATGCATGGAAAGTGCTTAGCCCAGAGCCAGGCGGGGAGGGGGTTCCCAGGAACTTGGCTGGGTTGCACTATACTACTGAGGAGATGGACCCAAGATTCAGAGAGTGCCAGCAGCTTGCCCAGGGTCACACAGTCAGGCCGGGGGTCTGATTCCAGGTCCTAACTTGTCCTCAGAGCCCATGTTCAAACGACACTGCCAGGGGGACTGGGCCCAGCCCCGAATTATTCCAGAAGCACCCCCCTGCCTGGCTTTCCACCCCTGCTCACCTGCCCTCCATCTGCCCCCCCTGGCCCCTGCCTGCCACCCCTGCCGCCAGCTCACTTCCTCACGCTCAGAGTGCTGGGCGCTGAGCGTCTCCAGCTGCCGCTGCAGCTCCTCGTTGCGCTCCAGAAGCATCTTGCCGAGTTCTGCAGCCAACAGCAAGTCTTTCTCCTTCTGCTGCAGCTGCAGGGCCAGGTCCTCGGGCTCCTGGGGCCCTGGGCCCCCTCCCAGGAACGAGTCCCGCCGCTCCAGCACGAAGGGGAAGAAGCCCTCGTCACAGCTGGGGGAGGCGCCGCCAGAGAGCAGCCCCACCGGGAAGCTTGGCCCTTCTGGGGAGTTCATGGTGCTGCAGTGTCTGGGGGGACAGGTAGGTCTGTGGCACAGGTGGCGGCAGGACACTCTACTGTGCAGCCTGGGGCTTGACAGCTCTCCCCCCCCCCCCCGCCCCCGCCCCGCCCCCCGCCGGGACCTGGCCCTCCCTTAACTCTTCACCTGTCCACCGGCCCTCCCCGCCTTTCAGGCAGGGCCTCCCTGTACCATGAAGGGTTAATGATCCGTGTCTTGGCCACTCAGCTCAGTTAATGTCCCCAGGGTAAACTGAGGCAGGGAGAAGCAGGAAATGAATGGGCTGCCTTCTGCCTCTAGCAGACATTCTCTGCCCCCGACTTGTCCCAGTGCCAACACTCCCTGCCTCCCTCTTTCTAGATTCCAGATGGATTCTGGTTCCCAGCCTCTCACCGTCTGGGAGACTTCCCAGAACCCAGCCAGGTTCCGAGGGACGAAGGACTCGGGGGCGAGTCCAGACCCTTTTCCTTCCAAGAACACAGAGCCTTCGGAACGGAGGTGTCCTGACCCTCAGCCCCCAGCAGTCCAGCCCCTCCTCTTCCAGGAGCCCAGGTGCCCACCCAGCGCCGGGGGACTCAGATGCCCGCCCAGGTGTCCTGGCCCCGTTCTCCCATTTTCTCAGGAGTCAGGTGTTTGGCTCCTCACCCCTCAGAACTCGGGTGCCCAGACGCTCAGCCGTCCTCTCTGGAGTGTAGGCACCAGCCCTGTTCCCCAGGCCCGGGCAGGGCGAGGTAACAGGTTGTGCCAGCCACACTGCCCTGCCAATCCTGGTTCCTGTTTACTCCCCAGCGCGCCCTGGGGACAGGCGCTGGCGGCACTCCCCTAGGGCCTCCCAGGGCCCAGCAGTTCAGGGCTCCAGAGGGAGGGGGCACAGGGGGCTTCCCTGGGGTAACCCCCAACACACACCCCTGTCCCTCCCTCTACTCCCCTCACCAGGCGTCCCAGCCCAGGGATCCCAGCAGTCCCAGGCCAGCTGCCCTCAGGCTGCACCCAGGGTCTCCCTGGCATGGCCCCCGCAGCCCGGCCTGCTCTGGGGATTCCGGGGCGCCCCTTCTTCCCTCCCCGAACCTCAACCCGGGCCCATAGTCCCTCGAACCCCCAGCCCAGGTGTCAGGGGTGGGAAGCCCAGCCACCGCCTTCCTTGCAGCCTGCGCCCTGTGCTTCCCGGCCCCAGGAGTCCGGCCGGTGCCTCCAGCCCCGAGCCAACCACACCAGCCCGCCCCGGCGCTGTCCAGCCTGAAGCTCGGAGGGCCCCGGTCCCCCGGTCCTCAGCGCCCCCTAGGCTCTCACCCGATGATGCCCGGATCCCGCCGAGACCCCTGCCGTCCGATCCCTTCTTCCGGAGGCGGCGCCAGGTGCACAGGTGTGGGGCGGTGCCGTGGGCGGGGCTGGGGCGCCCCCTGGTGACCAGATTGGTCAGGCGGCGCCCAAGGAAAGTCACCTCAACCCAGGTCAGAGGCACTGACCATCTTGCTCCTGTCAGGAACAACAGGGCCCCTTAACTGAGCACCTACTGTGTGCAGACTCTGCGCTGAGCATCCGTGTCAGCTCCTTTCCCCTCAACTGCCCTGTGGGGTAGAAAAGAATTTGTTTATATATTTTTTCTTTATTTTTCAATTACAGTTGACATGCACTATTATATTAGTTGTACATAGTGATTTAGATACCTTACCAAGTGTTCCCTCCAGTAATTCTATTCCCCACCTGGCAACATTCATAGTAGTTGCAATATTATTGACTGTGCTCCCTACGCTCTACTTTATTTACATCTCCATGACTATTTTTACTTTATTATTATTATTTTTTTAAACAAGGCCACCAAAAATTTGGTTGCCTCCCATGACTATATATATAGGAATTGAACTCAGGACCCTTCAGTCCACAGGCTGGTGCCCTGAGCCAAACTGGCAAGGGCTCCCACGACTATTTTTAAAACAAATGTGTGTGTTTTTGCCCAGCCGTTGTGGCTCAGTGGTTGAGTGTTGACCTATGAGCCAGGAGGTCACGATTCGATTTCCAGTCAGGGCACATGCCCAGGTTTTAGGCTCGATCCCCAGGGTGGGGCATGCAGGAGGCGGCCCATCAATGATTCTCTCTCATTATAGATGTTTCTCTCTCTTCCTCCCCCCCCTCCCTTCTTCTCTGAAATTAAGAAAAATATTTTTTAAATAAATGTTTTCATTGATTTTAGAGAGAGAGGAAGGGAAAGGGAGAAACATCAGTGTTGATTGACTGGTTACCTCCTGCACACCCCCTGCCAGGGATCAAGTTCAAAACCCCGACACGTGCCCTGACCAGGAATTGAACCTGTGACCTCTTGGTGCATGGGTTAATGCTCAACCCCTGAGCCACATGCTGGGCATATTTTTTTAAATTATTAAAAGTATGTTTTTATTGATTTTAGAGAGAGAAGAAAGAAGAGAGAAAGAGAGATAGAAACATCAATCAGCTGCCTCCTGTACACCTCCCACTGAGAATCAATCCTGCAAGCCAGACATGTGCCCTGACAGGGAATTGAATTGGTGACCTCCTGGGGCAATGCTCAACCAACTGAGCCACACCGGCCAGGGCTCTCTGATTTATTGATGATAGCCATTCTGACAAGTGTGAGTCGATAGCTCGTTGTGGTTTGGGATGGGAAATCATTAACAATTATAATAACAAATCTAACACACATTAAGCACTCTGCGAAGTCAGCTCTTTTATAGGCGCAAATGCACAACTTATTTACTTTTGTGACATCCTAATGAAACAGGAACTGCTATTACCTCCATCTTATTGATGAGGATGCTGAGGCGCAGGGAGGGTCTGACTTGCTTGGGGTCCCATGGACAGACCTTGAACGTGACCTGCAGCAGTGTGACTTCAGGGTGGGTGCTCGTACACTGCTTTCCGTGCTGCAGGGGAGGACAGCTAGAGTGACTTGCCTGTGTGGTCCCCAGCTGGTGCTCTCAGTTCCCAGGCTGCGTAGAGCTGGGCGCTGCGCTCTCTAGTCAGGGACAGAGGCCTTCGAATGGAGACTGGAGGATCCGGGGCTGGGTTCCACAGTCCAGCCCAGTGCCGCCTGGGCATGCAGGTGATGTCCTAGCTGTGGCCTGGTGGCTCGTCTCAAGTCTCCTCAAACTTCCAGGCTCCCTGAGTTCCTGTAACGGGGACTCCTGGCCTGCTGAGCAGTGACAAACGGAGGGCTGGGAGCAGCGGTGTGCTGGTACCTATTTAACAACAGGCGTCTGGGGGAAAAGAAAGCCTGGATTTGTTGCATTTGCCAGTTTCTGTGGTGTAAATACTCCCTCCCCAGCTGATTGCAGGCAAGGCTACCAACATGACACCGTTGAAGGTGAAGATGGGTGGAGGTGTGCATACCCAGCTCTGCCTGTCAGTACCAGTGGGTCCTGTGTCCCTCTGGCTGGGGGTGAGGATGCCTGAGTCATGGGGAACATCAATCAGTTGCCTCCTGGATCCTAGAACATAAGAAGATGGGAGCTGGGACTATTGGTTTGTGGGAAAATGGGTGCAAAGACTCCTTGTCCCAGTGGTAGAAGAGGAGGGGTGGTTTAGGTGCCGGAACTCCTGGGCCCTGGTGTTGGGACAGGTTTCCTGCCACTATGGAGTAGAAGGGCCAATTCTTTGCAAAAGGGTCTGGGAGCTCTATTGCCTAGCAAAGCTGCCATGTGCTCCCGTGGCATCTGTGGTGACAACCTGGTGGACTTTGCAGGGCTGACCCCGTCTAAATGCCAGGGTCACCATGGGTTCAACCCATACTCACCCACACCCACATTTCCCTGAGTCCTCCTCCTGTCAGGCAGGAGGCTGGGTTCATCTGGAGATGAAATGGTTAAGGCCTGCCTCCCAAGAGATTCACAGCCCACCCCGGAGCTGGAACAGGTCTCAACCCATAAACCAAACATGAGCCAATAAAGCAGGACAGCAAAGGAGCGTGGCTCATGGGCGCTACATCTTATAACCTCAGTCCAGATCCCAGTTTGGCCACTTCTCAGCTGCGCATGCCTGTGTCGTTCAGCTGATTAACCTCTGCAACCCTCAGTTTCACCGTCTGTGAAATGGGTGTGACAACTTCCACCTCGTAGAGTTGTGAGGATTAAATGAGGTTGAAGTACAAGCACTTAGGCCGTGCTAGTGATCCTCAGCCTCGCCGCGACGGTGACTCACCACGCACATTATGATGTCTTTTATCCTCATAACACTTTGATGTGTTCATACCCTTCAAGCAGGAAACCAGCTCGGGGAGGTGGAGTGGTTGGCCTGTGCCTACATGGTAGACCCTTACGTGGCTCCTTATCCATTTAACCTGATGTTTCCAAGTTGTTGTTTTTTCTCAACTTAAAAAGAAAAATCAGCTTTATTAAGGTGGGTATTTGTTTTCTAGAGCTGCTGTAACAAATTAGTAAACAACAAAAATTTGCTGTTTCTTCGTTCCGGAGGCCAAACCGAAATTAAGGTGTGGGCAGGGTTGGTTCCTTACAGATGCTCCTCAGATGAAGTCTTTTCTGTGCCTCTCTCCCAGTGCCTGGGGCTGCCAGCAACCCCGGACATTTCTTGGCTTGTAGACACATCACCCCAATCTCTGCCTCCGCTTTCACTTCCCCTTGGTCTTCTCGGTGTCCCTGGGTCGCATATGGCTCCCTACTTTCTCTTATAAGGACACAGTGATTAGATTTAGGGCCCATCCTAAATCCAGGATGATGTCATCTGGAGACTTAACTTACATCTGCAAAGACACTCCCACCCTTTTTAAAAAAAATATATTTATTGATTTCAGAGAAGAAGGGAGAGGGAGAGAGAAACAGAAACATCAATGATAAGAGAGAATCATTGATCGGCTGCCTCCCGCACAGGCCCTACTGGGGATCCAGCCCACAACCACAACCTGGGCATATGCCCTGACCAGAATCGAACCAGAGACCTCCTAGTTCCTGGGCCCACACTCAACCCCTGAGCCACACCTGGCTGGGAAAGACCACTGCTTTTATAAAAAGTATTTTTTATTGATTTTTTTTCTTTTTAGAGGGAGAGGAAGGGAGAGGGAGAAAGAGAAACATCAATATGAGAGTGAGACTTCCATCGGCTGCCTCTTACATGCCCCATACTGGGGATCGAGCTTGCAACCTTGGCATGTGCCCTGACCCAGAATCAAACTGGCGACCTTTCAGTGCATGGGATGACGCCAAGGCAAAGACCCTCTTTTTATTTTTTATTTTTTTATTTTTTTAAAAATATATTTTATTGATTTTTCACAGAGAGGAAGGGAGAGAGACAGAGAGCCAGAAACATCGATGAGAGAGAAACATCGATCAGCTGCCTCCTGCACATCTCCCACTGGGGATGTGCCCGCAACCAAGGCACACGCCCTTGACCGGAATCGAACCCGGGACCCCTCAGTTCACAGGCCGACGCTCCATCCACTGAGCCAAACCGGTTTCGGCACAAAGACCCTCTTTTTAAATAACGTCACATTCTCGGGAACTGGAGGTTAGGACTTGGACTTGTATTTTTTGGAGACACAATTCAACCTAATCCAATGAATCATTTTTATATAATAAAGTTAAGCAATTTTAAGTGTTTCGTTTGTTGAGCTTTTGAGAAGTATATGCAGTTACGTAACTGCCACCACAATCATGATATGGAACACATTTTTTAAAAAAACAGCCCTGATAGCCCTGGTCGGTTTGGCTTAGTGGATAGAGCGTCAGCCTGTGGACTGAAAGGTCCTGGGTTCGATTCTGGTCAAGGGCACATGCCCGAGTTGCGGGCTCGATCCCCAGTGGGGGGTGTGCAGGAAGCAGCCGATCAATGATTCTCTCTCATCATTGATGTTTCTATCTCTCTTTCCCTCTCCCTTCTTCTCTGAAATGGATAAAAAATATATATATATATATTTTAAAAAAACAGCTAATAGTCAATTTATTTAAAAGGTTGATTTGAACATCTGCAAAGGTGATTGCCTCCTGGCTGAATGCTGGTGGAAGTAACCTGATAGCAATCTCAGAGGGACTGTCAGTCAATGATCCACTTGTGGATCCTCATCTGAAAACAACCCCAAGTGTTAGAATCTTCCCCACAGGGAGTTTTTCTTGTAGTGATTCCCAGGGTCTTGGCAGACAGACATCCGGACTGGTCCTTACAGTTTGAGATTCTTTTCCTTCTCGCCCCTGATCAAGTCAGCACACCCCTCCCAAGATTGTACACTGCGGCTGGTGAGGGTAATTCTAATTCGGTGAATCGCCACCTCTGGTTCCGTGGGTGTCTTTCAGCCTCTTTAAAAGCCGTGGCTGCGGTGCAGCTCGCTGACCCACTTGTTCTGTGAGAGCAAACAGCGGTGAGTCAGGAACGGGAGTGGGCGGAGGACCCCAGCTCGCTGCCGTGGCCGCGGCGTCTTCCTCAAAGAGATACAGAGCGCTTTCATCACCACAGAAGTTCCTCATCACCCTCTGCAGTCAATTTCCCTCTCACCCCAGCCTCTGGTGATCACTGCTCTGCTTTCTGTCACTGTCGTCTTTTCCAGAATGCTCTCTGAATAGAATCACAGATAGTATGGGGTCTTTTGTGCCTGTACTATAAGCGTCTTTGGTAAGCTTCGCATCATGCTTCTGAGATACATCTGTGTTGTATGTCTCAGTGGCATCAATAGGTTTGAGAAGCTTCACACCTAAGGAAAGGTTGCAGGGAGAACGTGATGAATAGCTTCCCCGCAGGCTCACAGTTGTGAACATTTTGCCGCATTTGCTTTCTCTCTCTCTTACGCTGCACACGCAGGCACACGTTTTGCCAAACCATTGGCTGCTTCAGCTTCTTACTCAGCATCTCCTGATGACGCATACATTCTCCTGCAGAAGCACATACTATTATCACATGTGACAAACTGGACATTGGTAAAGTGCTGTAGATGCAATAATCTTTTTACTGTTTATTACAGGAATGCCCTTTTTATTTATTATTTTTATTTTTAGATTTTTTTTACTGATTTCAGAGAGGGGGAAAGAGAGATAGAAACATCAATGATAAGAGAAAGTCATTGATCAGCTGCCTCCTACGCACCCCCTACTGGGGACTGAGCTCACCACTGGGGCATGTGCCCTGACCAGGAATCAACCAGTGACCTCCTGGTTCATAGGTTGATGCTCAACCACTGAGCCACGCCAGCCAGGCAGGAATGCCCTTTTTAAATGATTTTTTTTTTTTAATCCAGGAGAAGTTCAAAGATCACATATTGCATCTAGCTGTCATTTCTCTTCAGTCCCTTTTAATCTAAAGTAATCCCTGTGTCTTCTTAGGTGTCTTTTATGATACTGACTTTTTAATTTTTTAAAAGAATCCAGGCAGCTGTTTTCCAGAAGGTTTCTGAGATTTATCCAGGATGATGCATTTGGATTTTGTTTGTCCCTAATAACTGTATGGCATTTCATCCCATGTTTATCCTGACTTTATGCCTCCACTCTCCTATCAATGAACACTGCTGGCACTTTCCCAACATCCTAATGCACATCCTTTGTACACATATTTCCATGGGCACCTTGGTGGGCGTTTCATGCTACCACCCATCTAGAAGTGGAGTCGTGGGGAGAGCTGTTCCCATGATCTCTTGCTGCGTAATAACCATCCCACAACTTAGAGCAGGGGTGGGCAAACTTTTTGACTCGAGGGCCACAATGGGTTCTTAAACTGGACCGGAGGGCCGGAACAAAAGCATGGATGGAGTGTTTGTGTGAACTAATATAAATTCAAAGTAAACCTCATTACATAAAAGGGTACGGTCTTTTTCTTTTTTAGTTTTATTCATTTCAAACGGGCCGGATCCGGCCCGCGGGCCGTAGTTTGCCCATGGCTGACTTAGAGGCTTAAAGCAACAATTTGGTTCTGAAGATTGGCTTGTTCTGCGGGGGGTCTTGCTGCCGGGACCTCATGCAGTTGCAGGTAAATGGTGGCCTGGGCTGGAGTCATCCGTCGGTTCCTCTGCTCTCACGTCCGATGCCTGGGCTGAATGGCTGTGTGAGCCGGGGCCAGACAGCGTTTCTCTCTCCACGCAGCCCCTGCTTGTGGCCTGCGTGGATTTCCTCACAGTTTGACGCTCCCAGACGTCTGACATGGCAACTGACCTCCCCCAAAGAGAGGTTCCAAGAAGCTGCAAGTCTTCAGATGCAACCTGGAGGTCCCAGAACCATCACTCCCATGGCATTCCACTGGGCAAGCAAGTCACTGAGCCCACCTGGGGCTCAAGGGGAGAGGACAGATTTCATCTCTTAATGGAAGGAGTAGGAAAGAATTTGCAGTCATCTTTTATCTACCACAGAGGCTATGCTCTTCAGCTTTATTAAATATTGCCAAACTGGTTTCCCACGTGTAGGTACTAATTTACACTCTGTAATAAAGAGTCTGACTCCATTTTTGATGTTTGATTGCTAACAGACTTAAAGCCCCATGCGTCCTCCCTCACCTTGCGCTGCGCAGCTAGGCAGGCTGAAAAGAAGGCCATGATGCTTAGGGAAACTGAAATCGGGAAAGCCCTGGCAGTGTGGAGGGGCCCTCAGCCCAGCTCCCTCCCTCACCACCATAAAAGCCCCTCTTTGCCTTTTCAAGACATTTCAGACAAGCCCTGCTCCCCACGAAAACCTATCGTGTGAGTCATCCAGCTCATCATATTCTCTTGGTGTGAGTGGCCTCAAAAGTCTCCACATCTGAACCAAGTTTTGTGGGGAGGGCTGATTCCATTGTGGAGCAACAAAACACACTCCTGTCAGCACAGTGTGGATTTCATCTGGCCTACACCTGCCCAATACTTGGCACCACCAGACTTTGTAATTTTTGTCAATCTGATGACAAACATGGTGTGAGATAATAGAGAAAAAATATATATTTATATTGGTCTCTGACCCCATTTCCTGGCCCAGGACTCTTAAAACACTTGTGCTATAAGAAATGAGGTTCGTGTTACCATTGGCATGAGAAAAGTGGGATTTGCTAGTACGGCTCTGGCTCATAGAAACATATGGGTTGGAGGGGAAACCAAGATGGTGGCATAGGTAAACACCGGAGATTGCTGCCTCGCACAACCACTTCAAAAATACAACTAAAAGACGGAACGGACATCATCCAGAACCACAGGAAGGCTGGCTGAGTGGAAATTCTACAATTAGAAGGAAAGAGAAAAGCATACTGAGACTCAGAGGAGGTGCGGTGGGGAAGTAAAATACAGAGGTACAGAGGTGCATGCGGAGAGGGTTGGCGGCTGAGGACACGGTTGTCTTTTTCAATCGGGAGGGAGTCTCAAGCTCTGAGCTCCAGTTCTGGATGAGTCTCTGGGGACCTAGACTCATATGGGAGAAACTGGGCTGTCTGGCAACGGTCTGAACTCGAGGGCAGCTTTCTCTCGAGGGTGCTTGCAGCTATTGCCAGGACACTGAGAAGCAGGGCCTCTGAGGGCAGGACAGAGAGCAGCCATAACTGCTCACTCCGTCCTGTTGATCCCCTGGGACCCTGCCCTGCTGAAGCTGTGCAAGGAGGCTTTTGCATATGAAAGGCCTGGCCCTTTGCAATCTGATAATTACCTAACAAACTGCAGCTGACCCAAGGCCCCAGGGCAACTTGCATTGCATCACAGCTGGCTCCTGCAGGATAGCCTCAGGCAGAGGCTAGATTAGCACCTCCTGAGAGATCCAGGAGCCAGTGTACCCAGTGGTCGAAGTGGGACCATCCAGATTGCAGCTCCTCAGATTCATAAAGGACACACTAAGGGGGCAGACTCAGTGAGCACCAAAGCCCCACTGAAGCAAGTCTTGCCCCATAAGGGTGTCTCCAGCACAGAAGTTCTCCCACTGCAGACACAGCTGATTCTCACAGCCAATTGGCCTGGAGGTCAATTCCTCCCGGTGTTACCTACAACAATCAAGGCTTAACTACAACAAGACTGTGCACACAGCCCACAAGGGGGTGCACCAAGAGTGTCTACCTCAGGTAATTGGGGAGGCTGAGCCACTGGGCCCTATAGGACACCCAGCACAGAAAGCCACTCTATCGACACAGCGAAGCATAAAAAAAATGTGAGACAAAGAAACAGGACACAAATGACAGAAATGGAGGAAAGCAAACTACTGGATATAGAGTTCAAAACCACGGTTATAGGTTTTTCAAGAATTTTCTAGAAACCGCCGATAAACTTAATGAGACCCTCTAGAAATCTAATGAGACCCTCGAGGTTGTGATAAAGGACCAACTGGAAATTAAGCACACACTGACTGAAATAAAGAATATTATACAGACCCCCCAACAGCAGACTAGAGGATTGCAAGAACCAAGTCAAAGATTTGAAATATGAAGAAGCAAAAAACACCCAACCGGAAAAGCAAAATGAAAAAGGAACCCAAAAATACGAAGATAGCATTAGGAGCCTCTGGGACAGCTTCAAGTGTACCAACATCCGAATTATAGGGGTGCCAGAAGAAGAGAGAGAGCAAGATATTGAAAACCTATTTGAAGAAATAATGATAGAAAACTTCCCCTACCTGCTGAAAGAAATAGACTTACAAGTCCAGGAAGCGCAGAGAACCCCAAACAAAAGAAATCCAAAGAGGACCACACCAAGACACATCATAATTAAAATGCCAAGATCAAAAGAGAATCTTAAAAGCAGCAAGAGAAAGACAGTCCGTTACCTACAAGGGAGTACCCATACGACTGTCAGCTGATTTCTCAACAGAAACCATGCAGGCCAGAAGGGACTGGCAAGAAATATTCAAAGTGATGAATACCAAGAACCTACAACCAAGATTACTTTATCCAGAAAAGCTATCATTCAGAACTGAAGGTCAGATAAAGAGCTTCACAGATAAGGAAAAGCTAAAGGAGTTCATCACTACTAAACCAGTATTATATGAAATGCTGAAAGGTATCCTTTAAGAAAAGGAAGAAGAAGAAAATGGTAAAGATACAAACTATGAACAACAAATACACATCTATCAACAAGAGAATCTAAAAATCACGTGAATAAATAATCTGATGAACAGAATAAACTGGTGATTATAATAGAATCAGGGGCATAGAAAGGGAATGGACTGACTATTCTTGTGGTGGAAAGGGGTGTGGGGGATGCAGGAAGAGACTGAACAAAAATCGTGCACCTATGGATGAGGACAGTGGCGGGGGGCGGTGAGGGCGGAGGGTGGGGTGGGAAACGGGTGGAGGGGAGCTATGGGGGGAAAAAGAGGAACAACTGTAATAATCTGAACAATAAAGATTTAATTAAAAAAAGAAAGAAACATATGGGTCGGAGAGAGAAAGGATGGAAAGAAGGAGCCTTTGATTCCTAGTGGCCACATGGTTACCCTTGGATGGAGGGAGCAACAGCTGGGTTGTGCTCAGTTGCCAAAGGCAAATTTACCAATGGAATTTAGAAATGAGTCTTCCCCTGAGGAGCTGGTTCATGGGATGGATAAGGACATGCAAACTAATAAAAAAGAGGCAAACCCTGGCTGGTGTGGCTCATCCCATGCACCAAAAGGACGTTGGTTCGATTTCCTGTCAGGGCACATACCCAGGTTGTGGGCTCAGTCCCCAGTCGGGATGTCTATGAGGGACAATTTAAAAAGAGTTTGAGGTTGGACCTTGATACTAGGACAAGCTCAGACTTTAGTCACAGCTGCTGCTCAAGGTGAAAATTGTGCAGGAAACACAGAAAGAACCTCTAAAATCTGTGGTCACCAAGAAGGTAGTCGATATCAGGGAAGGGCAACACCAGGAAACTACAGAAACCAGAGGGTAGATCAGTATCAGCAGCTTCCTGAAGAACCTTTACTGAAATGCAGTGTGAGAGTAACCAGTTTGGAGGCCGTGTCCCTGGTTCTGATGCTGCAAAGTGAGTGGAAGAGCATGTTTGTTAGTGCAGGACCCGAAGCTCCTGTGGAGCTATCAGATGGCTCTCCTGATCCAGACACACAAGAAGTTATTCCCAAGCAAACTAATAAAAACGAGGTAAACCCTGAGAGGGTGTACTGCCCGTTTCCCATCAATGCCACGTGGAGCACCACAGGAAGATATAGAATTTGCTCTCTCTGCTTTCCTTCATGGGTCTTACTACTAATACAAATATTAGGTTAATTAACAAGAAAATGGGGGAAAGGCAGAGGAGAGAATCAACCGATTGGTCTTAGCAGAGTGGAAATTTTAAAAGTTACTAAGAAATAGGACAAATTAAGCAAATATTTATGGGAGTGAAGCAAAGAGGAAACACTGATGGTTAGTGATGTTGAGCACATTTTCATGTGCTTCTTGGCCATTTGTGTATCTTCCTTGGAGAAATATCCATTCAAGTCCCATTTTTAAGTTGGGTTGTTTTCTTGTTGAGTTTTAGGAATTCTTTATATATTCTGGATATTAATCCCTTATCAGAGATATGATTTGAAAATATTTTTCCCATCCTGTGGGTTGCCTTTTTACCCATGGATAGTATCAATGCACAAAATTTTAAATTTTTTGTGAAGTCAAATTTGTCTAATTTTTGTTTTGTTACCTGTGCCTTTGGTATCGGATCCAAGAAATCACTGCCAAATCCAATGCTGTGAAGTGTTTGGCCTGTTTTCTTCAAAGAGTTTAATTGTTTTAGGTCTTACATTAGGTCCTTGATCCATTTTGAGTTAATTTTTGTATACGGTGATAGGTAAGGATCCAATTTCATTCTTTTGCATGTGTCATCCAATTTTCACAGAACCATTTACTTTATTTATTTTTTAAAAGAATAGCTTATTGATTTTTAGAGAGAAATGGGTGGGGGGGAGAGAGAAACATCAGTGTGAGAGTGCAACTTCAATCGGCTGCCTCCTGCATGCTCCCTACTGGGCACTTGACAGGGAATCAAACTGACAACCTCCTGGTACACAGGACCACGCCCAAGGAGCTGAGCCACACTGACCAAGGCTCCCAGAACCGTTTATTGAAAAGACTATCTTTTCTCCATTTAATGGTCTAACATCCTTATCAAAACTATTTAACTGTATATGTGAGGGTGTATTTCTGGCCTCTCTATTTATACCATTGGTCTATATGTCTATATGTCTATCTTTATGCCAGTACCACACTGCTTTGATAACTGTAGCTTTGTAGTACGTTTTAAAATTCGGAAGTGTGAGTCTTCCAGTGTTGTTCCTTTTTTTTTCAAGATCGTTTTGGCTCTTTGGGGTCCCTTGAGATTCCATATGAATTTTAGGATGAGGTTTTCTATTCTGCAAAAACATCATTGGGATTTTAATAGGAACTGCATCAAATCTGTAGATTGCTTTGGGTGGTACTGACACTTTGAGAAGCTCTTGAAAGCTGTGTGCTAGCTGCTCGGGTAAACATGCCACACGGCTGGGTGTGTGCTTTGAGTAGCTGCTACTACGTTAAGACATAAAATTTACCACAATTTACTGTCCAATCCTTCCCCCAGAAGTTGTAAATGCTCAGAGTTCCATAACAGTTCCATCAGACAGATTCTGTCCAGGTGGGGAGACAGATTCCTGGTGCTTCCTACTCCACCATCTTCCCAGAATTCTCTCTAATCCAAGGCCTTTTGCGGAAGAGTGGGTTAATTGGTCAGGGAGTGAAGAAGAAAAGTTCCCAGGGCTGCTTGATACAGGAGCCCCCAACACTGTGGTACCAAACCCATTGGTGAAGCCATGACTGGGGCTATCATTAGATTGAGATTTAAAATATAAGCGTCTATAAGATTATGAAAGCTGGAATATGTAAACAGGCTTTATGTAAAGAAGTTGTATCTTCTTTTACTAATGTTTTATGGAAGTGGATATCATGTCCTACCGGGGCACACTTCCCCTACCTACTATTGTAAAACCAAGACCAGTTGATAAACCCCAATAGGGCCACAGTTAGAAATGTGAGGGTTGATGGAATTCAGGTAAAAGTTAGGAGGAGAATTGGTACGCTTGAGCAGGCTTTATGTGAAGTCTTGTCTCTTCCCTGATTGTGTTACAGGGGAGGACATTGTATCTAACTGGGAACATTTCCCTACCTAGTCTTGTAAAACAGGCTTGTAAATGCGCCCTTCTGGCCACATTAACTGGACATGCTGAATGGACAGCTGTGCAACTGCCTGAGCCCACAAAGTGTGGAAGAGAAGCTGTCTCTGTGCAGTAGCCCAAGTGGAGTGCGGGCTGGGGCTATTACAACACCCATGAGCACCTCCTAGTGACGACTACTGGTACGTTGGACAAGAGAATTTTCATTTTGGGGGCATTGACTACCTTGCTATCAGACATAAATCGAAGCTACTCATAGACTGAAGGACATAAAGTGATCTTGAAACCTGAGCTACCCACAGTGTCTTGGGTGATGTCAGAGAAATGCTCTACTGGGTACTGCAGGGCCCAGAAGTGTTTGATAATGAAATGGAAATGGTTTATACAGGCTCATGCTGCTGGGGACACAAAGAATATACTCGCAAGCAGGGAACCTTTCCCTCCGACAACCAACTTTGGAATGGAGTGAGGACCTCCTGGCTTCAATTGTCACGTGGGCAGTGCCCTATACGTAGCCCTTAACGGACCAACAAAGAGCTGCTTGGTTTGTGGCCGGCAGTTCCCGGATGAATGGACAACATCCTGGTTGGAAGGCCAGTACTCTGATCAGAGACGGTAAGGATAGAGCAGTTCAGTGGACTGACTTGCATGCTGTTTTCCCAGCAGGGATGGGAGAATTGGACAGGAAAATCCCCTATGTTTTTGTTTCTACCGACTCATGGGTAGTGCCCAAGGGCCTGGCCATCTGAGCAGGCAGGAGGGCAGTGGAAACTCGGTCCCCCGTGGAGTGAATAAAGTAGGACATGCAGATGTCCATCTGAAGAACCCCATTCCAGACTTGAAGACGATTAGAATCAGCCAGCAGATACCTCTGTGTGCTCACCATAAACTAAGTGTACAGGAAGACGGCAGTGGCTCTGGGGCAAATTCCCTGGGGCAAAGGCTTTGATCATAGCTGGCGAGTCAGAGTGATGCTGGTGGCCCTAGTGGGTTAAAGATGGGTCCTGATCAGAACAGACACTGAGTCTGGACTGGGCTTTGCTTACTCAGCGATAGATGCAAATGCTCAGATGTTATTAAAAAAAAAAAAAACACACGCACCAGAACAGCCCTAGCTGGTTTGGCTTAGTGGATAGAGCGTCAGCTGTGGACTGAAGAGTCCCGGGTTCGATTCCCGTCAAGGGCACATACCTCTGTTGCAGGCTCAATTCCTAGCCCTGGTGGGGCGTGTATGGGAGGTAACCAATCGATGTGTCTTTCTGACATCGATGTTTCTCCCTCTGTCTCTCCCTCTCCCTTCCACTCTCTCTGAAAATCAATGGAAAATTGTCCTTGGGGGAGGATTAACAACAACAACAGAACAGAACAGAAGAGAGTGCACCGATTATTATGGCCAATTGTCGTTTCCTCAGGCCAGGACCACACTTTATAGCCCTGATGTCCAGCAATGGGCAGAGATGTCCTTCTCAGAGTTCTATTTGATAGAGAATTGGAAGGGGCAATAGAAACATGTATTGTCTAAAATGAAAGGAGATAAAGGCTTACACACCTTCATGAGTGTGTGCTCACACTCAGCAGGAACATGAGTGGGGCTAAAGGGGTTTCCCCACTGGATCTGGGTAGGGGGGATTATGCTGGTAAGACACTGCCATTCTTTCCAAGAGGAGAAGATGGTGATATAACGACTCAACCTTTTTCTTTCTTCTTTCCCACATCACCTTAACTGTTTTTTCATACCTGATTCAGTGGTCGTATAACCAGGGCTTCAAATGCAAGTGCCTGAAACAGCAATGATTCCTCAATAAGAGTTTGCAACTATATTTTAAACCTTATGAGAGAATTCCTAAGGGCCTGGTGGAACAAGATGTGCCTTCATCTGCTCCATCTGCCAAAACTGGTGTTCACAGTGAATGCAGCTGCATACCTGGTGATAAGAACCGCTCACAAGGTCTGCCCCGGTGTAGCCTCACCCCACGTGAACAGGAGTGGATCGAAGGGGAGGCACTTGCTAGACTAGTGTTGCTGCTGCAATCTAGGCCAGCACAATGGCCAAACCTAATGTCTCTTCCAACAGTGTAAGAGTCTGGGCATAAATAAAGCGGAGAAACAGCAGCTAAGGCAGTGGTTCTCAACCTTCTGGCCCTTTAAATACAGTTCCTCATGTTGTGACCCAACCATAAAATTATTTTCGTTGCTACTTCAAAACTGTAATGTTGCTACTGTTATGAATCGTCATGTAAGTATCTGATATGCAGGATGGTCTTAGGCGACCCCTGTGAAAGGGCCATTCGACCGCCAAAGGGGTCATGACCCATAGGTTGAGATCCGCTGCGCTAAGGGAAAAGTTATGAACAAATGGGTTATGTAATGAGAGACCAGTATTACATTAAAACTTCGAAAGAAGCTCAGAGCAAGAGATGATATCGTGTCTTAGCACGATCATATCAGATGCCTGAGAGGGTGCACCCATGTTTGCTGGGACCACTTCTGCTTCTGGAACCTCGGCTTTTGCTAGATTGAATGGAAGCCTGCAAACCTGAGTGGCCTCGTTCTGGGGGACGCTTTCATATGATATGGTGACTGACTGAAATGAATACTCATGACTGTGTGGGGTTCTAGCAATGTGCCAATATCTTTTGAGTCGTACATCATTTTGCTGTCAGTGTTCTGTGGCCAGAGGCCAGGAGGTGGGCTGTGAAATAATAGAAAATATATGTATTGGTCTCTGCTCCTAGTTCCTGGCACAGACTTCCTAAAACCCTTTTAATTTCCTAAGTGATAAGAGCACTGAGGGCATCTTTGGCTCTATTTGGTCCCTCCCCCAGTTCCTGACATAGGCTCTAAATCCCTGGGGATCTCCTGGGTCATAGAGGAGTGTCTTTTGTTCTAATGAGGCGACTTTGAGGGGGCTCCTGATACCTCCGGGATGGGGGCTGGTCACCCAGAAGACCATGATTAGCATCTTGGAACTTTGAGCCCCACAGCTCATGTTTCAGGAAGGGGAGAGGGGAGAGGGATTGAGTTAGTAACTGGTCATGCCGATGCGATGAGCCACCATAAAAATCCCAGAAGTATGGGGTTCAGAGAGCTTCAGGGTTGGTGAGCATTGACATGTCGGGAGGGTGGCGCCCCAACTCTACATGGACAGCAGCTCTTGTGCTGGGTTGGGACCCTTCCAGATCTCACCCGATGTATCTGGCTGTTTATCTGTATCTTTTATTATTTTTAAATATATTTTATTAATTTTTTACAGAGAGGAATGGAGAGGGATAGAGTTAGAAACATCGATGAGAGAGAAACATCAGCTGTCTCCTGCACACTCCCAACTGGGTATGTGCCCACAACCAAGGTACATGCCCTTGACTGGAATCGAACCTGGGACCCTTGAGTCCGCAGGCCAACGCTCTATCCACTGGGCCAAACCGGTTGGGGCTGTATCTTTTATTATATTTCCCTGAGTTCTGTGAGCTGTTCTAGCAAATAATGTGTGGTGGTCACAGGAACCTACGTGTTGTAGTCAAGTCAATAGAAATTGTGTTTAAACTTGGTCCCACTATCTGCAATTGGCATCTGAAAATGGGGGCAGTCTCCTGGGACTGAGCCCTTAGCCTGTGGGGTATGTGCTAGCTCCGGTTAGTGTTGGAAGTGAGTTTTAGGACACTGAGCTGGTGTCAGAGAATTACTGGGCGTGGGGAGGAACCCACACAGCTGCTGTCAGAGGCGTTGGCAGTGTGGCCGTAGTGAGAGTGGAGGGGAAACACCCAGGAGGAGGGTGGGATCTGTAACAGACGGAATTGTGCCCTCCCAACCCCCCCACCCCAGGACCTCAGGATGTGACTGTATTTGAAGGCAGGGCTTTTACAGAGGTGAGTAAGGCTAAAGGAGGCCATTAGGGTGGATCCTTATCTGACTGACTGGTGCCTTTTTTTTTTTTTTAAACCTTTAGGTGTCTTTGTTGTTGTTGTTAATCCTCACCCAAGGATATTTTTTCCATTGATTTCCAGATAGAGTGGAAGGAGGGAGGGAGGGAGGGAGGGAGGGAGGGAGAAACATAGATGTGAGAGAGACACATTGTTTGCCACCTGAATGCACCCCCCCTCCCCCCAATTGAACCCATGACCTAAGCACTGAGCCACACCCGCCAGGGCTTGACTGGCATCTTTTTTTTTTTAATATGTATTTTTATTGATTTCAGAGAGAGAAAGGAAGAGGGAGAGAGAGAGAGAGAGAGAGAGAGAGAGAGAGAGAGAGAGAGGTAGAAACATCAATGATGAGAGAGAATCTTTGATTGGTTGCCTCCTGCACGCCTTACTGGGGATCGAGCCCACATCCTGGGCATGTGCCCTGACTGGGAATCAAACCAGTGACCTCCTGGTCATGCTCAACCACTGAGCCACCGGGGCTGGGCTTGACAGGTGTTGTGTGTGTGTGTGTGTGTGTGTGTGTGTGTGTAAGGAAGAGGACATGTGGACACACACAGGCATCTGGGCTACATGGGCTACAGAGGAAAGACCATGTGAGCACACAGGGAAGAAGCTGCCACTTCCAAGCTAAGCAGAGAGGCCTTGAAATGGTCGGAGCAACCAGCCTTGCCCGCTCCTTCATCTTGGACTTCAGCTTCCAGGACTGTGCGAACATGATGTCTGTTGCTCAGGTCACCCGGTCTGCAACAGCCCGCTGTGGCAGCCCAGAGGACGCACGCGGGAGCTCGGTGCCTTAGCTGGTACCTCCGGCTCGCTATCCTGCTTGCTCTTTGTCTAAACCACCCCTGGGTCCTGGGGCTGCCCTGCTCCAGGGACAGAGCTGGGTCCCTCGCACCCGTCCCGCATCGGCCAGGTGCCCACGGTTCCTCTTAACTCGTCTCTAGCTGCCTGGCCTCCCGGCCCTGGGCTCCGCGGGCGGCATGGCGAGGGCGAGGCGGGGTTCTACGGGCCCCCAATCTCTGCCGCTGGCATCTGCTTCCCTCGCGCTCCCGGCCGCTGCAGGCGCTCCAGCCCTTCCGCGGACGTTCCTGGGCTGCAAGGTCTCCCGTCGGCGGAGGAAGCGCGCGGTCCCGGCAGCTCCAGGCCTGGGAATCGGAGGTGCCTGGACCCCGCGTGCGGCGGCTGAGACCGCGCGGCACAGGCGGTTGCGGGGAACGAACCCGGGACCGCAGGCGCCGCCCGGGCACAGGGAGCACCGGCGGCGACACGCCTGGGGCGCCGGGACCGCGGAGACAGAAGCATCATCCACTCTCTCGCGCCCGGAACCACCCCGGCGCTCCGCCCGCCTCCGGGCGCAGGGTCTCCGGGAGCGACGGCTGGGGGAGGGGAGGGGAGGGGAGGGAGGGGAGGGGGGAGGGCGGAGGAGCGGCGGTGCGGGGGCTCGGAGCCGCCCCTTCCCGTGCAGCCGCGGGCCTGAGAAAGCAGAAGTGAGCCGCGTCCCCGGAGTCCCACCGGCTCCGGGACCTGGGAAGAGAAACTTGCGGCCGGGGCGCCTCGCCCCCCGCGCCCCGCCCCCCCCAACCCGGACCCGCCCAGAGCTCGAAGGAGGGTCACTAGGTCCGGGCCGGGGACCGGGTCACCACCTGGCCCGCCCCTTCTCGCTGGAGGTCCGCAAATTGGGCCATTTCCCGGCCGCACCCTCACCGCTTATCGGGGTGCGCCCGCCCCCCCGCCCCCCCTCTCCGAGGGAGGGGCCGCCAGTGCCGTGCGGCGCCGGCACAGGACCGGCCGGGACCCCTCGAAGCCGTCGCAGCAGACCCAGCGCCCCTGGACCCTCCGCTGGACGCCACACGCCCCTGCTCCGTGCTGCCCCGGGCCCCTGACCCCTGTGCGGCCCCCAGTCCTCCCGCCCGGCCCTCCTACCCAGCACCGGGTGCCCCACCCTAGCCTCTCCGGTCTCCTCCCCCGACGCCCCCTGGAGCCCCGCGTTGCCCGGGCAGGAGCGCGCGATGCTCCGGCTCCCGGTGCTGCTGCTCCTGGTGCTGCTCCTGGTGCTGCTCCGGCCGCCGCCGCTGCCCGCGCTCGCCCCGGAGCCCGCGGCGCAGGACGTGAGCCTGGGCTTGGTGAGTGGGGTCCCCCGGCCTCTGGGATCTGCAGGGGCGCGGGCAGAGGGAAGCTGGTGCCGGACGCCTAGTTCAGGCTGGGGGCTGATTCAAACGTCCACGGAGTGACTGGCTGGGGCTGGGGGCTGGGAACCGGATTGTTGGAAACGCCAGGTTTGCGACCGGGATTTGAAGATTGGAATGGGCGGGGGGCGGGGAGGTGGGGACCCGGACTCGGCTCTAGATGAAGACTGCAAACCCAGGGCTGGAGGGCAGGTCCGGGAGAGGGGAGCCCTGGGTTCCTAATTGGTGAGAGGTGAGGCTTTCAGAAGGCGGTGGGGAGGCAGGTCCCATCGCTGCCGCCCTCCCGATTCACCTGCTCACTTCTCCGGCCCAGGACTGGCTGACCCGCTATGGCTACCTGCCACCGCCCGACCCAGCCCAGGCCCAGCTGCGGAGCCCTGAAAAGCTCCGGGACGCCATCAAGGTGATGCAGAGGTTTGCTGGGCTGCCTGAGACCGGCCTCCTGGGTAGGTGTCCCCAGCCCTGCCTCCGCACCCAGCCTGGCCGTTACCCAGCTGTTCTTAAACCGCAGCACGCACTGAATCATGGGGGGTATGACAATGCTGATCTCAGGTCCTAACCCAAGGAATTCCCAAGCATTCTCCTTCAATGCATATGCATTGAGAATCTCTTACATGAGAGGCCACTTCAGGCTCCGCTCCTACAGCAGTGAACAAAGTAGATAAGTCCCTGCTCTCGTAGAGCTAAACTTCTAGAGACAGATACATTCTAAGAGATCAGAACCAGAAATATGCAAAATCATTTCAGATAGTGGTGTTTTGAAGAAAATAAAATGCTAATTGCATTCAGGGGCTGGTCTGGTCAGGTCAGGGTCCTCTGAAAGGTGTCATATGAGTCGAGAGGAATTCCTATAACACAGAGAACGCATAGGACACAACGAGGAGGAGCCCGCCATGGGAAGATGCGGGAGAAGAGTGTACCAGGCCAGTGCAAAGGCCCTGTGGCAGGCACAGGCTGTGCAGCTGTGATGAGAGAGGAGTAAGGAGCTAAGCAAATGCCTGGTGGGAGGAGGCTTGAAAGGCGTTTGGGTTGGATTCGGAAGCACAGTAAGAAACCACGGAAGGGTCTGAAGGAGGAGGACAACCTGGTCTGTTTTGCAGTTTTACATTTCCTTTGGTTGCCGATGGAGAGTGGTGGGTGGGGAGCGGGGAGGTCATGCAGGGTCCAGGCCAGGGCTGATGGTGGGAGGTGTGATGAGAAGTGGTTGAAGCCAGAGTGCACACTTTGGAGGGAGAGCTGAGCAGCTCATCTGTTGGGTTAAATGGGGAAGAAGAGAGAACTGGTGGGTTCCTGGCTGGCTGCGAGGGAAGGCAGGGTCTTCCCCTGCCCTGCTTGGCATCTACATGGGCTCAATCACACATTGTGACCTCAACCATCGAGGTGAGGTTTGACCTTCTGCTGAGGAGGAGGAGGCTGCTGGGAATTGAGCTCAGCTGGAAAAGGGGATTCCAGGCAGCTCTAACCCAGGAGGGGGTGGTTAGTCACAGGAAACCAGAGACCCAACCGGCATGGGGACTCCGGACTTTATCACGATAGGGTCTTGGACCTCTGCTGTGGGGTGTGGGGTGTGGGCACCCTCCTAGGGGTTCCCAGCCTCAGAGAGGGGAGTTTGCACAGCACCCCCAGGGCTCCTTCCTTGAGCCCAATTGCCAGGGCTCAGGGAAGCTCCCTGCCTGAGCTCTGAGCACCCCCTGGAGGCAGCCACGCCCTCCAGGGCCAGGTGCTGGTGTGGATGAGCTGGCTTACAGTCAGACTGTCTGGGTTCAAATCCAAGCGGGGGCAAGTTCTTCATCTCCCTGAACCTGTTTCCCCATGTGGACAGTTAGCTGGTACCATGATTCGGGAGGGCAGGTTGTCCTTCTGCTGATCCCGCTCCCCCAACCTGTCCCACAGACCCAGCGACGATGGCCACCATGCACAAGCCCCGCTGCTCTCTGCCGGACGTGCTGGGGGTGGCAGAGCTGGTTAGGCGGCGGCGCCGGCGCTATGCCCTGAGCGGCGGTATTTGGAAGAAGCGAACCCTGACGTGGAGGTAGGTCCTGGTGCCTACCCCACCCTGGGCTGGCCTGCTGGGCCCTAGTCTCTGTGTGCCAGGCTATCCTCACCCCCCACTCCTCTTTCCCCAGGGTACACTCCTTCCCCCGGAGCTCTGCACTGAGCCAGGAGACTGTGCGGACCCTCATGCACCATGCCTTGGCAGCCTGGGGTACTGAGTCAGGCCTCAAGTTCCGGGAGGTGGGTTCTCAGGGCCCACCGGAGGCTGACATCCTCATCGACTTTGTCCGGGCCTACCACCAGGACAGTTACCCTTTCGACGGGCAAGGGGGGACCCTCGCCCACGCCTTCTTCCCCGGGGAACATCCCATCTCCGGGGACACTCACTTCGACGATGAGGAAATCTGGACTTTTGGGTCAAAAGGTACAAATGTTCCTTCTTCTGAGCAGTCCTCTCCCCAGGTCTGTCTGTCTGTCCTTAAGAATTAGGTTTAAAGTACATTTATCGATGGAGGCTGTATCAGGGCATGATTTATTTTAAGGAATTGGTGCACGGAATTGTGGGACTGGCAAGTCCAAAATCGGTAAGGCAGGCTGGAAGTTCAGGTGAGAATTGATGTGGCAATTTTGAGTCCAAAATCTGTAGGGCCAGCCAGCCGGCTGGACAGCCAAGCAGGCTTTCTATGCGGCAGTCTGAAGGCAGAATTCTTCTTCTGGGAAAGCCCAGTTTTTGCTCTTAAGCCCTTCAACTGATGAGGTGAGGCCCACCCACAGCACCGAGAGTTACCTGCTTTACTTAAAATGACATCTACAGAATAACCTCCATAGCAACATCCAGGCTGGCATTTGACCAAGCAACTGGGCGCCACAGTCTGGCCACTCTGACATAGAAAATGGCCCATCAAAGAGGCCTGTTAGATGCCCAGCTCCGAGCTGGGGCTGAGAGCTTAAAAAGGCGAAAACGCAGTTCTGTGCAGCAGCTGAGTCAGAAGAGTAAGTGGCAGTTGCTACACATCATGACACAACTACAGGGAGTTACAACAGGGAAGTCCTCAAGCCTGCGGTGCTCAGAGAAAGGACTGATCTGAGGCTTTTGGCTGCAGGGGACTTCCTGGAAGCAGTGATTCTGTGTTCTCCTCTCTCTCTCTCTCTCTCTCTCTCTCTCTCTCTCTCTCTCTCACACACACACACACACACACACACACACACACTGAGTGC
The DNA here is from genome assembly GCF_964212035.1 of Myotis nattereri. Taxonomy (NCBI): domain Eukaryota; kingdom Metazoa; phylum Chordata; class Mammalia; order Chiroptera; family Vespertilionidae; genus Myotis; species Myotis nattereri. The sequence goes on along the minus strand of NC_138079.1, from coordinate 100,617,919 downwards.
CAGGTAGCACACAAGGCCCTGCTCTCCTGGAGTATACAGGGCGGGGGTGAGGCACAATACGGAAGCACAAGCCAATGGCTAGCTGGGTAGTCAGGGTGGTAAGCATGAGAGCACTGGGGTGAGAAATGGCCTGGGACAGTGGCCGGCAAACTCATCAGTCAACAGAGCCAGATATCAACAGTACCACGATTGAAATTTCTTTGGAGAGCCAAAGTTTTTAAACTTAAACTATATAGGTAGGTACATTGTTATTAACTTAATTAGGGGACTCCTAAGCTGGCCTTTGCTAAAAACGTCCTCAATCTGATTGAGGTACATTCGCCGAGGTCGACCCCTTCCAACTCTCCCATCCACACTCGTCTTGTATACTTGTTTCGTCTATCTCCTTTCGTTCATCCTCTCTATATGTCCACCCCCCACTTCTTCTAACGCCACTTCTTCAAAATAGACTCGCCCAGGCCGAAAACCGACTTCTGCGCATGGGCCACGAAGTTTCAATTGCATTGTACGAGCGCGGGTGGTATCTTGTGGAAGAGCCACACTTAAGGGGCCAAAGAGCCGCGGTTTGCTGACCACTGGCCTAGGACATTTGGGACTGGAAGGCAAAAAATACAGTGTCAGGAGAGAGACCATGGAGGATGGATGGAAGGTTTTATGCCACACAAAGGGCCTTGGAGAGCACGGGGAGGAATCTGAACTGTAGGATTCTGAAGGCAATAGATGTGGAAGGTTTTGCATTCTAGAAATGCCACTGGCTGCGGAGCAGGGCAAGAGGGCAGGACGGCAGAAACTTGCTGCAGAGTCACTGTGAGAGATGGTGGTGGGAGATGGGGGGGGTGTGAATGGAGGGCAGTGGGCGGGCGGCTCTGAGGGAAGTTTAATCAGGATGGGCAAAGGTTGGGGTCTGACTGGATCCTGGGGGCAAAGGGTATAGGAGGTTGGGGTGCTGGCCCCTGGAGGACAGTCCTGTTAATGCAGGTGGGAAGTGTGGGAGCAGGAGAAGCAGGCTGGGGGAAGGTAGGGGTGAGTTTAGGTGGGGTGTGTGTCTGCAGTGCTTATGGGCAGTCAGTGCAACTAGTGCATTGGTGGTTCAGTATGTTGCTCTAGAGCTTGGACTCCTCTGACTTAGGTCAGGTTCCCCAGAATTGGAGCTCACGATGTAATTTCTTATGCAAGCAGTTTCTCAGGGGTACGTTCTCAGGGGAAAGGGAAGCAGGAGAAGACGGGAGAGAAGCTGAGCAAGGATGTGGTCTGGGCTCCAGAGGAGCCTGACCCCACTCGGAGCTCTGGAGCACAAATGGTGTCACAGGATTGGTCCTCCCTGGAGACGAAGTGCCCAGCTCTCCTAGTCCTGCATCAATCAGCCATTGTGACCTGCTGGGCCTGGGAGGGAGAGAGAGCCATTTTCTGAGGAAGGGGGCAGCCAGGGAATAGGCACACAGGCTCAGAGAGGATTTGGGCCAGGTACAGCTAGCAGCCACAATAGTGAGACTGTGTAACACAGCATTTAAGAACATAAGCTTGCGCTGGCCTGTGTGGTTCAGTGGGTTGGGTGTCATCCCCTGCACTGAAAGGTTGTAGGTTTGATTCCCAAGGCATATGCCTGGGTTTCAGGCTCAATCCCCAGTAGGAGGCATGCAGGAGGCAGCCTATCAATATCTCTCTCTCTCTCTCTCTCTCTCTCTCTCTCTCTCTCTCTCCTTGCCTCTCTCTCTCTCTCTCCTTGCCTCTCTCTCTCTCTTCCTCTCAAAAACAAAACACAACAACAACAAAAGATTGCAAGCTTGAAGCAGAACTCAAGGCTGGGATCCTGTTTGCTATGTGTATAAGTTACTTGACTTCAGTGTGATTAGTTTTTGCGCTGAGAAATGGGAATTATATTACCTGCTGGTAGCGTGGACTTACGGATTGAATGAGTAATTCACCTCCAGCGCTCTGCATGAGGCCTGACACAGAGCAGCGCTCTGTTCATTGCCAGCTGCTACCTGACCTGCCCCTTCCTCCGATTTAAGAGTCAGAGGTACTGGGGGGTTGGTGAGGAGGAGAGTGTGGAATGTGAAGGTCGAATATCGAGCTGTGGAGAGCCCCATCGTAAAGGGGAAGGCATCAAGGGGGGAAGAATCAGCGAAATAAAGAAAGAACAGGCCGAAAGGTGATCAAGAACAAGAGTGAGAAAGGAAGTGGTCAGCATGGCACACCAGTCCCGTGACTGACATGGGCTTGGATTGGTCATCTGGGGATGGAGTGACCTTAGTGCCTGTAGGCGTGGTGGGTGGGGGAAGAATCCAGACCACAGCAGGGGTAGGCGTGAGAGGAGCCGAGGCAGTGGACTGACCGGTCCAGGGAATGTCTTAGGATGCGGGAGTCTTGAGCACTCGGGGATGCCGAGTGAGTTCCTAGAAAGAAAGGGTTGGTGGATGGACGGATAAACAGACAGATGGAAGCATGGAAGGGTGCAGGCGTGGACGAATGGGTGGGGCATTGTTCTTGTCCTAGAGGAGTTGAGCAAGGCAGGCTCCTTGAACAGGGCAGGGCAGGAGGTGAGCATGGGGGAGATGAAGCTACCTGTTCTGGGTACACAGGAAATTACAAATTACAAAGGATGGCCTGTCTTGAAATAGGAAATGCGTTTGTCAGCACTTGTCATCTAAGACTTGGGGGCTGGACCTGGGTGGTAACTTGAGGGGCTGTGGGCTTGGAACTGAGGCCGAGAGCAAAGCAGCTTCGAGCCAAGGACCAGGGCAAGTTTAAGAGGAGGTGTTGAGGACCCCCATAGTCTAATCTGGGGCTGATCTGCACAGTTGGGTAATTTCCCCCAGCTGCAGAGCATGAGAAGAATGCAAGGAAGGGGTGTGGCCAAAGGAGAAGCTAGACAGAGGAGGGGCGGGTGTGGTGAAAGATGAAAGAGAGCTACCTGATTAAGACACCTAACTGGCCCTGGCCAGTGTTGCTAAGTGGTTAGAGTGTTGGCTCAAGCATGGATTCCCAGTCAAGGGGACATACCTAGGTTTCGGGGTTCACCCAGTAGGGCAAGTGGGGGAGGCAACCAGCTGATGGACATCGATGTTTCTCTCTCTCTCTCTCTCTCTCTCTCTCTCTCTCTCTCTCCCTCTCCATCCCTCCCTCCCTCTCTTCCTCCATCCTTCCATCCCTCCCTCCCTCCTTTCCACTCTCTCTGAAAAACAATGGAAAAAATATCCTCCTGTGAGGACAACAACAACAAAAACAACAAAAAACCACCCAACTTCCTCGTTTCTCAGAAAAAGGACCCAGAGCGATCAGAAACCCACAGGCAACATAGGACATAGGGACTCATCAGCACATACGAGTGTGGACAGACCATCCGCAGTCACTGCTGAGAGCAGGACAGCCCAGCCAGAGGCCTCGGCCTCGGTTTCAGCTGTCAGTGAACCTCACCTCTCAGCGCCTCGGCCTCCTGGCCTGTAAATGTGGTTGGAGGTCGAGGTTCTGTGGGAAGCAAATGAGGGCAGTGTTTGTTGCTCCTCTTATGATTTACACATTTCACTCTTAGACCCCAGTTAGTGGTCTTCAGGAGCGGAGAGAAAATTGCTTCTCAGTTCTGAGGCCATGCCCAGTTCACTCATGTTCAACACTGCCGATGCCAGTTCGAGATGCCCAGGAAGCAGATCAACCTGGGGGGGGTGGGGAATCTATGCCTCCCGGGGGCTGCTCACCCCTCTTACTGTCTCTGTCTCTTCCGGCCTCTCACCTGCTTAGCAGGAGCCCGCGGGAAGCTTGTGGATGGATGAGGAGCTGAGATCTGGCCAGCAGCTGGGAACGTAAAGAGGCTTGCTCCTGGCGCCTGGGCGGGGTCCCCAAGGAAGAGGCCTTCGTGCTCAGAGAGGCTGGGAGCGAGGCTGGGCACCCAGGCCAGCAGACTGCGGTCAGAGAGTGCATGCTGAGGCTGCGGGTTCTGAGGAGATGGATGAAGGCTGCAGTGGTGGGGAGGAGAGGCCAGGACCCCAGGGAGGTGGGGAGTGGTGGAGGCTGTGGGAGGGAGAGATGGGGAAGGCCCACAGAGATGGGAGGAGGGGAGGTGGAAGAACCATGGGGGTGGGAGTGGGATTCTGAGGGTCTTGGGAGCAGAGGCCAAGGTGATTGAGCAGCATTCCTCGCGGGTGGGAGTGGGAAGGGTGTCGAGGGGTGGGGACCTCAGACCACTGGTTGGAGCTGGGAGGGGGAAACTGCAAGGGCTGGGGCTGCCTTGAGAGAACTGTGTGCACCCCGGGCTCCTGCTTCCCCTCCCCCATGTTTCTGTGGGCAGGCCTCCATCAGTGTAAGCTGGCCTTCCTTGGGCCAGGCTGACTCCTCCTGCCCATTCCCTCACCTGTTCTATGGGTCATTTGAGCCCAGTATCCCGGTGTCTAGCACTGCCAAGCAAAAATATTTGCTGAATAAGTAAACTCATACAGAAGGATGAGGTGGCTCGGGGAGGCTTTGGGGAAGAGGACGCTGTGAGCACCTCTGAGGGTCTCCTGGCTGTTCCTGTGCCAGCAGGCTCCGCTCCCAGGGGCTTCCTCGCTGCCCCTTTCCTGGCTGCTCCAGCTCCAGCCCAGTCTCCCTTCCTCCCCAGATGGTGAGGGGACAGACCTGTTTGCGGTGGCAGTTCATGAGTTTGGCCACGCACTGGGCCTGGGCCACTCCTCTGCGCCTGACTCCATCATGAGGCCCTTCTACCAGGGTCCTGTCGGGGAGCCCACCAAGTACCGCCTGTCCCAGGATGACCGTGAAGGCCTGCAGCAGCTCTACGGTACAGGGAGTTGTGTGTGGGGTGCTCCCCATGTGGCCTCTGCGGCAGGGTCGGGGAACACAGGTCTCTCTGACTCTCTCTACAGGGAAAGGACCCAGAACCCCATATGATGAGCCCACAATGAAACCCCTGGCTCCTCCTCCCCCGCCCCCTGCCCTGCCCCCAGGCAGGTAAGTCCTCCTCCAGCTTTGCCATCTTGGGGGAGCTTCCTACCCGTGGAGTCCTCTTTGGTGAGAGGGCTTGGTAAGAGTCCCTGCCCCATAGGCTGTCCTCAAGGTGAAGTACAGAGAGGAGGAGCCCTGACCCCTTTCTCCTCACCTCTCCTTTCCTCCTCAGCCCCTCCCTTCCTGTCCCTGATCGATGTGATGGCAATTTTGATGCTATCGCCAACATCCGTGGGGAAACCTTCTTCTTTAAAGGTGAGTCACTCCGGGTCTTCCCCGGCCCCGTAGATTTGGTTTCCTACCCACTTAGGGTGACCCACCAGGCGTGTGGGGTTTCCCAGGATGTGGACTTTCAAGCTGGGTGGGAGTGGCTCTCTGTGGAGCACACCAGTGACGGCCCTTCCCCAATCCCTTACTTTCCCCAGCTCACACTCTTTGAAGCTCACCTGAACCTCTCCGCCCCTACCTCCCCCAGGCTATATCCTTGCTTTTTCTCCTAAGCCAGTGATGGCGAACCTATGACACGCGAACTCATTTTTTTGGTTGATTTTTCTTTGTTAAATGGCATGTAAATATATAAAATAAATATCAAAAATATGTCTTTGTTTTACTATGGTTGCAAATATCAAAACATTTCTATATGTGACACGGCACCAGAGTTGTTAGGGTTTTTCAAAATGCTGACACGCCAAGCTCAAAAGGTTCGCCATCACTGTCCTAAGCCCTACTTTTCCCTCTGTAACTTGCCTCCTGAGCCCACCCAGCTCAGCTGGCTCACTTATCCCAGGGCTCACTTCTACCTGTGTGACTTTCTATATAAACTTTTGCTTGTATTTGAAACACAAACAAACAAAGTGGGGGTGGAGGTAGAAGGCAAGTCCTGGGCCATCTGGTCACCCTAGAGCAGTGGTTCCCAACCTTGGCTGCACATTAGAATCACCTGGGAATCTCTTTAAAATCCTGATTTCTGGGCCTCCTCCTCTGAAAATTCTGTTTCTTTGTTATGGGGTGGGGTCACAACATTAGTAACAAAGAAACAGAATTTCCGGAGGATGAGGCCCAGAAATCAGGATTTTAAAGAGATTCCCAGGTGATTCTAATGTGCAGCCAAGGTTGAGAGCCATTGGGCCCTTTGATTTCCAGATGGACCTTCCACCCAGCACTAAGTCCCAGCCACACACCCTGGGGGACAAGACCACTTGCCACCTCATGCTCCAGGCCCATCCCTTCTCCCACAGGCCCCTGGTTCTGGCGCCTCCAGCCCTCAGGACAGCTGGTGTCCCCCCGGCCTGCCAGGCTCCACCGCTTCTGGGAGGGGCTGCCCCCGCAGGTGAATGTCGTCCAGGCTGCCTACACCCGGCACCGAGACGGCCGAATCCTACTCTTCAGTGGTGAGTGGGGCGCCCCCGGGGACGGGCGGGGCGTGGGAGCAGGTGCTCAGAGGGCTCCCTCCCGCAGGCCCGCAGTTCTGGGTGTTCCGGGACCGGCAGCTAGAGGGCGGCGCGCGGCCGCTGGCCGAGCTGGGGCTGCCCGCAGGGGAGGAGGTGGACGCCGCGTTCTCTTGGCCGCTGAACGGGAAGACCTACCTGGTCCGGGGCCACCGCTACTGGCGGTACGACGAGGCGGCCGCGCGCCCGGACCCTGGCTACCCGCGCGACCTGAGTCTCTGGGAGGGGGCGCCTCCCAGCCCCGACGATGTCGCTGTCAGCAACGACGGTAGGAGAGCCCGCGCCCCGGCGGGCCAGCTGCTGGCCCTGGGGTTGGGGCTGGAGGTCGTCCTGGGGGTGCCGAGGAGTCCTCGGGTGGACGGGGCGGGGGCAGCCGGCACCAGCCCTGCAGCTCTCCGCCCGCCTTGCAGGTGCCACCTACTTCTTCAAGGGCGCCCACTACTGGCGCTTTCCCAAGGGCAGCGTCAAGGCCGATCCGGACTCGCCGCAGCCCATGGGCCCCCAGTGGCTGGACTGCCCGGCCGCCAGCGCTGGCCCTCGCTACCCCAGACCCCCCAAAGCGACTCTCAAGCCCGAACCCTGCAATTGTCATTGCGAGATCAACCAGGCCGCCGGGCGGTTGTCCTCGTCTTCGTCGTCGGTGACCCTCCTGCTGCTCCTTCTGGCCCTGCTGGGGGGGGACATCACCTCCCGCTGAGGGGGTCAGGCCGCTCCACGGCGGGGCCGGTTCTCCCACCACCGGCCTGTGCAGTAGGGGGCGGTGATGGCCTGTCGGGGGTGGTGATCGCTGCCCCGCCCCATCCTCTGCTCCCTGGGCGGGCTCAACAAGGTGGGTGGAGCTAAGCCTTGGGGGTAGGGGTGGGGTGGGTGGGACACGAAGGCTGGCCCTGGACCGAACACAGGAAGTGCCCAACCCCCCCTCCCCCAAACCCGGCTCCACCTGCTTTGGCCCCCCCAGGACTGTGCATTTCCCGGAATGGCTGGCTTTTCTCAGAACACAGCCTGCAGACTCCGTGCAGCGCAAGCCCTGCCTGGCAACAGCGGCTCAGGTGCATGGGTCTTTAGAGGACAGGCCTGATCGGGAGACTGAGCCCCAGCACGTCCCGCCCCCCCCCCCCTTTTCCAGAAGTGTCTCACCCTGTTTTTCTTCCACCAGGTCCCAGTCAACACCACATGGGTGGGGAACTGGGACCCAGTCCTGAGACCACCCCTGGGCACCGGTGCTGCCCGTTCTGGGTGACACCAATGACCACAAGGGTGACCGTCCACAATCTGGCCCCCGGACCTCCTTGCTGGTCACCGCCCTGAATCCAGAATTGTCCCATTCAGTAGGACACCCTCCCCGTCGTTAAAAACCTCTTTCTGCCTCCACCCCGCCGTCTGCGTTCCCTCGAGGAGAACTCCCTGGCTCCTGTCGGTTCAGTGCTGGCCACAGACAGCAGACTGAGCGGCCTCTTCACCTGGGGCCTCTGCTTCCTCAGCACTCCTGGCTGATGAGTGGGCGAAACCTGGGCCATCTCATTCATTTCCCACTCTCCCCAGAATTCAGGATCTAAATCAGTGCCCCGGGAACTGTGCTTCTGGAACATTCCACATCAGAATCACCCAGGGAAGTTAAAAATGCAAATCCTATGCCCTCACCCTGAATCATCACTTGGGATGGGACTGTCTTGTGGCTTTTCTGTGTCTCTGCCATGTTCTCCGGGAGCCAACTTTTCATGTCGCCTGCAGAGCCAAGCTGATGGCCACAGCTGATAGGGGTCACCCCCATGGCTGGAGTCACTCAGTGGCGTTTTCTTGGGTTGCTGTCCAGCCTCATGCTCTGCAGTGCTACCTAGAGTGAGGCTGTGGGCTGCAGTCCGAGAGAGCACAGACAGGGCCTGCTGTTTATCAAGGCAAGCAGACCAGGGTGAAGACAACCGCCAGGCACATCTTTGACCTGTCCATGACCTGAGAACTCTAAGCCATCTGAGGCTCTGTCAGGATCCTGTTAAAGTACAAGGAGGGGAAAAATTATATTTTCAAAGCTTATCAGGTTGGTTTGGCTCAGTGGATAGAGCGTCAGCCTGCGGACTGAAGAGTTCTGGGTTTGATTCAAGTCAAGGACACATGCCGGGGTTGCGGGCTTGATCCAGGTAGGGGACATGCAGGAGGCAGCCGATCAGTGATTCTCTCTCATCACTGATGTTTCTATCTTTCACACTCCCTCTCTGAAATCAATAAAAATATATTTTTTAAAAAAAGAGGTAGCTGGCTCTAGATTTGGTCAGGGCACATGCCCTGGATGCATGCTCATTCTCTGGTGTGGGAAGGGGGAGGGGGCATGCAGGAGACAGCCAATCTGATTCTCTCTACAGGTAAAGCACCCTAAACCCTATATAATGAGCCCTGATGTATTTCTCTCATCAATGTTTCTATCTCTCTTTCCCTCTCCCTCTCTCTCAAGAAAAAAATCAATAAAAACATTTTTTTAAAAGTGGTACAGTGCACAATGAAACACAAAATGTCTTCAGATGGTGGCTTTTGTGAGACAGTCATGGAGGAGTGGAGTGTTATGGGGAGGAGGGGTCAGGGAGCCAGGCTTCTGGAGACAAAGCCCAGAAGTAATACTTGTACCTGAAGTAGGAGCAGCTCCCTTCTCTCCCACCCTGGAATTCAAAGACAGCTCAAGGAAGGATCTGGACTTCCAAGGTGTGGAAAGGGGGTTTCAGACAATTGAATGGGTTTTTAAGGGACAGGGAGATGTCCGCTGAGGTCCAGCTAACCCAAGTGAGACTCTCACTAAGGAAGTGTGATGTGTAGGTCTGTCCTCATGGGGCTCATGAGTGGCCTCTCAGGGGCCAGGTTCTCTTTAAGGATCTTAGGGGTTGAATTGTGTCCCTCCACAAATTCATATGCTGAAGCCCTAACCCCCAGTACTTCAGAATATCACCTTACTAGCGTCTTTATGAAGGGAATCAGGTTAAATGAGGTCACTAAGGTAGGCCCTAATCCAATAGAACCAGTGTCCTCATAAAAGTGGGAAGTTAGTAGCCAGGCATGGATACAGGGAGAATGCCATGTGAACATGAAGACGGCATCTACAAACCTAGGAGCCTTCCCTTGCAGCTTCGGAAGGAACCAACTCTGCCAACAGCTTGATTTAGACGTCTAGCCCCCAGAACTGTGAGGAAATCAGTTTGTGTTGTGTAGCCACCCAGTCTGTGGTGCATTGTTCTGGCAGCCCCGGGTCCCTAATACAGAGGGCAGACAGTGGCTGTGCTGAGCTGTGTGGGGCTTTGGCCCAGAGTTGGGTGTTAGGGAAGAGCTGAGAGGTGAGCAAGCTATGTGTGACAAAGCCACCTCGGGGGTCTCGCAGGTCTTGCCATGTCCTGAGCCTGTCGCTGCTATCGGACCTCTGGACTCTGAAGCTGGGGTGCACTCTGTTCGAGGGACCTGGTGGACATTCCGGACATTCCCCTGCACCTTGACTCCCCCGCGGGAAGCTCTGAGAAATGCTCCAAGCTGCTTTTGAAATCTGCACTTTCCCTCTGCCCCTTCTCTGTCTCAGGCTGATGAGGGGATGAGGACGAGACCCATTCCTGGTCTCAGAGATTCCCTGGTTCAGAGAGTGGAGGAGCCATGGTCAGAGTTTAAGGATGTGCCCTCCCCTCCCAGCGTCCTTAGACCTCCCTCTTCCTGTCTTTCCTCCTTCTCTTTCTGTTTTTGTCTCATTCCCTCCCCCCACCCCACACTGTGAGTTAGCCCTACTTTATTCTCTAGGGCAGGTCACCCTCCCCCACCTCTCCCACCCCCCAGGCCCTCCTCTGCTGCTCTGAAATCAGCTGACCTCCTTTGGGGCAGAAACCTCAGAAACCTCAGCTAGCTCTGTGCTGGGAGGATGTGGGAGAGAAGGTGATTGGCTCAGTGGGGGCCCCAAAAGGAGCTGCAGCCAAAGGGATTCTGTAGAAGAGGCTGCTCCTCTGAAACACTTCTCATACCTGTTCCTCACGATCAGGCCACAGCCCTCTGAACCCTGAGCAACCATGAGCTACTACATGGTGAGTGAGAGCAAATGGTGAGGGGACAGTAGGCCCTGGAGTCCCATTTCCCACTGTGTGTTTGTTCCCCTCTCCCACCAGTGCAGCCCCACCCTAGCTGATCTCTATATGCACCCGGCTCTGTTCCATCCTCCTGGGCCATGGGGAGACCCCTGGAAGGAGGGTGTCATGAGAATGTGACCTGTATGCTCATCGTGATGGCCCTGAGCCTGGTTGGTTGCACGCTATCCTGGCACCAAACTGAAATTCTGAATAATTCTTGACAAAGGCCCCACAGTTTCATTTTGTGCCCATCCTTTTACTTCATGTAGCAGCTTCTGGTTGTGGGGCCAAAACTCATGTCCAGGAGAGAAATTATGGGGGCAGCTCTGTGAGTATGAGAGGAGGGGTGTGTGTGTGTGTGTGTGTGTGTGTGTGTGTGTGACTGAGAAACAATGAGTCTTATGGGACAAAGTGTTACTTTAACAATTACACCTGACGTATTTGTAGGAAGAGCTGGAGAATGGAGGGTCTATAGGTGAGAACAAACACCAATCCCAGTAGATCCTTTATATCTTAATACCATGAAGGTGGGAGGTGGGAGGTGGGATGTGGGATGTGGGAGGTGGGAGGTGGTAGGTGGTAGGTGGGAGGTGGGAGGTGGGAGGTGGGAGGTGGGCAGTGCTTTCCTAGGAACTTAAAAATCCTCTCAGGTGCCTGGGCCAGCAGCCCAGTACTGGCATTGGCCTCAGAGTCTATTCCTCCTTTTTGTGGTGCCTTCCTACCTCCCCACACCCTACCATCGCCCCCAGCCCCACCCCCATCTTAACCATGAGGTTGAGCTGATGCTCCAGGATGCTTTGGGATCATGACCAAGGGATCGTGGAATCATCGTTGAGGAATAAAGTGATCCAGGGCTCAGTGACCAGATTGGGGCCATAAGGTGGAGACTCATGAGGAAGTCTGTAGGGTACTCCCTGCCTCATTGGTTGAGCCAAGGGTTTAGGGGTGAAAAGGGGCCTGGGGTGCTGTGGGCCTGCAAGGTCAGCAGTCAGGAAGAGCAGCTGTTTGTAGGCACTGCTGTGCCTGTCCCGTCCTCAGAGACGGATGGTCACTGCCAATTCCTCCCTCAGCCAACTCTCACCAGTACCATAGAGGCCTGGGTATCTGGGAACCAGATTGCCCTGCACACTCCAGAACAATGTTCATACTTGTACGCTTGTGTGCAATGGTGAGTGTGAGTGTGTGAGCATGTGTACAACAGGTCTGGGGGTTGGTAAGTCATATAAGATCAATGTCACTGTTACCTCCACAGACATTCCAAGATGATCGCAAGAAAATGAGGAGTGAAATGGTAAGAAGCTCTTCCCCATGTATAGATAGGGTGTGGGCGGGGGCCTGGGTTTTACTGTGGGAGGCTAAGAATGTTCTGGTCCTCCTGGAGTCCAGGAGGGAGAAGGATCAGATCTCTTTGTACCAACTCTATCTCTTTTTACAGCTGAAGGCTGTAGACACATTCTGTGATAGACTCAAATTCAAAGAAGAGAACCAGGTGGGTCAGGGTTCCCACTCCTGTGCTCTGCACAATTTGGGTGGGGTGGTTTCACGATGATGATGATAATGAAGGTGCCACCTCAGGTTGGCTCATTCCTTACACTGGACAAAATTCACACCTGTGTGGCGGGTGAGTACACAGGTGGGGGATAGGAAGGCCCAGGGAGCCTGAGAGGTGTCCAAGTCATAGGTATACTGATGACAGAGCAGGTCCCTAGGCACATGGCTGGACCAGTTATGAGCTGAGAACAGGGGTTAAGACTGAAAGTGAGGGAGGCCGGGGGAATTTAAACAAAGTCATTTTTTCCCAACAGGTCAACATAGGCCTGAAAGAGCTGGAGGTGAGTTTTGGCCTCCCCCTCCCCCAAAGCTTAGTTCCCAGGAATTTGGCTGGGCCAGGTTATTGGGGTGAGCTTTGGCTCCCTTGGAGGTCACAGTGGGGACCACAGACCACAGCCGGCAGGAGCAGGTCTGCAGCCTCCCACCCTTCTCTCCTCAGATCAGCATCAATGAGGCCTTCTTTGATACCTTATTAGCTCACTATGAGAACTACAACCAGGTGAGTCTGAGGCTCCTGTCATAGCCCTCTGGGGTTCCCCTTCACGCTAATCGCTTTTGATGTTGGTGCTGCCATGTGCATACACAGCCCCTGAGTGGGGTGGGGTGGGATGGGGTGGAGAGATAGCTGGCACCAGCTGCTGACCTACCCACACACCCTGGAAGGAGGGTGTCATGAGAATGTGACATGTATGCTCATCATGATGGCCCTGAGCCTGGCTGGTTGAATGCTATCCTGGCACCAAACTGAAATTCTGAATAATTCTTGACAAAGGCCCCACAGTTTCATTTTGTGCCCATCCTTTTACTTCATGTAGCAGCTTCTGGTTGTGGGGCCAAAACTCATGTCCAGGAGAGAAATTATGGGGGCAGCTCTGTAAGTATGAGAAGAGGTGTGTGTGTGTGTGTGTGTGTGTGTGTGTGTGTGTGTGTGTGTGTGACTGAGAAACAATGAGTCTTATGGGACAAAGTGTTACTTTAACAATTACACCTGACGTATTTGTAGGAAGAGCTGGAGAATGGAGGGTCTATAGGTGAGAACAAACACCAATCCCAGTAGATCCTTTATATCTTAATACCATGAAGGTGGGAGGTGGGAGGTGGGAAGTGGGAGGTGGGAGGTGGGAGGTGGGAGGTGGGAGGTGGGAGGTGGGAGGTGGGAGGTGGGAGGTGGGATGTGGGAGGTGGGCAGTGCTTTCCTGGGAACTTAAAAATCCTCTCAGGTGCCTGGGCCAGCAGCCCAGTACTGGCATTGGCCTCAGAGTCTATTCCTCCTTTTTGTGGTGCCTTCCTACCTCCCTACTCCCTACCACTGTCCCCAGCCCCACCCGCATCCTAACCATGAGGTTGAGCTGATGCTCCAGGATGCTTTGGGATCGTGACCAACGGATCGTGGAATCATCGTTGAGGAATAAAGTGATCCAGGGCTCAGTGACCAGATTGGGGCCATAAGGTGGACTCATGAGGAAGTCGATGGGGTACTCCCTGCCTCGTTGGTTGAGCCAAGGGTTTAGGGGTGAAAAGGGGCCTGGGGTGCTGTGGGCCTGCAAGGTGCTGGGGCCAGCAGTCAGGAAGAGCAGCTGTTTGTAGGCACTGCTGTGCCTGTCCCGTCCTCAGAGACGGATGGCCACTGCCAATTCCTCCCTCAGCCAACTCTCACTAGTACCATAGAGGCCTGGGTATCTGGGAACCAGATTGCCCTGCACACTCCAGAACAATGTCCATACTTGTACGCTTGTGTGTCATGGTGAGTGTGAGTGTGTGAGCATGTGTACAACAGGTCTGGGAGTTGATAAGTCATATAAGATCAATGTCACTATTACCTCCACAGACATCCAAAGATGATATTGAGGAAATGAGGAGGAAAATGGTAAGAAGCTCTTCCTCATGTATAGATAGGGTGTGGGCGGGGGCCTGGGTTTTGCTGAGGGAGGCTAAGAATGTTCTGGTCCTCCTGGGGTCCAGGAGGGAGAAGGCTCAGATCTCTTTGTTCCAACTCTATCTCTTCTTACAGAAGGCAGCTGTAAACACATTCTGGGATGGACACAAATCTGAAGAGGACCAGGTGGGTCAGGGTTCCCACTCCTGTGCTCTGCACACTTTGGGTGGGGTGGTTTCACAATGATGATGATGATGATGATGACGGTGAGGTGACGATGATGATAATGAAGGTGCCACCTCAGGTTGGCTCTTCCTTACACTGGACAAAATTCACACCTGTGTGGCAGGTGAGTACACAGGTGGGGGATAGGAAGGCCCAGGGAGCCTGAGAGGTGTCCAAGTCATAGGTATACTGATGACAGAGCAGGTCCCTAGGCACATGGCTGGACCAGTTATGAGCTGAGAACAGAGGATAAGACTGAAAGTGAGAGAGGCCGGGGGAATGCAAACCAAGTCATTTTTTCCCAACAGGTCAACATAGGCCTGAAAGAGCTGGAGGTGAGTTTTGGCCTCCCCCTCCCCCAAAGCTCAGTCCCCAGGAGTTTGGCTGGGGCAGGTTATTGGGGTGAGCTTCGGCTCCCTTGGAGGTCACAGTGGGCACCACAGACCACAGCCGGCAGGAGCAGGTCTGCAGCCTCCCACCCTCCTCTCCTCCGAGCAGCATCAATGAGGCCGCGCTTGATACCACATTTGCTCACTGTGAGAGCAACAACCAAGTTCATCTGAGGCTCCTGTCACAGCCCTCTGTGCTTCCCCTTCACCCCTAATCACTTGTGATGTTGGCGCTGCCATGTGCATACACAGCCCCTGAGTGGGGTGGGGTAGGGTGGAGGGGTGGCTGGCACCAGCTCCTGACGTCCCCCCCAGCACACAGTGGCTAAAGCCCTGCCCTCACCTCCATGCGTTAATGAGGAACCCCCTGGGCCTGGTGCTGGCCTCAGAGGCCAGTCAGCCAACAAGCAGGTACGACCATCGTGGTTTAGCTGCAAAGGGGAGTTGGGGTGCTGAACCTCTGCGAGAAGTCTTTGTCTGTGGACTGCCGGCAGGAAAGCAGGCAGCTCCCTGTGTGAGCTTCTGTCAGAACCTGGTCGGACCTTACACATGCCCCATCCCCACAGGAATCTTCTCCCTTACTTCCGGAGCAGCAGCAGGAACTGCGTAACAGAGTCCGCCCTGGAAAGAAACCAGGCCCGGAGCCGGACCCTGAGCCAGAAGGTGCACACAACCAAGGTCCCGGTGATTTTGAGAGGACGTTAATTAAATTAGGGACAGTGAAATCAGGAAGGGCTTAGGATAGAAGATGCACCAGCAGAGAGCCTAAGCGGGACTGCTTTTGCTCAGTTAATTTAGAGGAAAGGGGGACCTTGGAGACAGGTTTAGGGGGGAGGGATTGAGTCCAGACAAGCTGCTGCTGCCCACTGCTCCTCTGGTTGCAAGTTTCATGGGGACCCAGAGTTTAGGCAATGCATGCCTGAAAGGGAAGAAAGGTGTGGGCTTGCTCCTGGTCCTTTGTCTTGAGGGTTTAAAGGCTGGGAGTTTAGAGGAGGTCTTGAGGAAGGCTCTGAATAGAATATTCATCAGCTTTATGCTGATGTGCCAAAATGAGATGTTTCCTTTAACTTCAGCTGTGGTTGGGAGTGGTTGGCACTAACTGGATTTCTGCTATGTGTCTCCCTGAGTGGCTATGTTTATTGATTTTAGAGAAAGAGGAAGGAGGGGGGGGGCGGGGGGGGGGCGGGGAGAGAGAGAGAGAGAGAGAGAGAGAGAGAGAGAGAGAGAGAGAAGGAGGGAAACATCTATGTGAGAGAGAAACGTTAATTGGTTGCCTTTTGTATTTGCTTTGAATAGGGATTGTACCTGCAAGCTAGGTATATGCCTTGACTGAGAATCGAACCCACAACCTGTGTTGTGTACGGGACGATGCTCTAAACCATACTCTTGTGTCCCTGCTTAGGGAAGACAGGATTTTGCAATGTGCTAGTATTAGGTGGCTGTAAAGGCTTGGTCTTTAACCATCTGCCTCAGTTTCCCTATTCCACTTCGCTGGCTTCCTAACTAGCCTCTCTCACAGGGGCCGAGCAGCCTGCGGAGAGCTTTTGTGAATGGATAATGAGGTTGTTCCGAGAGATGCTAAGGCGACTGCAGAAGATGTGGCAGGACGTGCTGGCCTGGGTGCAGGAGAAGTGGGCCTCCCTTGTCAACATGGTGAAGTCCATCTGGAGTGAGATTAAGGATTTCTGCTCCAGTGCGGCAAAGTACTTCTCAAGTTTATTCCTGGTCTAAGGAGTCCCATGAGGGCCTGGAGGATCTCAGTCACACCTCCCAGCCCTTGGATTCTCCCCACCCCTTCTCAGAAAGAATCTTCTAGAGTAACATTTGCTTTCCTGCTCACCCTTGACCCATCCTCAACAACCTCCCTCACTTCCACCCTGTTCACAGCCTCTCCACCTAGCTTGCACCCACGAATGATGAAGCCCATTCCTTCTCTTGCTACAGCATTTTAATAAACGTTGGTTTGCCTGGGGAAGGGGCAGGAGTGGGGTGGAGGAGGTCAATGGGGAGAAAGGGGGATCTGTAATATTTTCAACAATAAAGGTAATTTGCTTCAAAAGTTGATTGAACCAAATTGAGTGCCTGTGTGGATGGGTGGCAGGGTGCTCACTGGTTACAGGGAGTGGCTGTGCCACAATCAGATGGATCTAGGCCTGGATCTCAGCTCTGGTGAGAAAGGAGAAGCCACCTGGTCTCTCTAATCTATAAACAGGGCCCTGGTCACACTGGCCACGGATTATAATGAGCACATGAGGATTTCGGCCTGTGCACGGCTTCTCGCAGGGCCTGGCACATAGTAAGTGCTCCATAGCTGCCCATTCCTGAACGCAAGGAGCTCAGGCCTGAGGCACTTGGGCCCCTTTTCTTTTCCTGACCACCCTCTTTGGGCCTTCGTCACTGGGGCTGGGCTGGGCCTCTGAATCTCCTTCATCTTCCTTCCAAGATCTGAGGCCCAGGGACGGGGGCAGTGGTGGTGTAGGGAGCAGGCAGAGTGCACTTCTGTGTGAGCCTGGAAGGAAGGCAGAGTAGGGAGGGGCAGCCATCTGATCTCTGGGCTGGCCACCTCACCTGGGACTGAAAATGCAGAGACTGGGGAGAGCCTGGAGCAAGGCCTGAGGCCTGAGGGGGCCAGCACTGCTCACCATCTATGAGGCCCAATGCCTCCCACCCCCCAGCCCTGACTTCCTGCTCCAGGCAGATGCATGAAGACCAGCTTTGCATTCAGGGGTGACAGGCAGCAAACAGCAGCTGCTGAGATGAGATGAAGGTGGGGCTGACCTGAAGCAGGAAGAAAAGGGAGGAAGTGGGCCTGATGAAGAGCAAACACCAGCAGTGGGTGTGGGGAGAGGGGGGAGCCAGGAGACCTGAGGGATGGGGGCATTTCTGTGGGTCAGTATCCTGCACCCTCCTCTGCCAGCTTCACACCCTTTGGATGGTAGGAACGAAATCTTGATTCCTAGGAGGAGCTCCCGGGAAGGGCCGGCTTTCAGTCCTGCAAGAGGAGCAATGGCTGGACCTGGACCCTTCCGGTAGCTTCTTGGTGATCCCGATAATCCTGAGGGACCCTGCCCCAGCAGGGAGGGGACTAGTGGCAAGGATCTTCCTCACCTTTGGCCCTGGCGCCTACCTTCCTAAGGAAGAAGGCAGCCCCTCTGAGAGTTCCTTTTGGCAGAGCCCCACTCGTGCTCACATCCTATCCTCCTTCACTTCCAGGGGACCCCTCTGACATGTCTTCACACTGTAAGGCCCATCTCTGGCCTGAATTCCCCGGCTCCAAGGGCTGCCCACTGCAGGGCCTGACCAGCCTTCACTCACCCGTGGCCATATCCTCACCTCACGTCCCAGGCACCATTCTTTTTTTTTCTTTTCTTTATGTTTCTATGGATTTTTTAAAAAATATGTTTTTATTGATTTCAGAGAGGAAGGGAGAGGGAGAAAGAGGTAGAAACATCCATGATGAGAGAGAATTATTGATCAGCTGCCTCCTGTACATCCCCTATTGGGAATCGAGCCCACAACCCAGGCATGTGCCCTGACCAGGAATCGAACCGTGAACTCCTGGTTCATAGGTCAATGCTAAACCACTGAGCCACGCCACACCAGCTGGGCTCTTTTAGAGATTTATGGATTCTTTAGAGAGAGAGGAAGGGAGAGACAGAAGCATCAATGAGAAGGAAACATTGATCAGCTGCCTCCTTGCACGCCCCCTACTGGGGATGGAGCCTGCAACCTGGGCATGTGCCTTAACTGGGAATCGAACAGGTTGGTTCATGAGTCAACTTCTGAGCCACACCAGCTGGGCATCAGTCATGTTCTTTCAAACCCTGTCCCTGAATTTCCCAAGTGACTCTGTATCAAACCTCCACTGACCATTTTTATGCCCTCCCACTTAATTCTTCTCACAGAAAAGACTGTCCTCCCGTGCTAAAGCCACCAGGACCTTTGTGGCCCATCAATCCCTTGAGGTTACCTCCTAGCTCACCTCCCAGTCTTGCCTCTTTTAAGCTATTTCAGTCTAGTAGTCAAGCTCTAAATGATTTCATTGTTAAAAATGAAATAACTTGACAACCACTTCAAAAATACAACTAAAAGACAAAACGGACATCATCCAGAACCACAGGAAGGCTGGATTAGTGGAAATTCTACAACTAGAAGGAAAGAGATAAGCACACTGAGACTCAGAGGAGGTGCGGAAGTAAAGTGCAGAGGTATGGAGGCGCACGCGGAAATGGCTGGCAGCTGAGGACATGGTTGTCTTTTTCAATCAGGAGGGAGTCTCAAGCTCCCAACTGCTCTGAACTCCAGTTCCGGGTGAGTCTCTGGGGACCCAGACTCATACAGGGAGAAACTGGACTGTCTGGCATCGGGCAGAACTTGAGGGCGGCGTTCTCTCCGAGGTGCTTGCAGCCATTACTGGGACACTGAGACGCGGGGCCTCTTAGGGTAGGACTGGGGAGCAGCCATAGCTGCTTGCTCCACCCTGTTGATCCCCTGAGACCCTGCCCCAGCCAAGTTGTGCGCAGAGGCTTTTGCATATGAAAGGCCTAGCCCTTTGCAATCTGAAAATTACCTAACAAATTGCTGCTGGGTCAGAGAGACCCAGAACTTCCAAAAAAAGAAGGTCCAAGGCCCCACATCATCTTGCATTGCTTCACAGCTGGGCCTCATCTGGGCACCTCCAAACCCCAAACAAAGGTGAGGAATCTCTTCATAGCTCCTGCTGGGTAGCCTCAAGCAGAACCTAAATTAGCACCTCCTTAGAGATCCAAGAGCCAGTGTACCCAGTGGTCAGAGAGGGACCATTCAGATTACAACTCCTCAGATCCATAAGGGACACACTCAGGGAGCAGACTCAGTGAGCACCAAAGCCCCACTGAAGCAAGTCTTGCCCCAGAGGGGTGTCTCTAGCACAGAAGTTCTCCCACTGCAGACACAGCTGATTCTCACAGCAAATTGGCCTGGAGGCCAATTCCTCCCAGTGATACCTACAACAATCAAGGCTTAACTACAACAAGACTGTGCACAAAGCCCACAAAGGGGTGCACCAAGTGTGTCCACCTCAGGTAATTGGGGAGGCTGAGCCACTGGGCCCTATAAGACACCTAGCACAGAAAGCCACTCTATCAACACAGGGAAGCATAAAAAATGCAGAGACAAAGAAACAGGTCACAAATGATAGAAATGGAGGAAAGCGAACTACTGGATATAGAATTCAAAACCACACTTTTAAGGTTTTTCAAGAACTTTCTAGAAACTGCCGATAAACTTAATGAGATCTACAAGAAATCTAATGAGACCCTCGAGGTTGTGATAAAGGACCAACTAGAAATTAAGCATACACTGACTGAAATAAAGAATATTATACAGACTCCCAACAGCAGACTAGAGGATCGCAAGAATCAAGTCAACAATTTGAAATGCGAAGAAGCAAAAAACACCCCACCAGAAAAGCAAAATGAAAAAAGAATCCAAAAATATGAAGATAGTGTAAGGATCCTTTGGGACAGCTTCAAGCATACCAAAATCCGAATTATAGGGGTGCCAGAAGAAGAGAGAGAGAAAGATATTGAAAACCTATTTGAAGAAATAATGACAGAAAACTTCCCATACCTGGTGAAAGAAATAGACTTCCAAGTCCAGGAAGCGCAGAGAACCCCAAACAAAAGGAATCCAAAGAGGACCACACCAAGACACATCATAATTAAAATGCCAAGAGCAAAAGACAAAGAGAGACTCTTAAAAGCAGCAAGAGAAAGAAAGTCAGTTACCTGCAAGAGAGTACCCATACGACTGTCAGCTGATTTCTCAGTAGAAACTTTGCAGGCCAGAAGGGAGTGGCAAGAAATATTCAAAGTGATGAATGCCAAGAACCTACAACCAAGATTACTTTATCCAGCAAAGCTATCATTCAGAATTGAAGGTCAGATAAAGAGCTTCACAGATAAGGAAAAGCTAAAGGAGTTCATCACCACCAAACCAGTATTATATGAAATGCTGAAAGGTATCCTTTAAGAAGAGGAAGAAGAAGAAAAAGGTAAAGATACAAATTATGAACAACAAATACACATCTATCAACAAGTGAATCTGAAAATCAAGTGAATAATCTGATGAACAGAATGAACTGGTGATTATAATAGAATCAGGGGCATAGAAAGGGAGTGGACTGGCTATTCTTGGAGGGGAAACGAGTGAGGGCGATGCGGGAAGAGACTGGACAATAATCGTGCAGCTATGGATGAGGACAGTGGGTGGGGAGTGAGGGCGGAGGGTGGGGTGGGAACTGGGTGGAGGGGAGTTATGGGGGGGAAAAAGAGGAACCAATGTAATAATCTGAACAATAAAGATTTAATTAATCAAAAAATAAATAAATAAAAGCCTTAAAAAAAAGAATCAGGGGCATAGAAAGGGACTGACTATTCTTGCGGGGGAAAGGGATGTGGGGATGCGGGAAGAGACTGGACAAAAATCGTACACGTATGGATGAGGACAGCGGGGTGGGGGGTGGGGGCTGGTAAAGGCAGAGGGTGGGGTGGGAACCGGGTGGAGGGGAGCTATGGGGGGGAAAAAGAGGAACAACTGTAATAATCCGAACAATAAAGATTTAATTTAAAAAAATGAAATAACTCCCCGCCTAAAAATCTCCTGTGTTCTCAATATGAATGAAGCCCAACCCTGGCCTGTAAGGCTCTGCCTGTATCATAGGTCCCTGCAGATCCCCCTCCTGGACAACATTCTTTAGCTGCCTGCCAAGCCTCTCCCATCTCAGGGCCTTTGCCCATGCTGTTCCCTCTGTCTGGGAGGCCCTTTCCACCCTCCTGAGGCTGCCTCCCTCCCTCTACTGGAGTCTTTGTTCCCCTCAAAAGCCCACACTGTCCCTGGCACACAGTAGGTGCTCAATACATAATAAGCTTTCAATGCCGTGGGTTCTCCCAGCTCCTCTGTCTCCTGGGTGACCAATCCTTCCTCTTTGAAATTTCTCCCCCTGGGGTTTTCCAGGAGTTGAATGTGTTGTGTGACATCTGGCGGCTCTCTATACCCCAATCTTCCTCCCAACTCCCAAAATGCTGACCTTTGCTAGACTCAGAGCTCTCCCACTGACCTCCCTTAGTCCTGTGTGCCCTGGTGAATAAGTTCTCTAACTTTCTACAAAAACTTGTTAAAGAGCAGTTATGTGTCAAGTGGGGTGGAGGGGCCACAGAAACTCAGACACAGCGTTTTTGTGGGTGAAAAGCCACAGACAACAACAGGAAGTTCTGATGTGCTCTGGAGCTGGGGTGGGCTGTCTTCCTCTCCTATATTTCTTTTTCATAATTTGTGTATTTTAATTGATTTCAGAGAGAGAAAGGGAGAGGGAAAGAGAGATAGAAACATCAGTCGGCTGCCTTCTATAGCCGCCTACTGAGGATTAAGCCTGTAACCTAGGGAATTGAACTGGTGACCTCCTGGTGCATGGACCAACACTCAACCATTGGCCCACACCAACCATTGGCCTGGCTCTCCTGTATTTTTGTTAGAAATCATATGATTTAGTCTGGCCAGCATAGCTCAGCGGTTAAGCATCAACCTATGAACCAGAGGTCACTGTTGGATTCCCGGTCAGGGCACATGCCGGAATTGTGGGCTCGATCCCCAGTAGATGACAGTGAAGGAGGCAGCCAATCAGTGAATCTCTCTCATCACTGATGTTTCTGTCTCTCTCGCCCTTCCTCTTTGGAATCAAAAAAAGTATATATTTTTTAAACGGTATGACATTTCCAAATAAAACATTTCAAAATTATATATATATATTTTTTTTACTATTATTTTTATTTTTTTTAATAAATCTTTATTGTTCAGATTATTACAGTTGTTCCCCTTTTTCCCCCCCATAGCTCCCTTCCACCCAGTTCCCACCCCACCCTCTGCCCTTACCCCCCCCACTGTCCTCATCCATAGGTGTACGTTTTTTGTTGCTGGGTCAAAGGTCATACACATGGAAAATGTAGCTATTTCCATCCTCGACATGTCCCTGTGTTCAGAAAGGTCTCTCACGACTTGTTCACGCTCTGCTCAGAAAGGGTATGGAGACAGGTATAGGCTTTTAAAAATAATGTGACCTCTTATGCTTAAACTGAGGATTTCCCTACCAGAAGTGAGGAGCAAGCAACACTTCCCCTGCTCTCGCCCCTCATCCTTTGGGTGATAGTTGTGCTTGGGGCTGCGCGTTGGTTCGCAAGCCATCGATGAAGCCGCCTGGGCGGCTCACACGGTTCTGCCAGCTTCCCAGGGGCCGTCACAGCCTCGTAGGGGCCGTCGCAGCCTCTCAGGGACCATCTCAGCCCCACAGGGACCGTCTCAGCCTCATAGGGACTGTTTCAGCCTCACAGGGACTGTCTCAGCCTCACTGGGACCATTTCAGCCTCACAGGGACCGTCTCAGCCCCACTGGGACCGTCTCAGCCTCCCAAGGACCATTTCAGCCTCACAGAGACCGTCTCAGCCTCACTTGGTCAGTTTCAGCTGCACTGGGATCAAAATTATATTAACTGACTACTGCTGTTATATGAATATAGAACTCTATCCCGGAAGGCATACAATGTAATATCAAAACTGAGAAGAGAGAGAGAAAAAAAGGGAAAAAACAAACTGAGAAGAGCAAATTGGTTCCAATTTGAGCAACAAAGGATTTGATGCGTAGTGGCCACCACGCTGTGTAGAAAAGGGTCACCAGGCTCAATTTGCCCTCATCAAGGAAATCCCTGAACTGTTGCTTGCCATGGGCGCTGGAGAGGAAGGCCAGAGGGAGATTTGCATTTGACATCCCGAATCTAACCCAGAGCTTTCACTTTGAAGAGAAGGAATGTGATGCCCACAAAATCCATCTTCTTTGCCATGTTAGTTTAGTCTCAAGTCAGCATCTAAGGCAAATATAAAGACATTTTAATATTTTGGATGATTTTTTGGAAATTATTTCTTTCAATCCCTGTTATCAATACAGAGCTGACTTCATTTTGCTTTCCTCTCTGGCATTATCATCTAGTTAGTGAATTTAATTCCTTTTTTCATCCTCAGTTCTGCACCATGCCTTTAATTTTTTTCTTTAGACCAG
This sequence comes from Myotis nattereri, assembly GCF_964212035.1. Classification (NCBI taxonomy): domain Eukaryota; kingdom Metazoa; phylum Chordata; class Mammalia; order Chiroptera; family Vespertilionidae; genus Myotis; species Myotis nattereri. Next base: position 100,594,326 of record NC_138079.1, on the reverse strand, counting down.
CGATTTTCCATCTTCTTTATCTGATGGCACACATAAATTACTAAAATCCTGCCCTAACTGGTTTGGCTCAGTGGATAGAGCATCGGCCTGTGGACTGAAGGGTCCCAGGTTTGATTCCAGTCGGGGGCACGTACCTTGGTTGCGGGCACATCCCCAGTGAGTGTGTGCAGGAGGCGGCTGATTGATGTTTCTCTCTCATCGATGTTTCTGACTTTCTATCCCTCTCCCGTCCTCTCTGTAAAAAATCAATAAAATATATTTTAAATAAAAAAAAAAAATCCTGCAGCACACCAAAAATATATTTTTTGCCCATCTGACCAAAAAAATAGGTATAATTTTGATTCATTCACATTGGATGGCTATTGTGTTGAATGCTGTCACTTTTTTATTTGACCATCTAAAGGAAAAGAGGTCAGTGCTCATTAAGTAGTCAGGTATTGCATGTTGTAAAACTTTTTGCGGCACACCAGTGTGCCTCGTGCAGCACACCAGTTGAAAATCGCTAGCCTAGACACTTCTGGTCACAAGTAGACATTTATCCAATTGTCTCTCTTTTGACCAAATATTTTTCTCTTCTGTTTTTTTGTTTTATTCATGATTAAGAGAAAACTACCAGTATTGTAACAGATATTAAGTTCTAGTAGCTAGTTAATGAATGATGAGGACAAGTGTCAGCTTTACTAAACACATTAAGTACAAGTGTCAGCTTGGCTCAGTGGATAGAGCATTGGCCTGCGGACTGAGGAGTCCCAGGTTTGATTCCAGTCAAGGGCAAATGCCCGGGGTTTCGGGTTGGATCCTCAGTAGGGGGCGTGCAGGAGGCAGCTGATCAATGATTCTCTCTCATTGATGTTTCTATCTCTAACTGTCTGAAATTAATAAAAATATATTTAAAAAAGAAAAGAAACGAAAACTGTCCAGCCCAGCCGGGTAGTTCAGTTGGTTAGAGTGTCAGCCCAATAGGTCAAGGTTGCAGGTTCAATCCCGTCAGGGCACATACAAGAATAAACCAATGAATGCCTAAATAAGTGGAACAACAAACCCATGTTTCTCTCTCCCTTTGTCTCTCTCAAATAAAAAAAAAGTCCTGGCTGGAGTTGGCTGGAACATTGTCACTGTTAGGGTCACCGAAGGAGGAACGCACGAGGCCCAAAGGGGTAAAGAATTATGAATTTATTACGTCACTGGAAAACCAGATGGGCCGAGCCCCAAAATGGCACCAGCACCCAGGGACTGGGAGTCAGCGATTCTAAAGGAGTCTAGGCGGGCATTTTCTGGGCGGAGAATTCTCTGGGCGGGTCCTGAGGGGAAAGATAATGGTCTTAGCAAGTGGAATGTGGTCTCAGCAAGTGCTAAGCAAAAGGGAATGTCTGTTGTGAAGTGGCCTAAAGGCCAGCTCCCAGGGGAGGGTCTCCATTCAATTATTCCATCAGATCTAACAGCCACGCGCACCTGGCCAAGGCACATACCTGGGCTGTGGGATCAATCCCTAGTCAGGGTGCGGGTGGAAGGCAACCTACCAATGGTTCTCTTTCATATCCATGTTTTTCTCTCTCTTCCTTCCTTTCTCTAAAAAATTCAAGTAAAAAAAACCTGCCCATGGGAGGGGGAGACAGGCCAAGAATGCCTGATGGGTAGGAAAAAGAAGGTGGGGGGCACACTGACAATCCAGCTTTGGGTTTAGAGCAGCGGTTCTCAACCTGTGGGTCGTGACCCCTTTGGGGGTCAAACGATCCTTTCACAGGGGTCACCTAAGACCATCGGAAAACACATATATAATTACATATTGTTTTTGTGATTAATCACTATACTTTTATTATGTTCAGTTTGTAACAATGAAATTGGGGGTCACCACAACATGAGGAACTGTATTAAGGGGTCGTGGCATGAGGAAGGTTGACAACCACTGGTTTAGAGGATTATAAGTGGTTAGGGGCCCCCAGCTGATAACCTGACTTAGCTGCAGGCAGGTTTCGTTTCACCTGCTGGCATTTCCCATTTGAATTAGTTACCAACATTCCCAAACAGTTTCCCATAATCATCCAGAAACTGGGACTTTAAATTTTATTCAATCTTAATTAGTTTAAAGAGCCACCTATGGCTAGAGGATACTGTATCGGACAGCACAGACTAGGGTCCACTCCAGAGGAGAAATCCAGGGTGAGGTTCCTTGTCCCTGCCCACGGCTGGCTGTGACAGAGCCACCTGCTCCTCTCACACTCACCCGACTCCGGGCCTTTCTGGGATTGGGGGGGAGGGAGAAAGCCACCAGTGTGACAGTCAGGAGGGTGATAGGTGTCTTTAGGGTAAATGTAAAAAAAAAGAAAGAGGAGCCCTCGCCGGTTTGGGTCAGTGGGTAGAGCTTCGGCCCATAGACTGAAGGATCCTGGCTTAGATTCTGGTCAAGGGCACGTACTACGCTTGAAGCTCCTCCCTGGCCTGGGCCCTGGTCGGGGCACGTGCAGGAGGCAACCAATCAATGTGTTTCCTCACATCGATATTTCTGTTTTTCCCTCTCTCTAAAAATCAATAAAAAAATATCCTCAGGTAAGGATTTAAAAGAAGAAGAAGAAGAAAGAGGAAGGCTGTTGTAGGGCAGGCCTCTGTGGTGGCCATGGGGGAACACAGACGCTGGGGGCAATGCCGTGCCTGCTGTGGGGTTCAAGTCCCAGGCCTGTGGCCCTGTCGGCAGAGGCACACCGGTTGACAGCAGAGGAGAGGAACCAAGTTATGCTTGACCTTAAAGCAGCAGGAGGGTCAGAATTAAATGGGAGATGCCATCTACAAACAGTTCTTCAAAAATTTCAATCAGGCATTTGGCTTTCTGTCTGCCCTACAAGCAGAAAAAATAAGTCACTGGGAATGGTTCAGTGTATACAAGAAAGTCCAGATCACGCTCACCTCACACGGCTGTGGTGGACTGATCAAAAGAGGCGTGAAACTGGCCACGTTTATTGAAAAAGCAGCTAATTCCGGGTGATTTCTCCCAAAATGCATATAAAATCTTATAAACCTCTTAGGTGTAATATATTTTGAAGACAACTTATATGAACAATTTAAGTTGTACCTTTAGTTCACCTTTACGCCACCTTTTGTAAAATTAATGCTTAAGTACAAAATGATTGTTTTTAAAGGCTCTTCTGCTTTGGGCATTTTCAAATACATGCTGAGGCCAGGAAGAGATGCTTCGGGGGAAGGGAAGAGCTATCGCAGGGTTCACCTGCGCCAGAGGGAGGTGCTGTGGGCCGCACAAGGGTGGGTGAGGCCAGGAGCTCCCCTGCAGGCCCGGGCTGCCAGGAGGCCAGGGAGAGGCCTGCAGGGCAAGCCTTCTAGTACAGGGTCTCCCGGGAGTGGGTTCTCAGGTGGCGAATCAGGTGGGAGTTGCGGCTAAAGCTGCGGCCACACTGTGTGCAGGAGTAGGGCCTGGCCCCTGTGTGCACCAGCATGTGACGCAGCAGGTTGCAGCTGCGGCTGAAGCTCTTGCCGCACTCCAGGCACTCTTGGGGGGGCTCGGCCTGCCCGGATGCCAGGTCCCCGGTGCCCGCATGGGTGGCCAGGTGCCGCTGCAGGTGGGCATTGCGCCGGAAGCTCCGGCCGCACGTCTTGCAGCCGTAGGGCCGCTCCCCCGTGTGGCTGCGGCGGTGGCGGGCCAAGTTGGAGCTGTTGCGGAAGCGGTGGCCGCAGGTGTCGCAGGCGTGGGGCTTCTCCCCGGTGTGGATGCGCTGGTGGCGCGCCAGGTGGGCGCTCTGGCTGAAGCCCTCGCCGCACTCGCTGCAGCGGCAGGGCTTCTCGCCCGTGTGGCTGCGCCGGTGGCGGGCCAGGTCCTGCGTCTGGCTGAAGGTCTTGCCACACTGGGCACAACGGTAGGGCCTCTGGCCGCCGTGGGTGAGGAGGTGGCGGGCCAGGCTCGCTCTGCGCACGAAGCGCTTGCCACACTGCGGGCAGCCGTAGGGCTTCTCGCCGGTGTGCACTCGCTGGTGGCAGACCAGCTGGGTGCTCTGGCTGAATCTGCGGCCGCACACCTGGCAGGAGAAGGGCCGCTCGCCCGTGTGCACGCGCAGGTGGGCCGCCAGGTGCTCGCTGCGCCGGAAAGCCTTGCCGCACTCGCTGCACACGTAGGGCCTGCGCTCCGGGGCGGGGCGCGGGCTGTCTGCGCCCTCGGCGCCCTGGTGGCTCTTGTCCTTGGCGTGAATCCGCAGGTGACGCTTGAGGCTGGAGCGGCGCTTGAAGGTCTGGCCGCAGTGCGAGCACAGGACGATGGTCAGCTCTGCCACTTTGGTCTTGGTGTCCGGGGCACAGGGGCCCTTTTGGTCCTGGGCGTGCGCCAGCAGGTGCTGCAGGAGGCTGGTCCGGCTCTGGAAGCCCTGGCCGCATTCGGCGCACAGGAAGGCGGGCTCCGAGTGTGTCTGCAGGTGCTTGTTGAGGTGGGAGCTCTGGCGGAAGCGGTGGCTGCAGAGATGGCAGGCGTGCGGCCGCTCATCCGTGTGCGTGCGCATGTGCAGCTTGAGGATGGAGTTGCGGCCGAAGGTCTTCCCGCAGCACAGGCACTGGAAGGACCGCCGGCCGGGGTGAGAGCGCAGCAGGTGCCCTTCCAGGCGGGACAGCTTCGGGAAACTCACCCCACATTCTGTGCAGATGAACTTGGGCTCTGGCACCGACTTGGGGGCCCCGGCGGCCGCTTGGCCCTCAGCAAGCACGTCACTCTTGCTGTCGGAGGGCTCTCCTCCACGGGCGCTGCTCACCGCGGGGCCCTGCCCCAGCGGCTGCTCCTGGGCCTCTGCTTCCGCCCCTGGACTGTCTGGAGACTCTGTTGCGCTAGCAGCAGACCAGGCGACCCCTTTGGGATCTTCTTGGAACTCGTGTGGGATTCTGTTTGTAAATCCTGTAAAAGGAGCAAAACCAGGACTGATCAGGCCTATTCCAAGGGGCTCCCAGGAGGCGCCAGAACCTCATTGCCTGGGAACAGAAGGAAACCCAGGATCCGGTAAAGCTGGTGGGTGGCAGAAGGTGTGGGGTAAATACAAGTAACGAACCACTTATTACTGTAACTGTTGTATAGTGTGCACTTCTAGGCCATTAGATATGCTAGTATTCATAATGCTGTGCAACTGTCACCACTATCCAGTGTCAGAACTTGGTCATTCCCCCGAATGGAAACTCCATACCTATTAGCAAGCACTCCCATGACTACCTTTTATATATATATTTCAGAGAAAGGGCGAGGGAGAGAGATAGAAACATCAATGATGAGAGAGAATCATTGATCAGTTGCCTCCTTCACTCCCCCTACTGGGGATCCACTTGCAACCTGCGCATGTGCCCTTGACCGGAATCGAACCCAGGACCCTTCAGTCCGCAGGTGGATGCTCTATCCACTGAGCCAAACTGGCTAGGGCTGACTACCTATTTTGAAAATTCAGAGTTAGCCCTGGCTGGTGTGACTCCATTGGTTGGGCGTCATCCCTTGCTCCACAAGGTTGCCGGTTCAATTCCCAGTCAGGGCACATGCGGGGTTGCAGGCTGGATCTCAGGTAGGAAGTGTGCAGAAGGCAGCCCATCGATGTCACATGGATGTTTCTCTCCCCCCCCCCCCCGCCCCCTAAGAAAATCAATAAAAATATTTATGAAGCCCTGACCGGTTTGGCTCAGTGGATAGAGCGTTAGCCTGAGGACTGAGAGGTCCCAGGTTCGATTCCAGTCAAGGGCATGTACCTTGGTTGCGGGCACATCCCCAGTTTGGGATGTGCAGGAGGCAGCTATTCGATGTTTCTCTCTCATCGATGTTTCTAACTCTCTATCCCTCTCCCTTCCTCTCTGTAAAAAATCAATAAAATATTTTTTTAAAAAAATATTTATGAAGAAAAAAAAAAGCCCAGAGTTAAAGGGGTTGATGATTACATCAGACACAATGAGCTGTTGAATATATACAGGGTGGGACACAAGTAGGTTTATAGTTGTTTGTATGGAAAATAATAATTAATAAATGATAACATAAGAATAAACTCTGTTTCAGGTACTCACTTTTTCAGAGAGTAAACCTACTTTTAAAAAAATATTTTTTTAATTGATTTCAGAGAGGAAGGGAGAGGGAGAGATAGAAACATCAATGGTGATAGAGAACCATTGATTGGCTGGCTGCCTCCTGCACGCCCCAAACTGGGGATGGAGCCTGCAACCCGGGCGTGTGCCCTGACTGGGAATCGAACCAGTAACCTCCTGGTTCAACCACTGGGCCTCCCTGGCAGGACTGTAAGCCTACGTTTGCTCCACCATATATATGATCTCCATCAAAATAGCCAATGTTTAGCCAAAAAGGTTCAAGTATCAGGTAGGGTGTCTGGAGCTTCAGGAATCACATCCCAACAAAAAGCAAGGGGCTTCAGGGTGTGTAAGCCCTGGAAGGGGCTCTTACCCAGAGGGTACACAGGCCATGCCTTCTTCACGGGGACATCTTCAAAGGTCAAGGACTCCTGTAACAAAAGGAGGGGCAGAACCCGCAGTGAGTGAGGAACACGGCCCTGGGGCCTGAGGGGATGGAAGAGCTTACTAGGCTTAAATTCAGGAAGACATGGACTTGCTAAAACTGTAGAGGCTACGAACATTTGGACAGAAGAGCATCCTGGAGTGAGGGGCCCAGTCCAACTCACCAGGACAGCTGCCAGCTCCTGATCACGGGAGTTCTCTTCAGACCACAGCTCGGGGCCCTGGGGGGCTGACAGCATCGGGGGACAAAGCGCTGTGAGAGGCCAGCCTTACCCAGCAGCAGGCGGAGGACAGGCACCTGTTGTTCAGTCTCTGCGACTTCTTGGCTCTCACCCACTCCCGCCAATTAGGGGCTGCCCACTTCCCTCCCCACCTGGCCCCCCAGCTCCCACCTTCCTTGGGCACCAGCTCCTCACCACTATCCTGCAGGGCCTGGAATGTCCTCTTGGGACCTGGGCTCAGCGGCTGCTTTGAACTTGGGGGAAGTCTCCAGGCCCCCTGCTCAGCAGGCTGGGAGGGCCCTGGCTGGGGGGGCAGGAGTTCCGGTGCTGGTTCCAGGGCTGGAGGCTTTTCTGGGGGCACTTCTTTTTTGGGGCTGTGGACAGAAACCTGGGAAGGGTCCCCGTGCTCTTCCACGGTGATGTCTGCACGGGGACAGTTCTTGCCAGCATTAAAACTAAAGTCCTGTTCAAAACAAATCCATGTCAGGCAATAGACAGGGTGGTAACCCATGTCCTACTGGCTCCTCAGACGCGAAACCAAGGAAAGATGAGAGTCAGATGGGAAGAAATTAGGAGGTTAAGAAGGACTGGACACAGGGAGGAAAGGGGAGTGCCCAGTGATTCCTAATGGGGCCATGAAGTCCCTCTTTCCCACCAGCTGTCCAGCCCACCGAGCTGCCACCTCTTACCAGTGGCCCCACGTCAATGGACTCCCTCTGGACACCCTCCAGCAGCAGCACCACCTCCTCGCCATCCCTGAGCTGCTGGCCCTTGAGCCGGGCCAGGATGTGCGGGGGCAGCACGCTCAGGAACTGCTCCAGCACCAGCAGCTCCAGGATCTGCTTCTTGGTGTGCAGTGCTGGCCGCAGCCAGTGGCCGCAGAGCTCCCGGAGCCGGCTCAGCGAGGCCCTGGGCCCCATGTCCTCCTGATACTGGAAGCATCGGAAGAGCTGGTGAGCCACTTCGGGCCGGAGCCTGATCTCTGGCCGCCTGGGGTCCTCCTGGCCAGCAGCCTCCTCCTCCTCCAGTTTTACTGTGCTGAGCTGCTCTGGCTCCCTCTCCGCCGGGTCGGTTTCCACAAGCATCCTTCACCTTCGGGGTCACCTCACCACACTGCTCCCACTCCGAGTCTCTCTCCCTCTCTGCTCCCACACCTGTGGTAAGAGATGAAAGAGAGAGAGAGAGAGAGAGACAGAGAGAGAGAGACAGAGAGAGACAGAGAGATGCCTAAAGATGTGGCCTCCAGAGGAATCGTTTCTTGCCCTGGTCATGAGAATGGCCAATGCACCGAAAGGCAGAGAACCGGACAGTTCTGTATTACCATCCTCTCTGCAGTAGTTAGAACTCCGCCTCACTTTGCCCCAGTGATCAAAGTTGGTGGCTTTCCCGGCCTCTTGATGTAATGCCGAGGGGAGTACCTGGCAGTACTGAGGACGGGTCCTTACCAGCTATGTTCCATCGCAACCCAATCTGTTCTTCAGACCCAACTTCCAGTATAAAGGGCAGCGTAGGGCATAAGAAGTCAAATGAGCCCTCAAGGAAAAATTGAATCAAGCCTCAAGACAGGATGTTCCTGGGTCAGCTGGCCCAGGCTCTTCTGTCTCTGTTATAAAAAATAAGTCCCTGTAGGGGTGAATTGCTCGAGACTAACACCCCTTGCAACCAAAAGCATGAAACCTGATAGGATTCTGATTTTTTAAAATATATATATTTTTTATTTCAGAGAGGAAGGGAGGGGTAGAGAGAGATAAAACATCAATGATGAGAGATAATCATTGATCGGCTGCCTTCTTCATGCCCCCCACTGGGGATTGAGCCCACATTCCAGGCACATGCGTGCCCTTGACTGGAATGGAACCCGGGACCCTTCAGTCCGCAGGCTTTGCTTTATCCACTGAGCCAAACCAGCTAGGGCAGGATTCTGATTTTTTAAATATTTTTTTTCTAATTAGTTTCAGAGAGAGAGGAAAGGATAGGGAGAGAAAGAAACATATTGATGCATCAACATTAATAAGTTGCCTCCTGCAGGCCCCCTGCTGGGGATCGAGCCCTGGAACCCAGGGAAACCCAGGCATGTGCCCTGACTGGGAATCGAACCTGCCTCTCGGTGCATGGGTTGACTCTCAAGCACTGAGTGACACTGGCCAGGCTGGACTGGGGCCAGGGATCGAGCCTGCAACCAAGGTACACGCCCTTGACTGGAATCGAACCCGAGACCCTTCAGTCCTGGGCCCGACGCTCTAACCACTGAACAACTGGCCAGGGCTGGATTCTGATGTTTTTAAAAAGGCTCTCAAAGATATTTCAGGATTAACTGGGGAAACTTGAACATGGATGGGGCACTAGATGACAATGAAGATGAATTTCTGAGATGGAATTTCAGTTTTGTGGTGTGCAGGAAATGTCTTTATTCTTAGATGTTGAAGGGTTTGGAAGTGAAGGGACATGAGGGTTCAACCAAACTTATGGGCCGACAAAGATCTGGGATGGTCTCCAGGTGAGAGATCCGCTTACAGCTTGCAGAAGTTTGTGACAGACGGGTCCCCAAGGCAGGCCAGAACCGCCCTGCCCGTTTCAGAGGCCTCTAGTGGGTGTGCCCTTGGGAGCTGGGTATGGGCAGGAGAGGCAGTTTTCTTCCCTTTCTTTATTTTTTGTTTTAAATTTTGGATTCTTCCTTGGTCTATCCCTCTGGGAGGAATCCATCCCTGAGTCTGGCCGGCAATAAAATGCTTCTAACTGGCCACCAGGGGGCACTGGATCCCTGTGACTGGCAGTGCACCGCCCCCCCCCCCCCCCTTTCCTGGCAAGCCCCAGAGGGTTCTATGGGGCTACTCAAGTCTTTTGGGGGGGGGTTGGAGGGGGGCGGGTAGCCCAGCTACCAAAGTGGGAGCTCCCCCAAGTTCAGCCCCACTCACAGGGGACTCAATTTAGTCCTTCAGCACAACCCAGTGCACACCTGTACTTTGGTTACAGAGCTTTGGGGCACTTTTGTATTTTAATTTGGGCAGGAATTATTCTGTGGATATTGAAACCCGAGTCCAAATCTCTTTCTGCCCTCCATGCTGTCCAGACTCAGGGTTAAAAATGAGCTTCTCCCCAACCTGTCTCCCCACTCTCACCCCATGGACATCCCAGGCAGAGAGGTTCAACACCACTTTCCACCACCCAAAGAGAGTAAGTGCCCCAAAGCTCTGTAACAAACGCACAGGTGTGCACTGGGTTGTGCTGAAGGACTAAATTGAGTCCCCTGTGAGTGGGGCTGAACTTGGGGCAGCTCCCACTTTGGTAGCTGGGCTACCCCCCCCC